>NC_060122.1:392796653-394071653 GCF_021461395.2 Schistocerca americana | reverse complement strand
ACAATTGGCGTATTTCTGCGAAATAATTCGCTGTAAAGACTAGCAAGTTTTGAATAACTGTGATCCTCTTCTTCCCTCTTTCAAATGCACTAAAAATGGTGGGATGTATACAGATTACAGAAGAATTTATGTAGTAGATTTTTATTACAACCTGAAATATACCTCTGAATTTTGTTGTTTTGTGTACGATGTCAGTATGAATTCAGTGGATTTGCAAGAATATTCAGTAAATTTATCAAAATCTAAACTTTTACACACACACAGACACAAACACACACACACGCTATTGCTGAGATACTTTTACAGTTCACACCTTAAATTCCCATCTTTGCATCTTCCTAGTAAACATTGTCTCTTTTACCACCCTATCTCGTTACACCCATCACATCACTTCTAATAAACTATGTGAATTTATTGTATCAATAAAAAGGTTGTTGCGTATTACATAAAAAGTTTTTGCATGATGTGTTCCTGCACAATATATTAGAATTTCATTCAGTGTGAAAGCCACATGATTGTTAATTCACTTTTTATTTTAATCTGTAATACTAATGTTTGTTAAATTTCAACAACTGACACAAATAGTCCATATTATTTGTGGTGTAGAGTACAGTAAGCAAAAAAATGGTTAAATATTTAATTTCTATTGCTTAACATGTAAGTTACTTACCACCTTTGTAATTCTGAAATATCGATGCAATTTGTCATTTTCTTTGAGAGACTGCTTGAGAGTTGTTTCATTGCGTGTCACTTACTAAGAAGTCCACGATAACATGACAAATTTTACTGGTGATGCCAGAAGTGGAGAAAATCGACACTATAGTTCGATTAAAATTCTTGATAGTTGACACTTCACGTATTGGATCTGGTGTCATTAATCAGAATGTTCAGTGTCATGCTCAAAACGTTAACTGTTGCCAGACTGCCAGAACAATTCCTTCTCCGGCAATCTTTCCTGACGTGTTTTGATTGCGACTCATGAGTCTTGCACTTTTATTTTGCATTTCATCACACAGTGTTATAACACACCAAAACCAACTCGCACGCACGCAGAGATACAACACACACACACACACACACACACACACTCACATATATATACACTGCTGGAAATTGAAATAAGAACACCGTGAATTCATTGTCCCAGGAAGGGGAAACTTTATTGACACATTCCTGGGGTCAGATACATCACATGATCACACTGACAGAACCACAGGCACATAGACACAGGTAACAGAGCATGCACAATGTCGGCACTAGTACAGCGTATATCCACCTTTCGCAGCAATGCAGGCTGCTATTCTCCCATGGAGACGATCGTAGAGATGCTGGATCTAGTCCTGTGGAACGGCTTGCCATGCCATTTCCACCTGGCGCCTCAGTTGGACCAGCGTTCGTGCTGGACGTGCAGACCGCGTGAGACGACGCTTCATCCAGTCCCAAACATGCTCAATGGGGGACAGATCCGGAGATCTTGCTGGCCAAGGTAGTTGACTTATACCTTCTAGAGCACGTTGGGTGGCACGGGATACATGCGGACGTGCATTGTCCTGTTGGAACAGCAAGTTCCCTTGCCGGTCTAGGAATGGTAGAACGATGGGTTCGATGACGGTTTGGATGTACCGTGCACTATTCAGTGTCCCCTCGACGATCACCAGTGGCGTACGGCCAGTGTAGGAGATCGCTCCCCACACCATGATGCCGGGTGTTGGCCCTGTGTGCCTCGGTCGTATGCAGTCCTGATTGTGGCGCTCACCTGCACGGCGCCAAACACGCATACGACCATCATTGGCACCAAGGCAGAAGCGACTCTCATCGCTGAAGACGACACGTCTCCATTCGTCCCTCCATTCACGCCTGTCGCGACACCACTGGAGGCGGGCTGCACGATGTTGGGGCGTGAGCGGAAGACGGCCTAACGGTGTGCGGGACCGTAGCCCAGCTTCATGGAGACGGTTGCGAATGGTCCTCGCCGATACCCCAGGAGCAACAGTGTCCCTAATTTGCTGGGAAGTGGCGGTGCGGTCCGCTACGGCACTGCGTAGGATCCTACGGTCTTGGCGTGCATCCGTGCGTCGCTGCGGTCCGGTCCCAGGTCGACGGGCACGTGCACCTTCCGCCGACCACTGGCGACAACATCGATGTACTGTGGAGACCTCACGCCCCACGTGTTGAGCAATTCGGCGGTACGTCCACCCGGCCTCCCGCATGCCCACTATACGACCTCGCTCAAAGTCCGTCAACTGCACATACGGTTCACGTCCACGCTGTCGCGGCATGCTACCAGTGTTAAAGACTGCGATGGAGCTCCGTATGCCACGGCAAACTGGCTGACACTGACGGCGGCGGTGCACAAATGCTGCGCAGGTAGCGCCATTCGACGGGCAACACCGCGGTTCCTGGTGTGTCCGCTGTGCCGTGCGTGTGATCATTGCTTGTACCGCCCTCTCGCAGTGTCCGGAGCAAGTATGGTGGGTCTGACACACCGGTGTCAATGTGTTCTTTCTTCCATTTCCAGGAGTGTATATATATAGGGTGTTACGGCCAAACTTTCAGAAAACATTCCTCACACCAAAGAAAGAAAATATGTTATGTCGACATGTGTCCGGAAACGCTTACCTTCCACGTTAGAGCTCATTTTATGACTTCTCTTCAAATAACATTAATCATGGAATGGAAATACACAGCAACAGAACGTACCAGCGTGACTTCAAACACTTTGTTACAGGAAATGTTCAAAATGTCCTCCGTTAGCGAGGATACATGCATCCACCCTCCGTCGCATGGAATCCCTGATGCGCTGATGCAGCCCTGGAGAATGGCGTATTGTATCACAGCCGTCCACAATACGAGCACGAAGAGTCTCTACATTTGGTACCGGGGTTGCGTAGACAAGAGCTTTCAAATGCCCCCATAAATGAAAGTCAAGAGGGTTGAGGTCAGGAGAGCGTGGAGGCCATGGAATTGGTCCGCCTCTACCAATCCATCGGTCAACGAATCTGTTGTTGAGAAGCGTACGAACACTTCGACTGAAATGTGCAGGAGCTCCATCGTGCATGAACCACATGATGTGTCGTACTTGTACAGGCACATGTTCTAGCAGCACAGGTAGAGTATCCCGTATGAAATCGTGATAACGTGCTCCATTGAGCGTAGGTGGAAGAACATGGGGCCCAATCAAGACATCACCAACAATGCCTTCCCAAACGTTCACAGAAAATCTGTGTTGATAACGTGATTGCACAACTGCGTGCGGATTCTCGTCAGCCCACACATGTTGATCATTAAAATTTACAATTTGATCACGTTGGAATGAAGACTCATCCGTAAACAGAACATTTGCACTGAAATGAGGATTGACACATTGTTGGATGAACCATTCGCAGAAGTGTACCCGTGGAGGCCAATCAGCGGCTGATAGTGCCTGCACACGCTGTACATGGTACGGAAACAACTGGTTCTCCCGTAGCACTCTCCATACAGTGACGTGGTCAACGTTACCTTGTACATCAGCAACGTCTCTGACGCTGGCATTAGGGTTATCGTCAACTGCACGAAGAATTGCCTCGTCCATTGCAGGTGTCCTCGTCCTTCTAGGTCTTCCCCAGTCGCGAGTCATAGGCTGGAATGTTCCGTGCTCCCTAAGACGCCGATAAATTGCTTCGAACGTTTTCCTGTCGGGACACCTTCGTTCTGGAAATCTGTCTCGATACAAACGTACCGCGCCACGGCTATTGCCCCGTGCTAATCCATACATCAAATGGGCATCTACCAACTCCGCCTTTGTAAACATTGCACTGTCTGCAAAGCCACGTTCGTGATGAACACTAACCTATTGATGCTACGTACTGATGTGCTTGATGCTAGTACTGTAGAGCAATGAGTCGCATGTCAACACAAGCGCCGAAGTCAACATTACCTTCCTTCAATTGGGCCAGCTGGCGGTGAATCGAGGAAGTACAGTAGATACTGACGAAACTAAAATGAGCTCTAACATGGAAATTAAGCGTTTCCGGACACATGTCCACATAACATCTTTTCTTTATATGTGTGTGAGGAATGTTTCCTGAAAGTTTGGCCGTACCTTTTTGTAACACCCTATATATACAGGATGTCCCAGCTATCTAGTTCACCCAAAATATCTCTGGAACAATAACAGCTATTGGAAAACGACTTTCACCGGTATCAATGTAGGGCTGGGGCCCATGAATGTACATATTTGGAAACATTCTAAAACGAAAGCATATGTGTTTTTAACACAAACTTATGTTTTTTTAAATGGACCTCCTATATTTTTTCTTCAGCAATCCATAGCATGACAAAGCACATACACAATGGCGTTGATTGCATCGCAATATTCCTATTACATCCTGAGATATTAAGACGCGAAGTTGACACTTGAAACACCCGACATGCGCTGCTAGCGCACGTCCTGAGGCTCAGGCGTGAACCCCATACTGCCCGTAATCGCAGCAGGATGGCAGCGTACCGTATTATTCGTTTCGGACCTCTTGATAAGTATGGAAGTGTGATTACGCATGTCAATCACATCGTGATTACGGGCAGCATGGGGTTCACGCCTGAGCCTCAGGACGTGCGCTAGCTAGGACAACTGAGTAAAGACGATGACATGGGATCAAAATAGAGTTGGAAGTGCTACTATGGAAATTTTGAGTAAAGACGAAGAAGTAGTGTACAGAGATCGTGACGATGTCCTCCAGAGAGGGGAAGAATAACTAAAAGAGCTATATGACCCAGATAGCAAACCAGAAACTCTGGAACTTGAAAGGAGGCAAAAAATGAAAACGAGAAGTGGTACCTCAAATGTTAGAGTTTTGCTACAAGCAGGAAATCTAGAAAACCCTAAAAGAGAGATGGACAAAAATCATATGGACCTCGTAGGTGTTGCTGAGGTAAGACGGAATGGATGTGGAGAGTTACAGTCTCATGAATATGTATTGTCCCACTCAGGGGGCGAAGTAAAAGGAATGAATGGAGTAGGAGTGATTATGACAAAGGACTTGGCTAAATGTGTGAAATATGTTAACTACGCAAAGGACCGGGTTATTGGTGTAAGGCGGAAAGGAGCTCAAAAAGATTTACTGATTGTCCAGGTCTATATGGCAACTTCAGAGCATGATGTCCAAATTGTAGAGGAAACGTACAATGTAATAGAGGGGCTAATGGACGAAAATGAAAAATGCTGTAAAATAGTAATGGGAGACTGGAACGCCATTTTGGGAAAATGGAAAGAGGGAAAAATAGTAGGCAGTCATAGTTTTGGAAAGAGAAAATATAGAGGTGACTGGCTAATTGACTTCTGCAGGGAAAGGCAGCTGACAGTGCAGATACTTGGTTCAAGAACCACAAGAGGAGGCTCTACACTTGGAAATCACAAGAGGATGAATGCAGAAACCAAATCTGAGAGAAAGGAACAGGAATGGAATCAAGCAGGCGCACACGTTACCAGGTGCAGGTATTAATAGCTACCACAACTTACTTATGGCAGAAATAAAAATAAGGATGAAAAACCTGAAGAAAGCGACCACTGTGCAGAAGTGAGATCTAGAGAAGGTACAATGGCAAAAGATGCATTCTGTAAGAAAAGCAGAATTTTATGCAGCAGTATGGGCAGAGAACTGAGCAAAAGACTCACAAAATGTTTTGCATGGAGTGTTCATCTGTAAGGCGCTGAAACGTGGACATTGAGGAAGAAAGACAGAGAAAGGCTGGAGGCTTTTGAGATGTGGGCATGTCGGAGGATGGAAAGAACAAATTACAGAAATGCTGTCACTTGAGTTTCTAAAAACATTACGAGACAAAGAACCACCTGATAATAGCAACGAGTACTGGAATATGCTGGAAAAAGGAATCATTAAAACAGGACAGCAAAATATAGTATATGTAAAAGGGAAAAGGGAAAAAGAAACCACGGGTCACTCAAGAAATGATTTCCAAGATGGAGGAGAGAAGGAAATTTAAAATAAGAACACTAAAGAGGCAAGAAAGATGTACCGAAGGTTAAATAATGGACTGGGAAGAGAAACAGAGCAGGCTAGGAAAAAATGGCTATAGTCTGGGAGACGAGTCTTTGGTATTGACAGCTCGGTAGCGTCTTTCCGTTGCCTAGCGACCGCAGGCAGGCAGCCAATGACGGCCTGACTTTGAGCGGGTAGCAAGGGCCACGTTGCCGCTCTGAAATCCGGTCGCGCGCGCTTATGAAACTTACCAGTGTCTCGCGTGCAGGCGGTGCGGTCGTTCGTCGTTGTCTGAAGTTGAATTCGCAGTTTACTTCGTTTTTGTTGTTTTTAGTGTTTCTTTGTTTATGTTTCGTTGTAAACAATGTCTAGTGCGGCGGGAAGTACCAGCCCAACATAAGAAGTGAAACGGAGGAAGAAAAGTGTGCTACACACCCAGGCCCGTGAATTCGTGTGCTCTGTGAAGGATTACTTTGAGAAAGAAAAGGACAAAGGTCGGCCCTTAATTCCTGTTGTTCAGGTTGTGAAGAGAACTGCAGCAGCATTGAAAATAAGTAAGAACACTGTTGTAAATATAGGGAAAGAACAGTATAGTGTAGATTGTGACGAGAGTGGCACAACAAAGCTGCACACACCAGGAAAGAAGCGACTGAGAAATAAACAGGTGACAGCTTTGGACGATTTTCAGAAAGACGCTATTCGTCGTCATATATACAGCTATTATAAGAGAAGGGAACATCCCACTGTATCTAAATTACAGGTGTCGCTTCAGAAAGACGATCTTTTTAAAGGGAGCAAATTTTCATTGCGTACAGTGTTGAAAGACATAGGCTTCAGCTATTCACTGTTTAACGGACGCAAAATATTAATGGAAAGGACAGATGTAGTTGCATGGCGGTGCAGATTTCTGCGCAGGATCATGGGTGTGGAATTCGAAAGTATAGTGTGGTTAGATGAAACTTGGGTCAATGCCAGCCATTCTTTACGTAGAGGCTGGAATGATGGAACGCCCGAGGGGACAATGGCAGTGCCTGTTGGCAAAGAGAGGGCGTATTATTGTCTTACGTGCAGGAACATCGAAAGGTTTTGTGCCAAACTGCTTGAAAATGTTTCGGTCAAAAAAGACGGGAGATTACCATGAAGAAATGAAAAGTGTAGTATTTCAAGAATGGTTCGAGACATCGCTTATGACGAATCTGACAAGTCCATCAGTGATTGTTATGGACAATGCGAGGAATGCGGAACTGCTCGAAATTGTGGCACAAAAGAAACCCCAATTTCCAACATATGTAATTGGCGAGATTGCTAAAAGGCACGGGCATGAAATCGTTCGGCTTCCTCCATACCACTGTCACTTCAATGCAATTGAAGGAGTGTGGGCGCAGATAAAAAATTACATTGCTGCAAACAATAAAAAATTCACGATCTCTGAAGTGGAAACTCTCCTTCCAGCAGCTATCAATAAAGTGACAAGCAAGACGTGGGCTAAAATTGTAAACAGCACTGCAAGTGCCATCAGAGAGGCGGCCAAAACTGAAGGGGTTGTGGAAGAATGCATCGAAAATTTAATTATACATCTGGGAGAGAGCAGTGATAGCTCGAGTAGTGCTGAGGAAGACAATGTCAAATCAGATTCTGACAGTGATGTGAGTGGTGTTTTTCCATTACAGTAACTACAACGTATTCAGGAATGTAAGGAGGGAGTTTGCTATCGATCTACAACTAGCTCATCATATTGTGAGTACTTTCTTCAGATTATAACTCTTAATACACTGACCAATTATTCTGTAGCTTGTAGTAGAACAAATTAATAATCCTAATACTTAACAATGGAAACCAAAACTGCTAATGTTCAACAACTTGCGAAAATAGTTTTCATTTCAGTTGTGAAGTTTAACAAATAACTTTATTATGTTTCAGCATCTTAGATACTTGTACTAAATAGCTCTTATCAGTTTTCTAGTTAATATATTTCAAGGATCAACTTTAAATAAATTCACGCGTACCAATACGACTTGTATTTTGTCTCGCTTTTATTTCTGCTGTTAGAGAATGTGTGTAGCAGACAGGGCGCCGTGTGCTGTGAGCCACATTCGGCAACAGCGCCGTCTGCCCGCCGGAACTGTCAGTACCAATCACTCGTCTCACGGACTATAAAAGAGGAATGTGATGCAATTGAAGAACTGGACAGGAAGGGAAGATACGACTTACTACACAACTGAGTAAAGACGATGACATGGGATCAAAATAGAGTTGGAAGTGCTACTATGGAAATTTTGAGTAAAGACGAAGAAGTAGTGTACAGAGATCGTGACGATGTCCTCCATAGAGGGGAAGAATAACTAAAAGAGCTATATGACCCAGATAGCAAACCAGAAACTCTGGAACTTGAATGATTCAGCAGTTTAAGTAATGTCGAGAAATACCAGCCATCATAATGAAAGAAGTCTGCCATAGCTGCAATGAAAAATGGCAAAGCACTAGCTACAGATACGATACCGGGAGAAATACTAAAACGCTTGAACGAAGACGGAATAAGAGAAATATTGAGGTTATGGAATCAAATATATGACAGTGGGGAATGGCCTGAGGACTTTCTGACAACAATAATGACTCAATTACCAAAAAAACAAGGAACCACGAAATGCAGTGAGCACAGGACAATTAGTCTCATTTCACATGCAGCCAAAGTGATGTCAAGAGTAATTAATAAGACACTTGAAAAAATAATGGGGGAGAATCTTGGCGAGGAGCAGTTTGGCTTTAGGCGGAATACGGGCACCAGAGATGCAATAGGGCTCCTACGAAACGTGGGAGAAAGGTTTATTGAAAAAGGAAGAGACCTCTATATGCGCTTTATCGTTCTAGAAAAGGCATTTAACAATGTGGCTTGGGACAAGTGGCGACTATAATAGGGGAAAAGAGAGTGGATAGGAAAACCAGAAGATTTGTAAACTCATTATATCTGAAACAAAAAGCCTCACTGAAAGTGAGAGGAGAAAGTACAAACTGAATCGGACTAGGAAAAGGAGTAAGACAAGGATCCTATCAACTACCCTCTTCAACCTCTACTTGGAAAATATGATTGACCAATGCTCATTAGATGCAAAAGGAGTAGAAATTATAGGAAGAAGAGTAGGGTGTTTGAGGTCTGCTGATGACATGGTCCTTCTAGCCACAGGGGAAAAGAGTTACAGGATTTAGTGGACACCATTGAAGCTAACGGAAAAAATTATGGAATGCAAATTAACACAAAGAAAACAAAAATATTGGCACTAGGAGGAAGTAAAGAGCTAAAAATTATGCTGAATGAAGATATATTAGAACAGGTGCAAAATTTTAAGTATCTTGGAAGCAGGATAGACGCCGACTGGAAGCGTAGCACAGAAATTAAAACAAGGATAGCAATGGCAAAAGAGGCATTTTATAAGAAAAGCAGAATGTTATGCAGCAGTCTGGACAGAGAACTGAGGAAAACACTCACAAAATGTTTTGTATGGAGTGTTCTTCTGTATGGCGGTGAAACATGGACATTTAGGAAGAAAGACAGGGAAAAGCTGGAGGCTTTTGAGATGTGGACATGTCGGAGAATGGAAAGAATATGTTGGATGGACAGAGTAAAAAATGAAGAGGTACTGAGAATAGTGGGAGAGAAAAGACAGTTACTAGATACAACAAAAAGAAGAAAAAGAAATGATTGGGCATATATTAACTAAGAATGATGGACTGATATAAACAGTTTTAGAAGGTTATGTTGAAGGGAAAAGGAAGCGAGGAAGGAAGAGATTTCAGATACTGGATGTGATGGAAGGTACAACGTACAGCAACCTTAAAAAGGAAGTAATGGATCGCAGAAAATGGAGGGGCAAAGAAACTGCTAATATAACAGAAAACTGATGATGATGATGATATGAAATACACACGTTTCATACACAGGACTAACCAAACACTACTCTACTTCGCACAAGACGCGATTCAGCATCACATATACGGTTATCATAGTCATAGAGATCGGCTGACTTTATATACGCTTCGCACAACATGCGTGAAGTCGAACTTTCGAAGGCTGCAGTGTCAACGTTGCGACTGGAGCACCACAGTCAAAAATATAAACGGAAATGTCAGTGTTGTGACCTGGTGTAGTGGGTACCATATCAATCGCTCGTGTAAAATATCATGGATTCGAATCTGATTAAAGGTAGCTTTTTTTTTTAGTTTATGAATCTAATCAAATAAGTTTGATTATGATTTTCGTCCAGTTTACTGGTTTAAATGCATTTTTTTGTTCGTAATTTTTGGCCGCGTCATTTTCCTCATGGTACTGAGTTTATTTGCTCTCTTTTTCCCCGTATCATTCTCTTTTCGTTTGGAATCTGTCTGTGTCGCCTACAATCTGCAACCAAGTGCCAATGAGGATTGTTCACTGGTTGGTAACTCGGCAGTTCTTGTAGTTAGTGTAAGGGTAGTTTCAGGTAACCAATAATAGCTGGAAATTACAATATGCTTTTAACGCTGAATTTTGTATGTTTTGAGTTTGCTCGTAGAGTTAGCTTTAATCGCTGTGAACTAAGGAAGATCAGGTAATTATAGTTGGGGGAGCAGGAAACAGCCTGGTTATGAATCCAAGATATAGTATTAGGAGTGGCCCGGATAAAATAGGAGCAGAAACTGGGCACTGGGATGTGGGGTTTGTGGAGGTCATTCAGCGCCGTGATCAGCCCTGGGTAAACACTGCTGTAAGGCGTGTTAACACTGAGCTGAACGAGGTGCGCCAGACACCGGCAAAGTCTCACATTAGTGTTGTTCCAGTTGATGCTATTGGTAGGTGCGGTTACACTACACATGGCCTGCACCTTAATAGGAAGAGGAAAGATAAGTTAGCTTCTCTATTAGCAGATACTGTAACTGGGGCCACAGTCACACAAGGGGTGGCCCCTGTGGTTGTTGGGAGCAGGCAGACAGGTTTTTTAGGCTAAAGCCAAATTCCAGACAGACAACAACAAAGGAAAATAGAAGAAAAGAAACTTCATGCACAGCAAATAGGGATAAAGCTAAGGGCGGTATCAACTTACTTCACCAAAATATCAAGCAAATAAAAAATAAAGTATATGAGCTGATAATGTGTTTACATGATCTCAAAAATAAGAACGAGATTGATATACTTTGTCTGTCTGAGCACCATGTAACTGTGAGTATGGAAAATGTCAGTATAAATGGGTATAATTTGGCATCTTACACTTGTAGATCTAGTATGAATAAAGGAGTAGTTGCCATTTTCATAAAACAAGGGTATAAATACTGAACTGTTGAAGTAAGCAAATTTTGTGTTGATCAGCACTGTGAGGTTTGTGCATGTGAACTTCAGCTAGATAATGTTGTGTTGATATTAGTAACAGTGTACAGGTCTCCACTAGGAGATTGGGAGCTATTCATAAATAAGTTTGACTCCCTGTTACGCTGTCCGTCAGACAGAAAGAAGACGTTATTAATCCGTGGTATGGAGCAATTACAACTGATGTTTTGAGTCACATATGTAACGCATCACTGACTCAGGGTATTTTTCCATACAGGTTAAAATATGCCACTGTCAGGCCTCTCTACAAAAAGGGGGAAACCACAGATGTCAATTACCGGCCACTATCCCAGCTTGCAGCATTTTCAAAAATCTTTGAGAAAGTAATGTACTCGAGAGTGGTTAGCCATCTCAAAAGTAACAGGCTACTTAGTAAATCACAGTTCGAATTTCAGAAATGCTGTTCCACTGAGACAGCAATACACAGTTTCACTGTCCAAATAATAGAGTCTTCAAATAGTAAAATGTCACCAGTAGGAATATTCTGTGACTTATCCAAAGCATTTGATTGTATGAACCATGACATTATGTTAGAGAAATTACAATTCTATGGCATAAATGAAACAGCATATGAGTGGTTTAAGTCATATCCACAGAACAGGAAGCAAAAAGTCTCTTTATATGCTTCAAGTGATTCAAAGGAGTTTGCCACTTCATCTAACTGGGGTGAAATTTCATTAGCTGTTCCACAAGGTTCGATCATGGGTCCCCTTCTGATCCTGATATATGTGAATGACCTCCTTTCTTAAGTGAAACAAGATGCCGAAGTGACACTGTTTGCTGATGATATTAATTGTTTTTCTGCGAATGGGCTTGCTTTGAACTTTGAAAAAACACAGTACATCCAATTTTCTGCTGCAAAAAGTATAATTCCTTCAAAAAAGCATAACACATCAAAAGAAGTCAGTAGCCAGGGTAGAGCATACTAAGTTTTGAGTGTACATGTAGATGAGAATCTTAATTGGAAAAGTCATATTTTGGATCTCGTAAAGCGACTAGGTTCAGCAACTTTTGCAAATCAGAATAATTGCCAATTTTGAGGATGTAGAAATTAGTAAGCTAACATATTTTGCATACTTCCACTCTATGATGTCATATGGAATAATATTCTGGGGCAACTCAACATTTAGGCAAGAGGTATTCATTGCTCAAAAGAAAGTAGTTAGGATAATGTGTGGGGTTCATAGTCGCACATCTTGTAGGCATCTGTTTAAAAGGTTAGAAATTATCACAACTGCTTCACAGTACATTTACTCAGTAATGAAATTTTTTCTCAACAACATGGACCAGTTTAAAATCAACAGCGACATTCATGATTACAATACCAGAAAAAAGAGCGACCTACACTACTTAACCTATCTTTGGCAAAGAAAGGGGTAAAATATGCTTCTATAAAACTTTTTGATAAATTACCAGAAGAAATAAAATGTCTGCCAGACAGCAGTAATAGTTGGAAAAACAAATTGAAATCATACCTCCTTGACAGCTCCTTCTATACCATAGATGAATTCTTGAATATGAGTAAATAAATCTGGAGATATAATATATTGAAACGTCCCCTTTGAAAAATTATACAAGACTGTGCTTAAACTGACACACAATATTTTTAGCGCAACGCAATCTGACTTTCAATAATCCCTACAAAAGAATGGCCCTGACTAACATTAACCTATACCTTTCACAAATCACTTACCTCACAAAAATCTTCGTTACTCGAACTACTGCAATACAGCGAGCGCCACTACTGCCAGCTAAATAAAAGATTCAAACTATGGAAGGCACTAACTACTGATAGGCATAGTTATCACATGAAAGATTTTAATAGAGAACAAATAATGTATTTACCTTAATAGTCATAATATATATAGCAGTTCATGACATACAGTCTTACAAATTTCAAAACTCCGCAATTTCTCTCCCCACATCCACCACTGCTGGCGGCTCACCTCCAACTGCGCAACGCTACGCGCTGTTCACATCCAGCTGCCCAACACTACAATGGCAGACAACAATGCAAACTAGCCACAGACTGCACACAGCACAACCAGTGATTTTCACATAGAGCGCTACATGGCTTTACCAATATAAAAACCTAAACAGCCTACTTACAATATGCATTTTTAGCCATTTAAGGGAATGGGATAGATGATAGAAATATTTAGGTATAATACTATATTGTAAAAAAAATTGTGTCCCGTGCCCATTTCTTATGCATTTGACAAGTTCCACATCATAATGAACAATGGAGTACGTAACTAAGTAACTAACTAAGCGATCGTGATTTCAGTTCTACCCTCAGACAGCTGACCACTCTTGTGGTGTCACCGCCAGACACCACACTTGCTGATGATGATGATGAGTCCCATACTTCTTTACAGAGCGTAGGGGAGCGACGCGGGAGACCCGCGCCGCCTTACTAGGCAAGGTCCTAGTGGAGGTAGTTTGCCATTGCCTTCCTCCGACCGTAATCGGAATGAATGATAATGATGCAGACGACACAATAACACCCAGTCATCTCGAGGCAGGAAAAATTCCTGACCCCGCCGGGAATCGAACCCGGGACCCCGTGCTCGGGAAGCGAGAACGCTACCGCGAGACCACGAGGGGCGGACACTGGTAGCCTTTAAATCGGCCGCGGTCCGGTAGTATACGTCGGACCCGCGTGTCGCCACTATCAGTGATTGCAGACCGAGCGCCGCCACACGGCAGGTCTAGAGAGAGACGTCCTAGCACTCGCCCCAGTTGTACAGCCGACTTTGCTAGCGATGGTTCACTGACAAATTACGCTCTCATTTGCCGAGACGATAGTTAGCATAGCCTGCAGCTACGTCATTTGCTACGACCTAGCAAGGGGCCATTATCAATTGCTATTTATCTTGTGATGCATGTACCGTCAGACCGATGTTCACCAATTATGGATTAAAGTTAAGTATTCCAGCAGCTACGTACTTTTCTTGCTAATATAATTACTTGACCTGTTTCAGACCTCACGCCAGCCTGCGTGAGTTAAACGCGTGCCTTTCGGCTACCTCCTAGTGGCTTGGCTGTCTTGCCAAGTCACAACAACTCTTTTCTCGGATAAAAATTAGCTTAGGAGTTTAAATTCAGGGCTACAAAACGTGTCGTCTGCCTGAGTTCAAACACTGATCATTTAAAATCATCCGGCGACAAAACATCTCAAATTTCCGATAAACCTCGCGACAGCCACTTTCAATACTGCTCCGTATTACACATTTGTGAAGTGACCCGATGTGTGTGTGTACCACTTATAATTAGTGTTGCCATCCGTCCCGATACATCAAGACCTCACCGTTATTGATATTCTTGTCCCGAGATCTCGACAATACCCACTATTGTATCGATTTTGCGAAATACTGTTACGAGATTGGGTCAAGTACTGCAGTAACGCCATCTTCCGTTAGCGCAACATGTAAATGAAGCCTCAATTTTATTTATGACAGCAAGATTATGTTGACAAGGTCGTCTCACAGATAGCGTTGTGTATCCTGTATCTACGATGCAAGTACGTTCTAGATCTAGAGCCATCATTCGAGAAAATACCAGACTTCTCCAGTAAGACGGGGCTGGAACTACATTATGTGATCAAAATTATCCGGACACCTGGCTGAAAATGACGTACAAGTTAATCGCGCTCTCCATCGGTAATGCTGGAATTCAGTATGGTGTTGACCCACCCTTAGCCTTGATGACACCTTCCACTCTCGCATGCATACGTTCAATCAGGTGCTGGAAGATTTCTAGGGGAATGGCAGTCCATTCTTCACGGAGTGCTGCACTGAGGAGAGGTATCGGTGTCGGTCGGTAAGGACTGGCACGAAGTCGGCATTCCAAAACTTCCCAAAGGTGTTCTGTAGGGTTCAGGTCAGGACTCTGTGCAGGCCAGTCCATTACAGGGATGTTACTGTCGTGTAGCCACTCCGCCACAGGTCGTGCATTATGAACAGGTGTTCCATCTTGTTGAAAGATGCAATCGCCATCCCCGAATTGCTCTTCAACAGTGGGAAGCAAGAAGATGCTTAAAACGTCAATGTAGGCCTATTCTGCGATAGTGCCACGCAAAACAACAAGGAGTGCAAGCCCCCTCCATGAAAAACACGATCACAGCATAACACCACCACCTCCGAATTTTACTGTTGGCACTACGCACGCTGGAAGATGTTCGCTGAACATTCGCCATATTCACACCCCACCATCGAGCAGCCACGTTGCGTACCGTGATTCGTCACTCCACACAACGTTTTTCCACTGTTCATTCGTCCAATGTTTACGCTCCTTGCACCAAGCGAGGCGTCCTTTGGCATTTACCGGCGTGATGTGCGGCTTATGAGCAGTCGCTCGACCATGAAATCCAAGTTTTCTCACCTCCCTCCTAACTGCCATAGTACTTGCAGTGGATCCTGATGCAGTTTGGAATTCCTGTGTGATAGTCTGGATAGATGTATTTTACACATTATGACTCTCTTCAACTGTTGGCTGTCTCTGCCAGTCAACAGTCAGCCTGTACGGTCTTGTGCTGTACGTGTCCCTTAACGTTTCCACTTCACTATCACATCGGAAACAGTGAGCCTAGTAACGTTTAGGAATGTGGAAATCTCGCGTACAGGCGAATGACACAAGTGACACCCAATCACCTTACCAAGTTCGAAGTCCGTGAATTCCGCGGAGCGCCCCATTCTGCTCTCTTACTATGTCTAATGACTACTGAGGTTGCTGATATGGAGTACCTGGCGGTAGGTGGCAGCATAATGCACTTAATATGAAAAACGTCTGTTTTTGGGGGTGTCTGGATACTTTTGATCACGTAGTGTATTTAAGCAGCGCCAGGCGGAAGAATCGGGCAGTCGAATATCGATCTGATAAGACGATTCTTTCTAAACTTTATACAAACAAAGAGTTCAAGTTAGTAATGTTTGAAATTTTTGCAGCCCGTATATAGGGCGAGAAGCTTATAGTGACGTGTAATTCGATGAACGACTTCGTCGATGACTAATGTGTTACTGTCGACAGTTTACCGTCTAATAAAATTACCATAGCTTACGAAAATGCCTAAGGATGGAAAGTGAAAGCGTCAGTTTTCGGATGATTACACAAAAGAGAGGTCTTTTGTCAAGAAAGGACGTAGAGATCAGGAAGCGTTGTGCGAGATATGTAGCTGTCTCATCAGAGTAGATCACGGACATAAGGCAGATGTGAGGCATGACATTCCTACGAAGAACCATACAAATAGGTTTACAGTAGCTTCAGCATTAAAGCCATACATTCATGATTAAAGAAGATACCCTGGAAGACTTGCTCGTTGCTGCTGCAGAACTAACAATGGATTACACAGTTGTCAAGGATCATCAGTCCTTCACTTCTCTTGACTGTACCATAAAATGAATGCCACAATATACCCTGACCCCAAAGTCGCCGCAAACCAGTCTACAGCCAAGAACAAAGCTACAGCCATTGTTAAAAATATTCTCGCACCGCACCGTGTCCAAAAGCATAAAACAATTGCAAGAATTTTCAGTTTATGTACAGGCACCGACGCATCGAACCACAAGGCTGAAAGGATGTTTCCTTTCGTTGTTAAGTTCTTTACTGAAACTGGCGGAATCCAATAGAAACTGTCGACGTTTGATTCTCTGAATAACGAAACATGGCAGACAATTGCAAAGTTTTGTCTGGACACTTATACGTTGATGTCAGTCATCAGACTCTCACGCAAAATCAAGATGGTTATCGCTAACGCTCGCAGCTGTGAGAATTCTTAAACTTCGGATATCATTAAAACAATTTTTTGACGACGAAGCCAGGCCAGCTTCAATAATGTCCGACTTATCCAGTAGTGCGATCAGTGAAATTTGCTTCAAGTCTCTGCAGTGAAACTT
Organism: Schistocerca americana; assembly: GCF_021461395.2. Taxonomy (NCBI): domain Eukaryota; kingdom Metazoa; phylum Arthropoda; class Insecta; order Orthoptera; family Acrididae; genus Schistocerca; species Schistocerca americana. Next base: position 394,054,428 of record NC_060122.1, on the reverse strand, counting down.
GACTCTGTTTGAGGAGAAATATAAATACGTTTAGAAGTACAAGGTCTCGATATCTGAAATAAAAAATACATTAATCGACACTCAAAGATGTCTGAATGAAAGGAAGACTGCGAAGTTTATTGGCATGCAAACCAAGATGAACTGATGAATTTAAACAAATCAAAGAATGAGAACCCTAACCAAGAATTAATCTGATTTAGGTATTTGAGGAAGACGCAATGGCTTTCTGTACCACAGCATTTGATTACTAAGGGAATTGGCTATTTCTTTAAATTATCATCGAGTATTTGATTGGATGGTGCTATCTGAAACCACAGATTGGGTGATGATTGAAAACACTATTACGTACCTGACTGAAGATGGTGTGACGATTTTAAAAGACAGTAGTTTTCAGAAATACACACTGGTGTCCAAAATTAAAGCAACAAACGAAAATTTTGCAAGGTTGCGTTTCTTTTGCCACAAAACAGTGTAAGTAGGTGATGGTAAAGTAAAAGCAATGTAAAGAATACATAACGTGAACAACTGCAAAAAGCATGAAGGTAGACAAAAATGTTCTTCGTTTCTTCCAACTTAACTGATTTCCACACACATTCCGACAACTGGTTAATGTGCTCAGTATGAGGTGTGACCACCTCTGACAGCAATACAGGCCTGACAACGACGGGGCATGTTGTGAATGATGTTCTCAGTCTCATGTTGAGGCAATAATGCCCGTTCTTCCTTCAATAAAACTCGCAGTCTTGGAGATTGGTTGGTCGATGCTGATGTGATGCAAGCTGTCTCCCTAGCGCATCCCAGACATGCTCTATGGGATTCAGATCGAGAGAGCGAACAAGCCACGCCATGCGAGCAATATCTTACGTTTCCAAGAAAACATCAACCACTCAATGAAACGCTCACAGTACCTTGCAACAATTGCAAATGAAGTCCCAAGATCTCGTCACGATACCTGACAGCAGTTAAAAGCTTGCCGAGCCACCCGCACAATTTCCGCCTCGATATCGGTCTCTTTCCAGAATGTCTGGGACTCGACATCGTGTTCCACTTTCCCTCTAGATGCGAATCCAGTTTAAATCGGGACTCATCTGTGAAAACGACATTGGCCCCCTGTTGGACCGCCCAGGTGCCATGTTGATGACTCTAGACGTTCCCTACTGTGAAGACGCGTCAGAGGTAGACATACAGCAGGTCTCCAACAGTTAACGCCACTCTGCGTCGATACAACACGTCCAGTGGATAGTGTAAGCTCACATGCCAGTTGCGTGCAGTACTAAGGCGGTACTGTCGTGCCCAAACAGCCAAATGACGGTCCTCTCTTCTGAAGTCACATCCGGTTGTCTCTGCCGCCATCTTCAGCGTACAGTTTCTGTCTCTATAAACAATCGCCACATCCGAGAAGCAACAGAACTGTTCACTTTAAGCCACTGGTCCAAATCAGTCGGCCGGCCAGAGTGGCCGAGCGGTTCTAAGCGCTTCAGTCTGGAACCGCGCGACTGCTACCGTGGCAGGTTCGAATGCTGCCTCGGGCATGGATGTGTGTGATGTCCTTAGGTTAGTTAGGTTTAGGTAGTTCTAAGTTCTAGGGGACTGATGACCTCAGAAGTTAAACTCCCATAGTGCTCAGAGCCATTTGAACCATATCAGTTTGCGGCTGGCCTGCTTTCTTTCCTTGTATGGCCCTCCACAGCAGAGAGAGTCTGGTAGGCATCTTCTCTGTGCCGCACTGCACCGTCTGTGACTGTATTCACAGCGATTATGAATGGGGGGCTACCTGGCAAATATCACCCCTCCTTTCTTAGGTGCCCGACGTCATCAGAGGCATCGTTGTCCATTGACCGGAATGCCGTCTTCCATGTAGAACACGATCGTACGGATAACAGATTGACAATCTGTAAGATTGTATCGTGAATTAGATACAGACATGGGAAATAGCGGTTTTTCGCTTTAATTTGGACACCAATGAACGCATTTGAGGAGCTTTTTAGAAACTAAGAGTGACCTGGAAGAAAGAAAGTCTAAACACTCCATGGAAGAAAGGTGGACTTACTTTCTTAAAGGTACCGAAAATGCTGAAGCAGTCACCAACTGCTAAAACTGTACGAGTATTTGTTTTCTATTCCCGCTCACAACGCCACTGGGAAAGAGAACTTTCAAAGATGACGGCCCAATGGAATGATGAAAGAAATCAACGGATTCCAGGGATTGTGGAATCAATCTTACAGCGCTAGCTTAACTAAAAGCTGACTTACTTGGAGTATTATAAAGACACAAAAGGGACATAAGACTTCCTGAAAAAGATGAAATCTTCCGAAAAATATCGTGTTAACTACTTCTTGCAAAGGAAATAATTCCTTGTAAAGGAAATAAATTTTTAATTCATTTTTTCACCCCCATCACAGTGTGTCCCGACGAGGTCCCAGCTAGATGTGGCAACCATAACTGCAACCGCACGTAGCCGATACCCGATGTGGCAACACTGTAGTGGCAGGTGACAGACGTAATGAACCCACAGGCTCCTAGGTTAAGGTGCCAACCTAAGATTCATAAAAGCGGTTGACCCGTATGTTCAATTGTAAATGCAATAAACAGCCCCGGATACAAAATTACAAGAAAACTTCATGATATGATTAAAAATAGTTTTTCAATTAACAACAGTTTGGAGTTAATCAACAGCTTTAAAGATGTAATAGTCCTAGACATAGTAGTATTTTGGCATAGTAAACCTCCACACCAGTAACTGTTGGAAAGACACTCTCACAATAATACAAAAGAATCTAACCAAATTCAAACCGCTAATCAATGCAGAAATTTATGAACTCATGACATTGCTTAATTTAATTCCCTCAAACAAGTATTTTTCATTCAGTGGCAAATTTGGCATGTAAAGCAATGGTATGGCAATGGCTAGCAACCTTGCGTGCTGACATATTTATACATAACCTGGAAAAAGAATTCATCTTAGCACACCTACAATTTACTGACAAAATTCTGTATTATAAAATATATGTGGATGACACAATTTTTTCAGTGGTCCAAAAGAAGAAGCAGAACTTAGCAGAAGAAATGAATAAAACACACCCAAATATCAAATTTAGAGTTGAACACAGACCACTGAAGAAAGTAATTTCCTTAACATTATCTCCACTTTCAATAACAAGCATACCTTCCAAACACACAGGAAACCCACAACCAGTGGTGTTGCCATTAACAATACCTCATACCACCCGAACCAACATAAAACCGCTTTCTTCCAGTAATCTCTAAACCATATGCTCCGCACCCGTATCAGTGAAGAAGATCCGTTTAAAGAAATGAACATACTTAAATCTATAGCCCAAAATAATAGTTATAATACCTCTTTGATAAACACCCTAGTTGAAAAAATATAAAGTAAACTTAAGCATCCACCATCATCATAACAAGCTAAGAGAGAAATCTCAAAATTTGTCTGCTTTCCATTCCTCGGCAAAGTGTCATATAAACTGACAAATCTTTTCAGACCACACCGCATAAAAATATCGTTCCACACTGACAATAAACTACAAAAGAAAATTGTTCACAATAATAAATCCACTGGAGATTGTCATAAAAATTCTGACAAATGCAAACTCACATGCTGCTGTTCTTACTTCTACATAGGTCAAACAGGGAGAAATTTTGCAACCCACTACTAAGAACATATGGATGCCATTCGAGTCAAAAACTACCTCCAGTTTTGCATCACATGTAGCTCATCATGAACGCTCGGCTAGTGATGTTAATGACAATCTTTCAGTGCTACATATTGCTAAAAAAGGAATACAGATGGACCTCCTTGAACAATTAGAGATTTACATCCACAAATGAAAATCACCTAAGAAAATCATAAATGAACGAAGTGAATCAACACAAAACTTTTTCTTCCAGAATTTACAGGACATCGTGGCACCAAAACAACAAAAACGACAATAATAAGACAATTCATCTTCCTGTGTAAATGTTATTCTCCTTGTCATGTAACAACTACGGCATTCTGTAATTTATAAAATATTTTTAATTACGTAGTAAGTATCCACCATATTTGTTTACCTTTGTGTAACTGTTAACCCATATTAAAAGTACGTTGTCAATATAAAAACACTCCTGCAGCTAGCAAAATTTACTGAAATTAATATCTGTACTAGTAATATTTATACCATAATACAATGTATCTCATGCCAAAATCCATGTTGTAGTAAAATGTAATATCTATCATATCCATATTCTTTGCAAAGACATCCAGCATTTACTGAACGTGAATCAGCGTAAAACCAAGTACAGCTAAACACTGCTTATATTTGAGAACATAGCTTAATAATGTACATTATAGGAAGAGGTTTGACATGGATACCGCAAGGCAGCACACTGTACATTAAACGTAAGAAACTTTCCGTTTCGTAAACGTTTCGTCACCGATTACTAAATTTCCGTCATTTCCGCCAGCACCATCAGTACTGCATCTAGCTACACTTGGGCCACAGCATAATGTTCTTGTAACAATTCCATCTTAAGATCAACCTCAGTGGCTCGAAAACATGTCTAAGGTTGAATAAATCGTATCAAAAAACTGAAAAAATAATGACTGGTTGCGTATTTATTGCCAGATGAATCGCAAAAGTAAATTAGGTGTAAGACGAGCTGAGAAAATGCACTAGGGAAAACTAGTATTAATAAATGAGTGCTGAAGATGCCTCTAAGATGTAATTAGTACCGGTCAGGTGAAACCTTCTGACAGATGGAGCTGTTACGCTGAATAAAGACACAACATGCTTGTATCCCAATAATGCCTGTAAATGAAGTGTTTTAATTTAAGGATTGTTTCATTGCATACATGTGGGACAAGTGTAGAAGTGACTCTTATATGTCGGTAATTCCCTTATATCTGCAGCCGACAGCGATTGCCCTTATAGTTCTGATTTATCGCAAACATTCTGTGCATAGCAAAAAAGGCTGCTTAAAAATCAGCTGCACGAAGTTGAATTAAATAGTAATCCTCCCTTGCCACGAAACAGCCATCTATTTCGTTGCGTGAGCGCGTCATTTCCTACGGCTGCGAGTGTTAACGTTGCGTAACTGGGTACTGGTCAATACACGAGTCCTTCTCTATAAAGTCAGGTGAGGGGTATACAGCCACTGAGCAAACCCTGCCGTAACTCTGTGGGCCCATAACTCTGCGCCAATGGTCTGTCGTCACTGGGCGACAGCTGCGTCACTAGGATAGCAGCGAGCACAGAGAGGTGGCGACCGACTACGGGACGTGCCGTGACGTAGCGCTATGGCAAGCGTCGCGGGAGGGGAGGGCAGGGTCGACACGGATCCCTCTACAGGCGGGCAGCGCAACCAGCTCGGCCTGCTTGCGGCAGCAGAGCTAAACAGCTGATTTGGAAGCACGTCCTGCTTCTTCTTCTACCGTATATACAGGGCCGCACTAACGGAATTTTGGCAGTTTGAAGTGAGTGACATTTCGCGAAAAGTCCATTTGTCTTTCCATACCTCATTCTATTCAAATCAGGATACATTTTTTCTTTTTTTTTTTTACATCCCGTTGATCGATGCGGATCCTAGCAGGAACGTACCTACAGCTTTTGCATGGGAGGGGGGGGGGGGGGGGGGGGGGTCCAGCACTATCATTTAGGAAGGTAAACCTGTCTTCGCCCACCACATAAAAAGGATTTGCTGTTAACGCCAATAGCGTCAATCAAGCAGAAATTAAAAAACCCACAAATACGTTAGCATCCATATTACATGAGGGTAAAACTGTAGAGAAACACTAATTGATGCAAGCGTCTTTAAATAAAACATATGTATTGTAGCTGTTGAGGTATTTATTTATGAAAAAGCAATTAATTGTAAGCTAACATTTGAGGTAATTATATATTTTTAATATCATTATTAATCATTTATATAAGCAATAATATTATTATATTAGTCTTTATATTTAAATTGTGACACTTAGGCATTTTGCTGTAACTTCAGGTCGTAAGTTAATTAAAAAATAAACATTAATTACTTTAATTTAAATTATTATATTTAGCCTTTTACGTCTTGCTGCTAACTTACTAATAATTTCTTCACAATCTAGTTCCACCGTCAGATCTCGATGAACATTCATTAGAGCAAGAACAGTAAGTCTTTCACCTCCTATTTTATTCCTTATGTAAGTGTGTAGCCTCTTCATAGCCGAGAAACATCTCTCAGGGGTCGCCGTTGACACTGGGAGTGTGGCTAATATGATAAGAAGCTTTTTTTATCGAAGGGAAAAACAGTTCATCACACTGATCAATAACTTCTATTGCAGTGACGGGTTTTTACTCTACAGATTTCCAGTGATTGTGCCATATCTCGTATTCACTCAGAATTGTTGTGCCTACATTCCCAGCAAGAAATATTTGCGCTCTCTTCTTAAGATTTTCTTTTCTCCTGGAGTCATTATTGGTTTTCTCAGGCAGGAGCATCTGAATTCCTTCGATTGTTTCTTCATGTGGTTTAAAATGAGCATCTAGTTCTGTGATCACATGTTCAATAAAAGGGTAAAATACATTTCGTCGACAATATATTTCAGCAATTTCTCTTGGTACATTGCTGCGCTGGGTTTGCCTTCCAGTCGTTCTTGGAACAGTTATGTCTCTTAAGCTCATTTGCTTTGCCTGCTCCAAAAGGACTGAGAACTCACTTTCATTCCGAATATTTTGTAGAGTAGTTTTAACTGTTTTCGCATAACTGCAGAGTGTTCATCAGGTCAACATTGACCTTCTACATTGCTTTATTCAGGTTCGCTGTATATGAAAAAACTATTCGTAATATAACAAGCGACATGATAAATTGGCTATTTTCAATGGCAGTCTGCAGTTGGTATGCTTCAGTGGCGACATCCCTACTAGCAGCGTCTTGAACGGCCTCAAGTGTTGCGCGTACTACAGGAAGCATTTCTGCAAATCTCTCGACAGCCACATGCTTTTCGGTCCACCGATTCTCACAAAGGGAGATCAGCGTTGAATGAGATGAGTCAGTTTGATCTGAAATTTTCTTCAAAAGGTTGTCCCGAAGTGGAGATTGTCGAAAAAAGTTTACTATACTTTTCATTGTTCCAATACAGTTCCGTATCATAGGTATTCCACACGAGTGCGTAAACACTAAATTAAGAACATGTGCCACACAGTGTACAAATTGCGCTCTCGGATACTGTTCTGCAATTATTGTTCTCATGCCTCGTAACCGGCCGCTCATTACTGCAGCGCCATCAAAGCCTTTCCCTACCAATTCGTCCATATCCAAGTTACAAGATAGGAGATGTGTTATGATCGTGTTTGCCAATGCTTGCACTGAAACATCTTCCACGTAGATAAAGTCAAGAAAAAACCTCCCTGATAATCGATTTTCCCGATGAGTTGTCTAAACATAGTAAACATAACGCTAGTTGTTCTTGGTGTGATATGTCTTTTGCGGAATTCCGTTTCGGTTGGCAAGATTGCACTCACTTCCGTTGGACACATAGTGAGGGTGGGGGTAGATACCCTGCCGCAGGGCACAGCTATTTTTTGCAGCCTCATTCCTCCATGGCGTGTCACTACGTCAACCAAGCGCAGTGCGCGACGGGGTTTCAAAAGCGGGTATTCTTCAAAAATTGGCGTTTTTTGTGTGAACTAAGGAAGGGGGGGAGGTCTGTACCCCCTGGACCCCCCCCCCTTATATACGTCCGTGGATCCTAGAGCTCTAGAAGCTGGGGACACCATTTTAAGATAACTGTTAGTCAACGAGATATTGCGGAGACGTGCACGTTGTCTTAAGATCCATACCATCTGCCACACTACAAACTGATTCGCGACGCCGTAACAACGTTACAACACAGCTACGGTCTACAGTCCCGCCGCGCATTGCTGTGAAACTTGACAAGAGAAGAGACACTAGCGTCCCTAGCGGCAAGAAATTCAATCGTCAGTTAACGTAATGCATACCATAAGATTAATTCTTTTTAACTTAATTTACGAAATAATGGTACTATTTTTGTATCTGATTCGTTAGAAAAGCCTTGAAACACGATGATCGTGAAAGAAATGTAATCAGAGCAATAACTCATGAATGAAATGAGATAAGCTATAACGTAAAATGTTTACTTTCACAGCCGTAATTGTCACACTTAACCACATACACCGGAACATTATGCCGTCAAGTGAATTTGTGGTTGAAACCCAACGTTTCGTCCCCGCCTGCGGAGGAAACTCTCCCCACACTGGAGATGTCCTCCGCATTCAGAGACGAAACGTTGGGTTTCACTATGAAATTTATCCGACACGACCTAAAAGCCCGAAATATTTTAAGTTTGACAAAAATATCTACGTGAACAAATAATTTCTCAATATGCACTTAGCTCACTGAAAGCAAGAGATTATTTCATCCATAATAAGTATTTATTTCTGTTGCTGACTGTACTTACGACTGGCACTTTCTTTAACAGGCAATAATTTTACGTGAAGTCTAAGGGTTTCCTCAGTGTTGCACTTCACTCAGGTTTCAAATTCACAAGTATTGGTTTAATATGATTACTCCTCCTTAAAAACACGCCAGGTGGCTTGGGGAGTATTTAGATTAACACTTTGGCGTTTGTGGCTCTGGTGTAGCAACAGTTGAACTGTTGGTTTATTTTGAGTCGGGGAAACAGTTTTAATATTTTTGACCATTTTTGAGTTGTAGTGCCGGCCCGTGTGGCCGAGCGGTTCTAGGCGCTTCAGTCTGGAACCGCGCGACCGCTACGGTCGCAGGTTCGAATCCTGCCTCGGGCATGGATGTGTGTGATGTCCTTAGGTTAGTTAGGTTTAAGTAGTTCTATGTTCTAGGGGACTGATGACCTCAGAAGTAAAGTCCCATAGTGCTCAGAGCCATTTGAACCATTTTTTTTTTTTTTTTGAGTTGTAGTTTTCTCTTTACTACAGTTATGCTGACTTGTCTGCCATGTTAAATGATGTGGATACTGCATTCCATACAAGTTTCCCACTTTATGCATTCACAAACTGATTTTTAAGGGTATTGAAGGAACTTTACGTTATTGTGTAGATAAACGACCTTTTTCTGTTGTGCATGTGCTATTTACTATCTGTTTTTCTTCTTAAAAAGAAACATTATTATTCGGTAAATATCTTTAGGTTACTAGAAAAGCGTAACTAAACAGTTCTTTTCAAATGGTTCAAATGGCTCTGAGCACTATGGGACTTAACATCTTAGGTCATCAGTCCCCTAGAAAATAGAACTACTTAAACCTAACTAACCTAAGGACATCACACATATCCACGCCCGAGGCAGGATTCGAACCTGCGACCGTAGCAGTCCCGCGGATTCCGGACTGCAGCGCCTAGAACCACACGGCCACCGCGGCCGGCAAAACAGTTCTGTAATGTACTACTTTCATACCTCTTGTGGTCCTTAGGAAATCTGTATAACGACAAGTTTGGTTTCTTCTTTTTTGTTATTACTTCATTTTATTGCGTTACTTTCACTACCTTTTGTACTAACCAAGTCACAAATCGATATAAACGATAGTATTCGCAATCAGCGGACATCGCATTCAACGGGTTTGCTGTCCGCTTGGTGCAGCATATAACAAAAACAAGCAGGAACGATGCGACTGTAGTTGCGAAACAACGAGTCTTTTGGTCGGAAGTACCCAAATGTATTTTTTCGTAAAAAATACGAATATATTGAAAAATGTTCTTAATCCTAAGAATTGTACTACCAATTGGAAAAAACTCTAAAAATTGCCGTATTCCTATCATAACACTCAATGGCAGTACACACGATTCCCTTGTCGGTCGTACCCATCGTTTTAGGCTAATAACAAAAATATAACAGCAAAGTAGATCTGTGTAATAAGACATTTCTCTCACATTTCCATTTAATCTGTTACCATGACCACTATGAAATACACAATAATAGCCTCTCCCTGTTTTCCATACAAGCTCTCTTACAATGAATGACCCATTGAGGGCAACTTCTTCGCAGTATTTGTCATAGCCAAGAAGGTTTCTCCGTTCTTATCATGTCCACTACTTTTTTCTGCTATTCTTGGAAGTACTTTATCATTTGTCATTCTGTCAGTCCATTTCACTTTTAGCATTTTTCTCCACAGCCACACTTCAAAGCTAACTAAGTGCATATTTACCTCTTTCGTTTTGTCTGCCCATGATTCACTGCCAAACAACCATCGAAGAGGTCTCTTTTATCCACAGATTTTCGACTTCTTATTTTTGTCAACAGACTTCCTTGTTCGAAAGTCTTTCCTTCCGACGATATTCTGACGGAGCCTTCGTGTTTTCTGAATCTCAGCACTTTGGTATCTCCTATATTTACCCCCATTCCACACACTTTTTACATTCCTGTTCATAATAAATTGTAATTTTTCCTCTGATTAGGCCAACACTGCTTGTTCATCTGCATACTTAATTTCCTTTATCCTTTGTGCTATTATTGTCACGCTTCTCGTGGTTACTAATGCTTTTGCGTATCAGCTTCTCAGCAGAGTCTATGCCGGGCAACATCGTGATGTAAGAGATCTCCCAATACGTGTCTCGTCTGTTTCCCCATCGCATGTCGTTTTTATCACTTTCTGTCTATTGTAAGAGTCCTTTGATAAGTCTCCTGTACTTCCTGTCTACATCAACACATTTTAAGGTCCTCAGGACGATTCTCCAGTCCACACTGTCAAACGCCTTTTTCCTGTCAACCTCACATACGTACATGGCTGTTAACATCTAGCATTCTTTGTGCTATCATCCTCAAACATGCAATATAATCTAGTGTTCCTTTTTGTTACCTAAATCCCAGCCAATCATTGTAACATTTACACGTTGCCAGGGTTGTTTCGACCACGCTGCAGAAGGGCTGGGAAGCCTCTACACATTGTCCTCGTGGCCGTCGATTTGCTTCGGTGGAAGAGGGGCCAGGGTTTCGTAGGAAACTACATTTTTCCATGAAGGCGTTGGCCATCTTGTCTTGCAGTGTGATAGATGTATTAACAGTTAAACGATTAACAGTTAAACGATTACATTTTTTCCATCCGTCTCCCTTTCATTTGGCTGCTCCTTATGGAATCTCAGCGCGCCGAGTCTGAGCCTGAGGTGCGGATTCCACGTAGGCAAATTTTGTGAAAGGGAACCAGCAGAAACTACAATTTAGAGCAGTTTTCCAATACATATATATTCGAAGGAACTTACACACATAAAGAGAATAGTGCCTGCTTCTGTCAGTTGACGTGTAATTTGACTTGTTCTTTACGGCTCTAACATGATACTTGCGGAGCATGGCATAAGAAGATTCAAATGGCTCTGAGCACTATGGGACTTAACATCTGAGGTCATCAGTCCCCTAGAACTTAGAACTACTTAAACCTAACTAACCTAAGGACATCACACACATCCACACCCGAGGCAGGATTCGAACCGGTCGCGCGGTTCCAGACTGAAGCGCCTAGAACCGCTCGGTCACAACTGCCGGCGGCTTAAGTAGACTGGGTAATATTTCACATAGCTTATTTGCTGTTAAAACCAACGAAGACCAGTAACTGCCGGTGAAACTTTTTGTATGTTTTTACTGGCACACACTATTCAGCATATGACGACGTTCATACTCCGTGGCTAGATACAGAAAACGCTTTACCGAAACGAGTTAGGACAGAATAGGAACAAGACAATAAGTTAATAATCATCATAACTGCGAGACATTCATGATTTGGTAATAGTGACACTTAAGAAAATGTTGTTTATTTTAACAGCTGTGGAAGGGTCAGAAACAGTACAAAATGAACGTTTAACGACTAAGAGTCATTTTTTAAACCTACATTACAGGACGTCGACGGACAAAACGTCAGATAGTGTATTATTATTATTACTATTTCTTTGATATTATTGCCTCCAGTTCACCTTTTGAGTTTCTTGTTGTGTGTTAAACTTGCTAACTCGTCTGCATGCAGCTGGATTTTTATGTCATAGAAAGAGATAAAATTTTTGCGTGCAGTGCAGTACGCAACAGCAACTTGGTGGGACTTGTGCGTCAGCCACCCTGTCTTGTCATGGAAGGCCGCTGAGGGCATAGGGTAACAGGAACGTCTAAGAGGTAGTACTACCGTCAGTCCAAGTAGCTGCTGTTGGCAATACGTGCACAAAGTAATCGACCTTTTTTTAACATTCGGTTCTTTGATGAGCGTTCTTGTAAAGGTTATGTCGGCCAGCTCAACGTAGAAGTAACATTTCAAAAAATGGGTGGCAGTTTACTACATTACTTACAAGAATTGTTGTTTCAACAGCTATGCCGATACCCGCTGCTTTCGCAGGAAACGCAGTGCCAGAGAACACTGGTATTTTCGATGAGCGCACACAGAGGCTTTAATGATAATGCCTGAATACATATGTTAATCATTCTATGTCGAACACGAGGACGCCGTGTGTTCACTGTCACCTTTACCTGTGTAGTAGTCACGTCACGCCATTTTTATTGTTCGCAATTTTGTTTCGCAGAGCCAGTGTTGTGTCATGGACGACGTTCGAACGACCAGGGAATCATAAGTGCAGAGGAGGTGGCAACACAGCGGAGAAAACAGTAAGCGCCTCTAGCGACTGACTGCGGAACCTTTCGGCTATGCCGAAGCTGACATCTGACGGTAGAAATGGGAACTGTTACACTGAATGCGTGCTTGGAGCCTCACGGTACTGCGTTCACGCTGGGAGAAAGTGATATGCTAACGGACTTCGTGTCGATGTTTCGTTTTTCAAATAGTTGCCGCTTAAGCTGTTCAGCAAATGTACCCAAACTCACTACGCAACGACTGAGATACCTCCAGAATGTGTCGAATGTGAGCAGTAGAATTCATCAAGCTTTCTTTGAGGAACACAGCCAGAGGATTAAACAATGGCTGATATTCTAATTAACAAGAATTAATAACAGGCATGTAGGATGAACGGCTCATAACACTGAAACGTGGTTCCGGCAAAAATAGAGCGTAGAGGAGCACGCCTTTTGTTATATGGCTAATAGACTTAACTCTAGAAGTAAAGAGGATATTGAAGCATATCTAGCAGGAAGATAAGCCTAGCTACGCTACTAATTGTAGGAAGAAATGTAGTTCATCTTGGCCCTACTTATACAACACAGATACAAGATCCGCAGAATTGTTGCAGATAGAACTATACGCTAACTACTAACTTAACAGAAGGGGTTTTGTTAAACTGTTTCAGACGCATGTACTGTCCCTAGCTGACAGAATGCACCCGGCAGGAATGTGTGTGCGAGTGGTAGTGTCGTGGTCCAGACGCCCGATTCTTTAAGAATCAAACTCCCGTGCATAAAACGAAGAAGTTCAGAAAAGGTTCGATATTATGTTAGAAGTCGCTAAGTGCTCTCACTATGAAACACTGGATGAACATAGTCCGAGTAATTTGCGCTCCATTTTAAGCAAAAGCATGTTTTTCACGCGTCACAACGTTTGTGATGTCGTAGGTCCTGAACTACGCGTTGTATAATTACATAAGTTTGCAGGTACATTCAGTGATATATGTAGATACTGTCTGCGAACAGAGGTAGTAGTAAAGAAGCAATAACTAGCCATGCCTTGATGAAGTTTTGCTGCACGCCATTTTAAGCAGAAACTAGTTTATCACGCACCTAAATGTCTATGACGTCATATCTCCTGAACTACATGTGATACAATGATACAATTTTGTAGGTAGGAAACTAAAACGCCCCATCCCCGTGTGTATGTTATCACTTATTTCTATGACAATTGAGCATGCTCTGCAAGGAATCACTGACATTTTCTTTTCATTGTTAAGAAAGAAATCGTCGTTAATTGAATCAGCACGTCCACCCACCTTCCACACACTCAATGACACATGTGGATACGCTCTTGAAGAGATGTGCCCACGTAGCCGCTTAGCAGGTGTCAGTCAAATGGTTATTTGCAAGACCGGGTAAGAGCACGAACTTTCTAAGTGAACGTGTTTCAAAATATTCCAGAAACCTTCACCTGTTCTAGAAGGATCAAAGCGAAAACGTCTGTTTCGCAACTGACGTGTAAGCTGCCGAACAATCTTTTTCGTCCTCAATAACTTTTTTAATTCCTTGAGTCATTGCCAGAGTTTTAATGCGAGACCGTTATCTTCATCGCTAAGTCTTAGCGTGATAGGGCTGAGGCGTTCTTCTGGTCTTTATGTCCATATGTATTCTCTGGTCTTCCCAGATGTATTTCCCTTATCGCTCGATATTGAATAGCTTCCTTTGGTAGCTACTCAAACCCTCTCGAAGAACATAATTGAGCCAGTTTTCCCGTTACAATCTGAATTTTCCAGTAATTTCTGACTTGTCCTGCACCGTTTGATTTTTCTCAGAAACTTGGTTCCTATGGCTTGACCTCAGTTCCTGTCGCTGGTCTTCAGAATCCGTCCCTCGATGCCTTACAAAAGAGCTGTGATAGCTTGTCTATTAAAATTTCATGTGGGATCTCGGTGGTTGGTTGACGGCATAATGTGTTATGACTGTGCGGCATAGCCGTGAGAAACTACCAAACTTTCTCAGTTGTATCCATAAGTAATGTCGCAGGATCAGTAACTGAAGTCTGATATATTTGTTAGAGAAAGGTGTCAAGTTATTTTTGATATAATAATATCTTTCCCTTTAGATTTTTATGTAATATAATAATATCTTCCCCTTAGATTTATATGTATCTTTTGTAAAGCATCACTGGCAAATGCATTTTTCCTGGCAGATTAACATGTGCCACAGTTAAAGCACTCTGTAAGAAAAATGATAAGAAAGACTAAAATAACTGCAGTATGAAACACATAACTGTATTATGACATACTAAGCTGTACCAGTATTCTGTATCAAAAGACGATCGATATAAATGTAAGATCAGACGATCATTAAGTCCAGGCAAAAAGGAATACAAACATCTCAAAAATGAGATCGACAGGAAGTGCAAAATGGCTAAGCAGGGATGGATAGAGGACAAATGTAAGGATGTAGAGGCTTATCTCACTAGGGATAAGATAGATACTGCCTACAGGAAAATTAAAGAGACCTTTGGAGAAAAGAGAACCACTTGCATGAATATTAAGAGCTCAGATGGAAACCCAGTTCTAAGCAAAGAAGGGAAAGCAGAAAGGTGGAAGGAGTATATAGAGGGTCTGTACAAGGGCGATGTACTGGAGGACAATATAATGGAAAAGAAGAGGATGTAGATGAAGATGAAATGGGAGATATGATACTGCGTGAAGAGTTTAACAGAGCACTGAAAGACCTAAGTCGGAACAAGCCCCTGGAGTAGACACATTCCATTAGAACTACTGATAGCCTTGGGAGAGCCAGTCCTGACAAAACTCTACCATCTCGTGAGCAAGATGTATGAGACAGGCGAAATACCCTCAGACTTCAAGAGGAATAAAATAATTCCAATTCCAAAGAAAGCAGTTGTTGACAGATGTGGAAATTACCGAACTATCAGTTTAATAAGTCACGGCTGCAAAATACTAACGCGAATTCTTTACAGACGAATGGAAAAACTGGTAAAAGCCGACCTCGGAGAACATCAGTTTGGATTCTGTAGAAATATTGGAACACGTGAGGCAATACTGACCCTACGACTTATCATAGAAGATAGATTAAGGAAAGCCAAACCTACGTTTCTAGCATTTGTAGGCTTAGAGAAAACTTTTGACAATGTTGACTGGAATACTCTCTTTCATATTCTGAAGGTGGCAGGGGTAAAATACAGGGAGCGAAAGGCTTTTTACAATTTCTATAGAAACCAGATGGCAGTTATAAGAGTCGAGGGACATGAAAGGGGAGCAGTGGTTGGGAAGGGAGTGAGACAGGATTATAGCCTATCCCCGATGTCATTCAATCTGTATATTGAGCAAGCAGTAAAGGAAACAAAAGAAAAATTCGGAGTTGGAATTAAAATCCATGGAGAAGAAATAAAAACTTTGAGGTTCGTCGATGACATTCTAATTCTGTCAGAGGCAGCAAAAGACCTGGATGAGCAGTTGAACGGAATGGACAGTGTCTCGAAAGGAGGATATAAGGTGACCGTCAACAAAAGCAAAACGAGGATAATGGAATGTAGTCGAATGAAATCGGGTGATGCTGCCGGAATTAGATTAGAAAATGAGACACTTAAAGTAGTAAAGGAGTTTTGCTATTTGGGGAGCAAAATAACTGATGATGGTCGAAGTAGAGAGGATAGAAAATGTAGACTGGAAATGGCAAGGAAAGCGTTTCTGAAGAAGAGAAATTTGTTAACATCGAGTATAGATTTAAGTGTCAGGAAGTAGTTTCTGAAAGTATTTGTATGGAGTGTAGCCATGTATGGAAGTGAAACACGGACGATAAATAGTTTAGACAAGAGAATAGAAGCTTTCGAATCGTGGTGCTACAGAAGAATGCTGAATATTTGATGAGTAGATCACAAACTACTGATGAGATATTGAATAGAATTGGGGAGAAAAGGTGGTTGTGGTACAACTTGACTAGCAGAAGGGATCGGTTGGTAGAACATGTTCTGAGACATCAAGGGATCACCAATTTAGTATTGGAGGGCAGCGTGGAGAGTAAAAATCGTAGAGGGAGTGCAAGAGATGAATACACTAAACAGATTCAGAAGGATGTAGGTTGCAGTAGGTACTGGGAGGTGAAGAAGCTTGCACAGGATAGAGTAGCACAGAGAGCTGCATCGAACCAGTCTCAGGACTGGAGACCACAACAACAACTGCACTGAAATCGATCGTCTTTAAATAAGAATACTGCTACAATGAATTTTGTATAATGTAAACTTAGTCCTAATCTTCTCTTCACAACTGCTCTGTGTGCACTTGTTATTAGTATGTTTGCTTCTAAAAGTCATGTGTCGTATACTGATATTCATGACATGCTCTACACATTATTTAAGTAACGAGAACGAGATTGTGGCTTAAACTATTTTAACCCTTATCCGTGAAGACGGTCCATGACTGAAAGCGGTCGATATTTGGGTTTAAATAAAACAGAAGCGGCTGATGGTCAAACGCATTTTATACAATACTGGTACAGCTGAGTATCTCATAATGCAGCTCCTGACGTTCATTAGAGCTGTACCGTACCACCTGCACAAGATATTACTTAAATAGTTATCGTCCAATTTCCTTGCTACGTCTTTTTCTAAAATATTCGTAAAAGTAATGTAAACGAGGGAAGTTTCACCTCAAAGTAGAAAGAGTCTATTTAGCGTTAGTAGAAACAGTCTAATTAGCATATTACAGTTTGGATTTCAGAAGGGCTTTTAGACTGCGAATGCTGTTTATTCGTTCATTCACCAAATATTACAAGCCTTAAATAATTAAATATCGGCAGTTAGTACTTTTTGTGTTCATTCGAAGGCAACTGATTGTGTAGACCATAGACCTCTCAGAAGAAGAAAAAAGTGAATATTTGTGGCACTGATTGCTGTATAGACAGTTCGTTTGAACCATAATTAACAAACAGAACGCAAAACGTTTTTATGAATAGTTCAAGCAATGTTGGAAGGGAGACAATTTTAGTGACTGTGGAGAAATCACAGAGGGAGTCTCACAGGGTTCAGTGTAGGTCCATCGGTGCAAACGACCTTCCAGTTAACAATCATCAGGTAGAGTTGGTACTTGTTGCAGATAATACTAGTATCATAATAAATCCCCTCACAAAAAAAGCAACAGAAGAGTATACACCCCTAAAAGTACATCATAGATAACTAACATGAAAAACTAAAGATAAGGACTTGATTGGAATCATTAGCAAGACCGAAAAAAAAATTTTCTCGACAAACCAGCTCGCATTTTCAAATCAGTTGGAGAAATTACACAGAGAACTCTGCATTCTAGACGCACAAAGGAATGAAAAGGTTAAATGCCAGCTGCTCAGAATACGAACTCTGAAATATAAGTAACACTTCACGCTCTCTACGACTCTGCAATGTTGAACCATCTTCAAATGACACATGAGCACAGCCGAATGGCTACAGATTCTTTGTGCTGAGCACAAACTCTTTTTGGAGGGAGGACGGTCTGATCGTTCCCGAGGTGACGACGTGAATGTACCTTGAATGTTAAAATTAAGTGTGTCTTTGTGTGTGTGTGCTGTGTAGGAATAAATCAGTAGTATCCTTTTCATAGACAGAAGTTCTCACTAATTACTTAATACTAAAAGAAACAAAATAACGTGGTACCATTGTTCCAGTGCTGGCAGAAACAATTAAAATGAACAGAATTTAAACAACATAATGTATATATCTGTGCGTAAAAATTCATACCACCTAATGAGTGTAACTGTGACTTAACACTAGAACAAAACTTATTTTTAAGCCTTTACTAAAATTATCAGTCATTAATTACATCAGTCGTTTGTATGGTATGGTTTCAGACTGTGATAAGGGTACATTCCCTTCACTTCTTTATTGTTCGGGTGACCTAATACATAGGCTTCAAGATTAGGTATAGAAATGATCGTATAAGGTCCTGAGTACACAAGTGATCATTTCTTGTATTTCCTTTTTAGGAATGAAGCTTCTGGGTGGGTCGTTAGTAGTACTTTCGTCCCCACTTGGTATGTCTGTGTTTTCTTCAATTGTTGCTCATAGTAATTTTTCGTCTGTTGAGCTTTTCTCTTCATTGTGGCTAACGCTCGACGGATCTTGGCCTCCCGAGATTCTTCTACAGCATGTACCTTGGGTAAACAATTAACCCACTTATTTTTCTCTCTCTTATTCATCATTAGTTCTGTTGGTATAGGTTCAGTTGATCAATGCATTAAATTGTCACGAATTTCTTCAAATTGCTGCAGATAGTGCACGCACAATGTCTGTGGTAATTTACTTCATGAAACAAACTCTCAATCGAATTTGCTTCAGAGTGTACCTTCCGGAAATTGAAATTTGTCTAATCCTGTTGTCTTGTAAATATCGTCTCCATCTGTGTCCCATAAAATTGGATTTATAATCAGACAACAAAACACGTGGCTTTCTAATACACGGAATATAATCCATTGTGAGTCTGTGGATGATGGAATGCGCAGTACATGCCTTTACTGGATATAATTTTACATATTTATTGAATAGATCGTAAAATCCAGCATTCTATTTGACATTTCCTCTAGCACAAGTCAGGGACCCATTACATCCATTCTCAAAACACGTAGTGGTTTTTCAATAATAACTGGCTATAATATTCCCCTGGCGCCGTGGTTCAAAGGTTTTGCCTTCTGACATATTTCACACTTCCTGACTGTGCCTTGCACAATTCTTCTTAGATTTGGAATACGGCAAGATCTTGCATTATTTTCTGAGCGTCTATATACTCTCCAAGTCCCTGAACTATGTGTGTATGCCATATTAATTTCTGAACATAGTCTTGTGGAATGCAAGCACACCAATTGTCTTATTGAAGATGTCTTCTGTGAAATAAGACATTATCATGCTATTGATACAGCTCATTTATCCTTGGTGAATTTTATGCCTGTACTGTCTGAAAGACATGGTTCCAATCAGGTTGTAGTTCATTATAGTTGTGCCATGTTCCTGCACGGTCTAAGATACGCTCTTCGGTTTTCTACATTCTTAATTAGCAAAATTTAAAGTTCTGTTGTTTGATCTTCCATTTCTGTAGCTTCAGTTAGTCCTTCTGGTACTCTTGATAGAGCATCTGTAATAATGTTCTCTCTGCCATGGACATATATAATTTCAAAATGGGAGAATAAGCATCCATACAGCTAATTGTGGATGTAAAAGCTTGCAGTTATTCAGAAGCAATTATTCAGAAAGCTTAGTGCCTGCTGATCACAATATACTCTAGTACATGCTCCTGCTGCATAATGATGAAATTTTCGAAATGCCCATATAACTGCCAACGCTTCCAATTCTGTGGATGTCTAAGATGGTTCAGTTAGTGAACGATTGACTTGCAAAAGATATGGCACAAAAGATATGTACACCATCAATTAACTGGATCTGGAATGGGCAAACTCCTAACCATATGATAACACATCTGTCATTGGCCTAAAATTTAAGTCATGTCTGGATGATGTAAGATATATGGATTAACAAGAGTGGTTTTAATATTGTTAAACGCTATCTCACAGTCTTGCATCCATTGCTATGACACATTCTTCTTTAATAAAGACAACAATACTTCAGAATGTAAGACTTGATTCGGTATGAAACGATGATAAAATGAAGGTAATCTTAAGAATATCTTTAAGTGGTCTCTATTGCATCGTGTATTAGTCTTTTTCTTTCCACAGGCAAAATCCCGTACAATGGAATTAGATGTCCTAGGAAGTTGAAATCAGTTACTGCAAATTTTGATTTCTTGAGGTTTTCAGTCACCCTTGGCAGTCGGAAATTCTTCAGCACTCGTCTTAAAATCTCAACACGTTCACCTAAATAGGTGTTGCAATTAACATGTCATCCATGAATTGTGTTGTCAAGGAGTGTGTCAGAACTCTCCATTAAATTGATTAAATATTACATTGAGTATTGAAAACAGTATAGCCAATTTAAAGCTATTCTTTGCATTGTGTAAGACTGGAAAAAAATAAGCACTCAGGTATCGATAGTAACAATCTGAATGCGAAACATGGGAGCGTGAGTCTAAGCATTGTTGTGAGACGAGTCAGTAGTGTTGGTCGAAAGTTCATAGACAGAAGATGTGTCAAGCTGCCCTCATGTGGGTGGCGGCAGATCTTACCACACTCCAGGCCTGATTTCATTTCTATGGCCAGGAGAGATTTAGATGGTTTAACTACACTTGAAGATGGAAATCAAGGTAAAACTCTCAAGCATAGCGTAGATGTCAGTTGTGGGGTTAGGCTCGTGATTTATAGTCCGAGTTTGCAAAAATACCATGTTTTGCTTGTCAGTTGAATAAGCCTCTTTATCCTCCAAATAAAAATAATTATTCTCCATATCCCATTGATGTACATGCTGTTGTTATTAAATGTTAATGTAACTTTAAAATTGAAATAATTTGTTAATCTGGCACTCAGTCATTATTGAAACTTGCCATTGTCAGGCATTTTGCCATTATTAATACTCATCAAACTATAATTGGTCGTGATGATATCTGAAGTTTTTAAATAGACTTCATTTATGAAATCCCTTGTCACAAGTTATTTAGTAGTTAACAGGGGCCAAGCAAATTCCTTTTTGTTAAATTCATTCTTAGTAACAATAAGCTTTAGCCGCTGGTGCTGCATACTGCTACGAATTGCTATAAACCACTTGGAGAAAGGCAGTCATTTAAAGAGGTGAGTGCAAAACGTAGGTCCAAAACAGAGACACTGACACACCACAACATGTCATGCACTCTAACCCAGTAAATTCCGTTGCACAAGCCAGATTCTGTATCATTTGTAAATTTTTGTTCAAATACTCAGATAGATAGCTTATCCAAATGTTAGTTTGAAGTTTTTCGTGTAACAATCTGTTGAGGGCTTAAATGACAGTGCAACGGACACTCGTACAATATGCACACAGTGTTATGCAAATTAGATTCCGATTACTGATAGCTCAGTTTGCTTATCGAGTCAATTTTCACAGAGGAACGTAGGCTACATTTCTTGTAGCTATGTTACATTTGTTGTAGCTACATTACATATATAGGGGTAGGTAAGTTACAGTGTGACAAATCATATAGTTCAGGTCCTAAGACAGTGTCTAGTGCAGAAATTAATACATTCGACCTCACATTAAGACCAAGTGGTAGTACAGTAAATCGATAACTGCACCCCAAGTAAAGGAAGGCAGTATACTTTCTTGGTTCCAAGTCCAATGAGACTTGCGAAAACGAGGGTCTTAAATCTAGTGTGGAAAAAATCTGGACACCAAAAAATTTTTAGATTAATTCCTCTATATCAGGAAGTTGTGTTCTTACTGGAAGAATAATTTTATTTATCCCTCTGGCATCCGGAACCAAGCAAACACTCCCATCTGACTTGGGTACCACATGTGATGGACTGCAATAACTAGTCGATGGCTCAATAGTGCCCCAACTACGCATTCACTTTATTTTTCAATCGATAGCAGATCTTCGTGGCCAAGGAATGAAGTAATAACACCTGTGACATGAGGTCTCACATTTAAAAGACAGATATATCCTTTTATAATGACTGGTTTCTGTTAAAAAACCGTAGCATTAGACTGTAATAGTTGTTTTAATTCATACTTTTGCTGAGGCATTAGATTCAGTTATTTATGTGTCGATCAACTCTAATATGCTTAGGCTAGAATCATCAGTCATTGGGTTGGTGATCGTCCTGCTATTATCCCGAGTAATGAATTTTATAGCGCCTATGCAGTTCCTTCTCCTGTACCATATTAACAGTCAGAGATACTTTGTCTATATTTAACATGAGCTTACTGGAGCCGAAGTCTATTATTGCATTCATCTCTCTCAGTAATTCATGCCCCAAAATTAAGTCCACAACAGTATTAGGTAGCACTAGGTATGTGCAATCTGTAGCTCCATTACCAAGGTCCATTTTGATTTTTGTTTGTAGTTGAACTGAAAGACAGTGTCCTCCTACAGCACCAAGTATTCTGCAGTTCCCCATGGGTAGTGTCGGAAAATTTGCTTGTTCCTGTAATCTCTTCATAACAGCCGTGGAGATAGCATTTAGACTTGCGCCCGTGTTTAAGCTTGCTATAACCCTGAATCCTACAATGTTCACATTAAGAGCTGCTTGTGGCATGATTTTCGGTTTAAAGTTACAGGGTTTGTCACCGTGTAATAATTCATGCCTAATGTCAGTACCATGGTTATACTTCATCATCTTAATATTACTGCCAAAACTCCATTCACTAACTGACCAGCGTTTCAGGGCTAAAGTTGGTCGCGTCGAGTATTCTTGCTCTCTGTGGTTCAGTGATGCTTGTCCATCTGTAATGTCAGTAATAATTGGTGATTGATTCTGCCAATCATTACTGGTTTCTTTTTGATTTGGTGGAATATTACTATTCTGATTTCAGTGTGATGTTCCTGAAATCTGTTGATCTTTCTTGTTCTTGTTTTTGTATCCGTAGTTATTGCCGTTTCCATGTCTTTGATTATTGGCACTGTTAAACCCTGAATTGAGCAAACCTGTTTCTTGGTTTGCATCAGTATTCTCATGTTGCTGATAGCTGTTCGTATATCCGTTTTCATAATTCTCTTAATTTGACCCGTTACGTCCATTGACATTGTTTCCTCTGGCTCTAGTGTCTTCCATTAACATAGCTACAGCATCTACTGCGGGTAAAAAC
Source organism: Schistocerca americana (assembly GCF_021461395.2). Taxonomy (NCBI): domain Eukaryota; kingdom Metazoa; phylum Arthropoda; class Insecta; order Orthoptera; family Acrididae; genus Schistocerca; species Schistocerca americana. The sequence continues at coordinate 394,031,123 of NC_060122.1, read as the reverse complement.
TAACCAAAACTGGTTTCACTGACATGCAATAGTTTAGTTTGTATGTCCAGTGACAATTATGCTTTCAGTACTCTTATGAGGCCTTTGGCAAATGCTGGTTCTGACAAATATTTTGTCTTATTATGATACCTCCCAAAGTATCTGCATAGTGTGCCTAAACATGAACTGTAAGGTTCGATATAGTACACCCGCTTACGAATCCTCTGTTCTATGGCAGAAGAACAGTATTTTGCAATAAATGCTTGTTCAAACACAACATACGTATTGCAGGTTTCTGCTGCTTCAGTTGACCAAAGGACTCCATCTCCTTAAACAGGCCCCCTCAAATAACTAATCTTCTGGTTTTCCGTCCATGTTTTCGGTAAAACTCCTTTAAGTGACCTAATAAAAGCAACTGGATATACAGTCCTCTTTTCCGGATTATAAGATGGAAACTGTCTGTATTTAATTAACTTCTCCTCCATATGTGACGCCGCTTGATCACTAACATGATTTGTCATTACATTCACATGTGGTAAAGTTTGTATATGCTCCTGTTCATTAGTTCTAAAACCTTGCTGCGTTATGTGTGGTCACAGATTGATTGTCCACGAAAACTAAATAATTATACTGGCAAGCATGACGTAAATCATTTACTTGCTCGCTCACATCTTCGACCCGCTTGCAGACTTCTTGCTAACTTCTAGCAGATTCCTGATTGGCTAATTCTCTGTCTGACATGACATCCTTTGCCACAGACTGAACCTATTCTTCGGCAGAATCAGTCAAGTGTGTGTCTTGTTCGCCTAACCACTGCTGAAAAAGTTTGTAAATTGTTCCGTTTGTTGCTTGAGTTGCGCTTTTATGTCACGCTGACCTCGAGTCACGTTGTCTACTGCTTGTAACGGTCAGCAACAGCATTCGACAGCTCTTCTTGGCCTAATTTCACATTTTAAAATTCCAGTTTTAGAGTATTAAATGCATCTAGTAAATGCTTATGTTGATCTCGGAGCTGAACAAATTCAGTGGCTAAACTCGTTTGTGCGTTAGATATCTGTTGAACTGCACTGTTAAGTATAGTTTGCGACTCTACTACTTGGTTCTGCAATGCAGTTTTAGCTGTCTGCACTTGGGTTTTTAATTCGGTCTGACAATTTTGAAATTGTGTATGAAATTCACTTTTTAACGCTGTACGATGATTCTGCAATACAGATCTTAGCGCGGTATGACTACGTGCATTCTGAAATTCGTTTGTGAGTTCCGTTTTTAACTCTGTTTTTATCGCTGTTTGTAGCGCTGTTTAGCTGTTCTGCAACTCTGTTCTTACTTCGGTGTTTAATTCGGTTGACATTTGTTCAATTCGCGCTAACTGTAACGTAATCAGATCAGCAGCCTCTTGCACATTCATATGCGGAACATTTTGTTCGTTCTGTTCTCTAGCTTGCTGTCTTGTTTTGACCATCAAATAATTTATATCTTACACAGATCGTGTGACACAGTCGACATTACTTAAATTAATTGCAATTGGATCCTCAACATACTACGCTGCAATAACGTGTTTGACTGATACGCAATAGCGCCCAAGAAACAATCTAATATCGCTTACGTAGCGATTTTTGACACAAATAAACTTTGGTACTAACAACGTCTTATCTACTAAACGGAAAGTGCTTATCTACCGCTAAGCCTTCCTTACAAAACCCGTAGAAAAGTCAGCAGAAATAGAAATGAAAATGTACACCTACTTTTCGTAGACTGCTGCGCAGTGGACTGTTTTGCTCACCAACTTTGTATTATGTACACCTCTCCGTCAATAAGTACTCGAACAGTCATAAAAGACAAAGAGATACCAAAATAGTTCCTTATAACGGAAGTACATATAATATTTTGTAAAATACAGTACGTTTCACTGTTAGTGTTTCTGTGAAGACGCAAGTCATGTCTAATCTGTGGGCGAGAATTCTTATATTATTTTACTTGTTGTGGTGTTTTATGTTGTGTTGGAATATTATTTGGACGAGATTTTCGTTTGTACTTTTGGTTTTCAAGTGATGAACTCACCTTTGCGTCATATATTCATTGACAAAATCTTGGTAAACGGCTGTTAATGCTATTTAATTGCGAGTTCTTGAAGCCGTAAAGAATCGCAAAGTGATTGCAGGTTCGTTCGCCACATCTCCAGCCTCTCTCCAAATGCACGTCAACGAAGATATCTGGAACCCTCTAGGTATTTATTAGAATGTAATTGTAGAAGAATAATTAATTTCGAGTCTCACCTATTAATCAGCGGAGATGAGCCCTTTAATTTCTTCTGATGCAATACAATATATCTTTAGAGTTGTAGTAGCTTCGAGAAATTCTTAACGAGAACAATAGCGAGAAGAACAATAGATAGAATAATTAACATTCCAGATAACAAAAAATGTGGTGTGTGAATTCCTAAGGGACCAAACTGCTTAGGTCATCGGTCCCTAGGCTTACACGCTACTTAAACTAACTTATGCTACGAACAACACACACATCCTTGCCCGAGGGAGGACTCGGACCTCCGGCGGGAGAGGCCGCGCTCCAGATAACAAAAATTATATATAAATCGGAGATGACGGTATTGTTCGTATATCTCTGCAAGATTATAGGGTCTTTGATTACTACTTACATCGCACAGTGCCAAACAGTCATTTCACTAATATAGTTGTCATATTAAATTGTGACATTACAAGGAGACCACCAATTCAATATTGGAGGGAAGTGTGGGGATAAAAATTGGAGACCGAGAGAAGAATACAGTAAGCAGATTCAGAAGGATGTAAGTTGCAGTAATAATTCGGAGATGAAGAAACTTGCAAACGATAGAGTAGCATGGGGAGCCTGAACACCACTACAACAACAACATGGTTAGGATATTCATCTTAAATAATCCATTACAATTCAAGAAGAATAGTTATGTCTACATCTAATAATTACAACACTAGAACAATAAAATGTTGTTTATTACTCATTATTAAAGCTGTCAGTGGGTCAGAAAAGAGTTCAGTATGCATCAACAACTGTTTTTTATTTTTTCCCCAGTAACAAAGTGTCTGTCAGGTCAGTATCTGATCGAAAAAAGAGGACCTCCAAGTGTTTGTTTCTTATCCCTGAACTCTAATTCCGTGTCCACATTTTTTTTAATTCTAGTCCTTTACTGTCTGCTTAATGTACAGATCGAATAACATCGGGGATCGGCTTTAGCCCTGTCTCAGTTCCTTCTCGACTACTGTTTCCCTCTCATGTCTGACTCTTTAACTGCAGACTGGTTTCTGCACAGACTGTTAACAACCTTTCGCTCTATATTTATCCCGTATATCTTCAAAATTTTAAAGAGTTTAGGCCATTCAACATTCTCACAGCGTACAAACGCTATAAACATGGGGTTGTTTTTCTTTGTCTTATGCTTCAAAATTAGTCATAGGGTCAGTATTGACCCGCGTATGTCTACATTTCTCCAGAATTCAAACTCATCCTTCCCGCGGTCGGCATCTAACAGTTTTTCCATTCTCGTGTTAGTAATTCACGTAAATATTTTACACTCATGACTTGTTACACTGATAGTTCGGTAATATTCACAACTGTCGGTCCTGCCTTCTTTCAGATGGGAGTTACTATCAAGTCTTCCTGAAATATGAGGTTATTTCTCCTGTGTGATATACCTTACAGAGGCAGGTGGAATAGTGTTTTCATGACTGGCCACCCTAAGAATCTTAGTGGTTCTGAGGAAATCTCATCTACTCCAGGGGCCTCGTATACTCGCAGGGAATTTAATGCGACAAATTCTTCTCACGAATTTTCATACAAATGCAATGCCTAGGCACCTCGCCTTTCTAATAGACAGACTGAAATTTAACGACGGATGTTTCCGTAATCATCTTAACATGCTACAAATCCTAGAGACAAATTTTCTGCTCTTGTGGAGAAGAACAGGACGCGAATCACTTGTGAAGCCTCGTCATCCCTTGTCCACGCGTGACGGCTTCATTGTCAAAACAGGATCATAAATTTTTCCACGCGATGCACAGATTCATTGTTGCCGCATCTAAGACCAAAATATCGCTGACAATAGACTGCATGAAAGTATTCTACGAAATTTGATTTTACACTAATTATACGGTACTGCTCTATCTGCTACTATGGATGTTCTATCAGTTCCTGCACATTTTATGTAAGTATGAACTGGCTATATGGTGTAGGTTAAAGGCCAATAAATTCAATTTCAAAAATCTATAATGTTGCCATCCACTGCATTCCCCTTTTATAGTCTTTCTACATACTCCTTCCTTTCAGCTTTCACTTCTTTGCTTAGTTCTGGCTTGCTCTTGTTATTTATACAGCTGCTTCTACATCAACATCTACATACATACTCCGGAATCCACCATACGGTGCGTAGCGGAGGGTACCTCGTACCACAACTAGCATCTTCTCTCCCTGTTCCACTCCCAAGCAGAACGAGGGAAAAATGACTGCTATATGCCTCTGTATGAGTCCTAATCTCTCTTATCTTATCTTTGTGGTCTTTCCGCGAAATGTAAGTTGGCGGCAGTAAAATTGTACTGCAGTCAGCTTCGACTGCTGGTTCTCTAAATTTCCTCAGTAGCTATTCACGAAAAGAACGCCTTCTTTCCTCTAGAGACTCCCACCCGACATCCTGAAGCATTTCCGTAACACTCGCGTGATGATCAAACCTACCAGTAACAAATCTAGCAGCCCGCCTCTTAATTGCTTCTATGTCCTCCCTCAATCCGACCTGATAGGGATTCCAAACGCTCGAGCAGTACTCAAGAATAGGTCGTATTGGAGTTTTATAAGCGGTCTCCTTTACAGATGAACCACATCTTCCCAAAATTCCACCAATGAACCGAAGTCGACTATCCGCCTTCCCCAGAACTGCCATTACATGCTTGTCCCACTTCATTTCGCTCTGCAATGTTACGCCCAAAAATTTAATCGACGTGACTGTGTCAAGCGCTACACTACTAATGGAGTATTCAAACATTACGGGATTCTTTTTCTATTCATCTGCATTAATTTGCCCGCAGCTCGTGATCGTGCGGTAGCGTTCTCGCTTCCCGCGCCCGGGTTCGATTCCCGGCGGAGTCAGGGATTTTCTCTGCCTCGTGATGACTGGGTGTTATGTGCTGTCCTTAAGTTAGTTAGGTTTAAGTAGTTCTAAGTTCTAGGGGACTGATGACCATAGAAGTTAAGTCCCATAGCGCTCAGAGCCATTTGAACCATTTTGCATCAATTTACATTTATCTATATTTAGAGTTAGCACCAACCGCAAATCCTGTCCAAGTCATCTTGTATCCTCCTACAGTCACTCAACGACGACATCTTCCCGTACACCATAGCATCATCAGCAAACAGCCGCACATTGCTATCCACCCTATCCAAGAGCTCATTTATGTAGATAGAAAACAACAGCGGACCTACCACACTTCCCTGGGGCACTCCAGATGATACCCTCACCTCCGATGAACACTCACCAAAAGTCTCTTTAATTTTCCTGTAGGTTGCGCCTAACTTTCACCTAGTCATGCATGTTTCTATAGCCTTGCATTTGATATTTAATCAGCCCTGCTTAAAAATTTTGTGTTTCTCGTCAATTTGATTTTTAAACTTCTTTATCCCTTTTTGCTTGTTTCATCTGTTGTATTTTAATATTTTCTCCTTTCGTCAGTTAAACGCAGTGTCTTCTGTGTTATCCTTACGATTTCTATCCTTTCAACTTATGTAATCTTCTGCAGCCTTTATTACTTCGGCTCTCAAAGCTACTCATTCATCTTCTATTGCGCGCCTTTCCTGTGTTTCAGTCAATCATTGTCTAAAACTCCCTTTGAAATCTTCAACAACTTCCGACACTTTTAATTTATCCATCTTCTATTGCTATCATTCTGGGAGTTTTTCAGTTTTAACCTGCTGTTCATAACCAATAAATTATGACCAGCGGTCACAACTGTCCCTTGAAATGTTTTGCTGTTTTAAATGTATTCATTACATTCTAGTCATTATCTGAGCTATCCAGGTCTCTTCTAAGGATTGAACCTTCGTTCATTTCACAAACCAAGTATTAACTATTATTATATTACTCTCGGAGCAAATTCTACCAGCCGACTTCACCGTTCATTACTTTCCACCAGCCCATCTTCTTCTTCTTCTTCAGTAGCTCTACAGCCCTTGGTGAGCCTTGGCTTCTTCAACAATCTTCCTCCACACTTCTCGGTTATTTGCTGCTCTTTTCCACCCCCGGACTCCCATATTGCTGATGTCCATTATTACCTCATCGATCCATCTTCTTCTAGGTCTCCCTTTTCGCCTAACTGAATGGATCATACCTTTCATCATTTTCTTTGGAATTCTATCCTCTGCCATTCTCTCCAAGTGTCCTAGCCATCGTATTCGCTGTGATTTAACAAATTTTACTATGTTCCTGCCTTGTATTAACTCCTGTAATTCAGCATTGTAGCGTATTCTCCAGCCTTCTTCCTCCCTTATTGTCCCATAGATTTTGCGTAGTATTTTCCGCTCAATGCTTCTTAGAGCATTTTTATCGTGTTCTGTCAACGTCCATACCTCTGAGCCGTATGTGATAACTGGGCGGACTAGGGAATTATATATTAGCAATTTAGTTTTTCTTGTAACAAGGCTACTTTTGAAAAGCTGCATATTTGCAAAGTAAGCTCTGTTTCCTGCTTGTATTCTTTCCCTTATAGCCTATCCAATACTGTTATCATTTGTTATTAGGGCTCCCAAGTAGTTAAAAGAGGACACTCCATTGAAGTATTTCCCATTGATGTTTAGGTTTTTAGGGGTTCTTCTGGCCTCAGATTGTGACATTACCATATATTTTGTTTTGTTTACATTTACTATGAGGCCAATTTTTAAGGCTTCTGTTTCCATTGCCCGGTATGTTTCTAGGAGTGTATTGGTATTTCTTCCTACTATAGCAATGTCATCAGCGTATGCACATATCTGGCTAGTTTTCATAAATATGGTGCCTCTTTTGTTGATTTTATTTACTGCACTATGCAGGGCAATGTTGAATAGGACAGTGGAGAGGCTATCCCCTTGCTTCACACCTTTATTAAAGTCAAAGCTTTCACTTGTTCTGCTAAGGACCTTTACTTTTGCTCTTGTCTCTGTCATTGTCATTCTGATTAGTCTTATTAATTTAGCACATATACCAACTTCTTTCAGTACTCTGTATAGTTCTTGCCGATTTATGCTGTCAAAGGCTTGTTTGAAATCGATGAATAAGAAATGCAGATCTATATCATATTCATAGAACTTTTCCATCATTTGCCTTATCACAAATATTTGATCAGTTGTTCCTCTGCCCGGTCGAAAGCCACACTGATATTCCCCTAGTATGCTTTCTGCACACTTCCGTATCCTTTCGTTTAATATACTTGTGAAGATCTTATAAGCTGTACTTAGGAGTGTTACACCTCTATAGTTTTCACATGCTGTTCTGTCCCCTTTCTTATAAATGGGGACTATTATTCCAATTTTCCAATTATCTGGCATAGTTTCTGTTTCCCATATATCTGATATTAATGTGTGTAGTTCCTTTATTACAGCCTCACCACCAGTTTTTATTAATTCAGCAATTATGCTGTCTTCCCCAGGGGCTCGATTATTTTTTGACTTGTGCACAGCCTGGGAGACCTCTTGTAGTGTTGGTTTTCTTGCCTCATTGGTTTCATTGTCTACTTCCAGCTCCACTCTTCCCTCCTGTGCAGCTGTCTCTTCATCTTCTAGGCTGGTGCTTAGTGTATCCTTGAAATATTCTGCCCATATTCCCACTATCTATTCTTCCTCCCTTATCATTTTCCCATCTTTACTGGAACAGGCCATTGTTTTTGGTTGGAATCTATTCTTCATTTTGCCTATGGCATGATAGAACTTTCTTATTTCACTCTGTTCCTTTAGTTCTTCTAGTTCTTGAAATTTCTTCTTATTCCACTCTCTTTTCTTTCTCTTGCACAGTCTGTTAGCTCTTCTCCTTAATTCTCTATATTGTTCCACATTATTTCTGGTTTCTCTCTGTAGCATTTTTGTTCTTGCCCTGTTCTTTTCCTCTATTGCTGACCTGCAATCTTCATCAAACCACTCCTGGGTTCTTCTGTTCCTTCTTATGCCTATTATTTCCTTTGCAGCATCCTTAATGGCTTTTTCAAACCTGTTCCACCTTTCATCTACTCCTACTGTGGTCTCTTCATTGCTCAACTTTCTGCTTAGTGTTACCTGGTATTTTTTTACTTCATCAGGGATGTTCAGTTTGTCTGTATTCCATTTCATCATCTTTCCCATTCTGTTGCCATTTGTTAGTGACAGTTTCTCTCTCAAGACTGATTTTATCAGAAAGTGGTCTGAATCACAGTTTGGTCCTCTGCAGCTCCGTACATCCGTAACTGACGTGGAGTGGCGTGCAATCACTAAAATATGATCAATCTGATTGACTACTCCATTGGCTGCGGACTTCCAAGTACCCAGATCCTTTTATGTGGAAAGCAGGTACTTTTAATAATCATATTATTCCTTGCTGCAAATTGGCATAGTAAGTCTCCATTCTCATTGTTTTCTTCATGTAGTGAATATTTTCCAGAAACTCCATACAGATGTTCATTCCTCCCTATTTTTGCATTAAAATCTCCTATTACTAGCATCAGGTCATATTTAGGTACTGCACCGTATACTTTTTCCAAGTCTTCGTAGAACTGTTCTTTAATTATATCCTCTTTTTCCTCTGTTGGTTCATGTGCATTAACTATTGATATATTCCTAAATTTACCTTTTAGTCTGAGTCTGCACATCCTTTCATTTATGGGTTCAAATTCTAGAAGGGTTTTCCTAACTTCCCTAGTTATTATAAACCCTGTTCCAAGTTGGCCTGTTCTTTCTTCTGGTCGACTATATACCAATGAGTACTCAGGTTTATCTATCTGCCCATTCCCCTGCCATCTTATTTCCTGTAGCCCTACAATATCATATTTGAATTTTAAAATTTCATTGGCTATTTCTTTCATCTTTCCAGGCTGAAGCATTGTCCTCACATTCCATGATGCTACTGTTAGATCCTTTATCCGTTTCCTTTGCCGGGGTCGTGATACATGCTTTCCATCCAGTTTCAGAGGCTTCTGTTGAATTTCCGTAATATTCTTTCTTTTACAGTCTGGGGTTATTAGCCCCATGCCCAACCCCCAACCTGGAGGACCAGGATTTGTATGAGGTTTACTCCTCTAGGGAAGCTGGCTTCACTACGCCTCTAGAGCCCTCCTTCCCCTATGTTGTGGGACACACTTTGTCTGGCTCCTCTGTCGGGACCAGTCCGGCTTGGGAGACCCTGCCAGTAGCTATGCTACCGCCGGCATAGCTCTCGACTTCACCGAAGCACGCAAACCCTCCCGCCCGGCACTGAAGGTGCCTACTACAAGGCGGTGTCCCCTGAGAGGGTTCCACCAGCCCATGTTCTGTTATTATTTTCTATGTCTTCCTTTTCATACCATCGAATTCCAATCCCCCCACCACAATTAAATTTTCAGCTCCCTAACTATGTGAATAGTTTGTTTATCCTGTTATATATTCTTCCAATTTCTTCATCATTTGCGAACCTAGTAGCATATAAACTTGTATTTCTGTGATGGTTCTTGGTTCTGTATCAATCTTGGCTACAACAATCCGCTCACTGTGCTGTTGATAGTAAATTTCCAGCAATCATGTTTTCGTATTGATTATTAGAGTTGTTTCTGCATTACTCCTTTGTTATTTTGAGTTAATGACCACGTACTCACCTGATCAGAAGTCCTGTTGTTCCTGTTACACACTTCATTAATTCCCACCATTACTTCAAGCTATCCGTTTCCCTTTTTAATTTTTCCAGTCTACGTACCCAGTTACGGGATTTAACATTCCACTCTTCGTCCCTTGGAACGCCAGTTTTGTTATTCATGGTGCCAGTATCCTGTTGAATAGTCACCGACTGGAGATGTGAATGAGGGGTCAAAAATTACCTCCGGAGTTTTGCCTAAGAGGTGCCATCATCATTCACTGCTGCATGCCCTCGGAGAAAAATACCAGATGTAGTTCCCCCTCGCTTTCAGCTGTTTGCGTCACCATCACAGGAATGTCAGGTCGGCTGAAGTTACAGGGCCCTATCTGTAATCCAGTCTGTTGCTCCTCCAATCACTGAAAAGGCTGCTGCTCCTCTTCAGGAACCACAGCTAAGTCTGGCCTCTCCACATATAATCCATTCATCGTCGTTACACCTGCAGTACGGCTATATGCATAGTTGAGACACCCAAACCACACGCCCTCTTCAAGGTCCATGGTTCATAGAGGGGCCGGGAGGGGAATAAATCGGGGGACAGAATGAACGTAACGTTACTGGTGCAGGAATAATAATATTATTTGAACATCTCATGAAATACAGGGTTTCCAAAGAGTTATTCACAAAAAATGTTTTTATTCGTACACCAGTAATGTTATGTTGATACTAAAAGTAAAAAATCTAAGGTAGACTAAAAAAATCTCAATGATTGAAAAGATCCTGTTGAATAGCAATAAAAACAAGCAGCTAAAAATGACATATTAATGTCTCTTGAACTGAAGAAGCAAGAAATGAATTAAAAAAACGGTTATTCTCACTTTGATATTATCTGTGAAGCTTTGTTTGCTTACAGTACTTCACATCTGACGACATTCATGGGTTTATTACAATATTTTCAAACCATCCAGTGTTTGGTAAGGCTGAACAGCATATGTTTTGAGAGATACATTTTATTGGACTGTTTGGGTAAAGTGTAACCGATGTCCCCTGTTTATTCTTCGTGTTTCTGCTGTCCCTGTTACTACATATCGATAACACGAATATCGGAATTGACTAATTTGGGGACGCTATTTCGAAAGGGCACGTAAAAATTTTGATCGGAAAATAATCTTTTTTGTTCATTTCTTTACAACGTGCTCCGTTGCTGTATCTGTAAAACCACATGTATGTATTGTGTGTATGTGGAATGTACTTTAATGATTGTGTCGTATTATGATGACGATGATGATGAGAGAAGAGAGAGGGTGACGGCACACAGCCTACTTCTCATGAATAGCAGCAAGAGGACCGCGAAGCTTAACGTCTCCACCCGACGGACGAATCACAGCAGTGTCACGTGCCCTCACTTCTTGAGACACTGCAGCGAGGTTTGCTATTTAAATCACGACAATGGCGCAAAGTGTGGTGATCAGGAACTATACGCTACCACATGTCTTCTCCTTCCCGGCCGAATACTGGCAGTGACAGTTTTTTCCACCATCAGGATTCGAACTAACGTAGCCCGGGGTCGAGCGCCACCGTACAAGCATAACAATTTTGCTTGTAATAGAAAACGAACGGACGCCTTCTGTTGACTCTGGGCATTCATGAAAGACGTGACGAGCAGCGATTGTTTGGTCTGACTGCAGCTACACAATGCAAGAACGAAATTGCAGATAGCTACCGAAAAACCGGAGAAAATGCGCCTGATGACTCTGAGGAGAGACACCGAGACTACTTGGGAAGCGAGTGGGATGACTGCGTGGCTGGAGAAGGGCTGGTGATGGTACATGGTACAGAAACCGGTAGTCAGTAGGCAAATTAAAAACTGCGAGCGTAGGCTAAATCAAATAACTTTTCCACGCGAAATTGTTATTGATGTTACTCTTTGCAAGATACTCAATACGGAATCTCAGAAGATAACGATTTTTTCTTCGACAGATGAAATCAATCTTTTGTAGAACACTGTTCCCGCGCCCACAGTAACTTTGGCACTAGAATAGCTTTTGGTGTGAAGTGGTGGATTCTCGGGATACTAGTCTGACCCACATAGCAAAACCGCGAACTAAAATAATTGATTTCTCCATTAGATTGATGTGTGATTCGTTTTCGCAACTGATTTTGATCAGCAAGGAATAAATAAGAATCCTAATTTGTACGAAGCTATCTCAAGGCTAACTAATTTTAGATAAAGTCCCAAAGGTACCACAGGGACTGATTAGCAGAAACATCTCAACAGTCGAAGTCACTTTTTAGTTATACTTTGTCGCCACTTTTGGTGAAATAACCATCTTCATACCACAATGCCCATGATGAGATGGGAGAGTCTGCTATAATGATGAAGGAGATTGTGAACTAGTACTTTACATTAGGTACTAGTCAATGTATTAAGTAAACAACTTGTCCTTGTAGAAGGAATTAGAAAACTTTCACAACTAAGTACAAGTAATTAATTTTCAACAGCTGTTAGGCTAAATACCTGTTGTTATATTTCAAGTTCCACAAGCATGTAAGTACTGTGTCTCATTGCGCGTAGCTGCTGCAGTGCAAAGTGCGTCCAGATAGCAGCTTATCTGCGAGGAAACGTAGGCACATACACGTCCCCGATAAGACGCCGCCAGCTGCGAGAGAAAGGTCAGCTTTGAGATCGCTGCCTCGTGTGAGAGGTTCCATGCCGACTGCATGAGAAGCCTGTTTCTCTTTACTGTCCTTAGCAAAAACCTTTGATGAAACCAACTCAAGAAATATCTTGCTTTTGGCAAAGAAAAGTGTCTCATGTCCGGAATATGCGAACTGAGATCTTCTCGAAGCAAACATATTTCGTACGTATACTTGCGCCCACGGGAGTAAGAAAGTTGTGTGGCAAGCCAACATCCGAAGTAAAGAAAATATTTTCTAAGTTCTGTATTTTCTTTCAACTTCAGAAACTTTTACATTTTTACATTTTCCAAACCTGGGAACGATATTTCTCGCTCTAACGTCGTAGAAATATTTCGGCTGTTCTTCGGACTACTTCATCACTGGCTCTTGGAGCTCACCATTGTTTGCAGAAATTTTATTTAGTATTGTCTTTCAATTCCATTTTAGCCGGCCGGAGTGGCCGCGCGGTTAAAGGCGCTTCAGTCTGGAACCGCACGACCGCTACGGTCGCAGGTTCGAATCCTGCCTCGGGCATGGATGTGTGTGTTGTCCTTAGGTTAGTTAGGTTTAAGTAGTTCTAAGTTCTAGGGGACTTATGACCACAGCAGTTGAGTCCCATAGTGCTCCGAGCCATTTGAACCATTTCAATTCCATTTCTTACCCGTAAAACTCAAAGAAACAGTGTTGTACTGTAAACTGAAGTTATAGCAAACGTTGCCGTGTCTACCGTCTGACACGATACGACACATAATATCAAATCACGGTGCAGTGGTATAAACAATAACACATTGATCTGTGAAACTGTAAGTAGAGGATATGAAGAAATCGTACTACACTCCACTCGAAACTAGAACAAGGAAGATGTGAGTACTCCAGAAATTTCGCAGTCACCTCAGATCCCCCTCCATTTGAACGTGGACGGGACTTGAAACACCACTATTTTTTGTGTTCATGGGAGTGCTCATCCATCTACGCGTGTTTCACGACATGATCCTTAGATGACTATAGTCGTAAAAAGTAAGGTTCGTTTGGCTTTACTAGCCACGGTCCCACTGCAAGTGCTGCGTCATTGCAGAGGATGAAGAGATAGAGAAAGTTGTTGGGAAGGGAATAGAAGAAAGTTTTACAAAAAAATATGCACTTGGTAACAGGAACGAGAGAGAGGCAAAAGACTGAGTTCTGCCATAAATTTCATTCAAAAATCTCTAGAGGAGGAGATATACTTGGGAAAGCCCAGGAGATACGAGAAGATTCCAGTCAGATTACATCGTGGTCAGTCAGAGATTTCGAAATCAGATATGGGATTGTAAGGTGTGCCCAGGAGCTGATATAGACTCTGACCACAATTTAGTAATGATGAGGAGGACGTTGTAGCTTAAGAGACTAGTCAGGAAGAATCAGTGTGCAAAGAAGTGGGATACGAAAGTACTAAGGAATGGGGAGATACGCTTGAAGCTCTCTGAGGCTCAATAGGCAGCTCAGTAGGCAGCTTAGTAGGCAGTACAGTTGAAGAGGAATGGACATCTATCTCTAAAAAGGGCAGTCTCAGAAGTTTGAAAGGAAAACATAGGTACAAAGAAGGTAACTGCGAAGAAACCATGGGTAACAGAAGGAATACTTCAGCTGATCGGTGAAAGAAGGATGTACAAAAATACTCTGGGAAACTTAGGAATAAAGCGATACAAGTCACTTTAAATAGGAAGAGCAGGGAGGCTTGGGTGAAATGGCTGCATGAAAAATGTGAAGGAATCGAAAAAGAAATGATAGTCGGAGGGACTGACTCAGCGTGCAGAAAAGTCAAAACAGTCTTCAGTGAAATTAAAAGCAAGACGATAATATTAAGAGTGCTATGGGAATTCCAGCGCACTGGTGGAAGGCCTCTAAGATGATGGGGGACTAGTCTGATGATGAAATGGAAGAAAGAAGTCGATAGAAATAGGGGATCCCGTATTAGAATCAGAATTTATCTTTGAAAGAATCAAGAGCAAATAAATCAAAAGGGATAGATAACATTCCATCTGAATTCCTAAAATCATTGGGGAAAGTAGCAACAAATCTTCTACTCACGTTGGTGTGTGAATCTATGGGACTGGTGATATACCATCAATCTTTCGGAGAACATCATCCACACAATTCCGAAGATAGCAAGTACAAGTACAAAAATAACCGTACAATCACCTTAACAGCTCACGCATCCAAGATGCTGACAAGAATAATATAAAAGAGAATGGAAATGAAAATTGAGGATCAGTTAGACGACGATGAATTTGGCTTTAGGAAAGGTAAAGGCATCAGAGACGTAGTTCTGACGTTGCAGTTCATAACTGATGCAACACGGAAGGAAAATCAAGACACGTTCATTGGATTCGTCGACCTGGAAAAAGCGTTCGACAATGTAAAATTGTGCAAGATGTTCGAAATTCTGAGAAAAATAGCGGTAAGCTATAAGAAAGAAAGCAGGTAATATAGAGTATTACGAGAAACAAGGGGGAAGAATAAGGGTGGATGATCGTGAACACTGTGCTCGGAGTAAAAGGGTGTAAGACAGGGAAGTAGTCTTTCGCCACTACTATTCACCTGTACATCGAAGAAGCAATGACGAAAAATAAAAGAATGGTTCAAAAGTGAGACTCGAATTCAGGGGGAAAAGATATCAATGGTCAGATTTGCTGATGATGTTACTATCCTCAGTGAAAGCGAAGAAGAATTACAGGACGTGCTGAATGGAATGAACAGTCTGATGAGTACAGAGTATGGATTGTGAGGAAACTGAAGAAAGACGAAAGTAATGAGGAGAAGCAGAAATGAGAACAGCGAAAAACTGAAAACCACAATTAGGGATCACGTAGTAGATGAAGTTAAGGAATTCTACTACCTGGGCAGTAAAATAACCCATAACGGACGGAGCAAGGAAGACAGAAAAGCATACTAGTATCGGCAAAAAGAGCATTCTTGGCCAAGAGAGTATCAAACATACGCGTTAATTTGAGGAAGACGTTTCTGAGAATTTAAGTTTGGACCACAGCATTGTATGGATGTGGCGCTACAGAAGAATGTTGAAAATTGGGTGGACTGATAAGGTAAGGACTGAGGAGCTTCTCTGGATAATCGACGAGGAAAGCAATATGTGGTTCAGATGGTTCAAATGGCTCTGAGCACTATGGGACTTAACATCTGTGGTCATCAGTCCCCTAGAACTTAGAACTACTTAAACCTAACTAACTTAAGGACATCACACACATCCATGCCCGAGGCAGGATTCGAAACTGCGACCGTAGCAGTCGCGCGGTTCCGGACTGAGCGCCTGGAACCGCTAGACCACCGCGGCCGGCTGCAATATATGGAAAACACTGACAAGAAGGAGGAACAAGATGATAAGAGATATATTAAGGCACCAGCCATCAACTTCTGTGATACTAGAAGCAGCTGTAGAGAGTAAAACTTGCGGAGGAAGACAGAAATCCCACAAATAACTGAGGAGGTAGGTTGCATTTGTTACTCTTGGATGAAAAGGTTGACACAGTAGAGGAATTCGGGTAGGGCCACATCATACCTGTAAGGAAACCGATCACTCAGAAAAAAAAAATCCTTACCTTCCGCCCACCTAAAAACTGTCTTACCCAGCCAGTAATAGTGGAACACACAGTTTAACATGGACTCCGAACCACGGCGCATTTCGCCATTTTTCACGTCAGCAAACAGATTCAGAGGTGAAACAAGTGGTAAGTAACATATTACAATCTAGGAATAATCGGGCTGGAACTCGTGACTCTTTAAGTTGTAGCCTGGCACTGAGCCATCGAGGTGCACACGATACTTCAATGGCGATGTAATGTGACTATTACAATGGCTGGTCGCAGCCGGCATAGCTTTACGAAAGAGGTTCAAATCCCGTCACACTGTGGCCTGCTGAGCATTATTACGAACTTGCGCACCGATATCACCGACAGATTACTTGATTTACATTGTTAACAAAGTTCACCAAAAATTCACTTGGTGATATACCCTCGAGCAGTTTGTTGTGTCGAGACATTTTAATGTTTGATAGAAAACTACAGAGTCATTGCGAAATTTTCTTATATATAGAATTCTAAGCTTTGTAAGTTTATGATACCTCACCTTTTACTTTTTGAAGGCATGCAGTAAGAAATCTATTTCGAGACCGTTTGCACAAGCCAATGCTGGCAATAGCGAGAAAATGTTAGATCTGATCACCGGTAATACTAGCAGTACTCGTAGCAGTTACCTTATTCGTCCGTAATCTTTTTCAGAAAGATACTGGACAAGTTTTGGCATTACAATTCAAGGGCAACGGAAATAAAATAATTCACATCTACATGCATTTACATACTTACAAGTCTAGTACGAAAAGTATGGAACAGGTTTTATAGAGGGAACTATTCCGGCACTAGCCTCAAATAAATTACAGAAACCACGGAAATCCTAAATCAAGATGGCAGGATGAAGATTGGAGCCTCCACTCTTCCGAATACAAAGCGATTCTGTTTAAAACAGAGCTATCTAATCCAGTTTATCCCTAATGTATAACTGTTTTACAAATTAGTTATTTGATAATGTAAAACGCTAATACTACACTGTTCATTCATTTCTAACTTCCAGTCACTCCGCACAGTACACGCACAATACAGACATTGTTTTATAACACTATACCCATTACACACACCACAACGTCCTGTTTGCTAGCCTGAAAAACTGGGTAAGTATCCCTCTGTAACGTATAAGATGTTGAGCTCAGGAAGAGGATAAGGTGTTAGTATTGTTTATTGCATGATTTCGGAGTAAGTTTTTCCAGAAAAGAAAAACAGATGAAAAAATTGCAATCTAAATTGTTATTTGGGATGATAAAAGTTTTATTATTGCTATTATGATTTTTTTTTCCAAACCGTTACTACACTTTATCTAAGTAATTCTCCGATGTATAAAACGTTTTGCTTAACAGGTGTTTTTACCTTCCTTTTTAAGTAAGTTCGTTTTAGAAAATTCTGTACTCTTCTTTGACAATTTCTTGTCCTGTTTCTTTCCCCAGTAGAAAATACTTTTTTGAATTTTATGGTTATTCTTTCTTGGTAAATTTGAGTTCAATCTGGACTTTGTTCCATGGTATTGGATTGAGCTGTAATTCTGGAGACAGTAAAAAGCTGGTTTAGTGGTTCCTAACTCTTTCCATTTCGTCAGAGCAAGAGCACCATGGTCACATGGGCGGTTCAGTGCATAAATGAACTAAGTATGCACTTCCTCTTCTTTACCGCTCAGGCTGAGGCTGGTTTGCAGCACTACTGGATTCTACTCTTCTGTCTGCCTGCTTCTTCGTTTCCGCACACGTAGCACATCCTACGTCACTCATAATGTGCTTCATGTATGAGAGCCTTGGTCGTCTCCGGCAATTCCGTCCATCATCAGCTCTTTCTTTTTCCCAATGATGCTTTCGTGTCTTAAAGTACGTCCTACGAGTATGTCTCTTCCACTTGATTACTAATAAACCGCTTCAGCTGTGTTTGGTTTGAAATTCACGCATTTAGATTGGAATCCATGCATCCGGTTGTTTTATCCAATGACATGCCGGACCTTTAGCGGTGCTTTATTCTGACGGACACCGAATATTGGGTAAAATGTCCCGAGCTTTTTAGCTCTAATGTTTTGGTTATGCCAGTACAAATGTTTTAGTATTCTTATGCAAAAGTTCGAAAGTTTTGTAAAATTTTTTAAAAGTCTTAAAATAAAGTTAGAAAATCACCATCTCAGAGGATGTCTCAGAGTTGTTAATCCTTGTTGATTTATTGTTATGCAGCTGTTCACCTGAAGATGTGACTTTTCGTGCCATGAAACCGCTAGTAATCTACAAACAATGGACTAAATACGTCTGAAGCGATTTTTTAATATACAAGATAATTCCTGGTAGTAGTGGTTGCCCAATGTACAAGGTTGTCTCTTCCTCTCTGGATGTGGTTCCCTTTAAGGTCCTGAAAACCTCTTCGTTGGTAACTCTATCTGTCCAACTCATTTTCAACATCTATCTGTAGCACAAAATCTCTAGCGCTTCTAACCGTCTTCTCTCTGGTTTGTCTACTCTCCAAGTTTCACACCGATGTATGAGAATTCTTCAGTGCTCTCGGCTCCGATCAGCTTTAAACCACCCTTTGAAAGAATGAGCTGTGGCCGATCGGTTCTAGGCGCTTCAGTCCGGAACCGCACGACCGCTGCGGTCGCAGGTTCGAATCCTGCCTCGGGCATGGATGTGTGTGATGTCCTTAGGTTAGTTAGGTTTAAGTAGTTCTAAGTTCTGGGGGACTGATGGCCTCAGAAGTTAAGTCCCATAGTGCTTAGAGCCATTTGTACCATTTTTTGAAAGAATGAAAATACATGGAATAGACACGTCTCAGTGTGTAACTGTTACTGACTGTGGTCAGTTATCGTAAACGTAAATTTTTCAGTTTCTGCAGGGGGTCCTCAATACGCACCTTGCACGGAAGATCAGTATCTACACTTAGTTCAAGAAACATGGTATCTCCAGCTGGTGTTGAAGTGCTACAGACAGATGAAAACACCTCTCGCTCGATTGGTGACTGTAGAAATCACAATTGACGTTAACAGTATCACGAAACAAGTAACTGAGATAATTACAAAATTAACGAAGGTATGAAGGAAGGAAAGTGAGACTGTAATACCTCTTTAACTTAAAGGTCATTAGAACAGAACATAGTGCACTATATGACGGAAGGAGTGGCGTATTTAAGGAGCATTTCCAGCATTCATCTGAAGTAAATTGAAAAAAAACACACGAAAGCTAAGGAG
This sequence comes from Schistocerca americana, assembly GCF_021461395.2. Lineage (NCBI taxonomy): Eukaryota > Metazoa > Arthropoda > Insecta > Orthoptera > Acrididae > Schistocerca > Schistocerca americana. The sequence continues at coordinate 394,011,850 of NC_060122.1, read as the reverse complement.
AACGACGGCACGGAAATCTGAGGCCCTCACTTTCGGAATACAAGACCAGTGTTTTAACTGTCGCGCTACTTCGGTCGGACGGCAGGTCACGGTCATTCTACCTGTTGTACGAGTGCAGGAGGTCTCGGCGCTGCTTTAGATTATGCAGTTAAGTAGCGTCGTGACTCAACAGTGGAACCGGTTCTAGACCGCAATTCCTCAAGCTCTACCTTGGGCTCCTCAGCGACTTCGGCAGTTGCTGAACCGATACTATAAAAACAGTCTATGGCCGGTGTATTCTCTTCTTTCTCCACACTGGCACGGGAGCTCCACTTACAAATAACCTGAAAAGAACAGAAGGCGTAGGGAAAAACTAAGTATCTGTAGTCACAGTATTTAAAACGTTCAGTGTGTATTGTCGTCGCCTCGCTACTTTGTCTCGACATCTCTTTAGAGAAGGTCGAGGAATTCTAAGCAATATTCAAGTCTCTGTATGTCCATCTTTTTAGAATTGGTTGCGGGACTCGGCTGTTCGATAGAGGTGTGAGATTAAATACCTTTCAGCCGTCAACTTTCAAACAAGGTTGAAAATTGACGGCTGAAAGGTATTTAATTTGACATCTTCAGAGCAATATTGTCAAATAAAGCAATCTGGCTATAGCAGCTCCGGGCAATGTTAGTCTTGCTGTCGTTCGAGGTGCATTATTCTGCCCGCATCTCGTGGTCGTGCGGTAGCGCTCTCGCTTCCCACGCCCGGGTTCCCGGGTTCGATTCCCGGTGGGGTCAGGGATTTTATCTGCCTCGTGATGGCTGGGTGTTGTGTGCTGTCCTCAGGTTAGTGAGGTTTAAGTAGTTCTAAGTTCTAGGGGACTGATGACCATAGATGTTAAGTCCCATAGTGCTCAGAGCCATTTGAACCATTTTTGCATTATTCTGAGGCAAGAACAATCCTAACCATAAGACGGCCCTTTGACGCAAAATAAAACCACAGCATTACTTGGCATTTTGCACATAAACTAATATTGCCAGAGGTTAAATTCATTTTACGCGCCAGGAAAAATTTAGAGAGAAAGTTGGGATTCACAAATATGTTAGCGAGGTCAGGAGGAGTGACGAAAGTCATTATGTGAGTTGCGCGTATTGGTCACTCGTACAACAAAAGTCTGTTGCACCTTATTTCCGCGATTCGTGATTTTGTGACGACTAGCTGCATCGACGTTCACAAAGTGTAGCTCACGGTGCATGCCACGCATTGATAAAGCCGGTGTATAAGGGACAGAAAGACTACATATAAGTTTTTCCCATAATGCTGCTGGATGGAATGGAATGGGATGGAATGAAATCTCAAGGGGTATCAGGCAACACCAACTTCGTTTCTAAAATGGTGTAATTTGTGGTCTCCCACTTTGAGGTAGAAATGAATAGAGAATTAGCGTCATTATTAATAGACTCCCTGCTAATTGGGCAGGTCTGCCTGCCAGTAATGTTAGAGATGGACTTTGACAAAGATGGCACATGGGTAATCTACATATTGCTCAAGAAAACTCGGTGTTCGTACGTAACCTCTGTACCATATTTGTTTCTGTCTGAAATTTAGCTCAACTTTATCTCCCACTTTATACAAGTCTACGTAATACAAATACTATGTCCCCAAGAACTGTTATCCAACTTAAGCTCGTATGCTAATCTTTGACTAAATTGAATCTAATTTGAACTGAACTGTAGCTGATCTGAATAAAACTTGTCTTATATTAAATGCGCAACTGAGTAAAACAATTATCTGACCCTAATCAAAACTTCCACTTACCTCTCGTCTTCACAACGTTACTGCAGATTTCCTGAAATCACAACAGCAAGCAGGCAGCGGATAAGCGAGACTTCTATTTCTAAATAAAATTTCCAAACTCAAACTGAGAGATGATTAACAGTGGGAAGGAGAGAGTAACTATTCCTGTGAAATGATATTCCAAGACAACGATTTTAGAATGAAGTATATATTCAAAAAGACAGAGTAAAAGTTCGCTTGATCTTCGCACATAACGTAGGTCTGGACACTACTATGCTTAACAAAGTGAACAATGGTTAAAAAGAGAGTACAATGTTAACAGAGAATTTCTATAAAAATCAAACAGCTTAATCAGTTAATATGTTAATGCATGACTCAGGGAAGTGGGATGGTCTTTCTCTCAGCTCTGAGCAAACGAACAAAGTTAACTCGCTGACAGTAATCATTCTGACAAACTAGCTGCGCATTGTTACAGTCTTACCTCAAGCTTCTTCTCTTTAAAAAATAATAACATTATTCACAGTTGATATTCTCTTTGCTTTCTAATACACACTTCAAAAAACGTGTTGCATCACCTCGGTTCCAAGAGTTCCGCAACGTGTACAGAAAACTGGAATAGATGGCAACATAAACGTCATTTCCGCCCTTTCCGCCCTCATGAAAACCGCACATTACATGTTGTACCACCATACAGCGAGACCTTCACAGGTGGTCGTCCAGATTGTTGTACACACCGGTACCTCTAATACCCAGTAGCACGTCCTCTTGCATTGATGCATGCTTGTATTCGTCGTGGCATACTATCCACAAGTTCATCAAGGCGCTGCTGGTCCAGATTGTTCCACTCCTCAATGCCGATTCGGCATAGATTCCTCAGAGTGGTTGGTTGGTGACATCGTCCATAAACAGTCCTTTTCAATCTACCGCAGGCAAGCTCGATAGGGTTCATGTCTGGAGAACATGCTGGCCACTCTAGTCGAGCTATGTCGTCATCCTGAAGGAAGTCATTCACAAGATGTGCACGATGGGGGTGCGAATTGTCATCCACGAAGACGAATGACTCGCTAATATGCTGCCGATATGGTTGCACTATCGGTCGGAGGATGGCATTTACGTATCATGACCAACAGCGACGTACGTCGGACCCACATAATGCCACCCCAAAACAGCAGGGAACCTCCACCTTGCTGCACTCGCTGGACAGTGAGTCTAAGGCGTTCAGCCTGACAGGGTTGCCTCGAAACACGTCTCCGACGATTGTCTGGATGAAAGCATATGCGACACTCACCGATGAAGAGAACGTGATGCCAGTGCTGAGCGGTCCATTCGGCATGTTGTTGGACCCATCTGTACCGTGCTGCATGGTGTCGTGGTTGCAGAGATTGACCTCGCCATGGACGTCGGGAGTGAAATTGCGCATAATGCAGTCTATTGCACACAGAGTCGTAACACGATTTCCAGTGGCTGCATTATTCAGCGTGATGGCGTTGCTGTCAGGGTTCCTCCGAGCCATAATCCGTAGGTAGTGGTCACCCTCTGCAGTAGCCAGCCCTTGGGCGGCCTGAGCGAGGCATGTCATCGACAGTTCCTGTCTCTCTGTATCTCCTCCATGTCCGAACATCATCACTTTGGTTCACTCCGAGATGCCTGGACACTTCCCTTGTTGAGAGCCCTTCCTGGCACAAAGTAACAATGCGGACGCGATCGAACGTACTTCCTTGTGGAATGACTGATCGGCTGTCGAACCCACTCCGTCTAATAGGCGCTGCTCATGCATGGTTCTTTACATCTTTGTGCGGGTTTAGTGACACCCCTGAACAGTCAAAGCGACTGTGTCTGCGATACAATATCCACTCATTATTTAGGAGTTCTGGGAACCAGGGTGATGCAAAACTTTATTTTGATGTGCGTATATATATGTCGTATTTGTCCTTGCTGTCCTTTACAGTCAATGTTTCTTCATCGAACAGCTACAATCAAAAATGGATCAAATGGCTCTGAGCACTATGGGACTTAACTTCTAACATCATCAGTCCCCTAGAACTTAGAACTACTTAAACCTAACTAACCTAAGGATATCACACACATCCATGCCCGAGGTAGGATTCGAACCTGCGACCGTAGCAGCAGTGCGGTTCCTGATTGAAGTGCCTAGAACCGCTCGGCCACAGTGGCCGGCTAACGAGTAATGGACCTTCAACAACGTTCTATCCCACACAATTGGTTGGATACTGGCAGCAGGTGGAGTAGGAAATTACCGTCTCACTCACAGACTGCTGTTAAGACATTGCAGACTGCTGCATTTTGAGTGGTGTCGCGACCGGCAAGCAGGGATTGCTGATAAATAGCGTCGTATTGTGTTCAGTGAAGAATCCCGGTTCTGCACTGCCTCGGATGACCAATCTTCGGCAAATACGACGGCTACCTGGGGAGAGGCCCGATCCTTTCAATGTTTTGGAGGCACACCGTTGTTAAATCCTGTCGTGGTCGTGTTGGGAGCCATCGGCTATGACTTCAGCTCACGGCTGGTAGTGACTGCGGAAACACTGACGGCACAACGGTACGTCCCAGACATTCTGCGTCCCCGTGTGTTACTTCACAGGCGACGGTACTGTGATGCCAGTTTTCAACAGGACAATGCTCGTCCACATATGAGGCGTATCTCTACGAACCGTCTATGTGATGTTGAGGTATTTCTGTGGCCAGCAAGATCCCCATCTCCGTCCCGGATAGAACACGTGTGGCACCGGCGTGGATGTCCACTCCGTACCAACGCCTGTGTACCGGATACAAGGACTATGGGCAACACATGAGGGCCAGCGTGCCTCAGGAGAAAATACAACGGCTCTACGGCACCCTTCCCAACCGAATCAATGCATGCATTCAGGCCACAGGAGGTGCAGCGTCTTACTGATAAGTGGACACAAACTGCATTCTTTGTAAATCTGGCTCAATTTTATAATCTCTGAAGTAATCCTCTCAACTGTAATGTTTCGTTGCCTGCTCTCCTTCTGCCTGCTTTTTAATAATACGGCTATGTAAAATACATGAACGTGTAAGAAATTATTGACATTAGACTCTTATTGATAAACGATGGGAGTTTTCAGCTGCGTGTCACGTTTTCTGCTTAACGGAATAGGGCGGACATTTCAACTGAGGCATTTTAGACAAGAATCCAGCGCCTGTCGCAATAACACAAGACGCTTGGTACGATCGTCGATGATTTAACATCTACTAGTCGATGGGTTATCTCACTCGCCCTCTCCATGCATTACAGACGTCAGATATACGTACTCGTATTCGTGTTGTTTTACATGTTATTAAAATTCATCCACCTACCTACCTACCTTCTGCTAGAATATCGTCTCTGCCTTATCTCTTGACGTCCGTCGAACCACGTCCTCAGAAGCACGTCCTCAGTTCGTGTACCACCCATTCACCTGGCAACACCATTTTATTTTCACTGAGTCATAGTTCACATCTTGCAGTTCAGTTCATTCCCTGCTCTGTTTCCTTTTTTTTTTTTTCATTTCCTCCTAGTGTTTCCCAACTGCATCTTTCCATTTCTTGGTGAGCATCACTCATTTTTTGAAAAGTTTTAGCATTAAATGTCTCCCTGCAGTAAAAAAGCAGGCGTATGACTGACTACGAGTCCATCAAGAAGGATTTTCAGCTACCTGTTGCAAGTATTTTAATATGACGCTACTTTGAGACATGTGAATCACTAACCTACCCTAGTAATCATACCGGAGATAGGGGATCTGCTGTTTCACGCGGACTCCAAGCCCAATGGCGCTAATGACTTAGCTAAACACCATTGAAGTGTAAAGGTTACTGTAAGAAATTAATGAAAAATAATGCGATAGTTATAACCTTCTGAAGAAGGACTTTAAGTACCTGAAACCTATAAAGGAAGTGAAATAACTTTTATGCAGCTGGTTGCTGATTATTTCGATGTATACATGAAACGGAACTGGTTGGCCTGTTACATATTTTTCTCAATAAATTCCGGTACCGGAGAATTATTGTAAGAGTGTTTTTTTTTCTCTTTTACTAGGCAAAAGTATGTCTGTGGGTAACAAGCAGAAGAGAAAATGGGCCAAGCTGTGTTTATTTATTTATTCATCGATTTTTTATTTCGTATATGCCGCGTTTCCGTGCGTCCTTTCCCTTATGCTACCTAAACGGTATGGATGATGGTGGTGGTGGTGTGTTGGGGCTTATGGGTGCTGAACATCGAGGTCATCAGCGCCCTGACACACATTAAAAGGAACGAATGTGGACAGACCTAAGAAAACTAAGGCACACACTCAAACAAAGCAGAAAAAGAAGGAAAATGCTACCTAAGAAAGTAAAACCTAAGGAAAGGGGAAACATAGCAACAAGAATGTCACAGGAAATTGTTATTGGCTGTCCACTTACATAAAATATGGGCGAGCTTGTCACACAGTGAGCAAATTAAAATCCTCTCCCCAAAATCTTTGTAAAAACATTTGACAGGGCACAGAACTTTAAAACTTTAGCCACATTCGTCCGAGTGTTGCCTGAAAGAGATGGCAGGTCCGCTGGCAAGTCAGCCGCGACCCGCTGGTCAGAAAATAAAACGCAATCCAATAAAACGTGGCGCACAGTGACCTGGACGCCGCAAGCACCACACATTGGAGGGTCCTCTCGCCGGAGAAGGAAGCCATGCGTCATAGGGCTGTGGCCTATTCGAAGCCGAGTGAGGAGAACCTCGTCCCGTCGATGGGGCTGAAAGGAAGTACACCACACACGCGTTGTGGGCTTGACTATACGGAGCTTATTGTCAGTCGCTTCCAGCCACTCATCCTCCCACCGACGCATGACCCGTGAGCTCAACAGCGAGGTGAGTGCGTGCAAGGGGATAGCACACTGAGATACTTGTGGGGCGAGACACGCCTCCTTGGCTGCGAGATCTGCCCTTTCATTCCCAGCAATGCCAACATGCCCCGGAACCCAGCAGAAAGCTACAACTTTCCCCAGTCGCTGTAGTCGGAGGAGGGCATCCTGGATGGTCTGGACAATTTTGTCTGCCGCATACAAACGTTGCAATGACTGAAGGGCGCTGAGTGAATCGGAACAGACAAGAAATTTAGAAGAGGAAGAATGTCTCATGTGCTCCAGTGCCCGCAAGATCGCAAACAATTCTGCATCAAAGACAGTAAAAGTCTGAGGCAGTCGGACCTTGAGGACACGATATGGAAAAATAACTGAGCAGCCAACAGAATCCCCTTGTTTCGACCCATCCGTAAAAACAGCTACATAGTCGTGGTGCTCAGACGAAATGGCAGAAAATGCTGCATTAAAAACGGTGGCAGGAGTGCAATCTCTCTTGTACTGCAATAAATCTAAAATCACTCCGGGCTTCTTCAGTAACCAGGGTGGCAGGCGGTTAAAACCTTGGATTTGGGGTTGTACAGACTCCACACCGAGGGACTCTAGTACACGTTGCACACGGATCCCAAACGGCAACGTAGCCCGGGGACGGCGGGAAAAAAGGCGGTCCAGAGGTGGATGGGCAACAAGATGGTGAGCAGGCGATCTGGGAGCTGCAAGAAACTTACAAGCCTGGCGCACCAGTAGGAGCTGCCGCGGGATGGTAAGTGGCGATTCGCCAGACTCAGCACAGAGGCTGGGTACGGGACTGGTCCGATAAGCACCCGTGGCCAGTCGGATCTCAGCATGGTGAACAGCGTCAAGGATCCACAAATAAGATGGCCTCGCTGACCCATATACTGTGCACCCATAGTCCAGCCGTGAACGCACAAAAGCTCCATAAAACTGTAGGAGACGCGCCCCGTCCGCGCCCCAAGACCTGTGGCTGAGGCACTTGAGGATGTTCAGTGCCTTCAGCGTTCTGGCTTTCAAGTCACGTAGGTGTGGCAGCCATGACAACCTGGAGTCAAAAATTAGGCCCAGAAACCACACTGTGTCTCTAAAACGTAGGACAGTATCCCCCATATGCAAGGCAGGCAAAGTAAAAAGATGACGAGAACGATTAAAATGAACACAAACACACTTTTCCGCAGAAAACCGAAAACCCGTCTTTGCAGCCCACTCCTCTAACCGCCGCACTGTTAGCTGCAACTGACGGCTCACGGTTGCAACACTGGAGGAGGAACAGAAAACAGCAAAGTCGTCCACAAATAAGGAGCACTGTACTAGACTCCTCACTGTAGACGTTATACTGTTGATGGCTATGGCAAAGAGGGTAACACTTAAAACACTGCCCTGGGGGACACCGTTCTCTTGCTCAAAGCGATCAGACAGTGTGTTACCAACGCGGGTCCGAAAAAACCGCTGAGACAGGAAAGACCGAATGAAAATGGGGAGGCGGCCACGAAAGCCCCATTGATGCATTTGTGCAAGAATACAGTGTCTCCAAGTAGTATCATATGCCTTACTGATATCAAAGAAGATACCGATACAGTGATGCTGACGGAGAAAAGCCTGCTGAATAGCCGCCTCTAGGAGGGTCAGGTTGTCGACCGTGGACGGAAATTTTCGGAATCCACACTGAAACGCTGGATCCTGATTTGCAGTGGCAGTACTTTGTGCAAAATGCTCTGCCAGCGTCTGAGCAATGGCTCTGGGTATCGTTTGGAGACATCCCTGGTTCAGGACAGCAGCTATTGGTAAACGGCTATGTTTACCAGAAATCCTCCGGATGGCTTACCATACTCTTGTGGAACAAGTGGAACGGTTGATGGAGTCCAGGAACTCCTGCCATGACCTTTTCTTGCTCTCTTTAATGACACGGCGTGCCCTGGCTCTCGCGATTCGAAAGGCGGTAAGATTGGGCGGCATTTAAATCGGCGAAGAGCCGCACGCCTGTCCCGGATGGCTGAACGGCACTCTTCCGTCCACCAAGGCACAAGGCGCCGCTTAGGAGGGCCAGAAGACTGTGGTATGGACAGGTCAGCAGCATGATGGACCACAAGCGTGATGTGTTCCACCCATTCCTGTACGTTATTGTGGCGGTCAAAGACAGCCAACCGAGTGAACAGTGGCCAGTTAGCCCTGCCAATCATCCACGATGGTGGCCGCGGCTCCAGCAATACACCATCCAGGAGATGAATGCGGGTAGGGATGTGATCGCTGGAATGAAGGTCGTCAATGACCTCTCAGTGAACAGAGTCGGTGAGGGTTGGAGAGCAGAAAGATAGGTCAATGGCTGAGAATGACCCTGTAGCAGTAGAGAAATGAGTCGGAGTACCTGTGTTGAGGATGCACAACACTTGAGATGTTAGGAGGCTCTCCAAAATTCGACCTCGAGCGCAAAGAGAAGTGGAGCCCCACAGGACATGATGGGCATTGAAGTCTCCCAGGAGAAGAAATGGGCGGGGGAGTTGGTCGATAATATCTGTGAGAGCGTCTAAGGTCATTGCATCCAGAGGGGGTAAATAAAGGGAGCAAACGGTAAGCCTCCGAGGTGAATAAATTTCAACTGCAACTGCTTGCAGGTTAGTATCCAGGGGGAGGGCAGAGGAGTGGTGGTCATTATTGACAAACACAGCGACTCCACCTTTGGCCCTTTCTCCAGTCAGGTCATCTTTGCGATATGATGTATAGCCCCTTAGTACAGGAGCATCAGATGGTTTTAAATGCGTTTCCTGTAAACACAAGCACAGGGGGCGTTGCTGTGCTAGGAGGTTCAGTTCCTCCACATGTGCCCGGAATCCATTCATATTCCACTGTATAATGGGAGCCATCTATCAGGGTGGGAGTACCTTCATTCTCACTTTCTGTTGGGGAGGAGAGCCCACAACAGGTGGAGGCTCAGTTTTGGGGCGAGATGATTGCCCCAGTCTGACATCAACCTCCATCGCCTCAGAAGAGGAATCGAGAGAGACGTCAGAGAGAATGACATCCACATCAGGAGACTGTATAACTGCAGTCTCCTTTAGTGGGCGAGTCTTCACCTTTGTCTTTGGCTTCGATGTTCTGGCCTGAGGTGGCATTGGAGCCAAAACCTCAGAAGCAGTAGGGGGTGTAGCAGTGCTGGGCAGTGCACAAGACTGGATCTGGGAAGGGGCAGGAAGTTCCATGATGTCAGCTACCACGGCCTGGTCAGAAGGCCGGGGGGGAGGGGGGGGGGAGCAGCAGGCTTCACAGGAACGGCAGCAGCACACGTACATTGACAAGCGCAGGTGCTAGTGCTGACAGTAGCAACCTCCGTTTGTGTAGCGGCATCGGTTTTCAAGACTGGTTGTTTGAGAACGGAAGAAAAGGAAGCAGCGAACGTGGGTGGCTGCATGGACTTGTAGATTTTCTTCGCCTCACCATACGGGATGCGTTTTGCAGTTTTTAGTTCCTGGATCTTCCGTTCCTCAAGGAAAACTCTGCATTCCCTACACCACACAGGGTGATCCCCAGAGCAGTTGACACACTTGGGAGGAGAGGAGCAACCAACTCCCTCATGGGTGGCTTTACCACAATTCCCGCAAGTGGCTTCCCCTCTACAGCCGAGAGTAGTGTGTCCAAAGTGTTGGCATTTAAAACACTGCATGGGGTTGGGGTAATACGGCCGTACACTGAGATGTAGGAAACCTGCCTTCACATGCTCTGGCAATTTGGTGGTGTTAAATGTAAGGATAAATGAGTCAGTCTTTATGAGAGCACCATCCACCCGTTTCATAATGTGTTGCACGTCGACAATTCCTTCCCGAGACCATTCAGCCTTCAGTTCGTCTTGGGGAATGTCAACGATATCTCTGCAAGTCACAACACCCTTGCTGTAGTTCAAGATGTTATGAAATTCAGTCTCTATCGCAAACTCCCCAAGAAATTGTGCCTTCTGAAGGTTCTGGACTTGCTGGAAGCTAGATGTTTCAACCAACAAGGTGCCATTTCGCAAGCGCTTTACAGATTTTAATGTGCCAGCAATATCTTCTAAGCCCTTCTGTATATAAAATGGCGAAACTTTTTCAAAACTCCCATCTTTTCTTTTAATTATGAAAAACACATTCTGCGAAGCAGCATGCGTTTTGTTACTACTACCTGAATCAGGAGGACTGGCTACACGAGCCCTCTTGTTGGATTGGGTGTTAGAACCCACCAGCGGTCCACCCTTTCTGCTGGCAGGAGAAGAATAAAAGTTCGAGGGTTCCATCTCGGTCCCACGAGCAGCTAGGGAACTAGATGTCCACCTAGACAGAGCCCCGCGTGCCTAGGTAAGCCTTATACAACTGGGGCGCGGCAGGTGCCCCAGAGGTTGTCCGCTTGCGACTGTTCCACCCCAATAGCCATGCATCTTATAGGCGCGCAGCACACCGTAAGATTGAGGTTTTTTTTATAGAGGTTTACCTTCCTCGCAATCCAGGCGGTCAAGCCAAGATTACCATTCCCCGCAGCACACAACATTCCACCGCTGCGCCATGTGGTGGTCGCTGAAGCATGTCCGGGGTTTACGGTGTCAGGAGACTGGCGGCGCCGACCAGTCCCCAGCTCAGGACCCCGGGGTCGCCAAGCCCGTACTCAGCAAATGAATGCTGAGCCCCTGGGGGGGGAGGTATGAGAAATTATGTGAAGTAGCAGAAAGCTTTGGTCAGAGGTCACAGCATTGCATGAGTAGAGTGGTTCTGTGGTACGAAGGTGCCAACCCCTAAATGCGGAAAGGTTTGCCACGGATATTGTGCAAGTCAGGTCAGAGAGGTCGCGAAGGCACGAGTATTGGCTCTGTCAGGTTGGCGAACCATCCCCTCCACCGTCTTGTGAACGGACAACGGTTAGGCGAGGTGTCCACAGATCCACTTGTTCCTGCGTAGCGCCGCTGGACAGACGTGGAGACGCAGCTAACGATTTTGGTAATGTTAACAAAGGTAACAGAATGTCTCATATCTGCTCTTTAATATGGTCCAGATGTTGAAATCAGGTGTGATATTACCACAAAACCCCCATAAGGAAGTTTATTTTCATAATTTAGTCAAATTTCAGTACAACTTTGTGTTTGTGCCTTGGTCAGGCCACGCACCAAGGGCCTTAAGCTTACGGTCGTATTATTGCTCTGTGCTTAACAGAAGATCACTCATTTGTTGTATTTTAATGTGGTCTTTCTTTTACAGTAATACACTCCTGGAAATGGAAAAAAGAACACATTGACACCGGTGTGTCAGACCCACCATACTTGCTCCGGACACTGCGAGAGGGCTGTACAAGCAATGATCACACGCACGGCACAGCGGACACACCAGGAACCGCGGTGTTGGCCGTCGAATGGCGCTAGCTGCGCAGCATTTGTGCACCGCCGCCGTCAGTGTCAGCCAGTTTGCCGTGGCATACGGAGCTCCATCGCAGTCTTTAACACTGGTAGCATGCCGCGACAGCGTGGACGTGAACCGCATGTGCAGTTGACGGACTTTGAGCGAGGGCGTATAGTGGGCATGCGGGAGGCCGGGTGGACGTACCGCCGAATTGCTCAACACGTGGGGCGTGAGGTCTCCACAGTACATCGATGTTGTCGCCAGTGGTCGGCGGAAGGTGCACGTGCCCGTCGACCTGGGACCGGACCGCAGCGACGCACGGATGCACGCCAAGACCGTAGGATCCTACGCAGTGCCGTAGGGGACCGCACCGCCACTTCCCAGCAAATTAGGGACACTGTTGCTCCTGGGGTATCGGCGAGGACCATTCGCAACCGTCTCCATGAATCTGGGCTACGGTCCCGCACACCGTTAGGCCGTCATCCGCTCACGCCCCAACATCGTGCAGCCCGCCTCCAGTGGTGTCGCGACAGGCGTGAATGGAGGGACGAATGGAGACGTGTCGTCTTCAGCGATGAGAGTCGCTTCTGCCTTGGTGCCAATGATGGTCGTATGCGTGTTTGGCGCCGTGCAGTTGAGCGCCACAATCAGGACTGCATACGACCGAGGCACACAGGGCCAACACCCGGCATCATGGTGTGGGGAGCGATCTCCTACACTGGCCGTACACCACTGGTGATCGTCGAGGGGACACTGAATAGTGCATGGTACATCCAAACCGTCATCGAACCCATCGTTCTACCATTCCTAGACCGGCAAGGGAACTTGCTGTTCCAACAGGACAATGCACGTCCGCATGTATCCCGTGCCACCCAACGTGCTCTAGAAGGTGTAAGTCAACTACCCTGGCCAGCAAGATCTCCGGATCTGTCCCCCATTGAGCATGTTTGGGACTGGATGAAGCGTCGTCTCACGCGGTCTGCACGTCCAGCACGAACGCTGGTCCAACTGAGGCGCCAGGTGGAAATGGCATGGCAAGCCGTTCCACAGGAGTACATCCAGCATCTCTACGATCGTCTCCATGGGAGAACAGCAGCCTGCATTGCTGCGAAAGGTGGATATACACTGTACTAGTGCCGACATTGTGCATGCTCTGTTGCCTGTGTCTATGTGCCTGTGGTTCTGTCAGTGTGATCATGTGATGTATCTGACCCCAGGAATGTGTCAATAAAGTTTCCCCTTCCTGGGACAATGAATTCACGGTGTTCTTATTTCAATTTCCAGGAGTGTATTTTGGGGAATTTTTATTTACTTTTCATGTGTTTTCTTTGTGAACTTGCTTTCCCGCCACGTGGTCGGTTGGAGCAACCACCACATTGGTAAGGAGCAGTTTCGGTCTGAAAAAATGTGTAGCAGACGAGTGAATAGCCATACGGTAGTGGGTGAGTGTAAGACAGAGAAGGAATAATCTTGAGTGTCCGAATTTTTCCCATTTCTGTTGGCTACCGCAACTTGGACACGTGTATGGAATAGTATTGATGTGATGATTAGTTAATGTTTCTTGTCCTCCCCATAACTACTTGACTTGCTCAAAATGAAGTGCGTTACGTAAAATATATGGTTTAAACGCTTGTGTCTAGGAAAGTTAAGGTTTTAATAACCACTGATGAAATAAAGACTTGTACATTTTTTTCCACCGTATGATAGTTAATGTTCTGCCCCCGACCCCTAGCTCAGTAATGTGGTGTTGTTTCTGAAAGCAAGATTAAACTTTAAACCAAAATTGGCGGTTATGGTCAAGTGACCACTTGCCACCCCCACTTCAGCTTACGTTTTAACTAAAATTGAAAGATATAGGCAGATGCTCTTCTACCCTGACCAAGTTCGCTTGTAGTGCCTTTGCTGAACTTGTTCTGCGTAACCAACCGCAATTAAATGTGTTAAGCATGGGTTTAGGTATAATTGTGTGCCTGCATAAAATTCCATTGCAACCAGGTCTGCTCTCCCATCTCCCTTTCCATAATTACATGGTGAAAGTGAATCATGTTAACTAGGGAGACCAGTTGTGATGATGTATAATCCAACAGATACATGGTTAGTTGTTGAAATGCCATCACTACTGAATAAATATCAATTAATCTATACCCTCGACTGGTTATTTCCTCCCTTCATCATAAAGAATAGGTGAAAGTCAGTACCACATTCGAACGCTGGGTCGTGAAAGTAAATAAAGGCTCTATGCTGCCCATTAAGCCCTGCGTAGGTGGTTCTAAAAATATTGCGTTATCTATTGTGTTCAAATTTTTACCGGTTGGTTAAACCCTCACACTAGAAATTATTTACACCCCAGCAGTAACTCGCAGGGGCCTGTAACTTCATGGACCACACGAATTTGATAAACCATTGCTACAGAGGGTAGCTTGCAGGAGCTGTAGGACATGATAAGCGACGGTAATCTTCCTACCTTGTCGAGTTATAACTATAACTATACCATCGCTAGTAAGAAGGTTACGTTGCATACAACTACAGTTGCTGAAAACGGATAAAACACTAAATAGTGAAAAATGTCGTGGTCCGACCAAGTTTCGATCCCGTATGCAGTTGACTATTTGATCACCTACCCCAAACAGTCTCGAAAGTCATAACTGTAACATAGGAAGCGCCGTTATTGCCAGGGAATTATATTCTCAACACTTTCCTGTCTATGTGAATGAGATGCCAGATCAATATGCTAACGAATCCATGACATGATTTTCTGATTTCCACAGAGAGTCTCTTCTCTGTGGAAGAGTCAGTCTTCTGACAAGACAACATGCGTTACCACAAAAAAGTCCGAAAATAGCTGGTACGCCAGTGTGAAGACTGCATAGAATCCTCTACTGTTTCCCAATCACTCAATCGCTCTTCTTAGTGGACGTTCATTATGCCCGATTTCGTGTAGTTCCAGCATTGCGGGTTTTGGAATTTGTTTCTTGCAACACTTTTGTGGCTATAATTTCTGTTAGCGTTTTTCCTTTGTGTCAATCGGATGTGCTGCGATATCTTGCGGACGCAGCATGTGGAGCGACAGAAGGTGCCGTCGTGAACGCGGATGTCTTTGGAAACACCAGCGCAGTATAGGGATTCCGCATGGTAGCATATTAGGACCAATACTATTCCTGATATACATCCATGACTTTCCCAAGTGAAAAAATTCTCTTCACTGATCACAACAATATTATAGTCACTGAGAAAACAAGAGAACTCCTTGCAGAGAAAGCAAATGAAACTCTCAAGGAAGTTTATTATTGGCCAATGTAGCAATAAAGTGACATTGAATATAAAGAACACTAATGCCATGAATTTCAGTTTGAAGAGGAAAAATGACAACGTTAAATTAAATGTAGATGGCACCTCTATAGACTGTGTAACAAATGCAAAATTTCTAGGAATGATATTGATTCTCAGTTGAAGTGGTGTGAACACGTCATCAGCATGTTATGCCCTTAGAATCCTATCATCAGTGTGTAACATGCAGTGTCTTTTAGTTACGTACTATTCATATGTACACTCAATTCTTAACTATGGCATTTTTTTTTTGGCGTAACAAATGCACAAAATATGAATACAATTTTCAAACTCCAGAAAAGAACCATAAGAATAATAACCAAAAATAGTAGTCGAGCTCATTGTAAAGATCTGTTCAGAACACTGGGGATTTTAACTGCTCCATGTGAATACATTTACCAGTCAGTTGTACACATTAAAAATAATGCTGGTAATTACTGCACAAGCAGCTCTGTCCATTGCCATGGAACAAGAGCTAGACTCAACTTACGTTTACCAAGAAAAAATAAACATAAAACTCAAAACAGCATTTTCTGCCAAGGAATAAAACTGTACAATAAATCACAAAGGAGATTAAAGAAATTACAAAAATACACTTATTTAAAAAGGCAGCTAAAAAGTACCTTTCAAAAATGTGTGAAATCTTATGGGACTTAACTGCTAAGGTCATCAGTCCCTAAGCTTACACACTATTTAACCTAAATTATCCTAAGGACAAACACACACACATGGCCGAGGGAGGACTCGAACCTCCACCGGGACCAGCCGCACAGTCCATGACTAGCGCCTTAGACCGCTCGATAACCCGCGCGGCTAAAAAGTACCTTTAATGTAATACATTTTATACATTGAAGGATTACTTAGATAAAACAGAGTAGGGGTTTGGTAAAAAAATGTTATACAAATAAATAATAATAATGATTATAAAACATCCAACATTCCACTTAACACCTTCACACTATGCTTTTTTCCTTCTTTTTTCTTTTCTAGAAATACTTACCCCCAAGCTAAACATAGCACACTACTAACATCTGTTCCTCTTTCTGAGCTCAACATCTCACTCATTATAGAGGGATGCTGACTCTGTTTTTCAGGATAGCAAATAGGTAGTTGCGGTACAGAAAATGGCCCAGAGATCACCAGTGTGTGTCTGTTTGTGCAGAGAGTGAAGTGTTATGAAATAATATGTGTATAGTGTGTGCACTGACTGACAGTGAGATATGAGTGAACAGTGTGGCATTACATTATATAATAAGTTATTTGTAAAAAAAGTATTACATAGCTAGAGTAAATCTATTGATTGTCTCTAACGACGAAGTCTGTAAATGTATGTGTATACGAATTAGCTTATTTTAAATTCGTCTAAACTTGTAAATACTTTGCCATGTTCTATGTCCTTGTAAAAATAGATCTGCGGATGAATAAAGCTACTACTACTACTACTACTGCTGCTGTTTACTACTACAGTTCCGGTGCACATGTGCGGCAGAGCATCAGCGCGATATTTCCGTGTGCCCGATATCGAGGAGTGTCCACAGCCCAAAACTGCATCTTCCTAGCGTTCCATGAGGTCTACATCTACATCCATACCCCGCAAGCCACCTGACAGTGTGTGGAGGAGGGTACCCTGAGTAACTCTATCGGTTCTCCCTTCTATTCCAGTCTCGTATTGTTCGTGGAAAGAAGGATTGTCGGTATGCTTCTGTGTGGGCTCTAATCTCTCTGATTTTATCCCCATGGTCTCTTCGCGAGATATACACTCCTGGAAATTGAAATAAGAACACCGTGAATTCATTGTCCCAGGAAGGGGAAACTTTATTGACACATTCCTGGGGTCAGATACATCACATGATCACACTGACAGAACCACAGGCACATAGACACAGGCAACAGAGCATGCACAATGTCGGCACTAGTACAGTGTATATCCACCTTTCGCAGCAATGCAGGCTGCTATTCTCCCATGGAGACGATCGTAGAGATGCTGGATGTAGTCCTGTGGAACGGCTTGCCATGCCATTTCCTCCTGGCGCCTCAGTTGGACCAGCGTTCGTGCTGGACGTGCAGACCGCGTGAGACGACGCTTCATCCAGTCCCAAACATGCTCAATGGGGGACAGATCCGGAGATCTTGCTGGCCAGGGTAGTTGACTTACACCTTCTAGAGCACGTTGGGTGGCACGGGATACATGCGGACGTGCATTGTCCTGTTGGAACAGCAAGTTCCCCTGCCGGTCTAGGAATGGTAGAACGATGGGGTCGATGACGGTTTGGATGTACCGTGCACTATTCAGTGTCCCCTCGACGATCACCAGTGGTGTACGGCCAGTGTAGGAGATCGCTCCCCACACCATGATGCCGGGTGTTGGCCCTGTGTGCCTCGGTCGTATGCAGTCCTGATTGTGGCGCTCACCTGCACGGCGCCAAACACGCATACGACCATCATTGGCACCAAGGCAGAAGCGACTATCATCGCTGAAGACGGCACGTCTCCATTCGTCCCTCCATTCACGCCTGTCGCGACACCACTGGAGGCGGGCTGCACGATGTTGGGGCGTGAGCGGAAGACGGCCTAACGGTGTGCGGGACCGTAGCCCAGCTTCATGGAGACGGTTGCGAATGGTCCTCGCCGATACCCCAGGAGCAACAGTGTCCCTAATTTGCTGGGAAGTGACGGTGCGGTCCCCTACGACACTGCGTAGGATCCTACGGTCTTGGCGTGCATCCGTGCGTCGCTGCGGTCCGGTCCCAGGTCGACGGGCACGTGCACCTTCCGCCGACCACTGGCGACAACATTGATGTACTGTGGAGACCTCACGCCCCACGTGTTGAGCAATTCGGCGGTACGTCCACCCGGCCTCCCGCATGCCCACTATACGCCCTCGCTCAAAGTCCGTCAACTGCACATACGGTTCACGTCCACGCTGTCGCGGCATGCTACCAGTGTTAAAGACTGCGATGGAGCTCCGTATGCCACGGCAAACTGGCTGACACTGACGGCGGCGGTGCACAAATGCTGCGCAGCTAGCGCCATTCGATGGCCAACACCGCGGTTCCTGGTGTGTCTGCTGTGCCGTGCTTGTGATCATTGCTTGTACAGCCCTCTCGCAGTGTCCGGAGCAAGTATGGTGGGTCTGACACACCGGTGTCAATGTGTTCTTTTTTCCATTTCCAGGAGTGTATATAGGAGGGAGCAATATACTGCTTGACGTTTCGGTGAAGGTATGTTCTCGAAACTTTAACAAAAGCCCGTACCGAGCTACTGAGCGTCTCTCTTGCAGAGTCTTCCACTGGAGTTTATCTATCATCTCCGTAACGCTTTCGCGATTACTAAATGATCCTGTACCGAAGCACGCTGCTCTCCGTTGGATCTTCTCTATCTCTTCTATCAACCCTATCTGGTACGGATCCCACACTGCTGAGCAGTATTCAAGCAGTGGGCGAACAAGCATACCGTAACCTACTTCCTTTGTTTTTGGATTGCATTTCCTTAGGATTCTTCCAATGAATCTCAGTCTGGCACCTGCTTTACCGACGATCAACTTCCTAGTAAGCTTCTGCGCCACCAGTGATATCTGTGACCGAGGGCTGGGATACTATCCAGTCCTCCGGATTGCCTGAGTCTTTAGCCATTCAGACATACATGATAGTCTCCCGAATGTCGTGTAATCTGTGTAAAGGTATGGATTTCGCACCTTACACCCTTCAATAAGAGAGATAAGAAATGTGACTCAATATTTAAGGCTCTGGAAACGCAGTCGGGGGGAGCGGTTTTAAAATCCCAGTCGAACCATTCGGATCTAGGTTTTTCCTAAATCTGTTAGTACGAATGCGACACTGGTTCCTTTTAAAACCAAAAAACAGTATCTAATTTTTCGGTGGCAAAATCAGAAAAATTTGATCACCGGCAACTGGATCCGACAAAAGAACGCAGTGGAACTTGGCCACTTGCCCAGCCTCCGGGTGAAACGCGAAAAAAAAAAAAAAAAAAAAAAAAAAAAAACCAGAGGCGGCAGAAGGTCACCCACTGTGTCCGTCTCTTCTCTGGCGTCGTTTCGTTTGCTAACGAAAATTTGCTATGATTTCATTGCATTCTTACTAGGAAGTGTTGGATGTAAGGAGACAAAACTTGTATTTCCTAAATCATTTCGGTCGCGCTGCCTCCTATAGAAAGCAAGGAAGATAAACGCTGTTTCGTCGAAAATTAACTTGATGAGACCGTGGCTGTGTGAAAATACGGGTAAATTCTTACAATAAAGTAAGAATGACAACCAACCACTCTTAACAATGCTGCTGTTAATTACCAGCAAACAGCGCCGTTACAGTTTTTGAACGGACAGTTTTATCTTCAGACGGCTGTTCATATTTAATATATGGAGTGTTCGCTGATTGCGTCGGAAGTTTCT
Organism: Schistocerca americana; assembly: GCF_021461395.2. Classification (NCBI taxonomy): domain Eukaryota; kingdom Metazoa; phylum Arthropoda; class Insecta; order Orthoptera; family Acrididae; genus Schistocerca; species Schistocerca americana. The sequence continues at coordinate 393,992,130 of NC_060122.1, read as the reverse complement.
TGGGGTGATAGTGCTCTACAACAACAAAAATTATGTAACTGTAAGTATTGTTTTATTGCAAATAGACCTAATAATGATTTATGAGAACGTGAATAACTTTCTTCGATAAGAAATGAATTAGCTTTGTATTGCTTACATCGAAAACGCTGCGTCTTTTTGTTGCACGACTGAGTAGCGCATTTTCACGGTGTTAGAGGAAAGTGGCTAGGGTCTGTGCACGCGTAGGCTCTTAACCAAACGCAAATCGGTCTCATTAAACAACGTGAGCAATTTAATAAATCAGAGCGCATGCATGAGAAAGCATAAAACGGGTACTACACCCCTCAGCTTACCGAATTACCTTGATAAGTAGCATAATAAAATAACTCTCCATAAAACTATTGCTTCACTGGCATAAACAATTTTACAAAATGGTCATGAAACAAATATACAAAACTAGAGGGTCTTAATCTAAAATGGAGTAACAAATATCAATATTTCGTCCCCGTGAGATCAAACTTTGCAATAATGAGGGCGTCAACTATCAGATAAAATAACAACACACGTGTCAACAGGGGACCTCAAAATCATCCAACCAAGGATGCTATTCCAGGACCTAATCATCAGAAGCACAGCAACTGAAGCTGCTGGGGCTTGGTAACAAATTAAATTGATAAATTAATCGGCATCAGCATTAATTCATTGCTACCTAACTAGAAATGGGCGAATACGCGACATGAAAGTGAATGTGGCTCATTTGTACAAGAGTTAATAATTAAATCACAGAAGGCTAAGGACTATCATGGATATGATGGAGTGCTTAGCAGAATATTAAAGTACTGTGCTGCAGGTGTTAGTCCTGTATTTAGCGATATTTGTAATTTTTCCTCTAGGAATGGTCAGTTTCCTGAACTATTAAGGTACTCAGTAGTAAAACCTGCTTCATAAAAAGAGAGAAAGGGATAATGCAGACAATTTTAGACATATTTCTATGCCAGCACTGTTTGCCAAAGTTATAGAAAAGGGTGTGTATGTAGGGATAATTGATCATTTTATTTCACATAATTTGCTATCAAATGTACAGTTCAGAATTAGAAGTGCTTTAAGAAACAAAAATGCTATATTCTCTGTTCTCTGTGAGATATTGCATGGACTAAACTAAAGTTTTCGAATGTTAGGCATGTTTTTTGATTTAACAAAGGCGTTTTATTGTGATGATCACAAAATATTGCCCCAGAAGTTGGACCATTATTGAATACGGGGAGTAGCTCACAATTGGTTCCCCTCTTACTTTAGCAACAGAAAGCCAAAGGTCATTATTCACAGTGTTGACAATAGCAGTGATGTGGGGCCTGAATGGGAACGGTCAAATGGAGGGTGCCCCAGTAATCAGTGTTGGGGCCACTTCTGTTCCTTATTTATATAACCGATATGCCCTGTAATATTGCAGGTAATTCTAAAATATTTCTGTTTGCTGATGACTCTACCTTGGTAGTAAAAGATGTTGTGTGCAACATTGGCACTGTTTCAAATAGTGCATTTCATGACATAAGTTCATGCCTTGTAGAAAACAAACTAAAGCTAAATCACAGCAAGACTCAGTTTTTACAATTTGAAACACATAATTCAACAAAACCCGACGTTTTAATTTCACAGGATGGGTATATGATTAGTGAAACTGAACAGTTAAAATTTCTAGGTGTGGAGATAGTAAACTGTCGTGGAAAGCCCACGTTCAGGATCTTGTTCAAAGACTTAATAGTGCCATTTTCACTATTTTCACGGTATCTCAAGTGAGTGATCGTTCGACACGAAAATTAGTTTACTTTGCTCATTTTAATTCGCTTATATCTTATGGTATTATATTTTGAGTAACTCTTCCCACTATGACAGGATATCTTTGGCTCAGGAACGGACGGTTCGGGCAAGAAATGGTATAAGTTCACGAACCTCTTGTCGACCCCTGTTCGTTAGCCTGGGTATTCTGACATTGGCCTCTGAATATATATATATATTCTTTAGTGCCGTGACTTGTTAACAATATCAGCTTATTTCCAAGAATGTGTCAGCTTTCACTCAGTTAATACTAGCCAGAAATCCAATCTGCATTTGGATCGCATTTCCCTGACTCTTGCGCAGAAAAGTGTGCAGCATACTGATGCATCCATTTTCAATACGCTACCACAGGAATTCAAAAATCTTAGCAGTAATCCACACGCTTTCAAACCGAAACTGAAGAGTTCCTTCTACTCGCTCTAGGAGTTGCTTGAAAAATTAAGCTGATTCCTATGTTACAATGTTGATTGCGTTTACTTAAACTTATGGCTTGACTTTTTTGTGTTCATAAACATTTTGCATTATCTGTTATTATTTTTATGTTGTAATTTCATGTACTGACACGTTTCATGACCGTGGATTTGCTTCTTAATTTGGTCTTAGGGAACTAGACTTCATTTGAATACATTATGGGAGTGCAGTGATCAATATGTTACAAATATTTACTATTAAAAACAGTCTTGATCACAATTTATTTATAACGCTGACCGGTTTCGACTACTACTGTGGTCATCTTCAGACCAATGAGTAAGAACCTCCTTCTGCTGGAGAATTACTACTCCATCAGAAAATAAATGATTGGATAACGGGTAGGGGCATTACAAGACACACGGGTTTGAGCACAGCTGCAAGGTTTTCTCTAAAACAGATGTCCACCAGATTCAATTAATGATGCCAAAAGTCCAACGTGTAATAGTTCTTGGCACCGTCTCCGCATGAACAGTAGCGTAGGGTTCATCACATTGCGTAGCGACTTGGGGCGTAAACTTCCCTCTAGTCCCACAGCCAATAGTTCACTCCCAGGAAGTAACGACTCCTCAAGCCATCCGCGGCCATCCAGCCGTGTGTCGATTTACTCACAACAGCCCTGCTGCGCTAAACGCGTCAGGCGCAGCCGGAGCTAAATGCTTCCTGTCACGTCCGAAGACCCCTTTCGTTGGCCGGGGAGGACATACCGTGAGGTAACAGAAGTCGTGGGATACCTCCTAATATCGTATCGGACCTTTTTCACAGCACAGTGCAGCAAGTCGACGTGGCATCGACTCAAGAAGTCTTTGGAAATCCCCTGCAGAACTATCGAGCCTGGTGCCTCTACAGCCGTGAATAATTGCGAAAGTGATGCAGAAGCATGATTTTATGCACGAACTGTCCTCTGGAACATGTCACATAAATGTTCGATAGGATTCATGCTGGCCATCTGGCTGCCAAAATCATTCCCTTGAAATGTCCAAAATCTTCTTCAAACCTATCGAGAACTATTGTGGCCCAGTGGCATGGCGCTTTGTCATCCATGAAAATTCCATCTTTCTTTTGGAACATGAAGACCATGAATGGCTGCAACCGGTCTCTAAGTAGCCGAACATAACCATTCCCAGTCAATGATCGGCTAAGTTGGACCAGAGGACCCAGTCCGTTCTATGCAAACACATCCCGCATCGTTATGGAGGCACCACCAACTTGCACAGTGCCCTGGTGATAACCTGAGTTCACGGCTTCGTGAAGCGTGGGTGACACTCGGACACTATCGTCAGCTCTTGCCAACTGAGATAGGGACTCATCTGACCAGGTCACGGTTTTCCAGCCATCTAGGGCCCAATTAATATTGTGACGAGCCCAGGTGAAGCGCTCCAGGCGATTCGTATCGTTAGCAAAGGCGCTATCGTCGGTCATCTGCTACCAAGTTCCATTAAATCCATGATTCACCGCACTGTCTTAACGGATATGTTCGTCGTACGTCCCACATAGATTTCTGCGGTTACTTTCGCAGTGTTGCTTCTCTTTTACCACTGACTACTCAAACACCGGCCGCTGTGGACGAGCGGTTCTAGTCGCTTCAGTCCGGAACCGCCCTGCCGCTACGCTCGCAGGTTCGAATCATGCCTCGAGCATGGATGTGTGTGATGTTCTTAGGTCAATTAGGTTTAAGTAGTTCTAAGTTCTAGGGGACTGATGAACTCAGATGTTAAGTCCCATAGTGCTAAGAGCCATTTGAACCATTTCTACTCAAACGCTGTTGCTCTCGTTCGTTAAGTGAAGGCTATTGGCCACTTCGTTGTCCGAGGTGAGTGGTAATGCCTGAAATTTGGTATTCCCGCACACATTTGACGCTGTGGATCGCAGAATATTGAATTCCACAACGATTTCCGAAATGAAATACTCGTGCGTCTGCAACTACATACCATTCCGCGTTCAAAGTCTGTTTATTTCCGTTATGTGACCATAATCACATCGGACACCTTTTCGCATGAATCACCTGCGTACAAATGACAGCTCCGCCAATATACTGCTCTTTTACACCTCGAGTACGCGACGCTACCGTCACAGTATACGTGCGTAACGCGATCATACGACTTTTCACCCCAGAGTATATGCAGCAATGATAGCAGGTATTTTTGCTCGCAGCCACAATGGAATCGCGCCGCTCCACGGCACACTGTTCATATCTTCGTAACGAACGAAATAAACGAAATAAAAAAAAACAAAAAAGAACAAAAAAAAAAAGAAGAAACGGCTCTAGCACTAAGGGACTTAACATCTGAGGTCATCAGTCCCCTAGGACTTAGAACTACTTAAACCTAACTAACCTAAGGACATCACACACATCCATGCTCGAGGCAGGATTCGAACCTGCGACCGTAGTGATCGCGCGGATCCAGACTGAAGCGCCTAGAACCGCTCGGCCACACCGGCCGGCGGTCAATGTCCCTCAGGAGCTTAACAACATTTAACTTTAAACGCGAACATTTTAGGTTAGGCTTTACCGTGGCTGTTATTGACATTAAATGAAACATCAAGTTTACTGTTACCAGTCACTGTTTATTTATCTCCACGACGCGTTTCAAAGGTTTAAACCTCCATCATCAGGAGAATTTACATTTGTTAAAATGACATTTGTGTGTGTGTTGTGTTACGATTTTTTGGAGGAATTTGTGGCACTGTCTAGTGGAGAAACGCGTCCTGGAGATAAACAGTGACTGGTAACAGTAAACTTGTTGTTTCATTTAAACAACATTAGCCTGACAAATTTTTTTACTTTCTCGCTGAACAAAAAGTTATTTTGAGTGGTGAAGATTAATGGTGAACTCTTACGTATGTAATGGTGAGGTTAGGCTACCACGAATACTCTAAGGAACAGTTTAAGTAGGGCAGATTAAGACTGGAATCTGGGATCCAGATTATCGATGGTGTTCGGTGTACAAGGACGAGATTGTAGGAAGAGATGGAAGAGGGAATCGAGACATTCGAAGGATTATTCACTTTAAAAAAAAATACTGGTGAAGCTTCACCAGCCTTCTGGCCCAAGCATTATCTTAGAATGAAGTCAAGTAGGCAGGATTCATTGTAGCCTCTAATGAAACTTTGCTGTATTAGGATGTATTATGCTGGAGTGTGCCATTCCCCGTATTCTAGCTGATGCTTGAGCGAGCACGGCCAAGTGGAAGCACCGCTGTCTCGTGCGCAGAGCGAAAGACGTAGCAAGGGCAGAAGTGCGTCTGAGGAATATTAATATAGGTAGAGGTTCAGCGCGCCAAGTTGCGCTTGACGTCGTCGACCCACAATGCAGTCTGGCTCCGTTAATCAGAAGCCATAGCAACTTGTCTTCCACGTAGCTCAGTGCGAAAGTTCCAGCCTGCAACTCCAGAGCTTGGGGCGGAATATTTCCGACATTTAACGTGACTTGCATGCCTGGCACTGTAATACGATTGTGAAAGATGCTAGACTGCATGTTCATTTGAATTCGATATGAAATTCCGTATTTTGTGTTGTACAAGAAATGAACAAAGGCGTCCAAAGAATAATAAAATCGTAAGAAGCTATGGACTATGGTGTTCGAATCAGCCCTCGCACTGGAAATTGCTCAAATAAGAACCACGCAATGTTTTAGTCTACGCATAGTACTTTTATTTACGTTACAGACTTTTTTATACTGAGAAGCTTGACGAAGATTATAAAAAATGCTATAGAAAGTTGTATCTGTTTTCATAACGTTTATGTCCTACTATGAGAGATAATGAAAAAAGTATGGTATTACCTAATTTCATGAACATGTTATACGATATTTCCTGGAGCTGATGACCTCGCTGTTGAGCGCCCTATAACATACCACCACCATAACCACCATCATATTTCAATCCCTTCGGTGGGCAACACATAACATGCATTCAGTTACATTCTAAAATTATGTCACTGATATGGTAAATATAAAAGTATGACAGCGTCCAGCATGGCGCTTTCGTTATTGAACTCACACTTGGAGTTGAAGGCAAAAGAGTCTTGGATGGTCTAATTAGGAATCATTGCCCTATGTTGAGGAGTTCCGACTTCACACTAAAGAAGTCAGTTGAGGGAACATTTTAAAGAGCAGACAATTATCGGAACAGTGAGACAGGTTGTCGATAATACTGGACGCTGCTCACTAAACTTAATAAGTTTAGCAAAAGATAGGAAGACAGAAAGTAACATAAAAACATTCGGTAGCTTGATGTAAAGAAACATTAAATAGCTGTAACATAGTGGAAAGCCTCAGCTGACTGATAATATTCTTAATGAAATGAAAAATAGACACATAGTTGTACACTGACGGACCAAAACATTAGGAACACATGCTTAATGGCTCGTTCGTTCATCTCTGGAACGTAATTCATAACTGATTCTGCGTATCAGGGCTCCGACAGTTTGTTGGAAGTTTGTAGAGGTGTGTGGCATCACACACCTCTACATCACAGGTCATGTAGTTCGCGTAAATAATGGGTCGCTGATTTGAATATACGGTGATGGCACCTCATAGCAACCCGCATGGGCTCCAAAGACTTTACATCAGGCGAATTTGCTCCCCGAGACATCAACGTGAGTTCACTGTAATGCTCGTCAAACCGCTGTAGCACGGTTGTGTCTCCGAGGCATGGACAATTATACTACTGGAAGATGACATCACTGTGGGGGAACACATCAAGCATGAAGCAATTCAGGTGGTTCTCAGCTGTCAGCTTGTCTTCAACAGGAGAATGTCTCCTGTAGCATATTACTGCCTCCACCAGCCTGCATCCTAGGCGCACTGCACGTTTCGAGCCGCTGTTGACATCGATGACGGCGTTTGTGAAGACGACCATCGACCTAACGTAGCAAAAATGTGATTCACCCGAAGAGCCGACGTATTTCTATTGATCGAGTGTCGAATTCCGATGGTCCCACGCGCACTGATGATGCCGTTGGATTAGTAAGGGGACAAGGCCAGTGTGGCCCCACTCTCAATTGTTGCCAGATTTACTCAAGATGGTGGATCCAAGATGGCGACGATAGATATGGCAATGTCGCAATGACGTCATGGTGGGAAGATCAAATTTTGGCAGGAAACTAGGAAAACTGAGCTACCTTAACTAACCTAACCCCCTCCCCTCCCACGGAAAATCGTGGGGGAGATCAAATTTTTGTGGAGAAAAGATCACTTGGTCTACCTCCACTAACCTAAGAAAATGAGAGGAAAAAAGGGCACTAGGGCCACCTCCACTTACCTAAGTCATCCAATCACCATCTCTTCCTTCCAGTTAGAGTTCTTCAAGTGTTAAACTGACATCACATGTCTATGTAAATAAGTGCCAAGTTACCCTCTGGGCAGTGTGCACGTGCTCACCTAACCACCTTGGATGAGGTGTACCTGCTGGTCCAGAGCCGAGAGAGATGTTTGCATAGCAGTGAAGCCTCACAGATGCAGCTGAAAGGTTTTCAATGTCATACTGACGTCACAGGTCGCGCTATAGCCATTTTTCTCCAGACAGCCATCTTGGATTACGTCACAGAGGGGACGACAGTGCCCTCTGGTGGCAGTATTGTGTACTAGGTCAGTTGGACTCCGGACCTCATGATGAACACACTGCATGGAGCTACTGCCTCAAACAGTTTAAGTAAAGACTGCCTGCAAAATACATCCACCCTATCCAGCAGCCCAGCACAGGCTGAGCCCTTTCCCTGCCAATTCCAAAGAAGAGGTGGCAGTCGGATGACTTAGGTTAGTGGAGGTTCGGAGAGAGGAATGGGGAGGGGAGGGGGTTAGGTTAGTAGAGGTAGCCCAGTTGACCTATTTTCCCGCCAAAATTTGAACTTCCCGCCATGTCGTCATTGCGAAATTGCCATATCTATTGCTGCCCTCTTGGATCCGCCATCTTGAAGAAATCTGGCAACAATGCAGAGTTGGACCACATCGTCCTTGTCCCCCTACTTGGGTCAAAATATGGGTGGTCTGCTGTGGAGCTCTATGTTCAACACTTGTTCGTGCACCAGCATTGAGCTCTTTGAGCAGGGATGGCATAAGTCACCATATGTCCAACTTTATAGAGCAGACTAGCCTCTGAACACCTAGTTGTGTGAAGAGTCGTGGACTTCCAACTATTTAACTCCTAGCTCCTTCTATCCCTTTCCATACCAGCAGTGATCATTCGACCATCTTAGCTGATTTCGAGATACTGGTTCACAGCCTCTGCGTAATAATAATCTGTCCTTTGTCAAAGTCGCTTATCGAAATGGATTTTCACATTTGCAACCCACGTCTTTGCTAGGCTGACCTCTAGTCCGTGTCTGTCCTGGTCACATACTTCTGTTACTGCATCACGTGCCCGCAACACAGTGGTGGGCAGTGGTCATAATGTTTTGGCTGATCAGCACAGGAACGTTATAGTACCCACACAGTATATCAGGGAGAGGAGTGTGAAAATAATGAGGTATATATATGGAATTCAACCATACTGTTTCGAAGAAATATCGCTGAACACGCTCTTTAGTGACTAATGATTATGTATCACTAATCATTATTCGTAGTTTTTAAATTAGTGTCAAGTTCGTACTAGAATTGGAAGGAAAATCAGCATTTGCCGTATTTTGTTGTTTTATTGTCAGCAAAATCGATTTTCAGTCACTTAGTGACCATCCTCAGTGCTGTAATATCCAATTAAAATTGGTAGGCACTGAGTTTATGTGATCGCTCTAAGCTTGTGGTTATAGTTTGATACTAGTGCCTACCAATTTTAATTGGATATTACAGCGCTGAGGATGGTCACTAAGTGACTGAAAATCGATTTTGCTGCCAATAAAACAACAAAATACAGCCAATGCTGATTTTCCTTCCAATTCTATCCACTATTTAGGTCGTGGTGCACACAACAATCCATGGAGTCGCCAATCAAGTTCGTACTAGGTACAGTTCATTTCAGATATCTTCTCGTACATAGACGGTTTTACTCCTACAGTGCAGTGTTGCTTTTGCTTGTGTATCGTGCAGTGTTTGAAATTTGTTTAGTCAATCTGCGTTGGTAAAATTACGAGGGGATTTTCGAAAAAAACATTTAGGGTTAGTTGTTCTTTCAAAACTCGTTTTGGAATTTAATGTAGAAATAACGGGCTTCCACAAACCATGTAAAGCAGTTATGGGGATCCGGTAATGGAACTTATTATAGCACAACCTTCTGCTTCAAACACGAATAGCCTGCCACCAGTCAGTAGCTCTTGCCTTTCCTTTGGGGACTAAACTCATAGCAACTGCATAAGGCTAAGTGGATACCCTAATGACTGCATCTCTGACAATTGATTGATAATTAATCTGCTTCAACTCCTGCATCTTGGACAGTGACAAACCGTCGCACTGGCACCTAACTTGTTAACTGAATGCCATACTCCATTTTTTAGTGACACCAAACCGGTTTGCAATGACATCAGGGAATTGATGCGACAAATTTAACATTTCGTGACACTCCTGTGGCTTAAGATGCTCTAGTAGGAATTTTTTTCTAGCCCCTTCCACTGCATTATTACTACCAGGCCACTTATGCTCACGCAAACTATACTTTTTCTCCCACCCGAAATTTGAAGAGAAAATGTTTGCCAGCATAAGCCAAAACACAATGGGTCTTGACTATAAAGTTACAACGCAAAATATCACTTGAAAACAGACCCCTAACTACCAAGAACTCTAATGGTCAAGACATATACTGAATTCTTCCTTGAACTTGCACCTCGCCTAGTAACAACAAAATTCCCCACTGACCATACGACAATTCTGATTAACAGATTGCAAGGGAGGGAACTTACAAGTAGAGCCATGCCTTTGGCACCAGTGATAATTCGTTAAGGAAGAAATACTCCCTGAATCCAATAAACTACTGATCCATTCATGATTGCTAGCAGTAAGGACTAAGTCCCACAATCTTATAACCCATTGGGGGCCCACAGCTTCGACTTTAGTGTCTGCTATTCTTAAAATTTAAAGTCGTGAGCCGTATGACCCGGATGATAACATAAAACAATTGCCCATTCGAAAATAACCTAGCCTACTTATTTCCACGTGCCAGATTCTCTGTACTCACTGCTGCAGATCCGTGGTCTGTTGTTCTCTTATTTCCATCATTAACGCAAAAGCTTTCCATGGTCGCTACCAGCTGATCTAGTTCGGCGAAATTCGTAGGATTTACAGCGGAAACACCCGCTAGCAATCTTCAGGGTGCATGCCTTCCAAAGTACTATTCACTGTTTCACTGTCAGTAGTCCCTAAACATTGTGCGAGTCTAGCTCTGCAGATATCCTTCACACAGTGGACAAAACTTTCATCTGCCTTCTGTACTTATTAGTTAACTCATTCCTAAATCTACTTGAGAGGTTTTTACGAACGATTATCCTACCCAAATCCTCAAAGGTCCCCTACTCATGAACAATCTGCTCAACAAGCCCACTCAATCTGCCTCTGGAGAAAGCATAAATTACTTGAAATTTAAGAATGTGCGAAAATGGGAGGGTCTCCGCTTTATGCTGTATCTGATGGCTAACCACCAATCGGGTCGAGTAGCTTGTTAAAGGAACGCCACACTCCCATATTACCACCTTGACCACAGCTCTGCGTTCTACATTTACATTAACCACATCTCTCGATCCTTCCTGTAAATACATGCCACTAGTCAAAATCTGAAGTTCCATCTACACTCCTGGAAATTGAAATAAGAACACCGTGAATTCATTGTCCCAGGAAGGGGAAACTTTATTGACACATTCCTGGGGTCAGATACATCACATGATCACACTGACAGAACCACAGGCACATAGACACAGGCAACAGAGCATGCACAATATCGGCACTAGTACAGTGTATATCCACCTTTCGCAGCAATGCAGGCTGCTATTCTCCCATGGAGACGATCGTAGAGATGCTGGATGTAGTCCTGTGGAACGGCTTGCCATGCCATTTCCACCTGGCGCCTCAGTTGGACCAGCGTTCGTGCTGGACGTGCAGACCGCGTGAGACGACGCTTCATCCAGTCCCAAACATGCTCAATGGGGGACAGATCCGGAGATCTTGCTGGCCAGGGTAGTTGACTTACACCTTCTAGAGCACGTTGGGTGGCACGGGATACATGCGGACGTGCATTGTCCTGTTGGAACAGCAAGTTCCCTTGCCGGTCTAGGAATGGTAGAACGATGGGTTCGATGACGGTTTGGATGTACCGTGCACTATTCAGTGTCCCCTCGACGATCACCAGTGGTGTACGGCCAGTGTAGGAGATCGCTCCCCACACCATGATGCCGGGTGTTGGCCCTGTGTGCCTCGGTCGTATGCAGTCCTGATTGTGGCGCTCACCTGCACGGCGCCAAACACGCATACGACCATCATTGGCACCAAGGCAGAAGCGACTCTCATCGCTGAAGACGACACGTCTCCATTCGTCCCTCCATTCACGCCTGTCGCGACACCACTGGAGGCGGGCTGCACGATGTTGGGGCGTGAGCGGAAGACGGCCTAACGGTGTGCGGGACCGTAGCCCAGCTTCATGGAGACGGTTGCGAATGGTCCTCGCCGATACCCCAGGAGCAACAGTGTCCCAGTGTCCCTAATTTGCTGGGAAGTGGCGGTGCGGTCCCCTACGGCACTGCGTAGGATCCTACGGTCTTGGCGTGCATCCGTGCGTCGCTGCGGTCCGGTCCCAGGTCGACGGGCACGTGCACCTTCCGCCGACCACTGGCGACAACATCGATGTACTGTGGAGACCTCACGCCCCACGTGTTGAGCAATTCGGCGGTACGTCCACCCGGCCTCCCGCATGCCCACTATACGCCCTCGCTCAAAGTCCGTCAACTGCACATACGGTTCACGTCCACGCTGTCGCGGCATGCTACCAGTGTTAAAGACTGCGATGGAGCTCCGTATGCCACGGCAAACTGACTGACACTGACGGCGGCGGTGCACAAATGCTGCGCAGCTAGCGCCATTCGACGGCCAACACCGCGGTTCCTGGTGTGTCCGCTGTGCCGTGCGTGTGATCATTGCTTGTACAGCCCTCTCGCAGTGTCCGGAGCAAGTATGGTGGGTCTGACACACCGGTGTCAATGTGTTCTTTTTTCTATTTCCAGGAGTGTATTTACCCTGCAATATATCCCAGAACTGAAATTTGCCCTGTATTAATCTGAAACATATCTTGCACACGATTAGCAAAGTGGCTCAATTTATTTTGAACATCCAATATTTGTTTACAGGAAGAGCAGTTATTCTGGAGAAACACAGTGTTGGCTTGCATTGCAGAGAGGTATTCGGAGCAGAAATTAGGAGCCGCCCCTGCGTCGCTTGCTTCCTGTTTACTCAGCTGTAACGGGCAGTCCAGAGCATCCTATAGCTTCTAGGACAATTCCGTCATGCTTTCCTCAATGGTTTGGCCCCTTATTCGTAGTTCATACGAGAGAAACTTTATTTTTTTTATTTTTCATTTATTTTTTTTTTTTTTTTTTGCATCGGAAATTCTGAACACTTGTCGCGTCGCCATGCTTGACAGTAGAACAGTCCGTAACACGATACAAAGAACAGTAGCCACCAATAAATTCAACTAATTTCATAAATTGCCTAGTATCCCCTGTATTTGCTATCACGGAACCACGCTGTGCTATAATTGATTTGGCAAAGAATTTCTACCGTGATAGCAACAATATGGCGCAGTGGAGCGGTAGGTATTGGGCTCCAGTAGAGTAATTCTATAACTACTTTTCTTTTCCTAGAGATATGCACAAAGAAAATTTGGCACTACCATGTACACTGCAAACTTGTTCCAAAGTCTTGCTTGCAGATGCCGTTGTGCCGAGGAAAAACTAACTGTATGTAGCAGTGTACATGGTCCCCAAGGATAGATGCCCACTTGCGTTGATCCTTTGCCCCGTCCAGAATGACGATATCACCCAGGGGATGCCATGAAAGCATTTCCCAGACCATAACGCTGCCTCCTCTTGCCTGGACTCTTACGACGATTGTGGCAGGATGTTTGCTTTTAAACAAAAAAATGTTCAAATGTGTGTGAAATCTTATGGGACTTAACTGCCAAGGTCATCAGTCCCTATGCTTACACACTACTTAACCTAAATTATCCTAAGGACAAACACACACACACCCATGCCCGAAGGAGGACTCGAACTCCGCCGGGACCTGCTTTTAAACATTTGACGTCATTTACGCCAATGACCATCTGTGTGATGGAGCATAAAACATGATTCATCCGGAAAGGCCACCTTTCGCCACTCAGTGGATGTTCAGGTGCAATACTGGTGTGCAAATTCCAGTCTTCGTCGCCGTTGGACAGCAGACAGCATGGGTACGTGAACCAGGTGCCTACTGCGGAAGTCTAGACGTACTAACGTTCGCTGAACGGTAGTTGAGGAGACTTGGTTTACATGGGCGGTCAGTTGCTCAACAGTTGCACGTCTGTCCGCCAGTACACGTCTGCGCAGCCATCGTTCACCTTGTCGTCTACGGCCTACGGCCCTTGTTGCACCGTAGTTGCCTCGGCGCCAGTTGTGGATAGCGCCATTTTCCTATGGACGGTATACTTTAGCGACGATTGTTGTGTCCTGAGAGGGAGTAGAACTGTTAAACGGGCCGACGAAGTATCTTACCTCCTCGAAGAACTCGAAGAGGATAAGTGACAGTGCTGCTTCTCCGACTGCTACTAAAAAGTCAAACTCAAGAATGTACTCCTGGCACTTCCAACCTATCTGCAATAACTACAAGTGGCCAATTAAGAACTTACTGACAGCTCGTCTCTATGATGGCAAAGTCCCACATCAGCCGAGGCTAGAGCGGGTTTCCAAAGTCCGTTCCCGACGGAAGAGTGACGTGGAGACGGCGTGTGCTGCTAGCTGGTGTGGTATGGTGAGGTGGGTCTATTTACACCGCCTCTTTTGTCCTCTGTACCTTCTGCAGAGTTCGATAATGACGTCCAGGGAGCGATCACGCTCCTCGTGCGTAACGACTCCCATATTTGGCTTCATGGAAATTTCCGTGGCAACCTCACTTGAGCTGCCTGGTCTTAGGTCACGTAGGCCGCCGTTGCGTGTCTTGCAGGCGGCTGGCCGCTCGGTATTACCAGAGTTAAATATTGATCTGTCGCTTTCGTCAGCTGGCGCAAGCTCTGCACTGGCCCCGCTCTAAGCTCGCTTCTCTGACTTGTTTTACTATAGTGGCCCAACTAATTTCTACATCCGCGACACTATGTCAAACCAACAGTTTACAATGTTTACACCCTACGCCCGAAAGCCAATGATCATGCTCCTATTTCCGCATTACGACAACTAATGCACTGTTTTTTGTGTCTCCTGACACGCTTCATATATCCTCCACTGCTAGCGCTGCCCGCTGCTGTCTGTGAGTGGTTATTGCAAATTGATTTCGAACGTAGGCGGCGGTCACATTACTGTGACAGGACTGTATATTTTATCCGGCGAACTTGGATGGCAGGCCGGAGCGGCCGAGCGGTTCTAGGCGCTTCAGTGTGGAACCGCGCGACCGCTACGGTCGCTGGTTCGGATCCCGCCTCGGGCATGGATGTGTGTGATGTCCTTAGGTTAGTTAGATTTAAGTAGTTCTAAGTTCTAGGGGACTGATGACCTCCGCTGTTAAGTTCCATAGTGCTCAGAGCCATCTGAACCATTTGAACTTGGATGATTCTGTCACAGCTGTATTTTGGTTCACAGCTAGCATGAAGATCTTGAATGTGATAAAATGAAGTAAGCACCGTTGGCTTTGGGATGACTCGAACCCGCTATCCTTGCTCTAGGCAACACATATTATAATTTGCTCACTTTAATGATCAATCTGCCAAACTAATCTAAGTGACATCTCAATGATCAATGTGTCTGGCTGCAATGCGGAGGATTCGCCTTCAATTCCCGGTAGTGCTGGGGACATACTGTGGTGGGAGGAGTGGGATGGGTTGCACTCAGCCTTATGATGCCAGTTGAGGGCCTATTTGATTGAGAAGTAACAGCTCCAAGAAAACCGATAATGACTGCGAGAGCATTGGGCTGACACCTTGCCCCTCCATACCACATTCAAATGACTGCATCGGCAGGGGATTATAATACATCGCGTTACAAATAGTCGCTAGAACTCCACATGCAGTGACGAGCGCATTGGCGACCGTGCAAGGACGGAAAGAAAGTACGAGTCGAAAAGTCATCAATGAATAAGAAATCGGGTGACAGATTCGGGACCTTTTGTTGAAGAACAAACAGTTGCTCCGTCCATAATTTGGATATCAATTTTATTTCGTAGTATCTACATACTTAACCATCAATTAAAGGATCTAAATAATTACAGAAATGGTAGAAACATTGTAATAGTAATTCTCTATCAACAGATGTCGGTTGCCGTCATTTGGAGAGGAGTTAATAAACTGTCCCATATGACGGCGGTCGTAAAAAAGACTCAAGTTCAGACGAAGCGTTTTCTTGGCCTTGAGGCGCGCCCGAACACAGAAGATACTGATGTCCAAACGGCCGAGGCCGCCCCTGGCTCTGTTTCAAAAGGAAGCGGCGAGTTCTGTGGTCCAGGAGGCGACCGCTAGCCGCTTGACCAATCAGCGAGTAGGCACCAGAAGAACTTTTATCAGCCGTAGGCTGTGTGAGGTGTCGATCAACTGACAAAACCTCTAGGCATCGCCGCTCCGGCCCATTCAGCAACATTTTCTTGGAAGGTCCACCAGCTGCCATCTCGCCCTTGATTGTCGACAGGTACGTTCCGCAGTGCTACGAAAAGTTCAACGGCCAGTTACTCCGTACGCGGTCAAGTAATGATGCCGTTTGCCGTTGCGGTCGTTTGGCGATCGCAAGTATTTCGCGAATTTACGCGAGAGCTGCAACGCGAACCATGCGGTAAGGTTCATCGAAGTTTGCCACCGCCTTTCTGTTGCCGAAACCTAGACCTCATGGTTCAGTGTTCGCTTTCCGAAGTGTTCTCCGTAAATCTTCTGTAGTTTAGGTGAACGTTAATTCTACACTACTGGCCATTAAAATTGCTACACCACGAACAAGACGTGCAACAGACGCGAAATTTAACCTACAGGAATAAGATGCTGTGATATGCAAATGATTAGCTTTTCTGAGGATTCACACAAGGTTGGCGCCGGTGGCGACACCTACAACGAGCTGATATGAGGAAAGTTTCCAACCGATTTCTCATACACAAAGAGCACTTGACCGGCGTTGCCTGGTGAAACGTTGTTGTGATGCCTCGTATAAGGAGGAGAAATGCGTACCATAACATTTCCGACTTTGATAAAGGTCGGATTGTAGCCTATCGCCATTGTGGTTTGTCGTATCGCGACATTGCTGCTCGCGTTGGTCGAGATCCAAAGACTGTTAGCAGAATAGGGAGTCGCTGGGTTCAGTAGGGTAATACGGAACGCCGTGCTGGATCTCAACGGCCTCGTATCACTAGCAGTCGAGATGACAGGCATCTTATCGCATGACTGTAACGGATCGTGCAGCCACGTCTCGATCCCTGAGTCAACAGATGGGGACGTTTGCAAGACAGCAACCATCTGCACGACGTTTGCAGCAGCATGGACTATCAGCTCGGAGACCATGGCTGCGGTTACCCTTGACGCTGCATCACAGACAGGGGCGCTTACAATGGTGTACTCAACGACGAACCTGGGTGCAAGAATGGCAAAACGTCATTTTTCCGGATGAATCCAGGTTCTGTTTACAGCATCATGATGGTCGCATCCGTGTTTGGCGACATCGCGGTGAACGCACATTGGAAGCGTGTATTCGTCATCACCATACTGGCGTATCACCCGGTGTGATGGTATGGGGTGCCATGGGTTACACGTCTCGGTCACCTCTTGTTCGCATTGACGGTGCTGTGAAAAGTGGACGTTACATTTCAGATGTGTTACGACTCGTGAACTCTACCCTTCATTCGATCCCTGCGAAACCCTACATTTCAGCAGGATAATGCACGACCACATATTGCAGGTCTTGTACGGGCCTTTCTGGATACAGAAAATGTTCGACTGCTGCCCTGGCCAGCACATTCTCCATATCTCTCACCAACTGAAAACGTCTGGTCAATGGTGGCCGAGCAACTGGCTCGTGACGATACGCTAGTCACTACTCTTGATGAACTGTGGTATCGTGTTGAAGCTGCATGGGCAGCTGTACCTGTACACGCCATCCAAGCTCTGTTTGAGTCAATGCCCAGGCGTATCTTCAAGGTTGTTATTACGGCCAGAGGTGGTTGTTCTGGGTACTGATTTCTCAGGATCTATGCACCCAAATTGCTTGAAAATGTAATCGCATGTCAGTTCTAGTATAATATATTTGTCGAATGAATACCCATTTATCATCTGCATTTCTTCTTGGTGTAGCAATGTTAATGACCAGTAGTGTATATCCCGTGCTGTGAATGTGTATTTGTCAGTGGAGGATGTGCTCAGTGAAAAAGTACCTAGTTCTGTGCTAATTTCAGAATACAGGGTGTCCACAATGAGACTCCAACTATTTAATATCCTATATCTTTCTCATTTCAGATGATGGACCTGTGAATCCTGAATGGGCAGACAGAGCAACTCAAGACGTTTGTGGTGTGCAAATTTGATACGCCAAGTGGCCGTAGTGGAGCTGCAATCAATTGTTTTTGCAAAATGGAGGATATGAAGGAGCGTGCACAAGTGGTCTGGTGGTACGCAGAGACAAAATCGGCGACCCAAGTGCAAAGAAACTTTCGTCGAATTTACAACAAAGCGCCCCCGTCGTTCAAGACTATAAAGAAGTGATGTGATCAGTTTTTGGCTACTGGGAGTGTTGCGAAAGAGCATGGTGGTGGTAAGCCTGGGATCAGCGAACATCATGTGGAACAAGTGCGGGGGTCATTCGAACAAAGTCCACAGAAGTCAGTGCGACAGGCAGCACGAGAACTTCGTGTGAAACGTTCAACAGTGCACAAAGTGCTTCATCAGCGATTACGTTTGTACGCATATAAAGTGCAGGTTGTGCAAGAAATCAAGCCTGATGATCGACCAAAGCGAGAAGAATTTGCATGTGTCATGTTAGATCGCATTGCCGCGGACGAGACATTTTTATCACGCGTGATGGTTACTGACGAGGCAACCTTTCACGTGTCAGGGGCTGTCAATCGTCACAATGTGCGGATTGGGGGTCCGAAAATCCACATGCACCTAGGGAACACACGCGCGACAGTCCATAAGTTAATGTGTGGTGTGGTTTGATGACAAATCGCATTGTTGGTCCGTTTTTCTTTCAGGAGCCGACTGTGGATGGAGCCATCTACCTGGACATGTTGGAACAATTTGCCGTGCCACAGATAACAGACCTGCAGCCAAATGTGATGTTTCAACAGGACGGTGTACCACCCCATTGGAGCCATGATGTTCGAAAATTTTTAAGTGACGATGGATTGACCGTGGAGGTCCAATTCCTTGGCCGCCACGTTCGCTCGACATAACCCCCACGATTTTTTCTTGTGGAGTTATGTGAAAGACCGGGTATACGCTACAGCAGTAAAGCACCTGCAAGACTAGAAACAGCGCATAAGAATTGTCATCAACTCTGTCACAGAACAGATGCTCCGCAACACATGGCACGAAATCGATTATAGACTTGATATTCTTCGCGCTACCCGTGGCGCCCATGTTCAAGTGTACTGAACCGTCCACCTGTGTATGAAAACACGATGAGCTGCTGTATGATTTCCCTGTATTTGTTCGTCAATAAATTGTGTTTCCTCTCAGATTTTATGCGTTCAAATGTTGGAGTCTCATTGTGGACACCCTTTCTGTTAGTATCTGAATCTTTCCCCCCATTACCCATTCAAATCAGTGGCTCGCTGCAAGTGGGTCATAGCCCATGTCTTCTCACGGTCAGATACTGACTAGAATAGTAACATGAGATCCCGATGGCCAGTCAGTATTTATCTCGCCCGCTAATTGGGGCAAGCTCCTTTCATTCAGGTCGCCTGGAATGAAAGACCTGGGACAATCGGGTTAAGTGCGGTAGAGCAGGATGACACGCTGGTCGGTCGGTCCTGGGCCAGAACGCGGGGCTTTACTTTTTTGTTAAACGCGAGCACGCCCGGTGTGATGCTGAGAGCGGGATGTGGGCTGTGCGGAGCGGACGTGCTGGGGAGCGGTGTCGGATCAATGTGTGGCCAGACGGTCGGGAGTGGGTAGGAGCGGGCAGAAGCAGCGGCAGGGCGGGCTGGCACCCCCGCTGCCTGCCCGCGCGGAGTGGGGCGGCACCGGCCGCCACGGGGGTGGGGGAGTGCTTGGCGGTTGGCGGCCCCTCGCGTCGCTCCCCACGGCCGCCTAACGACGCGCCGCACGAGCTCGCCCACGGCCGCCTGTATTAGAGGCCGGAGGACTGAAATGTGGCAACGTTACCTTAAGGCCTACCGTATGGCTGTGGCTATAAGCTAGCAAACGGAAGCAGTTGTTTACGTACTTTCGCGGTGTCTGTTTTATCCGACATTACAGTGTAATTATGCTATACTGGACGCTGCGAAAATTATAGCAAGTAGTCGTGACTACAGTCGAAGATATAACACAATGTAAGTATACAATTCTGTGAAGTTTGTAGCGTTTTTACACGTATATGTGCAAGTGTGCTACGTGATCGACTTTCGTCTGTACAACTGCAACAAAAGTTCTACTATATTCTAGATATAATTTGAAAATAAAGTTTTGAATTCATAAGTTTAGTATCAGAATCTTCTCCTAAGTGATTTTGTGTTAATATTATGAATATTTCTACACATTTGATTCTATTTGTAGACTTGTGTTTCGTGATGTCCAAGCAGTAGAAAAAACCTGTCCTCCCAATTCTCATTTGCTATTTTTACATGATAGTATGTTGATTTAAGATGTTTGTAATTAATGCATCATTCTATTTGCAGATGCCAGAAAAATGTGTTCCTGGTTGCAACAGCAACTACAAATCCAGCAAGGAAGAGGGTTACATCTCAGTGTTCAGATTCCCTACTGATTCCCTAACAGATTTATGTCTCTGTGGAAGGCCACTTACTGATATCTACAAAAAGCTGGTTTCCATTATGCGTAACATATTGTTTAATAATTACACCAAACTCCAAAATGATCATTTAATATGTTCCAAGAAGGAGGAAGTTAATAGAAAATTAAAAACATTACATAACTTATCACACAAAATTATGAAACTGTTTTCTTACCCATAACCTCAGTCCTTAAATGCTCTGATTAGTACTGACAAGGAGGAGGTGGCCACTATGAAATAAACTTTAATGCACTGATAAATTTCAGTCATGCTTCTTATGCAAATCCTACAGCAAGGTCCCCAGTTCATTCTGACTCAGAAAGATGTGGAGATTGTGTATGACCTGTGATTAAAAAAAAATCTAACCTACTAATGAACAATACACAAAAAAACGCTCGTTAAAAATATTGTTATTATGCCACCCTCGTATATAAAGGTGTGAAAGATATGTTGCAGCTGTCAGAAACTCTTATATTAGTTTGTCATTTATATAGGAAGGAACATGATAATATATTTCAAATAACAGACTGAAATAATTGCAAGTCTGCAAATAATGTTAGTAGGCATCTCACAAAATTGTTTGCTGAACTTGTATCTCCAAATCTCGGGTACGAAACGTCATAATATACTGCTATGAAGCACATGTGAGTTATTGTAAAGTTCATCGTTGCAAGGAAACGAGAATAAAATGCGTAATTCCGACATAAAGTCGGCGTAATACTGCAGAAATTAGCTTTTCTAGGTTACTGTGTTACTTATACGGACCAAATCTACAAAAAAAGAAAGTGATTGCGTATTTATATCTGACACGTCGTCTGCAATCGACGAGATCTAAACTTCTGTCTCGGCCTAGATGCTCACGCTAGCCGGCCTACTGACGTCACAGGCTACGACGTTGTCAGCTTGACGACTACGGCCTCTAATACAGGCGGCCGTGGATCGCCGCATTCCTGCTCGCCGCAGGCACTCCGTGTGTCTCTCCTAGCAACAGGTGATGGCGACCAGCACGGATTAGGCCCTCCCTCACGGAGACTTACGTACAGTCGCTCTTACGCGAATCTTTCGGGACTGGAAGTGAGAGTAGTACACAAAGTATCCTTCAGCACGCCGGCCGCTGCGGCCGAGCGGTTATTGGCGCTTCAGTCCGGAACCGCGCTGCTGCAACGGTAGCAGGTTCGAATCCTGCCTCGGGCATGGATGTGTGTGCTGTCATTAGGTTAGTTAGGTTTAAGTAGTTCTATGTGTAGGGGACTGATGACCTCAGATGTTAAGTCCCATAGTGCTTAGAGCCATTTGAACCATTTTCTTCACTACACACCGGTAGGTGGCTTGTCGAGTTTAGATCTAAATGTACATGTAGAGTCGCTAAGCTCCCTCAAGTTTCCAAGGCCGTCAGACATGCCGTCCATTTCATCTTGAGGCTTTCTCCACTAGCACCGAAAATTTCCGCGGGCCGCATGCAGAGGGTGTTTCAAGCTCTTTGACGAGCGAACACACACAGCAGGCCGACCTCTGCAAGTTTCATCAGCTTCCAGAAGTAGCTTCCACAAGTTAGTGGAAACGGAACTTTTAGTACGTGTTATCTACACCTGCTGAACAATTTGCAAAAAGCGTATTTGTGCCATCAGCTGTAAAACTTTGTTTATTATCTGCGGTTTCGACTGTTACAATCATCTTCAGGGAGAAAACTGTAAAGTAAAAAAAAATGATTATACTATGGAATATACAAAAGCATGGAGAAATTAAAAAGGGTCGTCTACGCATGTAAATTATCTTTTCGGTATCACGTAAGAAAACTTTGTGTTCTGCCTTACCGGTAGGTCTTGTCATTGAGGTAGCCTCGTCAGAGAGATCCACCGCATGAGCATCTAGGAAAGTGGTTTCCCGTTGCCTTCCACTGATGATGATCAAATGGTAATGAGAACAACACAACACCCAGTCCCTGAGCGGAGAAAATCTCCGACCCAGCCGGGAATCAAACCCGGGCCCCCTGGCGTGACAGACCGCCGCGCTGGCCACTCAGCTATCGGGGCGGACGTTTTATGAAGAACACCAGTTAATATAAATTACAAATTCTTCCAATGAAAACTTCACATAGAGTTAACTGTCTTACTCGGCTTTTACAAATCTCACTGAGCCTTGAACAACTATGCTCTGGACACACTAGTTTCAGAATATGCCAGAAAATTTATAAACCTTTTCTTGTCAGTAGGAAGCGTATATACCTATTTAAAAACCATATGAAATATACACTCAGCCTCATAATTAAAAGCAATTTACTTTTTAAGCTTTACCGTGCCCTACGACCGGCCAATTTCTCAAAACTTCAGACAACGTTACTCTTCCCTTCCGGCTTCACATGAACAAGACAGCAAAACTAAACATAGTTTATCGAATTACCGATCGTCAGCTACAGTAGGGCAAGAGTCCTACTTCCTTGTCTCTGCATTGAATAGAACTGTAATGCAGTTTCATTATATTCGCGAATACAATCATATGGCAAAAAATGTAGCTTCACTCGATATTAAAAGTGCTGCTTCCCCAGATTTATGTACCGTCTGTCTCAGCAAATAGTTGAACGTCGGCTGCACGTTCCTCTGTCCACGCAACTGCCTTGCCAACCCACGCACGGTGCTACAGGATAGCCGAGCAGCAACACGGATGCAAACTTCCGTCTCCGCGCCATCCACCTCGCCACCAGCTGCCGATTCCTCTGTCCTCGTTGCGTGCGTCAGTGTCCAGCGGTACCGTACCGCTCGGCTCGATGCGCTCTCTCTTGGTGACCACGGTCACTTGCAGACAGCCACGCCACAATCTTGCTCGCTTCTCTGCCCGCAGCTCCGCTCTCCAACTCGGCTCCCTTTCTACAACATACAGATATCGATTATATAGACCAACTGCTTAGGTTGAGTCTCTGAAAATCTGATGAAAAACTACGACTTGAGCCCGATTTAGTAAGGTCGATATTTCGACACCGCTCGCCTTCTGTTTCTTTCACAATAAAACATATGGAGGGTAGTCACAGAATTACTACCTTCTTATTTTATTTTATTTATTTAATCATTTAATTTGATAATACTCTTCTTACATTTATTAATATTTCTTCAATAAAGGTCTGAAATCTCCCATATGCTGAAGCCGGATTGAAGCGTCTTTTGACCCAGGAGGCTTGCTTCCTGAGAAGGAAAGATGTCTAAATAAAAGATACAGTTAACAAACAGCCGTTTTCTTGCTGGAACCGCGTTTTGACATATGACCTAGCACGATGACTCAGTCTCACTTTCGTCGGAGCAGGAAGACGTAGTGCCTGGGTCCATCACAGAGGACCTGTTGGACGATTGCCACCCGTTGTCAGCACAACACGGCGAGATCCTATCACCTACATGCTATCTACATCTATACTCCGCAAGTCACCTTGCGGTGTGTGGCGGAGGATACTTTGTGTACCACTGTCACTACCCTCTTTCCCTTTTCCGGTTGCGAACAGTATGTGTAAAAAACAATATTTACTAATCCTCCATGTGGGCTCAAATCTTTCTAATTTAAGGAAGCAATATATTTTTTGACTCTTCTAGGACCGCACGCCTTCCGGACATTTAACAGTAAACCACTCCATGAACGCCTCTCTTGCTGCTCCTGCCACTGGAATGGGCGCCATCTTGCTCCTTGTTGCTCCTTACTGCTAGCGCTCCTGTCTCTCTCACGCTCGCCCCAACCTTATCGGTGCTTCATTGATTGAAATTTTGCAGGTTTGATTCTGGTGGTCGCTAACTTGTGAGTTTGACAGTGAACATTTCTTAATATTGAACATTCTTTTTCCCCGAATTTCAGTGATTAATAGTCTTTACTTGTTACCTTGTAAATCTGGAAAGCTGAATACTTCTCAGTTATGGGGTCGATTTTGACTCTTTCCGTTGTTATGACTGTTGCATTACCCTTCCTGTTCAGCCGTACCCCCATAATAAGTTTTGATTAATCAACGTTCAAAGTGACTGCTCGATTTACATCTCCAATTATGATCGAATCAGATGCTTCCAAGTTCAAATGATACAGCATTGCCTTCATTGTGTGCCATTTGTTAGCGGAAGCGAGAGACAGAAGAGACGTATCAATACACCCTTTGAAACTCTGTCAGGTGCTGATAACGCTGTCTCAGACTAGTACGTAGTACGTGACCTTCACAGTGACCACTCGTCCGCCTGCTTAGCTGGGTGATAACGTGCGCGCCTCCCACGCAGGCGGGCCCGGGTTCGATTTCCGGCCGGGTTGGAGATTTTCTCCGCTCGGAGACTAGGTGTCGTGTTGTCCTCATCATCATTTCATTCTCCTTACCGGCGCGCAAGTTGCCCAATGTGGCGTCGACTGAAATAAGACTCGCACTTGGCGGCCGAACTTCCCCGGATGGGGCCTCCCGGCCAACGATGCCATACGCTCATTTCATTATACCACTCAATATCTGAAGCTGTTCAAGTCCCTTTTATGTCCAGCCAGGCCTCGCAACACTAAACACGAACAACACTAATGCACTGTGCTCGCCGTTCTACCTGACATAGACAGTTGCATCGATTATCATGTACACAGGTGCCAGTGGTGTGTAAGTTAGTTACGTTGACATCCGACCATGTCTTCCGGGTGCTTGTCAAGCGCAGTATATTGAGAAGATCTGAAACGAGTCGGTGTCGTGGATTACCGAGTGGTTATATTTAAACTGACGGTGTTCCGAGCGGTGGAGGCAGGCTGTATACATCGCAGTACGCTGAAACATCGTAGGTACGTCGATTAAACAGTGCGCTAGTGAAGCATGCCGAAAAATATTTGTTCCAATTTCTGGCAACAGGTGAAAATTTGGCGCTGTAAGCAATCAAAATGCGAAATGTTTCCTGTTTTGACGTTAAGTATGCTGTTTGCCGCTTGTCGACGCGTTTTGATTTCTTTTGTGATGTGACTGTTGGTTTAAAGGGTTTAGCCGGTTGAAGTTTTCCGTACGAAATACAAGGACTATTGGGAAGAAAGACCGCACACTGATGGTAAAGTTGTTTGTCAGAATAGCAGCAACAGCAGCGCTACACTGCGGGAATATCGCTGAAGAGAAAGGTGTATGGGGTCCATACGTCAATAAATGGGCTAAAGAAACTTGAAAGGTGAATTAGATGGTGCAGCAGGAAGGGGGAGGCAATATAGCAGTTGATGAAGTTGCCATAGCTATAGCCGACCGTGCAGCACATGCCTAAAATTCTGCAGGCAGTGCTGAGGTGTGTCGCGGGAATTGTCTCTCCCCTGGTCAACAGTTCAAAAGGTTATGCGGCACATTCTATACCGGTATCCCTACAAGATTCAGAATGTGCGCCAAATCAAGTCTCAAGATAGGCTACAACGCCGTGGCTTTGCCTTTCCTTTTTTGGCACGCATGGAAATGGGTGACATGTGGCTGGGGCTTTTGATAAAGTTAATGAAGGCTATTTATATCCATATATGTGTACTGGACCTCTCCACCCTTCACTCCGGCTTCACGAAGCTAAACATCTCAAGTTACTTTATACGATTACAGACAGTTTCGCCCACATGGTGAGAGGCTGCGATCCATATGAAGTAGGTCGAACCACAAAGAAACTCAACACATTCGAGTATACAATGGGAAATCCTTGTGCAGGGGCGCCACAAAGCTAGAATTTCGGTGGATTTACTCTGCACGGTACTGTGAATGCACATAACTGTCGTAAATCGGTTTCTGCTTCACCACACGTCGTGCAAGAACATCAACTGCACTCAGTTTATATGACTGTTGGTGTGGTTTCACTAACATCTTCTTTCACAGTCCATTTTTCTTCGAGGAGATGAAACCTCGCGGGCTTGTTAGATATACAGTGACATCTGCAAGGTATAATGACCTCCATGTGCAACCACGTGATTCCAGCTTGCAAGAAGGCAGTCGCGTCCTCGCCACTGTTTTCATGCAAGACGGGGCGACATGTCATTTGCCAGGTGAAAGATTTGCTTCGAGAAAGGATCGGCAACGACGGCATCATCTCAAGGCAACTTCGAGATTTGTGGCCTTCCAGATCTCCCGACCTAAATCCATGCGACTTCTGTTTATGTGGATATCTGGGATACTGTAAAATCTTGCTTCCTGCCAAATTTTGTGGTTACAGGTCAACGGGAAATACACTATAAGTTTTGATGAGTGAGTTTTGGAGTGTCAAAATATGTGACTTAAATGTCCGTATCTTTTCTAAGTCCATGCAGGAGTTAGAAACTAAAAATTTTTATATCGCCAAGGGACTATAGACCTTAATATGTGACATAAATTTGAACTTGCTACGTCGACTCGTTCCTGAGAAAAAGGGTTCTCAACAATCGGAGAGACAGACAGACAGAATGATGGACAGCATTGAGATCTTATAAGGGTTCCGTTTTTACAGACTGAGGCACGGAACCCTACGAAAACGGAATGCCCTATGTCTTGGATATCAGTGTGCGTAACAGTTCATAGCGATACGAAAGCCGCGCGGAGTAGTCGTGCGGTTCGAGGCGTCATATCACGGACTGCGCGGCCCCTCCTGCGGGAGGTTCGAGTCCTCCCTCGTGCATGGGTGTGTGTGTTGTTCTTAGCATAAGCTAGTTTAAGTAGTTTGTAAGTCTAGGGACCGATGACGTATGCAGTTTGGTCCCTTAGGAATTCACACACATTTGAACATTTGGATACGAAATTATTTATAGCGAAAAATCCCCTTCAGTTTTCAGTAATTATCTCAATTTATTCCACTGCTGGTTTCGAAGCTTAAAGCTTCATCTTCAGGTGCCACCAAATAGTTATGGGAACATAAATGTGTGGCGGTCCGGCCAGTGAGACATGGTGATCACACCCATATAAAAAAAAAAAAAAACCTGCGAGTGCTGGAGCAGCAACCACAGCGACCACCTGGACAGAACGACACGCCCGACCGCCACACGTTTATGTTCCCATAATTATTTGGTGGCATCTGAAGATGCAGCCTTAAGCTTGGAAACCGGTCGTGAAATAAATTAAGGTAATTACTGGCAAGCGAAGAGTGTTTTTATTCTATAGGTTTGTTACTCAGTTGCGGATGTTCACCTGATCAAATATTTGATATGACATTGAATGATCAGATAGGTACAATAGGCAAAGCAAATTGTAGAGTTCGGCTTCGAGGCAGGGTGCTAGTCTAGAAAGGAGAATGCTCCCAAAATGCTTCTGCGACCCATTCTAGAGTATTGTTGAATTATGTGGCATCCATACGAAATAGGGATATACTGAAGTTATACAAAGAATGGCAGCACATAGCCACAGATTTGATTGATCTACAGGAGAACGTGAAGGAGATGCTGAAAAACCTGAACTAGCAGACCCCTGAACATAGACGTCAACTATACGCAAAAGCTTAGCTACAAGTTTTCAAGAAGTGGTATAAAGTTACGTATCTAGGAATGTACCAGAACCTCCCATATGTAGCAACCGCGGGGACCAGGACAAGATTAGACTGCTTACAACGCACACACTGCCATTTAAACCACCATCTTACCGCGCAATGGAACGACAAGGAAGTTTAATGTGTGGTACAACGGAAAGTACACTCCGCCATTCACTTCAGTGCCATTACCGACTATAGATGTCGATACACCAGTTTTTGAATTCGTTGTGGTAATAAATGTGGGATATGTTACAGAAGCAAGGTCTTTCGACAGCGAGAAAGCAAGACGTCAGATTGGGAGAATTGTAGATTGACGGATTCTCAGTGCTAAATAGACAGGGATTGGACAAAAATATGGGAAGACCGCGACAAATGCATGCCTGAACATACACTATGCGATGAAAAGTATTCGGACACCTGGCTGAAAACGAGTTACAAGTTCGTGGCGCCCTCCATCGGTAATGCTAGAATTCAATGTGGTGCTGTCCACCCTTAGCCTTGATGACAGCTTTCACTTTCGCAAGCATACGTTCAATCAGGTGCTCGAAGATTTCTTGCAGAATGGCAACCCAATCCTCAACGTGTGCTGCACTGGGGAGAGGTTTCGCTGTTGGTCGGTGAGGCGTGGAACGGAGTTCGTGTTCCGAAACGTCCCAAACGTGTTCTATAGGATTCATGTCAGGACTCGATGCAGTCCAGTCCGTTACAGGGATGTTATTGTAGTGTAACAACTCCGGCACAGGCCGTGCATTATGCTCGATCGTGTAGAAAGATGCAGTCGCCATCCCCGAATTTCTGTAACAGTGGGAAGCAATAATGTGCTTAAAACACCTATGTAGGCCTGTTCTGTGATAGTGCCACGCAAAACAAAAGGGATGCAAGCCCCCTCCATGAAAAACACGACCACACCATAACACCACCGTCACCGAATTTTACTGTCGCCACTACACACGCTGGCAGATAACGTTCACCGGACATTCGCCATACCCACACTCTGCCATCGGATTGCTACATTGTGTACCATGAATTGTCACTCCACACAACGTTCTTCCACTGTTCAATCGTTCAATGTTTACGCTCCTCACACCAAGCGAGGCGTCGTTTGGCATTTATCGGCGTGACTTGTGGCTTACGAGCAGCCGCTCGACCATGAAATCCAATTTTTCTCACCTCCCGCTTAAGTGTCATTGAACTTGCAGAGGATCCCGATGCAGTTTGGAATTCCTGTGTGATGGGCTGGGTAGATGTCTACCTATTACACAGCACGACCCTGTTCAACTGTCGGCGGTCTCTGTCAGTCAACAGACGAGGTCGCCTGTACGCTTTTGTGCTGCACGTGTCCCTCCACGTTTCCTCTTCACTATCACGTCGGAAACAGTGGACTTAGGGATGCTTAGGAGTGTGGAAATCTCGCGTACAGACGTATGGCACAAGTGACATCCAATCACCTGAGCACACTCTAAGCCCATGAGCTCCGCGGCAGCGCCCCATTCTGCTGTCTCACGATGTCTAATGACTATTGAGGTCGCTGATATGGAGTATCTGGAGGTAGGTGGCAGCATTATGCACCTAATATGAAAAACGTAAGTTTTGGGGGGAGGAGTGTCTGGATACTTTTGATCACATAGTGTAAATGCAGATGCTAATCAAACCTGCAGCTTGAGCTGTTCTATTTGAGTACGGATGGAACCTGTGAAAAGTTGTCAATACGTTGCAGACGACTTCTGTGTAGTTGTAAGTGCATTATGTGGGAGCTAAGTGAGTTCGAACGTTGGCAAATTATTAGTGCTCGTCTTGTGGTGCTTCCGTAACCAAGGCAGCCGGAGTGTTTCGTGGTTCATAAGGCACCGTAACGAAGATTTATAGCGCACATAAGAAAAGAGAGGAAAACATTTTCCGCTAAGTCACAACGCGAAAGGAAGTACGTGTTCAGTGACCGTGGGAGACGGTCATTGAAGCGGATTGTGACGAAAGATCATAGGATGACAGCATCAAAAAGTCACTGCAGAGCTGAGTATCGCCCTATAGAACCCTGTCAGCATCAAAACAACACGAAGGGAGCTCCACAATCAGGAAACTGCAGGACATACTGAAATTCCAAAACCACTCATAAGTGATACAAATGTCCGAAGACATAAAACCTGGACTATGGGCAATCTACGTCCTCAATTACCTGCTAGATGTATTCCTATCTCTGTCTTTCTCTACACTTTTTGCGCTCTACAGCTTCCTCTTGTACCATAGTCGTTACTCCCTGATGTCTTAACAGATGTCCTACCATTCTGTACCCTCTTTTTGTCAATGTTTTCCATATATTCCTTTCCTCACCATTTCTCCGGAGAAACTTCTCATTCTTTACCTTATCAGTCCACTTAGTTTCCAACATCATTCTGTAGCACCACATCTCAAATTCTTCGATTCCCTTCTTTTCCGGTTTTCCCACAGTCTATGTTTCACTACCTTACAATTCTGTGCTCCAGACGCATATTCTCAGAAATATCTTCCTCAAATCAAGGCCTACGTTGATACTAGTAGACTTCTCTTGACCAGGAATGCCCTTTTTGCCAGTGCTAGTCTGCTCGTGATGTCCTTATTGCTCCGTCTGTAATGGGTTGTTTTACTATGTAGGTAGCAGAACTCGTTGACTTCATGACCATCAATCTTAATGTTTTTCGCTGTTCTCATTTCTGCTTCCTTCTTTACTTTCGTCTTTCTTCGACTCCGGAATTGTGTGGATAATGTTTTTCCGAAAGCTGGATGGTTTACCGCCAGAGTCATACATTTTACACACCAACGTGAATAACCGTTGTGTTTACACTTCCGCCAGTGATTTTAGGAATTCTGATAGTGTTATGTATCCCTTCTGCGATATTTCATCTTAAGTCTGCTATTTTTCGTTCTGACTCTGATATTGTATTTGCTGAATGGAACGAACAGTTTTACGAGCAAAGAATATGGTTTGAGATTATCCTATAACAGCAAACATAAGAAGATGACGCTGTTTATTTAGTCTTTTACCGTAGATTTAACTTCGAAATCTAGGTATGACTTGTAGTCCGGGGTGATATGTTACAATACAGCATCACCGGTCTATTGCGGTCTAACTGTGTTGGTGAGGCGGTAAATTTCCACAGGGCAGTGACTGTATCACTGCAATTCACTTTGGAGGTGTAGCGGTGGGACTTGTAGTCCCGCGCCACCCTCTGACGGTGATGGTACTACATGAGTCGGGCGGAAAAATTTTGCCTAACATGGGCGGGTGAGGGTGTGGCGGTGGGACTTGTGGTCCCTGCGAAATCTAGGTAGTAATAAATGTGGCATATGTTACAGAAGCAAGGTCTTTCGACAGCGAGAAAGTAAGACGTCAGATTTAGAGAATTGTATCTTTAGTAGGCCGAGACGATTGAAAGCGCTGCTGTTGATCTTCAAAGGTAATTTATCCGACACTGGTGTGCGTTAAGTTGAAAGCCTGCAACTTGTGCCTTTTAGTTTTAGTCGTATTCTTGTGATTTTTCTTCTAGGTAATCCTGTGTGCTTTGTTTGCAGTGCTAAACGAATCAGCCATTTAATAGACGAGGCCATTCGGTAGAGGCTCGGCGCTGGATTATGCCATCGATCCCTCAGATTGTCGAAAGGACTTCAAAGTATGGATACTGAACGGAAGGAAAATTCTTCAGAATGTGGATACTGAACATACGAGTACTTTTTAGGAAGACAGGGATGCATGGATGAGTTGTTGACCATGCTCCCAGCCGTGACTGCTAACATGGTACGTTATCTGTAGCAGGGGATACGTGCTGCTGGCAATGGATTAATTGCATCATCAGTCTTGGGCCGTTACCTGGCAGATAAGATAAGCCGCAACACACAAGCAGTTGGTAACGCAATAACCTACTCGGAACGGGTCTGAGGAAACTCTGAGCTGAACAAGAAACACAGCCTGCAAAAATCTGTTTTACATCAGTTTTCACGACCATCACTTGCGAAAAATTAAAATATCTCCCTTCATGATGTATACACACATTTTGTGTGCGTATTAGTATTAACGCAAAAATCTCTTTCTCGTTTAATTCCCAATTGCCTTGTGATTAATAGAAACTCGGGCCTGCAAAATGAACAGGTCACTGAAAAGAACTAGAAATAAAACTCAGTGAGGCAACGTTTACAGCAATAAAACATGACAAAATGAAAACTACCGGTAATTATAGTGGCAAAGAAATGCGAGACTAGAAAGTTGGTAAGACACTCTCCGATTATGCTTTACGTTACTTCCAAGATGTTTTTTTCCAGACGATGTGTTTTCACGTAAAACGTTTTTTGAGTTACCGCTACGTAAATGTTTTAGCTCTTGGTTAATAGAGGACTGTTGCTTTATTTTTTTAGCTTCGTTACTAATAGAAAAATATTTATATCCTAGATTACTTTTTTAATTGTTTATTTTCTTTCCTGTTCATACAGCTAATTCTTTTTGTCTTCATTGAACATGTGAAGTAATTAAATAATAAACCTATGAAGGACATATACACAAGTGAGGTATTTTTTTCTTAATTTTAGCATGCGCAGAAGCACGAAATTTTTACTACGTCCTACTTGAAAATGGTGGAACAGCCGAAAGTACAAGAGTGGTTTTTATAAACAAATAGCTTGGTTTTAACCATTTTAATTGATTCAGCTGTGTGTTCCTGTTGATGAAACAATGTATACTGCACTGACTAAACGAAACACTGTTTCACCGCATTTCACAATTTTTATTACTACTGAACGACTCGAGATGGGGGGCCGTTCTCTCGTACATAACTGATGCCGTACGGTTGTGAAACAAGGCTAAAAATGTACAGTTTAGTTAATACAGTAGTTTTAATAGTCAAAAGCGATGAGGAGTTGTCTCAGAAATCTTTCACACAACTTTGTGGGGCATATCACCATGCTGTCCTTCAGTCTCATACATTGTGTGATCAAAAGTATCCGGAAACCTGGCTGAAAATCACTTACAAGTTCGAGGCTCCCTCCATCGGTAATGCTGGAATTCAATATGGTGTTGGTCCGCCCTTAACCTTGATGACAGCTTCCACTCTCGCAGGCATACGTTCAATCAGGTGCTGGAAGGTTTCTTGGGAAATGGCAGCCCATTCTTCACGGAATGCAGCACTGAGGAGAGGTATCCGTCGGAGATGCCTGGCACGAAGTCGGCGTTCCAAAACATCTCAAAGGTGTTGTATAGGATTCAGGTCAGGACTCTGTACAGGCCAGTTCATTACAGGAATGCTATTGTCGCGCCATCCCCGAATTGCTGTAACAGTGGGAAGCAATAAAGTGCTTAAAACACCAATGTAGGCCTGTGCTGTGATAATGCCACGCAAAACAACATGGGGTGCAAGCCCCCTCCATGAAAAAAAACGACCACACCGTAAGGCCACCACCCTCAAATTTCACTGTTGGCACTACACACGCTGGCAGGTAACGTTCACCGGGCATTCGCCATACCCACACCCTGTTTACTTGGTCGCACATTGGCTCTGAGCACTATGGGACTCAACATCTGAGGTCATCAGTCCCCTAGAACGTAGAACTACTTACACCTAACTAACCTAAGGACATCACACACATCCACGCCCGAGGCAGGATTCGAACCTGCGACCGTAGCAGTCACGCGGTTCCGGACTGAAGTGCCTAGAACCGCACGGCCACCGCGGCCGGCAGGTCGCACATTGTTTACCGTGATTCGTCACTCCACGCAACGTTTTTACCACTGTTCAACCTTACAATGTTTACGCTCCTTACACAAAGCGAGGCGTCGTTTGGCATTTACCGGCGTGATGTGTGGCTTATGAGCAGCCGCTCGACCATGAAATCCAAGTTTTCTGACCTCCCGCCTAACTGTCCTAGTACTTGCTGTGGATTCTGATGCAGTTTGGAATTCCTGTGTCATGGTCTGGATAGATGTCTGCCTATTACACATTACGATACTCTTCAACTGTCGTCGGTCTCTGTCAGTCAACAGATGAGGTCAGCCTGTACGCTTTTGTGCTGTACGTGTCCCTTCACGTTTCCACTTCACTATCACAAAGGAAAGAGTTGATCTAGGGATGTTTAGGAGTGTGTAAATCTCGCGTACAGACGTATGACACAAGTGACACCCAATCACCTTACCATGTTCGAAGTCCGTGAGTTCCGCGGAGCGCCCCATTCTGCTCTCTCAGGATGTCTGATGGCTACTGAGGTCGTTGATATGGAGTACCTGGCAATAGGTGGCAGCACAATGCATCTAATATGAAAAACGTATGTTTTGGGGGTGTCCGGATACTTTTGATCACACAGTGTATTCTCTTCCAAGTAAACTACTGCATTTAGTACATCTACGGGTTTCGCGGCCGGCAACATTCTATTTTAGAGAGGACATTTTGACAGAAGAAAAGAGAAGAGGATTGACACTAATTGTACAATAGCGCATCCAGTATGAGTCGCATATGGTAGGACAAGTACAGAAGAGAGTATTCACAGTACAGTTTCCCCTAGAAATGTCCGTCGCAGATTTTCTGCGGATTTTCTCGCCGAAGCAAAGATTTGCCATTTGTTACTACTGACAACAGCAGTTTTTTAAAATATATTCTTCACCTGTTGTCTTTACTTTTGTGGGAACATTGTACGCGTATAAACATTTGAGCGTGAGCTTGCACTGAATAGGAAACGACATGATTCCACGATGACAGAAACAAATCAGCGTTACAAGAAATGCACGCATTCGTTCTGTGACATACACATACATTCATACGTTACCCCCTTCAAGGTCGATATTCACACTGGAGTTTATTTTCATGATTCCATTCCGTCTCGCTGCATTCGCTGTACTGAGCTTGGTGTACCACTGATAACTCTGCTGTATGAAGGCTTTCGCGATCTGTCGATGCAATAAAATCTTCACGGCTTTCTGGCCGCATAAGACAGCAGATGAAACGAGAAAGGTCGCGCTCACGCTGCGATGTTAAGCGGCAGTAAACCCGTGAAGACTTTACTGCTCTGCTATCTTTGGTCGCAAAAGATAATACGTTCCTGGGCTTACGTGCAAGACCACAATCTGAGTGCCACATTGCCGGAACGCTGTTCGTTACGCCCTCCAAGCTTGCACTAAGCCGGGCTATTGTTTCTACATGTTTCACAAACTATAATACCTGTCATGAATAGGATCCGTGATATAGTACTTTGTGAGGTACACGTGCTGAGGTACGCGTGCTGCCACTTTCGCTTTGTATGATGCCTCCGCAACGGCTCTTCAGTTTATGCGCTTACCTAATTTGATACCAAGCAAACGAGTGTTTGACACAAAAAATTTATCTTGCAAGTACTTGAAAACCAAGGAACAGAATCTAAGTACACCTTCTCATTTAAAGCATACGGACACCACTATGTAACGCACAAGTGACCACTAGATGTCACGGGACACGGACCCGCCAGTATAAAAGCATAGGCGGAGTATTTTGTTGGCATTATAGAAGCGGTAACAGCAGAAAGGGACAGTGAAGAGATCTCAGCCACTTCGAACGTGGACTGGTGATTGGATGTCACCAAATAGATCCGTAAGGGACATTTCAACCCTTCTAAAGCTGTCCATGTGGACTTTTGGTGATTTGACTGTGAAGTAGGAAGGCGAAGGAAGAACCACAACTAAACCAAGACCAGCCAGACCTCAAGTACCGACGAAGAGTGACAGCCGAGCACTGCGGAGAGTGGTTGTAAAAATTGCATGAAATCAGCAGAAGCAATCACTCATGACATACAAAGTGGTATCAGCAGTCCATCTGGCAGAATGACTGTGTGCAGGGAGTTAAAAAGAATGGAGTAAACTTCGAGTAGCCCCCAATTCTGTAGTCAGTGTTAAGGTGGTGTAAAGTATGACGTAACTGGAGAGTGGCTGACTAGTAACGACTGATTTCGAATAATGAATCTCGCTGTACCCTGTGGAAGTCCGTTGGAAGGTTGAAATGTTCAAATGGCTCTGAGCACTATGGAACTTAACAACTGAGGTCATCAGTCCCCTAGACTGAGAACTACTTACACCTAACTAACCTAAGGACAACACACACATCCATGCCCGACGTAGGATGTACCAGCAGCGCAACTCCGGACTGAAGCGCCTAGATCCGCTCGGCCACAGCGGCCGGGACGTTGGAAGGGTTTGGGTTTGTCGAATGCCTGGAAACTTTACCTGCAATGAAAGTAGTGCCAACAGGTCAGTACGAAGGAGGGTGTGTTAAGATATGGAGATGTTTCTCGTGGTTATGGCGTGGTCCTGTACCTTCGCTTAAGAAAACGCTGAATGCCGAAAGACATGCACACGTGTTACAGCGTTGTATGTTGTGAACAGTAGAGGAGTAATTCGGAGAAAGCATGATAGTGCACCCAGTTGTAAAGCAGCATCTGTGAGGGCTTGGTCTGTGGACAATGATAGTCTTGAAATAGACTGGCCTGTCCAGGGTTTGGAAGTGGACCCAGTGTAACACGTCTGGGATGAGTCAGAACGCCGACTGCGCCCCAGGCTTCAGCGTCCAACACCAGTACCATCTCTGTTGCCGCCGCTCCAGGAAGAGAGGGTCGCCATGCCTCCTCAGACATTCAGACACCTCTCTGAAAGTATCCCGAGCTGAGTTAAAGCTGGCACTTAAAGACAAGCCTCGAGCAAGAACCCTGGTCACATGGTAATGGAACCAGTACTAATTTACAACTAACTACATCACAGAAATCAACTGATGACACGTTGACCATTACCGATGTCGCGTCTGATGGACAGTCAATAGACTGAACACACAGCTGAAACCCAAGTATGATGCTGAGGGGCGAAACGTCCAGCCCAAAGCATTTTTAGCGCAAACACCTGAACAAAACAACCAAGAAACAACAAGATGATGTTGCAGCTTGCAGTACAAATGCCAGAGCCCGAATATAGCCTTACCCCAAGGCAGGATTAAAGCACACTAGCTTCTCTCTCAACTAAAGTTTCCAAAACAGTCAAAACTAGCAGGATTCCCTTACACGGCAGACGTGCCAACACTTCCGTTCATAGCCCAAAATCAACTAGTGCAACATAAATCATTGACTAATTTCAGATAATATTTTAAAACAACATACTTAAATACCTTTGTTTACCACAAGCCTTAATTAGTTAACAGATTAGGCTCTGTTGCTGATGCCACGCAAATAAGGTAGCAAGTTACGGTCTACAACTCTACTTTGTCGTTTAACACGCGTCGTGACGAAGAAAGAAAGAATCCAGCTAATTAAAAGTCAGTACTTGGATTCCGTGTCTGACGATGCGCTCAAAATCAACAGACAAAGGTGGGAGTCAAGTTTACACTCGCAAGCAGCACACGCAGAACACGAGCATAAGGTGAGCATTAAATAAACTGCTCCTTGTTCAATCATTTACACAGCGACGAAACAAATAATCTTCGCCGAATTACTGCAGGCGTCGGAATCCCCAGTTGCTTGCAAATGACGCAGATAATGGTCAAAACGTCTTACTTTAAGTCCGATGACATCCGTAGGATAGGAGTTTCAAGGGAGAACCAGGCCTCATCCCCTTGGATCCACCTGCGACCAAGACAGTAATACTGACTGCTGTCACGGCTTTACCGATGCATCACACCTGACACGAATCACGCCAAACCATCAACAACCCGGCGTGGCCTCCTGCACGCTCCCAGACGTCCGCAGTCAGAAATCCCCCTCCAGACCGATGCTCTCTCGCAAACACGGCAGGCAGCCGGCCGCAGCAACGCCACAGCGCCCTCTGGCTGAGGTAAGAAAACAGCAGAGCGCGAAGCGGGAATTTCAGAAGGAACGAGCTACAGACAAGGAGGAAACGCAGAGAACCAACCGTGAAATTTCATCGCAGTTCAAGCGAAGTGTGGACAAACATCATATTAATGTCCGCTAATGCTGGGTCTCCAAGAAGCAATAGTCAATATTCAGGGATGTGACTGGAACGATCGTTCCACTTCAAAATATCCAGCAAACATGGGCTCTAAGATGCATATCGTAAGAACTATGAGTAGGGACAGGAAATTTTTTTTATTTTATGGCCAAATTAGAGGGTTACTTTTTCCAAATTCGTTGTTTATTTTTCCTAGATTCGATGGGTCTTTTTTACAAATCCGGTGTCTTCTTTTCATATTCTGTATTTGGTATTATTTTTACTAGATTCTGTGTTGCTTTTGCCAAATTCCGTGTTGTTTTTTGCAAAAATCGGTGTTGCCTTTTACCAAAATCGGTGTTGTTTTCTGTCAAATTTGATCCTATATTCGTCGTCACCTCAAACGTCGTTATGTGGAGAATGAAGTGTCATTTTAAGGTTACACACGAACCTCAAATACAAATTTTAACACTTAATAATTTTCAGTTACGAATATTAAGGGGAGGTTAACTATCTTTGGCCCGAAAAAAGCATGTTATTTGAGAATTTTTTTCTCGGGATGTGTTATAGATATCAATGCCAAATTTGCTCAAAATGTTTATTGATACTTCGTCTGCAAACCGGAACTTTTTCGACCGGAAATGTCAAAGAGCAAAGGTGGAAGTGCCGTCGGAACGAAACAAAATTTCGATGTAGACCTCCACGCACGGTATGTCACAATTCAGCCGGCTCGTCTGAAATCAAAATTGAGTTGACGTTAGCGAAGTATATAAGATTCTTTAGGAGTTGTACCTCGCTTAAATTATTTGGACAATAGGAAACAAAATGGCGGCCATTTGAAAAAAATAGAGTTTTTTCATAGATCTATAGTTGATGGATCGGTATAAAAGTGGTGCAGCTCCTAGACAATTTAGTTAGCTTTGTCGGAAACAAAGAACCATGCCAATCGGTTCATTAGATTTGAAGTTACCATACCGCGCGATAAAAAAAATGTCATTTCGAGAAAAACGTGTTTGAAGTTTTGACTTCATATAAATGTAATATTATGCAACGTACGTTCAACCTGCTATTCCAGGTCCATAAACTAGTCCTCATAGAGGGCGTTCTGCTCGATCTGGGCCATCCTGCGCTGCTCCAGAGCCGCTCGTACAGCCGGTGACAAGAGGTTTTCGGCCGCTTGAATCCGGTGGTCGTCCGAATGCTTGGCGAACTGCGTCGAAGAGAGTCCCAGGGTGATGTCCATCGTTGTCAAGGTCTTCAGAATTGCTGAATACCCTTCGTTGAAGCTGCTCACGGCCAGGAAAGTAGCAATCTCCACAGCCTTCGCACTAGAATGTAAATTCTTGGGGGCTAACTTCCAAACACACGCGTTCAAACCTTAATTTGAATTTCGTGTGTTTCCTGCCAAGCACTGGTACGATAACTCGTCCTCCGTAAGAAAAAATCTGGTGCGTGAAAAAGGCCGATTTCAGGCAGGTGCATTTTTGGGTTCAACCGCGAATAACAAACATTTTCGCTCCGTATTCGGAAAAACCGTTTCAGCGGGGCGTTCTAAGCACTTTAATGGATCCAAAAATGCAATTTTAAAACAATCGTTTTTTTGAACCAAAAGATAGTAAACCTCCCCTTAATAAACTACCGTTCTCCGATTTATAG
This sequence comes from Schistocerca americana, assembly GCF_021461395.2. Taxonomy (NCBI): domain Eukaryota; kingdom Metazoa; phylum Arthropoda; class Insecta; order Orthoptera; family Acrididae; genus Schistocerca; species Schistocerca americana. The sequence continues at coordinate 393,952,779 of NC_060122.1, read as the reverse complement.
CTTTTTTACATTGAAAAATTACAAATTTCGTGATATCTTGCAAAAAATCGCCAATTCGTGTTATTTCGATAAAAACCGCTAATTTCGTGTTGTTATTCGCTTTATCGCCTTCGCGAAATTTTCCTATCACTAGCTAAGAGCGCGTCTTCATCTTCAATATTATGAAACAAATCTCTTCTACTAAATGCTTTTCTTATTTTGAGAGGTAGTAGTGTGCAAAAGAAGAAAAAGATTGGTTCTAAAGTGCTTACGTTAAGAGCTATAAACGCTTGTTCATCTTCGCTACTGTGAATCAAGTCTCTTATAATGAAAAAATGCCCTTATCTCTTAAGGTATGCATTTTGGAGCCCATGTTCCATGGACAATTTTGCTTGTTTTGGTTCATAACCGCTTCCCCCAAATTAGAGCTTGCAGTAGAAGAGACGTGTTTCACAATATCGAAAACGAAGGAATACTCATAGCTCTTGAGGTATGTATTTTAGAGCTCATGTTCACTAGATTTTTTTCTTTTTTTTGCATAGAATATTCCCATCATACCCTTAAATACTGACCATGCTTCCTGGGACATTCTGTATATATTTGTATACTTTTGATCAGATAGTGTGTAGCAGACACGTACATTAAGGGCACAGAACGTTCAGATTTGAGCAGTTGTAAAGAGCTCAGAATTTACAAATATTGTTTCATTAATCATTAACAGACGCATATAAAATTATTCAGAATCAACCCAAACTGTGAGTGCAACTTAGAAAGGAAAATAAAGAGATAATAAAGTAGAATACAGCTGATGATCCTTTTACTAAACCAGTATTTGAATTCTACAAAGTTTTTAGTGAATATGCAGCGCCAGTTTAAGTTATATATGCCCACAGGGTTGATAACGACTCTGCTGCAACCTGACGATGTCAACGTATTATTCTCAATGGTCAAGACAGGAGAAGACGTGCGCTTTGCAAAGATAAAACTGTCAAAGCGTGCCGCAAATGTAATAAATTTGCATGAAAAATGCTCTGCAGAGCTTCACGCGTATTGATATATTTTATGTACCTTACCTACGTAACTGACTACTTACTAGTTCATAACTTGTAACAATAAAGACTGGTTATCAGATTCCTAATAATGAACATAAAATATGTTTTATTTTGATTATTACTGTTCCACAATCGTGTGCGACCTTACTGTGCCCATAGAGTCATGTTGACCAACTGAAAAAAAAGACTTCATAACTCACAACTACAAATTGGGTTCAAATGGTTCAAATGGCTCTGAGCACTATGGGACTTAACATCTGAGGTCATCAGTCCCCTAGACTTAGAACTACTGAAACCTAACTAACCTAAGGACACCACACACACACCCATGCCCGAGGCAGGATTCGAACCTGCGACCGTAGCAGCAGCGCGGTTCCGGACTTAAGTGCCTAGAACCGCACGGCCACAACGGCCGGCAACTACAAATTACTGCATTAGCTGTTGTCTGTGGTCGCTAATAAATAACATACGTGAAAATCATAAAGGTCTGTATTAAAAAAGAGTTCTGGGCATGTATGAAAAAATTGGAAATTTGTGGTAAGGTCTTAAGGGACTAAACTGCCGAGGTCATCGGTCCCTAAGCCTACACGCTACTTAATCTAAAACTAACTTACGTTATGGACAACACACATACCCACGCCTGAGGGCGGACTCGAGCCTCCGACGGGGAGCCGCGCGAACCGTGACAGGACCCCCAAGACCGCGCGGCTACCCCGAGCGGTGGCATGTATGAGTTATAATTTATTTAACAAATACAGTCGGGGTCACAGGTAAGTTGTTACTTTTTATTTGTGGATGACTGGTTTCGATCTACTACAGAGTTCATCATCAGATCTACATTCCTACTATCAGCACGGAATAAAGATCTGTTGATGACCTCTGTAATAGATCGAAATCTATCAGCAACAACCCATATGCGACCACGACTATGTTTGAAAAATAAATTATAATGCTATTAGAGCACTGTTTCCAAAAAATTTTAAATGCATGGGTTAATCTGGTCTTGGTGCTACTCAGTCTCAAGATTATATCTATTTATAAGGTGCATCGTTTCCGTAGTAACAGTGGTTGCTCCGCGACGTAACCGCCAGTAGACACCTGAGGGGAAATCCCAAGGCTGCACGCTGCGCTGAGCAGAAGTCGATCACTGGCGCTCGGCTATCGGGCCGGGCCGGGGCAGGCTGGTCCGGGTGACGAAGTGCTGGCTGCCGTGGCCGAGGCTCCCCTCCGCCTCCTACCAGCCGGGTGCTGAGCGGCTGGGCGTCTGGGCGGCTGGTCCGCCAGACCTCCTTGACTCGGATGCCGCCCTGGTACGTGGAGGGCTAACTGTCCGGGGCTGCGGAGAGTGCGCCTCCCTACCACGACCTGTCGCCGGGGGTGGGAGGGCCAGCCGCCTCCGAGGTAGGGAGGCGGCGCTCCGCGGTGGGGACCCGCCGCCGCCGACGCAGGGGCGGAGGCGCGCCGCCGGGGGAGGACGACTCGCTCACACACACAGGCCGAGGAGGGGAAGCTGCGGCTGTTTGCTGCCCGCTGGTGCTAGCGAGCCACCGCTAATAATCCATCCCACTTAGACACCGGTGTCTACACTACATACAGTCCACACCTAGTCTGTAAGCCATACGTCACAATCCTTCAGCCTATCATCCCATTAACAGATGACGAGAAATATGAATTCCCTGTACTTTACTATGGCACACACAAGCAAGTTTTATCTCCGGAATAACTCTGTAGCCAAGCGTGTACTGATATGAAACTTACTGGTAGACTATAAGAAGTGTGCCCGACCGAGACTCGAACTCAGAACCCTTGCCTATTGGTGCGAAGTGCTTTATCGACTGAGTTATCCAGGCACGATTCGCGACCCATCCTCAAAGATTCACTTTCGCCAGTGCTTCTTTGCTACCTTCCACACTTCACAGATGCTCTCTTGCACCCCTCTCGCGAAACGAAAAGGTTCCGAGTTCAATTTTAGACTGTCAGGAATTTTAAAATCAGAGTACTCTCGGCATCAGTCGTGCTAGAAACAATTCCCCCAGACTGTGGCTGTCCTTTCTTCCGGCTAAGTAAGTGGGAGAACGGTGAAAATGGTTTACCTCCGCCGGCCGCGGTGGCCGAGCGGTTCTAGGCGCTTCAGTCTAGAACCGCGCGACCGCTGCGGTCGCAGGTTCGAATCCTGCCTCGGGCATGGATGTGTGTGATGTCCTTAGGTTAGTTAGGTTTAAGTAGTTCTAAGTTCTAGGGGACTGATGACCTCAGATGTTAAGTCCCATAGTGCTCAGAGCCATTTGAACCATTTTTTTTTTTTTGTTTACCTCCGGGTGTTTTGCCGAGCTGATGAAATGGGTGTCAGCAGTATGGGACTTAACATCTGTGGTTATCAGTCCCCTAGAACTTAGAACTACTTAAACCCAACTAACCTAAGGACATCACACACATCCATGCCCGAGGCAGGATTCGAACCTGCGACCGTAGGGGTGGCGCGGTTCCAGACTGTAGCGCCTTTAACCGCTTGGCCACCCCGGCCGGCTGTGGAAGTCCTAGGATACCCTTAGCAGTGCCCGTTATGTTGAGAGTTCGAGCGGCGCGGTCTATTGCCCGACGAAATTTTTAGCACTTCTGAAGCGAATGCCGTGAAGTGTTTCCTTCAGTTTAGAAATCGAATTGAACTTACGAGGGCTTAAGTCAGGGGAGTGCAGTAGGTGGTATAGCACTTAGCAGCCCCATCAGTCAAACAAATCACTAACAGTATTGTCCTGCAAAATGATGGTCAGGTCCTGCAGAAAGTGTCATCACATCTGTCTCTATGCTGTTCATTTCTGGAACACAACCTACGATCAGCTTCGAGACTGAAGTGATGACACTTTATGCAGGACCTGACCATCATTTTTCAGGACAGTGCTCAAGCACGTACAGTGCAAGCTGTTACTGATTTGTTTGACTGATGGGGATGCTAAGTGCTACACGACCTACTGCACTCCCCTGACTTAAGCCTTCGTAAGTTGAACTCGATTTCTAAACTGTAGGAAACACTTCACTGCATTCGCTTCAGAACTTATACATAATGCTGGTGACTACTCTGAACGTCACTAAAACTTTGAAACACGTTTCTATTTTGTACGAGCTGTAAATAAATAGTTTCCACTATTAAAGTTCCAACCCTCGTATTTATATAGCTGAGTTCGTTTCCCGACGTCCACTATTTCCCTTGATGCTCTTCTATTTTTTAGGACCCGCACTGATATTCCGCGAAACGCAAATGCATTTTGGAGCCCATGTTCCCACCACTGGTGGATGTGGTGACCGGTGAGATCTTAACAAACTGAATGTCGGATCCCCAAACCTTTTTTAAACAAAAACATCCATCCGTGTTTATTAGGTTTTCTGGCTTCTTTATTTCGAGAAACTCGTTAATTATGGTGTTCCAAGATCTTGGCGTTTGTACCACCGTACTGGTTTCATTGTGGTTAATTTCACGATTATATTCGAGGCAGTGTTCGCTGGCAGCTGATTTGCTTGGTTGTTTTAGTCTGACGTTCCTCGCATCTCTCCTTGACAAGTAAAGCTATGAAACTACAGTCACGAATCTCTCCCCGGTGTCTCATATTCTTCAAGGCAAAGGTCCACAATCCAACTCTTCATCCGGCACACAGTTTGACTCTACCAAGTAGTTTCAGGTTTCATCTTCACGTGAGGAATATACCGAAGACGACATACAGGAAGTCTTCAGGGTGGAAGGCCACGGAAGTGAGGTGCCAACAGATGTGCGTGCGGCGTGCACAGTACTTACATCTATATCCGCAGAACAAAAATGTGACTGGCAGTAATTGCTTACAAGAGAGCAACGAAAGCAATAACCAAACAGAGAACGGTGTTTGTGGCGCCTTTTGCTTTAATTCTCATGGCGCCAATAGGAATAGCTGTGGAGAAGAAGACAGCTAGTGAAGATAGACGAAGAATATACGAAACATATTGTAGATTATCTCAGGTGTTAGCATAAGAAAGGAAAAGAAATTCCATTGACAGTTTACTAATGTTTGATTGTATCATGTGACTTCTTATATACCCAGGAAATTGAAGGACGATTCTTAGTTGATTGTTAATTTGGTTAGCCTTGTGAAAATATGCCCACATTATTACGATCACAGCAACGAGAGTGTTCTAGGTGAAGCGTGCCTTTCAATTATCAGTGACAGGTAGTTGTCAGTTTATATGCAGAAGGGAAAGAAGTGATATAAATATATCACGTGTTTTCCCCATAGTAAGTATACAAAACTTTTACAAATATCTTGCACGTAATCTCACTGTAAATCTATTTGGTATCTAGGTTCCTTACACCGGCAAGGCAATAGTCCACGCAGGCTCAGAAGATATTTACGAAGCCGTTTCATCACTTCCATAACACTGCATCTACATCTCTCCTCAGTTCTGCTTTGAGTTCTTGATACGTTACACTGACGGACTGGAAGCCAAGTTGTTATGAGTCCATATGAAATCATGTAACAGATATGTAGCTCAGATATATAGATCGAGTTTATTTGCGTCACTTTCTTTTTCTGCGGATTCCAAAACCGAGAACTTCGATATCAACATATCAAATAAACATTGTGAATACCTTCGTGCCCTAGCGAACCTGTTATTGAAATTTCGTCTTTCGTTATTTAATTGCCTCCGAAGATTTAACCTCAGTTTATGATTTGTGAGACTGAGTGCTTCATCCGGCTCATAATAATATGTAAATTCCTGTATGTGTTGTATGTTTCGGAAGCAGAAGCTGCCCGTCAAACAGTGCTATTCCGAAAGACTGCTTTTATATAGCTGTGTCAACCGTATTCAATAATGTCAATCGATAAACGCTATCCACCGGCTTCTGAAACAGGTAGCAAGGCTGTAGTAATGAAACCAGTTTCTATAAATTCCAGCTCACCTTAAAATTATTAACAGTTGCTCTTCTACACCCGTTGAGACCCAGGAGAGGGTATACAATTTCGGTTATAGATGAATTAAGCTTTCTACATAACATATCAAAATTTCCTTGTGCATTGTGTAAAGTGAAAAATCATTTAGGATTCATCTTAAGGGGTTAAACGTCGAAAAAATACCTTCTTTATCACCATTTGTCTTGTAGTATTAATGAGTTCAAAGGTCCGTTTCCGACATTTATTGATAATCAGTCACAACATCATCATCGTCCAAGGAGACGTTGTGTTGACTATCCTTCTTGTATCACTTCCATTGGTTTACAGTCACAAGAACTTCAGGCCATAGCTACTTAAATCTCGCGCTAGATCATACGTCATGTCGTTTTCATAGGTGCACAACCTTATCATTCCTCAATTTAACCATGTTGTCAATTACTAAAGGCTACCTTCCTTGCAGAATTTCCTCGGTCTAATTCCATAATAATGGAAGACCAAGATCGAAGTGCTCGGATTAGAGATGGCTCCTTGTCTCAAGAATATACATCGAAGACGCAATGACGGAAATAAAAGAAAGGTTCGAGAATGGGATATAAATTCAGGGTGAAAGGATATCACCAATGAAATTGCCTGACGGCGTTGCTATCCTCTGCGAAAATGAAGAAGACTTACAGTATCTGTTGAATGGAGTGAACAGTCTAACTAGTGCAGAATATGGACTGACAGTAAACTGAACAAAGAGGCACGTAATTAAAGTTAGTAGAAATGAGATTAACGATGTAGACATGTAGTGAAAGAATTCTGCTACGTCAGAAGCAAAATAATACGTGACGGTGGAAGCAAGAAGGGCACAGTAAACTGAATACCAGAGGCAAAGAGGGCTTTCGTGGCCAAAATAAACCTGTTAATATAAAACATTGGTCTTAATTTGAAGAAGCAATTTCTGAGAATGTACACTGGGAACACAGAATTGTGTTAAAGTGGATCAAGGACCGTCGGAAAACTAGAAAAGAAAATCGAAGCTCTGAGTTGTGGTGCTGTAGAGTGATGATGGAAATGAGGAAATTTTCCGTACGATAGGGGAACGAAGGAGGGGTAAGATTTCAACGTACTGTCGACAACAAAGTCATTAGAGACGGAGTACAAGTTCTGATTACGGAAGAAGGATAAGTCATGCGCTTCCAAAGGAACCATCCCGACCTTGTAAGCAATTTAGGGAAATTACCGAAAACCAAAATCTCGATAGCCGGAAAGAGATTTGAACCGTCGTCCTCCCGAATGCGAGTCCAGTGGGCTAACCACTGCACCAGCTCACTCTCTCAGAATCGCCGAAGAGAGGAACATACGTAAAATAGTAACGAGAAGGAGGAACATGATGATAGGAAATGTATAAAGACGCCGAGGATTACTTCCGTGGTACTTCAGAGATTTGTAGACGTTAAAACGGCAGTTGAGCATATCCAAGAAATAACTGAGCGCTCTGAATGCAAATGTTACTCTGAGATGAAGAGGCTGACACAGGTGAGGAATTCGTAACGGGCCGCATCAAACCGATCAGATGGCTGACGGGAAAAAATCAGTTCCGTTTCTATTGAAAAAAAAAATTAAGGATTAGATATCCTCTACAGTTTCATCCTGACACACGCCTTGCACAGTGAAGTGCCTCAACTGCTACGCACTCGATATTCCGGACTGCTACACTGATGTGGATTCACCCTCTAGTAGCGTTTTTGCTTTTAATGAGGTTACTGCTGTTGAGGGGCACCTCGTAAGAACGAATGACCGGAAATAAGAAAAAATAGCGGCTGGTGGAGCACAACACTGACTACATGCCCCTACGATCAGTATACCAATCTAGAAGCAGCAACTGGTAGACAGACCAATATAACTCATGAATGTCACTGGTACGCACATAGTCTCGTATTACACACATCAAAAAAAACTTTGGCATCACCTTGGTTCCGAGAGTTCCGGAAACTGCACAGAAAACTGGAATAGCGGTCAACAAAAACATCATTTACGCCCTTTTTATTGCTCATGAAAACCACGCATTGCATGTTGCACCACCATACAGCGAGATCTTCAGAGGTGATGGTCCAGATTGCTGTACACACCGGTACCTCTAATACCCAGTAGCACGTCCTCTTCCATTTATGCATGCCTGTATTCGTCGTGGCATACTATCCACAAGTTAATCAAGGCACTGTTGGTCCAGATTGTCCCACTCCTCAACGGTGCTTCGTCGTAGACACCTCAGAGTGGTTGGTGGGTCACGTTGTCCATAAATAGCCCTTCGATCTATGCCAGGCATGTTCATGTCTGGAGAACCTGCTGGCCACTCTAGTCGAGCGGTATCGTTATCCTGAAGGAAGTCATTCACAAGACGTGCACGATGGGGGCGAGAGTTGTCGTCCATGAAGACGAGTGCCTCGCCAAAATGCTGCCGATATGGTTGCACTATCGGTCGGAGGATGGCATTCACGTATCGTACAGCCGTTACGGCGCCTTCCATGACCACCAGCGGCGTACGTCGGCTCCACACAATGCCACCCAAAAACAGCAGGAAACGTCCACCTTGCTGCACTCGTTGGTCAATGTGTCTAAGGCGTTCAGCCTGACCGGGTTGCATCTAATTGTCTGGTTGAAGGCATATGCGACACTCATCGGTGAAGAGAATGTGATGCCAGTCCTGAGCGGTCCAGTCGACATGTTGTTTGGCCCATCTGTACCGCGCTGCAAGGTGTCGTGGTTGCAAAGATGGACGTCGACATGGAGGTCGGGAGTGAAGTTGCGCATCACGCTGCCTATTGCGCACAGTTTGAGTCGTAACACGTCGTCTTGTGGCTGCTCGAAAAGCTTTATTCAACATTGTCGCGTTGCTGTCAGGGTTTCTCCGAGCTATAATCCGTAGGTAGCCGTCATCCACTGCAGTAGTAGCCCTTTGGCCTGAGCGAGGCATGTCACTTTTATTCAATGACTAATTCTTTGAACAAACAGACGGCGTCGCCATGGGGAGCCCTTTGTCGCCTGTGGTAGCTGATCTCTTTATGGAGGACTTTGAGGAGAAAGCACTTGAGTCTGCTGTTTCAAAGCCTACGGTCTTCTGGCGGTACGTAGATGATACTTTTGCTGTATGGCCTCATGGCAGACAGGAATTGGAGAAATTCCTTCATCACTTAAACTCATTACATGAGAACATCAAATTTACGATGTAGATTGAAAAAGAGGGCACTTTACCATTTCTAGACGTGCTAGTACGCCGTAAAAATGATGGGTCATTAGGACATTCTGTGTACAGGAAACCAACTCACACAGATCTGTATCTCCAGGCGTCAAGCTGCCATCACCCAGCACAAACAGCTGGTGTTCTCAGTACCTTAATACATCGAGCGCATATAATATCGGATGATGAAAACCTCCACGCAGAATTAGAACACTAGGAGAAGGTTTTCAAAGAGAATGGCTACAGTTCTCGCCAAATAAGGAAGGCCATGCGCAACTATCATAACAAGAGGCAACGCACTGAGGACGCAGATGACGACTTTAAATCAACTGCGTTCCTTCCATACGCCGGGAATGTGTCGTCGAAAATAGGCTGATTACTGAAGAAAAATAAAATCAAGGTTATCTTCCGTCCACAAGCAAAGAACCGGGCCCTGGTTGGATCCGTTAAAGACGATTTACAACTGAAGAAAGCAGGCGTCTACAAAATTCCCTGTGAATGTGGCTCTGCATATATTGGCCAGACGACAAGAACTGTCCATGAACGATGTACAGAACATGAAAGATAAACCCGTCTGCGGCAACCGTCAAAATCGGCAGTAGCAGAGCACTGTATTTCATTGGGACATTCAATGGAATACAATGGAACAAAAATTTTAGCCCCGGTTTCCGGTTTCTGGGATTCCGTAATCAAGGAATTAGTGGAAATACGTCTTGCCAATAATCTTATAAATCGTGACAACGGCTTTCAGCTGGATAAAAATTGGAATCCTGTTATTAAAATTATACAATCTCAGCGGAATCGACAGTGTCATTCGATACTCAATGACTAGATGAACCTTTATGTTCACCACCGAGGGCAGCACGTACAACTCGACTATGCTGCGTATGTCAACACCTGACGCATGCGCTGTAGGATGCCAGTACATTTCGCATGCGCGAGATTCGGCATAAATACCGCGACTGCACCTGGGCTCTTCAGTAGTCGTGTACTCACCTGACGATGGCCGGACGTCTCTGGGCCGAAATATCGTGGCAGAATGTCGACGGGATCAAATGGCTCTGAGCACTATGGGACTTAACATCTATGGTCATCAGTCCCCTAGAACTTAGAACTACCTAAACCTAACTAACCTAAGGACATCACACAACACCCAGCCATCACGAGGCAGAGAAAATCCCTGACCCCGCCGGGAATCGAACCCGGGAACCCGGGCGTGGGAAGCGAGAACGCTACCGCACGACCACGAGATGCGGGCGACGGGATCCGGCTGCATACCAGGAAATTATTAGAAGAATGTCATCGACAGTTCGTGTCTCCCTGTATCTCCTCCATGTCCGAAGAACATCGCTTTGGTTCACTTCGAGACGCCTGAACACTTCCCTTGTTGAGAGCCCTTCCTGGCACAATGCCGGGCGGGATTAGCCGAGCGTCTAAGGCGCTGCAGTCATGGACTGTGCGGTTGGTCCCGGCGGAGGTTCGAGTCCTGCCTCGGGCATGGGTGTGTGTGTTTGTCCTTAGGATAACAGTAGAACAACCATAGACAACATTTTTGTTCATTCCTCATTACTAGAAGGGCATTCTGTTAGCAAAAAGGTGAATGGCCTTTCAGATCATGATGCACAAATTTTAACTTTAAAAGATTTTTGTGCTGCAACACGTGTTAAATATAGTCATCAGCTGTTCAGGAAAGCTGATCCAGTTGCTGTAGAGACCTTTCTAAACCTTATAAAGGAACAAGAGTGGCAAGATGTTTATAGCGCTGATACAGTAGACGATAAATATAATGCTTTTCCCAAGACTTTTCTCATGCTCTTTGAAAGTTGCTTTCCGTTAGAACGTCTAAAACAGGGTACTAGCACAAACAGGCAGCCTGGGTGGCTGACTAGAGGGATAAGAATATCTTGTAGAACAAAGTGGCAATTATATCAAAACGTTAGAAACAGTCAAAATCTAAATGCAGCAGCCCATTACAAACAGTGTTGTAAGGTGCTTAAAAATGTTATTAGGAAGGCAAAAAGTATGTGGTATACAGATAGAATAGCTAAGTCTCAGGATAAAATTAAAACCATATGGTCAGTCGTAAAGGAAGTTGCTGGTCTGCAGAGACAGGTCGAAGATATAGAATCAGTGCGTAGTGGGAATGTCCGTGTTACTGATAAGTCGCATATATGTACAGTATTTAATAATCACTTTCTGAATATAGCAGGTGAACTAAATAGAAACGTAGTCCCAACAGGGAATCATATAGCGCTCTTAGAAAAAAGTGTTCCGAGACTGTTACCTGAAATGCTCCTCCATGATACTGACAAGAGGGAGATTGAGTTAATAATTAAATCACTAAAGACCAAGAACTCTCATGGATATGACGGGGTATCTAGCAGAATACTGAAGTATTGTTCTATATATGTTAACCCAGTTCTCAGCCATATCTGTAACTTTTCCTTCAGGAGTGGTCGGTTTCCTCACCGATTAAAGTACTCGGTAGTGAAGCCACTTTATAAAAAGGGAGACATTGATAATGTTGACAATTTTAGACCTATTTCTATGCCATCGGTGTTTGCTAAAGTTATCGAGAAGGTTGTATATACAAGGTTACTGGAGCATTTAAATTCACATAATTTGCTGTCAAATGCTCTCATGTATTGACTCGTTCCATGACCATGGAGACATCTCCTTAATTTGGTCCCACGGAACAATAAATAAAAAAAAGGTAGTGTGTAAGCTTAGGGACTAATGACCTTAGCAGTTAAGTCCCATAAGATTTCACACACATTTGAACATTTTGAACAAAGTAACAATGCGGACGCGATCGAACCGCGATATTGACCATCTAGGAATGGTTGAACTACAGACAACACGAGCCGTGTATCTCCTTCCTGGTGGAACGGCTGGAACTGATCGGTTGTCGGAGCCCCTCCATCTAATTTTCTGTTTTCATTTTTATGGTTCACAGTTTGGTACAAGCTTTCCAAGTCAGCCACACTGGGGCAACTTGCATGTCAGGATTACTAAGTTATTTCGTGGGTGTGACTGTGATGAGAGCTTGAAGAGTAGGGGTATCCAACCTTACAGCTTACCTTGAGCACAGTGGAAGAAGACAAGTGCTTCTCAGCTGCGCATAATAAAAAAAAGAGTAGGGATGAGCCAATGAGAGAATAGCATCGCGTGGCAGGAGTTTCAGATTTAAAATATTCATTTTATGATTACTTTTCATAAATGGAATTTTACGGAATTTTTGATTTACTGACAGTTGCTTACATTTTGGGCCGTTTTTGATACTCGCTTTGGGCCACATGTGACCCATGAGCCGCAGATTCGGCACATGTGGTGTACAGTGTAGTGTCCTGTTTCCGGTGCTGACGGAAAATGGTGATGTTGGAGTCTGGTGTCAGCACATCCGTCTCGAATAACACCATGAAGTTAGTTGGGGAGGAGGACTGAGGTTAACATCCACACTCGATGGACGGATTCCTTTTAGCAGTGTAACATACCATGAATCAACGAGACAGTGTGCTACTTTCGAATTTAACTTAGGACGTGCACTCTTGGCTCGTTGTTCAGTGAACATTCGCTAGTACGTCTCTTCTTCTTGTCAGTAAATATTGGCTAAGTAGTCAGTGGAAGACATACTGAACCATCATCATGTGTTAGGCCGAATAACTTTATTTTACAGTCATTTCCAATCGTAAGAGGTCATCATCGAACATCCAACTGACTATTTAACATGCCACTGAACGTCAAATAGTTCAAAATCACAAGATCTTCCGATAAATACTGCTGTCTCCTGCGCAATCCTCTTTGCTAATTAAGTATACGACATAACGACGCGAATGTTACGGGTAGCTGCATGAAATGAAGTTGTGTAACCAGTGCGATTAATCGTCGATTATCTCGACGATTTCTGGTGGTATCTTGAGCTCTTCAATTGTAAAAACCCATTACCGAGCGCAGCAGATGAGTACAAGGCCGATACGTAGGTATCACATGTGGGTTCCCGAGCACAAGTGCGTGCCGGCGCTGTGTAGACTGAGAGAGAGGGGAGCAGAGATACGAAAAGCCGTAGAGGGGCGGTAGTGGCGGCGGAGGCGGAGGCGGTGGTGGCGGTGGCGGTGGCGGTGGCGGAGGCGGGCGACGAGTGGGGCGGCAGGGGGCAGCGGGGAGCGGCGGAGAACTCGCGAGTCACGGGCGCGCCGCACACACCGCCTGCCAGCAGTCGCAGCAGGGGTCAGGTCCCACGCGAGCTGCGGGACCTCTCGGGACGAACACGGTGTTGCTCATTACTGACCACAGGCGACGTACAGCGACTCATTTGACTGGCATCCCGTGTCGGACGATAGCGATTGCTCGGGAACTGTCCTAGTTTCATGTAAGTGGAATTCCCGTTATCTACGGCTGTTACAAATCACGCGTATTCGCAAAGGTGCATTACAACCTGTGCAAGTTTCCGCGCGCAGTAAGTGCGTACGGCCGTTGAAGGAACAGACGAGACAGCGTATGCAACGGTGCAAAGTCACGCGTGCCTTGGGTGACGAGGACAACATTGCGCAATCGCAGGAGTCTCCCCAATTCCTCACGGGGAGACACGTGCAACAGTCGTGCGCCTGATCGCGGTTCTGTTCGCCTCGCGCTTTGTCGTACTGTGTCGCACTGCTTGTAGATCCCGTTTTTCGCACGCACTCAAATTTGCCTTTGCGCCAGCACTGTGGCCGAGAGGTCTAACAAGAGACGTGTGGAATCTCAAGGGTATTACCGGGATTATAATTGAAATACCCGCTTTCACTCTTGTCTGGTTACTGCAGAAGCAAAAAAAATATTCAAATGTGTGTGAAATCTTACGGGACTTAACTGCTAAGGTCATCAGTCCCTAAGCTACACACTACGTAACCTAAATTACCCTAAGGACAAACACACACACCCATGCCCGAGGGAGGACTCGAACCTCCGCCGGGACCAGGCGCACAGTCCAAGACTGCAGCGCCTAAGACCGCTCGGCTAATCCCGCGCGGCTACTGCAGAAGCAAATGTTTGTCGCCCAAAGACCCCCCCCCCCCCCCTCAACAGTGCAGGAAACTCTAACTCACTTCAAAATCTCGCCCGATATCCATCCACTCTTCTCTCAATTTGGTGGCCGAAGGTAATAAAAAGAAAAAGAAAATTAAAACCTCTTCACAAAACAAAATCCCCTGCCCCGCAAAACACACACCCACACACCCACACACTTAAACACATACTCCTAAGAGTAGTCAGGTGCATATTCTCTGTTCTTTCGGCAGCTATTTGCAGCTTAGTCTCTGGAGTGAGGCCAAATAAATACTGCCCATCGCGTCTTTTATGAGACGTCCAGTATCGACGGAAAGTTTTCGTTCCTTTCCCGTTAAAAACTGGAATTTTACATGCCTATTCGATAGCGCTGTCCCAAATTATGCTTTTATTTATACGTACTAACAGTGACAGTACAACACGAAGGATATACAGCACTCCAGCAGAAGCAGCACTGCCTTGGCCCTAGCTGTCTGCTATAGCTATGCAGCAGCGCTGCTCGGTAGCTGCTGGAGTGACAGTTATTCTTCGTGTTTTACGGTTCCTCTTCATACATTTCAATAAAACGAATGTCACACTACACTAATTCCAGTTTAAAAATAATTTTGTTCGTAACGGTGAATACTGGCACTTGTCCTTGACACTGGACATCGCACGAATGATGTGCTGAACGATAGATGACCTTAACTACGCGCTTCAAAAAGTAAATAGCAAATATCTGCAGAAAAAACCAGAGAAAATGCGCCGGACGACATTTATACAGGGTATTAACTAATGTGTGGGACGGGAATGGAGAGAGGACTTTAGAAGAAGCAAAAAAGTTAGAAGGTCAGTTTCTTTTACCTTCGTAGTTAGGGACACTTTTTTGATTACTTCGTTTCCATCCTTTTGTTTTCAAATTATCAGCTTGGTTCTGCAGGTGTTTTTTCTTACCAAGTGTTGTTTGTTTGGAAAGTTTTAAGTCAAGGCCTTCTTATGCTTATCTTAGTTGACCCAATCAGTACCGGAAGCTTACTCTACTGTTCTTATTGGTCTAGAGTTTAACACGTACTGAAAGTTCTTCCCCACCAGGAATCGAATCGGCTATGTCCGAGAAGTGCACCACCGATCAGTTGGAGACCAACGCGTTGTACTTGACTTCCAGTCAGGTGCGGTGATACTTGCTCGGCCGTAGTCTTGTTGGACTAGTGTTCGCTGTACATTTCTATTTACCGAACAATAAGACCTTTCATAGAATACTTGAAAACTTTGTGGAGACACACTCTTCTGAGAAAAGATCATTTTACTACGGAAGACCCAACAGTGTTACAACACCTGATTTACAAGATCGAGTACTTCATCGTATTGAAGACAAGAATGGCAGTAATTCAAGAGAAATGCGGAAACTGAGAGTGTGAGTCAAGTAACAGTGTGCAAAGTGTTACGAGAGCAAATCTTCAAGCCATACTACCTTCAGCGAGTACAAAATCTTACTGAACCTGATTTTCGATAGAGAAAAGCTTTTTGTACTTGTTTACTTGGTATGATTACTCATGGCCAACATCTTCTGTCTACGATACTACTCACAGAGGCTACTAAGTTTTGCAGCAATGGAGTGCAGAATTTTTGCAGCATTCACGTATGGCGTATGAGAATTCTTCTTCATTTTTGTACCCAAAACCTCAACAACAGGTTAGCATTAAAGAAGAGGCTGACCGAACTGGAGAAAGATTAATTCTAACTCCGTTTTCCGCAGAACACTGACTGGAGCATGATACAGTGAATTTTCAACGCAACATTTAAGTATTTTGCTGGAAGACGTTCCGATACCCTTACGGCAGAACATGTCGTTCATGCACTTTGGGGCATCACCTCATTTTGCTCTGCAAGCAAGTACGCTTTCATATCAACGTTCTCCCGCCTGCTCGATCTCATTATCTCGATCCACCGGATTTTATTTTTTGGGGTATTTAAGGGACGTAGTGTACTGACGACCCAGGCTGGAAATATCGAAACAAAAAAACAGAAACGAGGCAAACACCTAACAACAAAAAAGAATCTGTAACTAAGAAAACAAAAAGATGATTATACCTATATAAGAATATTTTTTCCTTTTTTTAAGTCCGTTATTAATTTCCCAGAAGTTTTCCGTATGTTAGCTAACATCAAATAGATACAGGGTGTTGAGGTATAGCTGCAGATATTGTAATCATCGATACCTTAACATGTACCCACTTCTGCGTGTCTGTTGTTTCTTCTCCGCGCCTGACAGTCTTGCTGCATCTTTCTGCAAACAAGTCACATAATTTACAATCTGATGTTTTCTGTACGGTCGTATCTGCACCGCTAAGTGGACTACCCCTGTCACTAGACAGAAGAACAGTAATTTTGCATCCATGCGTCCACACTTCAACACCTAACGTGCTGCCCAGATGTATATAGGCATTTTGGTTTGCTGTTGCCACATGTACTTGGTAGTACCAACCACCCTAAAAACATACTAGTCGTAATAGTTGTAAATATTAGTCTGCAAATGAAGTAGACATTGAGGAAGTGTTTTTCAGTACACTGTCATCTGTCACCAACAAAAATATCTGAATTTACACCCCTAACATCCTATAAAGGGCGTATCCCACCTAACTCAGCCACCTCATACATTTCCGAAAAGAAACCAAGGGTGAGAAATGCAGCTGGGCAGGGATGCACATATGCCAGTAGCTCACACAATGGGCAAAAGTGTATAATCTATAAAGGTCATCGAACACCGAAAGTTAGGTTTTTTTTCCATTTGCGGTCGTCTCGTCAACATGCCGGTCTCCAACAATGAAGAAAAGCTAGACATGATGTTAATTTACGGCAAGTGTTACAGAAATGCAACCACAGCCGTAGCAGTGCACGGAGAACGCTATCCAGCCGGCCGTTGTGGCCGAGCGGTTCTAGGCTTCTGTCCGGAACCACGCTGCTGCTACGGTCGCAGGTTCGAATCCTCGTTCTGGTCTTACGTTAAATCAGTAAGTGGCTCGAAACAGCATATCCAGACACTCCGGGATGATGATGGCATTGAAACAGAGGATGACACGCGTAAAGCTGAAATACTAAACGCCTCTTTCCAAAGCTGTTTCACAGAGGAAGACCGCACTGCAGCTCCTTCTCTAAATCCTCGCACAAACGAAAAAATGGCTGACATCGAAATAAGTGTCCAAGGAATAGAAAAGCAACTGGAATCACTCAACAGAGGAAAGTCCACTGGACCTGACGGGATACCAATTCGATTCTACACAGAGTACGCGAAACAACTTGCCCCCATTCTAACAGCCGTGTACCGCAAGTATCTAGAGGAACGGAAGGTTCCAAATGATTGGAAAAGAGCACAGGTAGTCCCAGTCTTCAAGAAGGGTCGTCGAGCAGATGTGCAAAACTATAGACCTATATCTCTGACGTCGAACTGTTGTAGAATTTTGGAACATGTTTTTTGCGCGAGTATCATGTCGTTTTTGGAAACCCAGAATCTACTATGTAGGAATCAACATGGATTCCGGAAACAGCGATCGTGTGAGACCCAACTCGCTTTATTTGTTCATGAGACCCAGAAAATATTAGATACAGGCTCCCAGGTAGATGCTATTTTTCTTGACTTCCGGAAGGCGTTCGATACAGTTCTGCACTGTCGCCTGATATCCAAAGTAAGAGCCTACGGAATATCAGACCAGCTATGTGGCTGGATTGAGGAGTTTTTGGCAAACAGAACACAGCATGTTGTTATCAATGGAGAGACGTCTACAGACGTTAAAGTAACCTCTGGCGTGCCACAGGGGAGTGTTATGGGACCATTGCTTTTCACAATATATATAAATGACCTAGTAGATAGTGTCGGAAGTCCCATGCGGCTTTTCGTGGATGATGCTGTAGTATACAGAGAAGCTGCAGCATTAGAAAATTGTAGCGAAATGCAGGAAGATCTGCAGCGGATAGGCACTTGGTGCAGGGAGTGGCAACTGACCCTTAACATAGACAAATGTAATGTACTGCGAATACATAGAAAGAAGGATCCTTTATTGTATGATTATATGATAGCGGAACAAACACTGGTAGCAGTTACTTCTGTAAAATATCTGGGAGTATGCGTGCGGAACGATTTGAAGTGGAATGATCATATAAAATTAATTGTTGGTAAGGCGGGTACCAGGTTGAGATTCATTGGGAGAGTCCTTAGAAAATGTAGTCCATCAACAAAGGAGGTGGCTTACAAAACACTCGTTCGACCTATACTTGAGTATTGCTCATCAGTGTGGGATCCGTACCAGATCGGGTTGACGGAGGAGATAGAGAAGATCCAAAGAAGAGCGGCGCGTTTCGTCACAGGGTTATTTGGTAACCGTGATAGCGTTACGGAGATGTTTAACAAACTCAAGTGGCAGACTCTGCAAGAGAGGCGCTCTGCATCGCGGTGTAACTTGCTCGCCAGGTTTCGAGAGGGTGCGTTTCTGGATGAGGTGTCGAATATATTGCTTCCCCCTACTTATACCTCCCGAAGAGATCACGAATGTAAAATTAGAGAGATTAGAGCGCGCACGGAGGCTTTCAGACAGTCGTTCTTCCCGCGAACCATACGCGACTGGAACAGGAAAGGGAGGTAATGACAGTGGCACGTAAAGTGCCCTCCGCCACACACCGTTGTGTGGCTTGCGGAGTATAAATGTAGATGTAGATGTAGATGTAGATGTAGACGTGTGTGATCTCCTTAGGTTAGTGAGGTTTAAGTAGTTCTAAGTTCTAGGGGACTGATGACCTCAGATGTTAAGTCCGATAGTTCTCAGAGCCATTTGAACCATTTTTAAAAAACGCTACCCGGATCGACGGCGTACTTCAAGTCGTACCATTTCCACCATCTGTACAAGTCTCTTGGAAACGGGCAGCTGGGCACTCAGAAAGCGTCAACATACAAACACAGCAACTAACAATGACAACGGAATTGTTGTTTTGGCTGCTGTAGCGTACAATCATGAAGTGAATATAGGACGGACTGCACACAGTTCTGGAATAAGACGTAATAGTGTGTGGAGAATCTGCATAGGCATGCGTTTCATCCGTATCATGTTTCACTCTAATGAGAACTGTACGGGAATGACTTTGAATCCCGCGTTCATTGAATTGTGTCGTTTTACACTTCAGTGGTTGCAAGGTCATCTTTGCCGCCTAGCTGATACGTTGTTTAGGGATGAAGTTCCGTTCACATGTCTTGTGAATCTGCGGCACAAGCACTACTATCCTTGCAAAATCCAGATTGGTTTCGCGCAGTTGCTGATCAACGACAGGGGGTATCGATGTTTGGTGCGGTATTACTGGTGCCTGTGTTGGAAATTCCTATTTTTATCAGAGATCATTAACCGGTCGGTGATATGAATAATTTCTGCAAGACACTCTACCCCTTCTCACGAAGGACGTGGATTGGAAACGTGCCCGTCTGTGGTTCCAATATGATGAATGACCCACTTGCTATGCACGTGTTTCCAGGCAAGTCGTGAACGCAATGTTTCCACATAGATGGACAGGACGAGGTCCTGTGAGCTAGCCATTCCGGCCCCCGACGTGACACCGTCAGACTTCTTTCTCTAGGGCACTATGAAAGAGCCGGCCGGAGTGGCCAAGCGGTTCTAGGCGCTACAGTTTGGAACCGCGCGACCACTACGGTCGCAGGTTCGAATCCTGCCTCGGGCATGGATGTGTGTGATGTCCTTAGGTTAGTTAGGTTTAAGTAGTTCTACGTTCTAGGGGACTGATGACCTCAGCAGTTTAGTCCCATAGTGCTCAGAGCCATTTTGAACCACTATGAAAGAGTATGCGTAGCACTAACCCCCAACGACTCCAGAGGATATGCAACAATGCATTACCTCTGCATATGCGACAATATCTGTGGAAACACTAAAATCTGTGCAACGCTCATTTATTCGCCGTTTCGACAAGTGCACGAATGCAAACGGTGGGTACTTAGAGGCGACGCAGGTTCATCGACGTGACGTTACCGATTATCTGTGAGTGCTTTTTTCGTGCTGGATGTCATGCACAAATTTGAAGTTTCTATGGGCTATATGCCACTAATAATTGTGTTTAGGACACTAGGACCAAGTCTTATCACTACACTGCACCTCTATTTTTTTTATTTCTTTAGAAAAACCATACACGTGCCATGTAAGCAAACGTAATTTCTTGTTGAAAGTGGTGTTCGTTGGCCTTTATGGATTATGTATCTGAGCTCCTGACATAGATGTAATTGCGTTTTTCACACTTTGTTTCATTTTCGAAATATGTGAGGTGGCAAAGTAAGGTGGGACATCCATATATATATATATACCCATGGCTAACCAAAAATAGCATCATGGGCAACGTCTGTACTCGATTGAGAAGCCAAAGGCGTTTGTACCCCATGTTAGGGACGACCTAGAAAATTAGAAAGTCAGTCAGTTCTGAGGCAAACATGACGTTTAAGCTTCAAGCCATTAAAACGTACATGATGAGTAACGATAACGTGAAAAATTCCAGATTTGTCCTTCAGTTATCAGATCTCTGGGAGGGGGCTGCTCTTAGTGTTGCCTATACAGAAACCTCCACATATAGCTGCCGATGAATTGCAGGTGAACATAGACAAAGTGAAATTGAGGAAGAACTAGTGGAAATCAAATAGTGTGTTGTTGGTCTAAGTGAAGCACGGCGTAAAGGGGAACAATGATTAACACTAAAATTAAGGAACATTCTATACCATTCAGGAGAAGCAGATGAATGAATTAATCGTGTGGGGTTTTCTAGTAAGGCGCCAGCAACAGAAGGAAGATCAAGCAGGCTAACACAATTGTTATAAAACTACCAAAGACACATAAGCTACAAATAACGCTACTATATGCTTCAAGTCATTCCGACGATGAAATTGAACAATCTTTGAGGATTTGAAATATGTATACGATACAGGACAGATCAGTTACTTTAAATTGATAACTGGGGATTTAAATGCCAAAGCCGATTAAATAGAAAATGAGGATGTGTTTCTGTAGTTCCGTGGAATCGCTGAGAGAAATGAAAGATGCGAATGGTTTGTACAGTTTGCTGAAGAGGATAATTTATTCAAAACGAATATCCTCTTTAAGGTAAGCAGTGATGGAAAATATACATGGAGGAAGTCCACATCACGAGACTCTGAGTGGAACGTATTTTGTTTTTATAAACCAAAACAAAATAAAGATATTTAAGTTTTCAACCAATTAAATACCGGTAGCGACCATAGACTGTTAAGACTGAATGTAGAAATGAACATCCAACAAGAAAGGAGGATACTAATATCAGTGGAAAAAAACTGTAAACATGGATAAATTAAGTGAAAAAAAACAGATTTCCAGAGGTGTCTTCGTATGAGGTAAGAACAGTCAACGGAAGAAAAACTAGCGGAAATGGCAATGAAAAGTGTGAAACAAACAGGGGGATCAATGAAAGGTACGAAACAACCAGGGGATGAAAATTAAAACAATCATTGAGATGATAGAATGAGAGGTGGCATGAGCCCCCTCTCATATTTCTATCTTACGATTTTCCTCTCTAATTGCATGCAGTGAAAAGTCGCTAATCCTTCACACATGGACTTCCCACGCAGTGTCTCTCGTTACCCGGGTGGTCCGGTGACAGGCGGGCGCTGGTGATCTGGAAAAGGTTAAGCCGACAGCTGTGAGGAAGTCGAGTGAATGCTTTGCAGACGCCAACATTGTCAAAAGACACTCCCGGAGGGGTCTGAAGTAGCGGCTGGGCTAGAGGCTCCGTTACTTCGCAGAAACTTAGCGAAAACACTTTCTGGCGGGCTACCAGCGAGGCGTGGGAATGACTTGTGTACCCAGGCAGTTGTGGCGGGAAAATTCCCGCGCTTTCTGCAAAATAGTAAATGGGATTGGCTTGCTCAGGGCATAGCTCCGTGACGTAGCAAAATCAGCGCAGAAATTGGCGCCAAGAATCTCCATTGGTGGAATGGTAGTGCTCCGGCAATAGAGTGGAATTTTCCGCCTGTTTTCGAGTTGCTGATTGGAACGTTTAACCACGGCCACTGTCGTGGGGGCGGGAATGTTGTGTGTTCGGCCTGTACGGGTGCTCGGAGAGTCGGCTCTCGCCTTTCGGTCGAGGACGTCGAAGCAACCAGCCATCGCCTCCGGTACGCCAGTCATGTTCTGGCAGTTAAGAAGACAGTTTGGTAATGTATGTCCGCAGCACCGGCAGATAGGGATTTTCCTAGGTGATAATCAGAGCTCAGCAGAGCGCGCCTGTTCGTCTTTTTCTAACTTTGTTCTGTCTTGAGTAGCAGCAATTAATGTTGGGTTAGCTGTGTGTCTCTCTTAAGATTTGAGTGGCAAGGAATTGGCTCCACATACCACTTCGTCTTAAACCTCACAATCTAGTTTAGGGACAACTTCACCTTCACAGCGTTTGTTTGAGTATCCAGTTTGAGCCAATTTGATGTATTATAAATATTTCATGTGTTTGTGTTTATTATTTTGTGTTTAGTCTTAATAAATCATATTGTTATTTTGGACAGAACTTTCATTCTGTTAATCGGTAGAGCAATCCATCATTTCTCACTACGTTAATGAAACCTTCCTTTATTTAACTTATTTGTCAAATTAAATTATTGCAGGTGCCAAACTCATTTCTACTCCACTTGCAGGGTTGATTACAGTCAGTTCGCGTACATTTTTTTAATCCATGTGCAACAGCAAAAGTCGGAGTTAGAATAGGGGAGGCTTAGAGCACTATTTACATATGTAGATTCTAGAAGAATTTAGTGTTAAATACACTGCTTGCCCTGGCACCTCGCATAAAATGGCGACCCTTAGCCTTGGACCTTTCCTGTGAATCACTGATAAGCTAATAGTGTTCTTAGTAGGAACATTCAAATTTTTTTTCTCTACAAATTTTAATAATTAATACCCAAGGTCTTTTTCTTGTAGTTCCGCGATTAGTTTTTAAGTAGCGTCGCATTATTACAGTTTTTGTTTTCAGTGTATATACTTTTTTTGTTCATTGTTTTTTGTGTTTCGTTGATGTGGTGTGCGTACCACATTGCACTTTGTTGGATTTGTGTACGGTTTCTGTACCACATCAAATTGTGCTTGTAATTACAGCATTGTTGAAATTTTATGTCTATGTGTAAAAATACAGGGAGTAGATTATTTTTGTTGTGTATTTTAGATAAATTTTGTTTCTCATGAATGATCACGAGAAGTAAGGCACGACTATTAGTGAGCGAAGCTAAAACAAAAGTGGATAGCATAATGGATAAGGGGCACGTTACTGACGGGGATAGGTTCGGAGATGAGATGGGAACATTTTTAGCAGCACGGGGCGGCAGGTTCATTGATGAGGAAGGAGATTTGGACGCGATCTTAGAGCAACATCGCGGCCGTGATTATGATAGTGAGGTAGAGGATGAAACAGAGACAGGCACACAGGTCGAGACAGTAGCAGAAGTTTATAGTCAAACGATCGAGAGCAGACACAGGCCAGCTCGGTCACGTCAGAGCTCTAGCGCCCAAGTGTCCAGAGTTACATCGCCGATGTGCGACGAGGATCAAAAAGATGACATTAACCCAATACTGAGCTTCCTACGATAAATGAAAGAAGAAGCTGATGAACAACGTAAGAAGGAGAAGGAAGAAGATGAGAAACAGCGTAAGAAGGAAAAGGAAGAAGCGGACGAACAGCGTAAGAATGACACTCAGACTATAATTTCGCATATAGGAGAAATTCGTGGGGAATTACTAACAATAAAGAAAGAATGTGGAGGAGCAAAACAATTGTCAATGGTAGCATAAAAAGTAGCAGGCCTAGCCAAAACGGCAGCAACAGGGGCAATGAAAATCGCAAAAGTAACTTCTCAACTTGCAGGTCGCTTGCGACGTGCGACACAAGGCCACTCAAAATCCCTAGCGTTCTTAAAAGCTCAAGGTAATATTGCGGTTACGAACATCACGAAACGAATGAAAGAAGTAGAGAGTCGGATAGCAAAACTAGAGCGAAACGGGCATACCAGCACTGCGCGTTCGGATACCAATGATGGAGTACACAGAATTGTGTCTCCGAGGAGACGCCCGCCGTGCTCTAGCCCAGTGACAGAGTGCGGAACTAACAATGCACACGCAGAAACACCTAGTAATAGTTCAAAGAATAGTAGCTCACTTAGGAGAGTGAATTCGGAGTGCCACTTCCACTGTGATACAGAGGTAGCACATCACAGTTATCAGCAAGATAGATCAGGACACTCAGCAGACGTGCAAGTATCGGAAACGAGTGATAACACCAGTGCGAGGATCGGACAGGACTTTGATCAGAATCACTTCCTGTCGATACTAAAATTCCAGAAGTTCAAAGATAATGGAGGGTCGATGCATCCGAAGAGCTGGGTGATGCAGTTTACAAATTCATTACCGTCGTCATGGCGAACCCAGGCAAAATTAGAATTCATGTGTGGACACATCGAAGGCCAAGCTGCGGAAAAGATGCGGGGTGTGGCAGCGACGTGTCGAACTTATCAGGAATTTATTGGTGCATTCCTGCGGACCTACTGGTCAAAGGAAACGCAAGACAGGATTAAAGAGGAAATAATATTTTGTCCTGAACTGGAAGTGTCCGGGCATAGGAGCGCAACCAAATTTTTTCATGATTTACTCAAGAAGAATCAGTTTTTAGATAGTCCATATAACAATGGAGAAATCATCAAATTTTGCTTTTCCAAATTGCCAGTTAGGTATCAACAGACACTCGTCGGGAAGGGTGGATGTGAAATAGAAGCATTCAAGAGTCTATTGCGCGAACTCGAAGTAGTCTTTGATAAACAAGACGCAAAGGACAGGAAGAAGGCGCAAAATAACAAATACAACTGGCCAGCAAGGGAAGACGACGACAGATCGCATAATCGCACTGGTCAGTTAGGAAACCAGGGTTACGGAAATCAAGGTTACGTTATTCCAGGTTATGGAAACCAGAGACACGGAAACCAGAACGTTAGGGAACAGCGTCAATCTAGACAAGGAATCTGGGACAGGAGGAATAACGAACGGCAAAGCGACCGTAATTGGAGAGAGCGAAACCAAGGACAACAGGAGAACCAGGAGATTCAAATTAGACCTGCAAATCCTAATGCACGTCAGAGGAGGGGGAGTCTGACCAGGGATTGGAACTAGTCCATAGGACTCCACCACACCTCTCACACAATGAAGTTCGTGGAATAATAGTAGTTTAAGTGGTGTACATAGCAGAATAGGCAAATATATGAACCTTTCTTCGGGGAACAATAATCGTTGCATTAATAGATTAAGATTGTTAAAGTATTAACACGCTGCGTTGTCTCGCATAAGAATTTACTGTTGCTAACTTTTTTTTTGGTTTATGTTCGCGATCTCCACTGTCGATGGGATAAGAGGCACTTCCTTTCCATGAGCAATGTTTTTGTCCTTTCCTATCTGGTGTCCATTTTAAGGGATAATGATGAGTGACGAGATATCGCACAAACGGGCGCATACAAGAACGTGCTCTTAGAAGCGTTCTGAGAAGTCGTGATACGCTCCATAGCGGCCACAACCAGTTCGTGAGACGTTCATACCAATGCTTGCAGGCACGCGTCAGTGCACTGCAAGATTGTGGTATATTGCGTGATTTCGAGGATGAATATGGGCAGTATAGTTTTTTGCATAGCTGCGCCAGCATCGTTGTCTTGCAAGTCGGGGTGAACCTGTGAGCGTTTGACGCCAATGGTGCCCTAGACGATAGAAATGCGGGCATAAAGCCTACCATGCCAATGTGCTGGTTGGGGATTTAGCGTGCTGCTCGTGACTGTCACAGATGAATAACCAAGGAATTATACTTGGAGATTCGTGACATACTCTGTAGCTGGCGTGTGTTGGGCGACTGAATCCGCAACAGGAACCAGTCCTGGCTTGGTCATATTACATTGCCTCTGGAAAGGTGCGCTTTGATCGCGAAAACCGCATCACATAGAGAAGGAAGTTGCAACTATAAATTTATTGTCGTGTATAGCCATGGCTAACCCAGTCTCTGGAGTTTCAGTGAGGCGTAATGAAAACTCGGAGGTCATGTCGTACGGCGCGCACATCACTGTCGTCAATAGCGGCGAGCAGCGAGACATCTCAACGCAACAGGAATTATGTAAGAGTATTGTATAAGGTAAACAAACAAAAAAAAAGGTACGATATACTAGGATAAGTTAAACTGTAGGATTCAACAATAACTAGATTAATATTGTGGGGGTTTTCTACCACAAGTGTTTGCCGCGCGCCTGTTGGGATGTTATTTTTCAGGTCATCAAATCACAGACCCAAGATGGAGGGACGACCGGCGAGCGAACGTAGAATAGTTGCTTGTTCTTTATAAGCTCAGTAAAACTTCGACCTGCATAATAACATAATTTATTCAAAAGACATAGAATGTAGATCGTTGGCAAATGGTAGTTAATTCTTGAGCATGTCTACTGTCGATCTATATAATTAATAGTAATATTAGTGTGGGCCCGCACATTTAGCTGTTCATCCAGTGTAGCGTCACACACCATGTACAGTAGTGAGACCGGTCTCTACACAAATATCAAGATAAATTATTTCCATGTCTAAATTTGATACACCAAAATTTTGTTATAATGATAGCCATAGATTAATAACTATAAAAGTAGAATAAGAGTGTCTGAAATGACAGACCATCAATGTGTCATTATGTAAATTTATTATAACATAGAAGGTCATGGGAAAAAGTTAGGCATAAGATTTTTGTCAGAACTGTGCAGATGACGGGTATCGTGGCAATGCAGAGGCCAGCCAGCGCAAAAACAAGAGGTCTTCGGCTACCTGCAAGAAGGCGAGTGTCCGGTCCTGCAAGCTGACAGTCACCGGGCCGTATACCTGAGGGATTAGGCGGGATCCTCGCCGGGCCACAAGCGAAAGTGAGGCTGGCCGTTGACACTGACACGCGACCCACACGCGACAGCCTGCTAGCTCTCCAGACGCGGCAGCCGTTTGGAGGGATTCCCTGCGGCAGACCACGTTGTCGTGAGTACACGAAGAAGATCACATATCGTGTCAGAACCTGCGCCTCATGTGCCTCAGGACAGAAAGGGACGCTATATACTCACCTGTTTGGGTTTTTACAACTCACTAGCATTGGCCGATCTGCATACACAAAGCAGTTTCGTGCCACACTAACAAATGTATGATCTCATTTCTAACTTCTCCTCTCTATTAGAGAGCAGTTTTAGCAATCGTCGCTCCTAGTTCGATCATGTATGGATGACCTCACACACTTGTGGAGTCACTCCACGTGCCATCATCCTTCATCAAACTGCAATATTGGGAAACGTAAAGTACTGTCCAGCGACAGAAGAGACCTAGACTAGTGATGTATCCCAACAAGTAGACCTCAGAGACAATTAACCGACGTGAGGAGAGCCTATCACTGTGTCTTCCTACCGTACTGCCGTGATCATATGCGTGGGTCTTGGTGCAATCTCAACAGAGTACTGCAGATGCTCCAGCACACCCTACTGCCGTTGCAACAACGTAGCAACAACACCCGACGTTTAGCCCTATGTGATGTCGGTACTGTGGAATTTGTGAAGTGCTTTGAATGTTTATAACAATGTGATTTAGTGCCTCATTCTCAGCACAGTCATGAACTTTGTGCAATGTGCACGCACAACTTGATGCCCCATGAACCTTGTTTTTTTTCTTAAATTACTTTCTCTAGTGTTGTTTTTGTAATGTATGTTATACCTTGTATGTGTTTCTGTTTTACACTGTAATTCTTATTACAAATTACTGTATTGTTCTCCACATCATGTTTTTTTTGTATTTTGTATTTATTGTTGTGTGTATGCAAACAATGTGCCTGAAGTCCCCATAAACTGAAGCAGATACCACCACTGTCATTGTGAATGGACCATCAGTTCAGGGAACATTTTGTAAAGGTTATTCTTGCTGCAGGGAGACAGAATGAATCGGAGGTTGTAATTAGATTCTGAAAGCTCACAAAGAGATTGTTAACTTAAATAAAATCATGTGTGAGCGAGTTCAGGTTAGTTTAATGATTAAAATTGTTGTAACATCTTAGGCATTTAATTACGGAGCACTCCAACTCTGATTGTAAAGAATAAATTGCTCCATATTTGGCTCACATGCCCGGGCCATATTTAGAGAGCGAATGTCTGTGTGAATCGGTGTTTGGACGGGGCTCCCTGGGTATGGATGTGTGATGTGAGTGTTAGTGTTCCATATTAAGAAGGTGATGTTGGCTACATCATAAATAATCCTCCCTCTATGAGCTGGATTTTTCAGTTGCAGTGATTTTCTTTGCAGAGTGCGGCATGTGCAACCAGTTTGCGAGATTTTTCTTGGGCGATTGACTCACTACCTTGCTCCTAAGTGAGCCAACCGCTCACCAATTACAATCTAAAATGGCGTAGGGGCTATGAGAGGTGGCATGAGCCCCCTCTCATATTTCTATCTTACGATTTTCCTCTCTAATTGCATGCAGTGAAAAGTCGCTATTCCTTCACACGCGGACTTCCCACGCAGCGTCTCTCGTCACCCGGGTGGTCCGGCGACAGGCGGGCGCTGGTGATCTGGAAAGGGTTAAGCCGACGGGTGTGAGGAAGTCGAGTGAATGCTTTGCAGACGCCGACATTGTCAAAAGACACGCCCGGAGGGGTCTGAAGTAGCGGCTGGGCTAGAGGTTCCGTTACTTCGCAGAAACTTAGCGAAAACACTTTCTGGCGGGCTACCAGCGAGGTGTGGGAATGACTTGTGTACCCAGGCAGTTGTGGCGGGAAAATTCCCGCGCTTTCTGCAAAATAGTAAATGGGATTGGCTTGCTCAGGGCATAGCTCCGTGACGTAGCAAAATCAGCGCAGAAATTGGCGCCAAGAATCTCCATTGGTGGAATGGTAGTGCTCCGGCAATAGAGTGGAATTTTCCGCCGGTTTTCGAGTTGCTGATTGGAACGTTTAACCACGGCCACTGTCGTGGGGGCGGGAATGTTGTGTGTTCGGCCTGTACGGGTGCTCGGAGAGTCGGCTCTCGCCTTTCGGTCGAGGACGTCGAAGCAACCAGCCATCGCCTCCGGTACGCCAGATCGTGTTCTGGCAGTTAAGAAGACAGTTTGGTAATGTATGTCCGCAGCACCGGCAGATAGGGATTTTCCTAGGTGATAATCAGAGCTCAGCAGAGCGCGCCTGTTCGTCTTTTTCTAACTTTGTTCTGTCTTGAGTAGCAGCAATTAATGTTGGGTTAGCTGTGTGTCTCTCTTAAGATTTGAGTGGCAAGGAATTGGCTCCACATACCACTTCGTCTTAAACCTCACAATCTAGTTTAGGGACAACTTCACCTTCACAGCGTTTGTTTGAGTATCCAGTTTGAGCCAATTTGATGTATTATAAATGTTTCATGTGTTTGTGTTTATTATTTTGTGTTTAGTCTTAATAAATCATATTGTTATTTTGGACAGAACTTTCATTCTGTTAATCGGTAGAGCAATCCATCATTTCTCACTACGTTAATGAAACCTTCCTTTATTTAACTTATTTGTCAAATTAAATTATTGCAGGTGCCAAACTCATTTCTACTCCACTTGCAGGGTTGATTACAGTCAGTTCGCGTACATTTTTTTAATCCATGTGCAACAGCAAAAGTCGGAGTTAGAACAGGGGAGGCTTAGAGCACTATTTACATATGTAGATTCTAGAAGAATT
This sequence comes from Schistocerca americana, assembly GCF_021461395.2. NCBI lineage: Eukaryota > Metazoa > Arthropoda > Insecta > Orthoptera > Acrididae > Schistocerca > Schistocerca americana. The sequence continues at coordinate 393,922,809 of NC_060122.1, read as the reverse complement.
TAGTGTTAAATACACTGCTTGCCCCGGCACCACGCATGATAGAATACTGAAAAGTATGTAAGTGTATAAGGAAGAAAATAAAAACAGAGAGAAAAAGATACAACGAAAATACCATAACCTTAGCGCTAGATAATGAAATTAGCTGTAAGAAGCCAAACAAAGGCTTGTTTTGCAAAAGAAAAAAATAACAGCAATTGACAGCCGCGAGGATTGGCCGTGCGGTTAGAGGCGCCGTGTCACGAATTGCGCGGCCCCTCCCGTCGGAGGTTCGAGTCCTCCAAAATGGTTCAAATGTCTCTGAGGACTAAGGTCATCAGTCCCCTAGAACTTAGAACTACTTAAACCTAACTAACCTATGGACATCACACACATCCATGCCCGAGGCAGGATTCGAACCTGCGACCGTAGCGGTCACGCGGTTCCAGACTGTAGCGCCTAGAACCGCTCGGCCATCCCGGCCTGCTCGGGTTTTCCCTCGTGTGTGTGTGTGTGTGTGTGTGTGTGTGTGTGTGTGAGTGTGTGTGTGTGTGTGTGTGTATGTGTGTGTGTTGTTCTTAGTACAAGTTAGTTTAAGTAGTGTGTAAGTGTAGGGACCGATGACCTCAGCAGTTTGGTCCCTTAGGAAATCACACACATTTGAATATTTATGAGCAATTGACTGCGACAAAGAGCGCATAGCAGCTAAGGAAAAAATACCTAGAGCAAATAAGGAATTTCTACAGCAAACTATTTGAAAGAATTCATGAACCACTGGGGACACGTTATGCAAAAGAAAATAACGAAGTTCCAGAAATCCTCCCAATAGAAATAAGGAATGCTATATATTTTAATCAGAGTGGAAAAGAAAGATGATGTCTGACGATTGAAATACTTAACCATACTGGTGAATAAACAGAACAATAACTGGTTAAAAATATTTCCTACTTCTATATACAGCAAAGGTCACCCTTCTAAACAAAAAAGGAACTATTAATAATTTAAAGAATTATCATCCCATATGTTTGCCACTTATCAAATACAAAATTTTCGCTGAAGTCCTTACAAATCGTATCAACGGTATTGTGGAAAACGTAGAACTAGCTAATTTCCGCAGTAATTATAGCACAACTGACCACATATACACACAGTAATTAGTAGAGCCAGTGAATACGAAATGCCACTATGCATAGGTTTTATAGATTTTAAATAGGCTTTTGATTCTGTCAATCACACTATAGTAGTACAGACTCTGACCGAACAGGATGTTGAAACAAGGTCATATGCAGGGTGAACATTAATCAAACCGACAAACTGCAGGAATGGATTCCTGACTGGAAATGAAGGAAAAAACGTCCTATGAACATGTGCCCGGAACTACATCGTTGCCACAGTAGATAGCGCTGACGAATGACAGTTCCTCTGACCACGTGCCGTGGCTGTGTGATTGACGCAGCTTACTGCAAGCAGCAGTAAGGTCCGGTTTCATGTCGGATACAAGCCGAGATGGTGTTGGTATACGGCCGAGCAGATGGAAACGGTCGAGAGGCAGAAAAACCAGTACCCTCACAGACAGCAACCATGTCACACAGCATTTCAAACCCTTTTGTGGTGTTTGTGTGAACATGGGGCCGTTTCAAAGAGACGAACGTGCAATGAGATGATAGACTGTGAGTGCACTAGATTTGGAGGACCGGGTTCTACAGGATATTGAGACGAACCCAATTACAAGTTCCAGGCAAACGCCTCTCCAACATAGTGTAAGCCAAAGTACGATTATGCGTGTCCTGCGTAACAACCGCTAGTATCCTTATCATCTGCAATCCCATGGAGGTCACTTGGAACATCTGTTGTGACGTTGATGCGATGCAGCTCTGTACTGTGTTAAGGGGGATTCATTGTCGTTGAAGGAGCACTGTCCATTTCCGGACGCAAATTCGTAGGAGCTTTTTTTCCTCTATTTCCAATCAGGAATCCGTCCCTGCAGTTTTTTGGTTTTGTTACTGTTCTCCCTGTATATTTTGTAATATCTATGATACCTCCATTCTTCTGTCAGCATCGGAAAGGGAATTTTCCATTTGATGAGGAGTAAAGAAGGGTGATCCTATACTCAGAAAACTATTTGTAGCTGTTGTTGCTTTAATTACGTCTAAAATTATTTGGCAAGAGAGGGGAATTAGAATAAATGGGAGAAAACTCGCTAGCGTGAGAGTTACACATGATACGACAGTAATCCCAAAAGTAAGGTCTTCTATTTTTTTATAAATACAGAACTCTGTGTGGCAGTTGGTCACACTGTTATGAAGACTGCTTCGCGCGCTTTGTGTAAACACGCGCACGCCGCGCTGAGGCGCTCAGTCTTGGCTTGGCAGCCGTTGAGAATGGAAGTGTCATTGGATGTTACCGCCTAGTGCGAATTGCGCGCAGTTATTCGGTTTTTGAAAGCAAAGGGCACTGCGTCGATTGAAATTCATCGCCAATTGACGGAAGTGTCTGGTAGGTCGCGCTTGGATGTCAAAAATGTTCGTAAGCAGTGTAGAGAGTTTGCAGCTGGTCGGACCGAAATTCACAACGAACAAAGGAGCGGGAGACCGTCAATTTCTGAGGAGACAGTGTTGAAGGTTGAGCAAAGCATGCGTAAAGATCGGCGGATCACTCTGGATGATCTCTGCACGTTGGTTCCTGAGGTTTCCCGAAGCACCACTCACAGAATTTTAACGAAAACATTGAACTACCGGAAGGTGTGCGCAAGATGGGTTCCACGCATGCTGACTGAGGACCACATGCGGCAACGAGTTGATGCTTCCCGCGCATTTCTTCGCCGCCTTGCAGCCAAACAGGACAACTTTCTGGACTCAGGTGTCACAGTTGGCTAAACCTGGGCATACCACTTTACACCTGAGACCAAGCAACAATCACGCCAATGGCGGCATCCTTCTTCAGCATGGCGGCGAGCTGGTATGACATGGGCATACAAAAACTGCCACAGCATCTACAAAAATGCATCGACATAAATGATGATTATGTCGAAAAATAGCTAAATGTTCAAGCAGTAAACGGATGTAAACCATTGTAGAAATAAACAGGTCAATGTACTTATAAAAAAATAGGAGACCTTACTTTTGGGATTTCCCTCGTATTTCGCTCCTAGCCGACAATATTGTAACTGGGTAACCTCTATTGATGCTAGTCAATTGTCAGGATGAGCATTACTGCAAACGGCATTTGATCCTGAAGCATTATGTCAGGGTGAAAAATACTGAATAAAATACTTTTTCTCTCTTAACAACATGTGGGCAGGGTGGGTTCTTCCTTGGCTCGGGTATGAGGTAGAATGAAACAGCATTTTTACATAAGATAACTTTTATTGAAAGATTTGTACAATGGTTTCCTTACTGGACTGTTCTGGCTGGGAGAGCGGCAGCTGTGTCGTTTGCGAAGGTTTCTGCTGCGGCAGCGGCGGCGTCTGATTACGCCTGGCGGTGTGTATCTCGTGTCGCCGTCTCGCCCAGTTGACCGGAGACTCGCATCGTGCGGTGGCCCGTTCAATTATTGAGAACGAAATCGTGAATCGGATGGTGATAGCTTGGATGTGGCGTCCCAGTGTTTCTCTTCTCTATGCGGCCGCGTGTGTTGTGCGTCGGCCAGGGGAGCGGCGCGGTGGGGGAAAGCCAATGTCCCGGACTCGACCAACGGACTCCAGCTTGCCAGTCTTCGGCTGTCAGATCTTCCTCCCAGCTCACAGGACTGCTGATGTGAGGCCGTCTCCTTCCCGTCCTCACGAGTCACCCGGGTACGTAAAAATCAGTCTTCAAATACCTTCTAGCTTCTGTCTTCTTGCGGCGAGGCTGCTACTTGCTATTCCATTAAAGTGGCGGACTTGGTGCTTCTGTGTACGATGTAGTCTTTTTCTGCATGACGGTCTTCAGCACCGACTGAACTGTACTGGAACTGAACTGAAAACTACTGTCGGGTCACTGCGTCTCGCGTATTTATTTATTTCAGTTCACTGGAGGTGAACCACTTCACGGTCATTGCCTCGTCTGTCTCATTGAAAAGCTTCTCGAAGAATCTTCTTAACGTCGGTCATTGGCTCTTGCAATGTAGGCGAGGACCTTTGATCACATGTGACAATTGAGAAACACGTGAGCTGGTCGGGCGATGCCCTGACGGCTGAATCGACAGCTCTTGGAATGTGGGGAGGGCGATGGCATCTCCTGAACGTGCTGACTTGCAAGCGGTCATTGCCTGTGCTGCTTGTAATTTGTACTTTACTTATAGTTGCGAAAAACTGCGCCTTAAATCCATTAAAAACAAATATAGTGCAAAACAAGTGGGCAAAACAGTAAAAAAAATGGATTACCCAGTCACATTAATGTTATCACCTGTTCAGCGCGAGAGGTGCTCGAAGGGAGTCGGTGAGGTGTTGCAAGGTACCGACCGTGGAGAGCTGCTCAAGGTTTCTCAGCTAAGGATCCATGGCGTGAACAGCCCGATCGAGGTGGCTGACAGAGTCTTGATTGGGTTTAAATCCAGGGAGTTTGGCGGCCAGGGGAATACAGTAAAGTCATCCAGGTGCTATTAGAACCACGCACGTACACTGCGATCTGTGTGAAACGTTGCATTGTCATGCTGGTAGATACCATTGTGGCGAGGAAAAACAAACTGCATATATGGGTTGGCATGGAGCCCAAGGATAGATGTGTACTGTTGTTGATCCACTGTGCCTTGCAGACTGACGGCATCACCCAGGGAAAGCTACATCCTCCGGCATGGACCGTTCCGATGATTATTGCACGGTGTTCGCTTTCAGACGTTTCACACTACAAGCCCCAGTGGCCAGCTGTCCTTAGGAGCATAAAATGTGATTCATCTGAAAATACCACCTCTTGCCACTCAGTGGGCGTCCAATTGCCGTACTGGTGTGCAAATTCCAGCCATCGTCACCGATGAACAGCAGTCAGCACGGGTGCGTGAGTAGGGCATCTGCTGCAGAAACCCGTACACAGTAACGGCATATGCTGCAGAAACCCATTCGCAGCAACGACCGCTGAACGGTCGTTGAGTAGACACTTTTGGTAGCCTATTGGTTCGTCTGGCCAGTCAGCGACCAACAGCTGCAAGTCTATTCGCCCCTACAGATTTTCATAGCCGTCATTCACCCCTGTCATATGTGGCCCGTGTTGCTCCACAGCTGTCTCGGCAACGTTCTTGGATAAATTCATTTTGCTACGCAGGGTAAAGTTTAACCATGGCGGCACGCGAACAGTGTACAAACTTACCCATTTTAGAAACGTTTCCACTTTAGGCCTGAACACCAGTGATCATGCCCTTCTGGACGAATGATAAATCGCTCCATTTCTTCACTATGACAACCACTGCACTGTCGTCCGCGTCCTCCGACACGCTTTATGTACCCTCCACTGCTAGTGCTGCCACCTGCCGTGTGTGAGTTGTTATTGTAAGTTCACGTCGAACATAGGCGGCGGTCACATTAATACGAGTGGAACGTGTGTTACCAAATACGTTTACGTGGGACAGTTAATAGTTATACAACGACACTTAAAACGTGAAATTTTCAGCCGATTCAAGCTAAATCGGAGGGCTTTCGAAAGAACCACAACCGTTTTTAAATCTAATATGCTGTAGCGACACAGGATCGGGCCAGGGCATGTTGCTGAAATGCAGGCACTCTCCGGCACCCAAAGCTCAGATAATATGTCGCGCCAGCAGCTCCGTCAACCGCAGGGGGACAACCGGCGATCCGAGACACTTCGACAGCGCTTGGTGCGTCGAGTACACGGCCTCAACTGTAACAAAATGGTTCAAATGGCTCTAACCACTATGGGACTTAACATCTGAGGTCATCAGTCCCCCAGAGCTTAGAACTGCAAAAACCTAACTATCCTAAGGACATCACACACATCCGTGCCCGAGGCAGGATTCGAATCTGCGACCGTAGCAGCCGCGTGGTTCCGGACTGAAGCGCCTAGAACCGCTCGGTCACAGCGGCCGGCGAACTGTAACGAGACCTGCCTTGTCTTGAACAGGGTCCGGCAATAAAATCTCCCGCATTTCACGTAGCCGACGTGCGAGTTGCAGTGGGGATGCTGATGTGGAGTGTGTTTAATTTGAAAGCGGCGTACGTGCCATTTTCTGTGTGCGCCATGTCGTGGCTAAGTGAGCATCGTTGCGTTTGTTGTGGATGAATTTATTCGTAACGGTGGTTCTGTAATTAGTTCTCAGCGAGCGATTCGAAGACGACATGATCGTGTCCCGGATAGAAAAACTATTCGACTATGACTGTCAGACTTTAGAAAGACAGGTTCAGCACTGAAAATAAAACCTGCTGGCGGTCCTCGGACTGCAACAACGCCGGAAAATCTGACGCGTGTGTGTGTGTGTCTGTGCAACAATCACCAATGCGTTCAGCAACTAAACATGCAGCTGCCCTGGTATTATCTGATCGGAGTGTAGGAAGATTTCTTCATAGAGAATTTCGTATGCACCCTTTCAAAATGATGGATACCCAGAAATTAAGTGAACGAGGTTTTGAAACTGCAGAACGGCGTGTGAGGAAATTCTTCAGAACATTCCACCTGACACTTTGTTTATTTCTTCGGACGAGGCCCATTTACACTTATCAGGAACTATAACCAAACAGAATTTCCGCTACTGGGCTGCAGAAACATCTCGCGAAATTCATCAGCGACCACTACACAGTCCTCATGTGACTGTTTGGTGCACCGCTGCTGAATGTTTTGTGGGGGATCGTATTTTTCCGAAGAAGGTGGCCGCACGGCGACAAATAATTCAAACCGTTATCGTCACATGCTAGAGACCTTCCTCCAATCTAGGCTAAACAAATTTATTGCAGATCATGAAGGTTAAGAAGTGAGGTTCCAGCAAGATGAAGCGACATCCCATACCTCACGGCGTTCTATGGAAATGTTGCGCTAGTTGGTTCCTGCTCATCTTTTCTCTTTGCAAGGAGACTTCGCGTTGCTATCAAGGTCGCCCGATTTATCGCCTTGTGATTTTTGCTTTGGGGACACTTAAAGGCTCTAGTGTACAAACATCGTCCCACAACACTGCAAGCACTTAAAGAGCTATTACCCAAGAAGTGGCAACAATTCCAAGAGAAATGACACGAAGATGTATGGAGGACCTTCAGGATAGACACCGTCAATGTGTCAACAATGGAGGAGGTCATTTAGCAAATATAATTTTTAAAACCTAATAATCCAAAAAGGCAAAGTGTGTATTTTTCATGAATAAAAGTAATTTTTCTCTATCATATTTAGTTTTTCTGTGACAGCTTATTAAATTGAGGGAGGTTTTAATGCCGGACCCCGTATAAAAGCTGGCCACTTGGCCAGGCTGGCATATCAACAAAGCCGGGCCTCGAACTAGCGTCCGCTGTGTGTTAGCTTTCGCTGTGAGGCCTCCAAGATCGTTTCTGGTGCTGGGCGCCGCCGCCAGTGTCGAACCGATGTCCTCCTGGCCACGGAGAGGCGGGCACCCACTGGGGTCAACCTCTCGCTTCGGCTGGGCGGAACTCAGCCGCTCCGCTAGCAGCGTAACAACATAAAGTCGGCGCATCTGACGCAACAATACCAAGGTACGCCGGCCATACAAGGCTTCGGCACTACACGGGCAGCAGTTACCGCTGTTCTCGTGAGATCCAAAAATAGTTCAAATGGCTCTGAGCACTATGGGACTTAACATCTGTGGTCATCAGTCCCCTAGAACTTAGAACTACTTAAACCTAACTAACCTAAGGACATCACACACATCCATGCCCGAGGCAGGATTCGAACCTGCGACCGTAGCAGTCGCGTGGTTCCGGACTGCGCGCCTAGAACCGCTAGACCACCGCGGCCGGCTCGTGAGATCCCTTCTCGCCACCATGGGCCGTGAGATCGATCCTGACCACGCCCGTTAGATCTGGTCGACAGGGTGAGAGGCAACCTGCGATTTTTTTTTTTTTTTTTGATGATGCTGTGGAGTGCTGGAAGGTGTCGACGATTAGGATGACATAGGCAAAATTTGCAGTTGCTATTATGAGTGGCAGCTGGGCCTAAATGTACATAAATGTAAGTTAATGCCAATGAGTATGATAAACAAACCCATAATGTTCGGATACAGCATTAGTAGTATCCTGCCTGACACAGTCCGTCGTTAAAATATCTTGAAGTAACGTGGCAAAGCGATATGAAATGGAACGAGAGAGTGGGGAATGTGTTAGGGAGAGCGAATGGTGTACTTCGGTGTATTGGGAGACCGCCTATGGGAAGCTGGTGCGACCTATTCCTGTGTACGGCTCGACTGTTTGAGATCCGTACCAGGTCAGATTGACGGAAGACATCGAAGCAGGCCAGAGGTGGGCTGGTAAAATTGTTAACGGTAGCTTCGAACAACACGCAATTGTCACGGAGATGCTTCGGGAACTCAAATGGGAATACCTGGACGGAAGGCGACTTTTCGAGGAACACTAAGAAAATTTAGAAAACCGGCGTTTGAAAGTGACTGCAGAGCAGTCCTACTGCCGCTAATACATATTTCGCGTAAGGACCACGAAGATAAATAGGAGAAATTAGGGCTCATACGGAGGCATACGGATACTCTTTCTTCCCTCGCTCTATAAGGGTAAGTAATAGGGAAAGACGGCTGATGTACAGTATGTAGAAGAACCAAGACAGAACACTAAGGCTGGAGGACCAAGAACGAAGTGCACGGATTGAAAAGCGTGTAAGCCAGAGATGCAGTCTTTCGCCCCCACTGTTCAGTCTGTATGTAGAAGAAGCAGAAACGGAATTAAAAGAAAGTTTCAAAAGTGAGATTAAAATTCGAGATCAAAGGATATCAATGTTAAGATTTGCTGACTCACTGATGACACAGTATCGTCAGTGAAAGAGAAGAAGAATTACAGGACCTGTTGAACAGAATGAGCAGTATACTGAGCAGAGATTATGAACTGAGAGTAAATCGAAGAAAGACGAAGGTAATGACAAGTAGCAGATACGAGAACAGCGAGAAACTTAACATCATAATTAGTGATTACGAAGTAGATGAAATTAAGGAATTCTCCTACCTAGGCAGCGACGAGTCAGGGAGTGGAATATCAGAAGTTTGAACATGTCGGGGAAGCTAGAAAATCTGAAAAGGGAAATGCTACGGCTCAATCTAGATGCAGGGTGCCAGTGAAGTGCAATGGAAAAAAAGACAAGAATTTCTGGGTGTATGAGTACAGGGTAATACGAACAGCGACAGAAAATGGTAAACGGGAGTATGATTTGTTATGAACAGGAAGGTACCTAGGGCAGAGAATGAGCTGCTGTGAACAGTTCACTGATGGGGCTGTTGTCATCAGAAACGATAGCAGATCAACACCGACAATAAAAATTCAGGAATACATGCCAACGTCGCATGCAGAAAATGAAGAGATAGGGAAAGTATATGAGGATACCGAAAGGGTAACTTAGTACGTAAACCGAGAGGAAAATCTAATTGTCGTGAGCCGGCCGCGGTGGTCTCGCGGTTCTAGGCGCGCAGTCCGGAACCGTGCGACTGCTACGGTCGCAGGTTCGAATCCTGCCTCGGGCATGGATGTGTGTGATGTCCTTAGGTTAGTTAGGTTTAAGTAGTTCTAAGTTCTATGGGACTGATGACCACAGCAGTTGAGTCCCATAGTGCTCAGAGCCATTTGAACCATTTCAACACTACAGGCTGATATGATGGTAGTTTCCCATCGTAATACGTTCCATGTAGGAGCCTCAACCTTGTGCACTGTATATCGAGACCATCACCGTTGTGGGTCTTTTTGTCCTGACATCCCGACAAGACCCAATCTTGTCGCGATTTTGCAAAAAACTGTTACGGGCTTGCCTTATGTATTGAAGAGCGCACAGCATGTAAATGCAGCCTAAGTTAGATTTATATATGTCAACGAGTTTATGTTGACAAAGTCGTCTCACAGATGAAGTTGCATGTTGCGTGTCCTGTATTGACGTTGCAATCACCTTCTAGGTCTAGCGCCATCATTCGAGAAAATGCCAGACTTCTCCAGTAATACGGGGCAGGAACTATTTAAGCAGCGCCACGCGGAAGAATCGGGCAGATCCTGTTTGTACAGCGATCTGATAAAACGATTCTTTCTATACGTAATACGAACAACGAGTGCAAGCTAGTAATGTCTGAAGTGTGTACTGTGGGTATATAGGGTATAGTGACGTGTACTTTGATGACTGAAGTGTTATTATAAACCTATCATAGCTTACAAAAATGCCTAAGGATGGAAAGAGGAAGTGTCACTTTTCGGATGATTACACAGAAGAGTGGTCTTTTGTCAAGAAAGGACGTACGGATCAGGAAGTGTTGTGTGAGATATGTAGCAGTTTTATCTCAGTTATTAATGGAGATAAGGTAGATGTGAGGCGTCACGTTTCTACGAAGAATCATACAAATAGATTCGCGATGGCATCGACATCAAAGCCTATTTCTACACTCACGATTAAATAAGATACCCAGGAAGAATTGCTTGTTGCTGCTGCAGAAGTAGCAACAGCGTATATAGTTGTCAAGCATTATTAATACTTCCTTTTTTCTTGACTGTACCGTAAAACTGAATGCCGCAATACACCTGACTCCAAATTTGCCGCACGACAGTCTACAGGCAGGACCAAAGCTACAGCGATTGTTAAAAAATATTCTCGCACCACATTCTGCGTCTGAATACACAGAACAATTGCAAGAAGATTCATTTTACGGCATAGGCACCGATGCATCCAACCACAAGGCTGAAAAGATTTTTCCTTTATTTGTTGAATACTTTATTGAAAACAACGGAATCCAACAAAAGCTGCTGAACTTTGATTCGCTGAATAAGGAAACATCGGAGACAATTACGTAGTTTTGTCTAAACACTTCAAGGACAAATTCCATAAGATAAATTAATCACTTTTTGTGGAGACAGTACCAGTATCAGCTTCGAAGGGCTTCACCGACGCTGCCAGCAGAACGTGTTTCATCAAATTAAAGAAGAACTAGGAGGAAATGTCGAAGGGATTGTATGCTCTGCTCATATTCTCCATAATACTGTATCAAGCGCTGGTGGAGTCTTAATTCAAATGGTTCAAATGGCTCTGAGCACTATGGGACTTAACATCTATGGTCATCAGTCCCCTAGAACTTAGAACTACTTAAACCTAACTAACCTAAGGACATCACACAACACCCATTCATCACGAGGCAGAGAAAATCCCTGACCCCGCCGGGAATCGAACCCGGGAACCCGGGGGTGGGAAGCGAGAACGCTACCCCACGACGACGATCTGCGGACGCAGTCTTAATTGCCGACATTCAAATAATCGCCTTATATTTAAAATATTTAATTATTTTCCAATATACACGGTAAGGACAGAGAAGCTGAAAGAGTTGGGATTATACGTTGGTGTCAATCGCCGGACTCTTCTAACTCACTCAAAAACAAGATGGCTGTCGTTAATGCCCGCAGATGAAAGAATTCTCAAGCGCAGGATTCCATTAAAACAATTTTTTTATGCCGAAGACAGGCCACCTAAAATAATTTCAGAAATTTTTGTAGTCCGATTAGTGAAATTTGCTTCATGATTCTGCAGTCGAAATTGGCTCTGTTTGAAAAAAAAATGAATAAATTAAAAGCATGGAGAAGAATTAAGTCTCGGTAATTGAAATAAGAAATTTATCAATCGACACTCAAAGATGTCTGAGTGAAAGGAAGACTGCCAGTTTCATTAACACACAATTCGAGATGTGTTGTTGTGGTCTTCAGTCCTGAGACTGGTTTGATGCAGCTCTCCAATTCGAGATAGGTTTGAACAAATTAAAGAATGAGAACGCTAACCGAAAAGTGGTGAATTTCGAAATTTGAGGAAGAGACGATAGGTTTCTATAAATGGTTCAAATGGCTCGAAGCACTATGGGACTTAACATCTGAGGTCATCAGTCCCCTAGACTTAGAACTGCTTAAACCTAACTAACCTAAGGACATCAGACACATCTATATCCGAGGCAGTATTCGAACCTGCGACCGTAGCAGCCGCATTGTTCCGACCTGATGCGCCTAGAACCGCTCGGCCACAACGGCCAAATGGTTCAAATGGCTCTGAGCACTATGCGACTTAACGTCTGAGGTCATCAATCGCCTAGAACCTAGAACTACTTAAACCTAACTAACCTAAGGACATCACACACATCCATGCCCGAGGCAGGATTCGAACCTGCGACCGTACCTTCTGATGAAGGTATATTGATATATACAGAAACCATGGTCAATAATTTTAATAAATCTTTGTCCTGCAACTGTTTTGGCTGTCATCATTTACCGTGATAAATTAAAAGTAATTACATTAAATATTTTTTTTACTTCATTTCTACACCTCCATCTCAGAGTGACACGACGAGGTGCCAGTTAGATACGGCAGCCCTAACACAGTGGTAACCACTAAGAGCTGCTGCCGAGTGGTATATTCAGTAAAGTTCTTTGCCCCACAGGCGGTGACAGCGCGTGAGCCGTGCCCAGTGGCGCGTGGGCTGACCGCCAAGTGAAGCACGTCCGGTTGCCGCCGAAGGGGTCGTCGGTCTGCCGGCCTTCGCCGCTGCAGCTGAGCAGCGCCTGCCGTTGCCGTGTCGCAACGCAGCTGGCTGGCGCTCAGCGTCGCAAATAGCAGCGCCCGGCTATCCGCGGCCTGGTGGGGGCGGAATTGGGGGGGGGGGGGAAGTTGTGGGCCAGGCTACGGCCGCGGCTGTGACGTAACGACGACAGGCAGCGCCGCGCCGCGTGCCAAGGTCGCTTCGAGCTCAGCAGGAGGGGCCGTGTAAACTGCCTGTCTCTCGCGAGCCCCGTCGTCCGTGCTTTCGCTCTTCTCTACCCGCTGCGCTACTTGCACGCCAGTAGTCTAAAAGCCGTCGGCATACGGACCGCGCTGTCGAGTTTAACGTGGTGCTGAACTCTCAGAAACAATGCGACTTGCCCATACTGTACCTGTGCCTCAGCGTAGCGTGGTACAGGCGATCGCAGTGCGCTTCATCTACATCTACATCCATACTCCGCAAGCCGCCTGACGGTGTGTGGCGGAGCGTACTTTGAGTACCTATATCGGTTCGCCCTTCTGTTCCAGTCTCGTATTGTTCGTGGAAAGAAATATTGTCGGTATGCCTCTGTGTGGTCTCTAATCTCTCTGATTTTATCCTCATGGTCTCTTCGCGAGATATACGTAGGAGGGAGCAATATACTGCTTGATTCCTCGGTGAAGGTATTTTCTCGAAACTTCAACAAATGTCCGTACCGAGTTATTGAGCGTCTCTCCTGCAGAGTCTTCCACTGGAGTTTGTCTGTCATCTCCGTAACGCTTTCGCGATTACTAAATGATCCTGTACCGAAGCGCGCTGCTCTCCGTTGGATCTTCTCTATCTCTTCTATCAACCCCATCTGGTACGGATCCCACACTGGTGAGCAATATTCAAGCAGTGGGCGAACAAGTGTACTGCAACCTACTTCCTTTGTTTTCGGATTGCATTTCCTTAGGATTCTTCCAATGAATCTCAGTCTGGCATCCGCTTCACCGACGATCAACTTTATATGATCACCCCATTTTAAATCACTCCTAATACCTACTCCCAGATAATTCAAACTGCTTCCAGTTGCTGACCTGCTGTATTGTAGCTAAATGATAAAGGAACTTTCTTTGGTTCAAATGGTTCAAATGGCTCTGAGCGCTATGGCACTTAACTTCTGAGGTCATCAGTCGCCTAGAACCTAGAACTACTTAAACCTAACTAACCTAAGGACATCACACAACACCCAGTCATCACGAGGCAGTGAAAATCCCTGACCCCGGCGAGAATCGAACTTTCTTTCTATGTATTCGCAGCACATTACACTTGTCTACATTGAGATTCAATTGCCATTCCCTGCACCATGCGTCAATTCGTTGCAGATCCTCCTGCAATTTCCTAAAATTCCGTACATTTTTCGATTGTTACAACCTCTCGATATACTACATCATCAGCAAAAAGCCTCAGTGAACTTCCGATGTTATCCACAAGGTCATTTATGTATATTGTGAATAGCAACGGTCCTACGACACTCCCCTGAAATCACTCTTACTTCCGAAGACTTCTCTCCATTGAGAATGACATGCTGCGTTCTGTTATCTAGGAAGTCTTCAGTCCAATCAAACAATTGGTCTGATAGTCTATATGCTGTTACTTTGTTCATTGAACGACTGTGGGGAACTGCACCGAAAGCCTTGCGGAAGTCAAGAAACACGGCATCTACGTGGGAACCAGTGTCTATGGCCCTCTGAGTCTCGTGGACGAATAGCGCGAGCAGGATCTCACATCGGCAGTTGTGGGCTGTATCTGGCTCGCAAATCACACTGTTTACGAAATGGACGGGCGTAAAACTCCTTCGTCGGCTCTATTAGGACGCACATTTCCTCCTATGCCCATGTGTGTATGATGTTCTGTCTGTAGTATACGCAAATAAAAGCTCCAATATTCTAGGACATGTTCTAAGGCAAAACGAAAAGTACCATGGTCTGTCAATAAGGACATCAGCTTATAAAAGTTCCATTGCAAACAGTGCGATACAATTCTTACTTGTTCACTCTCCCTATTCAGCAGCAGAATGTTTACAAAATGGGAAATAAGAAACGTGAAAAAAACAAGTGCAAACTATCTTGTTGCAAGTAGTGCAGGCTGTTTTGTAGATTAAGACAGCCCCCGAATTTACGATGAGATATGACGCACAAAATTTAAAAAAAATCTATTTTTCAAAAATATGTTCACTTTGTAGCACACGTCTTTCTGCAGACTTTGATGTATAAAACATACATGTTCGAGGAAATGTAAGACATGTTATTTGGTCTTCAGTGTGCCAAAGGGCATTGCCACTCCCCTTCACACAACAATCACTGTATTTCGCTCTGTGGAATTCTGTTCACGACAGTGGAAATTAAAATGTCCTATGGTGCCTTTTCTGTTCCCAGTTGGCCGGTTCGACACCCTGCCTCCCTTACAAAAAACTCACAATTAATACTGGATGGGATTACTTGTAACTGGGAGAATGAGAACTCTTCAGAAAATTTGCCCTCTTTATTGCTCATCAGCAAATAACCTTGTCTTTTGTGTGACATAAGGTTAAATATAGGGAACATAAAACCAGTTGAAAGAAGTCTGCTGGAGCACACTCGTATGTGGCACCCGAATGTGATAAGAATATTACTGTAAACTAAACTGAAAGTACGATATTATAAACGAGGTAAGTTTCTGATAGGCTTTATAAAGCGGATTGCTGAGTGTGCACGTTCGCAGAGCCAAAGATACTGTTTCTGGTCTGAGACTGTAGTGCTCAAGTAAGAGAGCGCTAGGCGCACAGTTATAGGTAGCTGTCTGTGAGCGAAAGACGATGGAGGAGGCAGTTTTTGTGGTGTGCTGTGTGAAATCACCAACTGTTAGATTAATGTAGCAATTACGAAAACCTGTAAGTAGAAGTCTTCTCGCAAGCAAAGTAAAAATGTTAAGTACTTTTGATTTTTGTTATGCCAGTGCGTTAGTATAGGAGAGTTGGCTGATAATTTGTAATCGTTCAAAAAAAATGGTTCAAATGGCTCTGAGCACTATGGGACTTAACAGCTGTGGTCATCAGTCCCCTAGAACGTAGAACTACGTAAACCTAACTAACCTAAGGACATCACACACATCCATGCCCGAGGCAGGATTCGAACCTGCGACCGTAGCAGTCGCGCGGTTCCGGACTGCGCGCCTAGAACCGCGAGACCACCGCGGCCGGCGTAATCGTTCAGTAACCACAGAATGTAAGTATACTGATTTGATGAAAAGGCTAGTTAGATATTTCACTTTTGTAATGTTTCTAAGATTTGTTCACAGAGCTTTATGTAATTTGATGATTTGAATTTATGCTGGTTTAGTGAAGTTAGACAATACTGGCTATATAAGTCTCATTATTTGTGGATCAATTAGTAAATATGATATATTATTCTAACCAATGTAGCTTTGATGGTCAAATGTTTTTTATGAAAAGCCAAACTTAACTTGCAACGTAATTTTGCTAAAAACATCAGTGTTAGTAATTCACCACAATCAGTACCGTCTTCAAGTCCAGGTCATATATTTTTCAGAGAAGTTGGATTTTTCTTAAGTGTTTTCATTTATTAGCCAAAAGAATTTCATGTACATTATAAAGTACACTCCTGGAAATTGAAATAAGAACACCGTGAATTCATTGTCCCAGGAAGGGGAAACTTTATTGACACATTCCTGGGGTCAGATACATCACATGATCACACTGACAGAACCACAGGCACATAGACACAGGCAACAGAGCATGCACAATGTCGGCACTAGTACAGTGTATATCCACCTTTCGCAGCAATGCAGGCTGCTATTCTCCCATGGAGACGATCGTAGAGATGCTGGATGTAGTCCTGTGGAACGGCTTGCCATGCCATTTCCAGCTGGCGCCTCAGTTGGACCAGCGTTCGTGCTGGACGTGCAGACCGCGTGAGACGACGCTTCATCCAGTCCCAAACATGCTCAATGGGGGACAGATCCGGAGATCTTGCTGGCCAGGGTAGTTGACTTACACCTTCTAGAGCACGTTGGGTGGCACGGGATACATGCGGACGTGCATTGTCCTGTTGGAACAGCAAGTTCCCTTGCCGGTCTAGGAATGGTAGAACGATGGGTTCGATGACGGTTTGGATGTACCGTGCACTATTCAGTGTCCCCTCGACGATCACCGGTGGTGTACGGCCACTGTAGGAGATCGCTCCCCACACCATGATGCCGGGTGTTGGCCCTGTGTGCCTCGGTCGTATGCAGTCCTGATTGTGGCGCTCACCTGCACGGCGCCAAACACGCATACGACCATCATTGGCACCAAAGCAGAAGCGACTCTCATCGCTGAAGACGACACGTCTCCATTCGTCCCTCCATTCACGCCTGTCGCGACACCACTGGAGGCGGGCTGCACGATGTTGGGGCGTGAGCGGAAGACGGCCTAACGGTGTGCGGGACCGTAGCCCAGCTTCATGGAGACGGTTGCGAATGGTCCTCGCTGATACCCCAGGAGCAACAGTGTCCCTAATTTGCTGGGAAGTGGCGGTGCGGTCCCCTACGGCACTGCGTAGGATCCTACGGTCTTGGCGTGCATCCGTGCGTCGCTGCGGTCCGGTCCCAGGTCGACGGGCACGTGCACCTTCCGCCGACCACTGGCGACAACATCGATGTACTGTGGAGACCTCACGCCCCACGTGTTGAGCAATTCGGCGGTACGTCCACCCGGCCTCCCGCATGCCCACTATACGCCCTCGCTCAAAGTCCGTCAACTGCACATACGGTTCACGTCCACGCTGTCGCGGCATGCTACCAGTGTTAAAGACTGCGATGGAGCTCCGTATGCCACGGCAAACTGGCTGACACTGACGGCGGGGGTGCACAAATGCTGCGCAGCTAGCGCCATTCGACGGCCAACTCCGCGGTTCCTGGTGTGTCCGCTGTGCCGTGCGTGTGATCATTGCTTGTACAGCCCTCTCGCAGTGTCCGGAGCAAGTATGGTGGGTCTGACACACCGGTGTCAATGTGTTCTTTTTTCCATTTCCAGGAGTGTATTATGGCCAGCATTGCACACTGCTGAGCCTGTGGCGAGAATATTTTTTATGAGGGACCAAAATATACCGCGTTCAACCGTTGCTGCTTTTGAGAGGCCACAGGATTCACTGCCTAAGGGGCTGAATGTATTTTACAGTGACTGTATTTCTTTATTATGAATATGAATAGTGTGTGTGTGTAACTAATATCAAATGCCTATTAGGCCCACTTCAAGCAAAAAGTTTTATGTTAGGAAACTCCGTCCATACGCCCCAGTTTCCCAAGCATGAAATCGAAAGACAGAAGTGGGGAATTTTTATATTAACTTGGAATGTCATATTCTTCCATATAACTTGTGTGATGTCCCCGTTTCTTCTCCTTCCTCGTTCTAAGAAACGATGTTGTCATCACTACTTATGCGACTATTCCTGCAGTCTCCGGTTAACTTCACTAACCATGCCGGAATCACCAGTTTAGTTACTCGCATTTACTCACCGGTTGGGCGTTACTGCATGTTTGTACAACACGTTTTCCGCGATATTCGGAGAAGAGAACTTAAGCAGCTGCTAACCGGGGTTGTACAACTGGCCCTTAATAGGGTAGTATCTGGAAATGATTCTCTGTGAAAATTTCATTTTCTTGGATACACCGAGATGATTAATACGTAATCTTTCTTATCTGTTATACCTATTAGTTGTTTATTTCCACTCTGGTAGCCTGAAACTATCGATTTCGCTAATAATTATAGCAACGCTGATCATTTGCACACCCAATCAACCACATAAATAAACGGCGATTGGTATTTGGGTTTACTCCGCTCAGCTCGTACAGCCCCGTCCACTTTTGTCAGAAGAAAAGTTTTTTTATTTATAGATGCGACGGGGGTTCCCCTGGTAAAGACATCGCGTACGATATGCACGCATTCAAAAATCAACTTGCGATTCGTTCAGAAATCAACTTTGAATGTGTTCAAAAACGTTCAAAATCATAGGAATAATCGGTACACGTTACGTCGGATGTTATAGAATATACTTTTATTAAAATAATAAGAAAGTTTCAGAACCTATATGAAAATTCCAAGGCTAGTAATAAAAATGTCCAGATGTAGTATGGCGTTGTTATTGAACTAGTGTGTGTAGCGTCTCTGTTTGTAGGTCTGTGAAGGAAACTATCTCAATCGGCGTCGACTACTCCCACAGTGTACGTAATTTCGTACACGTAGACGGTTGCCTGTAAAATTCTTGAAATGTAAGAGAAAGAAAACTTCTATACGATCTTCTCGAACTGGAACACTGCCATTCGCATTCGGTCATTCGATGATTGGCTGTGGGTGAAATGAGTTCGCTTTAGCAGAGAAAACTTTCTCTATATGCTTTTGACCACGTTATTGAAGCAGGTTCTACAGCAGACATCGACCTCCAAATGTTGTAAGTCCTATACAAGCTTGCAGTACCTAATTTACCACAGAATCCTTTATCAAAATTAAATACGCGCAATTACCTTTGAAATGCAACAGACTGTATTATGACCGTTACTAAACTCCACATTGACATTAAATATCGCTTTTTAATCTCAAAAAACGCAAATTATGCAATATGGCGGCTAACAATGACTGTTTTATTGCACACACTACCTACACGTCCTCACGTTACCCTGTCTCGTGACAAAGCCCCATCACATTCCGATTTTCTTACTTTTCTTCTCTCGCCACGGAGCAACGCGAAGTCAAAGAATAACTGTCTCGCTCGCGCAGGCGAAACGCACCATTTTGCGTTATATATTAACTTTAGACCACCTACCGTACACCTTCACCTGCCCATGTTAGGCAAAATTTTTCTGCCTGACTCATAGAGTACTATCACCGTCAGAGGGTGGTACGGGACTATAAGTCCCACAACAGATCCTGGAATATTCAATAGCAGGTATTCATTAGCTGACATTTAATTGTGTTGATCCATGACCACTATCGGCAGGCGGTGGCCGAGGGATATTACACCGTATACTGAAAGCTTTAATCGCAAGTATTTATTAGCTGATATTTGGTTATAACAAATTGTATCAAGAACACTGCGCTTATTAAGGTTCCTCAGTGTACCGTTGCCTAGAAACACCATACTTCGTAATGCATAAGCTACGATAATTCTTTAACCACCAATATGACATATCCCGTCATTTTATCACAACAAATCATATCACAACAAATCATATAATTAATGACGGGATTTCGAGAGATCCTAAGTTTTTTGATGGTTAGAAGCGAAATATATAGGCCTACATAAGGGCTTCAACAGAAAGCCAGTATGGCAGCATGCGACTCTGTACTGAAGAGATATGCTGTGCTTATGACGTAGGTGCCTTTCTATCCCCTCAGTGGTCAAAGTTCAGAATATCTGTTATACTTGAGATTGCTCTGCACCTTCGGAGAGACTTCCCAACGTGCTTTTCCCACGCTGTGATGTCAGAAACTCGGCAGCGAGGTCGACGAGAAAGGCAGGCCATAGTGGGTACGTCACAGCACGTGACAATGCGGGCCTTACGAATGCCAACAGCCGTCGCTGGCGTGGAGTGAGTAACTATTTCACACGAGTTTAATAACTGTTGAGTGCGCGTTTAAATGCTTGCAAGTTCTCGATCAACGACAAAATTAAGGCCGTTAGCGGGTACCTTTTGAAGTGTGGCGAACTGGCCGATTAATGTGACGTCACAAGTTCGTGGCAGGGCCAGTATATCTCGTTGGGCCCGCTATGCACGCTCAACGCTCGACTTTGAAATGCACGGTCCGTGTACCGACGGCTTAAGGTCTGGCATACACGCGAATCTCTTTTGCTCTCAGGAATATGGTACTCTCAGATAGTACTCTCAGAATTGTTCGCATCAAGGTTGAATTTTCGTTGATAGTTACTGCCCGATAGTTACTTGCGAGTACTTTCTGTAATTCTCTGAGTGTCCTGCAAGAGCAGATGTCGGTAAAGTTTAGATACAGCAGGGTGAGAGAGTGAGAGTTGAAGAATCACTCTCCATGGTCCGCAGCTCGTGGTCGTGCGGTAGCGTTCTCGCTTCCCACGCCCGGGTTCCCGGGTTCGATTCCCGGCGGCGTCAGGGATTTTCTCTGCCTCGTGATGTCTGGGTGTTGTGTGATGTCCTTAGGTTAGTTAGGTTTAAGTAGTTCTAAGTTCTAGGGGACTGATGACCATGGCTGTTAAGTCCCATAGTGCTCAGAGCCACTCTCCATGACATTTTGCTGTCATAGTTCTGTCCGTGAAGGAATAGACCGTGATGGAAGAGACGGGCTGCAGCTGCACCTTCAATACTTTTCGTGCAAAGAAAAAACGTGAACGACCGTGATCGCTTCGGATAAGAGGACTCATTTGGCAGCGGCATGATTTTCCAGCATGCAAGAATCTGATTGAAAACCTCTTGATGGAAAATCAGCAACTATAAAGAAATTTTGTGAGAATGACAGCGATGGAGATGAAAGAAATACGCTTTATAACTGGACCCAAAATTGCTACTCTTGATACTATTATGCGTAAATCTGTTTCTGTTGAAGACTGTAAGATGGCAAGAACTATGCCCCTTACATGAAGTCATTAAAGATCACCGAACTCATGCTGAGTGAACAGTAGGGCTGAACAAAAATGACTGACAAGGTACAATGCATCTTGAGAAGAGGGTATAGTATGGATGTATTGGAATAATTAATGTTGCTTGATGGTTTTAAAGTAATTCACACGACATGAAAACTTTGTGGAAATGCGTCGATTTACTGGAGACTAGTTTATCCCAAGGAAGTACTGGGCTATTACAAATGACTGAAGCGATTTCATAAATTCACTGTAGCTCCATTCATTGACATATGGTCACGACACACTACAGATACATAGAAAAACTCATAAAGTTTTGTTCGGCTGAAGCCGCACTTCAGGTTTCTGCCGCTAGAGCGCTCGAGAGCGCAGTGAGGCAAAATGGCGACAGGAGCCGAGAAAGCGTATGTCGTGCTTGAAATGCACTCACATCAGTCAGTCATAACAGTGCAATGGCCGGCCGAAGTGGCCGTGCGGTTAAAGGCGCTGCAGTTTGGAACCGCAAGACCGCCACGGTCGCAGGTTCGAATCCTGCCTCGGGCATGGATGTTTGTGATGTCCTTAGGTTAGTTAGGTTTAACTAGTTCTAAGTTCTAGGGGACTAATGACCTCAGCAGTTGAGTCCCATAGTGCTCAGAGCCATTTGAGCCATAACAGTGCAATGACACTTCAGGACGAAGTTCAACAAAGATCCACCAACTGCTAACTCCATTCGACGATGGTATGCGCAGTTTAAAGCTTCTGGATGCCTCTGTAAGGTGAAATCAACGGGTCGGCCTGCAGTGAGCGAAGAAAAGGTTGAACGTGTGCAGGTAAGTTTCACGCGTAGCCCGCGGAAGTCGACGAATAAAGCAAGCAGGGAGCTAAACGTACCACAGCCGACGGTTTGGAAAATATTACGGAAAAGGATAAAGCAGAAGCCTTACCGTTTACAATTGCTACAAGCCCTGACGCCCGATGACAAAGTCAAACGCTTTGAATTTTCGGCGCGGTTGCAACAGCTCATGGAAGAGGATGCGTTCAGTGCGAAACTTGTTTTCAGTGATGAAGCAACATTTTTTCTTAATGGTGAGGTGAACAGACACAATGTGCGAATCTGGGCGGTAGAGAATCCTCACGCATTCGTGCAGCAAATTCGCAATTCACCAAAAGTTAACGTGTTTTGTGCAGTCTCACGGTTTAAAGTTTACAGCCACTTTTTCTTCTGCGAAAAAAAACGTTACAGGACACGTGTATCTGGACATGCTGGAAAATTGGCTCATGCCACAACTGGAGACCGACAGCGCCGACTTCATCTTTCAACAGGATGGTGCTCCACCGCACTTCCATCATGATGTTCGGCATTTCTTAAACAGGAGACTGGAAAACCAATGGATCGGTCGTGGTGGAGATCATAATCAGCAGTTCATGTCATGGCCTCCACGCTCTCCTGACTTAACCCCATGCGATTTCTTTCTGTGGGGTTATGTGAAAGATTCAGTGTTTAAACCTCCTCTACCAAGAAACGTGCCAGAACTGCGAGCTCGATTCAACGATGCTTTCGAACTCATTGATGGGGACATGCGGCGCCGAGTGTGGGAGGAACTTGATTATCGGCTTGATGTCTGCCGAATCACTAAAGCGGCACATATCGAACATTTGTGAATGCCTAAAAAAACTTTCTGAGTTTTTGTATGTGTGTGCAAAGCATTGTGAAAATATCTCAAATAATAAAGTTATTGTAGAGCCGTGAAATCGCTTCAATCATTTGTAATAACCCTGTATTCAGAGTTGACTGCGGCCGGGCTGGGGAGCGGCGAAGGGAAGCAACAATAGGCAGCTTAGGGCGGCTCAAACTCTGAGAAAGTGGTAATGAGGCACGGCCTTCAGCTGCCTTAAGATGAGTGACAGAGAGGGGGGTGGTTGACCTCATGCTGGTGTTCCGGGAAGCAGACGGAGAACTCGTACACCTGTTGATAAATGTCTGTTGTCCCGTTTTCAGTGAAACATATGAGAAAGCCGCGCAAAGCTACGGTGGAGCGGTCAAGAGAGGCCAAAATATGCGTGTTCGTGATTCGTGACTATAGCAACTTCACGCTGAATTCACGGTCCGCAGAGTCATTTTCTTAATTAATTTTATGTTCAACATTTGCATCTGGTGTTCAATAGCTGAATATAACATAAATGTGCACCCCCTTTTAATTAAAAGTGATCAATTCTGAATCAATTAATGTCAACACTGCCACCGCAGTTCAATCAGGAGTCACAGGGCCTTATTACCTTATTACTTTTTTTGCATTATCCGATATTGCGGTAGTTTTGCACTCTCTGTTGATCTGTTAGTCAATTAGCTGGGGTGAACACGCGCCAAAACCAGATAAGTGACGGGTGGGGTGTTACATCATAAGGAATCCAAAGATATTGGAGCATCGTGCATCCTATGAACTCGAAATGGCTCCAGTGACAGTGTGGAATGTCCTGCGACAGAAGCTGTCTATCAAACCAATCAAATTGGAGCCAGTGCAGAAGCTCAATGACGACGGCAAAGACAAGCGTTTTAAGTTTTGTTTGCAGTTGTAACAATTGAATGAGGATGGGGATGGCATTGTTGATTGCTTAATTTGTAGGGAGGAAGCGACTTTTCACATTAATGGGAAACTGAACAGGCATAATGATCGAACTGTACGGGCCATTCTTCTTCGCCGAGTTCACTGTCAGTGGATTTTCCTTCTTGGACACGTTCAGCAGTGGCTGATGCCTCAAATGCAATCGGATTCTCCGTTCACTTTTCGGCAGGATGGGGCTCCACCCCATTTTCATTGTGAAGTTCGTGGGTTCCTGAACATGGAGCTGCTGCATCGATGGAGTGGCCGTGCTGTTTCATGAAATGGCCTCCCTGATTACCAGATCTGTGGGGACACATTAAAGATCTGGTGTATGTACCGCCTCTACCACGTGATGTAGCAGAGCTCCGGGAGAGAACACGGGAAGCGACTGCCACAGTCGACGATGCCATGCTGGCTGGGACGGCTATGGCAAGAATTCGATTACCGTATTGATGTCTGCCGCCTCACTCATTGTTCGCATGTCGAATGTTTGTAAAAAAACTTTCAGAGTTTCTCTTCAAAATGCAGTATGTATGACATCTGTAAAATGTGCAACAAATAATTGAAAGTGTTCCCTGACTTTATGTACATCGTCTATTGTCCATCGCCGGCCTGCGTCCATGGTGCGGTGCATGGTTCGTGCAACCGTTCGCCTGGATAACAGCGTATCCGGACACGTTCATCGACCTGATGCAACAAGAAACGTGACTCATCCCACCAAGCGACATGTTTCCAATGACCTACGCTCCTTTCTCTATGAGCCTTTTCCCACTGCAGTAATAACTGACGATGTCTTTGGTTGTTGTCTGCTATGGAACCGCCTTAACAACAATGTGCACTGAACAATGTGCCCCGAAACACTTGCGACTTCGCCAGCATTGTACGAACCCTCCAGATCTGCTACATATCGCCACCTAGTCTGCTTTACAGAGTGGGCAAGTCTCCGACCACTTTCCATGATGCGTGAATGTTCAGCACCTTGTTGCCTAGCCGTGGTTTTCTCAGTCCTTGAGCCATTTTTAGTAGATGCTGACGACAGTGGCACGTGAACAGCCTTCGCCATTTTAGAGATCTTTGTTCCCAGGTTAGGGGTCATAATAATCTACCCTGTATAGTCTTGCTTATATCTGTGTATTTCCCATTTTGCGTTCCATAACGTTGCTAGAATGATTCCCCATTGTCCCCGCTCCGAAAATGCACTTACTGTGTCATGTGACCCCAACGCCACCAGATGGAAACTCAATCTCGCGGTGTGGAGCGATCATAATTTTTGCCTCATCAGTATATGTCGGAATGACACAGAAACAAGAGGATTATGTCTAGAGCACTGGAAGTAACAGGAAAGGCATTTTTGGTTTGCAGATAATTTGTTTTGCGGCACGAACACAATCAATTTCAGTTACAGGTTTCGGGCGACAGCAGTCGCCTTTAGATAGTAAGGTAGATGTCGTGGTTCATTCCAGCTACTAAGGAAATCATAATGTCATTCACTGAAAGTTCCATGTCATTCAGTGACACTCAGCTGAATGACGCTGTGGTTTCTTCAGTAGTTGGATGAACTACGGAACCTTTATTATGATCGGAAGACGGTCGATGACGACCGAAACGACAATTTCTTATTGAAACTGGTTGTGTTTGTGCCGGAAAATAAATTATTTCCAAAAAGAAGCATTTCAACAATCCAAGGTGCCTCCAGTACGACTGAAGTGTATTTATTTCCAGTATACTGCTGTCCCTGTAATGGAGTCCAGTAAAATTTTTGATACTGATTTGTCTAACCGACAGAATAGAGTGGAGTACACGAAGTCAGAAAAAGTTAGGTGTACATAATTATATTCTGGACCGGGTGTTGTAGACGAAATTTTCCAAAATGGCCGTAACTGATTTTAGTTTGTATATACCGTGTGGTTATAATTAAACTTGCCCTATTTAACACGTTATAACACGGAAACTAATTACCATACAAGTACCAAACGTAGTAGCATTAATGTCAAGAACATGGGGAAGAGAAATAATGCAGAATCAGCTCAATTGAAACACTTTTAATGTGCTGCTACGGTACGCCAGACCATTACTGCTACAAAAGGGGCTCAATATGGCGCCCATCAGTGTCCAGAAGAGTCTGAATGCCCAGGATAGCATTCTGCACAGTACCTCTGTAGATAAGCTGGCTACCTCTCTTGGTATGCTGTGCTTCAGCACATGTGTGAATGTTCCCCTGGTGAACCCTGTCCTTCAGGCAGTGAGATCAGGTGATCGTGCCAGCCAAGCATTTGGAAACGATCGACTGATAGTTCGACAGTTTCCAAATGTATTTCGGGGAAGAAGGTGAACTTCACAAGCGACGTGCGGTGGGGCCCCACCTTGCACGAAAACTGCTGCGTTCAATGCGCCTCTCTTCTATAGAACGAGTATGACATTCTGGCGAAGCATATCGCTGTAACGTTGCCAGCCATACTGCACATCTTTGGTTCTTGAGCACCAGCCTGTTCAAAAAAGAATGGGCCGTTGATGAAAGTGGCAGTGAAGCTACAACATATGGTGGCATGTTGGCCATACACAGGAACTTCATGCTCAGTGACTGGAAGTGAAGATCCCCCCACTCGGCAGTTCTGTGTGTTTACCTCACTACTCCGTGGCGAAAGCATGTTCAGTACACACCAAACAGTAGTCCAATAATAACTGTAGTGTAAGCTTCCGCCGGCCGAAGTGGCCGTGCGGTTAAAGGCGCTGCAGTCTGGAACCGCAAGACCGCTACGGTCGCAGGTTCGAATCCTGCCTCGGGCATGGATGTGTGTGGTGTCCTTAGGTTAGTTAGGTTTAAGTAGTTCTAAGTTCTAGGGGACTAATGACCTCAGCAGTTGAGTCCCATAGTGCTCAGAGCCATTTTTTTTGTAAGCTTCCACTGCTGATTGTGTTCGCAATACTAAGTTGAACATAAGAAGGCAAAACATACAATATTTGAAAAGAAAAGAAAGGGTTGAATCCTTAATCCATCCCATCCTATGTTATGCCAGTCCTGCCTGGATATCCGCCCCCCCCCCCCCCCAAATTCTGTAAGTCTCTTCAGATCCTAGAGTGCCATGCCCCTCCAACTCGCTTCTGCATTCATCTCCTGTCCACCACACGGATCCTCTATGACTTGATTCCTTTCCCCCGTCTGCTCCCGTTCCTTGAACATATCCATATAATCTACACCTCCCGCCGCCTTGATCCCCCTCATCCCCTGGTCGTTCCTCTCCTCTCCAACCCCCGCCCTTTGCCGCACCTTCACCATTGTGTCCCCCCTACCCTCCATCTCTACACCCTTCATCTCCTTTCCCAAGGTGGCTTCCATCGACTCCCCCTCCCGGATGATGCCCTCTCTCCCTCCACTTATCACTCCTATCAACTTTGATCCTAACCTCCCCGTCCCTTCCTCTGTCCTTTTCCCGGGATCCCTCTCCCCTCTTCCATCCTGTTTTTTCCCCGCATACACTCTCTTTGCCTCCCTTCTCTCCACTGACTCCTTTTGCGTTCTCCTCCTCTAACTTTCCCCATTCCTTCTCGCGTCTGCCCTGCTCCCCCTTATGAGTCCTCTCCATCTCTCCCTCCATCCGTTCTCTCCCCCCCTCCCCCTCTTTTCCCTTCATTTGACCAGGTCCCCCCCCCCCCCCCCCATCTGCCCTTGGCTGTGGTGTGTCATTTTCGTGCCGACTTTTTAGTGCAGTATTTCCAGTGAGTGTTAAGTGTTGCGCGTCTTTTCCAAAGTGTTGCGAATGGAAATCATACTGTTGCTGGGTGTGATTTTTATATCTCTTGCGAACAGAAACCAGACTGTCGCCGTGTTTTTTAGTTGTCTGTCTACTATTTTACCTGTCTGCTTCCTGTGTATTTTATTAGCGTCGCTAAAACTTTGTTTCTATGTTTGAACTTTACACGACTTTCCGCCGTTTTACAATCGCTGTTTTATCGCCTATTTTATTGTTTATTATCTTCTTCTTATGTTTTTAAAAATTCTGTAGGCTGAAGAGCGGCGTACTAAGCTACCGTAAGCCCACCCCCTTCGGGGGGAATCGAAAATCAATAAAGGAAAAAAAAAAATGAAATGGCTGTAGACGAATCTGTCAATTTGAAGAAAAAAAAGAAGACAGAATAGAAGCAAACACGTAACTCCCCTCACCACTCGCTGGGTTTAAACCAGATCGTGTAATTGGGTTACAAGGGGCTGGAGTTTCCTTCTGTGATACTGCAGAAAGACTTGGCACGAATGTAGCCACTGTACATGATTGAATGCCAGTGGTGGCCACATGGCACTACCGAGAGGGAAGACAATCGTGTTCGGTGTATGGTTCTTGTGCATCAGCAATGCACATTTGCATGCTCGCATTCAACATTCTGGCGGTGACACCGGTTATTAATGTACCAGCATTTCACATTTGCAATGGATTATCTCGCGCTTACATTAACCTGTCATCTTGCAATATTAATCACTTAAATATATTACCTAGGCAAACTTATTCCCGAAAGTTCATTACTCTACATAATTAATTATGTAGTGTTGCGATTTTTTTCTGTCAGTGTATGTGATCTGCGTCAATACGATACAATAACGAGTATTTCAGCAATGCGGCCTGGCCGTTGCGGCTCAAGGCCACAGACCGCACTGTCAGCCCTGTTTTTGTCTGGCCACAAGCATTGCCATAGGTGAAATAAGTGATAAGTGACCGGGGATCGAAGCTGGGAGTTTTGGATTTCAAATCTGGCATTTTTCCACTGAGCCACCGAGCCACATAACAGCTGTTTAGCCTTGTTTTACGGTGGCTGTTCAATAAAGAATGATCATAATTTTTTATGGTCATAGTTTCTGGCTCTAAAATGCAATCTTATGATATTCTGTTAGATTAATGTGCAATAAACACGCCGTAGTAGTTTCATTGTTGGGACTCCTGGTTCCCGCCTATGAGAGGCAGGCAAGGTCAGGTATTTTCAGTATCGCCCACCGCTGCAGTGGAGGAACACGCGAGCAACAATATGTGGCTTTGAAATTCTGCTTTCGTCTCAACATATCTTTAGCTGAGGCCTATACAATGTTACAGGAGGCGAATGGAGAGTCTATTCTTTCCTACAGCACAGTCTGAAGGTAATTTAAAATGTTTAAAGAGGGGAGACAATCACTTTCAAAGGAAAGTGGACCCGGAGCTCCAGTTACTACTCTTACGGAAGAAGACATCGACACTGCTGCTGTCATTTTGAGAGAGGATCGACGAATTACCTTAAGATCACTTTCTGAAATACTGAACATTTCATTAGATGCCACCCACACGTTGGTGACAGAAAAATTACACATAAGAGGTGTTTGTGTGCAATGGGTTCCTAGACTGTTGATTCCCGAACATAAGAACATACGCGTGCAGGTTTGCATGCAGTTAAAGTTGATGTTAGAGGAAGATCCGGAGTTTCTCTCAAGTGTAATCACTGCTGATGAAACTTGACTGCAACATTTTCATCCTGAGAGCAAACAGCAAAGCTCAGTGTAGAAATCTCCCTCATCACCAACCCCCAAAAAAGCAAAAGTGGTTGCTTCTGCTGGGAATGTTATGGTCATCTCATCCTTTGATATATACGGAATGGTTTATCAGCATGTTGTACCTGCACACACATCAGTAACTGGACAATACTGCAGGGATGTCCTGTAAACATTGCAAGTCCATATCAGGCGCAAAAGACCACATTTCCTGGATGCTGCGCCACGATAATGCGCGGCCGCATATTACCAATGTCGCTGCAGAAAATCTTGCAAAAAATAAAGGGTGAAGTGCGTCCCTCATTCTCCATATAGTCCGGATTTAGCCGCATGTGACTTTTTTCTATTCCCTAACATGATGAAACGCCTTAGTGGGAGGCATTACGAATCATCAGAAGCAGTGGTGAAGCCTGCGGTGGCGATTTTGAAGGACCTCCCAAAAATGGTTTCCAGCATGTATTTGAAGACCGGCAGAGACACTGGGACAAGTGCATCGCCTTGATGGGAGACTACTTTGAGATGGACCATCAAAATTATGACAATGAATAAAGGTATATTGTCAAAAAAAATTACACTACCGGCCATTAAAATTGCTACACCACGAAGATGACATGCCACAGAAGCGAAATTTAACCCACAGGAAGAAGATGCTGTGACATGCAGATGATGATTAGCTTTTCAGAGCATTCACATAAGGGTAGCGCCGGTGGCGACACCTACAACGTGCTGATATGAGGAAAGTTTCCAACCGACTTCTCATACACAAACAGCAGTTGACCGGCGTTGCCTGGTGAAACGTTGTTGTGATGCCTCGTGTAAGGAGGAGAAATGCCTACCATCACGTTTCCGACTTTGATAAAGGTCGGATTGTAGCCTATCGCGATTGCGGTTTATCGTATCGCGACATTGCTGCTCGCGTTGGTCGAGATCCAATGACTGTTAGCAGAATATGGAATCAGTGGGTTCAGTAGGGTAATACGGAACGCCGTGCTGGATCCCAGCGGCCTGGTATAACTAGTAGCCGAGATGACAGGCATCTTATCTGCATAGCTGTAACGGATCGTGCAGCCACGTCTCGATCCCTGAGTCAACAGATTGGGACGTTTGCAAACAACAACCATCTGCACGAACAGTTCGACGACGTTTGCAGCAGCATGGACTATCAGCTCGGAGACCATGGCTGCGGTTACCCTTGACGGTGCATCACAGACAGGAGTGCCTTCGATGGTGTACTCAACGACGAACCTGGGTGCACGAATGGCAAAACGTAATTTTTCCAGATGAATCCAGATTCTGTTTACAGCATCATCATGGTCGCATCCGTGTTTGGTGACATCGCGGTGAACGCACATTGGAAGCGTGTATTTGTCATCGCCATGCTGGCGTATCACCCGGCGTGATGGTATGGGGTGGCACTGGTTACACGTCTCGGTCACCTCTTGTTTGCATTGACGGCGGTTTGAACAGTGGATATTACATTTCAGATGTGTTACGACCCTTCATTTGATCCCTGTGAAATCCTACATTTCAGCAGGATAATACACGAGCGCATGTTGCAGGCCCGTACAGGTACGGGCCTTTCTAGATACAGAAAATGTTCGACTGCTGCCCTGGCCAGCACATTCTCCAGATCTCTCACCAACTGAAAACGTCTGGTCAATGGTGGCCGAGCAACTGGCTCGTCGCAATACGCCAGTCACTACTCTTGATGAACTGTGGTATCGTGTTGAAGCTGCATGGGCAACTGTACTTGTACACGCCATCCAAGCTCTGTTTCACTCAATCCCCAGGCGTATATAAGGCTGTTATTACGGCGAGAGGTGGTTGTTCTGGGTACTGATTTTTCAGGATCTATGCACCCAAACTGCGTAAAAATGTAATCACGTGTCAGTTCTAGTATAATATATTTGTGCAGTGAATACCCATTTATCATCTGCATTTCTTCTTGGTTTAGCAATTTTAATGGCTAGTAGTGTATGATCATTCATTGTTGAACAGCCCTCGTATGTAGAGTTCGTTTCCGGCTGCGAGTAGAGAATCGTATGTAGTATTCTTCCAACGACTCATTCTGCGCGCAGCTTTTGAACACTGCGTATGAGAGGGATGCGGTTGTCTTGGCTGGCGGAGGCAGCTTCCCCAGCCTGCAGTAGGCTGCCCAGCGGCCGGCCAGTCAAGGCCTTCCGCTTTAAGGGTCCCTTCCTTCCTCCCCCCCCCCCCCCCCCCCCCGCATCACCGCCGGCTGTGTCGGCTGGGAGCCCAAGGTCGCTGGCCGTCTAACGGACGTTGTCAGCACTGCCC
Source organism: Schistocerca americana (assembly GCF_021461395.2). Taxonomy (NCBI): domain Eukaryota; kingdom Metazoa; phylum Arthropoda; class Insecta; order Orthoptera; family Acrididae; genus Schistocerca; species Schistocerca americana. The sequence continues at coordinate 393,891,205 of NC_060122.1, read as the reverse complement.
TGCCATGACCCGTAGCAGTATGGGCCAAACTGTTACTTTTCTCTAACACTAATTTCTTTTAATGTTACTTTACGCTAAGCGGTGCTTTTAGTTCTTATTTGTTACAATTTTAAATCACGGTTTGCGTGTTAACAACGTATATCCCCCCACCAACGTTAAAACGTTGTTGCTGTTATTAAGCAGTGTAGCTGTAAAGCCAAGCACAAATTGAGAGTATGCTGATGCAATAGCTCCGTACCTACAATCGTATACAACCGTTCGCTCGACGAAAGATTCGTACACAAAGACTGTATAGTTCCACAGGTAGTAGGACTAACGCACTAAATTACAGGCCCATATCATTGACGTCGATATGCAGCAGGATTTTGGTACATATATTGTGTTTGAACATTATAAATTACCTCGAAATAAACGGCCTATTGACACACAGTGAACATGCATTTAGAAAAGATCGTTCTTGTGAAACAGAACTAATTCTTTACTTGCACGAAGTGTTGAGTGCTATTGGCTAGGGATTTCAGAGTGACTCCGAAGTGAAATTGCGTGCTTATGGAATGTCGCCACAGTTATGTGACTCGATTCGTGATTTCCTATCAGGGAGGTCACAGTTCGTAATAACTGTCGGAAAGTTATCGAGTAAAACAGAAGTGATTTATGTCGTTCCTCAGGGTAGTGTTCTAGACCCTTTGCTGTGCCTTATCTATATAAACGATTTGGGAGACAATCTGAGCACCCATCTTAGGTTGTTTGTAGATGACACTGTCGTTTATCTACTAATAAAGTCATCAGAAGATCACAACAAATTGCAAAACGATTTAGAAATGATATCTGTATGGTGCGAAAATTGGCAGTTGACCTTAAATAACGAAAAGTATGAGGTCATCCACATGAGTGATAAAAGGAATCCGTTAAACTTCGATTACACGATAAATCAGTCGAATGTAAAGGCCGTATATTCAACTGAATACCTAGGAATTACAATTACGAAGAACGTAAATTGGAAGTTACACATAGAGCATGTTCTGGGGAAGGCTAACCGTACTGCGTTTTATAGGCAGGACAGGTAGAGAATGTGACAGATCTACTAAGGAGACGGCCTCTTTTAGAATACTGCTGTGCGGAGCGGGATCCTTACCAGATAGGATTGATGGAGTACATCGAAAAAGTTCAGAGAAGGGTAACACATCTTGTATTATCGCGAAATAGGGGAGAGAGAACCACTGAAATGATACAGGATTTGGGATTGCACATCATTAAAACAAAGTTGCGGAATAATCTTCTCACGAAATTCCAATCACCAACTTTCTCTTCCGAATGCGAAATTATTTCATTGATGCCGACTTGCATAGAGAGAAACAATCGCCGGCCGGAGTGGCCGAGCGGTTAAAGGCGCTACAGTCTGGAACCGCACGACCGCTACGTCGCAGGTTCGAATCCTGCCTCGGGCATGGATGTGTGTGATGTCCTTAGGTTAGTTAGGTTTAAGTAGTTCTAAGTTCTAGGGGACTTATGACCACAGCAGTTGAGTCCCATGGTGCTCAGAGCCATTTGAACCATTTTTGAGAAACGATCACGTTGATTAGGCAAATCAGAGCTAGTACGGAAAGATATACATGTTCGTTCTTTCCGCGCGCTGTACGAGATTGAAATAATACAGAATTGTGAAGGAGGTTGGATGAACCCTCTGCCAGGCATTTAAATGCCATTTGCAGAGTATCGATGTAGATGTAGATGTAGATGTAGATGTAGCAGTGGTTAGGCTCGTGACTGGAAGTTAGAGACAAACATTGCTCTCTATCTGAGGTCGCTATCGTACGCCTGTTCGATAGCGCCTCTCTTGGAAATAGCATATTCGATTACTAATGGCGAAAGCATATTCAGTACACACTAAACACTAGCCCAATAATAACTGTAAAGTAAGCTTCCACTACTGATTGTGTTCTCAATACTATAAGGATTTGTTTATTCACTAGTACCACATCAACTAAGTTGAACATAAGAAGGCAAAACATACAACATTTGGGAAAAGAAAGAAATGTTTGTAGACGAAGCTCGTAATTTGAAAACAAAAAGACAGAATAGAAACAATCACGTAACTCCCCTCGTAGTAGAACGTCCAGTTGGAGTTTTCTGGGCGGGGACCGAGCATAGTCCTGATGCTATCTTGATGCTCGGCGTCGAAATTGTCGAAATAACCGCCAGAGTGCAGCGCAGCCGTGCGTCTGTTTAAAGCGTCTTCTGTGGATAGAAGCGCACGTAGTATAGCAACTACTCGAGACCCTCGAGAAAGACCGGCCGTGCACCTATGTCACAGAACGTCACACTGCAGGTCTTACGCCAGGCGCAAATTGAGACGCGTAGAGAGATTGTGGCAGAGCGCAGGACAACGCACATTTTTGTAATTTTGCAGGTTCAGCTGGTACTGCTTAAATTGTGACTCGACGCTATGGGGATGCGACACACGCCTGCGTCAAGAGTCAGCATAAAATATTCGTTGATTAGGACGAAGATGTGTAAAATAAATGGAATAAATTCAAAGGCATCGTTCAATATGCCCTAGACAAGTATGTTCCGAGTAAGGTTTTAAGGGATGGAGAAGATCCACCATGGTTTAATAACCGTGTTAGAAAAGTGCTTCGCAAACAAAGAGCACTTCATCTCAGATTCAAGAGAAGCAAAACCCTAGCTGACAAACAAAAGCTGAACGAAGCGAAAATAAGCGTAAGGAGAGCAATGAGAGAAGCGTTCAATGATTTCGAAAGTAAGATGTTGTCAACAGACCTGAGTAAAAACCCCAAGAGATATTGGTCGTATGTAAAATCAGTAAGTGTGTCAACATCATCAATTCATTCTCTCAATGACCACACCGGCACCGAAACGGAAGATAACAGAGAGAAGGCCGAAATACTGAATTCGGTCTTCCGAAGTTGTTTCACCGCGGAAGATCGTAACACTGTCCCTCTTTTCAATCGTCGTGCGAACGTCGAAATGGCAGACATTGAGATAGCCGATCGCGGAATTGTAAAACAGCTACAATCGCTTAGTAGTGGAAAGGCTTCAGGACCAGATGAGATCCCTATAAGATTCTATAAAGAGTATGCGAAAGAACTTGCTCCTCTTCTAGCAGTAATTTATCATAGATCGCTTGAGCAACGAAAGGCACCTAACGACTGGGAAAAAACGCAGATCATTCCCGTTTTTAAGAAAGGCCGTAAGACAGATCCACACAATTATAGACCTATATCGTTGACGTAGAATTATGGAACATGCTTTATGCTCAAGAATTATGATGTTTTTGGAAAATGAACAGCTCCTCTATAAAAACCAACATGGATTCCGCAAACAGAGATCCTGCGAAACTCAGCTCCCTCTGTTCCGCCATGAGATCCACAGCGCAGTGGACAACGGCGCTCAGGCTGATGCCGAGTTCCTTGACGTCAGTCAGGCATTTGACTCCGTACCGCACTGCCGTTTAATGAAAAAAATACGAGCAGACCTGCGATTGGATTCAAGACTTTCTTGCAGATAAAACTCAACACGTCGCTCTCAACGGAACTAAATCGAGAGAGGTAAAGGTAATATCCGGAGTACCACAGGGAAATGTGATAGGACCGTTGCTGTTCACAATGTATACAAATGATTTAGTAGAAAGCGTCGGACGCTCTTTAAGGCTGTTCGTAGCTGATGCACTTGTTTGTATCAAAGTAGCAACGCCAGATGGTAGTAAGAATTTGCAGAACGACCTGCAGAGAATTGATGAATGGTGCAGGCTCTGCCAGTTGACCCTGAACGTAAACAAATGTAACACATTGCGCATACATAGGAAAAGAAATCCACTACTGTACAGCTACACTACTGATGACAAACACCTGGAGGCAGAGTCTGCCGTAAAATATCTAGGCGTAACTATCCAGAGCTACCTTAAGTATAATGACCACATAAAACAGATACTGGAGAAAGCAGACACAAGACTCAGTTTCATCGGGAGAATCGTAAGGAAATGTAGCTTATCCACGAAAGAAGTGGCTTATTAGGCTCTTGTTCGCCCGATTCTCGAGCATTGTTCATCTGTCTGTGATCCCTGTCAGGTAGGATTGGTAGAAGAGATAGAGAAGATCCAACGAAGAGAGGCGCGTTTCGTCACGGGATCGTTTAGCTGGGGAGAGGGCGTTTACGGAGATGCTAAACAAACTGCACTGGCAGACGTTACAAGAGAGACGTTGTGCAGCACGGAGAGATTTACGATTGAAATTTCGGGACAGCACTTTTCAGGAGGAGTCTGACAACATATTACTTCTCCCCTCATACATCTCGCGTATTGACCACGAGGAGAAAATTCGAGAAATTAGAGCCAGTACAGAGGCTTACCGACAATCATTCTTCCCACGCACTAATCGCGGGTGGAACGGGGTTGGAGGGATCAGATAGTAGTACCGAAAGTACCCTCCGCTACACACCATTAGGTGGCTTGCGGAGTATGATGTAGATGTAGATGCGACACGTCGCACGGCGTTGTGGTTGCGGCACAGCTTCTCGCGACGCGCGCCACACCAGCACTGCGGTAGGGGTGAGACGGGAAGGCTGATAGCAGCCCTACCACATGCTCGCTTCGGCACCGCATATGTGGGCAGTGGTAGTATTAGCCGTCCGAAAATTATAGCCTTACTGTACACTACATTTTATAGTCACTGAGTAGTGTTTCTCATTTAAGCTCTCGATCTTAGTTCATTACTTCATTATATTTTTCAGTTATTTATACCTATATAGTCGAGGGGTATGAAAGGGAAGCAGTGGTTGGGAAGGCAGTGAGACAGGGTTGTAGCCTATCCCAGATGTTATTCAATCTGTATATTGAGCAAGCAATAAAGGAAACAAAAGAAAAGTTCGGAGTAGGTATTGAAATCCATGGAGAAGAAATAAAAACTTTGAGGTTCGCCGATGACATTGTAATTCTGTCAGAGACAGTAAAGGACTTGGAAGAGCAGTTGAATGGAATGGACAGTGTCTTGAAAGGAGGGTATAAGATGAACATCAACAAAAGCAAAACGAGGATAACGGAATGTAGTCGAATTAAGTCGGGTGATGCTGAGGGAATTAGATTAGGAAATGAGACGCTTAAAGTAGTAAAGGAGTTTTGCTATTTGGGGAGCAAAATAACTGATGATGGTCGAAGTAGAGAGGATATAAAATGTAGAATGGCAATGGCAAGGAAAGCGTTTCTGAAGAAGAAAAATTTGTTAACATCGAGTATAGATTTAAATGTCAGGAAAGTCGTTTCTGAAAGTATTTGTATGGAGTGTAGCCATGTATGGAAGTGAAACGTGGACGATAAATAGTTTAGACAAGAAGAGAATAGAAGCTTTTGAAATGTGGTGGTACAGAAGAATGCTGAAGATTAGATGGGTAGATCACATAACTAATGAAGAGGTATTGCATAGAATTGGGGAGAAGAGGAGCTTGTGGCACAACTTGACTAGAAGAAGGGATCGGTTGGTAGGACATGTTCTGAGACATCGAGGGATCACAAATTTAGTATTGGAGGGCAGCGTGGAGGGCAAAAATCGTAGAGGGAGACCAAGAGATGAATACACTTAGCAGATTCAGAAGGATGTAGGCTGCAGTATGTACTGGGAGATGAAGAAACTTGCACAGGATAGAGTAGCATGGAGAGCTGCATCAAACCAGTCTCTGGACTTAAGACCACAACAACAACAATATATTTATGCTGTTTTATTTCGTTATTGTTTTGCTTCTGTCAAGAACAATGCACTATCAGTGATTGGTGAGCCATTAGCCACTGGGATTATTTCTTCTGCCTCCACAATGTCTTAAAAATGCAAGAAGGGACAGGCAATTCATCACCAGGGTAGTGAAGTAGGAAGTAATAATATAAGATAATGTGATCAAGAATGAAAGGCGGATATTTTAAAATACTGTACAGTGAAACGAGGATGTCTACGTGCTGCCTATGTTGACATTTCTGTACGACCCGTTGCCAACAATACGAAAAGTTGAAATTTCCATAGATATATCCCCTTTGTGCTCGTGCTAGAAGACGTCCAAGATCTGAAGTATATGAGTTTCACTGTGATTACTTGGATATAAACGTAATAAGGCACTTTGTACTACATGCATGCAGACATTACATTTTCACTGTAAGCTAGAAACAATCGAGGAAACCCCTGAATGAAAATGTTTTAATTGGTGCGTAGCGTAGGTAAAAAAAGCATTTCAATGGTTGCATATAAGATATCATCAACGATACACTAACGACAAAACAGGGCACACAAATGAAGAATGCAGTTGGTATTATCTTGAAAGTATGTGTGTCCTGGAAGAGTCTGGTGATCTGATATATTGGATTTACTGAAATCTGTTGCTAACAAGGCAGGCCTACATTCATGACAATGGTTTTTCGAACGAAGTGAACTCTATCCCACACAAGGCACACCTGTTTTGTTTCCGTGTTACTATCGCGCGAACTTTTCTCAGCTACTGACAGTACACTGACCATCGTATGTCGTGCAGTGGATGAATAGTTAACTTTTGACAATGCGGAAGAAAATTCAATAGAGGGACCGAGGGAACGCAGAGTGTTTTATGATACTTCTTGCGTCGGAGAGATTCAAAATAAAATATCTAGATACATGGGTGCAAGATTTTACATTTCCTTAAACAAAGGAAATGAATGTCACTGTTCAACACCTCCCATAAAAACAATGCCAGTTTGTTTTTCTTTTTGTTCAGTTACAATCGGCTCCTGTGCATTACATCCATTTAAATCAATGACATGCTGTATGGTTCCATGTACTACAGAAAACAGCAATGTAATCATTCTGACGTAATTTCTAAAATCAGCATCAGTCATCTTAGCAGTAGTTTGAAATCGTCCACCTCTCTTCCTTTCAAGCAAAATATATTTATTTGATGATGTGATTATTTTTATTCATTAATGAATGAAGCAATACTTCTTCTCTGCTCAGACGTAGTATTTCTTACATGTATGTCATTCTACACCATTCAACGGGGAAATTATTGCTGAAGTATATCGAGAGGTTGTAACAATGGAAAACTGTACTGAAATGCAGGAGGATCTGCAACGAATTGACGCATGGTGCATGGAATAGCAATTGAATCTCAATGTAGACAAATGTAATGTGCTGCGAATACATAGAAAGTAAGGTCCTTTATCATTTAGCTACAATATAGCAGGTCAGCAACTGGAAGCAGTTAATTCCATAAATTATCTGGGAATAGGCATTAGGAGTGATTTAAAATGGAATGGCCATATAAAATTAATCGTCAGTAAAGCAGATGCTCCGGGCGGAGTGGCCGAGCAGTTCTAGGCGCTACAGTCTGGATCCGCGCGATCGCTACTGTCGCAGGTTCGAAACCTGCCTCGGGCATGGATGTGTGTGATGTCCTTAAGTTAGTTAGGTTTAAGTAGTTCTAAGTTCTAGGGGACTGATGACCTCAGAAGTTAAGTCCCATAGTGTTCAGAGCCATTTGAACCATTTGAAAGCAAATGCCAGACTGAGATTCATTGGAAGAATCCTAAGGAAATGCAGTCCGGAAACAAAGGAAGTAGGTTACAGCACACTTGTTCGCTCACTGCTTGAATACTGCTCAGCAGTGTGGGATCCGTACCAGATGGGGTTGATAGAAGAGATAGAGAAGATCCAACGGAGAGCAGCGCGCTTCGGTACAGGATCATTTAGTAATCGTGAAAGCGTTACGGAGATGATAGACAAACTCCAGTGGAAGACTCTGCAGGAGAGACGCTCAGTAGCTCGGTAAGGACATTTGTTGAAGTTCCGAGAAAATACCTTACCGAGGAATCAAGCAGTATATTGCTCCCTCCTACGTATATCTCGCGAAGAGACCTTGAGATTAGAGACCACACAGAGGCATACCGACAATATTTCTTTCCACGAACAATACGAGACTGGAATAGAAGGGAGAACCGATAACGATACTCAAGGTTCCCTCCGCCACACACCGTCAGGTGGCTTGCGGCGTATGGATGTAGATGTAGATGTAGATCAAGATTTTAAACATGGCTGAAACAGCAACTGTTGAAATTCTTCACGGTAAATGATAGCAGCCAAACAGTTGCAGGTTAAAGATTTATTAAAATTCTTGACCACGGTTTCGGTATATCTAAATATACCTTGGTCAGAAGTAAAATACACTAAAATCACATCTTGCACTGGAGATACATAAAAAAATTGTGCCAAAGGGGTCATCAGTAGTTAAAACATTATCTCCATTTATACAACATAATTTAACATAGGCACTGGAATATTATAATGTAGAGGAAGTCTCTTCCATTAACTCGCTATTGCTACTAGGTAGCAAAAGCGCTTGCCTCCCCACAAGGTATGCAACATTCTCAGTTCTACACAGCCCTAGATTCGCCAACTTACATTGTAGTGTTTTCAGCTGCTCTTCTAAAAAGTAGTTGCTTCTGCTTTATCAGCTTTGATTTTCAGACTACGCTCACCTTGTGGCCTGTCCTCTAATGTTTCCTTTGAAACGTCCCCTTTCAGCAATTATACATGACTGTGTTTAAACTGACACACAATATTTTTAGCGCAACGCAATCTGACTTTCAAAAATCCCTACAAAAGAATGGCCCTGACTAACATTAACCTATACGTTTCACAAATCACTTACCTCACAAAAATCTTCGTTACTCGAACTACTGCAATACAGCGAGCGCCACTACTGCCAGCTAAATAAAAGATTCAAACTACGGAAGGCACTAACTACTGATAGGCATAGTTAGCAAATGAAAGATTTTAATAGAGAACAAACAATGTATTTACCAATGATGAACGAAGGGAGATCTCCAAGAAAAAAAAAAAGGTTTTGTTTGCAAAATACTGCAGTACCAAATGTTACACTGAAAACAAACCCTGTCCTTTCACCCTGTGTTATTCTGCTATGTATTTGTGTACTCTTGTATATTTGTGTTTTTCCTGTCTTTATGTGTTTAGCTAATAAGATTTATGTTATAGAATTTTTCAAATACTATGTTATTTTCTTCGTAAAGATGTTTAGACATTATTTATTCTGTTTTGTTTTAATGCTCATGTGTAAAGTTGATGTTTCAAAAGTTATTCTGATCTTTTATGTATGTACTTATGTCATAATTCTTGTAACACTGATGTACATGTTTATTTCTATTCTTTTGTAAAGCCTGTTTTACTACAAATGTTATCTGTATTGTTATGTTCTTGAATTATGTATTTTGCACCTTTGTAATTGTATTCTTATGTTGTAAATTTATAATTGTAATTGACACCAGTTCCTCAAATTAAGTAACTTGTAAGTTACATTTCACTGCACACATTTCTGTTGGTCATAGTATATGCACAATATGTGAGAAGTTGGGACTGTTAGTGCTTGCACGTGTGTTAATAATTCAGCAAGGGACTCGTTAACAGCATTGCTGGTTTTAAGGACAATTCCAAAAACTTTGTGAGTGCGCAAGTGGTGGTTATGGACTTGCTATATTATCCGCAAGACTCTTCAATGGTGATTGTGCACCTGCACATCTCTACAAGGACTACAGTGGACCTGCATCTTTGATGACCCACCAATACCATTATTTCTACAAGGACTACAGTGGGTCTACGCCTTTGATGACTCACCAGTAACATTATTTCCACAAGGACTGCAGTGGGTCTGCACCTCTGGTGGCTACCAATACCGTAATCTCTACCAGGACTACAGTGGGTCTACTCTGTGATGACCTACCTACCAATATTCTTCAAAACTTCGACTGACTCTGCGGTAGGTTTGCTCTGTTGTGGCCCATTACCTGTCTGCATGTCAAGAGTCATCACTGTCTTTTCGTTGGAAGGACAACACTACTTCTTCAGACTGCATGGAAATCCACTACTTCCGTGTGCATTTTCTTCTACTGCTCAGACTTTGAGAAAAACACTGCAATTTTATTGTGATGAATGGTCAGGACTGTCTTTATGGACTGTGAGAAAATTTTAGCTTTTGACCAACATTGCATCAATAAGTGTGTGCATTTGATTTCTTTGTTATTGTAATTATGAAAAATTTTTTCAAAACTGTATTGGCCACTGCTCAAAACAATTTGTAAAATTTTTTTGTGGGAAGCATGGGGGCTATGTAAGTAGGCTGTTTAGGTTTTTTTTATTGGTAACGCCACCTCTGTATGAAAATCACTGGCTGTGCTGTGTGCAGTCTGTGGCTGGTTTGCGTTGTTGTCTGCCATTGTAGTGTTGGGCAGATGGATGTTAGCAGCGTTTAGCGTTGCGCAGTTGGAGGTGAGCCGCCAGCAGTGGTGGATGTGGGGAGAGAAATGGCGGAGTTTTGAAATTTATAAGACTGGATGTCATGAACTGCTATGTATATTATGATTTTTCAACACTATTAAGGTAAATACATTGTTTGTTCTCTATTAAAATCTTTCATTTGCTAACTATGCCTATCAGTAGTTAGTGCCTTCCGTGGTTTGAATCTTTTATTTAGCTGGCAGTAGTGGCGCTCGCTGTATTGCAGTAGTTCGAGTAACGAAGATTTTTGTGAGGTAAGTGATTTGTGAAACGTATAGGTTAATGTTAGTCAGGGCCATTCTTTTGTAGGGATTTTTGAAAGTCAGATTGCGTTGCGCTAAAAATATTGTGTGTCAGTTTAAACACAATCATGTATAATTGCTGAAAGGGGACGTTTCACCTTCACTTCAGCTGCCGATACTGCCAGGGATGCGTTTAGAATCAAAGTCTAAAAACTACGAGATCAGCCCTTGTATCCAAAGTCAGATATTTTGGGTCTACGGGTATTTCCCAAAATCAAACTCAGAGCAGCTACAGCACACGGAAAGTGCCTAAATAACTTTACGAAAATACATCTAAATACAAGGTGTGTTACGTTGATAAAAGCATGAGTCACCTCTGTCCGTGGACAACCGGGTAATACTGTGTGTGCAGACTGTTCGTGACGCAGTCGCCTGCTTGCGTGTGGGTGAGAGGGCGCCAGATTTACTGCCCCCATTCCTCCCCCCACCGCCACGCCTGTTTTTATTGCCACTGGGCTGCCTGCCACCGAGTCTGGCTCAGTGTGTGTGTGTGTGTGTGTGTGTGTGTGTGTGTGTTTATGACTGGCTGGTCTCGTGAGAGTGCTAATGACCTCCCGTCTCGTTCCGTGTGTAATCAGCCGCAATCTGCATGATATTATCTTGCAAATTTCTGTTCCGAGCCCCGCGGGAGGGCAACTGAATTACTCGTATCAGCTCTCTCAAAATCAGCTCCCCATTAGCTCGGCCGTCCACGCTGACTGCTTTCTCTGCGTTGGTCTTCAAATATGACCTCAACAGAGCAATTACATCGGCCAGTCACAGTAATATCGTAAAACAGGACAAATATATGATTTCAGTCACAAATCGTGATTGTATTCGAGATGCTCAATGCATTTGGAGGTCTGGATGTTCCTCCTCATTTGATTAACATCGCACGCAAGCAGCACTTTTACTGTACACAAGTGAATTACAAAAATGTGTAAGTATGACCAAGATAAATAGATGTTCAAAAGCTGTTTGGTGGTTCTAGCAGGGACTGAACAGAACTGAAATTATATACAGGGTGAGTCACCTAACACTACCGGTGGATATATTTCGTAAACCACATCAAATACTGACGAATCGATTCCACAGACCGAACGTGAGGAGAGGGGCTAGTGTAATTGGTTAACACAAACCATAAAAAAATGCACGGAAGTATGTTTTTTAACACAAACCTACGTTTTTTTGAAATGGAACCCCGTTAGTTTTGTTACCACATCTGAACATATAAACAAATACGTAATCAGTGCTATTTGTTGCATTGTAAAATGTTAATTTCATCCGGAGGTATTGTAACCTAAAGTTGACGCTTGAGCACCACTCCTCCGCTGTTCGATCGTGTGTATCGGAGAGCACCGAATTACGTAGGGATCCAAAGGGAACGGTGATGGACCTTAGGTACAGAAGAGACTGGAACAGCACATTACGTCCACATGCTAACACCTTTTTATTGATCTTTTTCACTGACGCACATGCACATTACCATGAGGGGTGAGGTGCACGTACGCACGTGGTTTCCGTTTTCAATTACGGAGTGGAATAGAGTGTCCCGACATGTCAGGCCAATAGATGTTCAATGTGGTGGCCATCATTTGCTACACACAATTGCAATCTCTGGCGTAATGAATGTCGTACACGCCGCAGTACATCTGATGTAATGTCGCCGCAGGCTGCCACAATACGTTGTTTCATATCCTCTGCGATTGCAGGCACATCACGGTACACATTCTCCTTTAACGTACCCCACAGAAAGAAGTCCAGAGGTGTAAGATCAGGAGAACGGGCTGGCCAATTTATGCGTCCTCCACGTCCTATGAAACGCCCGTCGAACATCCTCTCAAGGGTCAGCCTAGTGTTAATTGCGGAATGTGCAGATGCACCATCATGCTGATACCACATACGTCGACGCGTTTCCAGTGGGACACACTCTATTCCACTTCGTAATTGAAAACGGAAACCACGTGTGTACGTTTACCTCACCCCTCATGGTAATGTACATGTGCGTCAGTGAAAAAGACCAATAAAAAGGTGTTAGCATGTGGACGTAATGTGCTGTTCCAGTCTCGTCTGTACCTAAGGTCCATCACCGTTCCCTTTGGATCCCTACGTAATTCGATGCTCTCCGATACACACGATCCAACAGCGGAGGAGTGGTACTCAAGCGTCAAATTTAGGTTACAATATCTCCGGATGTAATTAACATTTTACAATGCAACAAACGGCACTGATTGCGTATTTGTTTATATGTTCAGATGTGCTAACAAAACTAACGGGGTTCCATTTAAAAAAACGTAGATTTGTGTTAAAAAACATACTTCCGTGCATTTTTTATGGTTTGTGTTAACCAATTACACTAGCCCCTCTCCTCACATTCAGTCTGTGGAATCGATTCGTCAGTATTTGATGTGGTTTACGAAATATATCCAGCCGTAATGTTAGGTGACTCACCCTATATACCTCAAGTCTGATTGAACTTGACAAGAAACAATAGGAAGCTTCCCTGAAAGCAATTATTTTAGTCATAATTTTGTAAATAACATGTGTACAGGAAATATGTTCGCTGAGAACTATTCCATACAAACAATGATGATTTGGTGAGGGCAGTAGTCAGAGCTCAAAACAAGTTTCTTTCATTTAGTCATTTAGTTACCCGGGCAACAACCCAGGTACTCTTTATATTCATCATGACTTATGATGCTGTTGCTGTAAGAGCCTTTGCATTTAGAACGTAATGTAACACTTGATAATAATAATGACAGATATGATAAAACAGGAACAAAAAGCTATATACTTTTGGGAAGAATAGAATAACTGTGATAATTTGCAAACGTGTACACTTAGTAGCTTTTGGCAGCCGTGGCAATAAAGTAGCAGGAGAGAATGAGGTATGAGGAATGTAGAACAAAAGAATAAAAAGTATAATGTGATGTGACTGAAAAATGAAAGCAGGAAGAGGCTTGGTTTTTAAAAAAAGGAAATATAATTATTTGCTTCACTCTTTTATAGATAGGCAAGGCCATACATATATTAATCACTAACTGAGAAACTGCGGCCATTGCTGGGATTCTTATTTGTAGTTGTGCCCACGATTTCACAAGCGTGGGATTCGTTCATAGTCATGATATAACTCGTCGAGAATTGTACATGTTTAAAACAGAATGGTAAACTGTAAGGAATAAGCAAGATGCAGGCTATATAAACTTGCTCAGCTGTGCTACCTCTCATCAGAATTTCCCCTTCTGGCGTCTTGCATTGGGGGGGGGGGGGGGGGGGAAGTAACTTTAAACCTGTGTGAGTGAAGGGTTGTTAGGAGCGAGATAATGCATGATGCTCTCGATCAGAGTTATGTCATGCCTTGCACTTAGAAGGAGTTACCAAAGAGAAAATTGAAGCCCGAGGTTCCCGAGACACAACAAGTCTTACCTCTCGATCTTCCTCAGATTATTAACACTCCATAGTTCTCGGTCTCTGAGCCATTGCGGTGCATTCAGAAAGACACGACCATTTTTATTCACAAATGAAACAAAATAAACATATAATAAGTAGGCACCTAAATCACAAAGCAATTATTTTCCCTAGTGAAGGATACAAATAAAACATTTCGAATGAAGCAAAGCAATTCTATAAAATTTTTAATACACATAAGGAAATCAGTAAATCTGTATATCCTAGCCAAGTAAAAGCACTGTTAGTTTGTATTTGTAAAGATAAGATGTCGATGTTTAATTCTGTCACTGACATAAACTTCCGAAAATATTCTATCTCTGAGTTAAAAAACACAAACAAAGCCATCTACAGTTGTACTACGAAACTAACAGTGTCATCTGTTAGTTCTTTCGTGTACAACGCCACGACAAATGAACATCCGAATTACTCAGCTGAGTAGAAGACTTTATGTAAAATTGTAAAATACGGTATCTTTTTATTCGTGTTGCCCCAAGCTACGCTTAAGTTACCTGAGGAAACACTACTACACTTCGTCTAGCAGGTTTGGGGATTAGTGTACAAACAGGGAGAGAGGACGGTTTTACAGTTTTATTATTAGTATAGATTAAGAAAAAAATTTGAGGATAAAAAAATGATATAGTTCAGTTTTTTCTTAAACATTTCAAGATAATGAATTGTGTTTAGGGTGCTGCTTTGCAACTGAGAAGGAGTTTGTGAACTTTTAATTTTATGGATGGTTACATTTAGTATGCAAGATAAGTGAGATTTATGTTGCTGTTAGAATGAGATACATACTTGATCTGCGATATGAGATGCTGTTGGTCGTACACTCTGGGAAATCAATGACACAGCGAATCCTTTGGTAGCCATGTAACTTGGCTGTTCTGGCTCATCCAGTGTGTTTGAGAAACTGACATGGTCAAACCTTCACCGAATGTTGTAATGCACACGAGCGGCGGGTCTTTGTGTACACATATACAACAGTTTGCACAGTAGAATAATAGAATGGATCCAGAATTCATATCTGATATCAGTCACCTGTGTTAATTGTTGGAAATCAAAAGCATTATTAACGAATTCGATAATGCTTCATTTTTACGACCTGAGCAAGATACTAAGTAGTAAATTGGGAACCTGGGGTTGGTTTCAGTATTATTTTCAGTAAAGTGAAGCGATAACTTTTAGTAATGTCTGTTTGAAGACTTTTTGGTTCAAGAAAAACCATGAAATTCGCGAGGCACCCTACCGTGATTAAACACTGTTTTAAATAATTGCGTTTGCATTAGATATTTTGTTAGTGATAGTTCGATAAAAGTGTTAAGAAAATAACTTCCCTCATACCTGTCTTAAACATCAAAACAAAAGAAGTAAAAAACCATAACGTAAATGAAACACATAAAGAACAAAGAGGCACGTAACAAATGTTTGTTATCTGTTAAGAGCAATACTAACTACACTGAAGCACCAAAGAAACTTCTATAAGTGTGCGTATTTAAATACAGAGATAGGTAAACAGGTAGAATACGGCGCTGCTGTCGGAAACGCCTATATGAGACAACAAGTGTCTGGCGCAGTTGTTAGATCGGTTACTGCTACTAAAATGGCAGGTTATCAAGAATTAAGTGAGTTTGAACGTGGTGCGTGGTGTTATAGTCGACGCGCCAGAGATGGGATACAGCGCCTCCAAGGCAGCGATGAAGTGGAGATTTTCCCGTACGGCCGTTTCACGAGTGTACCGTGAGTATCAGGAATCCAATGAAACATCAAATATCCGACGTCGCTGCTGTCGGGAAAAGGTCCTGCAAGAACGGGGCCATCGTTCAGTGTGACAGAAGTGCAAGTCTTCCGCAAATTGCTGCAGATTTAATGCTGGGCCATCAACAAGTATCAGCGTGCGAACCATTCAACGAAACATCATCGATATGGGCTTTCGGAGCCGAAGGCCCACTCGCGTACCCTTGATGATTGCATGACACAAGGCTTTACGCCTCGCCTGGACCCGTCCACACCGACATTGGACTGTTGATGACTGGAATCATGTTGCCTGGTCGAACGAGTTGCGTTTCAAATTGTATCGAACGGATGGACGTGTACGGGTATGGAGAGAACGTCATGAAACCTTGGAGCCTGCATGTCAGCTGGGGTCTGTTCAAGCTACTGGAGGCTCTGTAACGGTTTGGGGCGTGTGCAGTTGGAGCGATACGGAACCTCTGATACGTCAAGATACGACTCTGACAGGTGACACGTACGTAAGCATTCTGTCTGATCAACTGGATTCATTCATGTTCATTGTGCATTCCGACGGACTTGGGCAATTCCAGCAGGACAGTGCGACATCCCACATGTCCAGAATTGCTACAGAGTGGCTCCAGGAGCACTCTTCTGAGTTTAAACACTTCCGCTGGCCACCAACTCCCCAGACATGAACATTACTAAGCATATCTGGGTTGCCTTTCAACGTGCTGTTCAGAAGAGATCTCCACCCACTCGTACTCTTACCGATTTATGGACCGCATTGTAGGATTCATGGTTCAGTTCCCTCCAGCCTACTTGAGACATTAATCTAGTCCACGCCACTTCGTGTTGCAGCACTTCCGCGTGCTCGCGGGGGCCCTCCATTATATTGGGCTGGTGTATGGCTCTTCAATGTATTTCATCTGGTCTGGCATCTCACAGACAACTATTCTGACGGGAATATTTACTATAAATTGTGGAAGAACGCAAAATGCATTGGAGAGATTTGTTTGGCAGCTAATAAATTTACATAAAAGGGTAATCCTTTACTGAAGCATACTTCCTGCGACTCCATCTCGTTCTGACGGGCTACCTTCTCATCCCAAACGAGCTGATACGTCTGACGCGAGCAGAAGAGCCATGTCAATACTTTCACCATTGCCCCCAGAGTGGTAGCGGCCACATAACGTTTTTAATCTGATAGATACTAACTAAAGACTAGGTATGTCACTTCGACACCTCACTCGTTCCTAGGTGGTTCTTGAGCAAATCTGAGCGAACGCCGCTCCGTGGGCACGTGCGCTCTGAAAGCGCTGTCTTTGGCCGAACAAGCTTCGGGAAGACCCAACGATACCGACCTAACCCCGTGTTATCACCTGACAATAGGCGTCAATGGATACGGATATGGAGGAGCATTTGGTGAGAACAGTGAGAACACCGCTCTCTCAGGCGTTGTCTGTTTTCGTGATCGGAGCCACTACTTGACAGTCGAGTAGCTCCTCAATTATCTTCCCAAGGGCTGAGTGCACGGCGCTTGCCAACAGCGCTCGGCAGACTCAGACGGTCACCCATCCAAGTGCTAGCCAATCCCGAAAGCCCTTACCTTCGGCTATACTCGTAAGATAGAAATCGGTGTTACCAGCGCGGCAAGGCAACCGGCGGCAGCGTTATGACTCACAAGGAAAGCCTACACCTAATGGTTCCCTCCCCTCTCCCCTCCTCCCATCTAACCCCGAAGGCTTCTTTACACAGAAGCGAAAGGAAGTGAACACCAGAATAGTCAACAATGGTCGCTAGCATTCATTTCTACATGCAATCAAGCGTTTACATTAGAGGGAACAGGAGACGAAATGGGAGAACGAGCATAGCGAGCACACTGTTTTTGACGAATCAAGCAAAATGGCGTGGGAACAGGAGAATTTAACATGCTGAATTTGTACGTAAGCGTGAAATGTCTAACGACGCTGTTCCAGCTTCCTTTGGCATTGTTAAAAACGTTACACATATTCCGGTTGACGCTGTTCGCTGGTGTTTCATGGATTGAGGAGGAAGTATGTGCGCAGAACACTAATTACTCTGATCAATAGCATTCTTGTCATAAAGAATGTGTTCTTAGCTAAATTGTGGTTCGAAAATGGAATCAGTTTTTGCCAATCGAGATCAGTTTTCGAGATACGCACCCTCTATCGGCAAAAAAACCTGAAAATGATGCGTATTGGTTACTTAGATATTGATTAATTAACTTGCTTTTATTTATTTTTGAGGATATAGTTACCGAGCGAGGTGGCGCAGTGGTTAGACACTGGACTCGCATTCGGAAGGCCGACGGTTCAATCCCGCGTCCGGCCATCCTGATTTAGGTTTTCCGTGATTTCCCTAAATCAATACAGGCAAATGCCGGGATGGTTCCTCTGAAAGGGCACAGCCGACTTCCTTCCCCATCCTTCCCTAATCCGATGAGACCGATGACCACGCTGTCTGGTCTCCTTCCCCAAACCAACCAAGAGGATATAGTTATCGGTAAACAATGGAAATATACAGAGTTTAACGTGTATAAGTGCATATATTTCTATTGCTGGCGGTGTACTAAACAACTTTACATCAGTATTTACGTAATTTGCAGACTAATAACTTCAACTTTTAGTAGTATTATGTATTTAGGTTGGTTAGTACTTCGAAGCCCATATGTCAAGAGCAAGCCGTTAATGCTTAATTTAGCCTGGGTAACAGGTCAGGTGTTGAAGCGCGGCGTGTGGACGCGAAACAGTTAATCTATACCGACAGGTGCAGTTACGACCGTGCAGATAACATCAGGTAGTAAATTATGTCACTTGTTTGTGGGGAGACTGTTCGACACGGAGAAAAAACGCTGACGTGTGTACACCTTAAGGTACCACACATGAAAATATCTCCACTATACCCGGTACATCCTCTATACAAGGGATCCCGATGATGATCCTCATTTCCGACATTCGCCGCCAGGTTACGAAAGAGGCCGATGAGTCATGCTCACACTGCATCGAATCGCGTTGTGTTTGTTGCATCCGCTTCAGTAGTGAGAGAGCCCTGTTATTGGAAATCAGTTGCTGCAGGTTCGTGAAGCCTCGTGTTTTGTATTGATTGTCCGCGGCTCCCGGGTTCCCGGGTTCGATTCCCGGCGGGGTCAGGGATTTTCTCTGCCTCGTGATGACTGGGTGTTGTGTGATGTCCTTAGGTTAGTTAGGTTTAAGTAGTTCTAAGTTCTAGGGGACTGATGACCATACATGTTAAGTCCCATAGTGCTCAGAGCCATTTGAACCATTTTTTTTGGTATTAATTCAGAAGAAGAAATGCCTCGTACCTGAACAAATAACAAATTCTTTTTGTTGCGTCGGTCGATGTGGAAAAACGAGAACTTAATCCTCGCGTAATTAAAAAAAATGCTCTGAACTTTATTCTGGGTGCAGACAAACTGTTCTGTAGGCTCACATCACAAGTCCTTTGGTGTTCGCACAATTTGTAGAGAACCAACGCATCACACAAGTCGGTTATTTCTGTGTGAAAAAAATAGCAGGAATCACCTCTAAAACGAAGAAGCTATGCAGTATCCTAATTTACTGTCTGCTTTAAGATGTACATGCCACCGTGAAGAATTGATGTTGCTGAGGCCAACTATCAAAGGAAATCAGGAAGGAAATATTATTAGGTATGTTTATCCACTTTTCTTTATTCTTATGTTGCTCATTTCTGCCGGCCGGGGTGGCCGAGCGGCTCTAGGCGCTACAGTCTGGAACGGCGCGACCGCTACGGTCGCAGGTTCGAATCCTGCCTCGGGCATGGATGTTTGTGATGTCCTTAGGTTAGTTAGGTTTAAGTAGTTCTTAGTTCTAGGGCATTGATGACCTCAGAAGTTAAGTCCCATAGTGCTCAGAGCCATTTCAACCATTTTTTGCTCATTTCTCTGATTAACTTACGTAGTGATACAGATTATTTTGTTCTCCTTTTCCCAAACATATGTAATGCTGTAATACATAGGCTGACATAAGCATTAACAACTGAGACCGTTACAGAAATTCTGAAATTAGATCTGAACACAGCGACTAAATGATCTTCCGGAAGCAGTGTGTTTTATTTTTGTGATTTTTTTTTTTTTTTTTTTTTTTTTTTTTTTTTTTTTTTTTTTTTTGGCGAGTGCTTGACGAAAAAAACCTGCAGAAAGGCTAGCGTTTGTCTTGTGTTTATCAGTAACTTCACTAATTATTTAACATTTCAGTAGTTGGTATATCTCAGATTGTTCCTGATGTCTCCAATGAAACGACTTTATTAAAGTACTTAGGTGATTAATGAACTGAGAAATATACAGGGTTATTACAAATGATTGAAGCGATTTCACAGCTCTACAATAACTTTATTATTTGAGATATTTTCACAATGCTTTGCACACACATACAAAAACTCAAAAAGTTTTTTTAGGCATTCACAAATGTTCGATATGTGCCCCTTTAGTCATTCGGCAGACATCAATCCGATAATCAAGTTCCTCCCACACTCGGCGCAGCGTGTCCCCATCAATGAGTTCGGAAGCATCGTTGATGCGAGCTCGCAGTTCTGGCACGTTTCTTGGTAGAGGAGGTTTAAACACTGAATCTTTCACATAACCCCACAGAAAGAAATCGCATGGGGTTAAGTCGGGAGAGCGTGGAGGCCATGAAATGAATTGTTGATCATGATCTCCACCACGACCAATCCATCGGTTTTCCAATCTCCTGTTTAAGAAATGCTTCTGCTTTAGCCTTTTCCGTAAGATTTTCCAAACCGTCGGCTGTGGTACGTTTAGCTCCCTGCTTTCTTTATTCGTCGACTTCCGCGGCTACGCGTGAAACTTGCACGCACGCGTTCAACCGTTTCTTCCCTCACTGCAGGCCCCTACAGAGGCATCCAGAAGCTTTAAATTGCGCATACCATCGCCGAATGGAGTTAGCAGTTGGTGGATCTTTGTTGAACTTGGTCCTGAACTGTCGTTGCACTGTTATGACTGACTGATGTGAGTGCATTTCAAGCCCGACACACGCTTTCTCGGCTCCTGTCGCCGTTTTGTCTCACTGCGCTCTCGAGCGCTCTGGCGGCAGAAACCTGAAGTGCGACTTCAGCCGAACAAAACTTTATGAGTTTTTCTACGTATCTGTAGTGTGTCGTGACCATATGTCAATGAATGGAGCTACAGTGAATTTACGAAATCGCTTGAATCATTTGTAATAGCCCTGTATATGAAATTTGTCACATAGGCTGCTTGATAAAATCTGCTGTACAGGCTGCCAGAGGACGGTGTGGTCGTGAGTACGTAATTTTTGTTTATTCGGGTATCACATACAAAATCTCAAACGTCAGAGTGATATATTAATTACCATGAACGCAGCAACGAGATTGACCAGGCGTTTTGTATGTTCTTAGTTTTAATTAGCATAATATATACAACTCGTAAATGTTTATATTAAAAAAATGTATTGTACTTTCATTAAAAACAAACAAACTACAAGCATGTACTTAGGCATTTCTTTCCGTACTGAGCCAATCATGTAAAGAATTTGTCGTCTTTCTCACGTCTCCATTTGGATGTTTGAGTGTTTCGGCAAAATTCTTTTTTTCTTCCTCCGGTATTTGCGTTGTGGGTCTCTTAGATCCAAGAAGCACCTAATACATCTGTACTGTTAACCTCAAACATTATGTTCGCTTCAGAGCACCTCATCATTCACGCGATTCATGTCAACAACAAAATACAGTAGAACTTTATTTTTCCACATAACTTCCGGATGGACCCGATATGGATAATCAAATACCTGTATAATTGTATAAATCATGAAAATGGGTCATTTCTTTAAAAACTAAAAGCTATATTTGGAGTACATGCTACTCTAATATTAATTTAATGACTGCAAAACAATCTTGTTTAGATGTTGTATAGTACTTACATGTAGTGTCAGTTGTTGAACACATCGGTCAGTCATTTGTTTTGCTGTCTTCAGTCGTTTTCGAGCAGCCAAGTCTATAGTGTCAGTTCTTGAACGCATAGGTCAGTCATTTGTTCTGCTTTCTTCAGTCGTTTTCGTGCAGCCATGTTTCGCTTCCGCTTGATGGTGAGCAGCTGTATATGGTCGTACTCACGCTGCCGCTCCATCCATGTCAGCGCAGTGTCACGACACACGAACGCCTCAGCTGACAGTCCCGCAAATCGGCGGAGCCCACGTGAAATACGGGCCTCGCACCGAACTTGTGACATCACACTAGTCGGCTGGGAGCCAATGAGATAAGGGGCTGCAACGAACTTGTGACGTCACTCTAGTCGGCTTGTCCGCCTCACTTCACGAACGCTCGATTCAGCGCAGGGCCAAGGGAAATCATTATTTAATTAAAAATGTACAAATTACAGGTCTTAATTTTGTCGTGCGCTATCGAGAACTAGCTTGCTCTGTGCAGGGCCCACCGGAAATCAGTATATAATTGAAATGGTACTCACTAAAAATCTTAACTGTGTCATGTGCTGTCGAGAGCTTGCATGCATTTAAATGAGCAGCCAGTAATTACTGTACGTGTCAGAAATAGTTACTCGCTCCTCGCCGGAGAGTGCATCTGGCAATGTTCTGCAGTGTCACGTGCCGTGACGTACGCACCACGGCCTGTCCTTCTCCTGGACTCCGGCATCTCGATCAGTGACATTACCCCTCCGGCAGGGCCGCATCTACGGGAGTGCGAACCTTGCAATAGCCCAGGGCGGTAAATATCTGCAGACGGCAAAATCTTAAATTTTAATATGGATCCAAAAATATGATTGAAACAAGACAAACAAACTTTTTACCTAAATGAAGTATGAGAACAAGTTCGAACTACAAATCATTCATAAAATCTAGTGTCATAACAATTACCTACGAAATAGTGAAACAGATGATAAATGAAGCGCTGCATTTGGTCACCTTGGGTGCTCTAGAAAATAGAGAAGATTACTACTGGCAGTGTTGCCAACTGAATTTCTACCATGTACCTACAAAACACTTGACATGTACCTATGTCAGCCTGAAGGCTCTTACAGAAGCGGAAAGTAATTCCTCCGAATTATTTTTCTCTTCCCAGTATCGGTCGAGGCATTAGATTACATGCATATTGGTCGGTCGACGTTCTGGTTTCGCTCACTCAAATTCCAAACCTCTGACACTAGAAGGTTCGAAATTGTAGGGTGTAACTTGGCTGTGTGCACCGTAACTACGTCAGTGCTTGAGAAACAGCGTACTGTAGTCGAGCTTCTAACGGCAGAAAACTTCATCCAGACATGGAGAAATCTTTCTTCAGCATGACAATGCCAGACTACACACGAGCGCTGCGACAGGTGCAACAATACGACGCCTTGAGTCCACTGTCATCGATCAGCCACCGTAGAGTCCCGATTTGGCCCTAAAAGGGTTTCCTCTTTTTTCAAAACTTAAAGAGCACTCTCGACGACTTCACTTTGTTACTGATGAAGCGGTGCAATCGAAGCTGCGGTTGTGGGTCCGTCAACGAAGTCAAACATTCTACAGTGACTGTATTAACAAACTGGTCTCTTGTTGGAGAAATGTGTTCGGTCACCAGGGTGATTCTGTTGAGAAATAAATACGAGTATGCAGACATGAAGAATAAATACTTAGAATGTTAATAAAGTTTGTTTCATTTAAAAAGCCTTAAGAGTGATCACGTAAAAAAATCTGAGGTATTACTTTTCAACAGGTTCTTGTGAATAAAGAGATAAAGATGATGTCAGCATATGATGGTCTAACAGTTCTTAGACAACTTCCTTAAACACTTATCGCTGAGACAAACCACTTTATAATAAGTAAATAAAGAATAGCTAAAATACGCACTGTAAACGTACCACTTCTGATTCACTGACTGATACCCTATACCTGGCTCTGGTCTTAAAGACGTATTTGCGCCAGCAAGACATATGAGTAAATGTGATATGTGAAAATATGAAATATGACATCATGAATGAATTACTTTGTGAAAAGGTTGACTATGTCTGAAAACACAAGTAATCCTGGGTGTGAGGACGGAGAGAGGCGGTGAGGGGGGAGGGGCATGAAATTTCCCTGGAACCAGCCCTGCCTTCTGGTCATCGGTTTCTTCCCTCACACTTTGAGTGATTTTATCGTCACTGAGAATTTGGAATCCAGAGTCCTAAGAATCATTAGCAAGCAACTCACCTATATCCTCTGCCCTGCAATCGGAATGTCAATGAATTTTCAAAAGGATCTGATATTTGGTTGAAATGCCGTTCAGTTTATTCCAAGCTCATTTCAATATGGTTGTTACCCTCAATGTCCTTTTCCTCCCGGCATGCAATTCAGCGTTGCAATTTTTTGGGAATGATCGACTCAATTCTGTCTATTATTTAATATTTCATTATGTAATGATTCTATATTTAATTCTTTCCTAATATCTTCATTTCGTGTCCAGTCCATCCTCGTACATCCTTTAATTTTAGATTACTAAAACCTCATAAAATTTACGGTTCCTATAGGACACAAAACAGAACATTTTGTGCTCAATTTGGTAAGTAACATACTACTGGATATCTAATAATTGGAAGTAAGTAATGGATAACCTATAAATTATGACTATCCTTGAATCAAATGTGTAGTAAGCTTTACGATGTTTTAGTAGCAAAGTGACATTCCCCCACTCGTCTTGCTTAAGTGTTCTATGGTTAACACACCTTAAAAATCGCATCGCTGCCTACGGCATTTTACTCAGTTGCTTTTGATTCGCCACCCATGCTTCACTGTCATAAAGAAGTGTGGTTATAGTCATTACCTTCTAAAATTTCATTTTAATTTCTTTTCTAAGGTTATTTTTAGAAGTTCGCTGAATGGTCCCACCTATAGCTTGAAATTTTCGAACTTATTGCTCCATGTCTTTGTCTTTATAAAAACTTAAATCATAGCCAACATATTTAAATACGACACTTGCTCTAAAATGTTGTTTTTTAGCATAATCATCGATGTGACTGGTTGCTTTCCTTTAAAAGACATAATTTTCGTTTTATTAACTGAGATTTCAAAATTATAATGTTTATGTAGATTATTGAAAAGATACTTGGATTTCTGCATTTGCGTCTCTTTCACTTGAATCGTTATTTGGTCATTTGTAAATACAAGAGTGTTTGAATAGCCACTGTAAGAAAATTTATATCCTGGATGTACTATAATTTGCTTTCAGCATATTATAAAAATTGAGTGTGGTGGATTCCCACCATTTTCTAGTATTTGCCAAAATTTTATTAGATTTATCCAGTCAAACGCCTTATCAGAATCTGTAAAGTTGATATGTGTTTGGAAATTCTTTTCCCTTGTTGTGTTATCTGACTAATGGTAAAGACATTACCCCCTTCCTATATCCAATCTGCTCTTCTCCTAGCAGACACTCTGGAACAGCTTTTACTCAGTCTTTATTGTTTCATTATAGATTTTGTATTCTATATTCATGAGATAAATTCCTCTACAATGTTCACAATTTTTGAGATATCCCTTAAATAAATTTTTGGCGGGAGATGTAGACAAAGAGAGAGGTATTTGGCATTTTCCCAGAATTTACTGGCTGGATGCAAAATTCTTAGTTTGCGTATTATACCACTATACTTATAAGTTCCATACTTACCCCATCTAATCCAGATGTCATTCCATTTAAAAAAAATCTTAAAACACTATCAAATTACTTTAATGTTGTAAGGTGTACTTCTGGAACTTTATTTCCACGGGAACAGTCTGTTTATGTTTCATTCACTTCATCATTATTTCATAATTGTTCATAATGTCTTATCCATTCTTGTTCATTTATTAGCTTTAATCTTGCAATATCTTTTTATGAGTTATTTAGGTGCCTAATTCGTTTACATCCAATTAGCTGCCTCCCATGTGCATCATGCCCTATCTCACACGTAAAGTAATCCCATACTTCTTGTGAGCGTTTATGGGTGTTTTCTTGGCAAGTGTTCTTTTTTCTTTATATACATACTAGGATATATCTGTTTTATTTCGTAAATATGTCTTGTATGCCTTTTAAGATCAGTGATAAACACACATGCAACAGTGGATGTTTGAGGCCAGAGTTACTGCTGTTGCTGATTTGTTTCTGGAAAGCATTCTCCGGCACAATCCTCAATTTCTAAATTTAAATTCCGTCTTGTTATTTTTCCCCATCTCTTTCAGACAGCTATTATAATGCCATCGCACTTTCAGAACGTGGTGTCTCATTACACTTCCGAAAATTATAAATATCCACCGTCCACAAAATTAAAAACCGTGATTCATGGTCTAGCGGCGGGACGCCGAGGCGTAATTAAAACATCTAGCTGATTGATGGCTTCTCTTTGTTGCAGAGGCGGCGGATTAATGCGGCCGTAGTGTGGAGCACACGACGAGCGGGTGACGAGTTTCTGCCCACGGGCTTGCTTGCCGGGTTGACCTGTACTGCACGCAGGCGTTGCTGGGAGGGCTTGCTACTGTGTCACCATTGATACGTCACAACAAACAGGCCAAGAGTTGAAGTAAAACTCCAGACTATGTTCATTAGTCTTAACTTTCACCATTATTTTTCCAATCATCAGTCTTCTGATCGATCTGATGCGGCCAACCAAGACTTCCATTCCTGTGCCAACCTCTTCATATCAGAGTATCACTTGCAACCTACGTCATCAATTACTTGTGGGCTGTATTCCAGTCTCGGCCTTCCAATATAGTCTTTCCCTCTGGAGTTGCATCTATTACCATGTAACTTATTCCCTGATGTCTTAAACAGATGTCTGTCCTCCTGCCCGTTCTTCTTGTCAGTGTTTTCCACATACTTCTTTCCTACCTAATTCTGCACAGAACGTCCTGATTTCTCATCATTGCTTCAAAGTTCCAACAACTTTCTATAGCATCACATCTGAAATTTTTAGATTCTATTCTTTTTCCTTTTTCCACCGGCCACTATTCACTTCCATAGAATATTGTGCCCAAGATGTACTTTCTGAGAATATTTTTTTGAAGATGAGTCTTTGATAGTAGTAGATTTCTTTTGATCAGGAATGCCCTCTTCGCCTGCGCTAATCTATATTTATGTTGTTCTTGCTTCGTCCTTCATACGTTGCTTTGTTTCCAAGGTAACAGAATTCATTCACTTCGTCTGCTTCGTGGACTCGAGTGTTGATGTTAAATTTATCGCTAATCTCATTAGTGCTACATCTCATTACTTTCGTCTTTCTTTGGTTTACTCTCAGTTCATAGTCTGTACTCAGTAGACTGTTCATTCCATTCGATATGTCCTGAAATTGTTCTTCAGTTTCACTGAGGATAGCAACATGATCAGTAAATCATATCTTTCATACCCTGAAGTTTAATCCCACTGCTCAACTTATATTTTATTCCGGTCATTGCTTCTTCGATGTACAGATTCAACCGCGGAAGTGACACATTGCGTCCCTGTCTTACACCCTTTTTAATCGGAGCAATTCTTTTTCTTTGCCTTCCATCCTTGTAGCTCCCTCCAACATGTGAAATGTCGATTCCTTCCGTTTAAAAGAGGTATTTTCGAAAATAGAAGAAATCGGATCGTATACATGTTTTCAAGTCAATAAAGTATCGACACTTGTTGTGAACACTCTGTACAACACTATGGAATTTCCTGTAAGTATTCTCTCATCAGGTAGAAAAACGGCTTTTCGTATCAGCCACATACTTCCTCACAGGACTACAATTTTAGCTCATTTTTGACCCATGACTGAGTACTAAGAGAGCATGCTCTACTTCTGTCACAGGATACCTCCTCACCTTCGAACTCTCTCTTAAAGTAACCAAACGCTTCACCACATGCGTGGTCTCTCAAGGTAACAACGCAGAGAAGTTGTAAATATCACGTTTATACTACATTTCACTTTATAAATTTGATAATGTAGCTGATTCTGTTTCGATGATCATCTCGCCCTGCGTAGGTTGCGTTAAAAGATTTCACCACAGCGGAAAAGGCCTGATTAACGCTCCAACTCTGGAATCATATCCAAGGTACTCTCACCCTCACATACAACAACCCACTGACACCCCATTGATATCAAATTGATAGACTATTTAATTAATTTGAATATGAGATCCTCTTTACATGGTAACTAATTTCTTTTTTTCCTACAGTCGGATTGCATTCGTCAGGTAACGGTTACAGACGCTTCTGTGATGTCTCTGGAGGCTTCTCACAGGCTAGGTAAACACTTCCTCTGATACCAAAATGGATGGTGACCGTCGTCAAATAGATGAAGACATCCAACACTATTTGCATTCTCTCAGTTATCTCGTCATGCTGGTGGATGTAAGTCACGTAGAATTCTGGAATACTGCTCCCAAATTAATCCTGCATTGGGATTTGAACAATACACTTCCCCTCATCCCTCCTGCAAGCCGAAACTTTCTGAGATGTGTTTTCGAAATATCTCGGAAAGGCTGACACAATGAGCAATAACAAAATACTACTGTACTGACAGCCACATCCTAAACGTACACGAGTCTGTAGAGACAACCCTTTAGAAGCGCCCCTATTTCCTCCCATGAAAATAGTGGGCACATGATTCGAAAACTTGAATGGAAATACCTGAAGGAAAGACGATGTTCTTTTCGAGGAACACTACTGAGAACTGGCATCTGAAGCTGAACGCAGAAGGATTCTACTGGCGTCAACGTACATTTCACATAAAGAACATGAAAATAAGATACGGGAAATAAATGCTCATAGGGATACATATAGGTAGCGTTTTCTGTATCCGTATTTGCGAGTACAATAGGAAAGGGAATGACTAGTAGTGCTAAAAGATACCCTCCACCACACACCATACAATGGCTTGTGAAGTATGCATTTAGATGTAAATTTAGTATACCTCTTACGGAAGAATGTTGTCTCTTATGTATTGGGAAAACAAAAGACAGAACTTCTGCTACGGGTTGCCTCTTTGTAGAAACGTTTGTATTAGACCCTAATTTTCTCACTTATGTCACTTCACGAGATTTATGTGAGAGGATCTAACATGTTTGCCCTCAATACTTAAAAGAAACGGTATAGAACTCATCTCCCAACACCCCCAGTCGTCACAGTATAACTTACCTGCCGTATTCTCATGAGTTTTCCAGTCTTCGGTATACAGCATTTGAATCCACCTATTTTCGGCGAGTAAGAGATGTCCCCCCATCCGAGTTACAGATCCCCACTAATTTTCTCGAAATCCCGCCACATTCTGACAGCACTGTTCCATTAGTTAGGAGGTTAACAGCTAGAGAACTATCACAACGAGAAAATATCATAGTATCGTACAGGAGTAAATTCATAACCATGTAGAGTATACATGCACTGCGCAAAGAAATTCAGATGCATGCTTCCTAAAACTCGTCAATGTCGAATGACTGACTATAAATATCCCTCCTTTATCATATTTCTTTGATTACTGCGCTAGAAACACAACAGTGTAGTGGTGTCCGAGTTATCGTTGACAGCACAGTGTCCCTATCCGTCACTTTTGTAATACTTACCTGAATAAAACAACGAACTATAATAACTTTGCTGACGTCAGCTGGTAGAGTACTCTATAAGTCGCTCCAACTGACCTGTGTAAAGTTTTGTTGCCTGTACTGGAGGAAGACCATATCGACTATCAAGTGTACAAAATCCTCTGACCCGTACACTGAATTTTCAGATCTATAGTGTTACGCTTTCTGGTAGAAATGCTGTCTACAATGTGGAATCATGTCTCTCCATTCACCAACACACTTGCATCGGACCATACGGTGATGTGTTTTAATGATTACCGCCACTGGTGAATCATATTCATTGCACTTTCATATCTCGAAAAGAGACACCTTTTTTGGACCTATGTGCTAAGGGCCCCACATAGAAAACTCCAACGTGGTTTTAGGCAGTCTCCCTGCATCATGTAACTGTTCCTGAGTTTCTGCCCCGCCATCCCTGCAGCTTTATCCATGCAATCATCCTAATTTAGGTTGGAACTGAGCAGAAGTCAGAAGCGCTATATTCGCCAACTGACCTGTGTAAAGTTTTGTTGCCTGTACTGGAGGAAGACCATATCGACTATCAAGTGTACAAAATGTGGAGAAACAGGGGGAGCTGAACTAATGTGACAGAACTGTGTTTTGATCACTCAGTGAAAATGGGAACATGTTGTCATAGCTACACCAACTGTGTAGAATGTGTAAGGCAAGCGCCAAACGAAATTTTCTCCTGTAACATGAGGTAGTGGAAAAGACAGTACAAGCACTTATGGTGGAGTTTCTTATCAGGAAAATTAGGAAAACTCCACATCATACAAGAACTGGAAGAAGTATGAGGATCTTGATACTGCATTGCAGTGCGTCTGTAAACTACACAGAGGTACTACAGTCTGATAGAGATTTGCATTCTTGCAGGTGCATTCATGTCTGTCACCTAAAAATTCTCTCTATCCTCTTTATTTTATATCATCCATCAAAGAAAAACCATAAGCATAAAAACTCCACTAATGTCACCAAGTAGAGGATTCGATAAGATATCATCCTGTGGCTATTATCCGAAATGTCAAAAACAAATACCGGCTGTATGCCGGCATTGGCCATATGTGGCCAACGTATTAAATATATGGGTATTGGTTTAGTGGAGCAGGTGGCTCGTGATCGAAGTCGCCTCCACAGACCAATGTAAAGTTTCATCACCTGTAATGTAGGAGGACCATATCCCTACGACTATCAATCGCAAGACAGGGCCCCTGTGTTGTTCTTTCATGAGTAATTTGATACATTGTTTTTTTTTCAGCTGTAACGTATCCAAGCAGCGCATGACTGCAGCTTTGTACACTGCCATACATTTAGGTTTTACAACATGATTTAGAGATCTGTGGCAGGTGCTAAACTGACATTAAAATGTTTCGATCCATTGACTCTCACAGAAAGCTGTAACACGCAGGCTGACTGAAATAACAGACATAGGCAGTGTAACATTGAAAAAAAAAGTGGAAGACATCATAATATACAGAAAGTGGAAGAATTTATGGCATTGTGGAGCATTTCCAAACAGCTGAGCAAAGGTGATCACCTCTGCATTTAATCTCATTTTCCACAGCGATTGGATAGCACATGTCTTGGTGTTCCAATTCGATTGATTCCTTATATTTCAGCCATGTATGCGATCACTGTTTTGATGCTGGTCAGCCTCAGAAAGTGTTGCTCCCACTAAGGCTCTCTCCATCTCAAACTAGTGGTATCAGTCAATCATTATGTGGTAGTCAACAGTGCACCAGTGGATGGGTGGGATGGGAAAGACACCGTCGATATGGGACAATGTACTGCAATAAGCACATTTGATAGTGTGATCACTTTTAGCAGTTTTACCAGCTTTTCTGTAATTTCAAGGCCAACCAATGACATGCAGTATGCTTCAAGTTTCTGTACAGTCACTAGACCACCCCTCAACTGCTTTGCGTGTACCATGTACTAGATTGTGAGTGTAGATAAATGACTGTGCAGTGTCCGCCCCTGTTTGCTGAGTGGTCAGTGCGACGGAATGTCATACCTAACTGCCCGGGTTTGGTTCCCGGCTGGGTCTGAGATACTGTGCATTTGCTATTAATTTTCAAATATTTACATCTAAGTATACCAGACAGTGCCCTATATTAATGCAGTATACATATAACATATTCGTATTTCTAGCACTTCGATCATAGTGCATAATGATTGACCATCTTTCCCTATGTGGGTGGGAGTCACAAGGCATTCTCACATTTTTGGGATTAAGCTGGGGATTGAAAGATATCCCTGCATTGTCTCTGATAAAACCTTTCTACAAAACTGTCACCAATTTAATTTACAGCTGACCGTGAGTAGTAGGGTATTATACCCACTACATTCCACATCTTGTTGAGGAACAGAGCATGTGTCTGCAACTGCTGTTCACTGAAGACTGTTCCACACCAATCTCACTTATGGCACCCATCCAAGAGCTCAAAACTCTCCAGATGCGTGCATGTAGAGGATGTTTGTACCCCTTACTGGTGTATAGAAGACAAGAGAGTGTTGTGACGATATAACAGACAGTTAAGGAGAAACTTGTGGTCTATGCATGATGGAGCTCTAGATGGACAGAGTTTGAAGCACTTTACGTAAATCAACTGCACTATCATCTCTAAAATATTGTTCAAGTGTAAAGGGGCAGTATCAAGAATGTATTGGCAAAAGAGAAATGACTGTAGAACATAAACACATGCGCTCCTAACGCTACACAGTTCTGCACATGAACATACTATAATGTTAAGGCCATGTGGTTTCTGAAGTATTAGTCATGCAGAGTGCAACCCTCTTAGTACTCTAATCCATAACATATATGACCAACATCTGACACACATCCACCCTGCAAGTGGACAGACTATAAGATTAGAAGACTACTTCATTCTGCACCAAAGAAAAAATATAGCTTTGTGATACAGGCGGAATACAACTTGCCAGAAGTGTATAGCGCCCACTGTTCACGTTTGATTACAGTTCAGAAATTATACAATACTCACAACAGTCCTGTGAAATGATCGTCAGCAACGAAGAATGTCTGTTACAAGGAAACAGACAAATGTGTAGTAACGGTGTTACATGTGAAATTACATGCCATGCTGCTCTAACTTGGGAACACAATACAGTCTCTTCCAAACACGACATCTGTCAAGTAAATGTATATATAGGGATTGAAGTACCTCACAAACACCTGCCACTAACTTACAATCACCAGTTATGAAAGTAAAGACTCGATTTATGTCCAAGAAGCGACCGGGGAATAGAATATGTCGCACAAATTTTCGTTCGTGTACAGGAGGGAACCAAAACACATTTTCCATTGATGGAGATGTTTCATCACACATGTATTGAAAGTCTTCTGCTGACTGTGGTATGGAGATGTTTGCAGTTAATGATTGCAGGTAGATAGTGCTCTTAGTCACACTCAGAACACACAGTTGTATACGAATTGAATGCAGGTTAAACTATACAACTGATACACCCCAAGAGAGCAACGAAAGAAACAAGTTTAAATGCGCCATAAATGACCGGAAGCATCATCTACCTCTCTTCAGAATGCATCATCAGCCTACCATTAAATCATACCTCATTATAAACCCATCTCAAGCGATCATTCCATCCACTTCCTATCATCCTCTAACGCAGATCCAAGTCAGTTTAGAGGCAGATGGTTCTCTTTTCCAGGAAAGCATCAGAGACAGCAGTCAACTTGCATGTATCACTATTACCTCAATGGACATTCAGCAGAATGTTGTTAAAAAAACGATACAGCAACTGTCCTCTTAGGTAATTGTGAGCTAACTCTGCATGGTTGTGATCGGTGGAGAATACGGAGAAGCACACAGTAAACATTGTTTGTTAGGGTTTAAAACACCTAAACAACGCTGAAAAGAGTCAAACATGTGATGCATTCTGTATTTGTACATTGCAGTTCCCCAGCTGTTAATATAAAGCTATTTAGTAAAGGACACTTTATGAAAATCTATAAGGTGGTTGGTGATAAGTTTGGGGTCACACCTGGGCATGAGATCTGACACATATAAATTTATTACTCTACATTTGGTGGTCATCCATGTTAAACATTCTATTCCAGCGTTCTTGTCGCTGTAGATGAAAAATGACTGTTTCCCTGAATCCTGACACTTCCATGTCAGCTTTTTCTCGTATTCCTCTTGCTACCACCTACTCGTCCCCAAGTACAAGAATTTTCCATCACCAAGTGTAAGACATGCAGGTACAGTCTCATTCCCCTCTTTTCCCCCACATTTTAGCATATTTTTCCCTCGATTTATAAGAATTTTCCCTAAGTTTTCGTAATTTTATCGATTTTACGTCACTTCTGCCCATGCGATCATGACATCACTTCTCACTACATATTCTAAAATTGCTTGTAAATGCAGTACAGTTGCCAACACCTAACACAATTGCACTATCATTTTGTTTGGACGATGCATAGCACTGTACTCGACTGCATCCAGTCACTTCCAACCATATGTTCTACAGCTTCAGTGCATTTGCTCTGATTTCTGTCTGTCTGGGTCTGTGAGTGTGTCACTTTCTTTATTTTTGAGCTGTCTGAGAATGTCCAAATAGCCCACCTCTCACTCTATCAAATTGATTGACTTATTAATTAAATCGATATCCTTCAAAGGTGTCTCGTTTCGAGATATGAGAGTGTCACCCATATGATTTACCAGTGGCTGTAATCATTAAAAGATATCTCCATAGGATCCAACGCAAGTGTGTTGTCGAATGGCAAGACGTGATTCCAAATCGCAGACAGCATTTCTACCAGAAAGCGTAAGCCAGTGTACTGCTCATAGGACTTTGTACATTTGATAGTCGATATGTTCTTTTTCCAGTACAGGCAACAAAACTTTACACAGGTCCATGGAAGCCACAACTGTGACACGTCGCCTCCTCCAGTGGACCAGGACTTGTATATTTAATGGGCGCACAACATATTGTTGATACAAACAGGCAGACAGTGTTTGTTTACAGATATACTAGATGAGAGAGACGCGGTAAACTCTTAGAGAGATGTCTAATAGGTGATGTTAGCTGAGTTTTTATAGTTCGTAGTTTTTTTCAGTTGTGTGTTACAAAAATAACGAGGAGAGAGACATTGTGATGTCAACGAAGACTCAGACACCATTAAACAGTTGTATTTCTAGCGTGGTAATCATAGAAATACGATAAAGGAGATTAGGTCATGTACAGGATTCGACATCGATGAATTGTAGGAGTTAGTTTTTCTCCTTGAGTCATCGGTCTTCTGACTGGTTTGACGCAGCCCACCTGTGCCAACCTCTTCATCTCAGAGCAGCACTTGCAACGTACGTCCTTAATTATTTGTTGCTGGATGTAGTCTAATATCTGTCTTCCTCTACAGTTTTTGTCCTCTGCAGCTACCTCTAGTACCATGGAAGTCATTCCACGACGTCTTAACAGATGTCCTATCATCCTGTGCCTTCTCCTTGTCGATGTTTCCCATATATTCCTTCCCTCTTCAATTCTGCGCAAAACATCCTCATTCCTTACCTTATCAATCGACCTAATTTTCAACATTCGTCTGTAGCACCACATTTTAAATGCTTCGATTCCCTTCTGTTCCAGTTTCTCTACCATATAATGCTGTCCTCTAAACATTCAATCTAAGAAATTTCTTCCACAGATTAAGGCTTGTGTTTGATACTAGTAGACTTCTCTTTGCCTGTAATACCCTTTTTGTCAGTGCTCGTCAGCTTTTGATAATCTCCTTGCTCCGTCCATCATTGGTTATATTGCTGCCTAGGTGGTAGATTTCCTTAATTCGTATGCTTCATCAGTCGTGATGCCAAGTTCCTCGCTGTTTTCATTTCTGCTGCTCATTACTTTCGTCTTTCTTCGATTTACTCTCAGACCATGTTCCGTACTCATTGAACTGTTATTTACATTCAGCAGATCATGTAATTCTTCTTTGCTTTCACTCAGGATAACAATGTCATCAGAGAATCGTATCATTGACATCATCCTGACATTTAATCCCACTCATGAGTCTTTCTTTTATTTCCTTCATTCCTTCTTCGATGTTCAGATTGAACAGTAGGGGTGAAAGATTGCATCCCTGTCGTACACTCTATTTAACGCACTTCGTTTTTGGTCGTCCACTCTTACAATTCCCTCTTGAATCTTGTACATACGGTATATTACTCGCCTCTCTCTATAGCTTACCCCTATTTTTCTCAGCATTTCGAGCATTTTACCCCATTTTACATTGTCGAACAAATCTTATGAACATATTTTGATTTTTCATCAACCGCAACGTCAGAATTGGCTCTCTGGTGCCTTTAGCTTTCCCAAAGCCAAATTGATCGTCATCTAACACGTCTTCAATTTTCTTTTCCATTCTTCTGTATATTATTCTTATCAGCAACCTGGATGCACGAGCTGTTAAGCTGACTGTGTGATAATTCACGCACTTGTCAGCTCTTACACTCTTCGGAGTTGAGCGGATGATATTTTTCCGAAAGTCAGATAGTACGAGGGTAATCCCAAAAGTACGGTCTCCTATTTTCTTATAAGTGCATAGACCTGTTTGTTTCTACAAGGGTTTGCAGCTTAAACATTTAGCTATTTTTCGATGTAATCACCATTTCTGTCGATGCATTTTTGTAGACGCTGGGGCTGTTTTTGTATGTCCGTGTCATACCAGCTCGTCGCCATGCTATTCAGAAAGTTATGAACCTCTTCTTTCACGTCATTGTCTGAGCTGAATCGTTGACAGGTACTGTGAGACTCTGAAAAAACTCAAACTGGAAATTCAGAACCGGAAAAGAGGAATGTTGATCAAGGGCGTACACATTCTCCGTGACAACGCTCACCCACACATCGCTCGGCAATCCGTTGCCCTTCTGCAAGAGTTTCAGTGGAACATAATCACCCACCCACCCCATAGTCCTGACTTGGCACCCAGTGACTATCACCTGTTTCCTAGGTTAAAAGAACATTTGACCGGAAAGCGATTCAGCTCCGACGACGAGGTGATGGAAGAGGTTCATAGCTTTCTGAACAGCATGGCGGCGAGCTGGTATGACATGGGCATACAAAAGCTACCCCAGCGTCCACAAAAATGCATCGACAGAAATGGTGATTATAACGAAAAATAGCTAAATGTTCAAGCTGTGAACTGATGTAAACCATTGTAGAAATAAACAGGTCTATGTACTTATAAAAAAATACGAGACCGTACTTTTGGGATTACCCTCGTATGTCGCCAGACTCATGAATTCTACACACTAACGTAATAGTCGTTTTGTTGCCATTTCCCACAATACTTTTAGAAATTCTGATGGAATGTTATCTGTCCTTTGTGCCTTATTTGATCTTAACTTCTCCAACGCTCTTATAAAAGCTGATTCTAATACTGGATCCCCTAACTCTTTTAAATCGACTCCTGTTTCTGTCATATAAGACAAATCTTCCCCATCATAGAGGCCTGCAATGTCCTCTTTCCATCCATCTGCTCTCCCCTCTGCATTTAACAGTGGAATTCCCGTTGCAGCCTTAATTTTACTAGCCTTGTTTTTAATTTCACATGAGGTTGATTTGACTTTCTTCTATACCGAGACAGTCCTTCTGACAATAGTTTGTTTTTCAGTATCATCATATTTTTCATTCAGCCATTTCGTCTTACCCGTGTGGAGTTGCTAGTCTCCCATCGGGCGCCTCCCCAGGTGGCGGATAGGGGAATGCCCACCAGATATGGAGGGTACCGGGGAAATAAAATACCCGGGGTGGACCAAAACTAGCAACTACTGCCTTGTAGTCTAGGTATTGGATTACCAAAGGCTAAAGGAAGAAAACCTTGAGCAAAAATTACCTGGTCCTCCAGGTTGGGAGTTAATGCGATGGGCCAACTCCCCATTCATTGGAAAAACCTCACTGGTTAAAAAGCCTATAAGATTACAGCAGGACGGAAATAATAGGAGACGAAAAAGGCTAAGAAAACGGACTGTCTTAATTGGTGTATGGAATATACAAGGATTACAAAATAAAGAAGGAGAAGTGATTAAAGAAATGGAGGCTAGAAATCAAGATATTATTATACTCCCAGAAACTAAGAAAAAAGGACGAGGTATTGAACAAATAGGATCATATACACATTTCTATAGTGGTGTCCCAAAAAATCAAAGAGCAAAACGGGGGATATCGATATTGATGAAAAACAAATTCAAAAGAATGGTCACAAACTGGGAACCTATTGATGAAAATCTGA
Source organism: Schistocerca americana (assembly GCF_021461395.2). NCBI lineage: Eukaryota > Metazoa > Arthropoda > Insecta > Orthoptera > Acrididae > Schistocerca > Schistocerca americana. The sequence continues at coordinate 393,853,596 of NC_060122.1, read as the reverse complement.
TTAAAATTAATATTGATGTTCATGGATACAAAATTACTATTATAGGAGTATATGGAATAAGCGAAGATGAACGAATTTGTAAAAAGGATGATTTCTATAATAATTTAAATGGAATCATAGAGGATATCAGGTAAACCAGGGAGATTATTATTGCAGGGGATTTTAACAGTAGAACTGGAAGTAAAATTGGAAATAAAATTATAGGACCATTTGGAGAAAATGTTATAAATGATAATGGTAATAGACTTATTGATATCTGTGAACAAAATTCATTGAAAATATTAAATGGCTTTTATCAACATAAAGAAATACATAAATACACATGACATAAAGATACATTGAATCAAAAATCAATAATAGACTATATTATAATTAAACAGCAAACGAGGATAAAAATACGTGACATAAGAGAATATAGAGGGGTAACTCTTAGCGATCATTATTTGGTAAATTCCAAATTTTTATTCCCCTTCAGAGGAAAAAGCACTGAAGAAAATCGAAATTGTCCAATAGAAAATATACAAACAGAAATCAAAATTCCTAAATATAATTTGAATAGTTTTGAGAATGAAAGCACAATATTTTTATATCAAAAGAGATTAGATGAAAAGCTGGTAGAAACAGAATTTGATGATACAGAAGATCAATATCATTATATTGTAAATAAACTACATGAAGCTGCCAAGGAAGCCTTAGGAGAAACAGAAGAAACACGTACAAACCATCCATTATACTACTGGAATGAAGAAATTAAAAAGGAAGTGAAATTAAAGAAAGAAAAATATTTAAAATGGTTAAAATACAAGAAATCTTCAAGATAAAATAGAGCTTAATGCACAACAAGCGAAAATCCGGAAAAAGGTTGCAGAAGCAAAAAACAAAGTTTGGGAACAGTTATGTCAAAAAATTGAATCCTATATTGGTGGTAAAAGAAACACAGAAGCATGGAAAACTATAAAAAATTTAAGAAGGAATTCTAAAGAAACAACACATATTAAATATATTACTCATGACTCTTGGGAAAAATATTTTAAAAGTTTATTAACAGAAAAAGCGAAGAATACTTGGGAAACCCTGAATATAATGAAATGATAGATCTACAAGCAGAGAATTACATCTGTTTGGAAATAGAGACAGTAAAAACTGCAATAAAATCTTTAAAGATTGGAAGGGCTACAGGCATTGGAGGTATTCCTGCAGAATTATTAAAATTAGGAACAAAGAAATTAATGGAATTGTTAAGAAACCTTTTCAAAAGATGTTTAAATGGGGAAGATGTCCCAAAGGATTTGAAAGTAGGATTTATTTCAGTGATACATAAAAAAGGAGCGAAAGATGAGTGTAAAAATTATAGGGGAATAACAGTGACCAATACCTTCAGTAGATTATATGGAAGAATTATTAAATATTTGTTAGAACAAGAATACAAAGAAAAGGAGGCTGAAGAGCAAGCAGGTTTTAGAGCTGGAAGATCAACAATTGATCATATCTTTTGCCTACAACAAATTATTGAAAAAAAAATGGTTTGGGCACAACCTATACATTTGGTATTCATAGATATAGAAAAAGCCTATGATAGTGTGCCTTTATCCAGTTTATGGAAAGCTTTAATATCAATAGGAATAAATCCAAGAATAATTAAAGCAATTCAAAATTTATATAAAAATTCTATTTCAAAAATAAAAATTGGTAAATATCTATCACATGGATTCCAAGTCACAAAAGGATTATGTCAAGGATGTAGCATCTCACCTACATTGTATAAAATATATACAGAAGTAACTTTACATAATTGGAAGAAAAAATGTCACGCTATGGGAATACCAATAAATGATAGAACAATATACTCGTTACAATTTGCAGATGACCAACTGATTATAGCCCAAGACTGTGAGGACATAGAGTATATGACCAGAAAATTGATTCAAGAATATAAAAAATCAGGTCTAAATGTAAACATGAATAAAACAAAGTACATGGTAATTGGTGGAGTGAATGGAGACTTAATATTAGAAGAAGGGATGGGAACAATAACAGCTACTGAGGAATATAAATATTTAGTTGTGAATATTACAAATGATGGGAAACAGGACAAAGAAATTAGATCAAGAATAAATTCTGGAAAGACGACAATCTCTTTATTGAATGGAATTCTCTGGGACTAACACATAACAACTGAAAACAAAATAAGGATTTTTAAAACAATAGTTAGGAGCATTATTACATATGGTTCAGAAGTGTGGACAACAAAATGGCAACTGAAATCAAAATTATTAGCCACAGAAATGGATTTCTGGAGACGTTCAGCAAGAATATCAAGACGAGAAAGAATAAGAAATGAAGTAATCAGAGACAAGATGAAATGTAAAAATTCAATTATTGATTTCATCGAGCACAAACAACTTAAATGGTATGGACACATCAGACGAATGGAACAGGAAAGGCTACCAAAATGCATAATCGACTGGGTACCAATTGGAAGAAGAAAAAGGGGACGACCAACTGATACATGGATACAGGGAGTTCAGTCAGCAATGAGGAAGAACAACATTCCTGAAGATTTATGGACAAATAGAGAAGAGTGGAGAACAATAATTAGTGACTTACTGTAATCTAGAATAGGTGCTGGAAAAATGTACTCACATTGTAAATCCAGAATAATAATAATAACATTTCGTCTTAGCTACTCTGCGCTTCCCATTAATTTCATTACTGCTGGCCGCTGTGGCCGAGTGGTTCTAGGCAGTTCAGTCCGGAACCGCGCTGCTGTTGCAGTCGCAGGTTCGAATCCTGCCTCAGGCATGGATGTGTGTGATGACCTTAGATTAGTTAGGTTTAAGTAGTTCTAAGCCTAGGGGACTGATGACCTCAGATGTTGTCCCATAGTGCTTAGAGACATTTGAACCATTTTTTTCGTTTCTTAGCGACTTGTATTTCTGTATTTCTGAATTTCCTAGAACATTTTTGTACTGCCTGCTTTCGCCGATCAACTGAAGTATGCCTTTTGTGACCCATGGTTTCTTCACAGTTACTTTCTTTATACCTATGTTTTTCTTTCCATCTTCTATGATTGCCCTTTCTAGAGATGTCCATTCCTCTTCAACTGTTCTGTTTGTTACGCTATTCCCATTGCTGTATCTATAGCCTTAAAGAACTTGAAGCCTATCTCGCCATTTCTTAGTACTTATGTATCCTGCTTCTTTGGATATTGATTGTTCATGACTAATCTCTTTAACTTCAGCCTACTCTTCATCTCTACTACATTGTGATCTGCATTTATATTTGTTCCTGAGTACACCTTACAGTCCGGTATTTGATTTCGGAATCTCTATCTGACCATGATGTAATCTGACTGTAATTTTCTTATATCACGCGGCTTTTTACAAGACCTTTTCCTCCTCTTGTGATTCGTGAACTGAGTATTCGCTATTACTAACTGAAATTTACTATACAACTCAATAGTCTTCCTCCTGTATCATCCTTTGTCGCAAGCTCATCTTCTCCTACAATCTTTTCTTCTATTTCTTTCCTAGAATTGCATTCCAGTTCTCCATGACAATTAGATTTTCAACGCCCTTTATGTACTCTACTAACTTTTCAATTTCCTCATATACTTTCTCTGTTTCTTGATTTTCTGCTTGTGTCGTCGGCATATATATCTGAACTATCGTTGTTGGTGTTGGTTTGCTGTCGATTCTGATGAGAAAAATCCTGTAACTGAACTGTTCACAATAATATACTATCTGCCCTAAATACCTATTCAGAATTAATTCTATTCCCATTATATCATTTTCTGCTGCTGTTGACATTACTTGATACTGATATGACCAGAAATCTATGTCTTCATTTCATTTCACTTTACTGGCCACTATTATATAAATATTGTGCCTTTGCATCTCCATTTTCAGATGTTTTAGCTTATCTACCACGTTCAAGATTCTAATATTCCATGTCCTGACTCAAAGAACGTTATCTTTTCGTTGATCTTCCCCCCTTGGCAGTCCCCTCCCGGTGATCCGAGTGGAGGACTATTCCGGTATCTTTTGGCAATGAAGATATCATCATGACACTTTTTCAGTTACAGGCTACGTGTCCTATGGATATTCTTTATGTGTCTTTACTACAGTGGTTTCAATTGGCTTCTGCATCCCCAAGTCGTTGATCATTTCTGATTCCTCCAGCTTCAGGACAAGAGGATGAACTGAACCTACGTTCGCTCCCCTGCCCTCTTTCACAAGGCGTTTGACAGAATGAGGGTGACTTCGTATGCCGGAAGTCTTCAGCTGCCAATTCTGTTGTTAATGAAGATTTAGGCAGTGGCGGGTACCGAACCTGGGACTGAAGATGTTTTGATTAGTAGTCGAAGGCGCTACCCCTAGACCACGTGTGCAGAGGACTTGTAGATGTTATGATTCTCAATTTCTTTGTATAGTCCATGTATTCCTGCATGGTTATGAATGTTAGTGTGCTGTTTTTCTCGTTATGGTAGGTCAACTTTCTAACTAGTGGAACAATGCTGTTGGAAAGTGATAGGATTTCGACAGAATACGTGGGGGTCTGTAACTTGGATAGGGGGACATCTCTACCTCATTGAAATCAGGCGTATTCGAATGCTACATATCAAAGACTGGAAAACTCTGAAAATATGACAGGTAAGCGACACTGTGACGACTGTGAGTTGAGAGATGAGTTCTGTACTGTTTCTTCTGAGTATTATGAGCGAACATATTACAACCTCTCACATACGTCTTGTGAAGTGACTGCAATGAGAAAATTAGAGGCTAATACGAAGTTTCTGCAGAGAGACAATCAGTAGCAGTAGTTCTGTCTTTTGTTTCCTCAGTACATAAGAAACAACGTGCATCTATAAGTTTTGGGCGCCAATAAATGAGTGGACTGACACGTTAAGACCTATGCTAAATTTACATCTATAGGACTACTTCACAAGCCATTGTACAGTGTTTGGCGTAGGATATCCTGTACCACTGATAATCATTCCCTTTCCTACTCTATTCACAAGGACAGCGAGGGAAACTCTACTTATATGTCTCCATATGAGTTTTAATTTCCTGTATCTTATTTTCGCTGTCCTTATGAAAAATGTGCGCTGGCGGCAGTAGAATTATTCTGCGTTCGGCCTCAAACGCCAGTTCTAAAATTGTTCCTTGAATAAAACATCATCTTCTCTTAAGGGCTTTCTATTCAAGTTCCAGAGTCATGTTCTCACTAATATCGTGGGAGGCAACAGGAATGCTTCTATAGGGCTGGACTCTGAGGGAGACGTAGGTCTGCAGAATTACACATGTTTAGGATGTGGCGGACAGTATAGTGGTGTTTTGTTATTACTCACTGTGTCAGCCTTACCGAGATAGTACGAAAACATATCTCAGAAAGTTTTGTCTTGTAGGAAGAATGAGGGAAAGCGTATTGTACCTCACCCAGCAACATTTAAACAGTCATTCCTGGGAAGGATAGGACTACTTTTGCAAGTATGGAATCATTAAGAACTGTCCGGCATGGTGAGGGGTACAGTGTGACGTGCAGGTGGTGGTTCTTGCCTCGGTGAGTACTGCTCACATGCAATCTGAGGGTGGAGAAGAGAGTGAAAGATCCCACTGCCCCTGTTGGCCGACAGGTTCCAGCAGGATTTGTTTGGGAGCAGTATACCACAATTGTAAGTGACTTAAGCCGGTCGGGGTGGCCGAGCGGTTCTAGGCGCTACAGTCTGGAACCGCGTGACCGCTACGGTCGCAGGTTCGAATCCTGCCTCGGGCTTGGGTGTGTGTGATGTCCTTAGGTTAGTTAGGTTTAAGTAGTTCTAAGTTCTATGGTCTGATGACCTCAGAAGTTAAGTCCCATAGTGCTCAGAGCCTAAGTGACACATCCACCAGCGTGACAAGATAATTGAGAGACGAACGCAAGTAGTGTTGGATGTCTTCATCTGTGGGAACCCTCCAGAGGCATCACTATCTGTAACCGCCACCTGACGAGTGTAATGCGATTGCAGGAAAGAAAAAGAAATTACTTACCATGAAAAGGGGCTCTCGTTTTATTAATTAAATTATCAATTTGATATCAATGACGTGTCAGTGGGTGGGTGGATGTGAGGGTGAGAGAACCTTTGAGATGATTCGAGAGGTGGGGGTTAATCAGGCCTTTTCTTCGTTGTGGTGAAAACTTTTAATGGAACCTACACAGAGTGAGAGTCCGCAGCTTGTGGTCGTGCGGTAGCGTTCTTGCTTCCCACGCCCGGGTTCCCGGGTTCGATTCCCGGCGGGGTCAGGGATTTTCTCTGCCTCGTGATGACTGGGTGTTGTGTGCTGTCTTTAGGTTAGTTATGTTTAAGTAGTTCTAAGTTCTAGGGGACTGATGACCATAGATGTTAAGTCCCATAGTGCTCAGAACCATTTGAACCACAGAGTGAGATTATCATCACAACAGAATCAGTTACATTATCAAATTTATAAAGTGAAATGTAGTATATACCTGGTATTTACAACTTTTCTGTGTTGTTGCCTAGAATGACTTTATATGTGGTGAAGCATTTGGTTACTGTAAGAGAGAGTTCGAAGGCATCCTGTGATAGAAGTAGAGCATGCTCTCTTAGTACTCCATCATGAGTAAAAAATGAGTTAATATTTTAGTCCTATGATGTATTATGTGGCAGATAAGAAATGATGTTTTTCTACCTGATGAGGGCATACTCAGAGGAAATATAGCCTATGTTATAGTGTTGTACAGGATTTTCAGAACAAGTGTCGATACTTTAGTGACTTGAAAACATGTGTATGGTCCGATTTCTCTTATCTTCGAAAATAGCTCGTATAAACCGGAGGAATCTTCATTTCACGTGAGAATTCTAAGTGCACTGATAAAACAAAGTCCGCATCTCAGAATTTTTAAACTGAGGAGTCTATGTCAGGGATGGAACCACTGTATTCCTCACAGCCACTAATGAGTGTGTGGCGGCCTGCTGGAGGAATGCTCATGCAGTGACAGGGAGTTGTGGCTTACATGGGCTGCTGCTGAGCCATGGTTTCTTGGCTGAATGGCTCTTCGCCGGCCGGAGTGGCCGAGCGGTTCTAGGCGCTACAGTCTGCATCCGCGCGACCGCTACGGTCGCAGGTTCGCCTCGGGCATGGATGTGTGTGATGTCCTTAGGTTGGTTAGGTTTAAGTAGTTCTAAGCTCAAGGGGACTGATGACCTCAGGTGTTAAGTCCCATAGTGCTCAGAGCCATTTTGACTGGCTCTTCAGGTACACAATACATCTGGTAGTTGGGCTGGACTACACTGGAGGTGACTGATCAGATTTCTTTTTCTTCTTGAGAGACTGTGTGCAGGTAAAATAATTCATAAAAAGTATCATACAATATATTTCCTATGTTTCTGTTGGCTAGGATGAGACTTTTAACTCATAAATGGGTATAAGTGTGTTTCATTCTGAAATGATGTTGATGAAGGAGTCCCCTACATATGGCACGCTTTTATAGGTGCAGTGGGGTAGTGGGGTGCTGTGTTAATATTGTTATTACACGTCCTTATGTTCCTCCCAGCATCTGCTATTCACATGGAGTGGCAGTGATAGTTTGATGTCCTATCATTATTTCCCATATAGGGCTATTGGCTAGACTGCTGTAAAAACTCTCCAGTGCTAGACTAATATTGAAAATGTCCACTACAGAATGTAGCAGTTATTGAAGAAACTGTAAGGTGATACTGTTTAGTGATCGATCAACGGCAATTCAAATTGTTTAAATAAACGATTTACTGCACTGCATACAAAATAATAAAGACTTATTATGTCCAGCAGTCCAGTATAGATATAGTGCTTTTCCTGCCAGTTTCCACAGGCAGGAGTAGGTAGAGTGGAGTGGAGTGTAGTGGAGTGGGGGAGGGCCAACAGTGACATCTGATGATGGTGTTTTGACCACATAAAATTTGTTATTTCCGCTAATATATTTGAGTTTCCTGAACTTTTTTCCTGGGCTGTGATCTTGGATTACATCATGGGAAGGGTGAAGAGGGGAGGGAAGTGTTCTGGGAGTTCCCTGATGAAGACTCACTTGCCAGCTGGGGAAATCCCATGATGTCATCAAGGGTGGATGTAATTCATTGATCCATAAATATTTTGCACAATTGAATTGAAATAAATTTGATATCAATATTGTGCCAGAACTGGATTTGTCCCACTACTATTGTGATCCTCTGGCTCCAGTAGACAACTGGATGTTCTATTCCCCATGCAGTCTCCAGACCATGCACTTTGATCTAGTGTCTGGTAATGATGACAGATTTTATGAGTTTAAGTACTGTGGCTAAGAAGGGTCATTATTGTTGTAAGATGTTTCTTCCATTGTCTACATCTACCGCCACTTTGACGGTTACAGTTCGACTTCTGAATACGTATAAGTGCGTTTCGTTCCCAAATATGCTTGATACGTGGCTGCTGCGTAAAAGAACGATGAGGTTATAGCATTATGGGGATGGCAGGCTGTGTTACTGTCAGTAACTCGACACACTCTATTCCACACAGAATTTTTTCACGTTACTTTTTTTTTGGCGTCATAGACAGTGTACAAGCGTTCTGCATTAGGGGGACAAATGTGCACCTTATGTTTTTCAGTTTCCATGCAGAACGTACGTGTGGAGTATAGGTTATTTTCGTTTTAAGTGCATTTTGAATCCCTCTAATTTGGTTAAACTGTATGTGTTCTTCCCGCATTTTTCATGTTTCCTGTCACTTTAACTCAGGATTCATATCCATGGCGGATCCTGTGGCTGACAGTTTGGTCCTACCCAACCTGGGCTATTTTTTTAATTTCCCACTAGAATTTGAATTTCTGACCATTTTTAATTATCCTGCCAAAATTTTATTTTTCCCCATTTGGTACATAAGGCAACTGTCCTTTTTCTGATGGGGGGATAGGTGGGGATGGGGAAATCCTATGACTCATCAGTGATGTCATGGTCGTTGGTAACATATATTGTCGTCATTCTCTCCCTACATACCTACTTTGCATAGTTTTTTATAGTACTGTCACAAGTGTGCATAGAAAAATATAACATTTTGTGTTGTATACTATCAGCTGTGTGGTATACCTGAGGATATATCATATTAATATTCATGTTTATGAAACAGTGTCACACATAAACACTGGTACAAAACTATTTCCATAAATGTCATGACAAACATGATATATAACATTTACATGTATTTATGGGTATATGTGTGTGTATATGGTCGCTCATAGTACAACGCAAAAATCACCTTATTTAATTCAAGTGTCGTTAGTAAGGCAGTAAAAAAGTATATTGAGATATAACTCATTATAGCAGATTTTATTTCGTTCAGTGAAACAAAAGGATGCTGATAAAGTGAAAGGATAAAATACAGTGGATAGTATAATATTACAAAACATAAAGGAACACAGTGAACATTAGAATACCCAGGAAGGAAGAATATGGAGTATATGAGACTGGTAAAAACAAAGTAGCGTATTAGAGTCATGTACATTTTTGAGGTCTTGCTAGCTATCGTGATGTATGTTCCACTAGTGGGTAGTGTTATTCCTAACATTAAAAGAATAAAGACAAACAAAGTAATACTGTTGGTGGGTGGGCAGGAGGTGTGGACCAACCAGTTATCTATATATTGTTGTCACCCACAATTGCTGGAAGATACATTGTGTGAGCGGAAAGGAAGTGAGTGATCTTGTCACCTTTAGACATATGGTTTTTAAAGAGACCTATAAACCGAAATCTTACCGTTAAGAATATATAAAACATATCTTATCTGGAAAAAATCTGGGATCATTTATTGTACTTTTTCAACCTACACACTTCTGAGATGTCGTAGTATGACACCAATCTCTTATTAATAATCAAACACGCGTGTATGCAAATGTCAATTTTCCCTTCAAGTGTTTAAAGTATTCCACGAATGAATTTCACAGTCCTCCGATTTCTTCGTGAGTTTTGCTGTTTCATAAAGCGGATTTTCAATTTGTACAGAAAGCAGATGACAGTTATAAGAGTCGAGGGACATGAAAGGGAAGCAGTGATGGGAAGGGAGTGAGACAGGGTTGTAGCCTCTCCCCGATGTTGTTCAATCTGTATGTTGAGCAAGCAGTAAAAGAAACAAAAAAAAATTCGGAGTAGGTATTAAAATCCATGGAGAAGAAATAAAAACGTTGAGGTTCGCCGATGACATTATAATTCTGTCAGAGACAGCAAAGGACTTGGAAGAGCAGTTGAACGGAATGGACAATGTCTTGAAAGGAGGATATAAGATGAACATCAACAAAAGCAAAACGAGGATAATGGAATGTAGTCGAATTAAGTCGGGAGATGCTGAGGGAATTAGATTGGGAAATGAGACACTTAAAGTAGTAAAGGAGTTTTGCTATTTGGGTAGCAAAATAACTGATGATGTTCGAAGTAGAGAGGATATAAAATGTAGACTGGCAATGGCAAGGAAAGCGTTTCTGAAGAAGAGAAATTTGTTAACATCGAGTATAGATTTAAGTGTCAGGAAGTCGTTTCTGAAAGTATTTGTATGGAGTGTAACCATGTATGGAAGTGAAACATGGACGATAACTAGTTTGGACAAGAAGAGAATAGAAGCTTTCGAAATGTGGTGCTACAGAAGAATGCTGAAGATTAGATGGGTAGATCACATAACTAATGATGAAGTATTGAATAGGATTGGGGAGAAGAGAAGTTTGTGGCACAACTTGACTAGAAGAAGGGATCGACTGGTAGGACATGTTCTGAGGCATCAAGGGATCACCTATTTAGTATTGGAGGGCAGAGTGGAGGGTAAAAATCGTAGAGGGAGACCAAGAGATGAATACACTAAGCGGATTCAGAAGGATGTAGGCTGCAGTATTACTGGGAGATGAAGAAGCTTGCACAGGATAGAGTAGCATGGAGAGTTGCGTCAAACCAGTCTCTGGACTGAAGACCACAACAACAACAGGCCAACGGGAAGTACTCTATAGGTTTTGATGAATACAGATATTTTAGTTTTCTCGTGTAAAACTTTTTAATAGCTTTTCCAAAATTTTTAAAAATTTTAAAATAACTTTAGAAAATTAGCATATCTGTGGTTGTCCCGAGGTTGTTATTCCTTCATGATTTACTGTTATATAGGTATTCACTTGATGATGTGGCTTTTAGTGCCATGAAAAAGGTGGTGATCTAAAAATAAGTACAGCTGAAGCGGTTTATTAATACCCAACACGATCTCATGAACGCGTTTCCAAGTATCAAAATATGTGACATAACTGGACTATCTTTTGATATATAAGACACAAATATCAACTTGATATGTCTACACTTGTCTGATGATTTTTAACATTGGACACAAAGACAGACAATAATACAGAGACTATATAAGGATTCCTTCTTTACCGAATGAAGTACAGAACCCTGGAAAGCAGCGAAAATGAGCCAAAATTTTCGTGCGCCAAAGCTAACATCAGAATACATAACAGGCCCTTTCTTCTTAGGTCGTCAGCCTGCTGACTGGTTTGATGCGGCCATTCACGAATTCCTCTCGTGAGCGAGCCTCTTTATATCAGAGTAGCATTTGCACCCTACATCCTCAATTACTTGTTGGATATAGACCAATATCTCTCTTCCTCTACTCTCCTTACACTCTACAGCTTCCTCAAGTATCATGGAAGTTACTATTTGATGTCTCAACAGATGTCTTATCATCCTGTTTCTTCCTGCTGTCATTGTTTTCCACTCGTTTGTCTCCTTGCAAGATCGTGTGGGCGATCTCCTCCTTTCTTGTTTTATCCGTCCACTTAATTATCAACATTCTTCTGTAGCACAACATTTCAAACGAATCGATTCTTCACTGTTCCGGTTTTTCCACTGTGCATGATTTACTTCCACACAGTGCTGCGCTCCAAATTTACCATCTCAGAAATTTCTTCCTCAAATTAAGGACTATGTTAGATGGTAGCAGTCTTCGTTTGGTCAAGAATATCTTCTTTGCCTGTGTTAGTCTGCTTTTTATGTCCTCCTTGCTTCGTCGATGATGCGCTTCAAAGATAGCAGGATTCCTTCTTTCATCTATCTCGTGGTCACCAATTTTGATGTTAAGTTTATCACTACTCTCGTTTCGGCTGCTCCTCACTACCTTTACCTTTCTCGATATACTCTCTACCTATATTCTGTGTTCATTAGACTATCAATTCCATTTAACAGGTCCTGCTGTTCTTCTTCACGAACGATAGGGATACCAAGCCGTAAGCGAATGTTATTACTAGTATCTCTCCACACCGACTTTTTATGCCACTCTTGAACCATTATTTTAATTCCGTCATTGTTTCTTTGATGTAAAGATCAGTAGGGGCGGAAGATTACATCCCTGTCTTGCACCGTTTCTAATCCGACCGCTCCTTTTTTGGTTTTCTGTTGTTACTTTTTCCTCTGGGCGCTTTACGCGGACACAAAGGACTGCAGTTACGAAATTAGCAGAATCTTTCTGAAGCTCTCGTTAGACGACGAACGAACGAGTTAGTGAACATCCAGGCTTCATATGGGTACAAACCTGGTCTGTAGACTACTGAACGGGCCCGGAGGACTTGGACGGGTCTGCGCGAATATTGGGCAATTTAAGAGCGTTAGTGCTACCCATACGCTATTTAGAACATCATTCACTGGTTTGTTAGCGGGGTAAGGTTGTCTTTAGCGAACAGCTAGCTATGAATTAAAGAACTCAAACAGGATCGTAATTTAAATACACGGATTTTACCGTTAGAATAGTACGTTTTTGTGGGATTATTTGAGATGCATAGCAGTTTCTGAATGCTTCACCTCTTAGAAAAGTAGTATAATCTGATTTGCTGACATTGCAATTGCAACCTGTAGTTGATGTAACGTATATGTGCAGTTTTCAGCTTCGCCGTCGTCAGATATAGTTCATTTACCAGTATTTTGTTTCAAGATTATTAACTAATTCGCATCTCTGAACATCAAACTATCTAAAACCTATCGACTGAAAATATTAAATAAGTGGAACGCGTGTATGATTCTGAGAGACATTCTAATTTCAGCTGTTTCACATTGAATGGTGCCATCTGTGACATGGTAGTACATAAAATCTAGTAACATCGAGAACAATTAATCTGACAACATTTCACTGTTTTGTACACTGAATTATATCGAGAAGCTGCCTACCAAAGAAATTCAAAAAGGATAGAAAACGAACATTACTAAGATTTCTTTTACTTCATCACTTTGAAAATGGAATATACTGTGATTTATGGAGTTTTCATGTCTGTTTACGAAGTTGACGTAGCATGTGAAAACCTAGAGGAACCGCGGACTCTGTGTGTCGGTCACTGTTGCAGACGGTGTCTGATAGTGGAACATTCTCGCGGCACATCCACTGCGCCACACGTCTTGGAGCCGCTGGACCAGACGATCGAGCCACGCCCCCTCCGCCTTTTCCCCTCCCTTCCCGCACCACAGGGGCGGAGAAAAACGAACTGCTGCGGAGCACAGTGCAGGCTGCGACCCACTAACGCGCTGTTTCTACCGACAGTTTGTTCTGGTCCAACGGCGGGGATACCAGCGAAGGGCGGGAGGCGTCCCGTTGTTACTTCGTGGAGACGAAAAACGGACTTAAATTAAATGTTCGCGATGTGACTGGGACAGTGTTCTGCGGTTTCTTCTCGTTCACCGGATCAAAAGAACAGCACCGTGACTCTCCCTGTAGTGTGGAGAGAGGCCGTGTTCAAGAAGGGACATGCTTCGGAAGACGAAACTGCACGGACAGGGCTTGCGGTTTGAGTCAACTTTTTGTACTTAAGCAAGCACTGTTTCGGCTAGTTGTGTTCGTGGTCGAACATGATGGTTGCAACGTCCCCTTAGAAAAATTATAAATTACTGTGTTGGTAAACTTCTACGTTATTTGATACAAAGACAGCTGATTAAAACTGAACGTACTCAGACAGTTCTCTCTTTACTTATTCTGATCATCACTAAACTGACACAGAATACTTTTTTAGCGCAACGCAATCTGACTTTCAATAATCCCTATAAAAGGATGGCCGTGACTAACAATAACCTATACCTTTCATGAATCACTTACCTCACAAAAATCTTCGTTATTCGAACTACAGCAATACAGCGAGCGCCAATACTGCCAGCTAAATAAAAGATTCTAACTACTGAAGGCACTAACTACGGATAGGCATAGTTAGCAAATGAAAGATTTTGATAGAGAACAAACAATGTATTTACCATAATAATGTTCAAAAGTCATCATATATATATATATATATATATATATATATATATATATATATATATATATATATATATATATCAGTTCATGACATCCACTCTTACAAATTTCCTTTTTCTGACGGACACACATACAGATCGTCCGCTCTCAAAACTGTGCCATCTCTCCCCTCACATCCACCACTGCTGGCGGCTCACCTCCAACTGTACAGCGCTACGCGCTGTTCACATCCAACTGTCCACCATTACAATAGTGAATATTCCAACAATGCCAACCATCCACAGACTGCACACAGCACAGTCAGTGATTTTCATACAGAGCGCTACGTGGCGTTACCAACATAAAAACCTAAACAGCGTAGTTACATGGTAATTGCCGTACTGTTGCGATGAGTTAAGTCTGCATCCTGTACCACAACACAGATTTTAACTTCGTCACAAATTTTGAGTGCGGCAAATAATATGGCAACAGATCGGAGGCTGCGTATGAGGGAGACCTCAGGAGAGTGATGAAATTCAGGAACTGTCGGCAAATGAAGTACGGGCCTGACAGAACAGGCTATAGCAGTATTTTCAGAGGTGTGTGTTAGGAGTGGTCAGTAATCACTGTTATTTACCAAATATGTGTGTTGGGAGTTCATATGTCGATGTTTCGGTATCGTTATTGTAGTATTTGAATTTCGGAACATCGACGTCGATTTAAACGAATCTTAATTGAACCTATCTCATGTCGACATTAGTGCACTGGTAAGAGACTAGAAAGAGGACTGTAAAAAAACATATATTGTGTTTCGCTCACATAGTTCACAAGAAAAAAATTTTCTGAGTAGACTGGCAAACTGCAGTAGTTGAATACTGCTGTGAAAAGGATTGTAATGTGTTTCAAACAAAATGTACTAGCAAGTGATGAACTAAAATAAGAGTCAGACCTCGAAGCAATTCAAGAATGTGCACTAAAAGGGAATTCAACGTTCTACAACACTCAAAGAGTTTGGCAGCTGCCTTCAGTGATTAATAACATCATCAACCGCCATGCCGGTGCACCACCAGTGTTATCAGTGACATATGTTGTACACGCTCCTGTTACATTAACGCGACCACCGCCTGTATCGAAGTCAGCGTTCAATAACCGCTGACAGACGGCAGAGGGCAGCACTACCAGTGGAGGGTATATAAAGGGTGTCGGGGGGGACGCGGAAAACAGACCTGCTAGTCGAAAGGATCGGCTAGTCAGAGAAGCACCCCTCTGGCCGATCAATCAGATGACAAACAGACCAAGACGTCTGCATATCTCTCCAACACAGACAAGGGAGGAGAAGCCGCAAGGCTGGAGACTCCATACACAATCGGGTAGAAGAAAACCCCAATGTAGATCCCGTAGCGCGCGGGAAACAGTGCAGTAGATGTCGTAGTGCAGAAACGGAGCGAATTATCTGACGACCAGGAAGACATAATCATTCGCTTTCGGGACAAGGCCGGAAGCAATCCCGTACCGGCTACGTTTTTAAACTGTTCATATGCCACCATAAGTCAAGTACACCGTGTATGGCAAAATGGTGCTATTCAGAACCGTCGCCGAGGCAACTACGGTGCATCACTGGTCATAGGTGATGCCTTGAACGATGGCTGTTGATACGCGTACGGACCGCTAGACATACAACTGTTGAGCAACCGACCGCCCAGATGAATCAAGGGGCTACCAATGGTTTCTCCTCAACAACCGTTCAGCGAACCACCACGGAGGGTGGTAAACTGTTAGTCTATACTGACAGCTGTAGTGCACTTAGTGGTGCAATTACAACAGTGCAGAAAATATCAGACAGTAAATTACGTGGCATGTTTGTGGGAAGACTGTCAGACGCGGAGAAGAAACAACTAACACACAAAATAGGGTAAATATTGAAGGTACCAGTGATCACGACGTGTGAGAAACAAAACAAAAAATATCCCATTGAAGAGAGCACATAAAGAGCTCTACTAATTAATACATCATATTACAGATGTAGTAAGAAACTGATCCAAAAATTCTATAAAATGTGTTGGCGTCATCTGAGCATCAGAGTAAGAGTGACGAGTGCATGATTAAGGTTTGAACGTGACCCATCGGCCGTAAGTCATCCGCTATTCACGATGAATTGGTCCGCGGTTTGCGCCTTACTAAACGACACAACAAAAGATTACGAATATTAGAGATACAACAGTGGCTTTTCAGTCTCAGTCAGGTACATTGTTTTCTGTCCATTAATATTTGTTTTGCAGTGAAAACACATCACCAGAAGTACAGCTGATAATGTGGTGTGTTGGAGTAGGAAAGTGTGAGGTCATCCACATCAGTGCTAAAAGGAACGCGTTAAACTTCGGTTACACGATAAATCAGTCTAATCTAAAAGCCGTAAATTCAACTAAATACCTAGATATTACAATTACGAAAAATTTAAATTGGAAGGAACACACAGAAAACGTTGTGGGGAAGGCTACCCAAAGACTGCGTTTCATTGACAGGACACTTAGAAAATGTAACAGACCTACTAAGGAGACGGCCTACACTACGCTTGTCCGTCCTCTTTTAGAATACTGTTGCGCGGTGTGGGATCCTTAACAGGTAGGACTGACTGAGTACATCGAAAAAGTTCAAAGAAAGGCAGCACGTTTTGTATTATGGCGGAATATGGGAGAGAGTATCACAGAAATGATACAAGATTTGGGATGGACATCATTAAAAGAAAGGCGTTTTTCGTTGCGATGAAATCTTCTCACGAAATTCCAATCACCAACTTTCTCCTCCGAATGCGAAAATATTTTGTTGACACAGACTCACATAGGGAGGATCGACCACATAGATAAAATAAGTGAAATCAGTGCTCATACGGAAAGATATTCTTCCCGCGCGCTTTACGAGATTGGAATAATAGATAATTGTGAAGGTGGTTCGATGAACCCTCTGCCAGGCACTTAAATGTGATTTGCAGTGTATCCATGTAGATGTAGATGTAGATCTGTGTAGACGACGAAGACGCTTGTGGGACAGTAAGAGTGCGTGTCTTCCAGGGGGTCTCACACGAGTTACTGAACTGTACTCTTTATTCAAATGCATCTGCCAGGCCAAGAGGAATAGTTAGGAAAGCTCACAGCAGAATTGCCCGAAAAAAGGTCTGTAAATTATTGACGTCATATGTTTCGCTGGATAATAATTCACAACTCTTCTTCGTGGACGCACTAACGCACCAAGTTTTTTGCCGCATTAGTTTCGCTCGTACGACAGCGGAGTTATCTGCGAAAAACGGTGGTGGGCGGGCGGTTGGCGACGTGACGTGGGCGCTGGCAGGTCCATACGCGGCGGCCATCCATCATCTGTCCGGTCACGCAGCTCCGCCCGCCCCCGCTTCGGGCTGCGGTCCAGCCGCCGCTTCTGCTGGCCTGGAGCCGTCTGCACTCCTCCGTGAGGTCGGCGTCCACCTGCCACAAGCCCTCCGTACTAAGGGTGACGGTTATCGCCAAACAGACGATTTTCGATAATCAAAATATCCACGGGTGTGCTACCGGTCTATAGTGGCCAACTGGAACAATATTTCGGCGATCATACATGTCGCCATCATCAGGTGAACTGACGGACTGAGCTCCTGTGAACGTGCCGGCACGGAGATCCGTACGCTATGGCTGCTCAGAGGGAACTGGGTTCGGTCGCGGCGGCGGCCGATTTAAATACCCTCCGCCCGCGGCACGCTCCCTCCGCCGTCCGCGCCCCGAGGAATTCTAGTACGTAGGGCGCGCACTATCTCTGTCGCAGAGAGTCTACCCCAGGAATTGGAACATCTGAGAAAAAATGGGTACTCAGAGTGGCAGATTCAACGTGCTCTCCGCCCAACCACTGCAGCACAACCTGTTGAGATGGATGAAGTCACGAGGGAGGAGGTAGGCACTGCATTTATTCCATACACAGGCGCACTCTCGGGGAAAATCGCCCGCATTCTGAAGAAACGCCGGGTCGGAACTGTGTTTTGTCCTTCGAATAAAACCCGTGCACTGGTGGGGAGCGCCAAAGATGACCTCGGTTTGAGGAAGGCCGGCGTGTACCAGATTCCGTGTCAATGTGGCAAGTCGTATATTGGTCAGACGAAGCGTACCGTCGAGGATCGATGCCGTGAACACCAGAGGCACACTCGACTGATGTATCCGAGCAAGTCGGCGGTCGCTGAACATTGTTTGTCGGAAAATCACGCTATGGAGTATGACCGCACGAGGATTCTGGTACAGACGTCGAGATACTGGGACAGCGTTGTTAGAGAGGCCATCGAAATTCGCACCAATGACGACCTCATTAACCGTGACTGTGGCTATAATCTTAGCAAGGCTTGGGAACCAGCGATTGGGCTAATCAAGAGTAAATCGAGCAAACGTATAGTTGTGACGACCACGGCGGACAGAGCCATCACACCGACGTCATCTCAGACGCCGTCGCAATCCGTTCCACCGCGCGATCGTGGCGCGGGGCGCGGACGGCGGAGGGAGCGTGCCGCGGGTGGAGGGTATTTAAATCGGCCGCCGCCGCGACCGAACCCAGTTCCCTCTGAGCAGCCATAGCGTACGGATCTCCGTGCCGGCGCGTTTACAGGAGCTCAGTCCGTCAGTTCACCTGATGATGGCGACATGTATGATCGCCGAAATACTGTGCCCGTTGGACACTATAGACCGGCAGCACACCCGTGGATATTTTGATTATCAAATACGCCGGGAGAAACTCAAGAATCACAGACGATTTTCGGTTATATCGTTATTTTTCCATCCATTTCAACCTGACTGTTAAAACCTTCACAATATCCGATTTATGAAGCAACCAGTTTTCGGTTTTTATTCCTATTATTTCCTGTAACAAACTCAGGAATCGAATAAAGGCTGAAAATTTTGACTCCTTCAGTTTCAACAAACACAGAACCATTATACACTACTAGCCATTAAAATTGCTACACCACGAAGATGACGTGCTACAGACGCGAAATTTAACCTACAGGAAGAAGATGCTGTGATATGCAAATGATTAGCTTTCCAGAGCATTCACACAAAGTTGGAGCCGGTGGCGACACTTACAACGTGCTGACATGAGGAAAGTTTCCAACCGAATTCTCATACACAAACAGCAGTTGACCGGCGTTGCCTGGTGAAACGTTGTTGTGATGCCTCGTGTAAGGAGGAGAAATGCGTACCATCACGTTTCCGACTTTGATAAAGGTCGGATTGTAGCATATCGCGATTGCGGGTTATCGTATCGCGACATTGTTGCTGGCGTTGGTCGAGATTTAACGACTGTTAGCAGAATATGGAATCGGTGGGTTCAGGAGGGTAATACGGAACGCCGTGCTGGATCCCAACGGCCTCGTATCACTAGCAGTCGAGATGACATTCATCATATCCGCATGGCTGTAACGGATTGTGCAGCCACGTCTCGATCCCTGAGTCAACAGATGGAGACGTTTGCAAGACAACAACCATCTGCACGAACAGTTCGACGACGTTTGCAGCAGTGTGGACTATCAGCTCGGAGACCATGGCTGCGTTTACCTTTGACGCTGCATCACAGATAGGATGGTGTACTCAACGACGAACCTGGATGCACGAATGGCAAAACGTCATTTTTTCGGATGAATCCAGGTTCTGTTTACAGCATCATGATGATCGAATCCGTGTTTGGCGACATCGCGGTCAACGCACATTGGAAGCGCGTATTCGTCATTTCCGTACTGGCGTATCACCCGGCGTGACTGTATGGGGTGCCATTGGTTACACGTCTCGGTCACCTCTTGTTCGCATCGACGGCACTTTGTACAATGGTCGTTACATTTCAGATGTGATACGACGCGGGGCTCTACCCTTCATTTGATCCCTGCGACATTCTACATTTCAGCAAGATAATGCGCGAGCGCATGTTGCAGGTCCTGTATGGGCCTTTTTGGATACAGAAAATGTTCGACTGCTGCCCTGGCCAGCACATTCTCCAGATCTCTCACCAATTGGAGACGTCTGGTCAATGGTGGCCGAGCAACTGGCTCGTCACAATACGCCAGTCACTACTCTTAATGAACTGTGGTATGGTGTTGAAGCTGCATGGGCAGCTGTACCTGTACACGCCACCCAAGCTCCGTTTGAGCCAATGCCCTGTAGTATCAAGGCCGTTATTACGGCCAGAGGTGGTTGTTCTGGGTACTGATTTCTCAGGATCTATGCACCCAAATTGCGTGAAAATGTAATCACGTATCAGTTCTAGTATAATATATTTGTCCAATGAATACCATCTGCATTTCTTCTTGGTGTAGCAATTTTAATGGCCAGTAGTGTATTAGACAGGAGAGTAAAAAAAAAAAAAAGTAACAGAACTTAGTTCGTCCACCGTTCGGTGCTTTTCTAGAAAGATGATGAGTAGATCAACATTACAAAAAAAATCATCAGTATTCTCCTATTGACTCTAATTTTTTGAAACTCTGCTCAAAAATTATTTTGTATTCAGGCATCATAGCACTATTCGGGCATTACGACTGAAGGGTGAATTTAATTTAGACAACATAGCCTATGGAGGACAGCGGCCTGATGCTATATTTAAGATAAAATGAACAGTCAAGATCGGAATAATATTTATTTATTTACCAGTTTCGGCTTACGTAAAAGCCATCTTCAGATTTTTTTTTGCCCCCTATGACTGGTACTGGCGGCTCCTCGGTTTTCTCGCGATAGGGGGAGGGGGGGGGGGGGAAACAAAAATTCTGAAGATGGCTTTTACATAAGCCGAAACCGGTAAATAAATAAATATTATTGCGACCGTGACTGTTCATTTTAATTAAATGAAGGGTGAAAACTGATGGTAATTTGTCCATTTGAAAGGGCTAGAAGCAGATAAAGACATATTATGTAGACACAGGCAGCAAATCAGCTACTTTCTATTTGTAATGTTTACTGCGTATGAACTGTTTTTAAGTTTGTGTTTTATTACTGTTACCACAAAAAAATGGTTGAAATGGCTCTTATGGGACTTAAAAGCTGAGGTCATCAGTCCCATAGAACTTAGAACTAATTGAACCTAACTAACCTAAGGACATCACACACATCCATGCCTGAGGCAGGATTCGAACCTGCGACCGTTGCAGCAGCGCGGTTGTTACCACAATTTCTTTCCTCTTTCATTATTTCATATACATCGCTGACAAGTCTTTAATCTATTAAAGCAAATGAAACATTGTACTTAATTGCTACGTCACTTCGTAAAAGTATTTCCAGACTATGGTTGGTGCCGTTTAGTAGTACAACGGATGTCCGGCGACGACATATACAAACCAGCGTATAGACCACGTACACAAGTCTTGCACATCGCACGTACACACTTACCTTAAGCCAGGGCTCACGGCTCCTGGGGCATTATTGTCTCAGCACTACTGTACCAATCCTTATGCCAAGTGTTTGGTGCTCGTTTCTGTTGGTGCTGTTGTTAAAACAGCACTGATGGCTTTTTGCATTTCTATAACAGCCCAATATTTCAAATCAATGCAAATTTTACGAATAAAAATTAGTCCTTTCTTTTAAAAAAAGGTTTATTTAAAAACGAAAAAATTTACCACTGCTGCTATGGCAGTTTACTCGCTTATTAGTGAAAAGTAAGAAAAAGACCTGTTGTAGTCGAGACCAAACAAATAAATAAAACTATCGGTTATTCGGAACTAAAATACCGATATCGATTCTAAACGGTCGATTTTTCCCATCCTTGCTTGTACACGCTGCTGTGACAGGAGTGCACGAGCAATGAGGATGTGGCGTGGTAGTTGTGAAGGCGATATCTTCTCCTATGCAACACAGTTTCATTACATCGAAAAAACTAACCTGTAGCCACACTGCGTTTATACACGAAGGAATGTTCTTGGAATCAAAATGTTCAAATCTGTGAGAATTTGTATGAGACTTAAGTGCTAACGTCGTCAGTCCCTAAGCTTACACACTACTTAACGTACACACTACTTAACATACACACACACACCCATGACCGAGGGAGGACTCGAACCACCGCCGGAACCAGCCGTCTTGGAATTATGATACAATGAAAGTAAAAGTAAAAATGCTTGAAAGCTGTTTCGATAGCTGATGACGCTATACATAGCCTTCAAAATGGCTTCTGTAACAGAGGTGCTTTCCAAGCAGACAACTATCATTGAGTTTCTTTTCGCGGAAGGCCAGAGCATCGCTCATTTTCATAGGTTGCAGAATGTCTACAGAGACGTGGAAGTGACCAGAAGCTCTTTGAGTCGTTGCGCGAGGCGTGTGTCATCATCCCAAGCTCGGGCAAAAGTGTTCGATCTCTAGCGTGCTTGCCTGCCGTACACAGTTATGACTCCTGCAACGTTGGAACGTGCGGACACTCTTATTCGAGCTATCTATGGATTACGCCCAGACACCTCGCTGCTCGACTGGTCGTCCCTGTTAGTAGTTCTGACACACTCATCCACCACTAAGGGGTATTCAAAGGACATTCATCCTCATTCTCACACAGCCGGGCGTCGCACCTTCCGACTTCCATCTATTTGGCTGAACGAAGGATGCACTCCGTGGGGAGCATTACGCAGATGATGCGGAGGTTATTAATGCAGCAAGACGTTTGATCCAACGTCGAGCAGTAGAGTGGTACCATGCGGGCATACAGACCCTTCCAGTAAGGTGGGGTATGGTTACCACATTGAACAGAAATTATGTTGCAAAATACTGCTTTGTAGTAAAAAGAGAGCAGAATAATATGGTGTGTTGGAATCCTGAAAAAAAAACCTGATTTCAGGAAAAAAGTGTTGCATTTTTTTATTGAACACTCCTCGTAAAACTCGGTAACAGGCAAAACTTTCATAGCGCAGTGGAAAAAACTATACAGGTGTTGTTTACATGTGTTTAAGTGGTGCAAAATTCCGACCAAAAAGTTCAGTCATCTAACACAACCTCAAAATGTAAGTATGTTTGCTCTTACAGATAAGTGCAGATACAGACAGCAGCTTTTATGCCCTAACACCTATTCGTAAGAAGCATGAACCACAAATACCACTCTCAAATTATTCGGGATCGCTGCTCGTGTCTCCAAGTGCACTACAATTCAAAGCTACGGTAACAGTAATACGCAAGCACAGAAAGAAAAATGTTTGCCAATGGCAGTTTATCGCGATATCAGTCCGCAAAAGGCAGAATGTACTCATTAGTTTATGCTCGCATCAACCACGAAAGTAGACAACGAATAAATGGGTACATGGGAACTGAGCATGAAAATCGATTTTATAGATTGCTTTAGTACGAAATACTTAAGGGAAACCTTTTACATCAATTCCTGCTACTATTCAATCAATAAGCATAAAAATTCGCTAACAAATTTACACATGTCCTGCAAACGACCATGTGGGAATGCAACACAGCGCATGATCAAAATAAGAACAAAATATGATTTTAATAATGAATGATACAGTTACGTCTAACATGACGACCGAAATGAAGAACAAAATAACCATATGCAGCTTTATATCCACGCGGTATTATTAAACGAATGGGTAAATAGCTTGAACTGGCTCTCCCAAGGCCGTCAGTAGTTCTAATGGAATGTTGTCTACCCCCGGGGCCTTGTTTCGACTCAGGTCTTTCAGTGCTCTGTCGAACTCTTCACGCAGTATCATGTCTCCCGTTTCATCTTCATCTACATCCTCTTCCATTTCCATAATATTGTCCTCAACTACATCGCCCTTGTATAGACCCTCTATATACTCCTTCCACCTTTCTGCTTTCCCTTCTCTGCTTAGAACTGGGTTTCCATCTGAGCTCTTGATATTCATACAAGTGATTCTCTTTTCTCCAAAGGTCTCTTTAATTTTCCTGTAGGCAGTATCCATCTTACCCCTAGTGAGATAAGCCTCTACATCCATGCATTTATCCTCTTGCCAAACCTGCTTAGCCATTTTGCACTTCCTGTCGATCTCATTTTTGAGACGTTTGTATTCCTTTTTGCGTGCTTCATTTACTGCATTTTTATATTTTCTCCTTTGATCAATTAAATTCAATATTTCTTCTGTTACCCAAGGATTTCTACTAGCCCTCGTCTTTTTACCTACATGATCCTCTGCTGCCTTCACCACTGCATCCCTCAGAGCTACCCATTCTTCTTCTACTGTATTTCGTTCCCCCATTCCTGCCATCTGTTCCCTTATGCTCTCCCTGAAACTCTGTACAACCTCTGGTTCTTTCAGTTTATCCAGGTCCCATCTCCTTAAATTCCCACCTTTTTGCAGTTTTTTCAGTTTTAATCTACAGTTCATAACCAATAGATTGTGGACAGAGTCCACATCTGCCCCTGGAAATGTCTTACAATTTAAAACCTGGTTCCTAAATCTCTGTCTTACCATTATATAATGTATCTGATACCTTTTAGTATCTCCAGGGTTCTTCCATGTATACAACCTTCTTTCACGATTCTTGAACCAAGTGTTAGCTATGATTAAGTTATGCTCTGCACAAAATTCTATCAGGTGGCTTCCTATTTCATTTCTTACCCTCAATCCATATTCACCTACTACGTTTCCTTCTCTCCCTTTTCCTACTACCGAATTCCAGTCACCCATGACTATTAAATTTTCGTCTCCCTTCACTATCTGAATAATTTATTTTATTTCATGATACATTTCTTCAAATTCTTCGTCATCTGCAGAGCTAGTTGGCATATAAACTTGTACTACTGTAGTAGGCGTGGGCTTCGTGTCTATCTTGGCCACAATAATGCGTTCACTATGCTGTTTGTAGTAGCTTACCCGCATTCCTATTTTTTTTATTCATTATTAAACCTACTCCTGCATTACCCCTATTTGACTTTGTATTTACAACCCTATATTCGCCGGACCAAAAGTCTTGTTCCTCCTGCCACCGAACTTCACTAATTCCCACTATATCTAACTTTAACCTATCCATTTCCCTTTTTAAATTTTCTAACCTACCTGCCCGATTAAGGGATCTGACATTCCACGCTCCGATCCATAGAACGCCAGTTTTCTCTCTCCTGATAACGACGTCCTCTTGAGTAGTCCCCGCCCGGAGATCCGAATGGGTGACTATTTTACCTCCGGAATATTTTACCCAAGAGGACGCCATCATCATTAACCATATAGTAAAGCTGCATGCCCTCGGACCGGCCGCTGGTGGCCGAGCGGTTCTCGCGCTACAGTCTGGAACCGCGCGACCGCTACGGTCGCAGGTTCGAATCCTGCCTCGGGCATGGATGTGTGTGTTGTCCTTAGGTTAGTTAGGTTTAAGTAGTTCTGAGTTCTAGGGGACTGATGACCTCAGCAGTTGAGTCCCATAGTGCTCAGAGCCATTTGAACCATGCCGTCGGGAAAAATTACGGCTGTAGTTTCCCCTTGCTTTCAACCGTTCGCAATACCAGCACAACAAGGCTGTTTTGGTTAGTGTTACAAGGCCAGATCAGTCAATCATCCAGACTGTTGCCCCTGCAACTACTGAAAAGGCTGCTGCCCCTCTTCAGGAACCACGCGTTTGTCTGGTCTCTCAACAGATACCCCTCCGTTGTGGTTGCACCTACGGTACGGCTATCTGTATCGCTCAGGCACGCAAGCCTCGCCACCAACGGCAAGATCCATGGTTCATGGGGGGAAGAAGGGGACCATCAAGGATGTTAAACATAGATTTTGATGAGTCTTAGGTATGTCATACGGGGGCCTGTCAAGTTACATAGCTAGCGGCTTTTCATGCGACGGCCCGTAGTTTCCTAGAAAATCGATGTTGAAGTATTAATGCACCTATCCTGTACTTGTAACCACCATGTTTCGACCAATAGGGCGTAGCGCTGTGGCTAAATTTCAAGGCTGTCATGCAGATGGTACCGTTTGAAATCCTGCACGTGTTACTTTCTTTTTCAATATCATCGTACATAATGTCATTAGATAATATGTCATATAAAATTATTAGAAAACAGTGATATACAATTATTCATATAAATAGTCATTTTCACCACAGTAATTTTATTAATGAATCATCATCGCAGCATACTTTCCCGAAACGCGTATTGAGTTTCTGCTTCTTAATTAAAATTCCAGAGATATGGATTGTCCCAATGTTTCTGCAAAGATAGATGAAGTATAATCAGTTGCAGAAAGATTCCAGATCCAGACGAAAGCACTCACTCTTAATTTTTGACGCTGATTGTGTAATTAATTCCGATCAAACCGGCTTGTAATACCAATCGACTTGTAACAGATCCCTTGCGGAACGAGGGCCGAAAACCATCCCTGTGCACACCAAAGATCTGAACAAGATTAGGTCATTCCTTCACAGCACAATGTACTATAACTGCGTCAGGAGAGATATTCCCTTGTGTTTTCTTATGCATGCGCGAACCACCCGGAAAATTTCGTCGGGTTGTTCAAAAAAGATTTAAATTTGATTCGTAAATTAGAAAATGTTGTCTGCAGGAAATCAGGTGCTGTACGACAATATTCTTCTCTAAGTGGGAAAATAAATGTTATATCATTATGTTACTGATTCGTGGAAAGGGAAGGCCGATTAGACACTCTGAGATCAGATCTTGATGATGAAAGAAAAACATTCATCTGCACCGTACAAATAATTCCTTCTCAAATTTACTTCACTTTGCCTAACCTGTGATCTTTGTTTCCACAGGCAGGCAAAAATTGTCACGAAAAATGTTCAAAATGCTCCCGACCTGCTAACGAGTAAAAGAGAAATAGCATCGAGGGAATACATGAGAATGTGTTATTTAATTCTGCATCAGTTTACTGCCCCTGATTTCACAGGAATTATGAAACACGCGTGGTCCGCATCGAAGTTGATCGAAGAAAGAACAATCTTTTTGAATTTAAACGATCTGTTTTCAGATATCTCTACTGAAAACGTCTTGTGCTTTCGTTAAATGTGCTTAGTGGTTTCGCGAATTTGTCTTTCGCTTGATTCTACGACAAATATCCTCCGGAATTGTGTTCTAGCACAGCAAGCGATGCAAGAGATAGCGAGAAAGACGATCCTGTAACAAACGGAATACACATTTGAAGAAAGTTTGTTGTAATGATTGATTTAATATGGAATTATATTTTTGTTCGATTTTGCATTAAATTTACTGATATTCTATACGTTGAAATAGAAAAAAGAGTGTGTGTACGGGTAGGTTTGAATCTGTACCGCCAGGATGATAACAGTTAACTTCAGCCGCTGCGCTACTCTGACTTACATTAATAAAGTTACAGCGGCCGTGCCGGCCGGGGTGGTCGAGCGGTTCTAGGCGCTACAGTCTGGAACCGCGTGACCGCTACGGTCGCAGGTTCGAATCCTGCCTCGGGCATGGGTGTGTGTGATGTCCTTAGGTTAGTTAGGTTTAAGTAGTTCTAAGTTCTAGGGGACTGATGACCACAGCAGTTAAGTCCCATAGTGCTCAGAGCCATTTGAACCATTTGAACAGCGGCCGTCGCATCAACATCTGCTAAACACAGACTCAGGGAATGTTCCTCTACATCACATTTCCAAATCGCCTCAAAATCCGTGATTAACAGGTGTGATGGTTCCCTTGTTAGAAGTGACCATCTTTGTAAAACATAAGACAGAAGCGCCTAATTTTAACGAACAGAACTATGTTAAATGCGAGTGGCGTCCACGCGAAGAAGTAGCGTACAACCAGGTTCCAAGTAAGCTAAAGAATACCTTTTCGTGGTCATGCATATGGCCAAGGCTACTCAAATTTTAGCTGCCCAGTTATCTCCTAGATCAGCAGGGCTTCAAGCTCGAAGTACAGGTGCATTTACTGTGGAACCAAAGATGCGACTTCCCTAGTGGACAAGTACAGATCATAAAGTTCCTTTGCACCATCCTAGTGATTTGCAACTCACATTCTGATCTTTACAAGTGGAGAAACCTATTGTTTTCCAGGTGTTTATTTATAGCTGTGCACCCACGCCCGTACCTCGCATCGTCTGGTCTTATGCTCGATGTTAATTATGTCATGTCTCTTGGACTGTGTGTCGTACAATAACATAATTTTGTTGGTACACTCACCGGTACATCTAGGCACTGTATGTGAAATTTATTGCGAACATAGTAGCAAAGAAGTAATTAAAGTCATGCGTGATGCGGCTGTTTTTCACGCATCTCATTGTCTGTGACGTCATATCTATTAAACTATGTGTCATAGAATGACACAAATTTGTAGTTATATTTAGTGAAATATGCGAATACTGTCTGCTAAATGTGTCACGAACACGGTTAGTAGTAAAGAAGTAATAAATTATGTCATTCCTCATTAGGTACTTTAGCTGCACGAACACTAGGGAAGTAGTAAGAAGCGATAAGCATTTTTCCTTTCATGATTTTGCAGGGAATGTCAGCAAGAAAAAGTTTCGTAAAGGCTTGAAATTAAGTGCAAAGTTTGTTGTAGGTCGGTAAGTGCTCTTATTCTCAAATACTATATGAATAAAGCCCGTTAAGACATCAGGGAATACTTTCCTTGGTACTAGAGTGAGTTGTAGAGGGTAAAAGCTGTAGAAGAAGACAGAGATTGGGAAATATGAAGCAAATTAAATAACAGAGGACGTAGGTCGCAAGTGCTTCTCTTAGATGAAAATGTTGGCGCAAGAGAGGAATCTGCGGCGGGCAACATCAAACTAGCCAAAAGACTAAAAGATAAAGAGAAAGGAAATCTGTGAATTTACGCATCACGGGCTACATTTCTTTTTCACCCCCATCCCTTTGACAGGAAGGTAGCTTTCACCCCCATAAAACTTGATTTATCGAGTTTGACTGAAATCGGTCCAATGCTTAAGTAGGAGTCGTGGACGACACACACACACACACACACACACACACACACACACACACACACGCGCAGGAAGCCGCGGGCGCGCAAACATTCACGCATTTTTAAAATATGTATGAATGAAAGACGGTTCTAACATACGTCTTTCATGCTCAAATAGCAAAATTAAGGTAGTAAAATAATTTCACAGGTCCAAAATGATCAAATGTGTGTGAATTCGTATGGGACCAAACTGCTGACGTCATCGATCTCTAGACTTACACACTACTTGAAGTAACTTATCCTAAGAACAACACACACACCTATGCCCGAGGGAGGACTCGAACCTTCTGCAGGAGGGGCCGCGCAATCCGTGACATGGCGCCTCAAACCGTGCGTCCACTCCGCCCGGCAATTTCACAGGTAATCTGATCCAAAAGAACTATAAAATGCAATAAAACTAAGGTATATAACAATTTAAAATTATCTGTACTGGATGGCACTTTCAGGTAGTATAATGTAACCTTGGGTAAGTCAGAAAACTGTCACCTGAAGAAGCGTATTTCACTTGGGGAATCTCAAGTGTACGGCACAGACGTTGAGCGTGTACTCCAAACATTAGATTTCTCCAGACAACAGGAATAAAACCGACCGAAACACTTCGGTCGGCAGTCCTTTGTGCACTCTGTTCCATTATCTCTGTGTTGTCCTCCCACACAGATGGTCACACAGCTGCCCAGATACTCTCACTCGTCCTCACGATACGCCACAACCACGCAAGCGTGTTCCCTGTGGCTCTGTCCCTCTCAGTGCACAGAAGGCCAGCTAATTCCGCTACTCATACAAACCCGTTGCGCTAATTGCGGTTCCTTCGATGTACGCGGCGCCACCCCGCCCGCAGCGAGTAAACTGCCTGCTCAATTTGGCGCCACATGCTGAGCGTGACGGAAGCTCCACTGCGTCGTGATTACAGTTGCGCTGTGCCAGAGCTACTGTTCGGTAGTTTTGGTACAGTACATAAACGACATAGTAAATGGTACTGTTACCCGTAGTACTGGTAGCAATGGTGTGAAAGAAAAAAACAGAAATGAAAATGTAATAAGAGAGAAAATAAGTTTCGGTACTGTGACCTTCCAGATTGTGTTATGAGCGGAAATAAGAAATCCCAGCGATGAGAAAGCAACAAGTAATGCAACACTTTTTTTTCTCGGCCAATTTCGGTCGAAAAAAATTGCGAAATATGTTGTGGAACATATTGCAATATTCCCACTTCAGATCCTATAGTTTCGTGAAGTTTCGATGCGTGCTTTAACTGCAGCAAGAGTTCTGGCGTACCACACCTGGAAATCTGCGGTTCATACCGCCACAAATCAGTCACTGTATATGTTATGGATTGAAATCCCGGAGAGTCAAGATTGAAATCATCTTTATTCTGACTGATTTTTAGTTTGGCCAACGATCTAGCCATCTTCATTTCATAAAACACTCTTGATTTGTGTTAGTGTCTTTAGGGCGCCACACATCGTTAAAATCTTTATTATAACGATAACATCCATAAGGTTCGTGGCCAAAGTAATAGAACGATGGTCAAAAATAAAGGCTTTATGCCGTTACAACTTAGTAACTGACACAATCAGTCTTTGCATCATTTCGCAAATATCATTTCTTGAATATACAGGGTGCTCCATTGATAGTCACCGTGCCAAATATGTCACGAAATAAGCATCGAACGAAAAAAACTACAAAGAACGAAACTAGTCCAGCTTGAAGGGGGAAACCAGATGGCGCTATGGTTGGCTCGCTAGATGGCGCTGCCATGGGTCAAACGGATATCAATTGCGTTTTTTAAAATATTAACCCCCATTTTTATTAAATATTCGTGTAGTACGTAAAGAAGTATGAATGTTTTAGTTGGACCACTTTTTTCGCTTTGTGATAGATGGCGCTGTAATAGTCACAAACATATGGCTCATAATTTTAGACGAACAGTTGGTAACAGGTAGGTTTTTAAATTAAAGTCCGCAGCTCGTGGTCGTGCGGTAGCGTTCTCGCTTCCCACGCCCGGGTTCCCGGGTTCGATTCCCGGCGGGGTAAGCGATTTTCTCTGCCTCGTGATGAGATGTTAAGTCCCATAGTGCTCAGAGCCATTTCAATTAAAATACAGACCATAGTTACGTTTGAACATTTTATTTCGGTTGTTCCAATATGATACAAGAACCTTTGTGAACTTATCATCTGTGAGAACGTATGCTGTTACAGCATGTAAATACCACGTCAATGCAATAAATGCACAAAATGATGTCCGTCAACCTCAATGCATTTGGTAATACGTGTAACGACATTCCTCTCAACACCGAGTAGTTCGCCTTGCGTAATGTTCGCACATGCAGTGACAATGCACTGACGCATGTTGTCAGGCGTTGTCGGTGGATCACGATAGCAAATATCCTTCAACTTTCCCCACAGAAAGAAATCCGGGGACGTCAGATCCGGTGAACGTGCGGGCCATGGTATAGTGCTTCGACGAGCAATCCACTTGTCATGAAATATGCTATTCAATATCGCTTCATCCGCACGCCAGCTATGTGCCGGGCATCCATCATGTTGGAAGTGCATCGCCATTCTATTATGCAGTGAAACGTCTTGTAGTAACATCGGTAGAACATTACGTAGGAAATCAGCATACATTGCACCATTTAGATTGCGATCGATAAAGTGGGGCCAATTATCCTTCCTCCCATAATTCCGCACCATACATTAACCCGCCAAGGTCGCTGATATTCCACTTGTCGCAGCCATCGTGGATTTTCTGTTGCCCAGTAGTGCATACTCCGCCGGTTTACGTTACCGCTGTTGGTGAATGGCTCTTCGTCGCTACATAGAAGGTGTGCAAAAAATCTGTCATCGTCCCGTAATTTCTGTTGTGTCCAGTGGAAGACCTGTACACGACGTTCAAAGTCGTCGCCATGTAATTCCTAGTGCAAAGAAATATGGTACGGCTGCAATCGACGTTGATGTAGCATTCTCAACACCGACGTTTTTGAGATTCCCGATTCTCGCGCAATTTGTCTGCTACTGATGTGCGGATTAGCCGCGACAGCACCTAAAACACCTACTTGGGCATCATCATTTGTTGCAGGTCGTGGCTGACGTTTCACATGTGGCTGAACACTTCCTGTTTCCTTAAATAACGTAACTATCCGGCGAACGGTCCCGACACTCGGATGATGTCGTCCACGATACCGAGCAGCATACATAGCACACGCTCATTGGGCATTTTGATCACAATATCCATACATCAACACGATATCGACCTTTTCCGCAATTGGTAAACGGTCCATTTTAACGCGGGTAATGCATCGCGAAGCAAATACCGTTCGCACTGGCGGAATGTTACGTAATACCACATACTTAAACGTTTGTGACTATTACAGCGCTATCTATCACAAAGCGAAAAAAGTAGTCCAACTAAAACATGCATACTTCTTTACGTACTACACGAATATGTAACAAAAATGGGGGTTACTATTTAAAAAAACGCAGTTGATATACGTTTGGCCCACGGCAGCGCCATGTAGCGGGCCAAGCATAGCGCAATCTGTTTTCCCCCTTCAAGCTAGACAAGTTTCGTTCATTGTAGTTTTTTCGTTTGAGGCTTATTTCGTGAGATATTTCGCCCGGTCACGATCCATGGACCTCCTTGTATAATTATTGTGTTTTTTTTTGTACTCAACAGAATGTTCTTCGTGGTGATCAAATGTCGGAGTTTCTTGTTATTAGTAATAAATGCGAAAGTTGCTTATTAGTAACAGAAACATGTTGTGTATAAGTTCGACGAAGTATTGAAACAATGTTTGATGTGCCTTCGCTTTGCTGTTTTTTTGTTTTGTTTTACCTTTTTCTTGAAGAAATTGCGTTTTTGAAATGTTGAAATGTGTG
Organism: Schistocerca americana; assembly: GCF_021461395.2. Taxonomy (NCBI): domain Eukaryota; kingdom Metazoa; phylum Arthropoda; class Insecta; order Orthoptera; family Acrididae; genus Schistocerca; species Schistocerca americana. Next base: position 393,820,588 of record NC_060122.1, on the reverse strand, counting down.
TGAAATCTTATGGGACTTAACTGCTAAGGTCATCAGTCCCTAAGCTTACACACTACTTAACCGAAATTATTCTAAGGACAAACACACACACCCATGCCCGAGGGAGGACTCGAACCTCCGCCGGGACCAGCCGCACAGTCCATGACTGCAGCGCCCTAGACCGCTCGGCTAATCCCGCGCGGCAAATTGCGTTTTTGGCATATAAGAAAAATCTGAATTGTATTCTGTACTTTTGCTACAACATCCCTCTGTTTCACGTTACAAATCAACAGTTCTCGAATCAAACCTGATTTAAACATCGAAAATTTCAGTTATGCTATGAATACAGTTTTTTTTCCGTAGATTTCACGGCCATTTGTACGACGGTTCATCGCTTCCAGTTTCTAGGCGAATCTGGTAAGACAACCGTCGCATACGTAAAGAAAGTGATTGTTATGAGGTAATGTCCGATTGGTATGCAACGCAACTGGCACACAGCTGACGTGGGTTCGACCTTAATTGACTAAGACCTGTTGCATACTTCCAAGGGAAACTACCTATTGCACCCCTTTCAGATATAGTGGGACGTTAGCCCATTGATCATCACATTTACTTGCGACAGCAATCTATTGTTACCGCATGACTCATATTCTGTGATGAATAGTGAGAGCAAGCGACACGCCGATAGACTTCTCACAGAAATGAAAACAACAAATAAACTGGTGTGAACTATGTCGCAACGAAGGTTTTCAAGAGTCAAAACTTCCAAACCGGATCGCAAGAAGCATAGCACGCGGTACCTGTGTGGAACAAATGGGAGGTAGGTACGCCTGGAGATCCCTTCGTTAAATGTCGCTGTTGCAAACGGACATTACACCACGACACATACACAAATCTGAATACAGCGAACTGACACGTCAATGAGCGGACGGACAGTTCGTAATTTTGTGGGAAAAAAAATTCGCCACGAGGGATATTGGAATCCCGTTCTCGCCCTTTGTAGTCTAACGCCGTGACCTCAGAACCACGACACTCCGCTCTCGGTCGATCTTACTCATATTAAATGTGGATCGTTCACTGTTTTTATTTTGCTTCTTTCTTCCACAGTTCAGTAAACCTTCTTCCTGTATTCATGCTTGAGCTGTGTTAGTTTTTGACGGGATATCCTATGGGCCAACTAACCACTAAGTCTGAGGGGGTGAGACCGGAAGTTTCCCTTGTTAGGCGTATGATCCGCAGCCCGCGCTGCGCGAACGGTTGGCGGACCCTCGTCGACGGTTTACACATATGGGCGGATGCCTGCGTTCCTGCTCAGTCGAGTGAGCGCGGACTTCAGTGATTTGTGCTCTAGCACATTGTTCTCTTTGATCATGTATGTGGAGATGAGCTCGCTGCAATTAAAGGTTATTTCAGGCTGTCGGATGTACAAAAGGAAAAATTCCGCACGCGAGAGAAGGTTTTGGGGCATCCTACGGTGGAACAAAGATGTACGAAAGGAGCGTTCGATACACTGTATTCCGATTTGCGCAACGACGAAGACAAATTTTACACATATTTTCATATGTCAATTCCTTCTTTTGACGAGCTTGTCGATTGAATATAAAACAGCGTGGCCTCGAAAGTATACCTATTACTTCGACAGAAGAGTAGCACGTAAGAATATGAATAATTGCACGCAAGACGATTGTAATATATTTAATGTTCAGAGCTTTACTACAACTATGTATTACTTTTGGTAGTATACAATTTTATAATGGTATTGTATTACAATTGAATTCCTGTAGTTATTACATCTCTCAATATGATTGGGGTGGAGAGGCATGCGCAATCGCTTGGTTCTGTACGGAAGGATCGTCGTGATACGGCATAGGATGGTTAGGATGCTGTTGGTATGTTGAAGTTGAAGCGAAACTGAAAGAGGTCAGTGGATAGTGGAGAAGACTTGATCGATCTCGTGTGTGTATATTTCAGCTAGTCTGATATTTTGCTTAATCGACAAAAACAGTTGAAATACGTGACTACGAAATAATAGCTTCTAATCTACATTTAAAGTCTTCAAAGAGGGCAACAACGACTCAAAGAATTCTCTGTCGTTGTCTTCCTCCTTTTCTTTACTGTCTTTTAATGATATGAGTAAATTGTCTTCAAACGTTGTGTTCTTTGTAGGCCTCTTCCAGGTGTTTACATTCGATCGGACATCATGGATTTGTTCTCCCGAGGTTTCGTCTCGACAATTTTCTGCGAGTGCATCGTTGTTACAATCTTTATCTTGCACAACTGATTGTGAATCAAAGTTACTCTCTTTTGGTGCTTCACAGAGGCGGTTAACAAAATTTCCTTGATCTACGACAGCTGTATTTTAGTCCCTTAGTTGCTGCTGATTGGGACCAGGGTTTGATTTCGTTTACTATGACTTTTAAAATAGGCAACCTCTGTGGTTTTCCAACTCGTCCGGACCTCTTCAACTGAAATAACAAGTTCAAAGCCGATCTAAGGATTCATATCAGCTTAGCCCCGTGGTGTAGTGTTAGCAATTCGGTTGTAGATTCGAACTCCCCACCGCTTAAATTTTGGATAAAAATCAGCAGCTTTGGTGGACGAAGACTTCGGCACAATAAGTCACCCTCATTCTCCCAACAGCCTTGTAAAACGGCCGGAGGAGCCGACAGAGTTTCAAGAGTCTCTCTTGCCCTTGGGGTGGGAAACTGCCTCAACAGGCCGAAGACTCATCAAATAACCAACGACATGAGGATGCAGAAGGCAATAGAAACCATTGCATTAAAGACACATCATGTGTATCCACAGGACATTGAGAAAGTGTCGTGATGGATTCTCCATTGGCAAAAAATTCTTGACCAGTTCCCCACTCAGATCTCTGGGAGGGGACTGCCACGGGGGAGGTTACTACGAGAAAAAAAGTGAATAACCAACGAAAGGATAACGTTCTACTTTTCGCGCCGTGGAATGTCAGAAGTTTGAACGTCATAGGAAAGCTGGAAAATCTGAAACTGGAAATGCAAAGGCTCAATCTAGATACAGCTAGAGGGAAATGGAAAGAAGACAAGGATTTCTGGTGAGATGAGTATAAGGTAATGTCAACAGCAGTAGAAAATGTTATAACGAGAGTAGAATTGATTATGAATAGGGAGATAGGGAAAAGAGTGTGTTTCTGTGAACAGTTGGCTCTGAGCACTATGGGACTTAACATCGATGGTCATCAGTCCCCTAGAACATAGAACTACTTAAACCTAACTAACCTAAGGACAGCACACAACACCCAGCCATCACGAGGCAGAGAAAATCCCTCACTCCGCCGGGAATCGAACCCGGGAACCCGGGCGTGGGAAGCGAGAACGCTACCGCACGACCACGAGATGCGGGCTACTGTGAACAGTTCAGTGATATGGTTGTTCTCATCAGAATCGACACCAAACCAATACCGACAATGATAGTTCAGGTATTCATGCCGACGTCGTTCTTTTATCACACGTCACTTTATTTTTCTATGCGGAATTCAAACGTGTGTATTTTGTAATGGAAACCAACAAACCTATATTCAGGACAATGGAAATTAAAATGTCCTCTTGTGCCTCTACTGCTCCCAGTCGGCCGGTAGGACAACCTTAAAAAAACTCCCAGTTAATACTGGGTGGGATTATATGTGGCCGGGAGAGTATGAACTCTACAGAAAATATTCACTCTTTAATGCCTGTTAGCAAATAACTTTCTCTTATGTGTAACGTGAAATTAAGCATAGGAAACATAAAACTAGTAAAGACAAGAGACAAGTAAGACTGTAGACATTTCTTCAATCCTTAGGTCCCAACATTTTTTTCTCTATAATCTTGCTACAGCTTTACACAGTTTGCTTTCTCTTCTGCGAAAGATTCTACTACCGCATAAAAATTCACCAAACGTTTTGCTTTCATGAAAAATCAAGATATCTTTAATACTGAAAAACCTCGACTGGTGATGTTTCTCGATTTGATTACGTCTATTTTGTCACTGTCTGCTAGATGAAACGAATAAGCCTTTTTAATATTGCAGCAATTGTAACATACGACAAATAAGCGAGACTGTTTTGGCATAAATGGTCCTTTCAAAATGGTTCAAATGGCTCTGAGCACTATGGGACTTAACTTCTGAGGTCATTAGTCTCCTAGAACTTAGAACTACTTAAACCTAACTAACCTAAGGACATCACACACATCCATGCCCGAGGCAGGATTCGAACCTGCGACCGTAGCGGCCACACGGTTCCAGTCTGTAGCGCCTAGTACCGCTCGGCCACCCCGGCCGGCTAAATGGTCCTTTTTTTCCTATCTCATTTACATAAGTAACACGGCAGAATGTAATTCACTAAGTACGAATATCAAATGCCTGTGGGGCCTACTACAAGCAAAAAGTTTTATGATAGGAAATAGTTTCACATTTCATTCATAAGCGTCAGTTTCTCAAACACGAGATCGAAAACTAACAGTAGTACGAAAATTTTATTTAAATTTGGAATCGTCATATTCTTCCTTATAATTTGTGTGATGTCCCCGTTTCTTCTCTTTCCTCGTCCTAACGAACAATTTTGTCATCACTAATTCTGTAAGTATTCCTGCCATTCTCAAAACTTATCCTCCGGTTAATTTCACTAACCCTGCCAGAATCATCAGTTCACTTATCCTGGGTTTATTCTGCTATTAGGCGTTATTAAGTGTTCGTACTACGCGTTTTCCGCGGTACATTCACCCGTTTGGGTTTACTCGGCTCAGATCGTATAGCCCCATTCACTTTTGTCTGCGGGAAAGTTTTTTTTTATTTCTGCATTCGACGGGGATTCCCCTGGCAGAGTCATCACGTACACTATGCACGCATTCAAAAATCAACTTATGATTCGTTCAGAAACAGACTTATAATGTGTTCAAGAACGTCCAAAAACCAGCAACGTGCGCTGGATGCAAGGAGCTTTGTGAAACAAGGGTCTTTTCTTCAAGAATACGATTTGGCGCCCCCTCAAATTGCCGCCAGGGCAGATACCCAGCTTTGTACCACGCCCCTTCCCCACCCCCCAGGTCCGGGCCTGGGGGGTACAAGAAAGGTTACGGGAGAACATGGACTTGGGACAAGGAATGAGGGAGGAGAAAGACTAATTTAGTTCTGCAATCAATCTCAGTTATTAATAGCGAATAATCTGTTCAGGAATCACAAGTGGAGTAGGTATAACAGGAAACGGCCAGGAGATACAGGAAGATATCAGTTAGAGTACATCATGATCTGGACGAGATTCCGAAATCAAATACTTGATTGTAAGACATACCCAGGAGCAGATGATCACAATTTAGTGGTGATGAGAGAAGGTAAAGTTTAAGGCAATAATCAGGAAGAATCAGTGCGGAAAGAAGTGGGATACAGAAGTACTGAGGAAAGAAAAGAAGTTATCTAACTCTGTAGATACTGCGGTAATTAATAGCTTTGTAGGCAGTTCAGTTGGAGAGGAATGGACATCCCTAAAAACGCAGTCACAGAAGTTGAAAAGAAAATCGTAGGTGCAAGGAAGATAGCTGCAAAGAAACCATCGGTAACAAAAGGAACACTTCAGTTTATCGATGAAAGTAGGAAGTACAAAAATGTTACAGGAAATTCAGTAATACAGAAATACAAGTCACTTTGGAATGAAATAAACGGAAAGTGCAGGGAAGCTAAGGCGAAATGACTGCAGGAAAAATGTGAAGAAATCGAGGAAGAAATGACTGTCGGAAGGACTGACTCAGCTTATGGAAAGATCAAGTCAGCTTTCGATGAAGTTAAAAGCGAGGGTGGCGGCAACATGAAGAGTGCAATTGGAATTCCACTGTTAAATGCAGAGGAAAGAATAGATAGATGAAAGAATACACTGAAAGCGTCTATTAGGAGGAAGAGTTGTATGATGACGTGATAGCAGAAGAAGCAGGAGTTGATATAGAAGAGATTGGGGATCCAGAATTAGAATCATAATTTAAAAGACCTTTGGTTGACTTTGGGTCGAATAAGTCATAAGGGATAGATACCATACCATCAGATTTCTAAAACCATTGGGTAAGAGGCAACAAAACGACTATTCACGCTTGTGTGTGGAATGTGCGCGTGTGGCAATTTACCGTCTGACTTTCAGATAAATATCATCCACACAATTCCGAAGACTGCATGAGCTGACAAGTGCGAGAATTCTCACATCATCAGCTTAACAGCCTATGCATCCAAGCTGTTAACAAGAAGAATTTACAGAAGAATGGAAATGAAGATTGAGGACCTGTTAGATGACAATCAGTTTGGCTTTAGGAAAAGTAAAGACACCAGAGAGGCAATTCTTACGTTGCATTTGATTTGGCAAGGGGGAGCAATAAGAATGGAAGACCAAGAAAGAAGTGCCGGGGCTAAAAAGTGTGCAAGACAGGGAAGCAGTTTTTCGCTACTACTGTTCAGTCTAAACGTCGAAGAAGCAATGCTGGAAATAAAAGAAAGGTTCAAGAGTGGAATTAAAATCTAAGATGAAAGGATATCAATGAGAAGATTCGCTGATGGGACTGCTATCCTCAGTGACAGTCAAGAAATATTACATGATCTGTTGACTGGAATGAAGAGGCTAATGAGTACAGAATACGGATAGAGAGTAAATCGTAGAAAGACGAAAATAATAAGAAGCAGCAAAAACCAAAACAGCGAGAAACTTAACATTTTGATTGATGGGCACGAAGTAAATGAAGTGAGGGAATTCGGCTACCTAGCGAGCAATATAGCCCCTGACGGATGGGCCAATGGTGTAAATCTAAATTTAATGTATTTCCTGAAAGACATCTGTTAATCTTTAACAGGAGTCTTCACAAGAAAAAGAAGTATGGCCCTAATAAGACATCTGAAGAGTCATGGGTTACGAAAGAGAGCAAAACACCATTTTTAGGAAAAGGAATCTACGATGTCAACCCATTAATACTCTACCCTAAGTCAAAGAAATTAAAACTGTAACTACTCGTACCTCTCTCAAAACCAAAACTTCTGATGAGGTAGAAATAATTCAAGTCCATTGCTAAAATCCTTCACAGCATGCAGTATAATCAGTCAACTACTCCCACCACTATCACACTCTATTTGTAGACAAACTAGTATTTTATATTGTCAGAATACTTCACAAGAAAGGTAGTTAAGTATTAATAATCACTACACATTCTTTACTGCAAGCCTCTTTCTCTAAGGTACTGGAAACCATTAAGTACCGAACAACAATAACGCATAGATCCTAAAATAAAATACTTAGTTAGTGTCAGTTTGGATTTCACAAGGCTCTTTCATCAGAAAAGGACTTTTGTCGCTTCTTAAAACAGATTACACGTAAATTAAATGAGGAAATATTGTATTTTGTGTAACCTGTCAAAATAATTTGATTGTGCAGTTCACGTATTCTCCAAAAGAGGCTAAAAGATTATCGTATCGGAGATCTTGCTGGCACCTGGTTTTCATCATGTCTATTAAAAGAATTCAAAGTTTGGTGTTAAAAAACACAGAGAATGTACGCAACGAAACCGCTTTTTCACATTTAGGAACAGGTGCAACGCAGGGGTTAGTATTGGTCCACTGATGTTACTGTTGTATATAAATAAACTGCTACCGCATATCCCAGAAATTCGAGTAGCTCCCTTTGCTGATAACGGAAGAATTGTAATTACGCGTAATGAAAGAACTTCTGTGCCAGAAATTGCTTGTACATTTTTCTAGAAAAATGTTATCTGCTTCTCTGCAAATCTTAGGTCGCTGAACTTACATAAACATAATACACGCAATTCGGCATTGTAGACGTTTAGAAACAGCAGATGAAGGAAATCAATATATTAACAGAACATTCTAAATTCTTGTATGTTGATACTCATCACAACCTCAATTAGAAGTAATGTGTGTTACTTATTTTGAGATGTCTAAGTTATGAATCTTTCACAATAGGGATAATAGCAGATTTTGGAGATGAAAGTGCTCAAGTGTTGAGTACCTTTTCTTACTTTTACTAATGTCTAGTGGAATCTGGTTCTAAGGTAACTCGTCATTGAAGAAGTTGACGTTCCTTACAGAAACACATGTAATATACCTATCATCCGATGTCCACCCTAGAACTTCTTGTAAATGCTTCTTTATAAAGCTAGGCTTACTGACAACAATGCCACAATACGTTTCCTCCTCTAGGGAGTTGGTGATCAACAAGCAAATGGCTCTGAGCACTATGGGACTCAACTTCTGAGGTCATCAGTCCCCTAGAACTTAGAACTACTTAAACCTAACTAAACTATCACACACATCCATGCCGAGGCAGGATTCGAACCTGCGACCGTTGCAGTCGCGCGGTTCTAGACTGTAGCGCCTAGAACAGCATCAACGAGCAGTTACGACTCGAAAACTAACAGTACGATCCGTACAGTACTGGAAGGAGCTCGCTATTCATTATTTAATTTTAGTGAGGCATAGAAAGAAGATAGATATTAGGTCGCAACAATATTTGAGCTTCTACCGAGCGATGAAAAAAAAGAAACTTCAAACATAAAAAACTCCCAGTCAGTGATGCTATAAAGACCCTACTACCACTACTTTTTGTCTTACTTTAACAGAGTTGAAAAGTTCGGACCTTCTTATAACCAGGAGATCAAGTCAGTTGTCTGATTAATTGCTCAAGACATTCAGAACAATTTCGGGCAGATTCTTTGCCCTAACACACGCCCAAGGCTCTTAAATTTGCCAGCCTGTAGAAGGTAAGTTGTCATATCTTCCTAATACTATAACACGGTCAGGAAATTTACACGCAACCTATTCTAAGCTTTGCCTGAAATATTCTCAAACGTATATTTCCCAATTAGATGGTATACGGGGCCTCAAACGACGCTGTACGCACTCGTTTAGGTCACAGCTTTCACCTTTGCTGTCTCAAGGCCACAGCAGGCCAGGAGGGCAGCTTCCAACTGTTTTCTGCTGGTGGCAAATCCCTCTTGCATCCACAAGCAACATGGGTAATTCGTGTCCGTATTTACATGAGTTCAACTATACAGCAAGATGTGTAATAATGCAAGAAATTATTAAGTAGAATCTAATTAAGAAACTTCCTGGTAGATTAAAACTATGTGCCGGACCGAGACTCGAACTCGGGACCTTTGCCTTTCGCAGGCAAGTGCTCTACCTACCGAGCTACCCAAGCACGACTCACGACCCCACCCCACAGCTTTAATTCCGCCAGTACCTCGTCTCCTACTTTCCAAACTTCACAGAAGCTCTTCTGTGAACCTTGCAGAACTAGCACTCCTGGAAGAAAGGATACTGCGGAGACACGTCTGAGCCACAGCCTGGGGGATGTTTCCAGAATGAGATTTTCACTCTGCAGCGGAGTGTGCGCTGATATGAAACGTCCTGGGAGATTAATACTGTGTGCCGGACCGAGACTCGGTCCGGCACACAGTATTAATCTGCCAGGAAGTTTCATAATAGCGCACACTCCGCTGCTAAGTGAAAGTCTCATTCTAGAATCTAAGTACTTCCGTTCGCTGTTGCTGGTTGTGACTACAATTCAGTTAGCTCACGCTATACTAAAATCTCAAAATACACAAACGCACGAAAACAATACTATGCGCTACGCAACTCAGATAAATGCGCAGATACTATTCATCTCTTCACAAAAAAGCACGTACGGAAACGCTGTATAAGAACTAAGTAGGCCTACTACAACACAGTACTGCAGCTTGCGAAAGTACTCAAAATGGTTCAAATGGCTCTAAGCACTATGGGACTTAACATCGGAGGTCATCAGTCCCCTAGAACTTAGAACTACTTAAACATAACTAACCTAAGGACATCACATGCATCCATGCCCGAGGCAGGGTTCGAACCTGCGACGGTAGCAGTCGCGCGGTTCCGGACTGAAGCTCCTAGAACCGCTCGGCCACCGCGGCTGGCGCGAGAGTACTACGCGCAGCTGTACTACGACGTGTTGAAAGTTGTGTGTGCAGTTCATAGCTTTCACTTCTGAAATTATTCCAATTTTATTAACTTGTTGGTACACTGCTAAGACATATTCTGTAGCGAGCTGTCGATGTATGCAGGCGTAACTGTCTTTGGTACGTTTAGTAAAGTGGTCGGGAGACAGTGATTTTCTGGTTCTACAAGCCAAAGAATTTCAAGCGCTGACTGTGTACGAACGGTGGGCGACATGTTTGAACTAGACAGAGTGATTGGTGTGCTAAACTCGGTCGCTGCTGTCGAAGGAGCGCTGCTATGTGCTAAGATACTGTATGGCTGTGTAAAACTTGAGTGCTCTTGAAATAAGAGCTTGGTGTTCACTCATAGGTATTGTGCGGATAATGCTTGCCTATTTTCTTGTTCGTATTGCAAGATATTGAGTGTGACGCTTGTGGCTTTATGGAGCGAGTGATCTTCGATGTACGGGACAGAGTCGGTTTTCCATTTATCCATCCGAATAGTAGGGCTTCCATACTCAGCACATCCCCATTCAACGAGCTTCTTTCAGTAGTTTTCGAGCTATACAGAGTTTTCAGTAGTTACAGGGGAAGTAGTGTAGATGATTGATGATCTCGTTTTGTGACAACAGCCAACATGGCCTTGGGTTGTGTTGGTACAGAGAACAACTGAGAGCAAGATTGAACAATGCGATCGTCTTCGGTTGGGGAGTACTCAGGAGGATGTCGTCATCGGGAGAAACCAAACTAGCATTCTACAGGTCGGAGCGTGAAATATTACATCCCTTAATTTGTCGGGCAGGTTGGTTAGAAAATGCAATAGTGAAATGGGTAGGATAAAGTTAGGTATAGTAGGAATTAGCGAAGTTCGGTGGCAGGAGAAATAGAACTTCTGGTTAGGTGATTACGGGGTTTCAAATAGAAGTCAAATAGGAAATATAGGAGCAGGTCCAATAATGAAAATAGGAATGCGGGTAAGATACTATGGACAGCATAGTGAAAGCATCATCGTAGCCAATACAGGCACGAAGACAACACCCACCAGAGTAGTACAAGTTTACATGCCAATTAACTACTTAGATAATGAAGAGACTGAAGCAGGTATGATAAAATAATGTAATTTATTCATATAGTTAAGGGAGACGAAATAGAAATTGTAATGGGGGTCTGGAATTCGATAGCAGGAAAAGGAAGAGGAGGGAAAATAGTGGGTGAATTTGGACTGGGAGAAAGGACTGAAACAGGAAGCCGCCTAGTAGAATTTTGCACCGAACATAATCTAACTTGGAAAGAAGGTTGTCTAGGTGGAAGTTACCTGGTGATACCGGTAGGATTCAGACTGATTACGTAATGGTAAGACAGAGATTTTGGAACCCGATTTTAAATTATAAGACATTTACAGGGACGGATGTGGACTCTGGCTATAATTTATTGGTAATGAAATATAGATTACAATTGAAGACAGTGCAATAAGTTAGGAAAGAAAGAAGATGAGACCTGGATAAGGTGAAAGAACTAGATGTTGTTGAGAGTTTAAGAGGGAACATTAGGCGATGACTGACTGCTGCAGGGGAAATGAATACAGTAGAAGATGAATGGGAGCTTCGAGAGAGGAGCTAGTGAAGGCAGCAGAGGATCATATAGATAAACAGACAAAGCCTAGTAGAAATCCTTGGATATAATAGGAGACATTGATTTTAGTTGAGGAAAGAAGTAAGTGTATAAATGTAGCAAAATAAAAAGGCGAAACAGAACTGGAAAGTCTAAAAAATGAAATTAACAGAAAGTGTAAAATGGTTAAGCATCAGTGACTAGAGGGAAATTGTAAGGATATAGAAAAATATATAACTAGGGGAAAGATGGATACCGTTTACAGGAAAATAAAAGAGGCTTTTGGAGGAAAGAGTAGCAGCTATGTGAATATCAACAGCTCGAATGTAAAACTAGTACTATGCAAAGAAGGGAAAGCTGAAGGATGAAAGGAGTATATATGGGGGCTATGCAAGGGAAATGAACTTCAAGTTAGTAGCATAGAACGGGAAGAATGAATATGAGATGGGGTACATGATACTGAGAAAATAATTTGACGTGCACTGAAAACCTAAGACGAAACAAGGCCCCTGGAGTAGATGACATTCCGTCAGAACCTCTGATATCCTTGCGAGAGCCAACTAATATAAAATTATTCCACCTGGTGTGCAAGAGGTGTGAGACAGACGAAATACGCTCAGACTTCATAAAGAAAGTAGTAATTCTAACTGCAAAGAAAACAGATGCTAACAGGTATGAATATTACCGAACTATCGGTGTAATAAGTCGTGGTTGCAAAATACTGACAAGAATTCTATACAGAAAGATGGAAAAGTTGATAGAAGCCGACATCGGAGAAGGTCAGTTAGAATTCCGCAGAAATGTAGGGATACACGAAGCAATGCTGACCTCAGAATGTCTATTAGACGATAGTTTAAGGAAAGGCAAACCTTAATTTGTTGCATTAGTAGACTTAGAGAAAGCTTTTGAGAATGTTAACTGGAACACAGTCTTCAAATTTCAAAAGGTAGCAGGGACAAAAGAAACGAAGCGACAGGCTATTTACAGCCTAAACGGAACCACACGGCAGTTATAAGCGTTGAGAGGCATGAAAAGGAAGCACTGGTTAGGAAAGGAATAAGAAAGGGTTGTAGCCTATCCCAAATGTTATTCAGTCAGTACACTGAGCAGATAGTAAAGGAAACCAAAGAAAAATTTGGAGTTGGAATTAAAGTTTTAGGGAGAAGAAATAAAAACGCTGAGGCTGGCAGATTACATTATAATTCTGTCAGAGACAGCAAAGGTCTTGGGAGAACAGGTGGATGGAATGAACAATGTTTTGGAAGGAGGATATATGATGATCATTGATGAAAGCGTAACAAGAGTAATAGAAAGTAGTCGAATTAAATCAGGCGATGCCGAAGGTTTTAGGAAACGAGACAAAAAAAGTAATAGGCCAGTTTTTCTATTTGCGCAGTAAAACAAATGATAATGACCGAAGTTGAGAGGATATAAAATGTAGACTGGCAATGGCAAGAAAAGCGTTTCTGAAAAAGGGAAATTTACTGGCGTCAAATATAGATTTAAGTGTTAGGATGTCTTATTTGTCTGATGTATGGCCTTGTATGGAAGTGAAACGTGGAGAGAGAACAGAAGAGAAGAAGCTTTTGAAACGTGCTGCTACATAACATTGCTGAAGATTAGGTAGGTGCAGATGACGTAACTAACTAGGAAGTATTGAATGGAATTGGGAAGAAAAGAAGTTTGTGGCACAACTTGGCTAAAATAAGGGATCGATTGATAGGACACATTCTGAGACGTCAAGGGATCACCAGTTTAGTACTGGAGGGGAGTGTGTGTGGGGAGGGGGGGGGGGGGGGGTAAAAATTACAGAGCGAGATCAAGAGATGAATGCAGTAAGCAGGTTCAAAAGGATTTAGGCTGTGGTAGTTATTCGGAAATGAGGAGGCTTGTGCAGGACAGAGTAGCGTGGAGAGCTGCGTTTCTAACAATAATTGTTTTTTTTTTTTTGTTCTAATAGTGCTGTAGACATTTGTACCACGTGCTTTGTACTTGAATTATGTGAATGTTGTTCAGATGTGTTTGAATTCCTAAGGGATCAAATTGCTGACGTCATTGGTCCCTAGACTTACACACTATTTAAACTAACTTATGCTCAGGACAACATACACACACCCATGCCCTCCGGCGGGAGGGGCCGTATGTCAATGTCATCGCGGCTAATCTACATTTTGGAAGTGGTTATATGATTTTTTAATTAAATATTTTCAAAATAAATCGAATTTATTTGCCCTCAGTTCTGAAGATCTTAGGCCAAGTTGCATTTTGAAAATGTCGCTAACCACTCTACGTAAAGTGCATTTTGCCTTCAGCAAAGATAACCACATTCTTGAGTTGTTTCTGCGATCAACATTACGTTATTCAGCAAATGCAATGAGCATTAGTTTCCGTATTTCTCTGACTGCCTTTTTAAGAACAGAAGGTAAGTCAGTCGTGCTGTCGGGGTGTCGGAACTGGAGATCATCACTTTACACCAAGTACGGTTACTTTACGTCTTGCATTTGTGAGCTGTGATAACAAACTGTGCCCTGCGTGCGCATTGTACACAACTGAGTTATAAGCACAGTTGCTCACACGTAACTCATGTAAATTCATATGTTCACTCCAACTTATTAGACTCATACGAGTGAGTTAATTACATCTACATACAAACTCCGCAAACTACCGTACGGTGTGTGGTAAAGGGTACCTTGTACCATAGCTAGTCGTTTCCCTTCCTGTTCCACTCGCAGTTAGGGCGAGGGGAAAAGGCTGTCTTTACGCCTCTGTATAAGCCCTAACTTCTCTTATCTTATCTTCTTCCCTCTGGAGAATTCCAGTTGAGCTCCCGAGGTACCATAACACCTGCATGCTGATCGAACCTACCAGTAACAAATCTAGCATCAATCTCATCTCTGAATTGTTTCGATGTCTTCTTTCAATTTGACCTGGTGCGTATCCCAAACACTCGAGCAGTACTCAAGAATAGGTCGCAATAGCGTCCCATAAGCGATGTCCTTTACAGATGAACCATGTTTTCCTAAAATTCTCCCAATAAACCGAAGATCATTAGCCTTCCTTACCAAAATCATCACTTGCTCGTCCCATTTCATATTGCTTCGCAACGGTACGCCCAGATATTTAAACGACGTGACTGTGTCAAGCAGGACACTGCTAATGCTGCTTCCGAACATCACAGTTTTTTTCCCTGCTCATCCGAATTAACTTATATTTTTCTGCATTATGAGCCAGTTGCCATTCATTTCAACAACTAGTTAAACCAACTAGAAATTTTGTCGAGGTCATTTTGTATCAACCTACAGTCACTTTTCTTCGAAACCTCCCTGTACACCACAGCATCATCAACGAACAACCTCACATTACTGCCCACTCTGTCTGCCAGATCATTCATGTGTATAGAAAAAAGCAGTGGTCCTGTCACACTTCCCTGATTCTTCCCCTGTCTCCAAAGAACATCCGCGCTTGTTTCCAGTCGCTTGGCACTTTGCACTGGTCGAGAGATTCGCGACAAATGCAAACTATGTAAGAGTCCAATGGCGCAGAATAGTCTTTGTAAAACCGAATTAGGATTCCATCCGGACCTGGCGACTTCAACTTTTGCAGTTGCTTCTCAACGACAGTAATGTTTATTACTGGGTTACCCATACGACCTCTCTGTGCAGTGGCCAACAACAGTCCGTTTGCGCGATTCTCCCGTACGTTTCTAGCATAAACACTCCCCTAGGCCTCTTGACTGATTAATTATCTTTCGATAACCACAGTCGCCATGATGACATCATGATCACTAATCCCGGTTTCTATACTGACCCCATCGATAAAGTCTGGCTTGTTTGAGCCGCAAGAACAAGAATACTTCCATTGCGTGTTGGCTGCTGAACTAGTTGCTCAATACAGTTTTCAAAACACCTGTTCAAAAGTATTTCACAAGATTGTCTGCCTGTATGCCCTGCAATGAATTCAAACACATCCCAATATATGCTCGGTAAGTTAAACTCACCACCAACTAATATTGCATGAGCTGGGTGCTTATCCACAACTGACCATGGATTTTCTCTAAAGACTCTAGGACTGTCACAGCAGAGTCGAGTGGTCGGTAATACCATCCAACAGTTAACTTGGTTTCACCTGGACCTGTTATGTGCGACCAGATTACTTCATTGTTACACTCAGTTTCAGTCCCATTAGAGACAATATTTTTGTCGAGTGCAATGAACATTTCACCTCTTACGGCTTGCAGTCTGACTTTCCGATAAATATTCCAAGACTCGATAAATATCTCAGAGCTTTCCACTTCGGGTTTTATCCGTCAGTCCCAAGGAGTCTTTGAGGTTGAGAACTCAAATGTCCGTTGTAAATATGTTTGCGAAAAGCCAGTCTCTCCTAATAACGGAAGAAAACTTCACAAGCCAAAGCCGCTAAAAAGGCATTTTTTTCGGATGACCGGTTTGGACAGAGCTATGCTGTCATCATGGGATTTTATGAAAATGTTTTTACAACAAGTTGTCCTTCAGTGGTGCGAGTCGCTTCACTTTTCATATACACTACCCACTACCAGGAACGTCGCTGCACATCGGCATGTCAAATAGGAAAAAAATATTATGTACAAACATAAAGATAACCACATAGCGCCGATTATAAGTGTTGACGTTCTCCAGCATATGGCAGTGGAAAGTGCATATGCAGTGTGAAGTGAGTTGCAAAACTGATGGATAATTCGTCATGAAAATCCGATGACGACAGTGTAGCTCTGTCGGAACAGACCATCCAATAGCATGTCCTTTTAGCAATCTTGGATTTTGAAGTTTTCTTCAGTTAGCTCACATTGCATATCGGACGCAGACTGACCACAGTTGTAGGTCACATTTCCTTAATGGTGCAGTCAGGTTGCCCTACTATATAACTTCAAGCGTGTAAACTTCGTACATGAGAACATCTGAATTCGGGGCATATCTAGGATTTCCTTTTGCATATCATTCGGGTTCAGTACGAGGACGGTGCGTTCAAGATTACACTTACAGAGCCGTGCGTGACTCACTATTGTGACCTGTCCTTCTTGCAATTCTGAAGCGGCGAGAATATTTTTTTCTGTTAATGCCTTCTGGCGCCACTATCCTTGCTCACCTTCGATGTCCGTGAGTGGCAGCACCAGCGTTATCGATAGTCGGTTCGTGTTACTGTCTGTGGTGAGAACGCATTTCCGGGTTCTGCTCTGACAGGAAAGACGGAGACGCTGGACGGAGTCGCTGGAGTGAGTCGGTGCAGTGAGTCGGCAGAGTCAGTCGGAAGGCAGTCGCATGTTAGTCAGTAGGCTCTGAGTCTCAGTCGCTTTTGGGTTGTGGACTGAGTAGGGTTCGTCGTTACTCGGCTGTCGGACGAGTTGGCAGTCAGCAGCAGGCAGGTCCGCACGCTGCAAGTACGCGCCGGGACCGTGGTCGACGCAGAGGGAAGGCCGTTGGTCGGACGGTCGGGTGGTCGTCGGATGGCGACATGAGGTCTGCTGAGCACTGGCACCAGGATCAGTCGGGGAAGAGTGGGCAGCCAGCAACATTCGGGTCCGTATGGTGTTAGTATTGCCGGCCAGGGTGGCCGAGCGGTTCTAGGCGCGTCAGTCAGGAACCGCGCGACCGCTACGGTTGCAGGTTCGAATCCTGCCTCGGGCATGGATGTGTGTGATGTCCTTAGGTTAGTTAGGTTTAAGTAGTTCTAAGTTCTAGGGGACTGATGACCTCAGATGTTTAGTCCCATAGTGCTCAGAGCCATTTGAAGCCATTTTTGGTGTTAGTATTCGCCGGGACCGCTGTCAGCGAAAAGTGGGCTGCCGTTGGTCGATTGCTCGGCCGGTCGTCTCAGTCGACGACGTTCAAAATGGCTCTGAACACTATGTGGACATAACTTCAGTCCCCTAGAACTTAGAACTACTTAAACCTAACTAATGTAAGGACATCACACACATCCGTGCCCGAGGCAGGATTTGAACCTGCGACCGTAGTGGTCGCTTGGTTCCAGACTGAAGCGCCTAGAACCGATCGGCCACCCCGGCCGGCAGTCGATGACGTCTTGGATCTCAGGACGAACACCATTTTCCGAGTTCGGATGTGGCTGGACCTTGTTGGTTCATAGGAACTGAGTAGCGACGCAGTCTCCACAGCGCGAAGCCAGGCCGGGGCTTTTGGCGGTGGGCACGCGCTGTTGCATTTGTAGGCGCTAGCTGTGTGAGTGACTTTTCACTTTCTTCCGAAGCAGGATCCTCAAGTTGTGTAATTAGTTACTATGGTGTCATCGCCAGACACCATACTTGCTAGGTGGTAGCCTTTAAATCGGCCGCGGTCCGTTAGTGTAATACGTCGGACCCGCGTGTCGCCACTATCAGTGATTGCAGACCGAGCGCCGCCACACGGCAGGTCTAGAGAGACTTCGTAGCACTCGCCCCAGTTGTACAGCCGACTTTGCTAACGATGGTTCACTGACAAAATACGCTCTCATTTGCCGAGACGATAGTTAGCATAGCCTTCAGCTACGTCATTTGCTACGGCCTAGCAAGGCGCCATTACCAGTTGCTATAGATACTGTAAAACATGTACCGTCAAGAGCGACGTTCACCATTAATGGATTAAAGTTAAGTATTCCACCACCTACGTCCGTTTTTCTAAATTCTAATTTCCTTGTCCTGTTCCAGACCTCACGCCAGCCTGCGTGAGCTAAAACGCGTACCTTTCGGCTTCCTCTAGTAACCCGGTGTTGGCTCTCCTGCCAACCACAACAGTTACCTGTTCTTAAAACTCGGCTGTTACGATTTGTTCGTTATTTGTGCACTGTTGTATCCTGAGCTGTTGACGCGTGTGATTACAGATCAGGTGTTTTGTTGCCTAGAATCTGCAGCCTCCCGTAGTGACTTGACAGTTGTGACTTGTGTTTTCGGTATTCTTTTAAACTTGTCTTGAGTGGTGTTTGATGCCTTGATCTTGGTGAGGCCGAGTTTGAAGTTATTGGTATCTTGATTTACTCTTCATCGGCCGATAGTTTCCATTATCTGTGCAGTTCGATCTGACCGTTGGAAATTGGTCAGATTGTCGGTCGGTCGTGAACCGTGCCTAGGTTGTGTTACCTTCCGATTAAGAGTTTCTCGTTGTAGCTGCCTGTCTCACCTAAACGTGCATTAGTGTTAGCTTCCCAGGCCGACCCTTGGAACCTCCTGAGCGCCGCTCCTTTTTTTTACATAGTGATTTATTTTTTAGTCTTAAGTACTCTGTGTGGCCGTCAGCCGAGTTTTAATCTCTCTTAAATTAAAAATTCAAAATCCTTGTCTTGTCCTTAAGTCATAAGATTGTTATTGTTTAGTATGAGGCCTTCAGCCGATTTGTACACGAAGATAAGGCCTTCAGCATTTTCAGATTGAAAGCTCTGTTTGCTAGGCCCTAAGCCGTTAAATTGTTTTGTTGATATGCGGCCTTCAGCCTAGTTTTCAGCCTATTTAGATTAAACATTGAACGTCTTTGTCTCGGTCTTAAGCCGTAACACTGTTCTTGATTAATGTGAGGCCTTCAGCCGAGTTCTATGGGAAAAAATTAAGGTAAGGCTTTGAGCCTATTTATATTGAAGATAAATTTTTTTTTCTAAAGGAGTGGAACCTCCAGAAGAACTCCTGTACCTCAATTCCTTGCTTAGGTCTGCTGCCTTGGATTTTCGATGTGGCTTTCAGCCGATCTAAGTTAAATCAGCGGAGGTCTTTCGTTAAAACCTTGAGAGTTTTGATTCTTGCTTGTGTGATTGTGTGTTTTAACAAATGAAGATTATATGTTGAGTGCAACTGACAGTAACTTATTTTGGCTCCTTTCCACAAATATAACCGCATCCGCTCTGTCCTGCTAGCCCAGAAATTTCACTTAATAAAAGCACTTATATAATTTTATGCTTCTTTGAGGCTGAAATATGTTATGACGGGGCCGCTTTGACTGTGGAGTGTGTACACAGAATACAGAAACTGCTTGTCGTCAGAGAGACACCGTGTAAACAAGTACCGCAGTTACGGGCGCACGCGAGGTTGCCTCGCAGAGAGCAAGAGGCGGACGCCGTGTGTTTTTCCCTTTGTGCGCCGCGTTACGCCGGCTGCCGTTTCTGCTGAAATTGTGGGTCAAACAAACAGCGCTCAGAGCGGGAAAACAGCGGCTAGCAACGGGTTGCTGGATATCCAGCCAGCAGTGCATCTGACTTCTGCCGGCATCTTCATTTCGAATCTTCTTTAGTCACCAGTCTTGATGACTGATGCGTTCCACCACAGATTCTTCTACTGTACCAACCTCTTCATCTCAAAGTGGCACTTGCAACCTACATCCTCAATTATTTGCTGGATGTATTCCAGTCTTGTCTTCCTCTACAGTTACTGCCCTCGACATCTCCCTATAGTGCCACGGAAGTCATTTCGTTATGTCTTAACAGATGTCCTATCATCCTCTCTCTTCTCCTTGTTAGTATTTTTCACATATTCCTTTTCTCTCCGTTTCTGCGCAGAACTTCTTTATTCTTCACCTTATCTATCCACCTGATTTTCAACATTCGTCTGTAGCACTACATCTCAAATGCTTCGATTCTCTTCTGTTCCGATTTTGCCACAGTCCATGTTTCACTACCGTACAGTGCTGTGCTTGGTTCAAATGGCTCTGAGCACTATGGGACTTAACATCTGTGGTCACCAGTCCCCTAGAACTTAGAACGACTTAAACCTAACTAACCTAAGGACATCACACACATCCATGCCCGAGGCAGGATTCGAACCTGCGACCGTAGTGGTCACGCGGTTCCAGACTGAAGCGCCTAGAACCGCACGGTCACAGAGGCCGGCAATGCTGTGCTCCAAACGTACATTCTCGGTAGTTTCTTTCTGAAATTAAGGCCCATGTTTGATACTAGTAGACTTCTCTCGGCCAGGAATGCTATTTTTTTGCCGGTGCTGGTTTGCTTTTGATGTCCTCCTTGCTCCGTCCGTCATTGGTGGTAGAATTCCTTAACTTCATCTACTTCGTGACCATCATTCGTGATGTTAAGTTTCTCGCTGTTCTCATTTCTGCTACATGTTTTACTTTTGTCTTTCTTCGATTTATTCACATCCAATATTTGTACACATTAGACAGTTCATTCCACTCAGCACATCATATAATTCTTCTTCACTTTCACTCAGGATAGTAATGTCATCATTGATATCCTTTCGCCCTGAATTTTAATCCCACTCCCGAATCTTCCTTTTATTCCCATCATTGCTTCTTCGACGTACAGATTGGTCAGTAGGGGCGAAAGGCTACATCCCTGTCTTAAACCCTTTTTAATCCGAGCACTTCGCTCTTGGCCGTCCACTCTTATCATTCCTTTGTGGCTCTTGTGCATATTGTATATTATCCGTCCCTCCCTACAGCTTATCCCTACTTTTCTCAGAATTTAAAACATTTTGAACCATTTAACACTGTCGAACGTTTTTCCAGGTCGACAAATCCTTTGAACGAGTTTTGATTTTTCTTTAGTCTTGCTTCCATTATCAACCGCAACATCAGAATTGCCTGTATGATGCATTTACCTTTCCTAAAGCCAAACTCATCGTCTTCTTAAACGTCCTCAATTTTGCGTATTTTTCTTGTCAGCAATTTTGATGTATGAGCTGTTAAGCTGATTGTGCGGCAATTCGCTCACTTCTCAGCTCTTGCAGTGTTCGGAATTGGGTGCATGATATTTTTTCGGAAGTCAGATGGTATGTCGGCAGACTCATACATTCTACACACCAACGTGAATAGTCGTTTTCTTGTCACTTCCCTGAATGATTTTAGAAATTCCGATGGAATGTTATTTATCCCTTCTGCCTTATTTGATCTTAAGTCCTCTAATGCTGTTATAAATTCTGATCCGAACATTGGATTCCCTATCTCTTCTAAGTCGACTTCTGTTTATTCTTCTATCACATCAGACCAATCTTCCCCTTCGTAGAGGTCTTCAATGTACTGTTTACACCTATCCGCTTTCTCCTCTGTATTTAACAGTGGAATTCCCTTTGCAGTCTTAATGTTACCAGCCTTTCATAGAAGGTTGATTTGACTTCCCTGTACGCTGAGTAATTTTCTGTTTCAGTTTCTTCATATGTTTCATGCAGCCATTTCGTCTTAGCTTCTCTGCACTTACTATTTATTTCATTCCTCAGCGACTTGTATTTCTGTATTCCTGAGTTTTCCTGAACATTTTGTACTTCCTTCTTTCATAGATCACCTGAAGTATTTCTGGTGTCACTCATGCCTATATGCCATTAAATACTTAGGAACACTCTGCCATTGAAATTTCATCTAATAACAATAATTTTATGGATCGTTAAACTCCTCAATAATAGTTGAGAGTAAAACATACTGTAATGTTTTCGCTTTGTAAAACGCGTACGGCTGAGTAAGTTAATATGTCTGCTGTACAGTAGACAGCTGAGAAAACTCCCTGTGATACTTGAGGTGGGGAACGGGGAAGCAGATCATTCCCTCCCTCTGTTTTCCCATCGACTTCCCGTGTACTGTGTTACTGTCCGTCTGAATAATATTGCCTTACCAATATACTTGATTGTCAGACTTGTAGAAGTAGATGCAGGTAGTTTTAATTGTAGACAACTCTCCAAGGAATAAACAAGGTAAAACGGCAAACAATTATAATCAAACTTTGTGTAAAACATAGCTAAACTGTAAATGTCATAGATTTAATTCAAATGGTCTTCATGATTAGTATTTTCTCTGTAACAATATATCACGAAACACGACTAAACATTATTTGCGAAAACCATAGTACTGACGTTCTGTTATGCTGAGTAATTATATGTGACTTTTGGTGCCATCAAAAATCTGCAAGTATTACCTGTATGTTTACTACAAGTTTCAAACATCTTTTCCTCTTGAAATTTTTGAATGCAACAGGTGCTGGATAATGCTGTTTAACCGAGAACGGTCGCATAATAAAGAATAAACTCAACGACAGCTTAATCCTATAATACTAAAGGGGAGAAAGTGTTACATTGTTACTAAACCATCGTAAATTTTAATACTCCACATTATATTCATAGGAAGCCACAGTTAATGTTTTTGGCACTAGTTAATTACAATCATGTCACGTACAAAATAAGTATAGAATGGCCTGTTTTACGCTGTATACCGAAAGCGGTTGCCTTCGATGATGATGATGATGATAATGATGATGATGATGATGTTTGGTTTGTGGGGCTCTCAATTGCGCGGCCATCAACGCCCGTACAATGTCCTAATTTTTACACAATCCAATTTGTACACAGTCCAATATAGCCACTGTCACGAATGATGATGATGATGATGATGCCGATGGATTACGATGATGATGATGAAATGATGAGGACAACACACCTAGTCCCCGGGCAGGGCCATGGGCACTGAACTGACAGGGCCATGGGCACTGAACTGAATAAGGGGAAAAGAAATTTACGGCACTTCTTAAGTGAAAGAAGGGATAGGTTGCTAGGATACACCAATGCTGCATCAAGAAATAGTTATTTTTTATGGAGGGAAGTGTGTGGGGCAACAATTGTGGAGGGAGACCAAGGACTGGACTGAGTACAGTGAACAGGTTCAAGTGGATATAGACTGCAATTGTTACGCAGAGATGAAGATTCTCGCGAGAGCTCCATCAAACGATTCATCGGATTGAAGACCACGACGACGGCACGGAACTTAACTGTTTGTACAATACCCTCATAACTTTAAGATTCACTGAATAACAGTAGGACTTGAGTCCCACGTGGTCGTCCACCACTGCTACAAAGAGGCAAGTACGCTCTCATGTGATACAGCAACATGCAGATACTCATTACGGGCTTACTGCTACGTAATGATGGCGGTTATCGCTGTAACAAAAGTTTTTAGTTAGACCGGTCTTTTTCATCTCCAGTTTAACCTGTCTGTTAAAAAAAATTTTTTTTCTGCCTTACGGCAGGTCTTGTCATGTGGGAAGCCTCGTCAGAGAGGTCCACCGGATGAGCGTCTAGGGAAGTGATTCCAGTGCTGGTTTCCCTTTGCCTTCCACTGATGATGATGAAATGACAATGAGGACAACACAACACAGCACCCAGTCCCTCAGAGAAGAAAATCTCCGACCCAGCCAGGAATCGAACCCGGGCTGCTTAGGGTGACAGACCGCCGCGCTGACCACTCAGCTATCGGGGAGGACTATCCTGTCTGTTAAAACCGCTCGAAATAACCGGTTTCCGAAACAACTGGTCTTAGGTTATTTTTAATTGCTATTATTTCCAATAACGACCGTAGACGTGGAACAAAATTCTAACGCAGGTGAAGGACTAGGAGATCATTATCGACATGGGGCTCACTTTACAGCAGAAGTCAGTCTCTTTCTCACCAGCAAAGCTTGCGAAGAGGAAAGAGGCGGGTGTGGCAACAGCGAGAACGAAAGGTCTCAAGTTGATGACCTACATCGTCTCTTTTGAATGGTATCAACAATTCACCTTGAAGCAACCACAAAATTATGGTTTCAGTTATTCCTAGCTTATGGCACGTTAGTAAAATTATAGGCATATCTATCAAATTTGTCTTCTCTTCCAAGGAACATTGTGGATATATCCTTCTTAATTAATATCGCAAGTTTCTTTTGCCTCATCCCCTTTTTAATCTTTTAAAGCAAGTGGATTATTGTAATTTATTCCTAACGCATTTCACAAAGTACCTCCGAACTAGAAATGGTAGCATTTTGCAGTACAACTGACGTCCGAGGACAACAGCGAGAATTTGCCTGTAGACCAGGTACATTTTTGTCTCTAAAATGCTGCACCTACTCCTAGAAGGTACCCCTTAAGTGCGAGGTCTCAAGATGCCAACGATGCTTACGGCAGTCAACGCCTCGCACATTATCTACGACGCAACCACAATATTCGTTGCTAATGGCATCCGGTGGCGGGACCAGAGGTATCCAACGGTGAGCACAGCACGATGCTACGGAGCGTAGTTGAACTGCTTAGTCGGCGAGTAACTCACAACAATTGTAAGTAGGCTGTTTAGGTTTTGTTATTGGTAACGCCACGTAGCGCTCTGTATGAATATCACTGGCTGTGCTGTGTGCAGTCTGTGGCTAGTTTGCATTGTTGTCTGCCATTGTAGTGTTGGGCAGCTGGCTGTTAACAACGCGTAGCGTAGCGCAGTTGGAGGTGAGCCGCCAGCAGTGGTGGATGTGGGGAGGTGAGATGGCGGACTTTTGAGAGCGGATGATCTGGGCGCGTGTCCATCAGAAACAGTACATTTGTAAGAATGGATGTCATGAACTGGTGTATATATTATGACTTTTGAACAATATTAAGGTAAATACATTGTTTGTTCTCTATCAGAATCTTTCTTTTGCTAGCTGTGCCTATCAGTAGTTAGTGCCTTCAGTAGTTTGAATCTTTTATTTAGCTGGCAGTAGTGCCGCTCGCTGTATTGCAGTAGTTCGAGTAACAAAGATTTTTGTGAGGTAAGTGATTTGTGAAACGTATAGGTTAATGTTAGTCAGGGCCATTCTTTTGTAGGGATTTTTGAAAGTCAGACTGCATTGCGCTAAAAATATTGTGTGTCAGTTTAAGCAGAGTCATGTATAATTGTTCAAAGGGGACGTTTCATATGGCGACCCTGCCAGGATACCTCACTGGAATCTTCTGATTTTTTTCTTGTAGTTTGTGTAATTAGTGTAGCTTTTGTTTATTGCTAGCACGTAATTGTAGAGAGAATCTACTTTGTAGTTGCAGTCTTTCATTTTTGTACAGTAAAACAGTTGTGGCATGGATGTAGATTTGCACCAAGTATTTCGCAGCGGCGCTTGCGATTAACTAGATATTATTTTCAGTGCTATGTTGATGTGTTTTCTTATTTTTGCTCTTCAAATTGTGCTTTTCTGTGTTATTGTGTGAAATATTGTGACAATTATGGTGTGTGAAAAACGTAATACTAGGCTCCAAAGTAAACTGAGAAATGACAGTGAAGATGAAAGCAGTGTGTTAGTGCCACTGTGTAATGAATTAACTAATGTTCAACATAGTAATTTGGTAATTGTGCATAGAGAAATGGAGCGGATGGCAAACAACGGTGTAGACAGTGAAACAATTAGTGAACAGGGAAGCATTATCGATCGATCGGTCGGCAACAGCCCGCCTCAGGAATCGGGAATGACAGGACACAATCTTGAAAATACTGCAGATTCAGGTTTTGGGTCCTCACCGTTTTCTCAAATAAGTCAATACACATTTTCTGCTTGTCAAAATGTGAATGTTGCCGGTGCAACTTCACTGCCGAAAAGCACTGAGGAACATGTTTCAGACACCAATGCCTTGTTATTACAGTTAATGCAGCAAATGGGACAAACGCTACAAAAGTTAGACACAATGGAACAAAATCTTCAAAAGTGAGACACAATGGAACAAAATCTTCAAAAGTTAGACACAATGGAACAACACCAGAGACAAACACAGCAACAGTTAGACGCAATGGAACAAAAGCTTCAAAAGTTAGACTCAGTGGAACATATGCTTGAACAAACACGTGAAGATTTAACTACTGAGTTACATAAAATCGAATCGAAATGTCAAAAAGTCTGTAATGACGTAAAAACACAAATTTGTGAGCATTTTCAACCTATTTTTTCGCGGCATGAAAATAAATTACAGAATCACGAAGCAGCCATAAAAGAACTGCAAACTATTGTTCATGAAAATCATGAGACCTTGCAAGCTAAAATTGACTCAGTTGCATCTACCGATTCGGTTATGCAACTTGCAAAAACTCAGGAAAACTTAAAGGACATGGTAGATACGATTTCAACACAAATGGACACTCCGAAACTTGGTTCAGAAAAACACACTGAGGAAATCAGTTCACTATCGGGGAAAGTAGCCGAACTTTCGGATCAGTTCACTAACTTATGTGCAAAGGTAGATGATGATCTGAATGACACAAGACCTGTAGCCATCTCTGACGCAGAAGAGTATAAACAAATTAAGAAATTCAAACAAAATCAGAATCAAATTAATACGCGACACAAAAGAGAAATCCGGGAAGTACAAGATCAGTTGGCACAAGTAATACAAAAATTACATATTTGAGAGGACACTCACGCTCCAACACGGGAAGAGGGACTCAGAAACACGGAAAAGCCACAAAATAATAACACAGGGCTTTTCGGAAATTATGAAAGAAATTGGCAAGGTGCACCGAATTTTGAGATGGAACCGCCAGCACGATGTAACAATGACCAATATGCTACTCGCCGACACAATGATTTTGACTATAAGCTGTTCATTACTACACGTAAATTCCAAACATTTAAGAATTCTGGCAACGACATTCATCCACAAACGTGGCTCCATCAATTCTCTCATTGTTTTCCTCCCAACTGGTCATTAGAGCACAGATTAGAATTTATGTGTGGCTGCTTAGAGAATGAACCAGCTGAATGAATGCGATCGGTCATTCACGATTGTCACAGTGAAGGAGAATATTATCATGCCTTCCTCTGAGCATATTGGTCTCAAGCTACACAAGACCGCGTAAAACATAGTATCATAATGATGAAACATTTCGAACAATCTGAATTTTCCAGTCTTGTGAAATATTTTGAAGACATGTTGCACAAGAATCAGTACCTGTCAAACCCATACAGCCCTTCAGAACTCATTCGCATTTGCTTGGTCAAATTACCTGAACATTTACGATATATTATTTTGGCAGGACGTTGCAAAGGCGACATTGAAGCTTTTCAGGGACTGTTACAAGAATTAGAAATTGACACTGACAATCGCGGAATGCGAAAACAGGAACACAACAATTACAGGTCACATCCGTCGCAATTCCGTGATGAAAGAAATAATAACTGAATTTATTATATTTACTGAAATGCCTAATGAAATGACGAGAAATATTTTATGTCTATACACCTGATTATGACTACTGTCTTTCTAGTTGAGAGATTTTTTCACTACCTTATGAAATGCCATATGGCTAATGAATGATGTTTCATGCCTTCCTTTGTACATATTTGCTCATTTTGTTTAATATCTAGTTTCTAGCTTTACTGCAGCATTGGTTAAAATAAAATTTAATAGATGTACTAATATCACTATTTTCTGTCTACAGACCCACTAAAGAATCATTTTATGATGTACTTTCGTAGAAAAGAGAGCCCAAATAGACATTTCCCTTCACAGGAATTGCATAAATAATTTTTTTAATGACTTGGTAACTTTCTTGCAGAGTAAGTTTTTGTGATGCATCACTCTAGTGTTAAGATGTGACATAGGTATTAGATATGGCCATTTTTACTGTAATATTTTTTCTGCTTGAGCTTTGCCATGTTTAGATATAAGTTATAGCATTTGCTGCTGCTGTTTGCCATGCATAGTGCTACTGAATGTCACTTTGTATAAGTCTGTTAAGCTAGTTTTACTACTGATTTATTTTTCTTCTTGCTGCACAGTGGTTCATATTAGTTGTAATGTTGCATTTCCTCTGTTAATTTAGATTTACTGCTGCTTGCTTTGCCACTTCGCATTTTTTTGTCATTGCTGTTTGTGTTAATTGTTTTGTGCTCCTGCATTGCCTCATCCCTTAGTTTAGCATCTGAGCTCAGTAGATTTAAGTTAGTGTAAGAAGGGGTAGACTATATAAGAGAATGAGTTGCGATGAATTGGAAGAAATGCATTGAGAAGTTATACAAAAAACGTACCGAAAGCAGGTATAGGTAGGATTTTCTTGGAAATAAATGATGAGGTAAGATAATGGAAAATAAATAATGAGGTAAGAAAAATGTGAACATGTAAAAACAGAAAGCATGCTTGGATAGGATTTTTTTGGTGGAAACAAATGTTGAAATAAGAGGAAAGATATATGGAATGAAGTTTTGGGTTGGACTGCAGTACCAAATGTTACACTGAAAACAAACCCTGTCCTTTCCTCCTGTGTTATTCTGCTATGTGTTTATGTACCCTTGTGTATTTGTCTTTTTCCTGTCTTTATGTGTTTAGCTAATAAGATTTACATTGTAGAATTTTTCTGATAATATGTTATTTACTTTGTAAATATGTTTAGACATTATTTATTCTGTTTTGTTTTAATGCTCATGTGTTAAGTTGATGTTTCAAAAGTTATTCCGATCTTTTATGTATGTACTTATGTCATAATTCTTGTAACACTGATGTACATATTTATTTCTATTCTTTTGTAAAACCTGTTTTACTACAAATGTTATCTGTATTGTTATGTTCTTTAATGATGTATTTTGTACCTTTATATTGGTATTCTTATGTTATAAAATTGTAATTGTCACCAGTTCATCAAATTATGTAACTTATAAGTTACATTTCACTGCACACGTTTCTGTTGGTCATAGTATATGGACAATATGTGAGAAGTAGGGACTGATAGTGTTTGCACATGTGTTAATAATTTAGCAAGGGACTGATTAATAGTATTGCTGGTTCTAAGGACAATTCCAAAAACTTTGTGAGTGCACAAGTGGTGGTTTACGGACTTGCTATATTGTCTGCAAGACTTTTAAGAACAATTCCAAAAACTTTCTGCGTGCACAAGTGGTGGTTTATAGACTTGCTATATTCTCCGCAAGACTCTTCGATGGTGATTGTGCACCTGCACAGTGGCAACAGATGGCTGCTAGCCATATCTACAAGGACTACAGTGGGTCTACACATTTGATGACTCACCAATACCATTATTTCTACAAGGACTGCACTGGCTCTGCACCTCTGGTGGCCCACCAATACCGTAATCTCTACCAGGACTACAGATGGTCTGCTCTGTGAGGACCTACCTACCAATATTATTCAAAACTTCGACTGACTCTGCGGTGGGTTTGCTCTGTTGTGGCCCATTGCCTGTTTGCATGTCAAGAGTCAACACTGTCTCTCCGTTGGAAGGGCAACACTACTTCTTCAACACTGCATGGAAATCCACTACTTCCATGTGCTTTTTCTTTTACTGTTCAGACTTAGAGATAAACACTATTTTACTGTGATGAACGATCAGGACTGTCTTTATGGACTGTGAGAAAATTTTAGCTTTTGACCAACAATGTACCAATAAGTGTGTGCATATGATTTCTTTGTTATTGTAATTGTGAAAAAATTTTAACAAATATGTATTGGCCAGTGCCCAAAACAATTCGTAAAATTTGTTGTGGGGAGCATGGGTCTATGTAAGTAGGCTGTTTAGGTTTTCTTATTGGTAACGCCACGTAGCGCTCTGTATGAAAATCACTGGCTGTGCTGTGTGCAGTCTGTGGCTAGTTTGCATTGTTATCTGCCATTGTAGTGTTGGGAAGCTGGACGTTAACAGCGCGTAGCGCAGTTGGAGGTGAGCCGCCAGCAGTGGTGGATGTGGGGAAGTGAGATGGCGGATTTTTGAGAGCGGATGATCTGCACTTGTGTCCATCAGAAACAGTACATTTGTAAGAATGGATGTCATGATCTGCTATATATATTATGACTTTTGAACAATATTAAGGTAAATACATTGTTTGTTCTCCATCAAAATCTTTCTTTTGCTAACTGTGCCTATCGGTAGTTAGTGCCTTCAGTAGTTTGAATCTTTTATTTAGCTGGCAGTAGTGGCGCTCGCTGTATTGCAGTAGTTCGAGTAACGAAGATTTTTGTGAGGTAAGTGATTTGTGAAACGTATAGGTTAATGTTAGTCAGGGCCATTCTTTTGTAGGGATTTTTGAAAGTCAGGTTGCGTTGCGCTAAAAATATTGTGTGTCAGTTTAAGCACAGTCATGTATAATCGTTCGAAGGGGACGTTTCACAATGCTACAATACTAGTGATGTTGATACAACGCTGAGCAAAGACAGCTATAAACAAAGCAAACGTTGCATTATATTTACAACAGTTGCTGAAGTTGACATTTCGTCAGACAGGAATACAAGGAATTTCGAAGAGTAAAAAAAGAAATGGCAGATGATATATTAGCGATTCTGCAAGATCTGGTAGTGGAGTGTGTGCTGCCATATACCCTCGACTGTGCGGAGAATGTACATGAGGAGTAGAATGACGACGACAAGTGCTTAACAAGCGAAAGTGACACTGAAACAGGTGTCGGGTCATGTGGTTCATCATCCTTGTCGGACAGGGAGCCACAAATTCTGTCTGCAGTGAAACCTAGTAAAGGACAGTAGTTGTCCAAGAAGTGGGTACTAAGCATAAGGACATGGAAGATCATCCGGAGCATAGCAAAACAACACTTATGAACATATTTCGAATAAGTCTGCAATAGTATGACTGAGTAGTGCATAAGAAAAACCAAGGACATTCAAGGGAGGACAAGGCGCACTTGTTAGAAAAGCTGGTGTTTGCGTGTTTCATGGAGGTTCGATACAATTTACTGGATGTGCGTAATAGTGACCTACTACGTCGTGCACATCAAACTGCGCGCGACGTAGAGTACAATAATATCAAGGGAAACAGTGGATGGTTGCATAATTTCAAACAGTGCTACGGAACTGGAAGAAATAAGGTAACGAAATTTCAAACACAGAGCCAACTTAACGATGCACTGCAAACTGTGCAATCGTCCCGAAAACTTGTGGTTGAGATAAACAAACTTATCCTATCGTTAAGCAAGAAATTTGCTGCCAACATTGACCAATCGGGACTTGAAGAGGAAATGCAGGTAAAAGGAATCCTGGAAATTAGACGTACCATGTAAGATGTATCAAGATCAACTCACGCGTTTGTATACAATTATGCCGAATGTTAATATTGCCAGTAAATTGGCTGTTAAGTTATTTATTGTGCTGCGGTTATTTCTCTTGAGCGTGATCTTGCAAGGACAGTAGGTTATGTTTAGTCGCAGGAAGCAGGAGTGGGAAAATGGTGTAACAGAACTACAACCATGGTACGAGCACTGCGTTTGGTCAACAGCTGGTCAAACTAACTTGCTTTTGCTTGGTTCCTGATTTGCGTGTAAAAAAAAAGTCATACACGTTTAGGACAGACTATTCCTTCTGCAGTTCATACCACCTGGAACCATTAGGCAATTTCAGTCTTTGGATTTTGTTTTTTCTGTGCCGATGAAACGTATTATCGTACTGTCTACAGGTACGATTGAAGGATAACCAGTTTCAGAATAAGCTGCACGGCAGACTGTTTCGCTTTCGGCTGCATTTCGTCACATTCCATCAGTTACATGCAATCTTTAAGAGTGGATACCTAAATTCACGGTCTGTAACTCCCAAGGCGTTCTCTTTTGATCTTGATGGTGTCAATCTTCGTGATCACTGTGACGCGCCATTCTTCATTCGGCGTTCATGGTGCAAATTAACGGTTTGTTTTGAACATTGCTGGAATGCCGACGATGTCCATTTTGTGAAGTGTAATACATACTAAAAGGTTTCAGATAGATTATATAATGGTAAGACTGAGATTTAGGAACGAGGTTTTAAATTGTAAGACATTTCCAGGGGCAGATGTGGACTCTGACCACAATCTATTGGTAATGAACTGTAGATTAAAACTGAAGAAACTGCAAAAAGGTGGGAATTTAAGGAGATGGGGCCTGGATAAACTGACTAAATCAGAGGTTGTAGAGAGTTTCAGGGAGAGAATAAGGGAACAATTGACAGGAATAGGGGAAAGAAATACAATAGAAGAAGAATGGGTAGCTCTGAGGGTTGAGGTAGTGAAGGCAGCAGACGATCAAGTAGGTAAAAAGACGAGGGCTGGTAGAAATCCTTGGGTAACAGAGGAAATATTGAATTTAATTGATGAAAGGAGAAAATATAAAAATGCAGTAAATGAAGCAGGCAAAAAGGAATACAAACGTCTCAAAAATGAGATCGACAGGAATGGCAAAATGGCTAAGCAGGGATGGCTAGAGGACAAATGTAAGGATGCAGAGGCTTATCTCACTAGGTGCAAGATAGATACTGCTTACAGGAAAATTAAAGAGACCTTTGGAGAAAAGAGAACCACTTGTATGAATATCAAGAGCTCAGATGGAAACCCAATTCTAAGCAAAGAAGGGAAAGCAGAAAGGTGGAAGGAGTATATAGAGGGTCTATACAAGGGCGATGTACTTGAGGACAATATTATGGAAATGGAGGAGGGTGTAGATGAAGATGAAATGGGAGATACGATACTGCGTGTAGAGTTTGATAGAGCACTGAAAGACCTGAGTCGAAACAAGGGCCTGGGAGTAGACAACATTCCATTAGAACTACTGACGGCCTTGGGAGAGCCAGTCATGACAAAACTCTACTATCTAGTGAGCAAGATGTATGAGACAGGCGAAATACCCTCAGACTTCAAGAAAAATATAATAATTCCAATCCCAAAGATCGCAGGTGTTGACAGAGGTGAAAATTACCGAACTATCAGTTTAATAAGTCACAGCTGCAAAATACTAACGCGAATTCTTTACAGACGAATGGAAAAACTGGTAGACGTCGACCTCGGGGAAGATCAGTTAGGATTCCGTAGAAATGTTGGAACACGTGAGACAATACTGACCTTACGCCTTACCTTAGAAGAAGGATTAAGGAAAGGCAAACCCACTTTTCTAGCATTTGTAGACTTAGAGAAAGCTTTTGACAATGTTGACTGGAATTCTCTCTTTCAAATTCTAAAGGTGGCAAGGGTAAAATACAAGGAGCGAAAGGCCATTTACAATTTGTACAGGAACCAGATGGCAGTTATAAGAGTCGAGGGGCATGAAAGGGAAGCAGTGGTTGGGAAGGGAGTGAGACAGGGATGTAGCCTCTCCCTGATGTTATTCAATCTGTATATGGAGCAAGCAGTAAAGGAAACAAAAGAAAAATTCGGAGTAGGAATTAAAATCCATGGAGAAGAAATAAAAACTTTGAGTTTCGCCGATGACATTGTAATTCTATCAGAGATAGCAAAGGACTTGGAAGAGCAGTTGAATGGAATGGATAGTGTCTTGAAAGGAGGATATAAGATGAACATCAACAAAAGCAAAACGAGGATAATGGAATGCAGTAGAATTAAGTCGGGTGATGCTGAGGGAATTCGATTAGGAAATGAGACGCTTAATGTAGTAAAGGAGTTTTGCTATTTGGGGAGCAAAATAACTGATGATGGTCGAAGTAGAGAGGATATAAAATGTAGACTGGCAACGGCAAGGAATGCGTTTCTGAAGAAGAGGAATTTGTTAACATCGAGTATAGATTTAAGCGTCAGGAAGTCGTTTCTGAAAGTATTTGTATGGAGTGCAGCCATGTATGGAAGTGAAACATGAACGATAAATAGTTTGGACAGGAAGAGAATAGCTTTCGAAATGTGGTGCTACAGAAGAATGCTGAAGATTAGATGGGTAGATCACGTAACTAATGTGGAGGTATTGCATAGAATAGGGGAGAAGAGGAGTTTGTGGCACCACTTGACAAGAAGAAGGGATCCGTTGGTAGGGCATGTTCTGATGCATCAAGGGATCACAAATTTAGCATTGAAGGGCAGCGTGGAGGGTAAAAATCGTATAGGGAGACCAAGAGATGAATGCATTAAGCAGATTCAGAAGGATGTAGGTTTCAGTAAGTGCTGGGAGATGAAAACGCTTGCACAGGATAGAGTAGGATGGAGAGCTGCATCAAACCAGTCTCAGGACTGAAGACCACAACAACAACAGTCCATACATCCCACAGCAGGTTGATCTGTGCACCTCCCGGCCACTCATTTTCTATCGCCCTCTTGAGGCACGTGGTGAGTTATCATCAGCTAATACTTCCCCTGTCGTAATTGTTAACACGACATTTCAAATCAGCCTCGCTTAAGATTAATCTTCCTACCTCGCACCACGCATTCAAGACGTTCCTTGTCAGGTCGGTGTTTGTTGCTGGTTCCTAACTGCGGGCAGTGTTAATAAAATAGTGCTGATCGCTTTTCCCAATTTCTATTCCCCAGTACTTACTCGCTTTTAAAAATGGTTTTATTTAAAATCTAAAACTTTCAGCGTTCCAACTATGGCAATTTGTTACTAGTAAAAAATTAGAAAAAAAACCGTCTGAGGTGTGGGGTAGATCTGTTATTCTGTTATTCTGCGCAACGGATTAATCTGAGATGTACCCTTTACCCTGTGCCTCCTGCAAGATGCAATTTCCACCCCCACACTACTACAGAAGTCAGACAGACGCTCCTAACGTTCTAAAGAGAAATGCCTGAAAAACTTTCAGCGATAAATATCTTCTGGAGTCGTCCACTGTAAGGAAATGACACAAAAATTCACAAGATTTCTTACGTAACTAGTGGGATACTTGGGTTCTGGAGTACTGCTAGTAAGTGTAAGAAAAACATGAAACTAACGAAAGTTATTATTTATTTTGCAAAAATTGTGAGAAATCACAATGACACTTTGTTATGAATTGAACAAGTTATATCCTGGTTCATTTCGGAATGTGAAGTTACCTTTCCAGGATAGGATTCGCTAATGAAATTTCTACACAAAGTTTAAGATGGTAGTTAACTTGGCAGAATGGCTGAGAGGCACGGCTACTCAACTTGAATAATTATCCGTTAGAATGTTGCTAGGTACAGTCGAGGCTGTCGCATGTGAAATTCAGCGAAGTGTACTGTTGTGGAGGAAATATGGGGCTCGCAAGAGCTGTAGCGAACAATACCATAAGCTGCGATGACTGCTGTCTGCGCTGCTTGCTCCTGACAAATAAGATAACTCTTGTTCTATCTGGATTGACCTTCGCCAATCAAACTCTCCCTCTGCCTTGATGAAGTCAAGGATTCCTATTCGACCCTAGTCTAACTATTGGCGTGGTACACCGGTCAGATAACCAGTCCACTGTGATGCCACTCAAAATTCGCTCAGAGGCGTTTAACTATAACTCTGTCCGTTCACACTGCACAATAAGTGTGTCGGCCAACACAGTGCAAAAAAATGGCTCTGAGCACTATGGGACTTAACTTCTGTGGTCATCAGACCCCTAGAACTTAGAACTACTTAAACCTAACTAACCTAAGGACATCACACACATCCATGCCCGAGGCAGGATTCGAACCTGCGACCGTAGCAGTCCCGCAGTTCCGGACTGCGCACCTAGAACCACTAGACCACCGCGGCCGGCTGCCAACACAGTGAACAACGCTTAATCGCAAGGACTCAATATAGAGTCGCCCTTTGATTCACTCTCGACAGAGAAGCTCTCCCAGTGAAGTACTGAGGAGAGACTTGTTCCTCGTTCTTTCGAGTACACGTACGAGCGCGCACGCTCTCGTTGCGTGTACTCGCTCCAAGAGCGACAACAGAACGGCGCCTCTCAACGCCAGACGTGAAGGGGTATATCTTTCGGTCTCTTTCATTATTCTTTTAACTCATGGCGTCAGAAATATCGTCTGCCAATCAGCAGTGCTCTTCTAAAACGGGAGAATGACGTTTCTTTTAAGGCGACCAACCCGGAAACCTGTAGCTTTGGCGTTTGGCGTTTGCTATCTCCCTGTGAAAATCTCTGAAACTGCGTGGTATGTGTAAAGAATGCGTAGGCAGGCCGCTCCTACGCAAT
The DNA here is from genome assembly GCF_021461395.2 of Schistocerca americana. NCBI lineage: Eukaryota > Metazoa > Arthropoda > Insecta > Orthoptera > Acrididae > Schistocerca > Schistocerca americana. The sequence goes on along the minus strand of NC_060122.1, from coordinate 393,784,480 downwards.
GTAGCGGACTTTGCTTGTAAGCCGAACATGGGGTCGTTCCTCCTTTTCACTCGGGCCCACGCTGTCCGCTACAGGCGGTCACTGGCTGACATGGGCTGGGTCGTCCTCTGAAGGGCCTGGCGTCCCGTTGTGTGGCCTCTCTCCTGAACTAAAAGCCCCTGTGACCGTCGTGTCTCGAATGTATGTGTGCACGCCAACCTCGAGTATTTCAACCACGGTGCCCTCACTTGTCAATTGCATATCGTTTACATGAATTTATACAACATTCACTTTGTCTTATCGAGTTTGGGTTCGAATGAAGCGACTTCATGTGCGGAATATGATTGTGAGGGCGGAACATGTAAGCAATGAAGGTCAGGAGACCACGACGAACTAAAAAAATACCGAAAAATACCGGTTATTCAGAGCTAAAATACACGTATCACTTTTAACCGGTCAGTTTTTCGCACCCCTAAGTTACGTAAGGGCGAAACGCTTTTGTGTTCTCGCGTAAACAACCAAAAGCTCTACAGCAGAAGTCAGCGAGTTTCCTCTGCCAAAACCAGCACATCGGACGTCAGCCACACTGCCGGTGCTAAGTGTGGGGCTTCGCCCGCACGTGTAATTAATCTAGAGGCGCCGCGTTCTGCGATACGCGTCAAATGCGGAGGCAGTGATATCCGGCGCGAGCGAGCCTGCAACAGGCCACGAGCCAATGGGCCGACACTAACTCGATTACGCAGCCAGGCTGCCGCGCGAGCAACCCGCTTGCTTTCACTGAGGCCTCCGTCAAAGAGGCCGCCTAATAGCTCAGCCGAGCCGATGTTGACGCTGATTTAGTTACTCCGCGTCGCTGCAAACGACGTCAAAACACACACACACTTCCTGCATGAGAAACTCTGCACTAACAGATATAACACGGTTTTCGTAAAATGATTATATATTTGCTCAGTTTTCTGCTACATAAAACAGTTATTTTGTCTTCCGATATACATACACAAGGTTAAACAATAATTTTGCACCACGTGAATATCTGCGAACCTACGCGAGTACACATTTGAGAGGAGCAGGGAATGAAACAAGCATAAAAAAGAGGAAAAAATGAAGAAGAATTATACTGCCGTATCCGAGACATCGTACGCAAATATGTCTCAGCACTTTTTGTATGCTGTCTTCGGTGGGATATTTTATTATTGAATCTGGAAACTCCTATGATACGGCAACAACTGAATTTCTGCTTAATGTTATATGCGTATAAAAATGAGTGGTAATTAGGCTACACACTTTGTGTTGATTTATGTATATAGTTACCGACACGCGAGATACAGTGTGTTTATGCCATACCGAAAAATGGTCCTAGAAATCTAGCTTGGAAAAATAAATATGTTCTTAGTTTTACAGATACCTTACATGACGGCAACATGTTAATGTTTATGCTGGTAGCTTTAACGCACCACACGTTTTTACAGCCTGTCAAGTGAAAACAAACAAAATAGTCTCTGTTCTTCTTTTACCATTTCAGAACGAAGATCGTGTTACTCAGCATGTTACAATTTTTTATTCTGGAGCCGTGTTCCCCTTTCTCTTTACATGTGTTAAGATGCTTGGTGTCCTTATTATGGAAGTTTTGATGTTTGCACACGAATCTTTATTTATTTCGCCACAAAACACAAGGTTTCATTCGCCATCTAGCGTGTTATTGCGTTTGTATGCTGTTCATTTGCTTCGTTTTGCTTTATTTGATGTGGACGAAAAACAGGAAAATAAAAATCGTCTTATATATGTAGACATGTCCGGAAGAACAGACACCACAAATGTATAATTCCGGCGAGGACGGCTGTTTATCTCTTCGATATGGATGCACACTTGGCTCTAACTTTTATGGGACCCGGCGAAATGCAGCAAATAATGAGGGTAATCGACAAGGGGCACTACATTAGTTGTGAGTCGATAAAATTGAGAATTTGGGTGTGATGGGAGGTGTTAGCGGCCATTCGTGGGAAATTGCTGATATTGAACCATCACAGATGTTATTTCATTGCTATCTTCTAGGACATGTAAGTAACTCTCCAGAATAAAGTGTAACTTGTATGTACCTTACAATTAACAGTGTTACACCTTTCCGCCTATTGATTACTTGCTGCAACTCACGCATACATATTTACATTCAGTGTCCCAGAATCACCACCAGTCATTGTCTATAGTACCTACTGGAGCAGCTGTTGAAGACTGCAACAAATGTCATCAAAATACCTCATCATGAGGCTGCTTATGCAGATCATTCGCAAAGCCTATTCAAATCTTCACTTTTCTGTTGCATGCATGCTTCTTTCTATTCAAGCATTGTCATAACTATGAATGCAACTACATTGCTTTTTCTGATGCACGATTTATCTCATTCGCTGTTACAGAATCAACAAGCAGCAGTGATGGTCAAAAGTGCAGCCCGTAGATCATCGGGCAGCACAGAATCTGCAGCGGCTAGAACACAGTCGATGTAGTAGAAGAAGACTGCCGATGGGGAAGTATCTCGGTAGGCCATACATCGTTGCTGACTTTTAGACTTTATTATGTTAGTGATAATGGTGAACTACCACTAAAACGCATTAAATTAGATAATGTGGAACAGGTTGCTGTTCATTCCCTAATAGGTTTGGGTTTAAGGATCCTAGACATTTCTGCCTGTCTTACTGTTTTCGACAACAAAGTTTCTTTAGTGAACCAACGTCTTAAAAGCAGTTTGTTGCTGGTCTTCAACTTTACCTTCACAAAGCGACGTAAAAAAAAAAATCTCTCAGTACAAAGAATGCGAATTTAATGGCATCCGAAATGATTAATGATTGGTACTCGACCAATACCGCTGATAAGCTGTTAAGGAAAATCGAGGCCTTTTAGCAGAGATTCTGGTTGGATACTAAAAGAAATACTTTATTTGCTGCTAAAGTTAATCAAAATAAGAGGTTTCGTGCAAGACTATAAAAAATACATTACATATATGACACTGTAGCTCCGTCAGAGACAGCAAAGGGTCTGGAAGAGCATTTGGACAGGATGGACATTGTCTTGAAAGGACGATATAAGATGATCAACAAAAGGGTGAAGCTGGGGGAATTCGATTAGGAAACGAGAAACTACAAGTCGTAGATGAGTTTTGCTGTTTGTGTAGTGTGATGCGGTCGGCAGGAAAGAACTAACAGTCAATTTGAACACACTTTATTACAATTAAAGAAAAGATACCTTCTTGGCATACACAAAGTTTTAAACGCAGAACACACAGAAAAAAAAAACCCACGACTCTTTGGTGGCAAAACAGATAAGGAAAAAAGGCAATGGAAGATAATAATGACCAAAACTACTCTACAAAATACAACGTGCTACTACAATACTGAGACAGGGTTGTAGCCTATCCCCGATGTTATTCAATCTGTATATGGAGCAAGCAATAAAGGAAGCAAAAGAAAAGTTTGGAGTAGGTATTAAAATCCATGGAGAAGAAATAAAAACTTTGAGGTTCGCCGATGACATTGTAATTCTGTCAGAGACAGTAAAGGACTTGGAAGTGCAGTTGAACGGAATGGATAGTGTCTTGAAAGGAGGGTATAAGATGAACATCAACAAAAGCAAAACGAGGATAATGGAATGTAGTCGAAATAAGTCGGGTGATGGTGAGGGAATTAGATTAGGAAATGAGACACTTAAAATAGTAAAGGAGTTTTGCTATTTGGGGAGCAAAATAACTGATGATGGTCGAAGTAGAGAGGATATAAAATGTAGACTGGCAATGGCAAGAAAAGCGTTTCTGAAGAAGAAAAGTTTGTTAACATCGAGTATAGATTTAAATGTCAGGAAGTCATTTCTGAAAGTATTTGTATGGTGTGTTGCCATGGATGGAAGTGAAACGTGGACGATAAATAGTTTAGACAAGAAGAGAATAGCAGCTTTTGAAATGTGGTGCTACAGAAGAATGCTGAAGATTAGATGGGTAGATCACATAACTAATGAGGAGGAATTGGGGAGAAGAGGAGCTTGTGGCCCAGCTTGTCGAGAAGAAGGGACCGGTTGGTAGGACATGTTCTGAGACATCAAGGGATCACCAATTTAGTATTGGAGGGCAGCGTGGAGGGTAAAAATCGTAGAGGGAGACCGAGAGATGAATACACTAAGCAGATTCAGAAGGATGTAGGCTGCGGTAGGTACTGGGAGATGAAGAAGCTTGCACAGGATAGAGTAGGATGGAGAGGTGCATCAAACCAGTCTCAGGACTGAAGACCACAACAACAACAACAATACTACTGCGACTGTATATAAGGCTAGGAGCCGGTGTAAGTACTGGCCGGAGCTGTTGCTAGCGGTTGGTAAACTGCCGGTCTGACGGTCTCGACGTGCGGAGTGCTAGATCCGTGATGTGAGTTCTGATTGGGGGGACACTGTCACATGTTGTCTAGCGAAGTAGTTCTGTGTTTATTTGGAAAGTCTGTTTTGTCTCTGTCCGCTGGCGATGTTTCTCTCCGCGTTTCTGAGAAGGGGTAGGCAACACATCTTGCGAATCGATTCTGAGGGCCCTTTAACAATAAGGAGCAGCTACGATATTTCTCCCCCTGGAAAAAAATGTACAGCACCACAAACGTCCATAGGAATAGGGGTGTCCTGTTCGACGTCCATGGGTTCGTGGCTGGCAGGGGAGCGCGGCGGCGACGCAGCACGGGCAGCTGGCGGCGGAGACAGCGGCTGAAGCGGAGGCGGAAGCAGAGGTTCGACGATAGGCGCTGGCAGCGCCTTGGGCCACCGGACGGGGGCGGAGCTGGTTGAGCGGAACCGCCGGGCCGCCGGAGGGGCGCCATCGCCCGGCCGCAGAGCTCGGTGATGGCCGCAGGCGCCCAGCGCTCCCGTGTATAGTCTGTCGGTAAACTGAAGAGCGAGCGAGCGACTCCCCACTCTGTCAACCCAGCTACGTCACAAGGCGCTTCTACAGGCTGTTTCACAACTCAGTACCGGCCCTGCCGCGGCGCTCCCTTCAAATCTGCGGCGAAGCCGTGTACAGATACGTCTCGGCTGCGTTTATTTTTAGACAGATGCATTAAGACCACTAGGAATACAAAAAAAACTATAGCTTATTCCGAAACACGACATTATAGAGTAAATAATATTAACATAAGAACGGTCAGGAATGTACTACAAACATAGAGCCAAATTCCCGTTCATGTGCATGTATGTTTCTCTATTGCTATTCGTAAAACGAACCAATACAATCAGTCTGTAAAATTTAAGGCTTGTTCTTATTTTGTGTTTCTACTAAAAGGTAGAAATTTTCTTTGAAGGATTGCTTTGAAACTTAACAATTCTTGCAACACAAAGACTTTTTAAAAAGTAAGCAGAAATTTATAATTTTGTGTGTTGTATTAGTCCGATTTGCACTACTTTTTTGTCACTGTCTTCGTAAACATGCCTCAAAAGTATGTGTTCAATGTTATGCATATTCGGTATTTACTCTGTTGTCAGCTGTCAAAATGGTTCAAATGGCTCTGAGCACTATGGGACTTAACAGCTCAGGTCATCAGTCCCCTAGATCTTAGAACTACTTAAACCTAACTAACCTAAGGACATCACACACATCCATGCCCGAGGCAGGATTCGAACCTGCGACCGTAGCGGTCGCGCGGTTCCAGACTGAAGCGCCTAGAACCGCTCGGCCACCAGCGGCCGGCTGTCAGCTGTCAGAAAGGTTACATGTGTTTTGGTAGCATCAACGATTACTTGTTTTGCATAAAAATAAATTAGAGGATCTGCGTTAAATTTTGTTATAAGAATGGAATGAAACTTTTAGAAATGGTAAATATTGCTTTTGGTGAGCCTGTTATTGGTAAACCAAGGGCAGACAAGTGGTATAAACATTTCAAAGCAGACCTTAAAGGACAGCGGTTTTACAAGCATGGATGACATTAAAAATGCACAGTTAAGAGACCTATAAACTATCCAGAAGATACAGTTCCTAAAGTGTTTCGGGAATTGGAAAATGCATTGGCATAAGTGTATGGTATCTAATGGGGAGTATTTTAAAGAGGATAACATTGCTGTAGATTAACAAATAAAGCTGAATGCTTAGAAGTCCAGAATTGGTGCACATGTTTCGAAGGAAATTTCAGCAGTGTTCTGAATAGCTATTGCGCAGATGTTTTAAGCAATATGTCTTAGAATCAGGTGACTAGTGACCGAGATAGAGATTTAGTGTTCCATAAGCATCAAAGGTTTTACATGATTTGGAAACTGTCTATAACGATGGGTTTCGTCCCAAAATTATTAGTTTTCCTTCTTGGCGATTCCAGTAAACCATGCGGCTAATTTTTCCATTCCTTACTTCTGCGTCCTATTACGTGAGGCTGACGATTGCATAAATTGCAGCCCTTTGATTGGGGCTGGTAATATTAGCCAACAGTTCTTTTTGGGTAGCCTCTTTATTACACGCTCTAATAACATTAGAGACGCTCGTTACTCCGCAAATACCTCCTCTTCCTAGTTATCTGCACATTTTCTTGCAATGCTAGATGATTATCCATCACTTCCGGATATCGAAGTACATCAGTAAGTATACAAAGTTAACTCACTGACACTGGCAACTAAGATCCCACGATCAGAAAGGACGTATATCACTGCACGCCGATCTACACCGCTAGATAGATAACGGGCAACAGATTTTGGGTGCCCCTGTAGGCCGGTGGCAGCGTTCTTTCTCCCACCAAAAGCGCTGCTCGCTCTTGAGTTTACAGACAGACTATTTGAGGGAAGGTCCGGGCCCAGACCACCTGCCCGACGCGAAAGGAGTGCGTAGGCGTGCGGGCGGGAGAGTGAGAAGCCTCGGGAACCAGGACAGACAAGGGAGAGCCGAATGATCGACCCTGAAGTATCTCTGCTGGACTCTTACCAGCATGGGGGGGGGGGGGGGGGCGGTATGTAGCCAAGAAAAGAAGCACGGTCTCCTTCAGCGGGTGATGGCTCAGAAGCTTATCGATCTGGCTCTTTAACATCCGCAAAAAACGTCCTGCTCGGCCGTTTGATGCAGGGTGAAATGGGGCGTATGGATGAGGGAAATTCCATTGGCAGTACAGAATTGATTTTAATTTTAATAACCAACAGCTTCAGTTACAATGTTTACCTAGGTTTCAGTCGGGATAACCCAACCTTCTTCAGAATAAAAGTAACTACCGTTTGTCCATAGTGGACATCGTCAAGCTAAAACTACAAATCCATAAATTATCGTCAGACTGTAAAAACTTACCTGGCACTGCCTCGGCCCCGATTCGCGACCGCCATGCGGCAGCCACGGGTGCCGTACTGGAACTGACCGTAGCGTCATGAGGCCCGCCTAGGCGGACACAATACCTTGCGCCTGCGCATAAACTGTGTGATGGGTACTTGTTGGGACAAGACGCGAAACTAACTCCTCACCTTGAACTTACTAGTGAAGTGAAATAAAAGGTACAGCTGAGGAGAAGGGCGTGTATGTTATCCTGTGCAGAACGTACTTAGATCGACTGTCTTAACATTTATGAAATATTCGTTGGTCATGATGTGAGGAAGACATCAAGTACTTAAAAGGTATGGCCTGTCTAGGAAAATTTTGTGCTTAAGCACGAAGTGTAATCACCTAAAAAGAACTTAGGAGCGGGAAGGATAATATAAAGCCAACATCGTCATTATTATGACTAGGTCTAAAAAATTTTTTTGAGGCGTAAATGTTAAGCAGTTGCTTAGCAATGGTTACAACGCATGAACATCCTGTTGAATTAGCATACAAATGCTCATGATTGAACTTATGAACGAGTCTATATCTAATCTGTAACATCCGGCAACACGGGTCATATAAAATAGATGGTCATTGTTCCACAAAAACACGGGAGAACTGCCATAAGTCAGTAACATCTTGCCACGATATTTCGGCACAAAGTCTTTTGGCCATCTTCAGGTGAGTACAGCTGTAGAAGTACTGGCGAATACGCGCTGAGCTCTGCTATTTAAAGCCAAAGGGGGCTGCATTGTGCATGCACAGCGCATGTACTGTTTAGCGTGCGCGTTCACACCTCCGCGCGCTGCGCCTGGTGCCCTCCGCGGTGAAAACTTGGCATTTCGATATCACATCGATCTTCATCTTTATACCGATAACTACATTGACTACGAAGTTTCTCTACAACAGGATTCCAAGCGGAATTTAACTGGTAACCGCTATCTCTATTGATAAGAGTCTCGCTGTCTGACAATTTTATTCTATGGATTAATTTATAATTGAACTCCAGAAATTTGATGTTTGAGCGACAATTTTTGTATCATTGTAATTCATAGAGTGGCCAGTAGAAATACTATGTTCAGCGATTGCGGACTTGGTGAGTTGCAGAAGGCGAGTATGCCGCTGGTGTTCCACAATACGTTCCTGCACCGTTCTTGTTGTCTGCCCTATATATGACTTGCCGCAATCACACAGAATCTTGTAGACACCTGATTTACGTAGACCCAGGTCATCCTTAACGGATCCCACCAGTGATGATATTTTAGGAGGAGGGCGAAAGATGACTAACTTGATGCTTCCTCAATATTCTACCTATCTGTGACGAGATGTTCCCAATAAAAGGTAGATAAGCCGTTGACCTGAAGACCTCTTCTTCTTCCTTGTTGCGTCGTTTGTAGGACTGCACAGCTCTGTTAACTTGCTTAGTTCAAAAGCAATTCATCAGGAATACTTTTTGCAGGTGTTTGAGTTCCGCTTGAAGACTGTCGACGTCAGAAATAGTATGGGCACGGTGGATTAAAGTTTTAAGGACGCCCATTGTTTGTGCTGGATTATGGCAACTGGTAGCTTGCAGATACAAATCTGCGCGACTGCTACGGTCGCAGGTTCGAATCCTGCCTCGGGCATGGATGTGTGTGATGTCCTTAGGTTAGTTAGGTTTAAGTAGTTCTAAGTTGTAGGGGACTGATGACAGCAGATGTTAAGTCCCATAGTGCTCAGAGCCATTTGAACCATTTTTTTAGATACAAATCTGTATGGGTCGGTTTCCTATACACCGCATGACCAAGTGTGCCATCATTCTTGTGCCGTACCAGAACATCTAAAAATGGGAAAACAACCATCTTTTCCGGTTTCCATAGTGAACTTAATATTTTCGTATATGGAATTCATTTGATGTAAAAATTCCTGGAGACGGTCCACGCCATGAGGCCATGCTGTAAAGGTGATATCCACGTAACGCCAAAACACTGTCGGTTTAAAAGTGGCAGAGTTGAGAGCTCTCTCTTCAAAATCTTCCATAAAAAGATTTGCCACCAGGGAAGACAAAGGACTCCCCATGGCAACACCGTCAGATTGTTCATAAAATTCATTGTTCAATGTAAAATATGTAGAAGAGAGAGTATGCTCAAACAACATTGTAATATCTGCATCAAACATATTACCGATCAGGTGTAATGAATCTACAAGAGGCACCTCGGTAAAGAGAGAAACCACGTCAAGGCTGACCAGCAAGTCGTTACTTTGCAGCTGTAAAGACTGAATACGGATGATAAAATCGCTATAGTTTTTTATGTGATGAGGGCATTTGTCTATAACTGGTTTAAGCAGTGATGCCAGAAATTTTGCTAGGTCGTAGGTGGGTGCCCCAATGTTGCTCACGATCGGACGTAATGGTAAATTTTCCTTATGGATCTTAGGCAGTCCATATAGGCTGGGAGGAATCGCACTATTTGGTTTCAATCTCTTGATGACCTCCTTCGATAGAGAACTATTTGACAAGAGTTCTGCTGTTTTTCGCATAACTCGGCTCGTGGGGTCCTTATTAATTTTGTGATAGGTGGAATCACATAATACAACGTTGATCTTACTGACGTAAATATCCTTTGTCATAAGAACCGTAGAACTTCCTTTGTCCGATCTTAAGACAACTGTATCCACATCTGCTGTTAAATTACGGAGAGCTCCCCTTTCCATAGGTGAGATATTACTCTTCATAGGTGCACCTCTAGTTAGCACACGACAAGACTCACGTAGGACTTCCTCTGCTTTATCTGTATCAAGACGGCGTGCAGCTTCTTCAATGGCGCTGACGAAGTCTACAAATGGCGGTGAAACAGGTGTGGGGGCAAAATTCAGACCTTTGTCTAACACAGACATAGTCGCATCATCAAAACCTTTCTCTGTCAAATTAACAACAGATCGTCGAGGAGCTTCCTGTTGCATCTGTGTAGAAAGTCTATCAATCTTGGCAGTTTGCCTCGTCACAACCTTGTCATGGCTCCAGTTTGCTTTAGCCCATGTCACACCGTCATTATTCAAGATTAATATATTTGAGCTGAAATGGTCTAGAATCAAGTCAAAAACTAATGCACGTGCCTGATTTAGTTTTTTGACGAAGTTATAGTTATGAGCTATAGAAAACACTAAAGCAGGGGATAATGTGGCGGCATTTGGGTACTCAATTTGCCTTCATGGAGGTGATCTATACACATACTGTAAAAACTATGTGTGGAACACTGCCATCATAATTCGGGCCTGGTGACCACTGTCATTGAACTTAGGGAATGACAGCGGAACTATGTTTAAAGCTAAAGTGTGACTTGGTGAACATCGCTCCAGTCAACACACTTAAAACTATTGACCGACAGAGGTCAATTATGCTCAAAGCTAAAGTGTGACTTGCCAACATCGTCTGTGCTCCCGTAGCAAGGAGGCGCCAGAGAATGTTGACAGTCTCAGATGAAGTGGTGTTCATCATGCGTGAGACATAAGGGTATCCCGAACCGGAGTCGATCAGTATGCGCCACTGGGAACCATGAAACGGCCCTGTGAAATCCAAGTGGAGACGTTCCCATGGAGCAGCTGCATCCGTCCATACTAAATACTGGTGCGGGGGTGCTGCCTGACGTGTCTGGCACGTGGTGCAGGCCGACACGAGGGGGGCAGTGTCTTTATGCAAACCATCTCAGTAAAGGTGTCGGTGGGCCAGCTGTTTAGTGAGGACGATGCCCCAATGGCCAGTGTCGAGGAGGTCGAGGACGCAGCGTGCGATGCATGCCATGTGACCATTAGGGGAATGTCCGAATCACTATGCAAAAGGATGACGCGACTGCGGAAAAAGAGACTATACTGATGATCTCGAAAGTACTGTATCTCTGCATTGCGGACGCTACGACGGCTCGTCGGCCAGCCCACAGAGATTTGGCGGCGGAGAGCTTCCAGTGTCTGATCCTGAGCGGTCACCCACTGGACCGGATCAGCATCCAACGGAAGCGCGTCCAGGTCTGCGTCCACAGTCGGGGTCCACATGGAAACAAACCAAGGTGGAAGCGTCGAACTCACAGTCCGCCCCGGCAGGCAGCCTGGACAGAAAACCTGCGAGCCGTTCAGAGGTGCGGTAGACAATATCAGAGTCGAATGTCGCCAGGAAGAGAGCACAACGCTGGAGCTGCGCGCCTTCCGAGTGGCCACTGCAGCACCCAGGTGAAAACAAAGAAACCAAAGGTTTGTGATCGGTCTGCAGCATGAAATGACGACCATACACAAAATCGTAGAATTTCGTCAGGGCGAAAACCAGCTGCCTTTTGAATTTGACTATATTTGGTTTGAGCGTCGGTCAAATTTTTGGATGCGAAAACCACTGGACCTCTCAAGGCCGTCGACCACTTGCGAGAGGACCACACCCAGACCATAGTCCGAGGAATCGGCAGCGACGATGAGGGGCAAGGAAGGGTGGTAAGTGGCCAGACATGGAGGGTGGGACAGAGCTGACTTGAGACGTGTGAAAGCCTGCTCACAGATCGTGTCACAAACCCAACGCATACCCTTGCGCAATAACCCAGTCAGGGGCGCCGAAATCTCGACGGCGTGGGGTATGAATCGCAGATAATAGGTGATTAGACCGAGGACGGATTGAAGTTGCTTCATGTCGGTGGAAGGAGGCGTGTAGGCTGTGAGCATAAGTTGTGAACCCGAGACAGCTGACCTCTCGCGGTTCTACGCGCTCAGTCCGGAACCGCGCGACTGCTACGGTCGCAGGTTCGAATCCTGCCTCGGGTATGGATGTGTGTGATGTCCTTAGGTTAGTTAGGTTTAATTAGTTCTAAGTTCTAGGGGACTGATGACCACAGATGTTATGTCCCATAGTGCTCAGAGCCATTTGAACCATTTGACCTCTCGCGCAAAAAAGTCATCCTTTTCTTACCGGCAACGCAGGTTAGCCTCGGAGAAAACCTGACACTGCCGATGCAGCTTGTCCGTGAGGTCCACCGCGGACGAGCCACCGACGATGACGTCGTCCAGATAATTGGCCGCAACGGGCACCTGGGTTGTGAGGTGTTCCAAATAACGTTGGAAAATGGCGGGGGCACTGGCAATGCCAAACGGGAGCCAGTTGTACCGGAAAAGGCCACACGGAGTATTGATGACTAGGATCCGCTGTGATTCCTCGTCCAAAGGCAGCTGCAAATAAGCATCGCGCAAGTCAAATTTGGTCGAGTCCGCAAGACGCGTCAGTCTGTCATCCACAAATGGGATAGGATAGGCATCGATGACGGACTGAGAATTGACCGTGACCTAGATGCGCAAATCACCGTTCGACTTCTCGACTATCGCGATAGGAGTCGCCCAGCAACTGTGTTCGACAGGAGGAAGGATGCCTTCATTTTGTAAGTCGCGAAGTTCCACCTGGAGCCTGTCTCGGAGAGCAAAGGGAACCGGGCGGGCCTTAAACAGCAGAGGGAAGAAGGTGAACATGCACAGTGAAACTCTTCACCCCTGCTGTGGAGGATGAGAACAACGTGTCGTATTTACTGAGCAACAGGACGAGGAGGATATCAGATGAGGGAAGTGACACCGCCCTGTACCGCGTCCGGCACTGATAAATCCAGACAACCAAAATGTCCATACTCAGAAGATGAGTAGCGCCATCTGACCACCAAAAACTGATCAGTGAAGGAACGACCGTTGTAAGAGATTTTTGTGAAAAAAACACCGTCGACAGATATAGAATGATTACTAAAACTGCACAAGGCGCGAGTGTACGGCAATAAGGCCGGCGAGGTCAAACTTTGGTATGTGGCACCACCCACAGTAGAAACGGATGATGCAGTGTCAGTTTGGAGCACCACTGGAATATGTCCGACCTCCAAAATAATGAGAAAACGGGCGCCCGACTGGGGAATGGAATGCGAGGCGTCCAGGTCGTGCGGTTGACAGGAAAGAAATAACAGCAATTTGAATACATTTTATTACAATTAAAGGAAAGATGCCTTCTTGGCATACACAAAGTTTTAAACGCAGAACAAACAGAAAAAAAACCACAACTCTGTGGTGGCAAAACAAACACGAAAACAAGACGATGGAAGAAAATAATGACCAGAACTACTCTACAAAATACAACGTGCTACTGCAAGACTACGGCGAGTGCACGCAAGACTAGGGTCCGGCGTATAAGTACTGGCCGGAACTGTTCCTAGCGACTGGAAAACACTGCCGGTATAGGCCTGCTTATAAAGCCAGGTCGGCGGAGTGCTGCATCCGTCATATGAGTTCCGACTGGTGGGACATTGTCACTAGCGAAATAGTTCCGTGTTTATTTGGAAAGTCTGTTTTGTTTCTGTCCGCTGGCGATGTTTCTCTCTGCGCTCCTGAAAAGGTGTCGGCAACCCATCTTGCGAGTCGGTTATGTGGGCCCTCTAACAATAAGGGGCCGCTACGACAATGAGGGCAGCAAAACAACTGATAACGTCCGAAGTAGAGAGGATATAAAATGTAGACTGGCAACGGCAAGAAAAGCGTTTCTGAAGAAGAGAAATTTGTTGACATCGAATACAGATTTAAGTGTCACGAGGTCTTCCCTCAAGGCATTTGTCTGGAGTGTAGCCATGTATGGAAATGAAAGTTGGACGATAAACAGTTTAGACGAGAAGAGAATAGCAGCGTTTGAAATGGAGGGCAACAGAACATTACCGAAGAGATTAGACGAATAGATCACACAATTAATGAGGAGGTACTGAACAGAAATGTGTAGACAAGGAATTTGTGGCACAACCCGACTAAAAGAAGGAATCGGTTGATAGGACACGTTCTGAGACATCAAGGGGTCACTAGTTTAGTGCTGAACGGGAGGGGTACAAACTGCAGAGGGATACCAACAAATGAAGACGGCAAGCTGTTTCAGAATGATGAAGTTTGCAGTAGTTATTCAGAGGTAAAGAGGCTGGCACAGGGTAGAGTAGCACGGAGAGCTGTATCAAACTCATCTTTGGACTGAAAACCACAACAACAACATACACAAAACTGACATAAGCGATAGCAAATAAAACTAGAGTAATAACTATTAAGTAAAAGGCCAAGGTTTGTTTTAAGTCGCCAATGCTGCCAGATTTGCATTCTGTAAATCAGCTTGTAGACTGTGTGTATAAGCTACTTTCCATATGCAGACAAATTAAGCTTTTCTAGCATATCGTTTCTTGTAGAGCTGAAACACACTCACATTTTCGAAAAGCGGAACGAAAACGTTTCCGTAAACGTGTAAGGCATCCAATATTTAGATTATGACGGATGCCCACAGGTCACAAGAAAGATGAAAAAAAATTTTCAGCGTCTACTGGGATACAGAGTGAGTCACTGACTACTGACATCAAGAATAACTCCGAAAGTATGATAGGAGCTGGAAAGCTTTTGGGACAAAAGTTGCATGGGACAACGGGGGCCACAATATGACGTTGGTTTTTTGTTGCTAGGTGGGGTCGCTTCACAGATATGAAGGTCAACTTTGTTTTTTAAATGGGATGCTGTAGTTTGGTACTTATTTTCAGACAGCGGCTATCGAGACGAATCCAATGATGTGTAATAATAAGGTCTTTGAAGGTCAACGAAGGTCAGAAAGGTGGAATGAACGTTCATTTACATAATGTGTCCCAAGTGATGACCATTGGTATCAGTGCAGTGCTTATCATGGATTGAGTGGTATTCCTTATCCCATAGGCACCTATTGAAGCACATGCTCTTACAGTTCTTTCTCACATATCTTCAAGTGTAGTTGGAACGTCTTTATAAACGAATCCTCACAATAAAAAATCCAGAAGCGTCAAGTCTGGCCGACCGAGACACATCTCCTCCGCGTCCAATCCTACGATTTGTGAATTGTCTCTGCAACTCATTTCTGGTCATCAGCGAAAAATGTGCCGGACACCCATCTTGTTCCTAAAGGTTTTTCTTACAATAACATACTTAATTCTGTTCTCCAGAATCCCAAACCATACATTGACCGACCACGGCTTCTGGTGTGCAACTTGCCGCAGGCAACATGGATTTTCAGTTGCCCAGTAATGCATGTTATTCAAATTAATCAATTATCAATGGTTCCCCGTGAATGAATCCTCGTCAGTAAATAAAATCAAATTAATAAATGTGTCCTCCCTCTGAATCTGAAGTTAAGTCCATCGGCAGAATTCAGTGCGACGCATACAGTCCTTACCAGTTAATTCTTGATGGAGATTGATATGGGAAGGGTGATATTTATGGCGATGCAGAACATGAACAACACTGCTCTGGCTCATGCCATATTCCCTTGCGATTTGGCGCGAACTAACACAAGGATCTCTAACCACAGTGGCAAGAGTACCAATTTCCGTTTCCTCGTTAGTAACTTTCCTTTGCCGGATATGTTTCCGACGCGTTAAAGATCCAGTTGTTCTCAAATTATTATACACATATTTAAATGTACGACATGTCGGGTGAGTACGTTTAGGATATCTTTCAGCGTGTAAGTCTCTAGTTCTCACTGAATATCGTTGGCGTTCTCTAAATGAGAAGCATATCGACTTCTTCTTCGAAGGAATACATAATCCACATTTGTTTGATTCGACGATACTAGTCTTACCGTTCATGTTAGTGTTGTATTAAGAAACCGTCGAATGTAGTTTACATGTCAATGGCACATTAGATGGATACGCCGTATTCGGCGAATATTAACCACTTGCACGATATACGAGAGAGAATTGTCAGAGCATGTGCTGCGATAAGTGCCGAAGTGCTAAGGTATATCACTCAATCCATGGTAAGAATATTGCAGCACAGCATTGATACCAGTGGTCATCACATCAAACACCTTCTGTAAATGGACGTTCATGCCACGTTTTTGACCTTCGTTGACCTTCCGAAACATTATCGATACACATTACTGGATCCGTCTCGATAGCCGGTATCAGAAAATGAGTACCAAACTACAGAATCCCATTTAAAAAAAAACAAAGTTGACCTTCATATTTCTGACGCGACCCCACCTAGCAATAAAAAACCAACGTCATATTATGGCCCCCGTTGTCTCATGCAATATTTGTCCCACAAACTTTTCAGCTACTATCATACTATCGGTTTGTTGAGTATGGCACCAGAACTGGTATTATTCACTACTCCCATAGACATACAGTTGCAGACAATAGATTCATGTCTAGTTATGATGAAAATAAGGATAAGTCTTACGTTAGATATCTAGATGTCAATATCCTCTACAGTTGGGCAATAATGAAATACTTCCTATTACACATTTTGCTTAGGTTAGTCTGGGAAGATTTATAACTTTTGCTGTGAAAAATGTACCACATGATTCTGATGTGGGATATGTTTTAGAAATAGATTTTGATTTTGAATATTTTGAAAATATCAATACTCTTCATTCCGATCTACCATTACCCCCTGGGGAAATGATACCACCAAGGAGCTACATTAGTGGCAAGCCTGGTGCTCCAAAAAGTTCATTTCTACTTTACATGATAAAAACTAAGCAGTACACTACAGGAATTCAAAACAGTGCTACCATTCTAATATGACTTTCAGAAGGAATCACTGAAAATTGTCATTCCATCGATCAACCTGTGTACACAGATATTAATGCTGCGAACTGTACAAGTGCATAAATCGATTCTGAGAAAACTTTCTAGAGACTCATGAATAATAGTGTTTTCGGCAAAACTATGCAAAATGTGTGAGAGATTAGTGATGTGAAGCTATAAAATTGGGAAGGTATTTACAGACCTGCTGCGTAGACTGTAAAACTAAATTCCAATTCAGTCTTACATTTGATGAAAATTAAATTTAGTAGACTTAACATTCTTTCCAATAAACCTATTTCTGTAGCTGTGTCTATTTTGAATGTTCCCAAGACGCTGATTTTAGATTGTCATTACGGCTATATGTTGAATAAATTTGAGGAAAAAAGTAACATGTGTTGTACACTAGTAGCCTTATGTATCACGTAATCACATCAGATATTTATGACATAGAAAATGATGTGCGTATATGGTTTGACACTTCACCTTACTACGATTATAAAATTTATAACATCCCGAGTGTCAATAAGAAGGACGTGGATTTAACGGCAGATGAATTGTCAGGAGCAATTATTACTGAATTCATAGGTCTGAGAACAAAAATATACACTCTTAATACTGAATCGAAATGCATCATCCATAGAGAAAAGGGTGTCGAACGTTCATGATCAGACTTTAACATCGATGATTACTGGAAAGACATGTTAAATGATACAGAAAAATCAACTGTATATAATTCGTACTAAGTTACACTCATGCTTGACTGTAACGTGAGCTCAATTTTGTGAGATTACTACAAGTAGAGTATTTTTGTATGCGTGAAAAATATGTAAAAACATTGAATGTAGAAATACTATACAATTGAAACTCTGAGTATTCCTTGTTTTATGTAACTGTGCACAGTCAACCAAGTGTGCATCTAACTTTCTTTGGAGTGTAATCTTTTATTATAATAAATTTTATATCTAAACTATTTTTTGTTTGAGTTTTATTCTCCTGTCAGTCCCTCTGTGACATATTAGACAGACACAGATGAAATGTACCGATGATTAGGTAGTACAGCGTTTAACATTACTAGAGAGAGAGAGAGAGAGAGAGAGAGAGAGAGAGAGAGAGAGAAAAGGAGAGAGAGAGAAAGAGGGAGAGGGCAAATACTCTGAGGATGAGGCAGTATAGTATTTGACATACACATCTGTGGATTATGAAAACACAGAGAGAGAGATAGAGATATGAAATTCACTGATGAGACAGCTGTGAGGTGAAATTTAGTGGTAAGAGAGTACAGTATTTAACATAAACATGAAGCATGAGAACAGAGATAACGTGAGACGAAATTTTCTGGCTGGGCGTTACAGTGATTGACATAAATATTAGTACGCATGTGTGTGTGTGTGTGTGTGTGTGTTCGCTTGCGTAATTTTTGATAATTAGCGCTGTTGGTACTTTTGAACATGACAGGCATCAGCAAAAAACATATACTGTAACTGTGATCGGTTAAAGAAACACCTCTTGTAGGTGCCACGTCAAATTTTTTTTTTAAGTTTCCCGCCAATCTCATGTTGCGTCTTTTTAAATTTACCACCATCCACCATCTTTAAATTTTTTAAATTTCCTGACATCCGACATGTAAAATTGTTAAAAAATTCCCTCCATCTGCCACCTTCATGACGTAATGTGTTCAAAGTCATTAATGATGTCATATGTGCACATGTCAAGGTCACTCATAATATCGTGCGTTCTAGGTCAATGATCGCAAGTGGCGCAGCAGGGTTCAAGGTCAGTCAAAGTGGTCTGAAGTTAGTACAGCATTTCCTACTTCCAATAATTATGTTTTAATCAAGAGGAAACAACAAATGGTGCAAAACATTGTTCCTTCATTTTTCTTCTGCGATACATCAATAACGATTATGCACCTTATGCGGAAACAAGGAGTATTGATGCAAAAAGATGGAAGGAACTCTGCAGCTGCACAAGGTAACCTTCAGATCTTGGTCTGAACAGGTAAATGACAAAGGATATATTTGTCAGGGAAGTTATCACCAACTGAGGAAGAAAAATATCACATCGACATATGCCTTCACATAATTTACGAATATCACTAAGAGCCAGAATGGAAAATCATACTGAAAAGAAATATTCTAGTGGTTTTTTAAATTATGATGTTGATGTTTGTATGGCTTCTTCCATCCTATCACGCTAAGTATAATTATATGCAAGAACAATTGGAACAAATTTTTGTTGGGCTACAAACATGAGTTAGCGCTTTATACACAAGCAGTTTAAAGCATGTCACAAAAATGTTCTTATCAAAACATAGACCCAATTTAAAAGTTTTACATTGTATTTAGATCAAATTTATAGCTTTCACTATAATGTATATACCATTTTAGAAAAATGTACTAAAATCGACCATCCAACGGAGCCGTAGAGGGCCAGTCTCGAGTTGTTTTGTGCGTCTGTGTGTATGTCTTCGTCAGAAATACTCGACCTTCCTACTGAGAGAGCTAAAAGTGTGATATCAGAGTACTGAATACGAAAATGAAGAACATGTTTAATAGTGAGGTTATTTTATAACATTTAACCTACAAATATCGTCTAAACACGCAGGCTGTTGCAGGAAAAAGTACTTCATTTCTTGATAACTTTATTTTTGCGTGTGTTATATCATAATATATTCCTGCAACATTAATAACGAGTTAATAGTGATGACTTTCTGTTTAAATAGAATAAATAAGAGGTAACTTTCGCTACTGAAGAAACATAACACATCTGCTACGGAGATTTTGACACTATTGTTTAGAGCAGTGGTTCCCAGAAGGGTAAAACTAAATGATTAGATTCTGTTTCAGTCACGAAAATAAATTATTTTCAAAAGATCATTACTATTATCACAGTTTTGTAAGACTCTAATATTGATTACATGAGTTATCAATAGTTACTTTTATCAATCAGTAGCATTAATGCAGTGGATGTTACAGGTTCCTGACATAGTCTATCCAGTACACACGTATGTTGTGCTTTGTCCCGTGCATCACTGATGACAAAAGTGAGACATATACTTAACAAATGCTAAATATCGCAAGAAAATATCTCCTCCAAGTTGTAGATAGTACCTGGAGTAGTCCTGAAATTGCTTCATTACTCGCTTCGAAACAGATAAATGAATTAATTGAGAGCACGACACAGCAGTAACTACATAAGGGCTACTACAATGCTGTACACACTATTATTATTATTGTTAGAGTGGTTAGACACAAGGCATTAACAGCCTGAAGTCGTCCAGTTTCTGCTAGTTCAGAAGTAAGGTATGAAGCAATGAAGTTATTTTCGAACGATAAGTATAGCGCACACATCTGAACTTCTTTGATTTTAAATGGGACTGCCGTATGCCGGACAAGCAAGTGCCGAAATGGGGAGGAGTAATGCAGGGGAAGCATGTTTTGCAACAAGTGTGTACCCTCACTGTGGGTAGGTAGCTTTCTTTTCTGAGAAGAAGTTGTGGGTAGCACTTTCACGAATTTCTTCGCCATTCGTTCTAAAACACACACACACACACACACACACACACACACACACACACACACACACACTCAAACTAAATATCATTCATCTTTTATTATTTTAAAAGTAAAAGTGTTCAAAGGAAAGTATTTCGTTCTACAGTTTAGTTATGTGCTGAAGTTAGTGATAATATGGGGGTTGGGGGGGGGGGGGGCAACAGCTGGCGGGGGTGGGAGGAGTACTAGCTAATGTCTAATTGTACTCAGAGGTAATGGTCTAAGAATTGGTTTAGAAGGTATCCCAAGAGGACAGATGAGAAATCTGGGAGGCAGCAAAAGTTGAAAAGAACGAAAGAAGATTAGGGTTTAACATGCAGTTCGCGATTGGGTCAGCTGGAAAGGAGTACAAGCTCGGATTCAGCGAGGATGAGGAAGTCTCCCTTTGAAAGGCACCATTCTGGCATTCACCTTAAGCGATTGAGGAGTGTCATGAGAAACCTAATTCTGAAAGGTCTGGCGGGGATTTGAACCATCATCCTCTCAGACTGCAAGTTTAGCATCGTCCCACTACGCCATCTTGCTCAATAACTGAAAAGTAGATATTCGAATGATTCCCGAGATGATACTTTCAAAGGTTTACTTATTATTATGAAATGATTTTATTTTGTTTCTAGGCCAGATAACTTTTATTGAATGCTGCACTGAACCTCAAAGATTCACTGTTTTCCAGCAATTCACCAAGTCTCCGTAAACAATCGTCCAGTTCCTCGACGATCCCTCCATGACCACAAGGCCATTCGAGAACTGCTGCCTGAATGTCCTGAATGTTGGAAAATCTGCGACTGGTGCGAATTAGTTCCTCTGTCAGATGGGGTCGATATCGATTGCTATCACCAAACTCTGATCAAGTCGTTGGCACCATGTCACTATGGATGGAAGTGACGTTGCATTTGGTTCACGTACCGCCATAATTTCCCGGTGAATCTGTGCGCAGTTTAATAGTTTTGCTCACAAATATGATACTGGCCTGCTTATTACAACGTTGAACTACGTTTCCAGCTGCCGCGGCATTTCACTCCCACACTGTGACGCGCCTATTAATCGTATCGCAGCAGAACCGTGTCTCTAGAAACGTGAACAATGTACTCCCTTCTGACAACGTGCCACTCCAGTTGCACTAGGGTGTTAGCGTGGAACAGATTAAACTCACTTTTTTAAGTCCCCTTGTACACAGTTTTATTTATTAGTTATAACTACATATTTATCAGGTAGTACGTTTGCAATGGCTCATACTATATTTTCAAAAATTCACTATAACTCTACATCTCGCAGTAAAATATGCGCGATTCTTATTAAATTTACAAGAATTGCCAACCAATATTAAACAGGTAGTAGAAAAATTTCCTAAGAGACTGTCACTTAAGCATTTTCAGAGGAAATAGCTGTAATGTTTGTTTTAGTGCATCTCTACGTTCCTTTAAGAAGACGATCGTACTCATAATGGTACCAAGCTGCCCATCTCCCATACACGCATTTCTTCTGTTTGTTTCCGTCTTCATCGAGGATCGCGTTAAAAAGTCTAAGGTTGTTAGCTCTGAAATTCGTGGCGGCCAGGCAGTGGAATTACTCTCCACGATGATGGAAGTACTTTTGCATTCTCTGCGATCAGCCGAAGGGCGCTAGTTGTTTGACGACATACTTAAAAAAAAAGTTCAAGTAATTGTATTTTGAGCTTCGTTTCACAAAAATAATACAACCTATGAACATTTCACTGATCGCGCCACACCATCTTGATAGAAAAACAAACTTGGAAAACACCAGGCTGTTCTGCGACCAACGCCTGTTGGTACAGGTATTACAAATTACATTTCCTATAAATGTGACTCCATTAGGAAAAACAAGTACAGTTAACATGATCTGTATCCTTAACTATTCAAAAGAATGTTTTGCTTCAGATGACATTTAGAGTGCCTTCCAACACTACTCTTGTATCATTCTGGAATACACTACTCATTATAACATTTTTTTTTTAATTTATAAGAAACTTTGTTGTGTTTGAGAAAGGATATGAAAATAAGATATTGTTAAGTTAGTAAATGAAGGCCAATCAGAGCATTCAAACTGTGCTCTCGGTGGTTGTGATGAATCTGACAGAGAAAAAAGTAAGACGTGATTCAGTACGTGGTCTAACATTGCCTTAGAAATATGCAGTATAGTATCTACAATATGTTCAATAACAAATACCAATAACTTCTCGTAGGTAGTGTGAAGGCCCGAACCGTCAACACTCTAACATCGGAATGAAATTCTATCTCAGTACTAAACAGGTTCCCTGTTAATAAAGATGTGTTCATAAATATCACTTTGCTGACGTAGAAGCTTGCTCTGAATATAATGGAGTTCCGTTTTAAGTACTTAAATACATTGAATCTTTTATGGAAACGTTGCTGAGAAAATTATTACAGCCGTCATGAAAGGGAACTTATTGTTTGCTTTAGATTTAATCCTTCAGTGAGTGTGATGTCAAGAGACGTGACCTTTTTCCATACACTTACATGATGATAGTAATTTTGATTTTCTGTAGTTTTTAATTTATTAGCTTATACAACATTTTTTGAAGACCAGTTCCTCATTTGCGTTAGTTTAATAGCCTATTTGGTCTATGGTTAGCACCATGGAATCCAGCCAGTGATTTCCTTCTTACAATTGGTCTACAACTGAGAATTGGACCACTGCAGACAGCCTGATAACCACAATTCATCCTAACAATACTTCTGTGGTCTGTACTTGAAGCATTACCCTGGAAATAAATATCAAATACATTCGGTAAATTGGTACAGTGCATCTTGGCTGTGTGAAAGGCTACGTTTCCCGCGTAACTGTGATACATAACCGTATGCAGAAAGATATAATAGTGTAATCACCCAAAGTAAGAAGGGGCCTGCATCATTAAGCATTATTGTCTTATTCAACTGCATAACAAAATTTACGGGACATTGGAGATTATACTACATCTCTTTTGCTGCCATAAACGTAATGTGTTGCCTAGAAAGCGTTTGCTACGTGTAAAATGCCGATCTTCAAGTAATTTGTAGATCTAGGTAGTTACTGTGTTCGACATTTCCCTCAATACGTGTTTGTATCTCCCTACAAACTGGAGAATAGCGTGGGTTATTATATTAAAATTTCAGTGTTCGGAAGAGCACTAATTTGCGATGTTTTAGTAGTTTTTTTTCTCAAGTCAATTGGATAAACAGATGGAAAGATATAGTTGTAACTGATGAAACTATTTCCCTATGAACGATGGACCTTGCCATTGGTGGGGTGGCTTGCATACCTCAGCGATACTGCGGACCTGCTTTGTTGTAAATCGCACTTCCTGAACGTTAATTAATTGTCATACTGTAATGCCGGGCCAGACAGTCGTGTGGTTCCTGAAGGGGTACAGTAGTTACAGGGCAGCAGTCAGGCTGATTGATTGATCTCGACTTCTAGCATCAACCAAAACGGCGATGTTGTGCTGGTACTACGAACGGCTAAAGGCAAGGGGAAACTGCAGCCGAAACAATAGGAGATATATTTTTTTTTTTCATCAGTCTACTGACTGGTTTGATGCGGCCCGCCACGAATTCCTTTCCTGTGCTAACCCTTTCTTCTCAGAGTAGCACTTGCAACCTACGTCCTCAATTATTTGCTTGACGTATTCCAGTCTCTGTCTTCCTCTACAGTTTTTGCCCTCTACAGCTCCCTCTAGTACCATGGAAGTCATTCCCCCATGTCTTATCAGATGTCCTATCATCCTGTCCCTTCTCCTTATCAGTGTTTTCCACATATTCCTTTCCTCTCCGATTCTGCGTAGAACCTCCTCATTCCTTACCTTAGCAGTCCACCTAATTTTCAACATTCGTCTATAGCACCACATCTCAAACGCTTCGATTCTCTTCTGTTACGGTTTTCCCATAGTCCATGTTTCGCTACCATACAATGCTGTACTCCAGACGTACATCCTCAGAAATTTCTTCCTCAAATTGAGGCCGGTATTTGATATTAGTAGACTTCTCTTGGCCAGAAATGCCTTTTTTGCCATAGCGAGTCTGCTTTTGATGTCCTCCTTGCTCCGTCCGTCATTGGTTATTCTTCTGCCCAGGTAGCAGAATTCCTTAACTTCATTGACTTCGTGACCATCAGTCCTGATGTTAAGTTTCTCGCTGTTCTCATTTGTACTACTTCTCATTACCTTCGTCTTTCTCCGATTTACTCTCAAACCATACTGTGTACGCATTAGACTGTTCATTCCGTTCAGCAGATCATTTAATTCTTCTTCACTTTCACTCAGGATAGCAATGTCATCAGCGAATCGTATCATTGATATCCTTTCACCTTGTATTTTAATTCCACTCCTGAACCTTTCTTTTATTTCCATCATTGCTTCCTCGATGTACAGATTGAAGAGTAGGGGCGAAAGGCTACATCCTTGTCTTACACCCTTCTTAATACGAGCACTTCGTTCTTGATCGTCCACTCTTATTATTCCCTCTTGGTTATTGTACATATTGTATATGACCCATCTCTCCCTATAGCCTACCCCGACTTTTTCAGAATCTCGAACAGCTTGCACAATTTTATATTGTCGAACGCTTTTTCCAGGTCGACAAATCCTATGAAAGTGTCTTGATTTTTCTTTAGCCTTGCTTCCATTATTAGCCGTAACGTCAGAATTGCCTCTCTCGTCCCTTTACTTTTCCTAAAGCCAAACTGATCGTCACCTAGCGCATTCTCAATTTTCTTTTCCATTCTTCTGTATATTATTCTTGTAAGCAGCTTCGATGCATGAGCTGTTAAGCTGATTCTGCGATAATTCTCGCACTTGTCAGCTCTTGCCGTCTTCGGAATTGTGTGGATGATGCTTTTTCCGAAAGTCAGATGGTATAACGCTAGACTCATATATTCTACACACTAACGTGAATAGTCGTTTTGTTGCCACTTCCCCCAATGATTCTAGAAATTCTGATGGAATGTTATCTATCCCTTCTGCCTTTTTTGACCGTAAGTCCTCCAAAGCTCTTTTAAATTCCGATTCTAATACTGGATCCCCTATCTCTTCTAAATCGACTCCTGTTTCTTCTTCTATCACATCAGACAAATCTTCATCCTCATAGAGGCTTTCAATGTATTCTTTCCACCTATCTGCTCTCTGCTCTGAATTTAACAGTGGAATTCCCGTTGCACTCGTAATGTTACCACCGTTGCTTTTAATGTCACCAAAGGTTGTTTTGACTTTCCTGTATGCTGAGTCTGTCCTTCCGACAATCATATCTATTTCGATGTCTTCACATTTTTCCTGCAGCCATTTCGTCTTAGCTTCCTGCAATTCCTATTTATTTCATTCCTCAGCTACTTGTATTTCTGTATTCCTGATTTCCTCGGAACATGTTTGTACTTCCTCCTTTCATCAAGCAACTGAAGTATTTCTTCTGTTACCCATGGTTCTTCGCAGCTACCTTCTTTGTACTTATGTTTTCCTTCCCAACTTCTGTGATGGCCCTTTTTAGAGATGTCCATTCCTCTTCAACTGTACTGCCTACTGCGCTATTCCTTATTGCTGTGCCTATAGCGTTAGAAAACTTCAAACGTATCTCGTCATTCCTTAGTACTTCCGTATCCCACTTCTTTGCGTATTGATTCTTCCTGACTAATGTCTTGAACTTCAGCCTACTCTTCATCACTACTATATTGTGATCTGAGTCTATATCTGCTCCTGGGTACGCCTTACAATCCAGTATCTGATTTCGGAATCTCTGACCATGATGTAATCTAATTGAAATCTTCCCGTATCTCCCGGCCTTTTCCAAGTATACCTCCTCCTCTTGTGAGTCTTGAACAGGGTATTCGCTATTACTAGCTGAAACTTGTTACAGAACTCAATTAGTCTTTCTCCTCTTTCACTCCTTGTCCAAAGCCCATATTCTCCTGTAACCTTTTCTTCTACTCCTTCCCCTACAACTGCATTCCAGTCGCCCATGACTATTAGATTTTCGTCCCCCTTTACATACTGCATTACCATTTCAATATCCTCATACACTTTCTCTATCTTTTCATCTTCAGCTTGCGACGTCGGCATGTGTACCTGAACTATCGTTGTCGGTGTTGGTCTACTGTCAATTCTGATTAGAAGAACCCGTTCACTGAACTGTTCACAGTAACACACCCTCTGCCCTACCTTCCTATTCATAACGAATCCTACACCTGTTATACCATTTTCTGCTGCTGTTGATATTACCCGATACTCATCTGACCAGAAATGCTTGTCTTCCTTCCACTTCACTTCACTGACCCCTACTATATCTAGATTGAGCCTTTGCATTTCCCTATTCAGATTTTCTGGTTTCCCTACCACGTTCAAGCTTCTGACATTCCACGCCCCGGCTCGTAGAACGTTATCCTTTCGTTGGTTATTCAATCTTTTTCTCATGGTAACCTACCCCTTGGCAGTCCCCTCCCGGAGATCCGAATGGGGGACTATTCCAGAATCTTTTGCCAATGGAGAGATCATCATGACACTTCTTCAAATACAGGCCACATGTCCTATGGATACACGTTACGTGTCTTTAATGCAGTGGTTTCCATTGCCTTCTGCATCCTCATGTCGTTGATGATTGCTGATTCTTCCGCCTTTAGGGGAAATTTCCCACCCCTAGGACAAGAGAGTGCCCTGAACCTCTATCCGCTCCTCCGCCCTCTTTGAAAAGGCCGTTGGCAGAATGAGGCTGACTTCTTATGCCGGAAGTCTTCGGCCGCCAATGCTGATTATTTATCAAAATTTAGGCAGTGGCGGGGATCGAACCCGGGACCGATTACGAATCAAAGACGCTGCCCCCAGACCACGGGTACGCTGAATGGAACCTGGAGGAAGGAAAGTTGTGGCACAATCTGAACAGAAGAGGGACATCAAGGGATCATCAATTTAGTATTGGAGGGAAGTGCGTGTGCGTGTGTGTGTGTGAGGGGGGAGGGGGAGGGTAAAAATCGTAGAGGGAGACCAAGAGGTGAATACGGTAAGCAGATGCAGAAGAATGTAAGTTGCAGTAATTATTTGGAGAAGAAGAGACTTAGACAGGATAGAATAGTTGGAAAACTGCATGAGAGCAGTCATCGTATTGATGAGATCAACAGTATTTCAAACGATGCAAAATGTGCTATTTATGGGAAGTATCTATGTGTTATACAGGCGTTTACATTAAGATTACTCAGGTAGTATTTTTAAAAGTTTACCCATGTTTCATGTTGTCCGCGTAGTTTTCAGTTTGCATTGCTTTTGCATCCTCTGTGGGTATAATGTGTTTGTCTGCATTATATATTTTCTGACTTTGCTGCAGACACTGATTTGTATGCTTAATGTATACCGATGTGCCGAAGGAATAGGCCAACTGCTTAATGGCGTGCTGGTCAACTTTTGGCACGCAATACGACAGCGATTCTGCGTGGCATGGATTCGATATGTGCTTGGCAGGTTTGCCGAAGTACATGGCACCAGGTGACTATGCACATGCCGAAGACTTACGAGTGTGAAGCTGGCGGCACATGGCGTCCCAGATATATTCCCATGTGATACATATTTAGCGGATTTGCTGACAGGCATCGATGTGACTTCAATACCATGCTCCACAAACCAGTATTTATCCTACTGGAAAATGCCATTGCCATTGGGGAGAAATCAGATTTGAAGGGACGGAGGTGTTAGAAACAGTGTTCACGTAGTTGTGGTGTCTTCGATTACTGCCACAGGTCTCATGGAAGCCCAGATAAATGTGTCCCCAGACGTTAAACTGATCCAAATGCCTGCGTCTACTGCACTGTGCATGCTACGAGTAGACGTTTGCCTGGATGATGGCTTTGCCAGACACGACCGTTGACCAGGTGTAACAAGAAATGCGATTTTTCCGACCAGTCGATATGATTCCTTTTGCCCAAGTTCCCATCTTGATCATCCTGTGTTCACTGCAATCGTAACTGGCGATGTCGTTTGGTCGGCGAGGAAACACAATGGGATCATCTGCTGCAAAGTCTCATTTCCAACAGTGTCCACTGAATTGCGTGTTCCGAAATACTTGTGCCTGCGCTAGTTTGCACTATGTCTTCAGATCTGCCATAGATCGTCCCCTCTATCTGTCTGTAACAACGAGGCAAGCTTCTGACCTCCACGAGCAGTGAAGACAAGTTGACGGCCATCACCTTATCGCCTACTCGTAACTTCACCCCTACAACCACGTTCCACAGATGTTCATGTCAGCAACAAGGGACATAAAGTGTTTGCCTGCTGTGAAGTCCCAGGTTCAACAACGGGTACGTCTTCGGTCCCGGGTTCGATCCCCGCCACTGCCTAAATTTTGATAAATAATCAGCATTGGCGGCCGAAGACTTCCGGCATAAGAAGTCAGCCTCATTCTGCCAACGGCCTTTTCAAAGAGGGCGGAGGAGCGGATAGAGGTTCAGGGCACTCTCTTGTCCTAGGGGTGGGAAATTTCCCCTAAAGGCGGAAGAATCAGCAATGATCAACGACATGAGGATGCAGAAGGCAATGGAAACCACTGCATTAAAGACACGTAACGTGTATCCATAGGACATGTGGCCTGTATTTGAAGAAGTGTCATGATGATATCTCCATTGGCAAAAGATTCCGGAATAGTCCCCCATTCGGATCTCCGGGAGGGGACTGCCAAGGGGTAGGTTACCATGAGAAAAAGATTGAATAATCAACGAAAGGATAACGTTCTACGAGTCGGGGCGTGGAATGTCAGAAGCTTGAACGTGGTAGGGAAACTAGAAAATCTGAATAGGGAAATGCAAAGGCTCAATCTAGATATAGTAGGGGTCAGTGAAGTGAAGTGGAAGGAAGACAAGCATTTCTGGTCAGATGAGTATCGGGTAATATCAACAGCAGCAGAAAATGGTATAACAGGTGTAGGATTCGTTATGAATAGGAACACTTGTGCCTGCTCTGGTATTGCGTTCTGTCTTCAGATTAGCAACAGATCGCCTCCATCCTGGTTTACAGAGCTGGGCAAGCCGACTTCCTCGTTCTGTGATCGTGTGTTGGCGTACAATATCTTTTTGCTTCGAGGTTTCACCGTCCATTAACCACACTTCGAAGATGCTCACGACGGTAGCATTCGGACTACTAACAGGCTTCAGGGGTTTGGAAATTCTCATTCCCATATGCTTGGACATAAGGATTTTCTTTTCATCAGAGTCACTTATTTAAGGAGAGTTCCCCATTTGTGACTCACATCATGACTAAAATTTACTCCGTTCATCTCTGCTTCGCTTATGTACTTTCCTTACTGTATCATATGCCACAACCAGGTGGCAATTAATCTTGCAGTGAGAACTGGTCATAATGCTTTGGATTGTCAGTTTATATGTGGCATCAGTGTTCGCATTTCTCTTTCGGTCCTCGACTACTGAGTGCCATTGTTTCTTCCTTAAACGTTTTTAGGCTGAAATTAGCGTGTGAGGACTTCAATGAGTCATGTGAATTCAAGACATTTCTCTAAGTATCTTATGTCCTTCACAACAACTGGAGCATACCCTTTATTTCCTTCGTTCAGCACTCGTTTCTGTTCCTAAAGTCTCTGGTTCTTTTACTAGCTGTGTTGACCATTGTAAGTCGATGGTTGGCGCATACTTGTACGCTGAGGTGGCCGGTCTCAGGGGCCGAGCGGTTCTGGGCGCTTCAGTCTGGAACCGCGCGACCGCTACGGTCGCAGGTTCGAATCCTCTCTCGGGCATGGATGTGTGTGTGTTCTTAGGTTAGTTAGGTTTAAGTATTTCTAAGTTCTAATGAGTGCATAGTATGGTTTGAGAGTAAATCGGAGAAAGACGAAGGTAATGAGAAGTAGTACAAATGAGAACAGCGAGAAACTTAACATCAGGATTGATGGTCACGAAGCCAATGAAGTTAAGGAATTTTGATACCTAGGCAGTAAAATAACCAATGACGGACGGAGCAAGGAGGACATCAAAAGCAGACTCGCTATGGCAAAAAAGGCATTTCTGGCCAAGAGGAGTCTACTAATATCAAATACCGGCCTTAATTTGAGGAAGAAATTTCTGAGAATGTACGTCTGGAGTACAGCATTGTATGGTAGTGAAACATGGACTGTGGGAAAACCGGAACAGAAGAGAATCGAAGCATCTGAGATGTGGTGCTATAGACGAATGTTGAAAGTTAGGTGGACTGATAAGGTAAGGAATGAGGAGGTTCTACGCAGAATCGGAGAGGAAAGGAATATGTGGAAAACACTGATGAGGAGAAGGGACAGGATGATAGGACATCTGATAAGACATGAGGGAATGACTTCCATGGTACTGGAGGGAGCTGTAGAGGGCAAAAACTGTAGAGGAAGACATAGATTGGAATACGTCAAGCAAATAATTGTGGACGTAGGTTGCAAGTGCTACTCTGAGATGAAGAGTTTAGCACAGGAAAGGAATTCGTGGCGGGCCGCATCAAACCAGTCAGTAGACTGATGACCAAAAAAAAAGTTCTAGGGGACTGATGACCTCAGATGTTAATCCCCGTAGTGCTCAGAGCCATTTGAACCATTTTGAACTCTGAGGTGACAGAAGTCATGGGATAGCGATATGCACATATACAGCTGGCGGTGGTATCTCTTACACAAGGTACCAAAGAGAATTGCATTGGCAGAGCTGTCATTTGTACTCCGATGATTCACCTGGAAAGGTGTACGACGTAATTATGGCCGCTCGTCGTGAATTAACAGACTCTGAACACGGAATGGTGGTTGGGGACATTCCATTTCGGAAATCGTTAGGGAATTCAATGTTAAGACATCAACAGTGTCAAGAATACTCCGAGAATTCCCTATTTCAGGCATTACCTCTCACCACGGACAACGAAGTGGCCGCGACCTCAACGGCCGGGAGCAACGGCGTTGAGGTAGAGTTGTCTGTGTTAACATACAAGAAACACGCCTTGAAATAGCCACAGAAATCAATGGTGGGACATACGATGAACGTATCAGGTAGGATGGTCATGTTTGACTACCTGGATATCATTTTTAGACTTTCGTGGACCTCATGTTCTCAAACAACGATGGAATTTTCATGGATGACAGTGTGCCATGTCACCTGGCCAAATCTGTACGTGTCTGGTTTGAAGAACATTCTGGACAATTCTATCGAATTATTTGATTACCCAGATCGCCCGGCATGAATCCCATCGAAAATTTATGAGGCATAATGAAGAGGTCAGTTTGTGCGAAAAATTCTGCACCAGCAACACTTTGTCAATTGTGGACAGCAATAGAGGTAGCATGGCTCAATATTTCTGCAGGGATATGCAACGAGGTATTGAGTCCACTCATGTCGAGTTGCTGCACTACGGCAGACAAAAGGATGTCCCACACGACATTAGGAGATATCCCATGACTTGTCACGTTAGTGTATATTCGCTGACCTCTCAATACCTTGCGGCAATGTAGTTCCATAAAGAACAGACATCAGCAGTTAATCAGTTTTCCCAGTCAGCAGTATGCATCGTGAAATCTGAGCTCTGGGTTGTTCGATCAACTTTCTCAGAAATGGTTTCCCTCGGATAAATTTTGCAGTCGAAACAGCGATCTCAGCTGATTACCTTTGCGAGAGGAAAAACAATCAGTGCCTTTGAAGTGACCACCAAAATCGGCTACAACGAGTTTGTGATACCACATCTTCAATTGTTGATGGTAGAAGCTTGTATTTAAATGTGATAGTTTTTAGAGGAAGGAGAAGAAGCCAGCTAAGCTGAACGCTGATACAAAATAGTTATTAGTTATTAAAACTAGGGCTGTTCGGTAAATAATGCCCTGAATATTTTTTTCTCAGAATATATACACATCGAAAAATTTTTTACATCACCACGGTTCCCATAACTCCTGAAGACAGACGTTGACTGTGGATATTGTATCACAGACACAGTCCCTTTGACTGTTCAGAGGTGTCCCAAATGTGTAAACAACCATGCATGAGCAGTGCCAATTAGACGGAGGGGTCCAACAGCCGATCAGTTCCAGTCGTTCCACCAGGGAGAAGGTACACGGCTCGTGTTGTCTGTAGTTCAGCCATGCCTAGACGGTCAATACCACGGTTTGATCACGTCCGCATTGTTACTTTGCAAGGATACGCTAGCAAATGGATAATACATCTGAACTGTGTTCTCAGGCTCATTGTGTTAAACAGATATTCTATATTAATCTGGCCCTGTAAGGCATCTACTATTAGGTGCGGATCGTAACAAATTAATTAGAAATGCTGTTGTCACGTAACTAGAATGCATGAATTAATAAAAGTGAAAGTTTGGGATCTATTCTAGAAAGACAAAACAGCTGTTCCCTTTCTCATTCTACGTATAATTTATCGACTGTGCCTTCAGGGGTCAAGTGATATACAACAATCATGATCAATTACTTTCAACACTCGCTATTTTCCACACACTTGTGCGGCCTGCCATGAGATGAGGTAGATCTAGCAATTTTTGGTTCTCAAAAAGCTTTTATATAATGGATATCTCCCCAACATGTCGCATTTGCATCGCCCAGTACGGCTTTAGCCAACCGCTGTCTCGTTAGATTTTTATTTTTCTTACCGGGTCTCCACTAGCCCTGTTAAATCAGTGCAGCCACTTACCCTCGGTCCTGGCCGTATTTACGTTAAAAGGAATAATGTACTGATCTGGCCTTATCCCTTTCTGCACTGAAGCTTGGCGTTCTTTTGTAAAAGATCATTTAAGGTCTGTAAAATCCGGACGCCTTACAACTTTGTGCCAGGTAGGACCCTCAACAAGAGAAGTGTCCAGGCATATCAGAGTGAACTAAAGTGGAATAGAGGAGATACAGACAGACAGGAAGTGTCGATGACATGCCTTGACAGTGCAGTGGATGACCGCAACCTATGGATTATGGCTCGAGGAACCCTGACAGCAACGCCACCATGTTGAATACGCTTTTAATGCAGCCACAGGATGTCGTGTTAGGACTCAATCTGTGCACTATAGGCTGCATGATGCACATCTTCACTCCGGATGTCCATGGTGAGGTCCGTCTTTGCAGCCACGACACCATGCAGCGTGGTACAGATGGGCCCAACAACATGCCGAATGGACCGCTGAGCATTGGCATCACATTCTCTTCACCAATGAGTGTCGCATATGCTTTTAACCAAGCAATCGTTGGAGACGCCTTTGGAGGCAACCTGGTCAGGCTGAACGCCTTAGACTGTCCAGCGAGTGCAGCAAGGTGGAGATACCCCACTGTTTTGGGGTGTCTTTATGAGGGACAAACGTCCGCAGCAGGAGGTCATGGAAGGCGCTGTAATGGCTGTATGATACGTGAATGCCATCCTCCTACCGACAGTGCAACCATATCGTCAGTATTGGCGAGGCATTCGTCTTCATGGACGACAATTCGTGCCCCTATCATGCACATCTTGTGAATGACTTCCTTCAGGATAGCATGTTCTCCACACACGAACCCAATCCAACATGCATGGGATAGATTGAAAAGGGATGTTTATGGACGACGTGACCCACCATCCTCTGTGAGGGATCTATGCCGAAGCACCATTTTGGAGTGGGGCAATCTGGACCAACAGTGCCTTAATGAACTTGTGAATAGTATGCCACGACGAATACAGGCATGTGTCAGTGCAAGAGGACGTGCTAATTTGTATTAGAGGTACCAGCGTGTACAACAATCTGGACCACTACCTTTGATGGTATCGCTGTATGGTGGTACAATATGCAATGTGTGGTTTTCATGAGCAGTAAAAATGGCGGAAATGATATTTGTGTTGATCTCTATTCCAATTTTCTGAACAGGTTCCGGAGCTCTTGGAACCGAGGTGATGCAAAACTTTTTTTGGTGTGTGTATATATTCTTAAGAGTAGGAATTTGGTACAATAGCAGTCAACATTTCTTGTACAGTTACTGATTTTCTACAGTCTCAAACAGGTTCTACGGCTTTACACCAGCATTGCCTAAGAGCATGTAGTCCCAGTTAGTAAAAGCCCTTGACCTGCGTTCGTAATCGCGTTTTCACTGCATTAATTACTGTCTCATAATTTTCAGGATGTGTCTCACGTAGATAATCTTAAGTGGTCCAAAGAGGCGCCAGGTTTGGTCCTATGGAACATGAGGCAATAATGTCTAATCCAATTTGCCCAGTTCTTCCCAAGTTCTGTGGCTTGTGCATCGGGGTGCTATGTCGTGTTGGAGAAAGATTTTTTTTGACTTCTAGTCGGACCAAACACGTCGGAAACAGTTCTCTGGTTTGTTCAGACTCATCACATATGCCTCTGAGCTAATGGTTGACCCGCCTGGTAACAATTCGACGCGAATGACGCCATCGCTATCCCAAAAGACTGTGTACGTGACTTTGCTAGCAGAGAGTTTTACCTCGAATTTCTTCTTTTTTAGTGAGTTTTGGTGGTGCCATATTTTTGTTTCAGGCTCAAGTGGCGCCTCCCGTTTCGCCACCTACACGGCCCAGACAAGTAAATGTGACCACCGTCGATGTTCGA
The DNA here is from genome assembly GCF_021461395.2 of Schistocerca americana. Lineage (NCBI taxonomy): Eukaryota > Metazoa > Arthropoda > Insecta > Orthoptera > Acrididae > Schistocerca > Schistocerca americana. Next base: position 393,749,587 of record NC_060122.1, on the reverse strand, counting down.
CTTCAACGTGCAATAACCACTCACAGATGGCAGGTGGCAGCACTAGCAATGGAGGAATTTAAAGCGTGTTGATCGGACGCGGAAAACAGTAATGCGGAAACGGAGTGATTTCTCTGATGTCCAGAAGAGCATGATCATTGACTTCCGGGCCAAGGGTGGAAGCATTTCCCAGACGGATAAGTTAGTAAACTGTTCACGTGTACTTGTGTTTAAAGTATACCATGCATGACAAAATGTTGCTATCCAAAACTCGCACTCAGGCTGTTGTGGTGCACAGCGCACCATAGATGACAAGGGTGAACGACGGCTGCGGAGTTGCGTGTGTGCAGCTGACCATCAAGATGCGCCAAGGGGCTGCCAAAATGTCCCTTTAACGACCGTTCAGCGAATGTTGCTGCATGTGGGCCTCTGCGGCAGGTGCCTGGCTCATGCACCCGTGCTGATCGCTGTTCATCAGCGACGAAGGTTGGAATTTGGACGCCAATACTGCAACTGGACTTCCGCTGAAAGGCAATAGATGGCCTGTTCAGATGAAACACGTTTTACGCTCCACGGCATAAATGGCTATTGGCGTGTACGGCCTTGCAACTATAGTCGTAAGGGTCCAAGCTGGATTAGGGAGTGCTACGGATGGGGAAAATTTCGTGGCATTCCCTGGATGATGTCGTCATTCTGGCAGGCACAATGGATCAATATATGCAAGCATATATCTTCGGGGGCCATGTCTACCCCTACATACAGTTTGTTTTTTCCTAGGCACAATGGCATCTTCCAGCAGGACAATGCAACTTGTCTCACAGGTTGGAGATACTTGCGTGGCTCAAACAGCACCTGGTTAACTGTACTACTTTCGCCACCAGACTCTCGGCATTTAAACCCAACCGAGAATCTGTGGAACGATCAGGCTGTTCGCGCCGTGAATTCTCTGCCGTGAAACCTAGCGCAGCTGACCACGAACTGCAGTAGACATGGCTCCACATCTCTGTCGGTACCTCCCAGAACCTCACTGACTCTCTTCCACTCCATCTCGCAGCGGTCCGCGCTGCAGAAGGTGGTTATTCAGGCTTTTCGCAGGTGGTCCTGTTAATGTGACTGGGTAGTGTGTAATGGTCTGTGTCAGAGAGGCCTCTTCATTGGCCTCAAACTTCTCCGACAGTTCATTTGAAATGGTATTTCCATGAATCTTGTGGCCCGTAGTGAGCATTCTTGGAACCCATCACTTCCAGAGCTCGCAGACAGTGATAGGAACAGTTACGCTGATTTGTAAGAATAACGGCATCTGTGCGGTTCACACTGGCTGTGACAGGACGTCCCGATCGTGACCGGTCAGGGAGTTCAGTTTCTGCACTTCTTTACGCTTTGGCTCTCTTTATGTATGTCAAGCAGTACTCCTCACAAATGAATCGTTGCCTTCCACTGCCCACAACTGTTTGTGTATGTTCACTACGGACTCATTTTTCACTACCAAGAATTGAATTAAAGCATCTTGCTCGTAACAAATGTCTTGCTTAGACATAATTTTGATACTTTAGTACGGTTGAGTTATTTGTCACATTTGTTCGAAACTTCAAGCAAATGCAGTAAAACATCAAGATTGAAGTGCCTAAAAGGACGTTTTTCTACAGTCTTTGAACGACTGTAAACAATTTGGGGCGTTATTTATTGAATGACGCTCGTACTTAAAATTCATTATTAATTTTTGTATGGTCTCGAGGCGAAAGAGAGATTAATTACAAGGGGGTGTCCTAAAGTTCTAATAACCACGCAACAAAAATTGTTAAAGAGTATGTAGTCATCACCATCCAGATTTATGAATTTTTCCCGGCGTTTCTTGACTTCCCGGATATCTGGATTCTAGGAGCCTGTAGCTTTTGCCTTAAAACACTCCTCCATTTCATTAATGACGTCATTTGTGTTGTCAAATCGGTGACCACGCAACGGATTCTTCACTTATGGAAACAAGAGAAGTCACTTGATGAGAGCTTGGGACAATATGGCTGTGTTGCAAGATATCAAAGCCACATGCCCTTGTTTTGTCAACTGAAACTTGACATTAATAAGCCGGTTCAGGTTCTGTCGTATCTGTCAGTGATGGTTTGAGCCTTGGCAAATCCTCTCTTGTGCCAACCTCTTTCTCGCAGAGTAGCACTAGCAACCTACGTCCTCAATTATTTCCTGGGTGTATTCCAATCTCGGCGTTCCTCTACAGTTCTCACCCTCCGTAATGTCTTAACAGATGTCTTACCATTCTGTCCCTTTTTCTTGGCAGTCTTTTCCGTGTATTACTTTCCTCGCCGATTCTCCGGAGAACCCCTCATTCCTTACATTATCAGTTCACCTAATTTTCTACTTCCTTCTGTAGTACCACATCTCAAATGCTTCGATTCGCTTCTTTCCTGGTTTTCCCACAGTCCAAGTTTCACCACCATACAAAGTTATGATCCATACTTATATTCTCAGGAATTTCTTCCTCAAATTAAGGTCTGCGTTTGATTTTAGTTTACTTCTCTTGGCCGGGAATTCCCTTTTCCAGTGCTAATTTGCTTTTGATGTCCGCCTTGCTCCGACCGTCATGGGTTATTTTGCTGCCTAATTAACATAATCCCTTAACTTCACCTATCTCGTGGTCATTAATCCTGATTTCAAGTTTCTCGCTGTTCTCTTTTCTGCTACTTCTCATTACTTTTGCCTTTCTTCGTTTTACTCTCGATCCGTAGTCTTGCTCATAAGACTGTTCATCCCATTCAGCAAATCCTGTAATTCTGCTTCGCTTTCACTGAGGATAGCTATAACACTGCGAATCTTACCATTGATATACATTCACCTTGAATTTTAGTTCCACTCTTGAATCTTTCTTTTATTTCCGTAATTGTTTCTTCGATTTATAGATTGAACAGTGCAGGTGAAAGACTACATTCCTATCTTACAAACTTCTTAATCCAATTTCATCTTTCTTCGCCTCTCACTCATATTGTTCCCTCTTGGTTCTTGTGTGTAATGTGTATTGCCCTTCCTTTCGTGTACCTTACCCATGTATTTCACAATTTCGAACATCTTGCACCATTTGACAGTATCGAACGCTTTTTCCAGGTCCACCAATCCTATGAGCGTCTCTTGATTTTTCTTCAGTCTTGTTTCCATTATCAACCACAATGTCAGAATTGTCTCTCTGATGCCTTTGACTTATCTAAAGCCAAACTGATCCTTATCTAAAACTTCCTCAATTTCCTTTTCCGTTCGTCTGTATATTATTCTAGTCAGCACCTTGGATGCTAAAGCTGTTAAGCTTATTGTGCTGTAATTCTCGCACTTGTCAACTCTTGAAATCTTCGGAATTGGGTGGATCATGTTTTTTCAAAAGTTAAATAATTTATCACCAAAGTCACAGAGTCTACACACCAAAATGAATAATCCTTTTGTTGCCATTGTCCCCAGTGATTTACGTATTCTGATGGAATGTTGTCTATCGCTTCTACCTTATTAGATTATAAGTCCCCCAAAGGTCTTTTACATTCTCAATCTAGTACTGGATCCCCTATCTCTTCTGCTTCTGCTCATACCACGTCATCTGAAAACTCATCCTCCTCATAGAGGCCTGAAAAGTACATTTTCCACCTTTCTCCTCTCTGCTCTGCATTTAACAATGGAATTTTTGTTGCATTCTTAATGTTATTACACTTCCATTTAATATCAACGTAGGTTGTTTTGACTTTTCTATACGCTATGTCAGTCCTTCCGACAAGTATTTCCTTCTCGATTTCTTCACATTCTTCATGCAGCCATTTCTTCTTAGCTCCTCTGCACTTCCTATTTGTTTCATACGTCAGCGACTTGTATTTCTGTATTCCTGAACTTACCGAAACATTTTTTTACTTGCTTCTTTCATCAATCAACCATAGAATTTCTTCTTTTATCCAAGCTTTCTTCGCAGTTCCATTCTTTGCACCTATGGTTTTCTTGCCAACTTCTGTGATTGCCCTTTTTAGAGATGTCCATTCCTCTTCAACCTTACTGGCTACTAAGCTATTCCTTATGCTGTATCTACAGCCGTAGAGAACTTCAAGCGTATCTTGTCCTTCCTTAGTACTTCTGTATCCCGCTTCTTTGCGTATTGATTCTTCCTGACTAATCTCTTAAACTTCAGCCTATTCTTTACCACTACTGCTACATTGTGATCTGAGTCTTCATCTGCTCCTGGGTACCCCTTACAATCCAGTACCTGATTTCGAAATCCCTGTCTGACTATGATTGGGCAATCTAACTGAAATCTTCACATATTACCTGTTTTTTTCCAAGTGTACCTTCTTCTCTTGTGATTCTTGAACAGAGTATTCGCTATTACTAACTGCAGTTTGTTGCAAAACTCAATTCGTCTTTCTCTCTCAATCCTCCTACCAAACCCATATTCTTCCGTATCCCTTTCTTCTACTCCTACCCCTACAGGCACATTCCAGTCCCCATGGCTATCAATCTCCCTTTACGTACTGAATTCCCTGTTCAGTGTCCTCATACGCTTTCTCTGTTTCTTCATCTTCGGCTTGCGATGTCTGCATGTATACCTGAACTATTGCCGTCGGTGTTGGTTTGCTGTCGATTCTGATGAGACCAACCCTGTCACTGAACAGTTCACAGCAGCTCACTCTCTGCTTAACTTCCCTATCCATAAAGGATCCTACTACTCCTCTTATAACATTTTCTGCTGCTGTTGACATTACCCTAACTCATCTGACCACTTCACTTCATTGACCCCCACTAATGCCAAGGCTAAGTTTAGAATCTGAGCCTTAGCATTTCTCTTTTCAGGTTTTCTAGCTTCTCTACCGCTTTCAAACTTCTGAATTCCGCACCCTGAGTCTTAGAACGTTGTCTTTTTATTGATTATTCTGTCTTTTTCTCATGGTCACCTCCCCCTTGAAAATCCCCTCCCAGAGATACGGATGGGGGACTAGCCCGGAATCTTTTGCTATTCGAGAGATCATCACGACACTTTTCAGCTACAGGCCACATGTCATGTGAAGACACATTGTGTCTTTAATCCAGTGGTTACCACTACCTTCACCATTCTCACATCGTTGATGATTACTGGTTGTTCAACCTTTAGGGTGAGTATCCCACCCCCAGGGCGAGTGAGTGCCCTGAACCTCTGCCCAGTGCTTCACCCTGTTTGACAAGGCCGTTCGCGGAACGAGGGGAAGTCTTTGGTCGTTGCTACTGAAGATTTTGATTCAACGTTTAAGAGGTGGCAGTGTTGGAAACCAGAACCAAGGACACTTCGGTTAGTTACTGGTACCTCTATGGCAGTCGTAAAAAATTGAATGCGCGGTTTTCTCATCTGACATTTGCACCTGGTGGCCGTTCTTTCAGAGACATGTGACCCCATGGAAATTTCTTTTCCAGCTCACAGTAGTATCACAAGATAGGTAATCTGTTACATGAAGAGCTGACATCTCATCACGAATATACCGAGCACTCTTACCCTTCAAATGCAAAAACTTCGTCACACTACGAGCTTCAGTTTTTTCTATCTTACACCTCAGTCACTTCTGGCAATCCCTGTAAAGAGACTGATTGACACAATGAACTGAAATTTTCAAAATCATTCGCTAAGTGACCAATTATAATATTGAAAAAATTTTATCAGTGTAGAATGATAATTTCTAAGTGATAGTTAGAACTTCACGGCACCCCTTCGTATGTTCTTCAGTTATAGTGGTAGTTTCACCCGATTTTTACTCTTCAGTAGAAACTGGCATTAGTAGGTTGTTAACTATTGTCAAAATGGCGATTTCCTTAAAGCTAAGGGTTTGGGAGAAGATGCAAACTTTCACACTCAGGGAGCCACCTGCAAGGTGAAACTGGCATGAAATGTCGCCAGAACCTAGCTGCTTAACATCACACAATGCTTCCTTCTGATCTCGGCCACAAAAAGTCCTTCCATTTTTGTCAGTCGGCTGCTTTTCTCGAGACAGGGGTTTCTGGGTAGGATATAAAGAGAGCAGTCACCCTCATTTTCCGCCTGGCTGCTTAAGTAGGTAGAACAGTTTCACTGCAGGTCTCTTTATAAGCCCATTAACAGTTTTCACTAACACTACACGAACACGTGATAGGAAACAGCTGCTCTGTGAGAAACAGCCTCCACATCAAGGAAGGTAAATTATCATTCTTGACTAGAACATGATCGCCGATCTAGGGCTGCCGTGCCACTTCTGATGTCTGTTTACCACGTCTGCTCCAGCTGATGTGGAAACTCTTTGGATCAACTCTTCCAAAAAGACTTGATTCAGTTGTTGTTCAAATTGCCAACTATGTAACTTGTTGAGCGGAATCTCAAGGTTGCAGGAGTCAGGAAGTACTTCTTCTCTAGATGCTCGATTCATAGAGAGGATTTTCCTGATTCATCTGCGCATTTACTTACAGGTTCTACTGGTAACCGGACTACAAACATCCGATTTCCATTTTCCTTTTCTTTCAGACCGGTGCGTTATTGGCAAATATTTTACGTCAGTTATCAGTGACGCGGATTTACAAATTGCATGGAGAGCATATAAAGTACATATATTTTTTCAGTTTCATAACCATTAAATTTCTACAATTTCTGGAAAGGAAGCCCACTTTTATATTTACTTTCGTCACACATACCCCGTGCATCTGTTGTATGTACCAGTAAACAAATGTGTTATAATTTTGTATGTACGTAGAGTATAAATCTATTTTTTCTCTATAGACTTGGCATTCTATCAGCATTCGCTAAAAATGGAGCATTCGTTGAGAAGAAACTTGAGAGGAACATGAAATGGTTCTTATCAGAATGACATAATGGTCCCAATATGAATTTCAGATTTATCTGCATACACAATCGGTAAATTCTAAAGCGCTTTTGAGAAAAACCACAATTACAACAATTATCGGGGTGTTGTTTAATATAACTGTAGAAACACATATTCCTTTTCGCTCCTTTTTCAATTTTTTCATCTGGATACTACATCACGTTTCTGGAAGTTTTTAAAGTTTTTTTCGTCTATCAGACGAGATTCAAGTCATTTAGCAGCTCCTACGGATTATACTTGTATGAGAAATATAAAACTCAGTCTGCTGTGGATATTGGCAGTTGGATTTAGGTGTGTCATTTTGCGGGTAAATAGTGTTACAGTTTCTTTCATACTATTTTTCCTTTCGAAATTGTGAAAGCAGGCCAGACAAAGAATAGGCAGGCACAAATCAAGTAACCTTAGCGATCGAGAAGACAGGGAGCAAACAAGCAATTCGCCTGCTGGCGAAATAGCCGCATAGAGAGAGCACCAGAGGCGATATTTGTGCCTTATCTGTCTGCCATTGTCGCTCCCATTTTCGCAGATAGATGTAGGTCGACGAAACAGCGGAAGACTGAAAACAGCTCTTGGTAGGTCAGTAGGACGTCTGCCGTTCGGAGTTGCTGAACCTCTCGATAAGGTATCCTGTCGCAATCTGCACCTCTGTGAGCTATTCTGAATAGAAACAACTTGCTAATCACATTTTTTGGCGGGTATACGAACACAAAGTGCCAAAGTAGCTGTGCCTTTACGATAAGGAACATCAAGGAGCCTCTTCATTTCGTAAGTACCTACGAATTTTACTTATTTAATGAGTACTAATCTGTCGTAGATGGTTTACTTTGGAGCGTGTAGCAACTGTCTTCATTGTCAGGTGTAGGATGTAAAATTCTTAGGAACTTTGATATCGGATGACAGAGCCCTTTGTTAAAGAACTTAGTTTTGCTGTATTCGTTGGAACGCAAGGAATCGAAGACAATAGAGTGTACTGATTTCGATCTTTCGCGATTATCATGGGTGACGCTGAATGCAGTTTGCTGCACTTGTTCAACACAGTTTTCCGTTGGCCGAAATGATGGTATATTATTTAATCAAAATCCTGTCGAAAGAATCATTGAGGAAGCCGTCTTTTCTCGCAATCTAAAAATTGCTCTACAGTCATTCTGCTTAATCAGAATGACTTTCATTGATTTCATCTCCCTTTGAGGACGAAATTTACGACAACATAACGTCTTGTATGACACCACAAATACTAGTTGTTTAGATACGATTTATTATCGTTCGCAGTTAATACTCATGAGTTCTCCGGGTGTGAAATACATTGACGGAAAAAGGAATGACAGCACCAAGAAGGAGTTTTGCGACGTAAACAAAAGTTGGCAGGCGTGTTTCTACATCTGAAAAATGACGTCTGTTCAAATTTAACGCCAGCTGCATAATAGTGGCGCTGCAAGTACCACCGCGAGGATGCAAATCACATGCACTTTAAATACACTCTGTAACGGTCATGAGCGTTAGATGCCTTTGAATTAATGTTAGTCAAGATTGCTTTAAGGTGACAAAGACTCCATTATCAACACCTCACTGAGTCCGGACGTGATTATGTAGTCGGGCTACGAGGAGATGGACCTTCCGTCTGAGCCGGCCGTAGTGGCCGTGCGGTTCTAGGCGCTACAGTCTGGAGCCGGGCGACCGCTACGGTCGCAGGTTCGAATCCTGCCTCGGGCATGGATGTGTGTGATGTCCTTAGGTTAGTTAGGTTTAATTAGTTCTAAGTTCTAGGCGACTGATGACCTCAGAAGTTAAGTCGCATAGTGCTCAGAGCCATTTTGATCTTCCTTCTGAGATATTGCAAAAAGACTTGGAAGGAATGTCCATTGCCACTCTACTGCTGAGAGCGGTGGTCGCCACAATGTACGGTCGCAAGAAGATATGGTTCCGCACGGCCACATGGCCCTACCTAGAGGGAGGACCATTGTGTTCATCGTATGGATCTCGCTCACCGTATTGTATCTGCAGCAACAATGCCAGCAGCAGTTGGCACTACAGTGACACAACAGACTGTTACAAATCAGATACTTCAAGGACAGCTCCGAACCAGATGCTCTGTGCCGTGCATTCCAATGACCGCAAATCATCGCCATTTTCGATGTCAGTGGTGTTCTTCTTCGAGGGTAAGCTCTATGGGACCAAACCACTGAGGTCTTCGGTCCCTAAGCTTACACACTACTTAATCTAACTTAAACTGACTTACGCTAAGGACAACACACACACCAATGCCCGAGGAAGGACTCGTACCTCCGACGGGGGGAACAGAACGATCCGTGACAAGGCGGCCAAAACCGCGCGGCTACCCCGCGCGGCTCAGTGGTGGAGGTCTGGTGGAGGTGCCTCGGAGCCAGTGATGGCTGTGTTGGTTACTAGGAGAGCACTCGAGGGCTTGCAACAAAACTGATAGAAACACTGGACGTACACCTGCTGGGGTTATGGTTTGGGTGCGATTCTGTATGACTGCAGGAGCACTCTAATGGTTATTCCACGCACGCTGACTGCAAAATTGTATGTCAATTTTATGATTCGACCTAAAGTGTTGCCATTCATGAACGGTATTCCAGGGGTGTTTTCCAATAGGACAACACTCGCCCTTATATCGCTGCTGTAAACGTACACGCTCTACAGAGTGCGACATGTTGCACTGGCCTGCTCGGTCACCAGATCTCCAATCGAGCACATAGCCTGTGGGACAGTATCACGCGACAAATCAAGCATGCCCCAGAAATAGCATTAATTTTCCCTGTATCGACCGACCAAGTGCAACAGGCATGGAACTCCTGTAAAACACAAAGCATGCACGTTTGCGTTCAACGTTCTGGCTATTACATCGATTATTAATGTACCAGAAATTCACATTTGGAATAGATTGCTTAACTTGTGATTGTTTAACTTGTGATCTTGAATTGCTAGTCACTTGAATGTTTTACCTATACAAAAGTATTCCCAAAATTTCATTACTCTACATTAATTTTTTTGGTGTTACGTTTTTTTCCTTCAGTGCGTATTTGTGCGACAAACTCATGGAACAAGTTTCAGTAGCCATACACTTTCTAGTATTCGTCAAGTTAGTGCATTTATGGGTCTCATCATAAATTAGAACAATTCAGCTCTTGAAGATGTTGCTGAAAAATCCTACTACTTGAGATTGCGCAAATGTATACAAGATATGTAACCACTTACCTTTACTAATTCCATGTGAATAAACATTCCCCTTCATTGTTAATGGGCGAAAGTGATGGGCAGAGTACTGTTTGCAGTGCTGCAGCATATTCCTAAAACGTAGGCTAGGACAATTCTCTCAAAGAGATAGAATGGCTACGTTTCATGGGTTGCAGGATTGCTTCACGGTCCGGAGCTCGTGGTCGTGCAGTAGCGTTCTCGCTTCCCGCGCCCGGGTTCCTGGGTTCGATTCCCGGCGGGGTCAGGGATTTTCTCTGCCTCGTGATGACTGGGTGTTGTGTGATGTCCTTAGGTTAGTCAGGTTTAAGTAGTTCTAAGTTCTAGGGGACTGATGACCATAGCTGAAGTCCCATAGTACTCAGAGCCATTTGAACTAACCATTGCTTCAAGCTCGGCATAATTCACATTTTTGATTGCAGACATTCAGTCACACGCTATGGTCACAAGTCGCCTCTCTCGATTCGAACAAGGTGTCTCTGCTAAAACAAGAAAATTAGAGTGAGTGGAGAGTTCTGACCGGCTTTGGTCGGTGACAGAGCTAAGCGGCAAAATTCGGTTCTGTGACACCATATTCTGCTGGAAAAAGACACACCTCCTCGTTCGTCGCCCGAAACTCACGTTGTAGCAAACAGTTTTGCAGACATTTGTGTAATGTGTATGTGAACGCTTTCCACCAGTGAACATCGATACAAGGGTGAGAACGCAATCATCTCAATAGCTTTCATATAATTGGGAACTATGATAGGAGTCATAGTTTTCTTTTTTTTAAAGTACAGATTTCACATTCAGTGTACCACATTTCTATTAATTCAGAACACTATTCCCACTGACGATGAAGTTTTCAGGGGATCTGTAATATTATTTCATTTGTGATTGTAAGACGACCGGAAGAAATGTAAGATACTTCGTTTCTATGTTTATTCATCACCATCATGGAGAACTTATTTAACTAATCTACTTGCGAATTATACTGTTTATCTACTGCATTTAAATGTTGCGGATTCATTAATTTAGACCTTTTCCTGCTATTACCAAATCCATCCATTTTAGAATTCTCATCTAGTTTCATACGGTGATTTTGTAACCCACAGCGAGCACAGTTTTAAATTTAGACATTTCGGTCACAGAGTGACTGCGTTATCTTGCTGAAAAATGTGTTTCAAGAGTGCGCGTACGACGTAAGAGGTATCAGACTGACAGAAAGCTTTATTTATTGATGAAAACAAGAACGAATACGTGTGGAATAACTGCAGTGGCAAAATACACGTACGAAAAAGTATTTCATATATATGTATCCAACCTCCAGCAGCCTACACAATTCTTCTGGAAGGCCAGGAAATTATGTGGTCCGTGCTGAAGCCGAATTTGGCCAGCTAGTAACGAGCGCTGCCTTTGCTGAAGGGGCTGGACGACATGTTTCTTGTTGCTCTGGACTCACTACAGACGAACACCCTGAGAGAGCGTTCTGAATTTCTGATTGCCACTCGAAAACTCGAGAATTCATGGTACCAACAAATGGTTCAAATGGCTCTGATCATTATGGGACATAACATCTGAGGTCATCAGTCCCCTAGAACTTAGAACTACCTAAACCTAACTAACCTAAGGACATCACACACATCCATGCCCGAGGCAGGATTCGAATCTGCGACCGTTGCGCTCACGAGGTTCCAGATTGAAGCGCCTAGAACTGCTTGGCCATAGCGGCCGGCCATGGTACCAACAGAAATATTCCTATGATGGTGGAAGTGTAGGAGGGATAAAGAAAGCAAGGTGAGAATCTGGAGGAGAAGAAGCAGCTTAGGTTTCGGACAGCTAACATTATTATGTCTTCTGTGGAATTAGAGTTTTTGGAGGTGCACTGAATGTCCTGACGATTTTTGTGTCTAAATTCGTGTCCAATGATGTACTGTAATACGAGATGCATTCAAGTTCTAAGGCCTCCGATTTTTTTTCTCCAGACTGGAAAGAGATAGAAACATGCGCATTGTTTTAAAATGAGGCCGCGCTCATTGTCAATATGTCCCAGAGATGGCAGCACCGTACGGCAGATGGAATTTTACTGCCAGCGGCGAGAATGAGAACTGTTTTAAATACTTAAAATGGCGACGTTTTCCTTACTTGAACAGCGTGCAATCATTCGTTTTCTGAATTTGCGTGGTGTGAAACCAATTGAAATTCATCGACAGTTGAAGGAGACATGTGGTGTTTCGTTTTCTGAATTTGCGTGGTGTGAAACCAATTGAAAATCGTCGACAGTTGAAGGAGACATGTGGTGATGTAGTTATGGATGTGTCGAAAGCGCGTTAGTGGGTGCGACAGTTTAATGAAGGCAGAACATTGTGTGACAACAAACTGAAACAACCTTGGGCTTGCACAAGCCGTTCTGAAGACATGATCGAGAAAGTGGAGAGAATTGTTTTGGGGGATCGCCGAATGACTGTTGAACAGATCACCTCCAGAGTTGGCATTTCTGTGGGTTCGGTGCACACAATCCTGCATGACGACCTGAAAATGCGAAAAGTGTCATCCAGGTGGGTGCCACGAATGCTGACGGACGACCACATGGCTGCCCGTGTGGCATGTTGCCAAGCAATGTTGACGCGCAATGACAGCATGAATGGGACTTTCTTTTCGTTGGTTGTGACAATGGATGAGACGTGGATGCCATTTTTCAATCCGGAAACAAAGCGCCAGTCAGCTCAATGGAAGCACACAGATTCACCGCCACCAAAAAAATTTCGGGTAACCGCCAGTGCAGAAAAAATGATGGTGTCCATGTTCTGGGACAGCGAGGGCGTAATCCTTACCCATTGCGTTCCAAAGGGCACTACGGTAACAGGTGCATCCTACGAAAATATTTTGGAGAACAAATTCCTTCCTGCACTGCAACAAAAACGTCCGGGAAGGGCTGCGCGTGTGCTGTTTCACCAAGACAACACACCCGCACATCGAGCTAACGTTACGCAACAGTTTCTTCGTGATAACAACTTTGATGTGATTCCTCATACGCCCTACTCACCTGACCTGGCTCCTAGTGACTTTTGGTTTTTTCCAACAATGAAAGACACTCTCCGTGGCCGCACATTCACCAGCCGTGCTGCTATGGCCTCAGCGATTTTCCAGTGGTCAAAACAGGCTCCTAAAGAAGCCTTCACCGCTGCCATGGAATCATGGCGTCAGCGTTGTGAAAAATGTGTCGTCTGCATGGCGATTACGTCGAGAAGTAACGCCAGTTTCATCGATTTTGGGTGAGTAGTTAATTAGAAAAAAATCGGAGGCCTTAGAACTTGAATGCACCTCGTAGAGGGATGGATCTTCTTCCGCCGCGCCCGACGACCTACACGTTTACAAGCAGTGGTGAACATCGAGGTTTAGAAGGTAATCATTTGAGGTTTGCTGTTGAAGATGATTGTTATTCAATAGGATGGCAGTCTTATGTCTCTGGTACTAGCTGAAAATCGCTGTACTGAGAGGAAAATACGCCAATTTTGGCGGGTCACAGTACGATTCTCTACGAAAACTTCGGCATCGTCTTGAAGTTTGGAACATTCTTGCACACAGCTGTGCTTTACTTATTCCCGCCCACAATGTGTGGAGAACAGCCTGAGACAGACGAACTAAGTGTGGAACTACACACTTTGTGGGAGAGGCTAGTGTGTGAGGGCATTTCAGGGCCAAGGCAGCGCTCCCTTGGTAGCCACCATCGGAGTTGTCTCTTGAGTCTCCAGTATGTTGAGAGGAGGAACAAGTGTTAATACGCGTCCTTGTTAGAGAATGGTGGGAAACAGAAAAATGTCTCCAACACGAATTCAGTGAAGGCGTACAGGCGTACCGTGGGAATTTGCTATTCTACGCGGTACGTCTACCGCGACTGCACGGCGGTAAATCCCAAAGAGCCAGAATTAAGTTTCACTCTGCAGTGGAATGTGTGCTAACTTATAAGTTCCAGACAGGATAAAACTTTGTACCGGATGGAAATCAAACCTGTGACCTTCGCATTTCACGGCCAAGTGCTCTACCGCCTGAGCTATCCAAGCATGACTCAGGACCCTCCCTCTCAATTTTACCTCATCTCCTACCTTCAAAATCTCACAGAGTTCTCCTGCTTAAGTTGCAGGGATAGTACTCCTCTTTCCCAAATCAGCTCTTACTCCACTGCAGAGTGAATATTAATTCTGGAAACAATCCTCCTTGCAGGTTTTTAGTCAGATCTCCACAATATCCTTCCTTGCAGGACAGCTAGTAAAGGAAGATATGCAGAAGAACATCTTTGAAGTTTAGAAAATAGGAGATGCAGTACTGATGGGAGTAAACCTGTGAGAGCAGCTCGTGAATCGTACGAGGCTAGCACAGTCAGTAGGGCATTTGCCTGCGGAAAGTAAAGTTCTCAGTTTCGAGTAGCGATCCGGTGCACAGTTTTAATCTGCCAGGAAGCTCCAGTGCTAAAGGTGCCTGTGGTCTATATTTGACCTCTTATGGGGTAATGAACTTCAACTTGACCGTAAATGAGCGGTATACGTTATTAGTGAACCGTCAGTTGTGGAGAAAATCGATACTAACTCGAAGATATTCAACTGTTAAGACACAAACACTGGCTGTGAGTGGGCATTGCTTTAAATAAATGGGGAAAGTTGAAAATCATGCCGGATTGGGCTTCTAACCTGGGTTACCGGCTTATTAGGCAGTTTCTCTGAACACTAAGCCATCCGGACATCACAACTCTACCGACTACTCTCGCATGCTTCCCATCAGACTTAAATTCACAACTTATCCACACGCTACTAATGAAGTGCTCCTTGCCCATTATCCGCATTACTCGCTGCGTTTCGCCGATTCCCGTAAGAGTTCTAGCCTGGTGTGCATCCGCACTAAAGCGATCATTGGCCGTCCTCGCCTTGATTACATGTATATGGTGTCTGTTCTTTCGAACATGCTACAAACCTCGCGTTCTCCAAGGAAGTGCCATAGTCCCTCTGCTATATAAATGAATTAGGAGACAAGGTGAGCAGCCCTCTTTAACTATTTGAGGATGATGCCGTCACTTACCGTCTAGTGACGATAAGTGAAGATTAAAACCAATTTTAAAATGATTTTGGAAAGGTATCTGTACAATGCGAGAAGTGAGAATGGACCCTAAGTAATGAGAAGCGTGACGTCATCCACATACCTTCTAAACCGTCAAATTTCGGTTACAAAATAAATCACACTAATCGCTGTGACATTTGTCTAAATACCTAGCTGTAACGATTAGGAGCAACCTAAATTGGGACATTAACATGGATAATTTTGTGGGGAAAACGAACCAAATTCCGGATTTATTTCGTAGAACATTTAGAAAACGCAACACATATACTAAAGAGACTACCTGCACTACTACATTATGTGATCAAAAGTATCCAGATACCCGGCTGAAAATGACTTACAAGTTCGTGGCATCCTCCATCGGTAATGCTGCAATTCAATATGGTGTTGACCCACCCTTAGCCTTGATGACAGCTTCCACTCTCGCAGGCATACGTTCAGTCAGGTGCTGGAAGGTTTCTTGGGGAATGTCAGCCCATTTTTCACGGAGTGCTGCACAGAGGAGACGTATCGAGGCCTGGTGCGAAGTCGGCTTTCCAAAACATCCCAAAGGTGTTTTATAGGATTCAAGTCAGGAATCTGCAGGCCAGTCCATTACAGGGATGTTATTGTCGTGCAACCACTCCGCCACAGGCCGTGCCTTATGAATGCTCGATCTCGTTGAAAGGTGCAATCGCCATTACCGAATTGCTCTTCAACAGTGGTAAGCAAGAAGGTGCTTAAAACATCAATGTAGTCTTGTGCTGTGATAATGCCACGCAAAATAACAAGGGGTACAAGCCCCCTCCATGAAAAACATGACCACACCGTAACACCACCGCCTCCGAATTTTACTGTTGGCACTAGACACGCTGGCAGATGACGTTCACCGGGCATTCGCCTTACCCACACCCTGCCATCGGATCGCCACATTGTGTACAGTGATTCGTCACGCCACACAATGTTGTTCCAATGTTTAATCGTCCAATGTTTAGGCTCTTCACACCAAGCGAGGCGTCGTTTGGCATTTACTGGCTTGATGTGTGGCTTATGAACAGCCGCTCGACCGTCAAATCCAAGTTTCCTCACCTTCCGCCTAACTGTCGTAGTACTTACAGTGGATCCTGATGCAGTTTGGAATTCCTGTGTGATAGTGTAGATAGATGCCTGCCTATCACACATTACGACCGCCTTCAACTGTCGTCGGTCTCTGTCAGCCAACAGACGAGGTCGCCTGTACGCTTTTGAGCTGTACGTGTCCCTTCAAGTTTCCACTTCACTATCTCATCGGAAACAGTGGACCTAGGGATGCTTAGGAGTGTGGAAATCTCGCGTACAGACGTATGAAATAAGTGACACGCAATCACCTGACCACGTTCAAAGTCCGTGAGTTCCGCGGAGCGCCCCATTCTGCTGTCTCACGACGTCTAATGACTACTGAGGTCGCTGATATGGAGTACCTGGCAGTAGGTGGCAGCACGATGCATCTAATATGAAAAACTTATGTTTTTGGGGATGTCCGGATACTTTTGATCACATAGTGTATATGAATGCGTCGTGCCTTTTCTTTAGGACACGTGCGAAAGAACAGACAGCACGCAGAATCTGCAGCTGTGAAACATTTTATGTACATTGAAGGGGATAACTGTCGTCAGGTGCAGCGGGCCGTTACGCGGACTCAGCGGCGACTAGTGAATATGTGTATCGGGCCGGAATTAGAGCCCGGGATCTCGTGCTTAATAGGCAGGTGCGTTAACCGCTGCGCCATCCCGTTATCGCAACTGCGCGTACTATCTCGGCACGCCTCACAGCTGATGCACAGTCCCACCAACGCCACCCGTCCGCACTGAAGAAGGCTGATCTATTGTCCATCTAGGTGTCTGTTCTTTCGGACATGTCTGAAGGCGCCTGCCTCGTAAGCAGGAGATACCGGGCTCGAATCCCGGTCCGGTACACATTTTCACTCGGTGCCGCTGATTCCGCGTAATGTCCTGCTGCAGCTGACGGCGTTGGTCCCCTTCAATTTACATACCTACACTACGCTTGTGACGCCCTCTGTTAAAGTGTTGCTGTGTGGTATGGGATCTGATGGACGACATCGAAAAAGTTCAAAGAAGGACCGCTCGTTTTGTGCTGTCGCGATATAGGGAAGGGATGGTCACGGATATTGCATGCGGGCTGGAGTGGCTATCATTAACACAAAGGCGTTTCTCGTTGTGGCGATTTGGATTACCCAGATTATCCTCGAACGTGAAAAAATATTTTTGTCGTCTACCTGTATAGAGAGAAAAAATTATCCAAATAAAATAAGAAAAAACGGAGCTCGCACGGAGATATTTAGGTGTTCGTTCTTCTCGCTCGCTGTTCGAGAGGGGAACGATAGATAATTTGTGCGAGAGTGGTTCGATTATCCCTCCACCAGGCAAATAAGTGTGAACTGCACGGTAGTCATGCAGAAGTGGATGTAGATTGATAGCTGACAGTGGAAACAAAGCTCTTTTATAATTAAAAGCTCTTCTTTTTCTATGTACAATTCGAGACGAACTAAGGCCACTACGAAAATGAAAAAAAAAAAAAATCCTCAAAGTTCTCCTGTTGTAGTGGTCAATAAAACGTCAACAGCGAACTAAAAACATGGTACTTTTTCAGTTGTATGACGTTTTTCTCCTCACGCGAACGATTCACTGCACCGTGTGTGAAGTAGCTCTCGCAGAGGGTGCAGGCTGTAACAAGTGCAGAAACTGATTCTTTGACGATGTTTACAAGCTCCTTGAATATGCAGTGCTAAATTTGTCATCCGGACAATCAAGTTTAACCGTCTGTCTTTTCCCTCGATGAGCAAGCTTCCAATGCTCCTGGATTAAGAACCTACTCAGAACACCTCCTAACCACTCTATCTCCTCTAAGCAGATTTTTGGGGTAACAACAAAAATTGAGAAGCTAGAAAAAGGGGCATTAACCCAGTTTTGGAAAGGTCTATTAGAAACTAATAAAGAAGAAACTATGAAAAGGCTCAACACAAGGGACATATAAACTAATATCTGGACAATTCCGTTGAAGCTGCTGATAGGCTTCATGCCTGATAGTATTCTAGACACCACGAAAGAAAATAATATCCAGTTAGTGGACCTAAAAGTTTTTAAATGAGTAAGTAAAGGGACGAAAGGCCAGCTTCCGATTGGTAAACTGATTTTGGAGAACTGCAGAGGCTCCAATCCGGAAAACTAATTTGCATATCATATTTGCCAAGTACAAAAATCCTCTTGCTTAGTGCCTCATAGCTTGGTTCTCAATGCCTGGTAATCATTGGGGTCAGCAAAAAGCAGCAGGAAGTTCACATAAAAGCAATGCATCGCTGAAAGACAGTTTATTGGCTGGAAATGATGGTTACAGATTAGTCAACAGCGACACATCTTTCAGGGTGATTTATTATCCTCACGACTGTACATCTCTACTGTCGATGATCCAGCAGTAAAAAGACATGGGTATGAAACAGCCGGAAACTAACACCAAATTTCTTATCTTCTCTTCATGGGCGACCATAAGCTGTACGGAAAATCAGAAATCGAAATCCAACACTAAACAACGTAGCATTTTTAACGTTGGCATTATCAGAGAATTCAGCCCTGATGAATGAGATACAGTGTGTCTTGTTTTTTTTTGTTTTTTTTGGTCATCAGTCTACTGACTGGTTTGATGCGGCCCGCCAGGAATTCCTTTCCTGTGCTAACCTCTTCATCTCAGAGTAGCACTTGCAACCTACGTCCTCAATTATTTGCTTGACGTATTCCAATCTCTGTCTTCCTCTACAGTTTTTGCCCTCTACAGCTTCCTCTAGTACCATGGAAGTCATTCCCTCATGTCTTAGCAGATGCCCTATCATCCTGTCCCTTCTCCTTATCAGTGTTTTCCACATATTCCTTTCCTCTCCGATTCTGCGTAGAACCTCATTCCTCACCTTATCAGTCCACCTAATTTTCAACATTCGTCTATAGCACCACATCTCAAATGCTTCGATTCTCTTCTGTTCCGGTTTTCCCACAGTCCATGTTTCACTACCATACAATGCTGTACTCCAGACGTACATCCTCAGAAATTTCTTCCTCAAATTAAGGCCGGTATTTGATATTAGTAGACTTCTCTTGGCCAGAAATGCCTTTTTTGCCATAGCGAGTCTGCTTTTGATGTCCTCCTTGCTCCGTCCGTCATTGGCTATTTTACTGCCTAGGTAGCAGAATTCCTTAACTTCATTGACTTCGTGACCATCAATCCTGATGTTAAGTCTCTCGCTGTTCTCATTTCTACTACTTCTCATTACCTCAGACCTCAGTGTGTCTATAGAACGTGAATGTTACAGAAAAGTGAAGGCACTGAAATGCCACTAGCCGGAAGCATGCATACCCAGGCATTTTGCAGCCGGTCATCAAGAACAACACCGGGTAGGTAAAAACTGTGATCAGAAAAAAATATAATCTGAGCGTCAGAAAAATTTTGAAAGGCAAACTGAACGGTTAGACCATCAAGGCAATGAAAAGCAGTGAGGTATACTGATAGAATTGGACGCAAGCAGAACTGCACGACTTGGATACGGAAATAAACTCTTGGCGATTCGTCATGAATTACATCCTCCCATTTACATGGATAGATTTAAGTATCCAAAAAAATTAGATAGCCGGGGAATCTGCAAATTAGTCAGTGGGAGAAGAAAAACACCCATTTTAGGTATATGTGAAAGAAAATGAGGGAACTGCGCTGATGCAAGTCAACATCCAGAAGCTGCTTTAAGTGTAACATGTGAAGACTGAATTCTCAGAAAAGAAGTAAGCAAACTCGAGTGGATACCTGGAACAGTAAACCACTGCACAGACAATTTTGGAAGAAGAGCGAATACAAAGCAGCCATGAAAGGCACCTCATTGTAGATAAACATGTGTGGTGTACAAGAAGAGTGTGCGGCAGTTAGTACCGGAAGTAATCGCGAACGTCCGTTCGCAGCAGGAATGTCGCTGCGCGGTAACCAATTACGCTGCCCGTGAGAATCAGCTCCCTGGAGCGGCAGCGGCACCAAAGGAGAGACACGCGCTTAAGTAACGTTCACGAACAGAAGTTGTGAGTTTGCGAGTTGTAAGTCAGTCCGAGTCTTGCTTGGTACTTTCTGTAGAACGTCCGTCGTGTCTTCAAGTCTTCAAGTCGTCGAAGGGGACAGCAAACAGTGGTTAGTCTTCAGGGGAAATAGAATAGTGATAGAACTCTCATGTATGAACAGAGATCGCCTGCCTAGAGATTTAAACTGAGTACTGTTAGTTTGGAACTGTTCTTCGAATAGTTCATCAAGACAGAAGATCAGTTTTCCTCTAATATTAGCTCAGAGATTGTGTTTATGGAAATGTAGTCAACGCAGGAAATATAGTTTAAACTCGAATTGTACAATTGCTGTACTTTATTTTAGTAATCACTATTCTGCATTACATTCGTTCTGAGTGTGCTTCCCTATAACCCTCGCGCACGCCCTACCAGGACAACTGTATTAGTCTTTTTCAGCGGCAGCAAAATTTTCATCGAAGTGGACGCCCCCCTGTCCACACTACAATGGGATTATACAAAAGAAAGCAAAAGGACTACTTCTGTAAGCACAGAAACATACTTTAAACGAATATTATCAGAACCATGAAAATCATCAGAAACCCAAAATGATGACTCCGCAATGACGCTGACAAAACAGTCCACCACATCTCGAACGTTTGCGAAAAGATGTCACAGCCGGATTATAAGTGGAGAAACAACGTTGTGGCAGAAATGCAATTCCGGAAATACTACTTTCCAGTTACAAAGATTTTTGGTGTTGTAAGCTCTAAAGTGAACCACCCAAAATAGTTAGATTTTCCGGCCTTAGAGTGATCTTGGCGGAAATAAAAATTGCGCGGAACAGGAAAGTGTGGATTACCGACATAGCTTTACTTTGCTGCTGTAGAAATGATGAAAAACAATATATCTGGTATAAAGCAGCTAAAAAGATTGTGCTGCTCCTTGGCACACTGTGGGTAGAGCCAAAGTGTCTCAGTAGGTCTTTGAAAAACATTGACATCGATAAAATATCCACCCACCAACAACAAAAAGCTACTTCACTCGCATCTGGACGCACTGTCCGCCTATCGGTCCTACATCATTCAGTTAAAGGAGTCTGGAAATTACCGAATGGTATTAAAATACCAAATCTAGCGTAGTGACAGGTATTTCCGTGTTTACTGTAATCAGTCATGTCAATATGAGTAAATAATACTAATAATGACAACAACAATAATAATATTTGGAGTGATGTTTACTTATCAGTGAAAGCTGTTACATTATCTGTGAACATGTTCTTTACAAAATTCCATCGAGTCTCTACAAACTTCAGTTGCGAACATTGAGTAATAGGAATGGTATAGGTCCTTTAAAGTCACTTTTGCGTCTAGAAATAACTGACGGTTGCGTTGAGATGAAGTTACCGCAGCGAATACGATACAGTGTACAGGCATCGTCGGATAGTGGAAGCCACTCTTCATCGGCGAATTCTTCATCTCGAATGGTACACACCTGCGATGCCCCTGCAACAAGAAGAATGTCATGTAGAAACATTAGGTTACTGAAAGACACAGAAGGTAGAACGTAGTAAACAATTCATCTGAACTGAAATTAGTTGTTAGACAGCTACGGATAAGAGGATTTAAGTGTAGTAGTATTTTATTAAAATGGCTACAAACAAGTTAAACGGAAACATTTACTGTTATTTATCACTATCGACTATGAACACAAGTAAATTAATGGACACACAGAACAGTGCCAATACCGAGACGTAAATATTAGGTGTGGTCAGTTATCTGGACCTACAGAAGACGCAAATGTTCCCTCATTTAATTTGCTTGGTTGACA
This sequence comes from Schistocerca americana, assembly GCF_021461395.2. Classification (NCBI taxonomy): domain Eukaryota; kingdom Metazoa; phylum Arthropoda; class Insecta; order Orthoptera; family Acrididae; genus Schistocerca; species Schistocerca americana. The sequence goes on along the minus strand of NC_060122.1, from coordinate 393,727,569 downwards.
CAAATGGTTGCATATGTGCTAAAGTGCGTAAAGGTGTTACCGCTGGGCCATTTCACAATAGGTACGTGTCATAGTTCTCCGTTCCCAACACTGGCTCATAGTGTCCTCTGGCCTATACAGGACGTGACACAGACTAACAACTAGTACCTTTGTTCGGTGATCAACAACACCACGTTCGGGGATGCAAAATAAATGAGACATATGGAATCAGTGGAATTGTTTTAAAAAACATCACAGTAATTAGTTCGTCCTTCGTAGCGTAACTAACGTGTACAGAGGCCATGAATATACTTTACCAGGTGCATGAAAAGTTTTACATTTAACAGCGTTGTGCAAGACCAGAGAAATAGGACCGAACCATATGCAACCCATTACGACGAATCTTTTTAACTGCCCACTAAAGACAGTAGAATTGAAAAGACATCATTTGAGGGACGCACTAAATAGATAAGTAATGACAGTCTCTGGTGATCAGTTTCGGTGAAACCGTGGAAGGGTGTACGTCTTTCGCCACATTTCATAGTTCATGATTTCATGGGTTCCTTGCGTAATTATTCTGTTGCTCATAGGACCAGATAAGTCTATTTCCCTCAGAACCTTCCAATTTACGCTCGAACATGCCAGATTTTCATTCCACAGATAAACAGTAAAACTGCATGTCGTGAATCCCGACCTTAGCCCGTTCTTCAGCTTCACTCGATAGACAACCCGAGCGGCGCCATCCCCTCCCCTTGGAAAAAACGTGGCGCTGTCCTCAACGGACGCCCAGAGACTGCATTTTAGACTCTCTCTTCCTGCCGTCTCCAAGCTGTTCCCCTGGAACACTGTTTTAGTCTAAGTCGGATTGCTTTGTGTGACTTAGTGTTGTTAAATATGAAAGTATCAGCACTTTCATATTCAGTCAGTGATCAGTTATGCATTTTTCAAAAATATTCGTGTTTTGATACCATTAGGTTCATGTGCTCTTTGTTCTTCACTGGTATGTATCCATGTGGTCACATCGTTTTACCTGGTGATCAGCTCCGCGTTCTATGTCTTGTCTTGATTATCCAATGCCACTTGTTTTGCGCAGCGTTAATTGAACAAAATGCTTAACGACAACGAAATTTTACGAGTGTACTGGACCTGTCTTTTTGGAGTGCTAGAATCATGTGTTGTTTGCCTTGTAACTTTGAGTTCAGTTTTTTATTTCTCGTCTTCAGCGAGCTTTAACACTATAATTCAAACTCGGCTGCTGATTTAGTTCTTGAGCAATAATTTTGACAGAATGACGTCCATATTTTGTGTAGTACTCCACACGACGCGGCGCAAGCCTGTGTTTTATGGTTCCTAATCACTTTTACCAAACACAGCTCGCATCTACCGGATGGGTCCAATCGATTTGCAGCTTCTCACTGGGGTCGAGTGTCGGCTGTAATTATCGTATGGCAGCGAAACTTGGTAGATATTCTAATGCCTTTTACTATACACTTATTTCAGAATTGAATCTTTGAAAGGGAAGCGCACGATAATTATGTATTCAACAGATACTTAACTTTGCTAGTAAAACGGTCTGCAATGCATACATAAATAACACGGTCATTCGCAATCGGGGGTCCCGTGGGAAGGATGGATTACGCACGCACACAATCAGACTAATCGTTCATCACAGAGAAAGGAGTCGTTCAATAATTTAATAAGGAAAATAAGGACTAAATTGGGTGGTCAAAGGCACACTAACCTCGATGGTCGAACAATCAGTAGGAACTGCGTCCTGTGAACGATTTTTCCAAAACGTAGAAGCCACCGAAAATCATAATCACTTTGCTACCCACTTCGAGGAAACATCGATAAAATATGATGACAATAAAGCACGAGAATTTATTTAAACAAAGAAACTAGTTCAACTGCTAGCATGGATTACTAAAGAAAAGTCTGACGAACAAAATGCTTGGTAAGGGCTACCTACCATGCACAAAGAAACTTAATGAAATCTGCACAGAACACAGGGACTTTTTTTCCTAGTATGACTACCGAATGTTAAAACTATACGCAAATCTGCACAGAACACAGGGACTTGTTTTCCTAGTATGACTACCGAATGTTGAAACTTTACGCAACGGCTCATGATCATTTACACGACTTATTCAGGAATCTGATCACGCCCATAGATCCAAGTGTCCTCGTACCCCGCAATCCCAAACTTATAGAAAAAACTGATATAAATTCCAAAAATCGCGAGATTATTCTCAACATCCCGACGTATTCTACAATAGCTGAAACCTGCTAAGAAATGAATTAAGGACTCGATTAAGCTGAAACTTACACATTCACAAAACTGCAACACTAAGGACTAACACTAGATGTTCCTTACCTCTTCAACGATACCCAGCGCAGTGAGGCTGCTCGCTGCTTACCTACAGTCCCTATCGCGGACTGGACGCCGAGGCACAGACAATATGAACGCTCTACCTGTGCCATCTTAAGAAACGCGACGGATCATCTCTCGCCGATATCTCTCTGACCCAGAAGAATTCCCTTTTGCTATACACAAAAGTTAGCTAAACTGTCCCTACATCCAGAGAAATTCACTCCTAGTCCAAAGACATATAGCCATTCCAGCAGACGACGAACACGCTTCCAAGCAAACAACCAGAGCGTTGGAACAACGGAAACATAGAGTGACAACGAAAATATATGATGGTTGCTTTTCTGCACCAAATTAAACCCTTAACATGTATCTAGCTAATTCGTAAAATGACTTAGATATGGGATACAATTCAGATAAGGTAATTTAGCAGGGTGTTTCAGGAATAAGTGCAGAAATTTTTGAGATGATAGGTTGGATATAGGTAATTATTTTGCATATACGAACATGGGATCGTTATCGCATATTAACGAAGGTAGACGACGTCAAAAAGTCTTCGGTCCGTCTGGTGGTGCGATAACCGTTGGTACGTATCTGTAAGTCTGAATATCTCGAGTCATTTGTTTTGACTGACCCTCGCGCCCTAACGAGGAAACACTTTACTAGTTCCCTTTGTTCTCATCAGGTGCTGTGTAACTGAAGTGAGCTGTCATTTGCGTCCTCCATTTCCACCTCAACGTAATTCGTAATCGACTGTCGCACCAAAGCTAAGGTAGTATGTTACGGAATAATGATATGCACTTGCAAGTGTAAAAGGAGTGTTTAATCTGTGTTATCATGCCTAGGACGTGGAATGTTTCACGTGCAATGAACTTGTAGACATGTTCTTAACCTTTGGCGCTGCAGGAGCTATGGAAGGAGCGCGGTATTCGTACGCAGAACGTTATCCAAACAAACGAATACCAAATTAGAAAACAGTTGCTGCTGGGGATCGTCGCCTCCACGAAAGGGGCACATTAGAGGTAAATTTCCATGCTCGAGGTCGACCAAGGAGTGTACGCAATCCTGGTTTTGAGGAACGATTACTGCGAATGTACGACAGCAATCCTTCAGATAGCGTACGCTCCACTGCTCATGTTATAATTACTAGTTCTAGCAGTGTCTAGAGAACTGTGTGTAATGATCGGCGTCATCCCTACAAGTCGTATGAGGCACAGGTCCTACTACCCACTGATTTTTCGATTCGGAATGACTTTGGCGTATGGTTTTTGCAGCAAAGAATCTTAACTCCCGGTTTCGCAAACGTTATTCTCTGGGCTGATGAGTCGACTTTCACTTATGAAGAAATGCTCAATAGTTGCAACTCCCATATATGGTCTGGTGAGAACCGATAGACGGTAACTGCCTGTGATGTCTGTGCCATTAGTACGCCAGCACGTCCAAGGCAATGGAGAAACCTTTCCAACGAATGTATACATCTCCTCTTCTTCGATCAGTTAGTGATTATACGCATTTACGTGATTTGCTTGGTTGTTACCGACCCGAGCTGCTAAGATTCAGACAATTATTTAGCATTTGCAAGGTATTTTTGGAATATTTGGCCATCCGTAATGTTTTATGACGGATAATGCTACCACCTCTACATGTGCCAAGTTCAAACAATTTTGCCTTGGTATGCGAATTCGTAACATTACAATAACATCCTAGTATCCTAACCCTTTGTATGCTGAGAAAATAATTTGAAATCTGCGTTAATAATACACCGCAGTAGCAGTAGAAGTGGATGGGAGCGTTCGTTGCCACGGCACACGATGGTCTTCAATTCTGCTCAGTCGATCTCATGTTGGGTTATAGGTAAGCAACCCCACTCTGCATTATGTGATCCACTGAGGATTTATTACCGTAGAACATTGATTCTCGTCAAGAGATGGCAAATCGGTGGTCGGGAGAAAGGAATATTCTGCGAGCGTACGGAAGGGGAGGTAAACGTTATGATCAAGGCAGGCAGCCGAACATTTACTGACCATTGGGGACCATGTGTCGATTAAGAACTGTAAAAGAGTGAATAAGGCATGGAAGAGATCAAGAAAAAGTTGGTGCTGCGTTTCAAGGGACACATGGAGCTTACGGCGATATTAAGCGGCCTTGCAACCGGCAAATAAATTGGAGCTCACCTCTCCCATATAAAACCGTGTCCCCGGACGATAACCGAAATCAGAAAAAGGGGTGGGCGGGGGGTGGGGGGATAACGTGACATGTCGGAGGTTATCTGGCGCGGTGGTCGGCCGCTCGTAGGTTTGAAATGGTTCATAACGAAATGGCATCAGTCACATTTTTTTCGAATTTGAGTTGGTCACATCGCTATATAAAGAAAGGAGATCAGTTCAACCTCTCCTTCACTGTGATATTGTGATTGGGACGTTACCATTTTGTAAAGCAAGGGAATCAGTCCAGGCGGTTGCCCTACTTTTATGAGATACCCGTAGAGGCGCTGCGTGTTTGTCGATCAGCAGAGCGCTACTCTCTTGTTTCTTATGCATTGTTTTGAGGTGATTTGACCGTGTAACTGCATCATTATTGTATACTAAAGTATTTTATTATTTTTCGTTATACAGAATCTATAAACCAATATATTTTATAATGTGTGACATTGTTGAACGCCATGAACCAAAAGGAAGACGAAAGTCTGGTACATCGCTCTGGAAGCAGAATGTGACAAATATCGCATGAAAGACTTAGAGTACATCAATGCAAAAGGGACAGCTATACCACAAAAAAACTGTTGGGCCTGACTGCAGGCAGACTATAATAAACGTTAATTTACCCAATCTAGTACACTGTGTATCTATGCGAACATGCTTATGAGGTTAGGGAATGACATTAATTTACTTGCTCTACGTGGCTCTTTTGTTTCTGTTACATCACAGGTGCAACAACAAATGTATGCAGAAACTGCATGCTGGTTGTTTAAATTGAAATACTCAGATGTTAAAATAGGCTTCACATCGCACTATCAGTACTTCAAAACACAATTCAACTTGAAATTTGGTCACGCCCAAGTTAATTGCTGCAGTACTTGTGAGATTCTGAAAATCAAAATAAAGAGCTCGAATCTGAGCGATGTAGCGAAGAGAATTGCTTCCCATGAGATGGCAGCAAACCAGCGGAAAAATTTCTCATAGATTACGTCAACAATGAAGTCCTCGCAGCTGATGAAGAATTACATATTTATTTCGACAATTGCGGGACCCAAAATAAGAATCATGCCGTCTCCAAACATCTTTGTGCACTGACAGATTGTGAGGTTACAAGGGATACTGTAATAGTATAACTAATTTGCTGAATATGGTAATGTTTACTATGGAAGAACAGTCGGGGTGTAGCAAGCACAAGTCAATATATTTATGGAGTCACCTTCTTGATAAAGAGAGGAGGCAGCATATAACAGTTTCACATTGAATTACTTAGTTACATAATTGTCTATGTCTCAGTGCATAAATTGGTACATATGTTAATAATGTAAGGTGTGCTTGTCTTGCTAATCATTGGATTCGCTGGGTATCTGATCACTGAAATAGGAGTACTCCATAAACATGAGAGCTCTTCAAAGTAGTTCAAAACTCAAATTGAAAGCATAGTAGCAGGGATAATATTTTGGACATTAAAGAACACGTTTTATATAGAAATTAAGTTGTAAGGATGTTTGAGAACCTCTGCATAATAAGTTATTGTCGTTTATTGTGAAGGTACTGTTCAGTTTTCGATCTATGTAGAGCAAAATGAGTATTTCGTATGCCACACCTTTTAAGCAAAGACGTGATTAAACCAAAGAAGAGGCGTGAAACTGCCAAAAAGTGGAGTGCCCTTAAATATGTAAATAATCTGATGATTGTCTACAAAATAATATAAGGTATTTAGTTTTACGCATTTTAATATTGTAACATTGTAAATGCATGATGGCCATGTTTAGAAATAATATATTTGAATAATGTAGTGTCACGTGACCGGACACAGGACAGAGGATAGGGGATAAAGGTCGTGGTCTTTTGGTCGTTGTCCGTCGGTGCGGCTAACAGCCGCCGACATATTATAACGTGGCCATCAGTTTGTTTTGTGGATGTGATTTAGTAAAATAAAAACGTTTTCATTCTAAACTGTTGTCGGTTAAATCATTTGTGAACGATCGTGATTTAGACAAATACTTGAATTCATTCACTGCTGTACTTAGGCTAGCTATTTACTCAATATAAGGTGCGAATGCAACTGTGCACAACCGAACCCCTTTTGCAGACGAGTCATGATAAAAGGTTGTGTACAAGCCCGAGTGAAGTTGCAAGATGCAGAAAGATTTGAAAAAAAACTGAACACTTTTTTCCAGTGAGAGGCCAGAGCTTCAAGCCATGCTATCAAGATTTCAGTATCATTAAGAGGTCACTGAAAGAGTAGATCGTTTATACACAATGAGAGATATAATGTAGAGAGCTATTCATAGCTCAAATAATCTCAACAAGTTCATTGTGAAGTGCATTCAGACTGCAAATATCTTCGATTTCGAAAGCTGGTGGCCTCAGTTTTGTTCCAAGACTGCAATTTCCGAGGAGACTGGAGGTAGAATCATCCTTACAAATTTCATGAAACATGTTCAGGGGAATCCTAATGTGCAATCTCTATTTGATGGTAACAATGTTCACATATCTTTTATGATAATTTGTAGTAAAAAGTCCAGATAGTTTTTCTTGATTTCTCAACAGGTGGCTAAATTTGACCGAAGCTCTTTCTTTATGAACCAGTTCAGCTGTTGTTGAATGGAGTGGGGTAGGCCGGAAGCGCGGCAGACTAAGCGTGGCTGAGACTACTGAAAAAGCCTCTTGGAACTGTACATGACTGTTCGTCACGGTGTATCTATTGTGAAATACCGAGTGCTGTTTGTGGTCCGCAGACAAAATGTTGAATTTAACTGGGGTCTGTCCTTTGAAGCATGTCAATGGTGTTTTAGAAGGATCACTGAAGGGATCATTAGAAGGCGCCAGAGTATTAGACTAATGTTTCTCCAGTAGTTTTTGTAGCAGGTTGAAGCTATTGACCTCGTTAAAAATGCTTGCAGTTTATTTGTGAAGCTGACGAATTGTTGTTGTTTCCAGTGTGGAACATATGTCTGTTGCAGGTTAATGAAATTAGTGAACTACTGGAGAGGATAGTGGCAACAGTTAAGGTGTGTTGCAACGGAAGGGAAGCATTATTGCGTTTTCATTATAGATTTTTTTTTTTTTTTGAGTGAAGCATTAAAAGGTGTTCACCTATTGGGTTCTACCCTGGATCGAAATGCCAGTGGGTTTTATGATTATGGTTTGTCCGATAAAGGAGATAAATCAAGAAGATTTTATTATGGTTTTATAAAAATAATAATTTCAGATATTGTATTTGTTATTACTAAGGTCTCTTGTCTTAATAACATCCTGCTTAGTATTTGTTTATCAGAACTATATTATGGAAGTTGAAGGTTGGAAATTGCTCTTTGATAAGATTTTGCTGCAACAATTCAATTTTTGTATTGTATCCTGTTAGTCATCTTTACATTAACCTGCAGTCTTTAGGTTGCACTAGTATTGGTATTTACACTTATGGCCATTATTGTGTAATTTCATCAAGAAATCTGACCTGGTATTGCATACTCAATCAATCGACTCCACGAGTAACTATTTTGGGCCAACTCTGTGCTTCCATTACAAGTGTTAAATGCAAAGCAAGGTTGTTGAGACTAATCCATAGTCTACAACTTGTACAGAGAACCAAATGGCAAGATCATGAAGTAGTACAGCTGTGGATGAAGGTGGTGACTGAGGTAGCGTACAGAGTGTTTAAGCGACAGGTACCTTACCGGGTCACGATTACGTATTCGACTCTCTGAAGGACCAACTGATTGGTCTACAGTGAGAAACTGTGAAACTGCACTTACCGGGCGAAATTTCGCAGTATGTCATAGAACCTGAAGACTACAGACAGGGCCTCCTTGGTGTGCAGGCTGATGATGCGCGTCATGATATCACGGGCCAGTGCCAGGTCCGGTGCGATTGGCTCCTCTTTGGGAGTCGACCAAGACCGACCGTGAGCTGCTGCTGGTTCCGAGGAGTGATACGCACCACTCCCCGCCCTCTGCCCTTGTCCTCCACTTTGACCTTGTCCCTGACCTTCACCTTGTCTTTGTCCATATCCTTGACCCTGTAGGGGCGCAGCAGTCGTGTGACAGACTAACAGCAGGACACCTGTGGGTCAAAGAAACATCCAGTTATATTACAGTGATTTACCACATATTCAGCGATTCAGCTCACTTGGTTCAAGTACATACATTGGCGTTAGGTGAATGTCATGGAACCGAACAGAATAAACACATTTAGAATGGTCCTCTGTACAGAATGTTGGTATGCTGTTGATATCATCAAGGGATGATGGTATGCTGTTGATATAATCAAGGGATGATGGAAGAAAGATGATGTATCAGATTGGTATAGAGAAAGCAAGACTGGAAAAGACTGGACCGATGATAGAAACACTGTTTCTGCGCAAGATCTGAAATCATATTCTGCAGAGAAACTTATTCATGCACAAGCTGTTGACTTTGTATAACTGAATAAGAAAGTTGTTGTGGTATGGTTTCAAAGAGAATGGATTAGGCGAGTGGTTTGCTGTTGGATGTGGGTGGACGCATACACAATGGAGGCAGTCAAATGGTGTCACAGTTCTTTATTATTAACCACAGACAGACTTAGTGCAGAGTTACAGCAGTTAGCAGACAAGAGGCAGTGGGTGCTGAATCCTCCAACCAGGTGTGCCACTGTCGACACACCACTGTCAGCTCTTCTCGAGGTGGCAGTACGGTGGTAACCAGTTGGCTGTTGCTGTGTCGGGGTGGCGTGACAGTGGCCAGAGTGAAGCAGGCCGATTGTCGCGTCCTGGCACAGCCTTACTATACCAGAATGAAGTAAGTGCGAACTGAGTTGCGCAATCGGGACATTAACGACAATGGGTTAATTATAAATTGCTGTCAACCTTTATATCGAAGATGAGAGGGAGAGAATCACCTTGGCTTGAAGCAAATCAGTTTCCTGAAAATAGGTTATAGAATTGCAATAGGCAGAAAAGATTGGTTAGTTTCTATCAAGTTTATTCTCACATATACTTAGGTGAGGTGTTGGACCATAGACCCCTTAGTAAGATTCAGTCTATTTATTCGGACTTGCTACTTCAAAGCTAATTGCCGGTACATATAAGAAAAAAGTACAAAACAATCACTTGTTATTGGTTAGCACTGAAATCTTTCTAAGTAATTGAGACAAAGACTGACAGCCTCTGTTCAGCAATATTCCAATGAATCTCTAAAAATCCTACTTGACCTGCAGTTCCTGAGTGTCCACCAGAGTCTAACACCGTCTTCTCGTAGTTGAAGTCTGTATCAGCTGTATCGGCTGCTATGGGCCTACTCGGCCCCGCTGGCGTCTCACTGCGGAATCTCCAAACTGCCGGCACTGGCTCTGAATCTGCATCTGAGTCTCTACTTCTAGCTATTCCGTTGCCTGGCCTTTTATTTCGTTTCTCATGTACTTGGGTGCACACGAGTTAATTTGTTTCACATGACCCTTTCGTTTCTAAGTGACCTGATTGCACAAGAATGCCTATGGTTCCACACGACACTTTCGTTTCTAATTGGTCAGCTTGCGCAAGAATGCCTTCGGTTCCACACGACACTTTCGTTTCTAGCTGCACACAACTTAATTGGTTCCACATGAGTCTTTTCCACACATGACTGATACTCTCTTTTGCTGTATTTTCGCCCTGGTGTTTTCGTCTTCCACTGCGCAAGTTTGATTCATGCTGCTTCGTCTGGCAGAAAGTCAAACACTAAGTTATTTGATCAACAAGCCGTACTTGGCGGCCTCCACCGCTTATCTTGTCCCTACGTCCTGGTGGACTATTTCTTAATGTCAGCTGGCTGTTTGACTATGGAGCCTGGACTCTTATTATGGTCACAAAAGCAAGAATAAAAATTAAAATATTCTATGGTCACAACAGGATGACGAACCACGGACCAATGGCTGAAACGCTGCATCTGGTAGTGTCGAGTTCAAGTAGCGTGAAGCTGGGAGGACTTCAGTTCGAACCTTGGACCATGACGTGGCGGCAGGCTCTCCTTTTGGCGGTCTCGCGAGGATGGTGGCAAAGTGAAGGCGACATGACGGCCAAGCTACCAGGAAGAAGTCGTCGCGTCAGTTCGAAGCTCGATTGCGGCGCTGGTAGATGCGTCAGAAGAGTGTCGGCAATCCCATGGCAGAGACCGACGATACACGGCAGGCGACGACGAATAGCCCAGCTGTGCCGCTGACCTGCTCGACTACCATGGGTTTATGTATACGGCCAAAGGGGTTTGTTAATGAGGAAGATAAGCACTGCTGCATACTTAAGCGCTGTCGAAACGGCTGATCATTGCCTGGAGAACTGGCTCGAAATTGAGGAAGCCGTCAGCAAGGCTAAATGCTGTCTCGATTGGCTGTAATGCTCTCCCTGAACACAGGATCTGTGCGCTCCGGTCTAGGCCTGCAACGTTACAGTTTGTTACCCTGCTTTTAAGCTAATGAAATGGATTGCTGTCAGTGTTTATTGTTATATTTCAGTGTTGCATTGCTTCAGTTATGAAGTCATAGCTGCTGAGGAGCGATTAATCGCATGTGTGTTGGTGCACGGACGTTCACAAGCAGGTCAAGCTGTGACCGAGGTGATGAGTGCATTGAGTGTTCGCTTTGAAACGCTGTACCTTTAAAAACAACCATGTTTGATAGGAAGAAATGTGCTTTGGTTTTGAGCAATTTTAAAGATGGGCTGCATAGTTCATGTTTACAAAATAATAAAAAAATGCGAGAGGACACTTTTGCCACCGTCGCTCAATCAGTTGAGCAGTCTCCAATGAAATCCACTTAGAGGAGAGCAGCTAACCACTAAGTTCCGCAATCAACGATGCATGATCACATTAAAAAAATGGAAAATGAAAGAATTTAGACAGATATTTACAAATGAATAATCTGGTAGACTGACATGCTTTGTTGGTACAATTTCCAAAAATCGTGTTTCCCTCAAGATTGTTATTTTCTGATGAAAGTGCGACATACCACAATTCACACAAGAGTAATGTGGTATTCTGGTTTAAGTCAGGTCCCAGTTATATGTGAGATTGAGAAAGGAATCCATCTCATGTTTTCCACATCTACATACCAGGGCGTGCTGTTCTCGATATCGATCGAGGTATTATATACCATGCATATTACTCGGTCAAGTTTCCCACTTCGCTTGTTGTAACCCTCTGCCACTAGAGGGCTCCGAATTACGGGGTTTAACATGGCAGTGTGTAACACAAGTAAATCGATGCGTGACAAACAGGGTGCTGTAATCGAGTTTCTAACCGCAGAAAACTTCGTCCACACATGTACCACCCTCTGTTTTAGAATGCCAATGCAAGGCCACACACGAACGCTGCCACATCGGCATCAATCCGATGCCTTGAGTTCACTGTCATCGATCATCCTCCATACTTGGGCCCATCCGATTTTCACCGGTTTCCAGTACATAAAGAACACCTTCTAGGACTTCACTTTAGTAATGATGAAGCAGTGCAAGCGAAAGTGAGGCTGTACTCTCCAGACTGAGACACACAGACTCAAACGGGTCACCAAAAGGCATAAAGAAACTGGATTCCTGGCCAGTTCACACCGAGCAGAACTAACCCGTAACTCGAGAAATGATTTTCCTGTAACATACACCACAAGGTGGGGTCTCTGGGACCCCTAAGTTTAAACCGAGATTTAAGGCAAAAATCATATGAAATTTTTAATTTGTGCTGTACAACATTTATTTTTACAATTGTTTAAATGCTCCTAGTTTATTTTATTGCAATAAACAAAGCCAGTAGCATTTTACTATTTATCACGCAAAAACACATAATTTTGTGTGATTCTTTTAAACAGTACACATAAATGGACTGTTAGAGTACTGAATTTTACACTCTGAAAAATTGTATAATCTCTGTAACAAATAAATTTCCAAATAAATTTATATTCCAGAGGTTAAATTTGCACATAAAAATTATACCCAATAGGTACAAAAAGAAAGTCTGTCAAATTGACATTCATTGCTGGGAACTACATGTTTCTTATGACACAGAACACATTAGATTTTAACAGGCACTTTACGTATTTCATTCATGAAACGGACAGATCCCCATCAAAACTTGCCTGAAGTTGTTCCTCTGAATGATACTCTTGTTCGATAGCAGAACTGTGATCACTGGTTAACGCAAAATAGTCATCTTGTTCGTTTATTTTTTCTTCCATATCGTCACCGACACCTTCCTCCATAGGCCGACTAGCAATTTCATAAAATTCGGGAAAGTTAAAACTGACACATTCGTGCGAACACATTTTGAGCTATAGGGTACCGTACTGAAAGAAACTGGTACGTAGTTCACGAGGCGCGGACTAGGACACTCCAACACCTGTCAGTAACACGTGTCAACAATAAACACATAAGGCGATAACGCAACCGACAGCAAAACATCGTAGGCTTGGCAATTTAAGGAGGGTAACTACAGCCATAATTTTTCTCGAGGGCATGCAGCTTTACTGAACGGTTAAATGATGATGGCGTCCTCTTCGGTAAAATATTCCGGAGGTAAAATAGTCCCCCATTCGGATCTCCTGGCGGGGACTACTCAGGAGGACGTTGTTATCAGGAGTAATACTCTCCTTCAAATTCTGAAGGTGGTATGGGTAAAACACAGGGAGCGAATGGCTATTTACAATTTGCACAGAAACCAGATGGCAGTTATAAGAGTCCAGGGACATGAAAGGGAAGCAGTGGTTGGGAAGGCAGTGAGACAGGGTTGTAGCCTCTCCCAGATCTTATTCAAACTGTATATTGAACAAGCAGTAAAGAAACAAAAGACAAATTCGGAGTAGGTATTAAAATCCATGGAGAAGAAATAAAAACTTTGAGGTTCGTCGATGACATTGTAATTCTGTCAGAGACAGCAAAGGACTTGGAAGAGCAGTTGAACGGAATGGATAGTGTCTTGAAAGGAGGATAAAAGATGGACATCAACAAAAGCAAAACGAGGGTAATGGAATGTAGTCGAATTAAGTCGGGTGATGCTGAGGGAATTAGATTAGGAAATGAGATGCTTAAAGTAGTAAAGGAGTTTGGTATTTGGGGAGCCAGATAACTGATGATGGTCGAAGTAGAGAGGATATAAAATGTAGACTGGCAATGGCAAGGAAAGCGTTTCTGAAGAAGAGGAATTTGTTAACGTCGAGTATAGATTTAAGTGTCAGGAAGTCGTTCCTGAAAGTATTTGTGTGGAGTCTAGCCATGTATGGAAGTGAAACATGGACGATAAATAGTTTAGACAAGAAGAGAATAGAAGCTTTCGAAATGTGGTGCCACAGAAGAATGCTGAAGATTAGATGGGTAGATCACATAACTAATGAGGAGGTATTGAATAGGATTGGGGAGAAGAGAAGTTTGTGGCACAACTTGACTAGAAGAAGGGATCGGTTGGTAGGACATGTTCAGAGGCATCAAGGGATCACCAATTTAGTATTGAAGGGCAGCGTGGAGAGTAAAGATCGTAGAGGGAGACTAAGAGATGAATACACCAAGCAGATTCAGAAGGATGTAGGTTGCAGTAGGTACTGGGAGATGAAGAAGCTCGCGCAGGATAGAGTAGTATGGAGAGCTGCATCAAACCAGTCTCAGGACTGAAGACCGTAACAACTACATGGGGGGTATGGAAACATTCCATCACAACTGGCCTTTGGGAGCGAATTCGAAATTTTTCGCTTGGTCTGAAATACCACACATCGTGAGTTAAGAGTTAACCATCTTTAAGTACGGTACTGTCTTCATAGATAATTTCAAGCAAGTGTCTAGGAGGCTAAAAGCTTCATGATCCAAGTAGGCACCGGATTACACTGCCCCGTTGCTCGTGGCTGCTAACAAGTTATACACATCTCGATGTATTTGACACACGACGATTGACTGATGCACGTCGTAACCAGGCTGCACACGACGAGAGCCGTTCCTTGCTCGCTGGTAGCAACCGTCAACGCTGCAGGAAAACGCGGGCCCCCAGAGCCGAATGGTGTTAATTCGGTGCATTTGGCAGGACGCCGAGAACCCAGACACACCCGTCCAACTCCGTGTCCGACACGCCATCACACAATCCCAGCCCCAGAGGGAACACGTAATTCAGCAGAGATGATACGACAAGGGCCAGAATCAGCGGAACGCGTGCGCTAGTGGTGCCAGTAAGATCACGCGCGCTTCCTCACGGAAACCACCACGGCTCGGTTCCTTGATATTGCTATATTCCTTCCACGAAGTGTCACACAAACATTTGCAGTCCTCCAGAAAACCTTTCGTCGAAGTTTCATCCGGGTTGCAATCATTCATGTTAGTTCTATTTGAACAGCGGCAATTCTCAAACGCTATGATAGAAGACGAACTTCAGTCGGGCAGTTGACACGAAAGAGCTACACATGGTACAGTTTCTTCCCGGAAGTGGTTGGTGGGATCTGCTGTTGGGTGGTCAGACCAAGCCGACTGCCTGACAAACAAAATTAGTCCTACAAACGAACACACACACAACACACACACACACACACACACACACACACACACACACACACACACACAATTTGTCGTTCCGTCGGCAGATAAATCATAGCGTGCGTCTTGGAGCAGGGAACATGCACGTGCATATGGATTCCTGTCACTTTCATCGTCTCCATCTTGCAATTAGGCAAATGCTTTTGCTTGATCTCTACGTCATTAAGCTTTATGTTATGAACTCTGTTTACAAACACTGTGTCACCTCCCCCATAAGAAAAAAAAAGAGTCTCTGACTGAAAGTGGGGTACCAGCTGCCTCATTCCATGTTTCTCAGCACCTACGAAAATTTTCCCAAGAAGTTTGGCATGCAAACATATTCGGTCTCTTTTTAGCATGCAACTCACGTTGCAGTCGCACAAGTTCCCATAACTATAACTCGCTCACACCCTGTAACGCATCGTTCTAAGTCGCTCATAAGCACCCACTCACACTTACCCATTCTCACTCACTCATTGAGCCAAACTCACTGTCATTATAGCTTTGTGTCTCTCTGTCACTGTCTCCTGTCCCAAAACCTTCGTTCTGTGCCACTACTACTGTCTCCTCTACTACTGTCTCTTCTACTACTGTCTCCTTGCTCTCTTCCGCTGCTACTGTCTCATTCATTCCTTCTCACTGCTTCTGTCTCTCTCACTGTCACTTCTCTCTTCCTCGTTGTCATTATCATAGACTCTGTCTCTCATAATCACTGGCACTGAATCACTTACACTTTTTCCTTCCCTTTTTTCCTCTTGTCTCGAGCTAGCACTGTTTCCTTCACTTTTATGCTAGCTCTGTTTTGTCATTGTCAACTATGTTCCATTGCCACTGTGTCTTTCTATTTCTCTTACACTGCCGTTGTCTCTTTTCTTGTTTCTATAGCACAACCACAGTCTACTATCTCCTACTATGTATTACTTTTCCATTTCTCTCTCAATGCCACTGTCTCCTTCTCCCTCAGCATAAATAAATGAGAATATGTTCACGTGCTAAAATTTTTGAGAAAATTTTTAAAGGTTCTGAGGAAGGTAGAATTAGACATCTGGTACCCCAATTTTCAGTCAGTCTTTTAAATAGAAGGATATTCGCTTTTTTTGTGCTCTGTTTTCCGCTAGTTGCCTTCTTTCCCCTGCTACAGCTGGGCATGTCACTCATACGAAAAGAACTTTATCGATCTGTACAAGTTTCATAGTTTACTTCCGTGAAATTGAAATAAAATAAAACAAATTTTGCAACTCAAACCGTACATTATGCACATAAACAATTTAAATATGCTTCAGTACTACAACATGGCGTCCCCAGAACCCTTCTGATGATAACGGAGACACTTTCAGCATATTTCTCAGCGCTACATTACTTTACAAAATTCGTTTTCGCCTCACACAGGATTTTACGTGCGATTTTTAAGTGTATAGCTAAAGCACTGTGTCTTCAGACCACAAGTGGCCCATCGGGACCATCCGACCGCCGTGTTATCCTCAGCTGAGGATGTGGATAGGAGGGGTGTGTGGTCAGCACACCGCTCTCCCGGTCGTTATGACAGTTTTCTGTGACCGGAGCCGCTACTATTCGGTCGAGTAGCTCCTCAGTTGGTATCACGAGGCTGAGCGCACCCCAAAAAATGGCAACAGTGCACGGCGGCCCAGATGGTCACCCATCCAAGTACCGGCCACACCCGACAACGCTTCACTTCGGTGATCTGACGGGAACCGGTGTATCCACTGCGGCAAGGCCGTTGCCAGTTTTAAGTGTATAAATAGGATCATTTTTAACTTCTGTATGCTGGAAACATGTAAGGATATCATGAAAAATTTCAAGGTACTTCGAGATCGGGCTCTTAAGTATATATCGTAAAAATATCAGCCATTTGTTCTGGAATCCGCAGCTCGTTTTTTTTCTTTACTCAAAAACCACATTTTTGGGGCGTTTCTTGATAACGTATGAAGATTTTTGAAAACACGAAGATGGTGCTTCCATATACCGATAGAGTTTGAGCAGTTTTCTGCTCTTAGTTATTTAGACACTCGCTGCTGACGGCGAAAAACGCTTTTTATGGTTTTCTGAGGAACTGCCCATGACTAAGATGGTGCCTGCACAAGCCCCTTAAGGCGTACTGTAGACCACATCTAATGTAGAAAGAACCTACCAATTTGCTCCATTTGCCTATGCTACAGAAGTATGTAATATTATAATTTTTATCCTGTGCTGTTGGGTAGCTAAAGACGATCCTGCTGTTGGATATACAAACGGTTCCTAGCTCAACTTTTCTATCTCCAACAGAACCTGAGGTATGATCGCTTGAAAAATTCCATTTTTATGAACTACTTTTTGGAACATTTAGGTCGTACTTACTGCTGAATGTATAGCAACTGACTGTGTTACAAGAAGCCCTAATCTGAGGCATTGAACCGTTGCGTGCCAATGCAGTAAATCGACGTCATAGGGAGAGAGGTGCCATCATTGTGGTGAACACATATTAAGCAGTAAGAAGACTTGTTCAGAGTGCAAGAACGCTCATTCAGAAAGCTAACAAATGGAAGAAACTAGCCAGTGAAGTTTCGTGCAACGTCGTAATCTAGGGTGTTGAATCATCAGGTGTCAATGGAGGAAATTGATGTAATACGAAGAGATGTGCTGTCATTGTGCTGGCCAGACACTATAAAATATGAAGACTTATTCAGAATGCAAGAATGTTCACTCATCAGGCTGACAAAGCGGAAGAGGCTAGCTAGCCAGTGTCTCTGCAGAGCGAAACTGCACGTTACTAAAGCTCTTGCTAATTTCCTTCAGGAAAGAAATGTACCGATACCAGAAAATTGCGAGACCCAGCTACTAGGCCTGTTTCCTATCCCAGGGTGGGATGCTGGAGGGTTACTAACCTGCAGACTCTCATAAATATCCCCGAAACCAACTGCTCACTCTCAGATGTTCTCAGTTGTGTTCAGTCTGCTGATGTCCAGCTACAAGAAGGAGCTTATGTTGTCTTCCATCTACTCACGTAGGCCTTTCAAATAAACCAACCCGGCATTTGCCGGGAGCGATTTTGGGAAATCAAGGATGGCCGGACGCGGCATTGAACCGTCGTCCTCCCGAATGCGAGTCCAGTGTGCTAACCACTGTGCCACATCACTCGGTCCATGTAGCAGTCTACAAGCTTCTGTGAAACTGCAAATCACACTCTGGGGATGTGGTAATTGTGAGCTGCAGTGCCGCTCGCTGTTGGTGCTGGCTCTGATGTAGCGAACTGAGCACCTATAGACCAGTGGGCCTCCTGACGGCCTACTGATGACTGCTACAACAATGCTGTCCACAAAATGGCAACAGCTTTCGGTACTGCTTCTGACCTACAAGCGCTCACTCTCTCGAGCGACGCTCCAACTGCCGGCCGGAGTGGCCGAGCGGGTCTGGCGCTACAGTCTGGAGCCGCGCGACCGCTACGGTCGCAGGTTCGAATCCTGCCTCGGGCATGGATGTGTGTGATGTCCTTAGGTTAGTTAGGTTTAAGTAGTTCTAAGTTCTAGGGGACTTATGACCTCAGATGTTGAGTCCCATAGTGCTCAGAGCCATTTGAACCATTTTTTGACACTCCAACTACTGTTGTAGTCTGAATCAGAAATAATTCTACTGTCAATACTGATTCTCTCACGTGTCAGCGGGTGTCTAACAAGCATCCACTCACCTCACCACTGCTGATCCTCGCCATGGGTGGTGGTACATCGACTTCCTAATCTCTGTCTACCCTCTCCATAACATAATTCAACGGCTTACTAATCTGGTCATTGCAGCTATAACATTGACTGCTGCAGGACAGTATCAGATCAGCTTCAGGTTGCAATAGTTTTTGAGAAGACGCCTCATAAGTGGAAAATTTCATCATTCACGTAAGGTTGGAATTTTAAAATCTCTCTCGTGTTTTTGTTCCTGCAACTTTACTGCAGCAGGTATATTTTACGTTGTTTGATTCTTTACTATGTGCATTCTGCGAGAAACTTATAAGCTTTCACAACACTTTTCCCAAAATCCCTTATCTGTCACTTGTAAGTGTAGGATGTCAAAGTAGACCAACATCTAGCACCCAAAAGGGCATATGACACATTGCTTGACAAAAAAAGTGAAGCATCGAGAAGACATGGTCAGATGTCGGTACAGCTACATACACGTGAACATTATTGGAGGGGGCGGGGGGGTGTTCATGATGAGAGTTATCATTTTCTGAGACAGGCAGAATGGCCACCAGAGCACATTATTATTGTTTGTATTGTGCTGTTATCAGGGCTGATAGTGTATATACAGGGCATGAACGACATTGGATATAGAGTGATCACTGTGTATGTCACAGAGATGCTGCGTACTACCTGAGACAGCGTTATCGACACCTGAGAGAGAGAGAGAAAGGAGTCTCATCGTTGATCTCCATTTGGCTGGCTAATTGAATCATGCAGTGACCAGATTTGTGGGACATTTGAGTGTGACAGTGGCCCAATGCTAGACTACATGAGAAAGTGAGGGCAGGAATACCGTCATAAAGGTACCTTCGTTAAGGTTCCAATCGATCATATCTGTTTGCCACAAGAGGGGATGGCGCTATTGTGCAACAGGTGTATTGTAGCCCCTTTGAGATATGTGTGCCGCATCTGAGAACAAGTAATAGACTAAGTGCAACATTCTGTGTCATCTCGCACCATAGCTCAGAGTCTAGCTGGAGTAGGGAATTACCAATCCACTTGTCGACTGCCGTTAACACCACAACAATAACGGTAACGTTTGGAGTGGTGTCGCGACGGGGGAAGCATTGAATGCTGGTAAATGGACTCGTATGATTTTCAGCGATGAATTGTGTTTCTGCACTACCCAGGGTGAACATAGCTGGCGAGTATGGAAACCACATCGGGGATGTCCCTTTCTTCCATTGTTTTGGAGAAGCACTTGTACAGTAGTGTAACTCTTGGAGTTATGGTGTCGGAAACCGATTTCAGGTAGCAGCTGGTAATGACTGAGGGAACTCTGAAGACACGACGGTACATGATGGACATCTTTCATCATCATGTGTTATATCATTTTTGGCTAGGGCAATGCTTGTTCACACATGGAACATATCACAATGAATTGACGCTGCGATGTTGAGGTACTCCCGTGGCCATCTCTGTCCCATTATTAGAACACAGAATATCTGCCACCAGTTACAACAGTTGTGGACCAGCTAGCCTCAGCAGAGGATACAACGACTTTGTGACAGATTTGTCAACCGAATCAGGGTATGCATCTAGGCCAGAGGGAGGGAAACGTCATAGTGGTAAGTGGGATCATACTGCCAAGTTCTTTCGAAATTTCACTCGATTTTGTAAAGAAATATAAACATCACGTACTCTCTCAGCTGGTGCACTTTAGTTTCGTCTCTCCCTCCCTTTTTGGGGCTTCACTGTTTTTGTCAAGTAATGTGTTTCTGAAAACTCGACATTTAACGTCTGAGAGTGCCGCATTACCAGTATGTGCCTCTATGACACTGAGCAGCATACTAACAGGCAAGACACCACGTTAAGATGTCAAATATATAACAGTGTATTTCGCTTTAGATTGGCAAGTAACTGCCTCTGCACGTTTCAATGTCAGCTTTTACTCAATGAATACGTGTCCGGTTCATAAGAAATTTTTATCATTAGTAGCAGCATATTTTGGCAAACGATGGCAGTTTTGTTCGATGCGCCTAAATTATTAACGACACTAATTTACAAACAGGAGACCGAAACGCATCGTTTCCGAGGAGAACAGAAAAAAAGAACCGAAAGAATGGTGAGCTTGTGGGAGAAGAGAAGAAAATAAAAAAAAGTTTGAAGTTCTTTGGGGTCCATAGCTGGCAAAATTCAGAAAAAAGGTTTGCTTGTATAGTATCCTATTTATCGTTTTCTACTGCATCTCATGGCGTTGTTTGACATATGTAACACGCAAGTAAAATAAAGTAGAAGCAATTTTCTGATGTGTCAGTGCCCTTGCTTAGCTAGAATTTTGAACAAAAACAGCAGTAAAGCGAGCATTTCATGCAGTAATTTTGAAACTGTTGATTTTGTTTCTTCTCCAGAAGTTTGGAATATCTATGCCATCCATCAGCTCTTGAATGTGCAAAATCAGAAAATTTTTTTCTTTTGTATTCTGGTTGCACTTTCTGTTTCCGTGTTGTAGTTCTGCATGTTAAATGTAGAGTTTACATATACAATGTTGACAAAAGCGTAATATTTACTACACTAGAGAGAGACACCGCTGTTTCAGTAGCTTTCACAGTATTTATGGCTGTTTTTTTTTATTTTGTTTTTTAATGGACTTGTAGTCTGCAATTCACTTTGGAGGTGTGGCGGTGGGTCTTGTAGTCCTGTACCACCCTCTGACGATGATAGTACTACATGAGTCAGGCAGAAGAATTTTGCCTAACATGGGCGGGTGAAGGTGTGGCGGTGGGACTTGTAGTCCCGTACGCCAGGGCAGGGGTGATGTGTTTATGGCTGGTAAGCTTGGTGAAACTTATATAACCGAAAAAACAAAGTGACTGAAAGAAACACTCAATCTACAACCACCAAATGCTTTACAGTAAGTAATAATTCGAAATACATAAAGACCTTGCAATGTACTACAAAGAACTATTGACGATAGGGTACTACTTAGCGCACACGAAAGATTCAAGATTGTTACAATATCTGTCTCACTACTGTGCATTTATTATAAATTGTATAACTGATTAGCACAGGGTGGGTAAGGGAAACAAAATACAATTACATATGTGAAATATCTGGTTGCTTCTAAACAATCATATTGAAAGATGGAGTCAGTTTTCTGAAAGTAAGACACTATGCTGCTCTTTCAGTTAGTGCATTCAGATCTCTTTGTTTCTCATACGTAATGCGTACCACATGCTGGTAAGTGATCTCATACACTCATCTTTTACTCATGGGGACTATGTGTTATTATATTTAATGATGTTCCCTACTACTCTCTGTGGTGTATCAAGCCAACATATGATTTTAATTTCATCCATAGCTATTGTGAAAGTACTGAAACAACGTTCGCCCTTTGTTATATAGTAGATACGAGACTGTCGATATTGTTTAGCAAGAAGCTCTGTATTCTACACGTAATTTGTAAGCATCAGCGACTCATATCACTATTTAACTTCACATTGTATAATCCTATGTATTTGGAATTACGTATGAATTTCCTTGGCGAATGTAGGTCCGTTATTTCTTACCACGCCAGATTAATGAATGACTTCTTTGAAACAGTTATACTAGAAGACAAATTTGTAACACGAAATCTCAGTCAGAGAAAACAAAAAACTTGTGACCACGTGGAAAAGGTGCTTTTTTGTGTAGGTGGCCGATCGGTTCTAGGCGCTACAGTCCGGAACCGCGCGACCGCCACGGTCGCAGGTTCGAATCCTGCCTCGGGCATGGATGTGTCTGATGTCCTTAGGTTGGTTAGGTTTAAGTAGTTCTAAGTTCTAGGGGACTGAGGACCACAGCAGTTAAGTCCCATAGTGCTCAGAGCCATTTGAACCATTTTTTTTTGTGTAGTGGAATGTTGTACTAGGAAATAACGTATCTAGGAACACATGACGTTTCGTGGCAATTTGTTACAACCCAGTGACTGACTGTAGAATCACTTGAAGGAATGGGCACTAGAAACCACCATAAGCTAGTTTCCGGTATTTTCTGTATTTTTTGTTGTTATGAGAGATGAGGTTGCGTTTTACGCCGCGTTTGTAAATATAACGAGTTCTGCATATTAAAGTGTTTTATAAAATATCGAAGGTATTTGGAGGATATTGTTAATTCTCCAGTTACAGCATTTTATGGCGATCAAAATGCCATATACTTCTAAAACTAGGTACATAACCTCGTCAGTCGTGTACCATCGAGTACACTGAAAGGAAGATAGTCCTCTACCAAGGAACGCTTGACATTAGCGAATGAGCTCAGTTTCTTTAATGTCGTAACAATTTTCCCTGTCTTGCATATCGAAAATTTTTGTTGTTGCCTGTAGTTTCTATTTCAAAGTGTTTTTAAGTTGTTAACTGGTTTTTATAATACTTCTTAATTTGATTTCGCTTGATTATTATTGGCGTGTAGCAGAATAACAATGTAACACATGTACCACCAAACATTTTCATGAAAGATTTTATCGATTGCAACACTTTTAAATTCCAATAGAATACTTGTTCCTAGGTACGTTAGCATTAGGTACTTTGAGATCTTACTTGTCAGCATTAATTTTTGTACTCTCAGAAAAAGACTGCAGCACACATAAAGTGAGTGCCATCGTTACAAAACGAAGTAAGAAAACATATTAATCTTCTATTACGGGGCTGGCTAGAGGCGAAATTATCTGAAGTTTTCCAAGATACGACACTCTCCCTAATAATTATGACGGTTCACGAAGCACTCACAGCCAAGACATCTAAAATAATATGTCGTCATGTAATTCAGAACACTTACCTTGCGAATCCAACCCTAGAAACTGACAAGCCTTTCTCCAACGGTCTTGTGCTGATCGCAGGGCACTCGGCTCTCACTAAATTTGACAGTTTTTGTGATAATCCCAAAAGGTTGAGCAAGACATAATGACTGACTGCAGGAGTGCCACGTACAGAATTTTTGTTTTTACTGAGTTAAGAGATTCAAGAACCCCCTCCCCCCCCCCCCCCCCCAAGTCACCTTGTCGATCAATTGCCTTTCACACTGGAATGTTCTCTCCTGTACTACATCAAAGAGTCTGTGCGTATACCGATTCAGCGATACATTGCGATCCAGTGTTACATCTTGATACATGGTGTAGAGATGAAAAGCTGCGATTTATGATGCGGTATTACTCCATAGCAGACTTGCGTAACGCTGTTTAGGCTTATCTTAAGTATCAAAGCCTTTCGCTTGTCACAGCGGCTCATGATCAAGAAATAACTGCGTTGCTGGGTCAAAATTATTCGATATACAATCCCCCTCACAAACCATTTCTTAAGATGTACCTTCATCTAGAAAGACGCAAAGACGAAAGCAAAATGTCATTAATGTGGCGTCGCACGATAACCTGAAATACATGCAACAGAAATGGTACTGACAGCGAATTACCTTAAAAACATTTATACACCCACAGGATAAAGTAGTCATCGTTCTTTCAATCTGCTTTCAATTTGCTGCATATATTTCCACGTCAAATGGTGTATTTTTGGGTAATAACACTCTGCTATTCGTCACGAGAACATCTCGTTCCTCGAAACCTAAGAATACTTCGAACTTTTACATCCACCCAACACATCCACTGTAGTCATGTGTGAGCAATTCTTGACTTTATAAATCAGTCTGAATATCGATGGCTTATAGGTGATTCCACTTTTACGTGGTTAATGATTTTTTCCTATATCTCTTCAGTAATATTCTTATGAATTAGGTAGAAAACGTTGTAAACTGTGTTATTGATCCACTTTTACGTGGTTAATGATTTTTTCCTATATCTCTTCAGTAATATTCTTATGAATTAGGTAGAAAACGTTGTAAACTGTGTTATTGATCCACAGAAAGCTAATGTACAAATATAAAGCTTTAATTATATATTTTTTCCTGAGTAAATGTAAGCCAAGCTGTGCAACGAACTTGCAGAGCTAAGAAACAAAATAAAGAAGAAGAAATACGCGGAGTGCTATTACTACTGTATATGCAGTTTAATCGCAGGTAATATACATCGATCGTACTGACATTCTAGGTAAACACTTTGCTTCTTGAAAGTTGAGTTTTTCTCATGAAGTTATCAGGGATGTAACATCATTTGATGGAAACATCAGCTGTTCGTTGTCGAGAGTCTGTTAGAAACACTGTTGTGATTTACTAACCCTATGAGGTCGTATTTAAATACCATACTGGTTGCCGTGAAATCAGATTTAATACATACAATCTAGAGCAAGGTTTTCCGCTCGAAAGAGCCCCCGAAACAAACATTTGCTTAAATTACACTTACAGGCTTTACATAAAATCGGGAAATGAAATGAAATGAACATGTCAAACGCTTTTTCATGGGGAAATAAAGGTGAATTACAAAAGGTGATCGAACTGACCGCACTCGACTTCTAACACAGTTGAACACGACGCTGCAGGTTCTCGAATGTTGCTGCCAGAATGTCTGGTGTCACTGCCCGGATGTCACGCGTGATGTTATCTCGTAAATCATCCAAGTTGTGTGGTTTATTCCTGTAGACCTTGCCTCTTGGACCACCCCAGAGGACGTGACGGGTGACGTTAAATCAGGAGAACTTGGGCGCCACAGTCCTTTCGAAATCACTCTGCCGGGGAAAAATGATTCGACTTCAGCCATGGTTACTCGAGACCTGTGGCCTGTGGCGCCATACTGTTGATACCAGACGGGAGTAAGTTCTTCATCGTACAACTGGTCCACAAATTACAGAAACATTTCGATAAAAACTGCACTTGTCACAGTAGACTTGAAAAAAATTGGTCCGATGATGCGACGCTGTGATGTTGCACAGAACATGCCAATCTTTTGTGAATGGAGTGGTTGCTCCACCAGTGCATGTAGATTTTCATTATACCACAAACGTACGTTCTGAGATTTTACGTAGCCAGAGGGGTGGAATCAAACCTCATCACTGAACCATGTGTATGCAATATTCTTGGCCTCAGAGCAATGGAAATGAAAATGCCGTCGGGTAGACCGTTCGCCTGGTGCAAATCTTTCGAGATGACGCCACGCCGGCGACTTGCGTGTCGATGGGGACGAAATGATGATGATAAGGACAACACAACAGGAGAAAACCTCCGACCCAACCGGGAATCGAACCCGGGCAGTTAGGTATGACGTGCCGTCGCGCTGACCACTCAGCTACCAGGGGCGGACCTCAGATCAACAAACTGCTGAAACCTACGGCAAATACAATGCGTCTGTCTTTGTCATTGACATTCAGTTCCTGAACAACTGTGAACCTATGTGGATGCACGCAGGTTTCTTCGCAGCTCTGTGGCATGTGCTCCGTGACAGAGGTCCACAATCGTTGTTTCACGCCAGTCACTTTTTCTTCTGATAATGGCGGCTTTCCCCAGCCGTGAATATCCAATAACGTTCTAGTCCTCTTCATGTTCTTCACTAACTTTTGTACGTAGCATTTAGACGGTAAATGCTGGTCACCAATCCGTTCAACAAACCTTCACAGACGTGTCTTAATGGAACCAATAATGTAGTAATGTTTCGCAAAAAACACGCGCTCTTCGACAGACTACCGATACATTATCACTGAACTCAGAACACTAAGCGCTAGCCACAACAAAGCGCCGAATTATACTGTTGCGTTCAATTCCAACGGAATTACTACACATGTTTGTGGGGCCTCTTTCGAGTGGGACACCCTGTATAATTGCTGTATGTACCAACTAGTATGATGTTTGGCCATACTAGAGCTGATAACAGTCTTCTACATATAGAGCAAACAACACTTTTTACATTGCCACGCATTTTCACTTTTTTTCTTCTTGAGTAGCACACAACACATCTTTTGTGACTTTTTTCTGTTGAAGGCATGGGCATTGGGAAAAGAGCCCATATTTTGCCTGAAGTCTCATGGGAGTGGTACTCTCTGATGGTCGCCCATGAACCGAGTACTCCGGCGGCTGTGCGCTCCATGGGTGTCGCTGCGTAGCGTTTGAAGTCGTTGTAGCAGATTTTGTTCTTTCCACTGATCTTGTGATACACAATGAATTAATCGAAAATTCGTAGCCTGCGTTAAGAAAGTAAAAAAACCTTTTCTACGCACCTTCATTGCGCTTTAGACGATTGGATACAGACAGAGCTGTCACCTGCTCTTGAATGTCTACGCCACCCATTCCCCTCTGATATTCAAGGGCAGACTTAGTTTTTTTCTTCTTTATTGTTCAGTTTTCCTGCTTAAGCATTGGTCTCGTTACAAATCAGTCCGAACAATAGATCCATATAATCTAAGTTGTTCAGATGGTGGTTGTGATTTATATTTATATAACCAATCTTCGCAAATACCATTGTAAACATTCAAGGGAAAGAGAACAGGTTATTTGTTATATTACTCCAGTCCCCTTTACCTTGGTTAGTCCGCATCGTGTACTAACACGTTTTGAACGAACCGTTACACACTCATCACTATCATCACTTGCATGACTGCTTTTGGAACTAGATTCATCTTGAAACACAGCTTGCCGTTATTCAGAATCCGAATCAGTGGAAGATAAATCTCTTGCTTCATTATCACTATTGAAAACACTTGTCAAATAGCATTTGTACACCCTTCTCATCATTACCAAGAGCTAATATCTTCTCCTTGTTCAAATGGTTGGCTCTGAGCACCATGGGACTCAACAGCTGAGGTCATAAGTCCCCTATAACTTAGAACTACTTAAACCTAACCAACCTAAGGACATGCCAGAGGCAGGATTCGATCCTGTGACCGTAGCAGTCGCGCGGTTCCAGACTGAAGCGCCTAGAACCGCTCGGCCACCAAGGCCGGCTTCTTCTCCTTGTCGGTTGTTTATTAAGGTCAGGCGGTGCGTAACACACCATATCTATACTTCGTTTTAAAATACGTTTAAGAGCACTCTGTTAATTAGAAAGTGAGCTACGTGCATGCATAGTGAGGCGGGCATTTGCGAGCTGAATTCGTCGGACGATGTACTAAATGCCGTAGCCGCTTCGTGCGACTACTGGTCGTCATTTGATTCGAATGGATTAAGAGGGTTGTTTGGAGAGAGCTTGACTATTAGCGCATATTATGTCAAGCTGAAAAATCTAAGACAGGGTTTCAGATTTAATGAGATAGAGTAAAATTAAACTCTTGCGAAGACAGTGTGAAATGTGAAGTCTTGTTGAGGCCAGCGTCCTAGCTGTCAAATGTGGAATGAAACTCCTTTCTACTTACGTCGATTACCGATTATAGGCGAATAAATGAATTTTCACTCTAATGTTATACACAATTCCAGAAAACAGGATAACAGGTGTTTTCCGGTATGACATGACAAACACCCTATTATTATAAAACTCTAAGGAAAAAAAAAAAAAAAAACACAAAGCTTACCTGCCGCTATCCAGCTTCTTGCCTTCATCTTCATGAGCCACTGTACTCAGGGACGCTAACAGTAATGCCTTATTTCTGTAACTAGCAGCGATATAACACGTTTGAAGTGTACACAGGTGTGCACTTTACTGTCAGGACGTTACAGTCGTGTCAAGTGCAGTATGTGTACGTGAGTTCTGCACTGTAACCGGGGCGATTTGTAAACAGTTTCTGGTCCATCTTTTCAACAGAGACAAGTACAGTCCCTTGTAATCCTCTGACTATGCAGTACGTGTTGTCAAATGTTTTCAGATAATAGTATTCCTTTCAAGCTTAACATTGGAAGGCTTGCGTGTGTATCAGTGTGTTTATTGAAAACCGTAGACTACACATATAAGTGGTTACATTCAAGATCTGTTTTATTCATGATATGCAAGATAAGTAATTCTAATGCCCCAGAAAGTCAGATAGGCGATCTGACTCGGAAATTAAATAGGAAATAGTCACAAAACATGCACTTTCATAAATTCACCGCAACAAAAAGAAACGTGGACCTGCATATCTAAATACTAGCTGCCAAACCCAGCAGTGCTCTGGTATTCATTTTGCCAATTTTCTACTTATTATGAATACAAAAATGATTTGTGTTTGGTGTGTAATATGGAAAAAATGTAAATTTCATGAATTCGTCAAAACACCTTTGCAATTATGAAACAGTCGTACAAAGAAATAAGCTTAATATACAAATGTATGAGTACAGTTGCTTCGCCTGTCTACAACGCTATTTTGTAAACGCTTCTATAGCAACACCTCTTCATAACTCAATAGACGGCTACTGTTTTTGCCTACAGCCTTTTCCGCCTTACAGTTGAAAACTGTCAAAAGCACTACTAGAGCTCAAAATTTCCTTAAGGTGAGTAGAATGTACGTCTTGGTAGTAAACAATAAATGTAATAAAGCTTCATGCATGATGAGACATTTTTTCATCCATCTCAGTATTTCTGAAATCATATCTCTTAAACTTTGGGTCGTACAATGATGTATTGGTGTAGGCACATTCAGCGGTATACGTGGATACTGCCTACAAAATATGTTGGGAATAGAGTTAACAACAAAGAAGTAATAAATTTAATTTTCATGAATGATGCGGTAGTTTTTCATGCATCACAATGTTTATGACACAGTATCTCCTGATCATACACAATTTTATAGGTACACTGTCTGCAAAATGTGTTGTGAATAGAGTTAGTAGCAAAGAAATAATAAATTTAAACGTCACGCACACTGTGGCAGTTTTTCATGCATCTCACTCTTTATGACATCATTTCTCCTGAACTATGACAGTTAGGTGGTTCTTATCCCAACAGCTATCGTTGCCTGACAGTAAGGGATATGTTTACCAAGTTTGGTAGATATTGGTCCAGTGGTTTAGGAGAAGATGTCGAACATAAATGCATACATACATCCAGTTTTATAATGTGTGTGGATTTGCAAGCAGCATATGAGGGTACTGGTTCGTGAATGCAACAAAAGGTTAGCCTTCCATTTGTTGCGTACAGCTGTGCAACGAGGCAGTCTCCTCGTATGCGTATGCATAAATTCAGAATGCAGAAAATGATTAATCAGTAAGGTCATGTAAAAATTCTAATTCCCTTCGTACATAACATTGCACTAGTAAAGTGAGCCGACGTCACATTATGTTCATTGCAACAGCACAGGAATACTTAACTTTTTATCAGCGTACAGAGAATTTCTGTTGATTGTTGTTATTTCTCAATCGCAGCTCAGCAGCTCAGCAGCTCAGAATGACTTTGACCCATGTGGTTAGTGTACTTAAAACAATAAAATGGCAGCCAGCCAGCGTGGCCCTTTCAAGTGAATTAAATACTAGGAATGATGTGGTTCTCGATAAAATGTAGTCTTGAGAGGTGAATTTAACAAGCAGTATATTTTAAATGAACAAAAAAACTTCACAACCACATAGGGATATTTCAGCCGACAACAGACCAACTGAACATAATCGGAAGTACATGATTCTGATTCCTTCAGGAGAGTCTAACA
The DNA here is from genome assembly GCF_021461395.2 of Schistocerca americana. Taxonomy (NCBI): domain Eukaryota; kingdom Metazoa; phylum Arthropoda; class Insecta; order Orthoptera; family Acrididae; genus Schistocerca; species Schistocerca americana. Next base: position 393,697,408 of record NC_060122.1, on the reverse strand, counting down.
TCTTAGAATTTATAATATCATGGAGTGAAACAAAGCAACATGTGACGCAATACCCAGCTTCTACACAGTTCGTAACAGCAACCCAAGAGCGCCTATTGTTTCTCGGTAGCACGTGATCTGATACTTACTCGTAGAATAATACAAGGGATACTCACAAACCAACCTCGCCACTCAAAGCTAACTTCATCACGGCAAACAAACTGATTTGGTCGCATCTGATTCCTTGAACACTGTAATGTCTGCTCAACAGCGTGAACCTCAGCCAGACAAACGGAGCCTCCTTCGAAACATCAGAACACAGCGTGAAGCGCCTCTTGGACTTTCCCATACCAGCTCCGAGCAAGGAGATAGGAATCAAAAGATAGGAACAAAAAGAATAATGGCGAACTACTTTCAAGCAAAGAAGACGTGATGACCCAACACCCACAAACGAGTATTACTGGTCGAAAGCAAACCGATTCGCTAAGGATCTGTCACACTGATCAAGCAAAGAGGTAGCTTCTGCCGATAAATCGAAACTGATTAGAGCTAATTCTCGTTGAGTGCAGTAAATATAAGCACCGTGACTCACAGAAAGCAAAATATTCTGTGAGGAAATGGAAGTGCTGAGTTAACAGGCACTTTTCAATATGAAAAGGTAAATAACATGACTACTGCATCGCAGCGATTATATAATAATGCACGTAATATGTAGTTACAGTAAGTTGAAACGCTATTGTCTTTCTGTTTCGCTGATGCACAGAAAAGTGCAGAAAGTTGCGCTTCTTCTTCCACTTTCCATATTGAGTCACTTACTGCTTGCTGAGATCCCCTTCCTTACGTTAGTCTTCCCCGAATCATTTTCCTTATCCTGCCAGAATGGTTTAGTTTGATCAGCAGTCTTCTTGGTTCCATTTTGTGTAGGTGTTCTACCTTCTCTAACTGTCATAGAAATTTTATTGCATTCTGTCAACAGTTATGATTATGACTGTCTTGTTACGACCATCTTCATCATCTCAGTGCAGCACTTGTACACTACTTCCTCAATTTTTTGTTGGACATTTTCCAACGCCTGTCTTACTCTACAGTTTCTACTTGTTAGAGCCTCCTCTAAATTAAACGAAACCAAGTCCGCCCGAACAGGCCTCGGAACGTGCAACTGTAGCGACCGAGCATGTCATGCTCACCCGATAAAACGTCACTAGATGAGGATATGGTGGGGCACATGGTCAGCTCACAGCGCTGCCGGCCGTTGTCAGTTCACGTGATCGGAAATCCTCCCTCTAGCACCATGGAAAATTTTCCGCTATGGCTTAACACATATCCTATCATCCTGTCCCTTCGTTTCGTCAATGTTTTCCATATGTCCCTTTCTTCGCCGATTCTGCGGAGAAACTCCTCATTCCTTATCAATCCACTTAATTTTTAAGAACTCCTTAAAGACATTCATCTCTGAGCTTTGCTTACATCCATGGAGTTTTAAATATTCGTATTTGAAACCGATGACTTACTACAGCGTAACAGCAATCGTAATAATTGAAGCGGTGCACTTTTTGTTTAATTTTTCCCAATCTTGTTGAATGTTCTTCATATCTTTCCACGGTTGTTCTCCGTTTTTATTTCGTGATTATCCTGATCATGAGAGATTTCACAAGCCAAATGTTTCAAATGTTTCGCTTTTCCGAACCACAACTTTTGTTCGAACACTGTATCTGCCCCTGAAAGCCATTTTTTATATTTTTGAGCTGATATTTTTATATGAAACCTATGTTATTAAGTTTCAGGAAACGAAGTTTATCATGACGATATCGTCATTTAAAATGGTTTCGGTCTATTCGCTGTTTGAAATTAGAGCTTTCGACGAATACCTGTGTCGCCTTCGTCAGGAGCGACTGACTGTCGTAACTGCTACTGTAGTGGCCGTTTATAACCAGTAGTAGCCCTGTGATTGCCTAACAGACACCGTCGTGACGTCATGCTGCCAGTGATAACGGAGACATCAGCGGTGTTGGAACGCTAGTGGTGGCAGCGCTCCCGTTAAAATATAAATATTTCATCGAATTTCACTGCATATTCTGAAAACCGAGAGCCCGCTTCCACGCACCGCTAAGATAATAACCGCTATTTCAATCAGAGTTATTATATGTGCGTTAAGATTTTCAGCAAAGTTTTATTTTTATTCAACAACCCATGATACTCCGAGACCTCGTTTTAGTGAGGAGTAGAATTTCTGCACAGGGACCGGAAATAGTACGAATTATCTGAGTGACGTAATCGTTTTGAACTGATAAGGAATGTTGTAAAATCCCAGGGACTCTGAGACCAAGACTATCCTTAATAGGTCACAACATTATTTTTCTCACCGTCGTAAAATAGATCACGTACTCACTACAAACAAAGGATCCTACTTATCTTCCTAGACGTAGCTCTGCAGAAAGGAAGGAGAATGATAGGTTAGTAGTCTAGACTCGTGGTCTAGGGGTTGCGTCTTTCACTCGGTGTCAAAATGTCCTCGGTCCCCGGTTCGAACCGAGCCAGTGCTCAAAAGTAATATAAATATAATCAACAATGGTGGCCAAAAACTTCTGGTACAAGGAATCACCATTGTTCTGCCACCTGCCATGTCAGTGAGCGCGTAGAAGCGGGAGAGTTCCTGGGCAACATCTTGCCCTTGGGGTGAGAAACTGCCCCTAAAAGACGAAAGAATCAGCAATGATCAACGGCATGAGGATGCAGGAGGCAATAGAAACCAATGCATTAAAGACACACAATGTGTACCACAGGACATGGGGCCTGTAGTTTAAAAAGTTAATGGTCTTTCCATTGGCAAACTATTCCACTTGGATCTCCGAGAGAGAGAGAGAGAGAGAGAGAGAGAGAGAGAGAGAGAGAGAGAGAGAGAGAGGGAGGGGGGGGGGGGGGGTAGAGGTAACTATGAGAAGCAAACTGTTTAACCAACGAAAGAGTAACATACAACAAGTCGCAGCGGGAAATGTCGGACGTTTGGACGTGATGGCGAAAATAGAAATTTGAAGAGGGGAATGGTAAGGTTCAGTCAGATAGAGTAGGGATAAGTGACGTGAAATGTAAAGAAGATAAAGATTTCTGGTCCGACGAATACATCGTAATGTCAACAGCAACAGAAAATGGTGTAATGCTAGCAGGATTCTTTGTGAACAGGAAAGCAGGACAAAGAGTGAGTTACTGCGGACAAGTGATAGGCTTGTCCACATCATAATAGTCAGCAAAGCAACGACAACAACAATAACTCAGGCATACATGCTGATTTTACGAGCATAACATGAAGAGATAGGAAAATAATTTGGGGATACTGAATAAGTTATTTAGCAAGTAATCATGTGGGACTGGAAAGAGTAGTAGTTGAAGAACTAGAAGAATGAGTTAAAAGATAATATGGGTGTGTTAGCAGGAATCAAGCACTAGAAAGAGTAATTAAGTTTTGCGATAAGTTTCTGGTAATAATAGAGAATAAGCTCTTTAAAAATTACAATGGAGATATACTTGAAAAATGTCCATAGATATAGGAAGATTCCAGGCCGATTACGTTACGGTCAGACAGAGATTCCGAAATCAGATCTTGAATAGTAAGTCGTACAAAGGAGCATAAACAGACAAGGATCATAATTTAGTAATGATGAAGAGTAGGCTGAAGCTTAAGAGACTCGTTCGGAGGAATCAGTGTGCAAAGAAGTGGATTATTGAAGTAATGAGCAGTCATAAGAAACGTTAGAAAGTCTCCGAGGCTATAGATACTGCTATCATGGATACAGTAGTAGGCAGTTCAGTTTAAGAGTAATTGTCATCTCCAAAAAGAACTGCGCAGAAGTTGTACAGACAGACATAGGTACCTGCGAAGAAACGATGGGAAAAGAAGAAATATTTTAATTGATCGACAATGAAGGAAGCAGAAAAATGTTCCGGCAAATTTAAAAAAAACAGAAATACAAAGTATAAGTCACCAAGGAATGAAACAAACAGGAGTTAAAGAGAGACCAAGACGAAGTGGCTGCAGGAAAAATGTAAGAAAATCAAAAAAAGAAATAGTCACTGGAAGAACTGATGCAGCACATACAATAGCCAAAACAAACATCGGTGAAATTGAAAGCATGGACGTCAACATTAAGAGTGCAATGTTAAGTGGAGAGGAGAGAGCGAATGGGTAGAAAGAGTACATACACAAGACGCTTCTACGAAGGGGAATACATGTCTGAGAACATGACTGAGGAGGAAATGGAATCACTACGGAAGACATAGGGAAACAATACATTCAGAATTTAAAAGGACTTTGAAAGATTTGAGATAAATAAGGCAGAAGGCATGGACGGTACTCCTTTGGACTGTTTTAACGTCATCGAGGAAAGTGGCAACAAAGTGACTATTCGTGTTTGCATGTGGAATCAGTAAGTCTGGAGGCAAACATCACACTTTTGTAAAAATATTACTTGCACAATCCCGAAGATGGCGAGGGCAGGTAAGTACGAGAAGTATCGCACATTCAGCTCATACATCCAATCTGCTGACAGGAATAATTTACAGGATAATGGAAAAGAAAACGGAGGAACAGTTACCTGACTATCAGTTTGGCGTTCGACGGGTAACAGGACTGGTAACCAGAGAAGTGGCTCTGTCTTTCCGTTTGGAAACAGAAGGAAGACTTAAAGAAAAATCGAAGTGCTTTCATAGAATTTGTCGACCTGGGAAAAGCATTAGACAGCGTAAAATGGTACTAGACGTTCGAAAATCTAAGAAAAATGGTGGGTTGTAGAGATGGACGTATGATATGCAATATTTACAAGAACAAAGAGGGAACAAAGTGAGTGGAAGTCCAAGAATAAAGTGAAAGAATAAACATGGGTGTAAGTCAGTCTTTCGCCACTTGAGTTCAATCTGCAAACTGAAGAAACATTCATGTAAATAAAAGAAACGTCCAAGAGTAAGATCAAAATTCAGGCTGAAAGGATATAGATGATAAGATTAGCTAATGGCATTACTAACTTCAGTGAAACAGTAGAATAATTACAAGATGTGTTAAATGAAGAGAACAGTGTAATACGTACGGAATATGGACTGAACGTCAACCGAAGAAAGAAGAGAGTATTGAGGAGTAGTAGAAACGAAATTAGTGATAAATACAGCAAGGCAATGTAAGATAGTGAATCATGGACTCCGGGAAAACTCAAAGAGGAGACAGAAGCGTTTGAGATGTGGTGCTTCGGAGTGATGTTAAACATTAGGTAGAGTGATAAAGTCAGAAGAAGGAAAAAACATTACAGACACGTGTTAATACATCACGGGATAACTCTGATGGTACAAGAGAACTGTAGAGAGCGAAAACCAAAAGGGGAGACAGAGACTGGAATACGTCTAAAAAATAAATGAGGACATGGGGTGCAAGTGCAAGTGCACCTCTCACATGAAGAGGCTGGCATAAGAGAGGAATTCGTTGCCGTGGGTTGCATCGAAACAGTCAGAAGACTGATCACTTCTTGTTTTTTAGTCACTACATATACGCGGCGATGCGAGATGCGGCTCGCGAATGTGAAACTTAAAATTGCGATTTTTTTTCTGACAAACGGAGAAAAGAATTAACTTCGTCCTGAAACTCGGATACCTTAAAGGGTTGCCAACCAGGAGATAGGGCTCATCAAAGAAATAGACGGAAAACGCATTATTTGAAGTGTGAGTTTATTTAATCTATTCGAGGGGTCTATTACTCAAACACTCGACTAAAAAAACCTTTATTAGCCTAAGTCTACAAATAATTAACGCAGTCATTATTGCTTCTGAGGCTGTAGGTATTGAGCTAACAACCAATCATATACAGGGTGGTCCATTGATAGTGACTGGGCGAAATATCTCACGAAATAAGCGTCAAACGAAAAAACTACAAAGAACGAAACTCGTCAAGCTTGAAGGGGGAAACCAGATGGCGCTACGTTTGGCCCGCTAGATGGCGCTGCCGTAGGTCAAACGGATATTAACTGCGTTTTTTGAAGTAGGAACCCCCATTTTTTATTACGTATTCGTGTAGTACGTAAAGAAATATGAATGTTTTAGTTGGAACACTTTTCTCGCTTTGCAATAGATGGTGCTGTAATAGTCACAAACGTGTAAGTACGTGGTATCACGTAACATTCCGCCAGTGCGGACGGTATTTGCTTCGTGATACATTACCCGTGTTAAAATGGACCGTTTACCAATTGCGGAGAAGGTCGATATTGTGTTGATGTATGGATTTTGTGATCAAAATGCCCAACGGGCGTGTGCTATGTATGCTACTCGGTATTCTGGACGACATCATCCAAGTGTCCGGTCCGTTCGGATAGTTACGTTATTTAACGAAACAGGAAGTGCTCAGCCACATGTGAAACATCAACCACGACCTGCAACAAATGATGATGCCCAAGTAGGTGTTTTAGCTGCTGTTGTGGCTAATCCGCACATCAGTAGCAGACAAATTGCGCAAGAATCGGAAATCTCAAAAACGTCGGTGTTGAGAATGCTACATCAACATCGATTGCAGCCGTACCATATTTCTATGCACCAGGAATTGCATGGCGACGACTTTGAACGTCGTGTACAGTTCTGCCACTGGGCACAAGAGAAATTACGGGACGATGACAGATTTTTTGTACGCGTTCTATATAGCGACGAAGCGTCATTCACCAACAGCGCTAACGTAAACCGGCATAATACGAACTATTGGGCAGCGGAAAATCCACGATGGCTGCGACAAGTGGAACATCAGCGATCTTGGCGGGTTAATGCTTGGTGCGGTATTATGGGAAAAAGGATAATTGGCACCCATGTTATCGATGGCAATCTACATTGTGCAATGTATCCTGATTCCCTACGTAATGTTCTACCGATGTTACTACAAAATGTTTCACTGCATGACAGAATGGCGATGTACTTCCAACATGATGGATGTCCGGCACATAGCTCGCAAGCGGTTGAAGCGGTATTGAATAGCATATTTCATGAGAGGTGGATTGGTCGTCGAAGCACTATACCACGGGCCGCACGTTCTTCCTGTGGGTAAAGTTGAAGGATATTTGCTATCGTTCAAAAATGGTTCAAATGGCTCTGAGCATTATGGGACTCAACTGCTGAGGTCATTAGTCCCCTAGAACTTAGAACTAGTTAAACCTAAGGACATCACAAATATCCATGCCCGAGGCAGGATTCGAACCTGCGACCGTACCGGTCTTGCGGTTCCAGACTGCAGCGCCTTTAACCGCACGGCCACTTCGGCCGGCATTTGCTATCGTGATCCACCGACAACGCTTGACAGCATGCGTCAGCGCATTATCAATGCACGTGCGAACATTACGGAAGGCGAACTACTCGTTATAGAGAAGACTGACGTTACACGTACTGCCAAATGTAATGAGGTTGGCGGACATCATTTTGAGCAATTATTGCATTAATGTGGTATTTGCAGGTAATCACGCTGTAACAGCATGCGTTCTCAGAAATGATAAGTTCACAAAGGTACATGTATCACATTGGAACAATCGAAATAAAATGTTCAAACGTACCTACGTTCTGTATTTTAGTTTAAAAAACTTACCTGTTACCAACTGTTCGTCTAAAATTGTGAGCCATATGTTTGTGACGATTACAGCGCCATTTATCACAAAGCGAAAAAAGTGGTTCAACTAAAATATTCATATTTCTTTACGTACTACACAAATATGTAATAAAAATGGGGGTTCCTATTTAAAAAAAAAAACGCATTAGATATCCGTCTGACTTATGGCAGCCCCCTCCAAGCTAGACAAGTTTCGTTCTTTGTAGTTTTTTCGTTTGACGCTTATTTCGTGAGATATTTGGCCCGGTCACGATCTTTGACCACCCTGTATATGATGACTTTTGAACATTATTAAGGCAGTTATATTGTTTGCTAACTATGCCTATCAGTAGTTAGTGCCTTCATTAGTTAGAATCTTTTATTTAGCTGGCAGTATTGGCGCTCGCTGTATTGCAGTAGTTCGAGTAACGAAGATTTATGTGAGGTAAGTGATTCATGAAAGGTATAGGTTATTGTTAGAGTAATTCTTTTGTAGGGATTATTGAAAGTCAGATTGCGTTGCGCTAAAAAATATTGTGTGTCAGTTTAGTGAAGATCAGAATAAGTAAAGTGAGAACTGTCTGAGTACGTTCAGTTTTACTCAGCTGTCTTTGTATCAAATAACGTAGAAGTTTACTAGCACAGTCATTCATAATTTTTCTAAGGGAACTTTACAACACCACGACCGGGAAGTAATAGCAGTCCAGCAAAGATAATACGCCAGGGCCTATATCGATAAGCGCTGCTGCTGCCGTTTACGGGCAGACGAAGCAGCAACCCAGTGACACCTGTAATTGAAAATTAACATAAACGAGGTGGCCGTACGGTAAAAATAAGATGTAAAATAAGAAATGGCTCGAACACGAGACACGCACGGCTCACAGGTCTTATTGCAGATGAGGCCACGTACGCGACGCACCAAGCGCTGTCGAAGTGCCTCGGAACGCCGGTTGTTCCCCCGGCGATGGCCGGAGCTGCTGGCGCGACCTATTAGCTGAGCTTTGGGTGCCGAAGAGTGCCTGCATTTCAGCAACATGCCCTGGCCCGATCCTGTGTCGCTACACCATATTGTGTCAAGCAACACAATACTAATGCTGTATTAGAACATTAAAGGTTTATTTTTGCTACTCATTTGCGTTTAGATTTTTGTGCACTGGCTGCGATTCATCACACTAACTAGAAATTTTGTCTAACGGTAAGTCATCTTGTATCCTCTTGCAGCCACTCAGCTTCGACATCTTCCCCCACACCACAGAATCATCAGTAAACAGCCGCAGACTGCAGCATACAATAGCCGCCAGATCGTTTATGTTTGTAGAAAATAACAGCGGTCACATGAAACTGCCCTGGAGCACTCCTGACACTTGAAGAATCTGGTGTTCCGTGCGAAAGACCTATCAAATGGCCCTCTATAATTAAATTCTAGTGGGTTTAGGTTTGGAGAGTGTGGAAACCAAGGAATTTGTTCATCTCTGCCTATCCGTCTCTGACAGTATCTGTTATTTGGACGACTGTGAACACTAACACTGAAATGAGAAAGTATACCATCGTGTATGAAGTACATATTTTCTCGTACGCGTAAAGGCACAAATTCTTGCACAACAGGTAGATTATTCTCTAATAAAACATAGTAAGTTTCTTCGTTAGCTTGTTGATGATGTGGTTCTAGAGTGATTTTTCAGCGCAATAGTGATTTAATGCGACGGCGATTGATTCATATATCCTTGTTAACGGATGGCGTTATGAACATTTTGTTTATGAAAGTGCACACTTCAAAAATGTTCTGCATCACCTCGGTTCCGAGATCTCCTGAACATAGACATTGATTGTGGATATTGGATCACAGACACAGTTCCTGTGACTGTTCAGAGATGTCACTAAACCCGCCCAAAGATGTAAACAACCATGCATGAGCAGCGCGTATTAGAAAGAGAGGGTCCGACAGCCGATCAGTTCCAGTCATTCCACAGGAAGGAGGTACACGGCTCGTGTTGTCTGTAGTTCAGCCATGCCTAGACGGTCAATACCGCGGTTCGATCGCGTCCGCACTGTTACATTGTGCCAGAAAGGGCTCTCAACAGGGGAAGTGTCCAGTCGTCTCGGAGTGAACCAAAGCATTGTTGTTCAGACCTGGAGGAGATACAGAGAGACAGAAACTGTAGATGACATGCCTCGCTCAGGCCGCCCAAGGGTCACTACAGCAGTGGATGACCGCTACCTTCGGATTATGGCTCGAAGGAACCCTAACAGCAAAACCACCAAGTTGAATAGTGCTTTTCGTGCAGCCACAGGACTGTGCGCAATAGGCTGCATGATGCGCAACTTCACTCCCGACGTCCCTGGCGAGGTCCATCTTGGCAACAACGACACTATGCTGCGCGGTACAGGTGGGTCCAACAACATGCTGAATGGACCGCTCAGGATTGGCATCACGTTCTCTTCACCGGTGAGTGTCGCACATGCCTTCAACCAGACAATCGCCGCAGACGTGTTTCGAGGAAACCCTGTCAGGCTGAACACCTTAGACGTGGAGTTTCCCTGCTGTTTTGGGGTGGCATTATGTGGGACCGAAGTACGCTGCTGGTGGTCATGGAAGGTGCCGTAACAGCTGTACGATACGTGAATGCCATCCTCCGACCGATAGTGCAACCACATCGGCAGTATATTAGCGAGGCATTCGTCTTCGTGGATGACAATTCGCGCCCCCATCGTGCACATCTTGTGAAGGACTTCCTTCAGGATAACGACATCGCTCGACTAGAGTGGCCAGCATGTTCTCCAGACATGAATCCTATCGAACATGCCTGGGATAGATTGAAAAGGGCTGTTAATGGACGACCCACCAACCACTCTGAGGGATCTACGCCGAATCGCCATTGAGGAGTGGGACAATCTGGACCAATAGTGCCTTGATGAACTTATGGATGGTATGCCACGACGAATACAGGCATGCATCAATGCAAGAGGACGTGCTGCTGGGTATCAGAGGTACAGCAGTCTGGACCACCAGCTCTGAAGGTCTCGCTATATGGTGGAATAACATGCAATGTGTGATTTCCATGAGCAGCAAAAAGGGCGAAAATACTGTTTATGTTGATCTCTATTCCAGTTTTCTGTACTGGTTCCGGAACTCACGGGACCGAAGTGATGCAAAACTTTTTTTGATGTTTTTATTACATACTCTAAGTAAGTGAATATTTTGAACATTTCGTGTAAGTAATTTTTTATAATGGTGGTATGTTCTGTTTCTGTGTGTTCTCCACGATTAATGTGCTTGTGAAGAGAAATAGACAATGAATTTTAACATGGAAATAAAGTGTTTCGGGAACCATGCCCACATGACATATTTTCCTCCATTGCGTGTGAGGAATTAACCGAGAAATTTGGCTCTACCTTTTTTCTACACAATCATGATTTAAACCTTTTTTCATTTCGTACATTACTACATTAGTCCCTTTGGAAGCCTACATCCCTGAACACCCTGCACAACCCACTGACAGTCGTCTCTTTGCTTCACAACAAGTAATTTTTCGATGTGATCGACCATCAGATAAAACTGTTTGCTATTCCGTTTAATACATCTTAGTACAGCTGAATCTCTGAAATTCGTCACTGTAGCTACAGTGTGCGTGGAACTGAATGCTGTACTGTTCATGCACATCAATTTCATCAGCAACACTCAGTTGTAGCAAGCGTTGGATATCTCCATCTACGACAAACAGTAGTTTCAATTTGTTACTAAATTTGTCAAAAGTCGTGTATTAGTTTTTCGTACTGGGCATGACATTCTTAACGTTTTTGAATTGTGAACGATCAGCTAAATGTACAATCATCTTCTCTCTAGAATTAAAAGAATATGGGCAGCGCTCAGATGTTTCTGTTGGAATGTTGCTCCATACTAGCGTCGAAACGCTTCTTATTTAACAGGCTTACATCTTTCTCAGGTTATCATGTCTCATGACATACAATGACATATTAGCATCGAAAGGTTTTTTATTTCAAGGTTTGCATGTTTCTGAGCTTGTGATGTTTCATGACATACTCTTTCCTTCGTATTCCTTTTGCTATCTTATAATCACTTGCTCGTGCGCTAAATACTGAATACCGTACACATTAACAGATACACTTTCCACGTTTTTCGTAAATGTGTGTACATGTTTTACTTTAGTAGAGGGACAAATTTGGTAAAGTGTAATGCCTGCACCACTTTCCGGACAGCCAGTTGTCCTACCTACAATGACATCATCAATGGCGTCACTGGAGGAGGGGTGGTGGTGGATGGTGGTTGTCCAACTGGTTATGTACTTGGTGTGAAGTACACTTTGCGCAACAATATCTGGCATGCTCACGCATGTACATACACTGATGGAAAAAGATCGAAGCACGAAGAAAGAGTTGTGAGACATGAACGAAAGTTGGTAGGCGTTTTTCAACATCTGGAAGATGATGGCTATTCAGATTTCGCGCCAGGCGCATAATAGTTGCATTAGTAGCGCCACTATGAGGATGCAAATTAGGTTTGCTTTAGATACACACTGTAAAGGTGTTAGTGTTAGTTGCCTTTGAGACTGAACGTGGTGAGTTGATGCTAGTCAAGAATGCCTTTAAGACGACTGGAATTTCCTAGGATATGGGACCAGAAGAATACCTTCAAGAACAATAATTCCATTTACTATTAAATACTATAATGTTAACAATCTGATACGACAACTTATTCATTTATATCTGCTGCCTTGCTTTCAAGTAAGGAAGCAAATTTCAAACAGTCACTAAACGCAAGGAACAAAACTTGTTACAAGGCAATATAATTATTCATGTAGAATTTCCAGAAGAACAGCAGGATAGGAGTTGCAAATATACTTAAGAAAAATTCTAGAGTAACAGTAGTTAAAGTGTTCAATGGTTTTACCAAGCGGCGAGTAAAACGCCCTTACAAAAACATCGTTACTTTAACAATAAACGGATTAACAATGAATGGACAAGTCCCCAGAACAGATACAGAGTAATTATCCAAACCAGTTACGGTAATCAAAAATGGGCAGGTCCCCAGAACAGATACAAAATAATTATCAAACCCAGTTTATTTAAGCTCAAAAGAGCATTACTGACAATTACAAGACCTCAAGTGAATAATTCAGTTTATCCTGAAAATGAAATAATTGACAAGGAAGCACAATCGATTACAATAAGTTACCTGATTAACCTGTGAGTTAATAGAAAAACAATTACAATGTAAGTAAAATAAGAAACTTTTAAAAATATAAGCATAAAACATCCTCCCTTAAAATCCAACTTTGCAGTTACAGAATTATTCAGAGAAGAAGAGGTATTGAACAATCCCAAGTTAACTGAAATAGGAATTGCACTCCAAAATAACTTACTGATGACCAATTTAGACTGGAACAAGGCAAGAAACTCAGCTTTGATGTCTCAGCGGAGAACTGGCCAAGACACAAGAAGGGAGGCTGGAATCAAATCACCACGCTGGCGAGAGTAACACGGATCCACATCTACATTTATACTCCGCAAGCCACCCAACGGTGTGTGGCGGAGGGCACTTTACGTGCCACTGTCATTACCTCCCTTTCCTGTTCCAGTCGCGTATGGTTCGCGGTAAGAAAGACTGTCTGAAAGCCTCCGAGCGCGCTCGAATCTCTCTAATTTTACATTCGTGATCTCCTCGGGAGGTATAAGTAGGGGGAAGCAATATATTCGATACCTCATCCAGAAACGCACCCTCTCGAAACCTGGCGAGCAAGCTACACCGCGATGCAGAGCGCCTCTCTTGCAGAGTCTGCCACTTGAGTTTGCTAAACATCTCCGTAACGCTATCACGGTTACCAAATAACCCTGTGACGAAACGCGCTGCTCTTCTTTGGATCTTCTCTATCTCCTCCGTCAACCCGATCTGGTACGGATCCCACACTGATGAGCAATACTCAAGTATAGGTCGAACGAGTGTTTTGTAAGCCACCTCCTTTGTTGATGGACTACATTTTCTAAGGACTCTCCCAATGAATCTCAACCTGGTACCCGCCTTACCAACAATTAATTTTATATGATAATTCCACTTCAAATCGTTCCGCACGCATACTCCCAGATATTTTACAGAAGTAACTGCTACCAGTGTTTGTTCCGCTATCATTTAATCATACAATAAAGGATCCTTGTTTCTACGTGTTCGCAATACATTACATTTGTCTATATTAAGGGTCAGTTGCCACTCCCTGCACCAAGTGCCTATCCGCTGCAGATCTTCCTGCATTTTGCTACAAATTTCTAATGCTGCAACTTCTCTGCATACTACAGCATCATCCGCGAAAAGCCGCATGGAACTTCCGACACTATCTACTAGGTCATTTATATATATTGTGAAAAGCAATGGTCTCATAGAACTCCCCTGTGGGACGCCAGAGGATACTTTAACGTCGGTAGACGTCTCTCCATTGATAACAACATGCAGTGTTCTGTTTGCTAAAAACTCTTCAATCCAGCCACACAGCTGGTCTGATATTCCGTAGGCTCTTACTTTGTTTATCAGGCGACAGTGTGGAACTGTATCGAACGCCTTCCGGAAGACAAGGAAAATGGCATCTACCTGGGAGCCTGTATCTAATATTTTCTGGGTCTCATGAACAAATAAAGCGAGTTGGGTCTCACACGATCGCTGTTTCCGGAATCCATGTTGATTCCTACATAGTAGATTCTGGGTTTCCAAAAACGACATGATACGCAAGCAAAAAACATGTTCTAAAATTCTACAACAGATCGACGTCAGAGATATATGTCTGTAGTTTTGCACACCTGCTCGACGACCCTTCTTGAAGAGTGGGACTACCTGTGCTCTTTTCCAATCATTTGTAACCTTCCATTCCTCTAGAGACATACCTCGGAGACATACCGCAGCGAGTCAATACAAGTTCCACTTCACTATCCCTTGGTCCCGTCGCCTGTCTCGCACAAGTACACAGAGGCCAGAACGGCTACAAGAGAGAGGAAGCCGCAATGAGTTCCACCCACTGTCACGTGAACAAATGTGCATAGCTGGTGCGCACCAGGATGTCAGTCAGCTATCTCCAACCGGGAAATGGCAAGCACGTCGAGACACAGAAAGCAACACTTGCTGAACGCCGGTCGCGCACCGCCACGCCGCGCCCCCTGTGCAGAAGGCCTCCCAACTTCAACTCATCTCTGTTCCTGCTGTTACGGCCGCTCGCCAAGAGCGAAAGCGCCACGTCGCGGAGCGGAAGCACGAAATGTCGCGCAGCATATCTACAGAGCAATCGAGGCGATCCAGCATGGCTCAGCGACACCCGTATCAACACCGCACTGAGTTTGGACGACGACGTGTAATATGGCTACGAGGAGCTGGATGTTCCTTCTGCAATACTGCAGAGCGACTTGGCAGGAACATAGCCACTGTACGTGATTGCTGGCAGTTCTGGTCATGGGAATATACGAAAGCAAGACGATCCCGATATAAATCGGTTTCTTCAAGGACAGCTCCGAGACAGTGACCGGTAGCGTGTATTCCACTGACCCCAAACCACCGCCATTTGCGGCTTCAGGTGCGTCAAGGAAGAGCTCATTGGAAGGTGGGCGGTGGTCCGTTGTGTTTTCTGATGAAAGTTAGTTCTGCCTCAGTGCCATTTACGGCCATGAATTAGTTAGAATGAGAGCAGTTGAGGGTCTACAACGAACCTGTCTGCATGCTAGACACATTGGGCCTACCCCAGAAGTTATGACAGCAGGAACACTCTAGGGGTTATCCCATGCACCCTGACTCTGCACCCTGACTCAAAAATTGGACGTCAGTCTGGTTATTCGACCTGTTGTGTTGCCGTTCATGAACAGTACTCCATTGGTGTTTTCCAACAGCATATCGCTCGCCCACATACCGCTGTTATAACCCAACATGCTCTACAGAGTTCTGACATGTTGCCTTGGCCTGCTCGGTCACGAGTTTCGTCTCCAATCGAGTACATATGGTTCGTCGGACAACTCAAACGTCATATACAACCAGCGTTAACTGTCCCTGTATTGACTGACCAACTGCAACAGGCATGGAATTCCACAGGCGTCCAGTACCTATAAAACACAATGCATGTGCGTTTGCGTGCTTGCGTTAAACATTCTGGCGATTACACCGACTATTAATCTGCGAGAAATTCACATTTGGCATGGCTTGTCTTACGCTTACATTAATCTATGATGTTGCGACGTTAATCACTTAAATATGATACCTGCACATAAGTATTCGCGGAATTTTATAACTCTGTATTAATAATTTTTGTAGTGTTGTGATTTTTTCCCGTCAGTGTATACATGATACACCATCAACATCATCATCATCAAGATCCTGGGACAGCGAGGTCAGCTTTCGTATACATTTATTCACAGCAGTCCGCGAGACCTCATGCTGACGAATCTGAAAATGGAGTGGGTTGCACAAAATCGACATTAGTCGATTCTAAAACAGCAGCGACGCTGGTATAAATGTTAGGTTGGAGATAAGATTAGGCTCAGTATAATATCATTCTTCGACCCATCTCATGAAATGATAAGATTTGAAAAATCGTCTTTTAAGATAAAAATCATTTGTTACCTAGTTTAATAGTAGTTTTGTGCTCTCTTATGCACACACAACAATTATTGATCTTCCCATTCTTCTTTATCCTAACGAGGTGTAGCAGTGAAAACCCATATGACTCTAGATTTATAACTGCAGCGTTCTTATAAACACCACATATCCATCATGATTTGTCAATACGTTTCACATAAACAGGCGAGTCATTATGATCAGATCTTCGCAATAATGGCACCATATCTTCGAAAGACCTTCTCCAGCAAGTGCACATGGGTCCATGGGGAATCCGACTATTGGTGAGGTACACCAATGCCGATCATTCAAAGACTCAGTAGGAAACTCACATTAAGAACTGGCAACCCTGTAGAGAGTTTACATTACCGTGGACATTCCGATCCGTAATTAGAATGTGTAGAATAAGAATCCTGTGCAAATTTATTGACTGAAATTGTAGATTTGCTTGAACATTTATCAACATTGAGATAAATTTTTAATGAATTCCAGTCATGACTTGAACAATAATTTGAGATTTAGGAATAATTATAATAAATCACCGTATTTTTTTTGCAGCATTTTTTATCCTGTGATGGTTTATAGTGGTCCATCTTGCTGCTGTGAACAGCGATGAAATCTGAAGTGCTCTTTTGGAGGGGTAATTGTTTCGGTAATTGTGGAGTTTTCGTGTGTGGATTTGTACGTGAGGCTATGAACTTTGCGAAGTTAGTGAATTTTTTTTTGTTCTAGTTTTATTATGTTTCCAATTTAAAAATTTTGTAGTATTCTTACGCGCGCAGTCCGGAACCGCGCGACTGCTACGGTCGCAGGTTCGAATCCTGCCTCGGGCATGGATGTGTGTGATGTCCTTAGGTTAGTTAGGTTTAAGTAGTTCTAAGTTCTAGGGGACTGATGACCACAGATGTTAAGTCCCATAGTGCTCAGAGCCAAGAACATAATAAATAAATTTCAGATAGTTTAACTAAGAAAATGGATGAGCAGGCACAAGAATTCGTTAGAAAGTTTCAAACGTTTGTTCAAGAAACACGTGGGTCTAGGGAAGAATTAACGAAGGAGATCACGAACGTTTAGAAGAATCTTTAGTCAGTTGGTATACGGTAAGAATATGTTACAGAGCAAAAAAGAAAAAAAAAGCATTAACTGGGACAAGTCACTCTCAGTGAAAACTTGGGCAGCGAGTTATTAGGAGCTGGGAGTAGAACATGATGAGATTAACAAGGTCAGAGTACTGACAACTATCGTTCCGTGGTGATGCAGTCTGACAGAACCGTTCCAATCAGATGACGAGGAGATAAAAGATTTACTGCTGTTTAAGGAAACACAGGTGGACATTAATCAGTAAAACTGAGAAGCACTGCATCAACTGCAACACGATAAGGATAACAGTAGTAGTACAAATAAAAATGAGAAAGAGGTAGAATCAAGCATCTATTTGAGGATGAGGAGTTACCCATCTAACTGACGGACTTCGTCGCATCTGAAGCACATGGTTCAGTCACCTGCACATGCTGGAATAAACTACCAGGAAAGCGATGAAGATGAGATCTGCAGACATTTTGCCACAGTATCACAGTGATTAATACTGTGATTAAACACTGTGAGACTGCGTTACTATTGTGAGTGCTGCACTTTAGTATTGACTATGTACTTTCACTGTAATAACTTTGTTGTCACACGATCCCATGCGGAACATGAAGTATACCTTCACCAGGTCTGTTTTTAAGTTACTACCTATGATGATGGTCTACGACCGAAACAGGTAGACACACAGATTTATAACAAACAGCTCATGTCAGATGTTCCACAACTAGGTGTAAGTTCCAAAGACTAGCATGTTTTTTAATTTTTAAGTTCAATTAAAACATGACTGCTGTAAACTTTGACTATAGCCTTCTTGCAAGTTAACTTTACGGCCTTTACAAATTCATCCTGATAAAGATATCATCGGAGGTGTCGAATCCTGGGTCAATGTTTTAAACAATTATTTTCTACTGCTTTGCTGCGTTATTTCTTCGATGAAACTTATAAACCGTTGCTGAAAGTCATCCATGTTCAAAACCGTAAACAGAACATTCGTAATAACGCTTTTTCTCAAGAACTTAAAGACTGCTAATTGTCACTTAACCAAAACTTTAAATTTCTATATCTTTTGACGAGCAGTTGTTAAGTTTTGTAGTTTTTAAGAATATTACTTTCAGTAAACCGGGTGCCCTTTCAAAAGTCTCTACCATTGGCCTGTGCTGCATTACTGGTTAAACTTACAGATACAATATCCAGCTTATATGGTGTTTCTTTGTTTACTACGTATAATGGTTCAAATGGCTCTGAGCACTATGGGGCTTAACAGCTGAGGTCATCAGTCCCCTAACTAACCTAAGTACATCACACACATCCATGCCCGAGGCAGGATTCGAACCTGCGACCGTAGCGGTCTTACGGTTCCAGACTGAAGCGCCTAGACCCGCTCGGCCACCAGCGGCCGGCTACTACGTATACTTTATCGATGTAATGTTTAATGAAATCGATAATATGATCTTTACAGTTATTTGCCTTTGAGAGTCGTCCGAGAGATTCTATAACAGGTCTAAATGTTTCTGTGAGTGTTTGGTCTCTCTTCAGTTCCCTAGCCTCAGGAATAATAGTTTATCTCAGACAGCCATGTGTGCTTCAACGACTTTATGTTTTGTCGACACGTTGTTATATACTGAGCAAGTTTTGGAACAGTATACAAGTTGTGTACAATCTCGTTTAATTTCTTGTCTGTTACATCAATCCTTGCATGCATTTTACTGACTAACCTCAAAATAGCTTGAGAACGACTATCTGCTTCTCTGATACTTCTGCTAAGTGATTCAGGTCTAGTTCAGTGTACTATCATTCTCTATATCTACATCTACATGGATACTCTGCAAATCACATTTAAGTGACTGGCAGAGGGTTCATCGACCCACCTTCACAATTCTCTATTATTAAAATCTCGTATTGCACGTGGAAAGGACGAACAACCATATCTTTCCGTACGAGCTCTGATTTCCCTAATTTTATCGTGGTGATCGTTTTATCCCTACGTAGGTCGGTGTCAACAAAATATATTCGCATTCAGAGGAGAAAGTTGGTGATTGGAATTTCCTGAGAAGATTCCTCCGCAACGAAAAACGCCTTTCTTTTAATGATGTCCAGTCCAAATCCTGTTTCATTTCAGTGACACTCTCTCCCCTATTTCGCGATAAAACTAAACGTCCTGCCCTTCTTTGAACTTTTTCGATGTACTCCGTCAGTCCTATCTGGTAAGGATCCCACGCCGCGCAGCAGTATTCTAAAACAGGACGGACAAGCGTAGTGCAGGCAGTCTTCTTAAAGCATCTGATACATTTTTTAAGTGTCTGCCAGTAAAACGAAGTCTTTGGTTAGCCTTTCCCACAACATTTTCTATGTGTTCCTTCTAATTTAAGTTGTTCGTAATTGTAATTCCTAGGCATTTAGTTGAATTTACGGGTTTTAGATTTGACTGATTTGTCGTGTAAGCGAAGTTCAACGGATTCCTTTTAGCAGTCATGTGCATGACCTAACACTTTCCGTAATTTAGGGTCAACTACCAATTTTCGCACCATACAGACATCTTTTCTAAATAGTTTTGCAATTTATTTTGATCTTCTCTTGACTTTCTTAGGCGATAAACGAGAGCGTCATCTACAAACAACCTAAGATGGCTGCTCAGATTGTCTCCCAAATCGTTTATGTAGATAATGAACAGCAAAGGCCTTATAACACTACCTTGGGAAACGCCAGAAATCAGTTCTGTTTTACTCGATGACTTCCAGTCAATTACTACGAACTGTGACCTCTCCGACAGGAAATCTCGAATCCATTCACATAACTGAGACGATATTCCATAATTCCATAAGCACGCAATTTCACTACAAGCCGCTTGTGTGGTACAGACATTGTGGATGAAAGTGCACACGAATTTGTCCATAGCGTAAGAACGTATACTGACGCAATTACTAGGTTGTTTCGCTACACACACACACACACACACACACACACACACACACACACATTCGTATGTGTACGCAAAATTTTAAAAGAATACATATGCCATCATCTTTTAAAAACCATTTGAAAATCTGCTGAAAGTATCTTCAATACTGGCTATCATCCATTTGCCTCGTTTTATCGACGACCAAAAAGCTCTACTGTGAATGATTCCAGCGATCTTTGCATACAGTAGGTAATTCGTCTATTATCTCATCGGATCCTACCCGTGCCTGGTAGATGTGTTTAATTTCATATTATCCTGTTTGAAGACAATAAAAAGTCTTAGATTATTTCTTATCAGTTGCTTTGGGATCCTAGAGTATGCTTGATTTAGGTAAAAAAAACATCAACCATTCTATTTTGTTCCTGATTTCCCATCACGATATCGTCAAACACGATCACAGTTTTCGGTTTTACACCTTCTTGTCGTTGGACATCATCATTTTCTGTGGAAGTTCTGTATCTAGTACCATCAATGTTTGAAAGTACCTCTTCAGTTCTGTGGTATTTGGGCTGGAACAGTGTTTCTGAAAACGCATAAACATTCTCGAAGTGAGCGTCATCTGTATGCGTTAATACAGATGTGAGGACGTTTGTCTTTCTACAGTCAGATGGACTGACAATGGTCCATATGACTCTGTCTGGCAATAGTGAACCATTATTCTTATTCTGCTTTTCTGCACTACTCTCAGACCAGCCAGTTACCACGAAGTCTTTGTAAAGAAGATATTTCGTACGACCACTAATGGTGAAGACTACAGAAATACACTAGCATACATGAGGTTTTATAGGGTGAAAAAGAAACATAGATATCATAGTCACACTTCTGTTGTTTTTAAGTCTAACTGGACGTATATACATACACATATATGAGTGCAGTTCTAGGCCTACAGCAACTTTTGTAAACACATACGTAGTTCAACATGCAGACATGCAATACACATCGAAATACTGTGCTACATTTTCTTCCATGGAACTCAAAGCTCGCCACGACAGTTTTAGTAAGTAGGTCTATAAGGTCTCATAGAAATTATAAACGTGAGGCCACCAGCTCAGTCTCCGGTTGAGCGCATGCTGTGCGATAAATTATTATAAGATGCTCCCTACTTGTGAGCAGATTTTGTTTCGTTAAAAAGTTTAACTATTCATGGGAAGTTACCTGTGCTTATCTTGTGATCTACTAGCGGCACTGTAGGTGTCTGAGTATTTCGAGCAAACACTTATAGGTCGAACTGAAGGAAGACATGGAAGTAATTCAGAGGCGAGCCGCTAGATTCCTTACCGTTAGGTTCGTGAACTGAAATGGAAATCTCTGGAGGGAACGCAATGTTCATTTCGCGAAACACTGTTGAGAAAATTTAGAGAACTGACCTTTGAAGCTGACTGCAGACCGATTCTACTTCCACCAACTTAAATTTCGCTTGAGGACCATGAAGACGCGGTAAGAGAAACTAGAGCTCTTATGGAGGACTAGAGACAATGGTTCTTCTCTCGCTCTGTTTGCGAGGAAAGGAAATGACTAATAGAGGTACAAGGTACCCTGCGCCATGCACTACACGCGGGATATGTACGTTGATGTAATAATTTCTGTAAACTCTACTTCCAATTGTGAACTGTCCTGCTCTCCGGTTCCACCAATCAGCGGGCTTCCTCGAAATTTTCTTTCGGGAGACAACCAAGGATTGTCCTCTCTGCCACCACACTGCACAATCATTCATCGCTAATATAAAATTCGGAAAAAATTCTATCGGCTCTCAAATGAAGTGTGATGAAATGAAGTATGATCGACGCATATGAGTGACACAGCATAAATGCTACACGTATCAGTATCATGGTGATGCAACACTCCTTATCCGGCCTTTTATTGGGACAGTCATTTCGAAGACGTCCACCGACTTACAAATTCTTCATGGTTGTGGTTGCTATATGATATGTGCGCACTACATCCACCGATAAACAAGTGCAACGGGATGAGTTCAAATGGCTCTGAGCACTATGGGACTTAACATCGATGGTCATCAGTCCCCTAGAACTTAGAACTACTTAAACCTAACTAACCTAAGGACATCACACAACACCCAGTCGTCACGAGGCAGAGATAATCCCTGACCCCGCCGGGAATCGAACCCGGGAACCCGGGCGTGGGAAGCGAGAACGCTACCGCACGACCCCGAGCTGCGGACAACGGGATGGGCTTGCATAAGTCTATTCGAATAGATAGGACACCGTTGTCGACGAGATAGTAATATGCATTGTACTATTTTTCACTTACTACACTAAGAACACGTCCGTACGAACGGAAAGCATTAGCTATTTCCTGGTTCGGATATTCTAAAGGTACAGTTACAATGCCATAACCTGCGTGTTACACAGTAACAACAGTAACATTAGTAATTTTGCAATATGTTTGAAATATCGTTTTCCGAAACTAGCCTTTCACAGATATCATAGTTCACTAGCTTGAGAAAATATGAATGCAGGTAGAAGTCTGACTGCACAGATACTATTTCGTCTCGTGGCAAAAATAAAATATCTCACATTCTAACGTGGATTTCGAAACCTGCTGGCTTTTACGTGTTTCTGTTGGTTGACTGGCTGATTTTGGAGGATCCAAACAGCGAGGTCATCGGTCCCATCGGATTAGGGACGGATGAGAAAGTAAATCGACAGTGCCCTTTCAGAAGAACCATCCCGGAATTTGCCAGAAGCGATTTAGGGAAATCACGGGAAACCTTAATCAGGATGGCCGGACGCGGGTCTGAACCGTCGTTCCACCGAATGCAAGTCCAATGTGCTAACCACCGCGCACCCTCGCTCGTTCGCGTGTCTGTCGAAAGTGCTTTGCACCAAAAATTTCCTGCAGGCTTTTGCAGCCATTTAATCAACGGATTTTCGAAAAAGTCACCAGAAACTCACGAGCGCAGTTGGGTGTAGCGAAGTGGCCTCCATGGAGCCACTGCACGGTGGGTGCTGACGTAAGCGTTGCCGTGCTTCAGAAGTTCACATCACGGACGTGCTGACAGGCTGGCAGCCAGTGAAGTACTCACCGGGCCCCACGTTGCTTAACTTCTGTGATCAGCTGAGAACCGTGGCAAGGCCGTTGGCTGGTGAGATGATGGGAATGGTAACACTTTCAGAAAGCAAATTAGGAGCGGCAGAGAATAAAAAGGAGGCTCAAGATTTGAGCGGACGAACTGAATCGATAATTTTTTTAATCTCATGACTAAATAGCGAGCTGTGATTGTGAGACCCACGTTGTGGATATACAGGGTGTCCAGAAAAGGACTCCCTGATTTCAAAATTAAATATCTCGAAAACAATGATCGATAGAGGAATGCAGTAAACGGTATGTTTATTGTGAAAGCTGTAAGAAGTTTATACAGCAGTTTGAAATAATAGTTACAAAAGCTGCTAGCAGATAGCGTTGTAATCGCCATACGTAGTGCCTAGTATAAATAGTGATCCGAAGCCCAGAGCGATCAGTTCCACTATTGAAACGTGAAAGGAGGTTAGCGTACCGAAGGAAGAGATTAAAACCATGTACTCCATTGAACAACGCGTTTTTCTGGTGCTAGAGTACCACAGGTTAGAAGAACTAGGCGAAGTTTTTAAGCACGATTTAATGTTCCAAAAGGACCCGATGCGAAAACCATTCGTACGCTCTTCGCAAAATTTCAACGAACAGGCAGCGTAACAGATGACCTTGTGGGGCGTATTGGCCGCAAGCAAACCGCAGTTACGCCTGAAAACATCGCCACAGTTTCTGGAAATATTCAGCGAAATCCAATGTCATCCGTCCGTAGAATTGCATCTGAGACTGGTTTGAAGCGTTCCAGCACGCAGAAAATACTGAGAAAGAGCCTACACATGCTACCATTCAAAACTCAAACGCACCAGGCCATACCCGTACGAGCTGTGCAACAAAGGGTTGCCTTTGCTAATCAGATGCTCAAAATGATTGATAGTGAAGGATTTGATGTTGGCTGCATCTGGTTTACAGATGAAGCACACTTCCACCTGAATGGATACGTGAATAAGCAGAACTGGCGATTTTGGGGTTCCGAAAAGCCATATTGGTGTGAGGCGAAACCCCTATATGGGCTGCAGTATGCAGCAGAGGCATTATTGGCCCTTTTTTCATTCGAGAAACGGTCACTGGTGAACGTTACGTTGCAATTTTGGAACAATTTGTCGCCACACAGCAAGCGTTAGAGGATCGACCAGATACTGAATGGTTTATGCAAGATGGAGCCCGACCACATCGGACGGAACAAGTGTTTCGCTTTCTTGAGGAATACTTCGGGAATCGAGTCATTGCTTTGGAATGTCTCAAATATTATGGTGCAGGCATGAATTGGCCTCCATATTCGCCGGATTTGACTCCCTGTGACTTTTTTATGTGGGGCACAGTGAAAGACATGGTCTACCCGAAGCATCCCGCCACGCTGGACGAGCTTGAATCTGCGATCTCTGTGGCATGTGAATCCATTTCGGTTGAGACACTACGAAATGTAATGGCGAATTTCATTCTTCGTTTGCGCCACCTCTGTAGTGCCAATGGCGAACATTTTGAAAACATTGTGATGTGATTGTTTGCATAGATTGTTTTCATACGATTATTTCACTTTATGTATGCTAATATGAGCTGTACAGCGTACAGCGCCATCTGTTAGCAGCTTTTGTAACTATTATTTCAAACTGCTGTATAAACTTCTTACAGCTTTCACAATAAACATACTGTTTACTGCATTCCTCTACCGATCTTTGTTTTCGAGATATTTAATTTTGAAATCAGGGAGCCCTTTTCTGCAGACCCTGTATGAGCAGAAGCGAAATGCATTACACAGTTCCCTGGTAGGTATCATCGCTACCTTAACTGTATCCTTCTTTTAACCTACCGTACGAGCCAGAATAGTTGGATGTGAGGTCCGCCAGTTATGCAAAACATCGTTGTTTTCTCAGTACCCAAACATGTTTCGGCAGCACTGTGCCATCATGACTGGGTTTTCGTTTCTATTTATTCTGCAATGTGAACATTTTTGTTAAATGATTATAAAATTATGTGCATCTTTAGTTCAAACAACAGATCGTATCTTTTTGTAACACCTTTACATTTGGTGTCCATGAATTTTCTGGATCACTTGTGTCTCAGTTACTACAGGTAGTAACGACGTTGATGAGAAAGTTTTTTTTGCTGGAAGTTAACCTATCTTCTAGGATGTAATTTAGTTTGTTGCGACGTTTCCGCGCCTATATTCGTACTGACTATATAGTCAGTGTACATAGAACAAACATGCAGAAACTTTAAAACCAGATATTCAGAAGATCTCAGAGCTTTAAAAAGCAACAGCTCCCATAGCACATTTGCTGACCACCTTATAGCCAACAATCACCACCCAACCACAATAGAAACAGATCTAAGAATACTAAAACTCAGCCACAGCCTATACAGCAAACTGACCACTGAGGAGAACTTCCATTTACAGAAGGCAATAGCCGAAGGAAAACACTACGCTCTGCAAGGGCACAGTATTTAACACATTAAAGGAACTTAACAAATAAAAACAGCACAAACAGATGTCTACACACACACATACACACACACACACACACACACACACACACACACACACATACACGTACACACAAAGATAAAATGCAAACAAAATTTAAATTTGGCGCCGAACTCTCTGGTGAACAGATGAACACTGACTGGGCTGCGACACACAACAAACCACACTAACACTGTGTTTTGGTGAAGTGAAAAGTGTTTTGCTGCTCTATTTGTGGAAAATACTTGTTATAGTTACGTGTGCATCACAATACCTCAGCATGATGCGGAGAATGGAAGTGCTTGCCAGTCGAAAACGTAAGTAAATTGGCGGACCTCACATCCAACAATTTGAACTGCAAACACGGCCAACACAAGGGGCTTCAAATCAAAATGATGAATATGTACGAGCAAGGCACATACGAGTGTTCCACTAACCGATTCGAAGCGTCATTGTGATATTGCGTATTTCGTTGTTCACAATGATCGAAGGTCAAAGCTCGACTCATACACTGCGAATTACGCTGAGCAAATTTCAGAATTTGCAGCACATCTAAAATCCCTTCCTTTTTTAAATTTCAAACCGAAAAAACGATGCTTTTCGTTTAGATCACTCACATTTCTTAGGAAGCTGTCCTACGTTGACAATTCTCAGTAGCTTGCAATTTATACTGCACACGAAACAAGGAGAGTTCAGGCATTAAACTTGAAGTCAGTTGTGTAAAAACAATTCATTTAGACAATGAAATACTCCACAAGGGAGTTCGATACTGAAATAGAAGCAACAGATTCGGGGCTGGTGAATAAAAGAACCCAATTATCGTATAGTGTCGAAAGGCTTCAATATTTATTTTCAAGTTTTGGAAACTATTGAAACATAATTTGTTTTGCTGTTCATCCATTTATTTGCCTTGTTTCCTAACGTTTACATAAATTTCAAACAATTCAAAACATACTTGAGAAGTCTTGTAAACTGACATAGACAAAATAACTAACGTTTTCTTATGGCTTATTGATTTTAAATACACGTGAAGTATCAGTCAAATGAAACTAATGAAAATTCTGGAGTTGCAGTCATTGAGTACGAAGAGGAAATAATGTTGCATTGACTGCTGTGGCATATTTCAGTATTAATTTCTATGTGAACCACAAACTGTACACAAAAAAGTTACTCTAACAGATGCAAATATCAACATCATCTACAATATTATTTACCCTCGTATCATCAGTCTGAAGACAAGTCCTGCCATTTATTCTATATATTCATATTACAGACTATTAACATTTTGTATATTGTGGCGTTCACTATGGAAGTATATGGTCCTTTTATTCCGTAAAAAGACCAGACCTATGGAGCGTGGAGTTTTGCGAAAGTTTCCGTTGGTCCATCACTGGCGATCTAGGAACATCCTGAAACATGGTCAGAATTTGTGTTTTTAAATTATGTTGTTAAATGTGCAAGTGGTTCCAATGGCTCTGAGCGCTATGGGACTTAACATCTGAGATCATCAGTCCCCTAGAACTTAGAGCTACTTAAACCTAACTAACCTAAGAACAGCACACACATTAATGCCCGAGGCAGGATTCGAACCTGCCACCATAGTAGTCGCGCGGTTGCGGACTGAAGCGCCTAGAACCGCTCAGCCACCGCGGCCGGCCTGTTAAATGTACAATTGGACAAAATTTATCATAGCTAAGGCTGTTAGTGTGCATTTAAGCAAACGTCATAGGTGTACAGTCTACAGCCCAGTTTTTATATATTGTCCATAAATTTATTGAGTCCACCAAATTTTCCAACAGATCGAGTGGCGATACACGAAATCGATCCCCACAGGTCCTGCCATATAAAGGGTGATTCAGCTCCCCCCACCTATGGGTTTTATGTAACCTGCAACTCCTTCAAAAACCACCTGCTAGATTTTCATATTCTCACTCTTGCTAAAAGCAAACAGTTAGTCCTACCATTGAATTTCCTACAAAAAGGTCAAGTTTAGTTTTTCTGTACGGTTAATAGTTTGCGTGTAGCGAGAGAGATGATATTTCAGTATTAATTTCTATGTGAACCACAAACTGTACATAATGAAGTAACTCTAACAGATGCAAATATCAACATCATCTACAATATTATATAACCTCGTGTCATCAGTCTGAAGACAAGTCTTGCCATTTATGCTATATATTCATATTACAGACTATTAACATTTTGTATATTGTGGCGTTCACTATGGAAGTATATGGTCCTTTTATCCCGAAAAAGACCAGACCTATGGAGCGTGGAGTTTTGCGAAAGTTTCCGTTGGTCCATCACTGGCGATCTAGAAACATCCTGAAACATGTCCTCCATGGACATTCAGACAGAATAGAGCTGAAGCCTCGTAAAGGCGATGGGTAGAGACGCCCCATATTAATGTCCATTAACAGGTGTCTGGATACTTCTGAGCAGATAGTATATATGGACAGCAAGGGGAGGAGACACGATTGCTTAAAGTTCCTAAACACCATACATGGCCAATTATCCTGGATAAAATTCCAAACCTTTTGCAGTGTTGTTGCTCTCGGCCTCCCATGGCCACTATTTGAGAGGAGCATGCGGGGTATCACCCTTGGGTTTCACCCTATCCAGTTTCTTATCATCATACAACATAGAAATGATAGTACACTGTATGTACATCTGTTTAAACATCAGTATTTTATCACAAACAGAAGACATCTTTTATTTTCATTTTTAAATGGTACAGTACCTTACTCCAAGTTTTCTGGTAGCAAATAGACTGTCTTAAATCAGGCTAAGCAAGTTTAATTTTGTAATGATATTCTGTCACGTTGCGACGTAACCTTATAAAAATGAGGAAATACAGTTTTTCTTGATACAGGGTGCTTCGTACCTATATTGTGTGGCAGAGGGTGCTTCATAGCAATATTACGTCGCAGGGGGTGTTTTGTACCAATGGTCCTCGGCAGAGGCTGCTGCTTACCAATTTTAAATTGCAGAGGCTGCTTCATAACGATGTCTTACGGCAGCGTATGCTTCATACTAATGTTGCGTGGGTAAGGGTGATGTGTACCTATGTTGGGTGGTAGAGTATGGATTGACACAGAGTGCTTTGTACCATGCCGCAATGTGGAGGGTGCTCCGTTCCGACTGAGCACGGCAGTAACTGCTTTTTATCAATGTTGGGTGGACGATAGAGCTTTCTGCCAATATTATGTGCCACAGATTGGTCTGTGCGAACGGTACTGTATAATGATTGAGCATGGCAGATGTTGCTTCATAGCAATGTTACGTTGGGGAACGAGTGTAGCTCGCACCAGACGGGGGCAGGGCGGCTACCTAGTGGCCATAGCTCGCATCGAACTTGCACTGCAGTTGGGTGGGCTGGGCAGAGTGGGCGGCAAGGTAGCTCACATCCCCCGTCACTGCCACGAGACGCCTCTTCAAAAGCCATATACACTCCTGGAAATGGAAAAAAGAACACATTGACACCGGTGTGTCAGACCCGCCATACTTGCTCCGGACACTGCGAGAGGGCTGTACAAGCAATGATCACACGCACGGCACAGCGGACACACCAGGAACCGCGGTGTTGGCCGTCGAATGGCGCTAGCTGCGCAGCATTTGTGCACCGCCGCCGTCAGTGTCAGCCAGTTTGCCGTGGCATACGGAGCTCCATCGCAGTCTTTAACACTGGTAGCATGCCGCGACAGCGTGGACGAGAACCGTATGTGCAGTTGACGGACTTTGAGCGAGGGCGTATAGTGGGCATGCGGGAGGCCGGGTGGACGTACCGCCGAATTGCTCAACACGTGGGGCGTGAGGTCTCCACAGTACATCGATGTTGTCGCCAGTGGTCGGCGGAAGGTGCACGTGCCCGTCGACCTGGGACCGGACCGCAGCGACGCACGGATGCACGCCAAGACCGTAGGATCCTACGCAGTGCCGTAGGGGACCGCACCCGTACTTCCCAGCAAATTAGGGACACTGTTGCTCCTGGGGTATCGGCGAGGACCATTCGCAACCGGCTCCATGAAGTTGGGCTACGGTCCCGCACACCGTTAGGCCGTCTTCCGCTCACGCCCCAACATCGTGCAGCCCGCCTCCAGTGGTGTCGCGACAGGCGTGAATGGAGGGACGAATGGAGACGTGTCGTCTTCAGCGATGAGAGTCGCTTCTGCCTTGGTGGCAATGATGGTCGTATGCGTGTTTGGCGCCGTGCAGGTGAGCGCCACAATCAGGACTGCATACGACCGAGGCACACAGGGCCAACACCCGGCATCATGGTGTGGGGAGCGATCTCCTACACTGGCCGTACACCACTGGTGATCGTCGAGGGGACACTGAATAGTGCACGGTACATCCAAACCGTCATCGAACCCATCGTTCTACCATTCCTAGACCGGCAAGGGAACTTGCTGTTCCAACAGGACAATGCACGTCCGCATGTATCCCGTGCCACCCAACGTGCTCTAGAAGGTGTAAGTCAACTACCCTGGCCAGCAAGATCTCCGGATCTGTCCCCCATTGAGCATGTTTGGGACTGGATGAAGCGTCGGCTCACGCGGTCTGCACGTCCAGCACGAACGCTGGTCCAACTGAGGCGCCAGGTGGAAATGGCATGGCAAGCCGTTCCGCAGGACTACATCCAGCATCTCTACGATCGTCTCCATGGGAGAATAGCAGCCTGCATTGCTGCGAAAGGTGGATATACACTGTACTAGTGCCGACATTGTGCATGCTCTGTTGCCTGTGTCTATGTGCCTGTGGTTCTGTCAGTGTGATCATGTGATGTATCTGACCCCAGGAATGTGTCAATAAAGTTTCCCCTTCCTGGGACAATGAATTCACGGTGTTCTTATTTCAATTTCCAGGAGTGTACATACGGAACAGTTAACATTCGTGCCTCCTGAGAACTTTCCTGGCGTGCTCTGCTTAAACTGTTCGAGGTACAAGAAAGCGATTAGATTCAGCAACCTAACACTGCTCTCTGAATCCATAATTCTCTGAATACATAATTACACGCAGTGACCCATAAACAAAATTACCTGCTACGGCAGATATGTCATCTGACTGTAAATACTTAATGCTACCCGTGCGAACATGCGACAGGTCGCTAATCCAGAATATCAAGTAAAATTTTTTCAGTGTTGCACAAAGCAATGGCAGCATTCTTTGCAACACTCAGAGGCCCCGTTCACAATAGGCTAGTATCGAGTGACCTACAAACTAAACATATTTGTAAGAAATAATTTTTTTACTTGGCTTGCATGAGACGAATATCATAAAAATGGATTCTAGCATCCATTTTTTCCCTTGTACAGGAGAGTAAAATTTCTATATTAATAATGTGAAATGGTATTCTCTTAGTTCTTCATTTGTGAGTTCTACAATGAGCACATCTATGAAAATTTCGTTGACCATTTTTTCTCACGCCGACTATCACTTCTTTTTATTTGCTTTCTCCTTCCACTTATCCCCTCTCGCTATGTATATCTTTCTCAATGCACATTACTCAGTATTCAACAACTGGTCGTTTACTAAACTGGGTCAGAACGCACACTAGCCCATTTCATAATTTCTCTTTTAGCAGATACGCTGGATTACTCGGCACGAGACTGAATCAATGGCTTACTCGGAACAAGCCCGAAGAAGTTTCGTATGTTCATTTTTCTCCATGAACTCTAATGTCCCATCGCCTCTTGGCTAATCGAGCAGACGTTGTACTCTACACACGACAAGAAACGAAATTCCTTTGCAGCGGAGTATCAAGTATTAAGTCTGGTCCGCAAGTTCTCATTAAAAATCTGCAATATCTTTCAGATAATTTCTTGATTAACAGTTGCTATAGCGTTCGTCTGTTTACTAATTGTTTCGGCCACACAGTCATCCTCAGACAGCGTCTTCCTCCATGTCTAACGAGCCATACCGTGCAGGTAACGACCGCTGCAGTATCAGCCTCCCGGACAACGTCTGTGGACGAATTATGGGTTGTTAGAGCTTGAGAACTAGGCTGTGCGAAGGTGAACACAGCGTCGCAAACAGTAATAGCTGCAGAAATCAAACCTGAATGTAACTGCGAAAAATGTTTTTATAGTATCTGAAAATGGCTGGTGTGCCGTCTCCACACAGCAGATACAAATTATTTCATATTTAAGAGCAATGCGTACCTCCAGAACTCAACAAAAGCCTCTATTATTTCCCATATGAAGTTCGTCGCCTTGGCAACTGGATTACCCTCGTCTTCGTATGAATCATCAGATTCTTTGGCTACCACCTCTGACAGCAGGAGAGCGAGAATAGCCACTGAAACCAAGTGAAGACTAAAATTAAACACAGTTACGAGAACAGCACATTTGTGAAGGTGAGTATTGATTGGTTACATACTACACAGCTACTATAGCTAATGAGGTGGTATTGAATAGGATTGCGGAGAAGAGAAGTTTGTGGCACAACTTGACTAGAGGAAGGGACTGGTTGGTAGGACATGTTCTGAGGCATCAAGGGATCACCAATTTAGTACTGGAGGGCAGCGTGGAGGCTAAAAATCGTAGAGGGAGACCAAGAGATGAATACACGAAACAGATAAAGAAGGATGTAGGTTGCAGTAGGTAATGGGAGATGAAGAAGCTTGCACAGGATAGCGTAGCATGGAGAGCTGCATCAAACCAGTCTCAGGACTGAAGACTACACAACAACAACAACAAAGTACTACCTAAGCTAAGCACTGTCCCCAAAATTAAATACACTCTAAGACAAAGAAAGAGTGTGTGTGAGAGAGACAGAGAGAGAGAGAGAGAGAGAGAGAGAGAGAGAGAGAGAGAGAGGAGAGATGTGTGAAAAACAGAAGATAAAAATTTCAGAAAAATTGAATGATTATTCAAGAGAAAGAGCATCACAAACTGAGCAAGTCAATAACGCGTTGGTACACCCTGCCCCTTAAGCAATCAGTTATTCGGCTTGAAATTGATTGACAGAGTTGTCAGACGTCATCCAGAGGAATACCATGCCAAATTCTGTTCAACTAGCGTTTTATATCGTCCCGAACTCCTTGGAGGGCGCTGCCCATTGTACTCGAAACGTTCTCAGTTTGGGAGAGATCGAGAGACCTTGCTGGTGAAGGTAGGGTTTGGCAAAGCGTGTGCGGTTGGACATAGCCTTGCATACATTGACGTCCAGGATGGGTTGCCACGAAGGGCAACAAAAACAAAAAAACGTGCGAAAAATATTGTGGACGTACATCTGTGCTGTAAGGGCGCCACAGGTAACAACTAATGGTGTTCTGCTATGAAAAGAAGTCGTACCCTGGACGGTCACTCATGGTTGCTAGACCATATGGCTGGTGACACACTGACGGGTATGTCACAGCTGTATGGGACGTCGACAGACACGTCTTCACTGGTCATAGGGGCTCAGATCAAAGTGGGGCTCGTTAATGAAGACAATTCTATTCCAGTCAATGTGGTTCCAGGCCAAAGACGTGTCTGGAAACGATCCAGACAGTGGTGGGATAACAACCACCTATCTGTCTCCCTCCATGCAGCCCGATGACCAAGACTGATGGCCTGTGATGCCATTTCTTTTCATAACAGGACCCCTATCGTTATCATTCGCGGCATCCGTACAGCACAGTAGTACGTCGACTATATTCTACGCCTAGTTATGTTACCCTTCATGGCCAGCCATCCTGGGCATACATTTCGGCAAGATAACGCCCACCCCCACACGGCAAGAGTTTCTACTGCTTGTCATCGCGGTGCCAGACCTTATCTTGGCCAGAAAGTCAGCTCATCTCTCCCCAGTTGAGAACATTTGGAGTATTAGGGGCAGAGCCTTCCAACCATCTTGTGATTCTGACGATCTAACGCTCCAATTGGGCAGAATATGGCACGATATCCTCCAGAAGGACATCCAACAGCAATGTCAATCGATGTCAAGCCAAATAACTGCTTGTTTAAGGACCAGATGTGGACCAACGCGCTGTTGACCTGCTCAGTCTGTGAAGCTCTTTCTCATGAATAACTCATCAAATTTTTCTGGAATTGTAATCATTTGTTTGACTGTACATGTACATGACATCTCCCGATTTCCGTCCCATTCGGAAGATTTCTTCGTGATACATCACTTTTTGTCTCAGAGTGTTTGATACCTATCTCTGTCTTTGGTAATTGTACAAAGCTTTATTCTCCACGACGTAGTGAATCATTTAAATAAGTTGTTGTTTTCAAACACATATCGGTATATTCGGATGTACATGAAAATGCTTGTATGTATATGTCTTCGGGTGCAGGCAATGTTACGTCATATGATTTGAGGCTTAGTTTTAATGATTGTTCGAGACATAATTAAGCGTCTTAGAGAAGCCGCATTACTCATTTCTGCCGCAGGTGAACGTAATATGAGATTTTTGAGAGCTCGACCACCAAAGGTAACATTTATAGACACGGAAGTGAGTTGGAGGAATTTTATATGACATTAGAATCATAGTGCCCTGCAGAGATCTCTTTACTGAACACAGTACTTCTATAACCGTTTCATAGTATATACTCGTTAACTTACGTTTTCTTCTTTTATTTAATTTTTGGTTCATTTGGCCATAAGATAACCGCTGACCAAAGAACCTTTCAGTCTAAAGATTATCTTTTACGATAAATACACTACAACCAACCTTCAACTACTTAATTATTAAATTTATTTACTACAAAGTAGTAATTATATACATATGAAACAAAGAAGCCCACTGTACATACACACAATGGTCATCGTACGATACAAAGTCTTCATGGGTACTAGGCATCATGAGAAATTTCACATGTAAAAGTGAGATTTCATTTACTTTCACAAAATACAGATGGACAAAGTACAGCAGGAGTACAAGAAGGATTTGGATTATCAACTACTTTTATATGTATATATGGATCATATAACAAGACACTGGAAAGCAGTGAGTAACACACGAATTGATGTTAATATATCAGTATTAATATATTATTGCATTAGTACTAATAGAAATATAGCAATAGACTGTTTGCAGATGATACTCGTATTTAAACCATACATAATATGAGAGGACTACAATTTGAATATACTTCGGAGTGAAACTCTGGATCTAGGTTTGGGGAAGAAAAATCCTGAGAAACAAGATAGGTTCTCAACAGTTCACCCATAGAACAAACTGTAGCGATTTTCGTGACCTGAATAACTACACATTTGACTGGAACCCAGATACAGGTATCACAATGGCCAAATAACGGCAGTTATGTGGAACAGTCGAAAGAACATTGAGGAAAGAAACAACATAAGAAAAAGATTAAAGTTTAGCATAACAACTATCCTCCTGATGCTGATTTGCGTCAGGGTAAAATGGTTTTTGACAGACAGGATCTTAGGAGAATCATAATTCCTGGGCTGAAGCTTCTAAGATGCATTAGAAGAATTACTTTAAAAGTAAGTTATGAAGCATTATAACATGGAAAGATATAGAAATATTTGCTGTGTCAGACAATCAAAAGAACAAGAAGAAAATATAAATTTATCTATAATGAATAAATATTATAAGACGTTTGAAAAAATAGTATGATAAGAAAGGTGTATAGAAATTTAACAGGTATTTCTAGCGTTTGGTTCCACTAGAATTTCTTTTTTGCAGGCCTTGGTTGGCTTTTAATATTAGAGTCCAGGAAGACACTAGTGATCAAGGAAATCAGTCCTTTAATAGTAATTACACTGCAAATTGGATAATGTCTATAACTGTCATACAGGCAGAAAATCTCATATCAAGAGCACTAGTGTTATATATCAAATATGTAACAGTTAAATGCACAAACACAGATAAAATAAACAGTTTGAGAGTGGTTATAAATAACAAACTCTGCACAAGGGACATTTGAGCATTAAGCATCACAGCCCTCATACTGTTTCTAGTTCATACCATAATGTACACACTGATACCAATTACCATCACAAATAACACATACATAACATATATTTTAAATAAATATTAAAACCTGGTAAGAGTTTAAGGATGCAAGAGATTTAACATTAATAATACCTAAACAGCATCAAGGATGAGTAGACACCACATTAAAAATAATATCATAAACGAAGAATAAATGAGGACATAAAGAAATGACCAACATTACAGTAGCTGAAGAGAGTGAAAGGTGTACAAAGATTGTAGAATCACATACAGTGTATATAACAGTGTCAAATATTAACGATTACTAAATTTCAGTACACAGAATTTATTAACAAATTATTGTCCTGTAAAGAAAACCAGGATATTAAAAAAAACAGAGGAGAAAAAGGGGATGTCAACTATAGGATAAAGAATTATTTGAGCAACAGAGGTATTAATGCCTCTAAATGACAATAATAATTTTTTCTGAGCAAATATAACTCGAAAACAAACCTCTAGATTTATGACAACCATATGTTAGATATAGACAACAGTTCTTTTTCTTTTTTGAATCATCTCTGTCTAATAATTTTTATTATCTCTTTCCTTTTATTCAGAAAGTTAACTACTAGATCTGTAAAACAAAAAGGTTCAGTAATTTTAGGATTTTAGTGTCGTGGCTAAAATATTTCATATTTTCGTGAGGATTGTTTACTACACTATTTGTTAGCTACGATCTATTGGAGGTGGTGTAGGTGGGCATAAAGCTTCACGAAACTGAACTTTCTCACATGCATATACAGTTCTGTCACCACATACTACAAACCAATGTTCAGTTTAGTGGTCTTTCCTGTATTGTGTTGTACTGAAAATAGTTCTTGGTTCTATAATTTTAGGGCTCCTTGTCTCTACGAAAAGCTCGACTCTCTCCATAGCTCAGTTCAGTGTTCATTCATTCTGAGTATTTTAATGTAACTTTCTCTTGTTGTCCATACTGTTTTAGTGTCATTTATTTTGGTAACTGTAACCTCCATACGTATCTCCTTCTTTGATGAAAAAGCCTGAGTGGTGCTCAGTCACGATCTTCGATTTGTGATAAACAAAATTTATTGTTTATACCGGAGTTTTGGGTTACTAGTGTGTTACTGTACCCCTTAGAATTTGTCCTTTATAAGTTGTCGAATGCTTTTTTTTTGGTATCTGTAGATACTAAATGGTTTTCATCGTTGTATTTTATATAAATTGGTTTATAACAACAGAAGAAATTCATTAACGTGTTAGGGTTGCTCTTAAACATGACACACTTTATTCTTATAATTTATTTTCTCTTTATCAAATTTATACAAGACCTGAAGGTGGGCACCGACCACCTCTGACATTTCAGCGACTAAGTAAATGCTCATGGAGGCACAAACACACAAATAGTCTTTTTGGTATACCAGGAGCCTATTGAGAATATAAAGGTATTACGACTCTTTACTGCTAAGGCGACTAACGTGGTTATATTTTAGCTTGGACTAAATAGTGAAACTCGAAACAAGGCCCATTCAAAACATTTCTAAAGTGAGAACTTGAGAAATGACCACTTTTCTGTGGATACCGATAGTAGTGGGACTGAATGCCTCCAAATCCTACATTTCCCACCGCCACCTATGATACTGTTAGTGCCATCATGCGTTGTTGCTAAATTACTATCCCATTCCTCTGATGTAGGCTATTTCCCCTTTGTATAATAAGGTGCAGAATTCAAAAATTTGTGGGAAATTCAAAATAATCCAATTGTGCTAAGTGTACAATGGTGAGAAATTAAAAAATTCGAGATGCCCAACTATCCTTTTTTGTTTGAATCATCAGCCTTTTCTCTGGTTGCATGTAGCTGGCCACGAATTTCTCTGCTGTGTTAACCTCTTCTTCTCTGAGTAGCATTTGCACACTATATCCTCAATTATTTGTTGAATGTAGTGAAATTTCTATCTTCTCCTATAGTTTTTCCCCTCTACAGCTCCTTCTAGGAGCATGGAGGTTATTTCCTGATGCCTCAGCACATGTCCTATCAGCTTATACCTTCTTTTTCTCAGTGTTCTCCATATATTCCTTCCTTCACTGATTCCACACAGAAGCTCCTCATTCCTTATCTTATGAGTCCACCTGATTT
This sequence comes from Schistocerca americana, assembly GCF_021461395.2. Lineage (NCBI taxonomy): Eukaryota > Metazoa > Arthropoda > Insecta > Orthoptera > Acrididae > Schistocerca > Schistocerca americana. The sequence goes on along the minus strand of NC_060122.1, from coordinate 393,659,599 downwards.
TCAACATTCTTTTGTAGCACCACATCTCAAATGCATCGATTCTCTTCTGCTTGGTTTTTCCATGTGCCTTAATTCACTACCATACAGTGCACTGCTCTAAATGCACATTCTCAGAAATTTATTCCACATGTTAAAGCCAATACTTCATACCAACAGATTCTCTTGTTGGGGAATGCCTATGCTAGGCTGCTTTTTATGTCCTCCTTGCTTCGTCCGTTGTGTGTTATTTTGCTTCTAAGGTAGCAGAATTCTTTAACTTCATCTCCTTCGTGAACACCGATTTTTATGTTAAATTTCTCGGTATACTCATTTCTGCTACATCTCATTACTTTTGTTTTTTTTCGGTTTACTCTCGCTCCATATTATGGACTCATTAGACTTTTCATTTAATCTGACAGATCCTGTAATTCTTCTTCACGTAAACTGAATATAGCTATGTTATCATTGAATATTATCATTGATATCTTTTCACCTTGAATTTTAATAGTATTCTTGAAACTTTCGTTTATATCCGTCGTTCGTCCTTCGATGTATATATTGAAGAGTAGGGGCTTAAGGCTATCCCTATGTTACACCAGTTTTAATCTGAGCATTTCTTTCTTCGTATTCCAGTCTCATTATTCTACATTGGCTCTAGTATAAGTTGTATATTACCTATGTTTCTCAGTGGCTTATTCATATTTTTCTCGGTATTTGAAACGTTTCAAGTGATTTTACATTGCCAAATGCTTGTTGCAGCTAGATAAATGCTGTGTCTTGATTTTTCTTCGAACTTGCTTCCATTATAAAGTGCAACGAGAGAACTGTCTCGCTGGTGTACTGTGTTTACTTTCTCTTAATGCAAACTGACCGTCGTGTAACTGATCATAAGTATTCTCTTCCATTATTGTGTGTATTATTTTTATCAGCACCTCGGACACATGAGCTGTTAAGGCTGATTGTGCGATATTTTTCGTACTTACGTGCCTTGCTGTCTTCGGAACTGCGTAAATGACATTTTTCTGGAAGTCTGATGGTATGTCGCCAGTCTCACAGATTCTACACGTCAACTCAAAAAGTCGTTTGCATCTCACTTTCCCAACGATTTTAGAAATTTCTATCGAAAGTTATTTATCTCTTCTGTCTTATTTAATCTCAAGTCTTCCACAGCTCTTTTAAATCCTGAATTCAATACTATATCTTTCTTATCGACTCCAATATCTTCTGCGAACGTGTGATCAAAGAAGTCCTCCTCTTCACTGAGGCCTTAGTGTGATCTTTACAGCTCACAGCTCTTTCTTCCACTTTTATATGTGGAATTCCCACTGTACTCCTGATGTTAACACCCTTGCTTTTAATTTAACGAAAGGATGTTATGACTTTTCTACATGCTGAAGCAGTCCCATCGACGATCTTCTCATTTTCGAGATCTTCGCATCTATTCTGCAGGCGCTTCAGCTTCACCGCCCTGCATTTGATTTGCTGTTACCTCCCTTGTATTTATGTTTACCCTTCCATCATTAGTGTTACTTAAAGGATATACTGTCATCTATCAAAGAAAAGTGTATGGTCATTGTGTTAGTTGAGAATTTATGATATTAATCTGCTACTGCTACTACCACGGCTACTACTGACACAGCTAGTTGGGAACCTATTTGAATCTATATTATGAACATACTACTACTGCCTTACTGAATTCAGCTTGGAACCTACTGCTTGAATTTATGAAGTGAATGTACTATTACAACAATGACAAGAAGCTGCAGGCATCATTATTAATCCAGTAACAGAAACTCCAATAGCAAATGATGCAAATAATATCTCTGGAAAAGTTATTGGCTGGTTTTCTGCGAATGGGCTTGCTCTGAACTTTGAAAAACACAGTACATGCAATTTTCTACTGCAGGGAGTACAGTTCCTTCAATATATATAACACATCAACAGAATCCAGTAGACGGAGTAGAGCATACTAAGTTTTTTATGAGAATCTTAATTGGAAATTTTGTATTTTGGATCTCCTCAAGTGATTACGTTCAGCAACTTTTGCAGTCAGAATAATTGGCAAATCTGAGGATATAGTAATTAGTAAGCTAACATACTATGCATACTTTCACTTTCTGATGTCATATGGAATAATATTTTGGGGTAACTGAAAACGTAGGCAAAAAGTATTCACTGTGTAAGTAGGCTGTAGAGGTTTTTTTATTGGTAACGCCACATAGCACTCTGTATGAAAATCACTGGCTGTGCTGTGTGCAGTCTATGGCTGGTTTGCATTGTTGTTGGCTACTGTAGTGTTGGGCAGCTGGATGTTAACAGCACGTAGCCTTGCGCAGCTGGAGGTGAGCCGCCAGCAGTGGTGGATGTGGGGAATTCGTCTGCACAGAATTCGCGTTAGTATTTTGCAGCCGTGACTTATTAAACTGATAGTTCGGTAATTTTCACATCTGTCAACACCAGCTTTCTTTGGAATTGTAATTATAATATTCTTCTTGAAGTCTGAGGGTATTTCGCCTGTCTCATACATTTTGCTCACCAGATGCTAGAGTTTTCTGAGGACTGGCTCTCCCAAGGCTGTCAGTAGTTCTAATGGAATGATGTCTACTCCCAGGGCCTTGTTTAGACTTAGGTCTTTCAATGCTCTATCGAATTCTTCATGCAGTATCATATCTCCCATTTCATCTTCATCTACATCCTCTTCCATTTCCATAATATTGTCCTCAAGAACATCGCCCTTGTATAGTCCCTCTATATACTCCTTTCACCTTTCTGCTTTCCCTTCTTTGCTTAGAACTGGGTTTCCATCTGAGCCCTTGATATTCATACAAGTGCTTCTGTTTTCTCCAAAGGTCTCTTTAATTTTCCTGTAGGCATTTTCTATCTTACCCCTAGTGAGGTAAGCCTCTACATCCTTACATTTGCCCTCTAGCCATCCCTGCTTAGCCATTTTGCACTTCCTGTCGATCTCATTTTTTAGATGTTTGTATTCCTTTTTGCCTGCTTCATTTACTGCATTTTTATATTTTCTCCTTTCATCAATTAAATTCAGTATTTCTTCTGTCACCCAAGGATTTCTACTAGCCCTCGTCTTTTTACCTGCTTGATCCTCTGCTGCCTTCGCCACTTCATCCCTCAAAGCTATCCATTCTTCTTCTACTGTATTTCTTTCCCCCATTCTTGTCAATTGTTCCATTATGCTCTTCCTGAAACTCTCTACAACCTCTGGTTCTTTCAGTTTATCCAGGTCCCATCTCCTCAAGTTCCCACCTTTTTGCAGTTTCTTCAGTTTTAGTCTACAGGTCATAACCAATAGATTGTGGTCAGAGTCCACATCTGCCCCTGGAAATATCTTACAATTTAAAACCTGGTTCCTAAATCTCTGTCTTACCATTATATACTCTATCTGAAACCTGTCAGTATCTCCAGGCTTCTTCCATGTATACAACCTCCTTTTATGATTCTTGAACCAAGTGTTAGCTATGATTAAGTTGTGCTCTGTGCAAAATTCAACCAGGTGGCTTCCTCTTTCATTTCTTAGCCCCAATCCATATTCACCTAATACGTTTCCTTCTCTTCCTTTCCCTACTATCGAATTCCAGTCACCCATGGCTATTAAATTTTCGTTTCCCTTGACTATCTGAATAATTTCTTTGATTTCATCATACATTCTTCAATTTCTTCGTCATCTGCCGAGGTAGTTGGCATATAGACTTGTACTACTGTTGTAGGCGTGGGCTTCGTGTCTGTCTTGGCCACAATAATGCGTTCACTATGTTGTTTGTAGTAGCTTACCCAAACTCCTATTTTTTTATTCATTATTAAACCTACTCCTGCATTACCCCTGTTTGATTTTGTATTTATAACCCTGTATTCACCTGACCAAAAGTCTTGTTCCTCCTGCCACCGAACTTTGCTAATTCCCACTATATCTAACTTTAATCTATCCATTTCCCTTTTTAAATTTTCTAATCTACCTGCCCGATTAAGGGATCTGACATTCCACACTCCGATCCATAGAACGCCAGTTTACTTTCTCCTGATAACGACATCCTCCTGAGTAGTCCCGCCCGGAGATCCGAATGGGTGACTATTTTACCTCCGGAATATTTTACCCAAGAGGATGCCATCATCATTTATCCATACAGTAAAGCTGTATGCCCTCGGAAAAAATTACGGCTGTAGTTTCCCCTTGCTTTCAGCCGTTCGCAGTACCAGCACAGCAAGGCCGTTTTGGTTAATGTTACAAGGCCAGATCAGTCAATCATCCAGACTGTTGCCCTTGCAACTACTGAAAAGGCTGCTGCCCCTCTTCAGGGACCATATGTTTGTCTGGCCTCTCAACAGATACCCCTCCATTGTGGTTGCACCTACGGTGCAGCTATCTGTATTGCTGAGGCACCAAGCCTCCCCACCAACGGCAAGGTCTATGGTTCATATATCTATACACAAGGAATTTCACTTTCTTTTATGATGAGGGAAGTACATTGACTTCAGCAGAACTTTGCTTACAGAGGACGATAACTACGACACTCCTACAGAATTTTCTTACAGCAAGACGCACATTTACCGCTACAGGACACGCATTTGAGTGATTAATTTTGTACTTGTACCATTTATTTTTCAAGATTTTTGAATTACAAAGAAAGTTTTCCGTGATACATTTCATTATATTGCTGTAATCTGTAACACCTGAGGGTATAATTACATTAATCCTTGGGGAGGGGGGGGGGTACACGCTTACTTGGTGTATCATCTGTTTGGCAAGAACAAGGAGCCCTAGCTAATATGGTATTTGCTTACACAACTTTACACATCAGTACCATATTTCTCTAACACAGAATTACACAGCTATCTGATCATTTAACTGAGAGAGACAAATATTTATTTTACTATATCAGTGACAGATGTTTACGTAATTACACAGTTGGATAACTTCACACATATGAAATTGTATTTTGTCTGTACTTTGTGAACTGTTCATATTTTTACGGAACCATTGTGATACTGTGAGAGCTTTCAATGATGTATATGGTATGGGATCATGATTTTAAAGTACGTTTGAGGTAGATGATACTTTTGACATGAGCAGAGAATTTTTTTTAGGTTTTGAAATTATTGGAGGAAGCTACGACGATTTTGAGATTTGGCTGAGGTTTTATGATGTTATGATGACGATGTGTATTACGCTGTTGCGATATGTTTATGATCTACAAGCTGATGGTATATGAGGAATTTGATTATGCTATTACTGAAAAAGTGTCGACGAATATTTATATGTGTAACAAGGTAAGGAATAATGAGTAGTGGTTAGGGACTCCGACTTGTGAAAAAGGATGTTGGAAACCGAGAATCGTACTTTAAGAGTTATGAAATGTGTGTATATGCGTGAATGTATCACTATGCAGGCGAAAATTTTTTGGACATTGTTATATGTACAGGATTTTGTTTCTACAGATTTGCAACGCAAATTTTCGACCTGTGAAATTTTTATAAGAGACTGTCACTGTAGTGCAAACTGGTGTCATAAATATTTTGGTAAGAAAGTCAAGTGACCACCTTCACGTGATGCGTCGTGGGCACCCAGCTGCACGACAGTCGCCTGGAAAAAAGCATTAGTGTGTGCCTTTCAGAGGCACAGGTGGAGGAAAAAGGAGACCATTATCCTCGCTATTGACATTTCTTTGTAGAAAGCATTGCAAATACGACACGCTCAATCTTGAAAACATATGATTACACTGTGGAGCTCTTAATTTATGATATTTACTAAAATGCCAAATGAAATGAAGAGACACATTTTCCATGTATTGTCTTTCTAGTTGAGAGATTTTTTACTGCCTTTGGAGACGCCATTTGCCTAGTGAATGATGTTTCACGCCTTGCCTTATGTATTTTTTGCTCATTTTGTTTAATATCTAGTTTCTAGCTGCACTGCAGCATTGGTTAAAATAAAATTTAATAGATGTACTAATAATACTATTTTCTGTCTACAGACCCAGTAAAGAATACGTTTATGATGTACGTTCTTAGAAAAGAGAGCACAAATAGACATTTCCCTTCACAGGAATAGCGTAAGTAATTTTTTTACGATTTGGTAACTTGTCTGCTAGAGTAAGTTATCGTGATGCTTCACTCTAGTGTTAAGATGTGACATAGGTATTAGACATGGCCATTTTTACTGTAATATTTTTTCTGCTTGAGCTTTGTCGTGTTTAGATATAAGTTATTGCATTTGCTGCTGCTGTTTGCCAGGCATAGTTCTACTGAATTTTACATTGTATTAAGCTAGTTTTACTACTGATTTATTTTTCTTGTTGCTGCTCATTGCCTCATATTAGTTGTATTTGCTTTGCTAATTTCTATAATGCTGCTTCCTTTGCCGATTTGAATTTTTTGTCATTGCTGTTTGTGTTAATTGTTTTGTGTTGCTGCATTGCCTCATCCCTTAGTTTAGCATCTGAGCTCAGTACATTTAAGTTAGCTTAAGATGGGGTAGGCTATATGAGAGAACGAGTTGTGATGAATTGGAAGAAATGCATTGAGAAGCTATAAGAAACTGGTTTGGCCAAAAAAGAATTTTGAAAGAGGACATGAACAAAAAAGTAGGGTTCAGGGACAACAGGTTTAGGTAGGATTTTCTTGGAAAGAAATAATGAGGTAAGAAATATGTGAACATATAAATACAGAAAGCATGCTTTGATAGGATTTTTTTTGGTGGAAACAAATGTTGAAATAAGACGAAAGATCAATGGAATGAAGTTTTGGGTTGGACTGCAGCACCAAATGTTACACTGAAAACAAACCCTGTCTTTCCTTTGTATTATTCCGCTATGTGTTTATGTACCCTTGTGTATTTGTCTTTTTCCTGTCTTTATGTGTTTAGCTGATGAGAGTTATGTTGTAGAATTTTTGTAATACTATGTTATTTACTTTGTAAAGATGTTTAGACATTATTTATCTGTTGTGTATTGTTGCTTATGTGTGAAGTTGATGTTTCGAAAGCTATTATGATCTTTAATATATTTACTTATGTCGTAATTCCTGTAACACTGATGTATATGTTTGTTTCTATTCTTTTGTAAAGCCTGTACTACTACAAATGTTATCTGTATTGTTATGCTCTTTAATGATGTATTTGGTACTTTTGTTACTGTATTCTTATGTTATAAAATTGTAATTGACACCAGTTCATCAAATTATTAACTTGTAAGCATTCATTTCATTGCACACATTTCAGTTGGTCATAGTATATGCACAATATGTGAAAAAAGAGGACTGTTAGTGTTTGCACATGTGTTAATAATTCAGCACGGGACTGGATAACAGCATTGCTGGTTCTAAGGACATTTCAAAAAAAAATTTTGTGAGTGCACAAGTGGTGGTTCGTGGACTTGCTATATTGTCTGCAAGACTTCTAAGGACAATTCCAAAAACTTTGTGAGTGCACAAGTGGTGGTTTATGGACTTGCTATATTGTCCGCAAGACTCTTCGATGGTGATTGTGCACCTGCACAGTCGCAACAGATGGCTGCTGGCCGTCTCTACAAGGACTACAGTGGGTCTGCATCTCTGGTGGCCCACCAGTACCTTTATTTCTACAAGGACTGCAGTGGGTCTGCACCTCTGGTGGCCCACCAATACCCTAATATCTACCAGGACTACAGTGGGTCTGCTCTGTGACGACCTACCTACCAATATTCTTCAAAACTTCGACTGACTCTGTGGTGGATTTACTCTGCTGTGGACCATTATCTGTCTGCATGTCAAGAGTCAGCACTGTCTTTCCGTTGGAAGGACAACACTACTTCTTCAAGACTGCATGGAATTCCACTACTTCCGTGTGCATTCTCTTTTGCTGCTCAGACTTTGAGAAAAAAACACTGCAATTTTACTATGATGAATGGTCAGGACTGTCTTTATGGACTGTGAGAAAATTTTAGCTTTTGACCAACATTGTATCAATAAGTGTGTGCATTTGATATCTTTGTTATTGTAGTTATAAAAAATTTTATCAAATCATTATTGGCCAGTGCCCAAAACAATTTGTAAAATTTTTTGTGGGGAGCATGGGGGCTATGTAAGTAGGCTGTTTAGGTTTTTTTTTATTGGTAACGCCACGTAGCGCTCTGTATGAAAATCGCTGGCTGTGCTGTGTGCAGCCTGTGGCTGGTTTGCATTGTTGTCTGCCATTGTAGAGTTGGGCAGCTGGATGTTAACAGCGCGTAGCGTAGCGCAGTTGGAGGTGAGCCGCCAGCAGTAGTGGATGTGGGGAACTGAGATGGCGGATTTTTGAGAATGCATAATCTGCAGGTATGTCCATGAGAAACAGTACATTTGTAAGAATGGATGTCATGAACTGCTATATATATTATGACTATTAAGGTAAATACATTGTTTGTTCTGTATTAAAATCTTTCATTTGCTAACTATGTCTATCACTAGTTAGTGCCTTCCGTAGTTTGAATCTTTTATTTAGCTGGCAGTAGTGGCGCTCGCTGTATTTCAGTAGTTCGAGTAACGAAGATTTTTCTGGGGTAAGTGATTTGTGAAAGAGATAGGTTATTGTTAGTCAGGGCCATTCTTTTGTAGGGATTACTGAAAGTCAGATTGCGTTGCGCTAAAAAATATTGTGTGTCAGTTTAAGCACAGTCATGTATAATTTTTCTAAGGGGACGTTTCAACTGCTCAAAATAAAGTGGTGATAATAGTGTGTGAGGCTCATAGTCGCACATCTTGTAGGTATTTCTTTAAACGGTTAATAATTCTTACAACAGCCTCACAGTATGAAATTTGTTCTCAACAGCCTCACAGTATGAAATTTGTCTCAAAAACAAGGACCAGTTTAAAAACAACAATGACATTCATTATTATAATGACTGAAGAAAGAAAGATTTACACTATCCTCTATTTAACTTGTCTTTGGAACAGAAAGGGGTAAAATATGCTGCTGCAAAACTGTTTGATAAATTACCAAATGAAATAAAATGTCGGACAGACAGCAGTAATAGTTTCAAAAATAGATTGAAATCATATCATCTTGCCAACTCCTTCTATATCATAGATGAAATTTTAAGCTTTTTTTTTGTTTTTTATAAAAGACAACCTTGATTCATGTTTGCATTTCTTATGCATTCGACACATCCCACATGATAACGGTCATCGTGAGAGCGATTAATGGAACACATAACTAACTAACTAACTACACTCTACCAACTGCTGCGCCACATCAGCCACACATCTTTGAGAGCTACTGCAGCGCGTCTGTGCCTTGGCCCTTGGAAGCACCCTTAAAACTAACTGTGATGTAAGACTCAAAGAGTACTGGAAGCACTCTTGTAATTGACTGTGGTGTAAGACTCAAAGAGTGCAAGGTGGGTTGAACAGCAGTCATTTTGATGCCTTAGCCAACAAATTCGTCTGATCTTAAAGCATTGGGGATTCTAATGAAGGTCAGCTCTACACCCGCAATTTACGTGAATTTTGTGTAAAAGTACGAAGTCAGATACCTCTGGAAAACTAGAAGAATCCGTTGTAGCATGTCTGATCAGTTGGCAACCCTAAGCAGTCATGTGGAGTGCAGTCTAAGCTGTAACAGCAGAACATTGTTGAATGAAGCACAACTATATTCGTCTGATATGATTTAGAAATCCTATGGAAACATCAGATGTCTACATTCCGCTAATAGGTGCATATCCTACAGACCAACGAAACTAGCCTTTTTCCATTGGAATTCTTCTCTCTTGGAATCTTTCATACGAGCTGATTTACTGTATGTGTGCACTATACTAAGGTGACAGAAGTCGGGGATAGCGAAATGCACATATACAGATGGAGGTAGTATTGCGTATAAAAGGGCAGTGGCGGAGATATCTTTAGTACTCAGGTGATTCATGTGAAAAGATTTGCAAAGTGATTGTGACCGCACGACTAGGATTAACAGACTTCGACCGCATAATGGCAGTCGTACCTAGATGCATGGGACATTCCATTATGGAAATTAGCCGGTTCAAACTCGCATTGTGCAGGAGACAGCAGATTGCGGTAGACCGCTTGGCCTAATACTGAACTGTACCGAGCGGCGAGGCGAGCTGTCGGCTCGCAGACGGCTGACGCCCCTCTGCGGCACATGTATATCATCATGTTAAAATAAAAACGGAAGTGCGTACCTCTCCCAGTTCTATCCTACCTGACGGTTATAGCTAAAGTGCAGCTACTCACGAAGGTCCAATGTAGGCTGCAATCATTATATGGTAGCAAAACTTGGTACATATACTAATGCTTTAATACGGAACCAATTTACGCTGAAAAAAAAATTGTTACAATTTTGGATAGCAGATGCAAATCTGGTGCTGTACATTGTTTGTATGACGGTATGACATCCACGCTGTCATTCGACAAGCCATAACAGTAGTGAATAGTATGGATATCGAGAAGAGGGTGTGCTGCATTGGGAGATTACCGCCGACTGAACGCCCCAACGTCATTAAATGAAGAGGACGATTACGAAATTCAAAACACGGGTTAGCTTGGTGTGGCACCTGGAAGGGGAAGGTACTGAAAATGTTGTTGATGTTGTAACTGCCCATGCAGCACGTGCTTTGGATAGTTCCAGTGCTCATGCAGTCTCACGAGAGCTGTCCATCCCATGGTCAATGGTACAGAAAGTTTTGCAGTCTATGTTGCACTGGTACCAGTATAAGATCCAGGTGGTGCAGCAACTGAAACCACATGATCTGCAGAAACATTCTGAATTTGCTCTTCGGTTTCTGGCGGGCATAGGTGCTGATGACATGTGGCCGAACAATTTTCTATGGAGTGATGAAGCCCATTCCACGCTACAGGATACAGTGAATACAAAGAACTGCGACTCGCATTCGGGAGGACGACGGTTCAATCCCGCCTCCGGCCACCCTGATTTAGGTTTTCCGTGATTTCCCTAAATCGCTCCAGGCAAATGCCGGGATGGTTCCTTCTGAAGGGCACGGCCGACTTCCTTCCCTAATCCGATGAGACCGATGACCTCCCTGTTTGGTGGCCGTGCGGTTAAAGGCGCTGCAGTCTGGAACCGCAAGACCGCTACGGTCGCAGGTTCGAATCCTGCCTCGGGCATGGATGTTTGTGATGTCCTTAGGTTAGTTAGGTTTAACTAGTTCTAAGTTCTAGGGGACTAATGACCTCAGCAGTTGAGTCCCATAGTGCTCAGAGCCATTTTTTTGAACCTCCCTGTTTGGTTTCGTCCCCCAAACAACAACCAACAACCAACAACCGAAGAACTGCCGAATCTGCGGTAAGTTAAATCATGTGTTGTGCGCAAAAAGACAATGCACTCACCATATCTGCTGTGGTGTGGATTCATAAGCACCTTTATTCTCGGTCCATTCCTTTTTCGAGAGAATATACCCAGAAGGCCTGTCAGGTATACCGCGACGTCTGCATGTTATCGAAGCCTCCTCGTACAGCATCTGATTCCTGCTTTGGAAGGGCAGAACTGTGTGAAAATCATTTTTCTCACGCATGATGAAGCTACACCTCATGTCGTTCGCCTAGTGAAAAATCTGTTTAATGCTACGTTCCACAAACGTGTAATCTCCAGAGGTCTTCTAAGTCTATGGCCTGCAAAATCACCTGATCTGAATCCACATAATATTTAGCTCTGGAGATATCTAAAAGAAGGCGTTTACCAGGAACACATTCGGTCTCTACCTGAGCGGAAGGCTGATACACAAGAACACGTTGCTTCGATTCCACCGCAACTGATGCGAGCCAATGTTGATCATATCGTTTTATGGATTCAGCATCTCGTTAATGTCTCTAGTCGTGACAGTGAACAAATTCTGTAATTGGTGGTTAATGATAATGTCAACATTATGCGTTTCTCACTCTTTTGACGTTTTCTGCCCACGTACAGTTCCTAATCCATTACATGTGGAAACTTTTCTATATGTGTATCCTGCATTCACAGCGTCAGATTTGCACCTGGTGGTCAAAAGTGGAACAATTTTTTTCCGTCTTAAATCGGTTCCACATTAATACGTTAGCATATCTACCAAGTTTCACTGTTATACGATAATTTACAGCCCACAGTGGTCCTCTGTCAGTAGCTGCACACGAATTATAACTGCCAAGTACTACTCACAACAGTCGAAATTGTTTGACAAATGCACATGCTGCACCAGTGAAGCATTCGTTTCTAAAGTTAGGAAAAGTTGGTGTAGTTCCGAGAACCAGAGAACTTCCCAACTTTTTGTACTTAGGATAAGTGAATTCCTCGCGATTTTAAATTTAGAGCAGTCCAGTTCTTGTGTTTCAAACTCAGTGCGACAGCTGTTTAAGCTGTGAAGTCAGAGGTGCAATTTGACATCAGAGCTAGCAACATTTTGAACTTAGCGTGAGTGAACTGTAACGTCATAGGAGTGGGGAAAACCAATTATTTTTAATTTTTTTCTATTTTACACTTTTGCAAAATTGGGATACTTTGAATTTCCCACCAATTTTTGAATTTTCGCCACTTTATACTTGAGGCAATTGGCTTATGTCAGTGGGGTTGGTGGAAGGGAAGTGGGAAAACTGGGAACAGCACATAAGGAAACAGCACATAACGTCATAGTGGTGAGGAGGGATGGGGAATCTGCCAACAATGCAGAGTATGCTGAAACCAGTCCATCATCTCGGATTCTGACATTATAGGTAGGGGGGAAAACCCAGTGGTCATATTTTATCGCCATCTTAGGTTCTGACATCGTAGGGTAGGGAAAATCTTACAGCCATGCAGGTTGCACCTGTATCCCTTTGTCTGCATACTGGGTTCTACACTTGGCGCAAGTCACATGCATGGCTTCTGAACCAGTAGGATAACTGCCCATAGTAGATATTTTAATTTCTCCTCTTTTCCGCTTAGCAAATTGGGATATTTAGAATATTCTACCAACTTTTTCTAATTTCCCGCCATTTTATAGGTACAGCAATTGGCTTATGTCAGTGGAGTGTAGGGAGAAATTGGCAACAATGCATGATATCATAGTAAAGGAGGGTGTAAACCTGGCAACAGTGTTGTGAGATCCTACACACTTAGCTCCAGTGCTGCGACACCCTGTGCGTAAATGCATCAATGAGAATGACCTTAGGTACAATCTGCTACTTTTTAACAAAGATACGCACAAAACATTCAACTGGTTGTACACAGTACGATGCACGATTGTTAAGGCAGATATTCTCGCATCTAAATGTGGACGCCCAAGGAAGAAGAGGTCACTTCCCGAAAAAAAAAAAAAGCAGGCTAAACGAGTATTTTTAGAAATTCTACGGCTCAACGAGTATTTTGGTGAACGTCTGAGTGGAAATATTTCCGAAGTACATTCTGCAAGTTTACTTAGAAAAGTCTTTGTAGGAAGTATAGAGCATACAGATGAAGGAACTCTTTTGCTTGTTCATAGTTTCCATTCTTACCACCAAAAAACTATACTGAAACTAATGGTAGTCAATTTGTATATGAGTATCGAGATGTTCATAACCTAAACAGTAAAAGACGAACGACTATATAACGTTAATTTCTATGACATCTAATGTTTTACATCAGATTTCGCTTTGAAGATCGTTCAAGCAAGGTAAGGTAAGGACTCCTTTCTGTAGTTTTCATTATATTTGGGGCTATTCAGAACAAAACTGTGATACTCTACCCTCGGAAAAAGGCTGGCTACGATACTGAAATCAACAAATTTAATAATGTTCTCAAAAATTTGTTTGACGGTACTGTGTTACTGGTGATTTTGAAGAGTTCGTTCTTTATAGTGTAAGCACTACTCGCGTCTGATCTTAGTTACATCAATGAAAATCCTCATTATCAGCTTTGTACATAAGATTGCCGACTCGTATGTGAATGAACCTTGTTGAAATCGATATGTGATTCGATAGACGAGTACTCACCACCAATCAGAAAGAATACAAGCCTCATTCTGATGCCGAATGGCGTCTTCCGGCGTTCGCTTTCTGCGCCTGTTTCAAAGTTGTAACTAGGTTGCGAGACTATAGTGCATGGATGTCTCTCCAGGGCGAACGTGCCATCGGCAGACTGATAGCGTGTGTACGTTATGCCGAGTGGAAAGTTCAGCACGTAGCGTACGTTCAAACGATTTGACTTGTTTGGGAGCGTGAAACGTGCCACAAAAAGTATGTATTTCTATGGCTTTTGCTGTAGAAAGTGAAATGTTAAACTGGAGGAAAACCAGGGACGTGTTTGTGTTGACGTCACGTTCCCACAGAATGCAGGTGACGTTGTCTGTAGAGAAATGTCACCGTGTTCTAAGAAGGTGTAAAGAGACCGTTTCCAGCTTACTTCAACAAAAAATAAGCTCAACGGATTAAAAAAAAAAAAAAAACTCATCCTTAGAGATATCATTAAAAGCACCATTTAATACCGTCTAATTCCGGCCTTCGACATTACAGCAGCCTTGTTTCGGTTAGGTAATGAGTCCACAAGGTTGTGCAGGTATGTCCCGCGATGATAAGCCACTCGCAGAGGATTTGATCCCGCAGTTCCAACAAATTCCGAGGATGTTGATAGCGGCGTTTTACCCGTTGTTCCAACATGTCATAAAGATTTTTTATGGATTCCGAGTCGGCGGATTTTGCAGGCGAATCGAGATGTAGTAGAGTGGGAAATAGTTCAGAAAACCGGTAACATACGCGGTGACGACTCCAGGTGTTCATTACATCCAATTATAGTCGCAATATCTTCTCGCTAACATTTTGGAATGGACGTTCATTCACTGCCCGCAGCAATTTCTGTTGGGTTCGGAGGCGATATTTATTCACAAGCCGTGAAATCCGTCTCCTATCTGTCTCAGTCAGGATCTCTTTCCGAACACAAGTATTGTGTTTCGTAGCCACACGTGTTCCAATACTACTTGTAGATATGTCGAACAGTGCGCCACGAAACATCAACAAACCCAACAGCTTCACACACTGATTGGCCAAACACGATGGCGGCTTTTTGCCATTCTGTCACGGCATTACATTTAGGCATGTTTGCATACCATGTCCGCTTGAAGCAAAAATGGCTCAGTGATGGCTACTGCCTTATGCTCACGTAGTGGCAACGCGCGCGGTTGCCATCTGCGCCATCTTCGCGTGCTCTCTGGGGTGACTACCTTTCTGTCTGGCCAGCCTGGATATCGCCAGATGAAGACATAATGACTCAGAAAGTGCCCACGATCACTTTTTTTGCACTTTTTATTACAGTGGCCCGTCAACATCGCATTTTAATTTCTTTTTTTTATTACTCTTTTCGGCTATCCCCCCATCGTCAGAATCAGTGTAATGGCGGCATTACCCAAACCTAAGATGTTAATGAAATTAAAATTGAGATCTCGACAGAACATTGTAATAAATCGGTAGGTGTGATAGTCCGCTGCAGTTGATGTAAATAATCGAAATATTACTTTTCAGGTATACGAAAATGAATAATTGTTTGCTTGTCTTATATGCGTTCTTATACTATTCATCTGATTACAATGAATGGTGAGTTGTTGAGTGCAAGGGCACCAAGGTTTCTGAGTTAGTACTGCTATACCCGTACCATCACTCTTTGGTAAGGCTGAGTTTGGGGTGGAAACTAGTGACATCTGCATCTATGTCTACACGATTACTCTGCAATTCACAATTAAGTGCCTGGAAGGCAGTTCACTGAACCACCCTTAAGCAGCTTCTCTACCCTTCACTCTCGAACAGCGCGCTGGAAATGTGGACACTTAAATCTTTTGTGCGACTTCTGATTGCTCTTATTATGATGATCATTCCTCCCTTTGTAGTTGGACGCCAACAGAATATTTTCACACTCTGGATGGAAAGTTGGTTATTGAAATTTCATGAGCAGATCCCACCGCAACGAAAAACACTTTTGTTTTAATGATTGTCACACATATTCTTGTATCACATGCGTGATAGTCTCTCCTCTATATCGCGATAGTACAAAACGATCTGTCTCCTTTGAATTTTTCTATTCGAGAATTCTAACTCAAGCGGATCCGAAACCTCACTGCAATACTCCAGAAAGAAGCGGACAAACGTAGTCTCTTTAGTGAACCTGCTACGTTTTCTAAGTGTTTTCCCAACAAAGCGCAGTCTCTAGTTTGCTTTCCGCACAACAAGAGGGTTGCCGAATTTAAGTTAATAGTAATTGTGATCCCTAAGTACTTAGTTGAAGTGACAGTCTTTAGATTAGTGTGATTTATCGCGTAACCGAAATCTGGCGGATTCCAGTTTGTATTCAATTGAATGATTTCACATTTTCCATTACTGCCACCTTTCACATTACATAGATGTCTTGTCTAAATTATTTTGCAAGAGGTTTGGATCAACTGATGACTTTACAGGACGGTAAATGACAGTACCATCTTCAAACAATGTAACTTGGTTGAGCAGATTCTCTCCTAAATCGTTTCTCTAGCAGCAAGATCAGAAGGCCTATGACGCTTTCTTAGTCAACGCCAGACATTACCTCTGTTTTACTCCACGACTAGCCGTCAATTACTACGAACTGTGCCCTTACTTACAGGAAATCACGGATCAGTCGTACAACTGAGAGATACTCCACAGGAATGCAATTTGATGAGAAATCGCTTGTGAGGAACGGTGTCAAAAGTCTTTTAGACATCTTAAAATGTGGAATAAATTCGACATCCTCTGTCGATAGCATTCATTACTTTGTGAGAATAAAGAGCTAGTTGTGTTTCCGAAGAACAGTATTTACTGAATCCTTGTTGGCTGTTTGCCAATAAAACATTTTCTTCGAGATAATTCCGGATGTTCGAGCACGGTATATGTTCTAAAATCCCACTGCAGGTCGACATTACCAATACGAGTCCGCAGCTCAGCGGATTACTCCTAATTCCTTTCTTGGGTGTTGGTGTGACTTGTGAAACTTTCTACTGTTTAGATACGCATCTCTCCACGAGCGAGTTGTTGTATATGGTTGCTAAGTATGGAGCTATTGTATCAGCATACTCTCAAAGGAGCCTGACTGTTACACATTCTGGGCAGCGGGCCTTGATTTTATTAAGTGATCTAAGTTGCTTCATTAGACCGAGGATATCTAGTTTTGAGTTACTCATGTTTGAAGTTGCTCTTGATGCTAATTATGAAATATTTACTTCTTCAGAGAATAAATTACGGAAAACTGTGTTTAGCAACTCAGCGTTAATTGCACTTTCATCGCTAACATGACTATTGCTATCACGCAGTGAACGTATTGATTGTGTCTGGTGTACTTTACATACGACCAAAATCTCTTAGGGTTTTCTGCCAGATTTCGAGACGATGTTTCGTTGTGAAATCTATTAAAAGCATCTGACTTTGAAGTTGGCCCTAAATTTCGAATTTCTGAACTTCGCCAATCTTGGGTGTTTTGCATACTTTTAAATTTAGCATGCTTTCTTTTGTTACTTTGGCTACAGTGTCCTGGCAAGTTTTGTGTAGCATGGGGAATCAGTACCATCTCTTATTAATTTAGATGTATATATCTCTCAATTGTCGTCAACAATATTTCTCTCAATTTAAAACCACTGTTCAAATGCTCATTACGAGTGAAAAATGTTTCTTTTTTGGAGGTGATAGATTTAAGCTAGGTGAGCAGAAGTTACATTCGAGCGGTACGAGGAAACCAAACGAAGATCACCGTTGGAGACACTCTCCTTGGCAGGCAGCTTTAATTTGCGTGCATAACGACCTGGACGCATAACTTCTATGCTAATTAAATCAGAAACGGTGCAACCTATCGATTTTTTTCCTTAAATCTATTTCTCAACACAACCTAGCCTACATCACGTTTACAAGCTTTTCAGACTGTTCCGGACCGCCATGTGTACATGGCTTATTTATATAAGTATTGTGGGAGTGAGAAAGCTCCACAACCCCGATGAGTGGAGGTGGGAATAAGAATGTATTTATCTGACTTGGAATATTTTAAAGATATGAAGCGCAAAATTTGCTGTTTAGTGCGTCACCATGGCTGGATAATGAGCACTGAAGAGCAGATAATTTTGTCAGCATGTTTTGGGGCCAAAGATTACGCAACACGACTAAATAGCACATTTATGCTTAACGTTCACTCTGGAATTGCACGGCGTAAAACGGCAGAAACCACACAGTTTTCTCAGGATTAAGATGAAATGATAGGGAAAAGTTCACTGTACATGCATATGAAAAAATGAAAAATGCTTCAAATGGCTCTTAGCACTAGGGGACTTAACATCTGAGGCCATCAGTCCCCTAGAACTTAGAACTACTTAAACCAAACTAACCTAAGGACATCACACACATCTATGCCCGAGGCAGGATTCGAACCTGCGAGAGTAGCGGTCGCGCGGTTCCAGACTTATGCGCCTAGAACCGCTCGGTCGCAACGGCCGGCGTACATGCATATGAAACATATGAACAAGTATCTGTGGAATATGTTAAATATATGCGAAATATGTATGTGAACGTGAAACATATGTGACGTATCTGTATACAGGCGAAGCCGCGGGTAAAGCTGTGGGAAAAATGATATTTCGATGCAATTTAGACGTCGCAGTATGTTGGAGTCAACCGCTGCATGTAACCGATTGGGCTAATGACAGAGGGTGCTGTGCTAGTAGCTATACTAGAAACTGAGAAAGAAGGATTTTGTTAAAAAAAATTTTCTTCAGAAAAACGTGTTGCTACATATTTCTTGCATTCCGCACGACAACCACACACTGGCAAAATAGTATAATACTAAAACATGAAAAACACTTTTTCAAAATTTTTCAACAAAACTTGATATGTTAAAAAAAGTAGACTTCTATCCATTGAAATTGCAACTTCTTGAAAACGTTATGGATCTACCGGCCAATTGGCACGAGGATTGGTTCAATGCAGCTGTCCACGTTACTCTATCCTGTGAAAGTCGTCTCCAGATGAATACTGCAGCTTACATCCTTTTGAACCTGCTTACTGTATTCATCTTTAGGTCTTAACAATTTTTAACCTCCACAGTTCCCTCCAATACTAAACTGGTGGTCCACTAATGTCTCAGAATTTGTCTTATCAGCCGTATTTCTTTCGGTCAAGTTATGTCATAAATTTCTTTTCTTCTCAGTTCTGTTCAGTACCTCCTCATTATTTACATGATCTACCTATCTAATCTTCAGCATTATTCTGTAGCACTATATTTCAAACGCTTCTTTTCTCTTTTGTCTGAACTGTTTATCGTCCACGTTTCACTTCCATACAAGGCTACACTACAGGCAAAAACCATCACAAAAGATTATTTTCATCGTGGCAGCAACACCAGCAACCGTTAAGAAATTGTCTCGAATGAAAAACACCCCACAGTTGCACTAATTATGTTTATTTTAAACCTTGCCCATGGTTTCTGCTATAATAATATTGCCTTCTCCAGATGCCATCAACTTTTTAAAATGAAAAATTTAGTAGCCCAGCTGCTGCGTCAAGATCAATAAAATAAAATAACTTCAACAGACATAAGTCTGTTTCGATCATAGGTAAAATTACATATGGCACCGTTTGTCTTCCGTCACTACATCTGTTATACTAGGGGCTCGGCCGTCAAATCTTTTACTGGTCTTGTCGCAGCCGCTGGGCTAAGACATTTTTCATTTTTAAAAGCTTATGACTTCTGAAGAAGACTGTATTATTATAATAGAAACCATGGTCAAGGTTTAAAATAAACGTAATTAGTGCATCTGTGGGTGTTTTTCATTCGAGACTCACAAGAGTTCCTAACATATAGATCTATATTTGGTGTTAACAAATTTCTCTTCCTCACAAACGCTTTTCTTGTTATTGGCAGTAAACATTTTTTAGCCTTTGTTATTTTACTGCCCAAATAGTAAAACTCATTTACATCTTTTAGCGTCTCGATTCCTAATCCAGTTTCCTCAGTATCATCTGATTTAATCTGAATGTATCACATTATCCTTGTTTTCTTTTGTTAATGTTCTTATTACACTGAAGTGCCAAAGAAACTGGCCTAGGCATGTGTATTTAAATGCAGAGATATATAAACAGCCAGAATACGGCGATGCGGTCGGCAACGACTATGTAAGACAACAAGTATCTGGCGCAGTTGTTAGATCGGTTACTGCTGCTACAGTGGCACGTTGTCAAGATTTAAGTGAGTTTGAACGTGGTGTTACAGACGGCACACGAGCGATGGGACACAGCATCTCTGAGGTAGCGATGAGGTGGGGAATTTCCCGTACAACCATTTCACATGTGTACCATGAATATAAGGAATCCGGTAACACATCAAATCTCCGTCATCGCTGCGATCGGAAAAAGATCTTACAAGGACGGGACCAACGACGACTGAAGGGAATCATTAAACGTGACAGAAGCGCAACCCTTTCGCAAATTGCTGCAGATTTTAATGCTGGGCTATCAGCAAGCGTGAGCGTGCAAATCATTCAACGAAACATCATCGATATGGGCTTTCGGAGCCGAGGGCCCACTCGTGTACCCTTGATGACTGCACGACACCGAGCTTTACTCATCGCTTGTGCCCGTCAGTACCGACATTGGCCTGTTGTTGATTACTAGAAACATTTTTGGTAAACATTTTTGGAATTCAGTGATCAATAGATTATTATATTTTGACTAAAGTTCAGTCTTGATCACACCGTTTATGTTTCAATGATATAGGTAACCGGTTTCGGTTATTTTTACATAACCATCATCAGACCTGTGGATTAATTTTAGGAAATACTAGAAACCAATCTTTAAATAAAATGAAAGTGTCTAATGACGTGAAAATTTAACAAGATAAAATAAAATTAATTATACCCATGGCTCCCTTAGGATGGTAGGCGGAGCTCCTCAGCTGCTACGAAGTTAACTGATGGTTATGAGTGCTGAGCACGAGCTTAAATATGCAGAGGCTCCGACTACTTCCTGTCACACTACTTCACAACTGCCAATCAGCGTTCATAATATGACGCCATCGTCAAAGTATAAAAGTAGGAAATACACTAACAACATAAAATTGATTCATTTAAAATGTCTGATTAACAGATAGTTATTATGTGTACAGCTTATTTATATTTTACATAAAAACAGTAAACTACGATGTGTAATAGTTGTGCCCTCTATGGGCAACCTTAATACTATTACAGTGTCAGTTACATCAAAGATGTGAAAGTCCTTGGAGTTGTGGTATATATCGATTATACCGAGTCGCCTATATCACAATTGCATCTTTGTTGGATGCTGCAGAATCGTCTTACTTTAACTGTAGTTTTCATAGCAATATTCTTTATAGCAGTAGGGTAGCAGCCAAGAGTACGTTCCGCACCATGTATGTCTGAATAACTGATGAGACAGCTGATTAAATTTTTAGAACTCATCGATCTAACAGTTTTTATAATAATCAATGTCAATTTAATATAATTTTTTTATGTTGTACAGGATATTTTACATACATAGCTTTTGCCATGGGTATATCTAGTCTTATATTTTAAAACAAAAGAGTAGGTGCTTTTATTATAAAATATCGTCAAAAAGGTCGTAAAAACATTTTTCGCGAAAATCTAATTGTTCATTGAGCAGCATTGATGATTTGGTTTTCAAATGAGCATATATCTCGATTTCTTCTTATAGGTAATCCAAAATATATGAAGATGACATATATGGGAAACATATCAGATAGAATTACTAATTTATTCAAAAATTCTGGAATAACAATAGCATTTACAACTGACAATACCTTACAACAAAAATTAAGACATACCGTAAGTAAAGATAATGGAAAACCTACCAGATCAGGAGTGTACAAGATCCAATGTAAAGACTGTGAGAAAATATATATCGGCCAAACAGGTCGAAATTTTGCAGTAAGGTACAAAGAACATAAATCAGGTACCTCATGAACAAAGTCTGTGTTCGGCCATCATATAGCATTTAATAATCATGCTGAGGGGACAGTAGAGCAGAATTTACAAGTTTTTCATTATGCAAATAAAGGCTCACTTATCAATATCTTAGAAGAAATCGAGATATATGCTCATTTGAAAACCAAATCATCAATGCTGCTCAATGAACAATTAGATTTTCGCGAAAAATATTTTTACGACCTTTTTGACGAAATTTTATAATAAAAGCACCTACACTTTTGTTTTAAAATATAAGACTAGTTATACCCATGGCAAAAGCTATGTATGTAAAATATGCTGTACAACATAAAAAAATTATATTAAATTGACATTGATTATTATAAAAACTATTAGATCGATGAGTTCTAAAAATTTAATCAACTGTCTCATCAGTTATTCAGACATACATAATGCGGAACGTACTCTTGGCTGCTACCCTACTGCTATAAAGAATATTGTTATAAAAACTACAGTTAAAGTAAGACGATTCTGCAGCATCCAACAAAGATGCAATTGTGATATAGGCGACTCGGTATAATCGATATATACCACAACTCCAAGGACTTTCACATCTTTGATGTAACTGACACTGTAATAGTATTAAGGTTGCCCATAGAGGGCACAACTATTACACATCGTAGTTTACTGTTTTTATGTAAAATATAAATAAGCTGTACACATAATAACTATCTGTTAATCAGACATTTTAAATGAATCAATTTTATGTTGTTAGTGTATTTCCTACTTTTATACTTTGACGATGGCGTCATATTATGAACGCTGATTGGCAGTTGTGAAGTAGTGTGACAGGAAGTAGTCGGAGCCTCTGCATATTTAAGCTCGTGCTCAGCACCCATAACCATCAGTTGACTGCGTAGCAGCTGAGGAGCTCCGCCTACCATCCTAAGGGAGCCATGGGTATAATTAATTTTATTTTATCTTGTTAAATTTTGACGTCATTAGACACTTTCATTTTATTTAATGATTGGTCTCTAGTATTTCCTAAAATTAATCCACATGTCTGATGATGGTTATGTAAAAATAACCGAAACCGGTTACCTATATCACTGAAACATAAATGGAGTGATCAAGACTGAACTTTAGTCAAAATATACTGGAAACATGTTTCCTGGGCGTACGAGTCTCGTCTCAAATTTTATCGAGCGGATGGACTTGCACGGGTAGGGAGACAACCTCATGAAACCATGGAACCTGCATGTCATCGGGTAACTGTTCAAGCTGGTGAAGGCTCTGTAGTGGTGTGGGGCGTGTGCAGTTGGAAGTGATATGGGACCGCTGATACGTCTAGATACGACTATGACGTGACACGTATGTAAGAATCCTGCCTGATCACCTTCATCCATTCATGTCCATTGTGCATCCCGACGGTCTTGGGCAATTCCAGCAGGGCAGTGTGACATATCACACGCCCAGAATTGCTACAGAGTGGCTCCAGGAACACTCTTCTGGTTTCAAAAACTTCCGCTGGCCCCCAGTTTGCCAGACATGAACATTATTGAGCGTATCTTGATGCTTGTTCAGAAGAGATTGTCATCCCCTCGTACTCTTACGGATTTATGGACACTCTGCAGTATTCATGGTGTTAGTTCCCTCCAGCACTACTTCAGACATCAGTCGAGTCCGTGCCACGAGGTGTTGCGACACTTCTGCGTGCTCGCTGGGGCCCTGCAGGATATTAGGGAGGTGTACCAGTTTCGTTGGCTTTTCAGTGTATATTATCTTTTCAAGACACTAGAATTTCATTCAACTGCTCTTTCAAGTCCTATACTGTCTTGACACTGGTGTGCTATATAATTTGACTAGCTGAGTTCTTGGCCTCGCCTGGGTACGTATTTATTCCAATGGTATTGGCCCATCCCCTCCTTTCCCTTTGTCCATCTTCTCCGCCCTCTTTTCTGACTCCCTCCTTCTCCTCTTATCTCTGTCCATCTCCTCCTGTCCCCCTCTCTGTCCATCTGCTACTCCCCATCATCCTGTATATCCGCTATTCCCCGTGCCTCTGTCTATATCCTCCTCTTTCCTTCCTCTGTCTTTCTCCTCCTCCCCTTTTCTCTGTTCATTTCCTCTCTTCCTTTTATCTGTCCATTTCCCGTCCCCCTCACTGTATCCATCACCTCCCCTCTCATATCTCTTTCCATGTCCTCCTTCCCTCTCTCTGTCTGTTCATGCACTCACAACCTTCTCGTCTGTCCATATCTTCCTGCCTACTTCTCTCTCCAAGTTTTCAGCCTCGCCCAAATAGGAGGTTGATGGTTCTTACCCATATATAGGATTTCTTTCCAGACAGTAATATCTGTAACCATAACCTACATTAGCTACATGCGGTGTTGAGTGGCATTTGGTCAGCACTCAGCTCTCCCGGCCGTTTTGTCGGCTATCCAGATAGTAGAGCTGCTACTTCTCATTCTAGTGGCTCCTGAGGTAGCATAATGAGGCTGAGTACAACCCATAGCAGTCCTACCACCTAGGAAAATCCTTGTCAATGACGTGAATTGAACCAGCGTGCTCTCCATGGCAGCCATCTACGCTGACGGTTTGTTTCCCTTGCACTCCAAAGGTATTATGTTAACTTTTTTTGGTTTTTGAAGGAACGTAGAACAGTCAGCTTCAGGCCGATGGATACAGTGTGGACAGGGGTCGAAACTCGTGGCCTGGCCACCATGCCCTCTCCTTGTCGTCCATGAACCGCTCGTTCGACTTTTCTTTTTTTAGCAGAAGGCAGGTTAAACAAAACATTTTTATTCGTACTGTTATGCTCTTTTTGGTACAAAGAAAATATCTAAACAACAAAAACAAAATTAAAGTACAAGTACATTATAAAGGCTTCTCTTTTGGCGAAACCAATGTTAGATACTGCACCTGCGGCTACTAGCTGCATGGTATCTACATGTCCTTCTAATCCACCCTTGGGTTCGGGAACGCCTTTACAAATTCTGTCATTTCTTCTGGTCCATAAAACTGACAGGTTCATAAGGTTAATTCTCATACATGGCACAACCAAACAGTAGGGAAAGTCCAAGGCGGCACTACGTGAGTAATTAGCAGAGTATTGGTGCAGGTCGTTTTGGAGATGAGCGAGTCATTCCAATAGAAAGATGTAAAAACTAATATAGTCACCATCCCAGTAAAAATACAATATGGTCAAACAGTTGATCCAAAGCAGTGCATGCTTTATATGCGTAAAATATAAACTCTGGAACAAGACGAGATGTTGGTGTCACCGTAGTTCGGCGTCATGTACTGGATGAGGGCTAACATCAGTCTTGTCAACTTCCACACCTACATGGCAGACCAACATACCAGATGGTGTTCATCTGTTACAGGTAGATGGCACTGGAGGCATAATGGAGAGTCAGCCATAGGTATGGAATAGAGTCTCTTGTGATTTATGTATTTGTGGTTGGCCACCAAATAACGGGCCACTCTGGCATCCAAATGAAGAAGAGTGCCATATAGTGAACGCCAGACCATTGACCAAGTAACCAAGAGTAGACAGCTTTTAGTCAGATTTCGGGGATGACCTCGCATCGTCCGGCAATAAACATCGCGGCTGTCTGCAGTCGCTCATTCGTCAGGTCGACATCGGAGTAACTGAAGTATACAAAAATGATATAATATGAAGGAAATGTGCACCACTGCAATTGGTTGTTCATGAGAGACAGAGACCAGTTCCTGTAAAGCAGCGCTCGTGGCTAGTACACACCACCTTCATCGAGACGACATATAAAGCAACTGCTCTAACCCACACATTCCAAGGCTGCTCTCTGTGATAGATGGGGTGGGTATATCATATCACACTTTCATGAACATTACCTCACTGGTGAAATAACCAAATACCATCCGTAAACTGCATGCTATCGTCTTCAGCATCAGAAGAACTATAGAGAGGTATGGTGTCTTGGATAACTGGTAGATGCTGACATATGCCACCTGCTGTACCATGTTCAAAGATCGCAGCAAGCTGCTATGGACAGCCATACATATGCCTTGTAGGAGACGAGTATAGGTAAGGTGAACCATCCCTCAACTGTCACGTGTAAAGATGTCTCTGAAACATTTGATCATATTCCAGAGTTGGTGTAGGAAGCCACTGACAATGGCCATCACCCCACTTCCCCAAGTTCACGCAACTTCCGACTGCGGCACTGTATTGGGTAATCCAGTTCAGTGATCTTTGGACTTCACCTAGTGTACACCTAAGAACACAGAACGTCCACATATGTGAGGCAGATGAAGGTATGGTCTCTCAATGAAAGTTCCCATGCTAGTTCATGTAACAGCAGCTCCATGGTAACGTCATGCATAACCGCCGGCGGTGGACAACCTTGCCTCACTGAGCAGGTAATAATGATTGTGCCCACCGTGAAGCTGCGCCATGCAGAAGGCACATGCTGATTTTAATGAAAGACTGGGGGAAGGCCAGATGTTGCAGCTCCTCCTCAAGATATTCGTGGTGTATCCTTTCAAAAGCGTGGCCAAAGTCCACCTACATCAGATCCCTGCATAAGCGACGTACCTACGCCAGTCAGGGTAATAATAGTCGGCGTCTGGTTTTTGCTGTTACCGCCGGAATTCATCTGGTCCGTAAAGACGGCCTAGGGCAAGACACTCCGAGTGTGGGCAACTAGAAACGTCGTCAAAACCTTGAAATCTCTGTGTATCAGCGAAAGGGGCCAGTAATGGTCAACTGTCCTTTCAGAAGATGGCTTTGGGACTGATGTAAGGATGATGTCGACAGAAGCAGGCGGTATCTCCATTGCAGGGGTCATCATAACCTGAACCGTTGAGCTATAGATAGCTTGCGCCACGTCTCCTGGAACACAATATTAGGCGTGAAGGGGACATGGCCCGATTGTCGCGAATGCCGTTGAGGTCGTTTCTGGAGGAAGGCACTCAGTGAAGCAGCATGGACAGCTCAGGTCTGCTGGGCATCGGGCCAGCTGTTTGTTCTAACGGCCCAGTGGCTTTCTAGTTGGTCTGGCTGAGTATCTTCCGGACAGGAGAGACGTTCACCGGAAACAAGAATGGAATGCTTCAGCCGAACAGGTCTGAAGACGAGCGGTGTGTCCTCGTCATCCACACATCTCCTCGCAGCTCCAAGCTTTTCCACTGCTTATCAGCTCCCAGCGGCTTTGCGTGCTCTGTGAGCTACTTCTAGTTCGTTGCTACGGTGCCGGCATTCGTAAAGACTGATCTTCCTCCCCGCTGTGAGCATGACAATTGTGACTGGTTCGCTTACTGCGCGTTTTTGTGCCCTGCTGCGTCTATATAGACTCGGTTCAGCCTCCTGTTGTTGTTGTTTCCCGTTTCTGCGTCTGGCCAGGCTATTTAAGGAGTATGTCGCTCGTATCAGAAAATAACAATTTCCATTTGGTAATTGTAACAGAATTAAGATTTGATTATATGTTTTAAATGATTAAGATTTTGTAAATTTATTTCATATTCATGTCCAAAACATTTTTCATGCCTAGTACCTTGTGTACTAAAACGCCAAGTCTCTCTCTTTAACTACTTGGAGCCCGCAAGCTTGTGCGTCTCACCAGACCGAATCTCGTTGCTTGGTGAGGTTCGTCAGCCAACTGTCTGCATCTTCCTCAGAACTGTGTTTTCCGCGCGACGGTATTACAAGTATTTACAATTTCCGCCTCGTGGCGTAGTTTCAATCTCTTTTGGTCGCTGAACTTTTTTACTAGCAGATGTAAGTGGGGGAAGGGATTGCCTTGGAAAGTTACCTTACTATTTTTAGCTTCTTTTCACAAACGTTTTGTCTACACTGCCAGCGTGTAATCTGATGACTTAAGTTATACTTGTTTCACTCAAAAAGTATTTTTCTGTTCATCAGGCTATCATGGTAAGTTTGCGCCTTGTGTTGTGTTTCCACGGTTGCTTCGAAAAGGAGTGTGGTTAGCAGCACGTCGGGCCTCCCCTAAGTAATTTCGGGTCCATTTGTTCAGGCCACATTGCCCGCTGTGAGATGGTTTCATATCAAGCACCTTTGATTGTTTTGTTTCCTTTTACTGAACTCCTTTTTAGGTAAACTTGAATTATTTGTCGATTTTAGTCAAACACAGTTTAGAAATATCTGTGGTCTGCCTGTTCTGAAGAATGTTTTCTTTTTAGAGCTTTTGAAAAGAGTCTTACGTAAATTCAGTTGGTGAAATATTATCTTGCTTCTCTTACTGAAGCTCGCTGTAAATTTTTCGACAATAGTACCTAGTGGCACATAAAAGTTCTATATTTTTGGAAAGAGAATAACATTTGTTGTAAATTTAAATCTCCATACCTCATGTTCCCATGACAGACTATTGGAGAGTTTAGAGCAAGTATCTGAATTAACAGAAACCTTCTGTTATTTGATGTCACTGAAACCTTTGGTTACATTGTTTATAGGTTATTAGTAATCGTTGTTAAATTGTGGCATTGGTTTGTCTTAGTATATCAAGGTCCTATTGACCTAATTTGTGAACCTATTTTTTTTATAATTGTGAGTAAATGTCTTGATATGTATTGATATTCAATCCATATTTGGCCCAGTCCTTCCATTTCCAAGCAACCTTATGCCAGTAATATGTACCACCCATCAGGGCATCGTAAAATCATGGATGATAAAATTCTATAGAGAGATGATCAGGGTCCAACGATTTGCTAGTTGCCCCTTTCTGGAGGGTGTCAGCTGCATCCTCCACTATTATGTCTATCATGAGGGTCACCGCCTCCTTTCTATCGAGGGTTAGAGGCAGCTAGCAGAAGACTTCAACTGTCTTTGGAGTACCATGGTCCTCTGTGGCGTACGGTAATGATCGAAGAAGGCGTTGGTGATATACTTTTGGGCGGTCAGGCACCGAACATTCACCGTATCTAGCATGTGTGCC
This sequence comes from Schistocerca americana, assembly GCF_021461395.2. Lineage (NCBI taxonomy): Eukaryota > Metazoa > Arthropoda > Insecta > Orthoptera > Acrididae > Schistocerca > Schistocerca americana. The sequence continues at coordinate 393,630,825 of NC_060122.1, read as the reverse complement.
AGATACGGTGCTCTTCGACGTCTGGAACATTTGCATATAATGCGATGTGTGGCCAGTAGTTCACCCCCAAACCGATAGTGATTATGCACGCGGATAGGTGTGCCCTAGCGATGGTGTTATGTAAGCATAGTGATGTTAGCTAGCAGACGCCGAACCTCAGCCTGACGTCTGGGCGACGTCGGCTGGCCAGACAACTCCCGTAGTGGCATAACATACCATTCCATGGTGTGCTGTTGCCAAAACATAGCCTCTTCTCCACAGTGCATCATCGAGTGCTGCAGAACAGGTTTTGCGCAATCCAGTCACCACAGGATCAGGAAAGGAAAGGTCGGGTGCCACTTGTCAGTTACTCCACCTCTTGACTCCCTTCTGCCGACACTCCAGTACTTCCAGAAGCATGACATTCATCTTTCACGAGTACCTGGTCTGCCATATCCTCTGTCGTGTGAGGGAGATGGTAGAAAAGTAAGCATAATAATCGGTAAAGTCCGTCAGCCCTATCTTAGCCTCAAGTGTCTCCGCTGTGAGATCCTGTGTGACATAGACCAGGTAAAGGGGACTCGCCACATGATTGATAATATATGTGAATCTTGTGGAAAACAATGTGGTGCTATTTAACTGTGTTCTTGTGGTTTCTGTGTCTGTTGCAGTTTCCACGAAAATAAATGTGAAGCAGTAGGTTCGGAACGATTACCATGCACTGAACGTATGGGAATGTTAATTATCTCCATATGTACTGTCCAATCTTTTTAATATGACCACCTATGAAAATCCTGAGTACTCATATTCTGCAGGGCGAATGTCAGCAATGTTCTGGAAGGTACGGATAGGGTAATGGAGCCATGCAGACTTCAGTGCCGTGGCCAGCTGCGCCAGGTTCCTCGGCTGAGGATCTATGGCGCGAACAATCCGATCGTGGTGGTTTCACAGATTCTCGATTGGGTTTAAATCTGGGGGGTTTAATGGCTAAGGGAGTACGGTAAAGTTATCCTGGTGCTTTTCGAAACACTGCGATCTCTGCGACGTGTTGCATTGTTTGCTGGTAGACGCTATCGTGCAGAGGAAAAACGAACTGCATGTAGTGGTGGACATAGGCTTCAAGGATATATGTACACTTATGTTATTTCATTTTGTCTTCCAGAAAGATGAAATCACCTAGGAAATGCAAAAAGACCTGTCCCAGATCATAACGCTTCGACGATTGTGGCAAGGTGTTTGTTGTCAGACGTTTCACGCCGTACACGCCAACATCCATTTGTCCGATGGAGCATAGAGCGTCATTCATCTGAAATTCCCACCTGTCGCCACTCAAGGGTCCTCCAGCTGGGGACCGACGACCTCAGTAGTTTGGTCCCATAGTAACTTACCACCACCACCATCCCGTTGGGTTCTGCACCATGGGTGCATAAACCAGGCGCTGCTGCAGAGGCCCAGACGCACCGACAGTCGCAAGACCGTCGTTCAGGAGACACTGTTGGTTGCACCTTGGTTCTTCTATCCGGTCAGTTGCTCAACGGTTGTACGTCTGTTCACCCGTACACATCCCTTGCATCTATGGCCCGTGGTGTACCACAGCTGCCTCGGCGCCAATTTTGGTTGGGTTGGGTTATTTGGGGGAGGAGACCAAACTGCGAGGTCATCGGTCTCACCGGATTAGGGAAGGATGAGGTAGGAAGTCGGCCGTGTCCTTTCGAAGGAACCATCCCGGCATTTGCCTGAATCGATTTAGGGAAATCACGGAAAACCTAAATCAGGATGGCCGGACGCGGGATTGAACCGTCGACCTCGCGAATGCGTGTCCAGTGTGCCAATTTTGGATAGCGCCATTTTGATATACACGGTATACTGTAACGACTGCGGCAGGCGAACAGTTCACAAGCTTAGCCACTTCAGAATGCTTCCGGAAGGCAATGCACTGCTAACGCTGCCGCCTGCTGTGTGAAAGTGGTTACTGCACGAGAACGAAGTCTTTCTCGACGGCAGTGTTGCATAGAACATTCTCAGATATCTTGCTGCGTTATTGAAAGTTGAAGTCGAATACGGACCGTGTCCACATTAATGTGACTGGATCGTGTGTATCTACAACATTCTGAAATTCGTTCTTCCTGTTGTTGGAATATTAAACTCTCATTGTCAGCGACTTATACCGAAGGGCGCGGCGAACGGTCAAAGACTTGCTTGACTGTAACCGAAATGCTGAAGAATTCTTGGGCGGCTGACTCACGAAGAAATACTCTGTAGTATATCTGGTGTAGACCTGATTAAAAATTATTATAACTGGATATCGTTAGGGGAAATGGAATATTCCAGTTTTCGATGAGACAGAGCTTTCGACGGCAGAATAAGAGTATGAAACGTCCCCTTAGAAAAATTATGAATGACTGTGCTAGTAAACTTCTACGTTATTTGATACAAAGACAGCTGAGTAAAACTGAACGTACTCAGACAGTTCTCTCTTTATTTATTCAGATCATCACTAAACTGACACACAATATGTTTTAGCGCAACGCAAGCTGACTTTCAATAATCCCTACAAAAGAATGGCCCTGACTAACAATAACCTATACCTTTCATGAAACACTTACCTCACAAAAACCTTCGTTACTCGAACTACTGCAATACAGCGAGCGCCAATACTGCCAGCCAAATAAAAGATTCTAACTACCGAAGGCACTAACTACTGATAGGCGTAGTTAGCAAATGAAAGATTTTGGTAGAGAATAAACAATGTATTTACCCTAATAATGTTCAAAAGTCGTCATATATCTATATATCTGTCAATTCATAACTTCCATCTTTACAAATTTCCTTTTTCTGGCGGACACACGTCCAGATCGTCCGCTTATAGCAACCTCTCAAAACTCTGGCATCTCTCTCTCCACATCCACCACAGCTGGCGGCTCACCTCCAACTGCCCAACGCTACGCGCTGTTCACATCCAACAGCCCGAAACTACGATAGCGGATTTTGCAACAATGAGCCCAACCAGCCATAGACTGCACACAGTCAGTGATTTTCATACAGAGCGCTACGTGACGTTGCCAACGTAAAACCAAAACAGCCTACTTACAAGTATCATAGGTTCGCTCTTACACGTATTAGCAATCAGTGCTACTCAGCCCGTCCATGAATCGGGCAAGAATAAGTCATAATGCACTACAGAGAAAGAAGATACCCTTTGCACCATTTTATAGTAATTGTAGACTGTTGTACCACGTCCATGACACAGTTTCGAATTATGACCTCCGTCCTTCAGTTTCACTGAACCTATAAAAGATGAAGTACGTGACAAACAGTTTTCAGACTCAGATAACGTTGGAAACTGGCTAGCCTCAGCTAGTTCAAGTTTTTACTATCGCAGCATGCAGTCCTTAGCTGATCGTTCGAAAAAATGCGTAAGGAGTGATTGTGATTATGTGGAAAAATGACGGTATGGTGCAATTTAACCTTGTTCTTGTGCTTTCTATACCTGTTGTAGTTTCCATTAAAATAAATGTGAAGCATTAGATTCAGAACGACTCTCGCGCAACCAAGGAATAAGAAAATTAGTTATCTCCATATAATTAGAATATTTAGTGTTGACGCCTTGAGCGCAGAAAGACAGCTGAGTTCTTGTTCGTAGCAGTAGACAGCGATGCGTTTTATTTGAGGGTTAGGCTTTTATGTGTGCTGCCTTTCACGGCAGGAAATGGGTAAAGCTTTGATGCATATTGTTCTGTTTTATGATGCTCGAGGGCAGGATCTGCACCCGGAGTTCGGCATAAATCCAATAGCTTTCCCTAAGGATTACACGGCGCTCGGATGGCTGTTTTATGAGACCATAAATCGAACTCATCCGCACTGCATATAGGGGATATCTCCTCCCTACTGTGGTGGGAATTTGCGAGCACCCGCATCGGGGAAAGACGACCACCCAGTAAATACCTGCATGTGCATTCAGCAGAAGACTGAGTAACAGACACCAGAGAGGAGCTGTTTGAAATTATAGTAGGCCAGCAAACGACATTTTGCACTCTCGCTATACAGCGAACAGTTGAAGCAAAGTGTGGAAAGATACAAAATACCACGATGCGCCTTATCGGAATGTACACGAAAGATTAGTGCAGCAGAACGCAGCGATTTCGAAGTTACTTCTTGAGTAGGAGTTAAAGATGAGATTTTATTTCTCCATCTACATCTAAGTCCATACTCTACAACCCAAAGAACATGTCCCTGTGCCGGCCGCGGTGGTGTAGCGGTTCTAGGCGCTCAGTCCGGAACCGCGCGACTGCTACGGTCGCAGGTTCGAATCCTGCCTCGGGTATGGATGTGTGTGATGTCCTTAGGTTAGTTAGGTTTAAGTAGTTCTAAGATCTAGGGGACTGATGACCTCAGATGTTAAGTCCCAGAGTGCTCAGAGCCATTTGAACCATGTCCCTGTCAGAGAGTATGAAAGGCAACTCTGGAGGTACTGTTTGAATGATTTACAATGTTTGCAAAATTTAGTGTATTAACAACATCTATTTTTTAAACAAGACTTAAATTATGCCAAACAAGTTATAGATTGAATACCCTAAACAAGTAACAGGTTACTTAATACTACAGTGGGTGGACCCTGGTTGGCAAAGTTTAACTAGGTGATCAGTAAGTCAAGTGGTCTGGCCCTAAAATGTGGAGAACACAAGCTGAATTGATGTGACGCTGAGCATACCTTGATTGATCAAATGTTCTGAGGTTTCTCTATATAGGTGCAGCTGATAGCAAGTGACTATTTACACCTGTACACCCTGATAATGCTGGAGCGACAGTACGTTACCCTGTGTACTTCGTGCGGCGACGTGACTTGCAGCTGGCAAGATGTGTGCGGTGGAGGAGGTGAGATGTGGTGGCGGCGCCCGTGAATCGACCGCGGCCACAAAATAAATGCAAACATCTCAGTGTCTAGCGATTAGTGTGTGACACTCCCGTTCGCTGGTCGTACCAAGGACCAATTTCGCTCACATACGACAGAGCCTCATTCTGCCAACGGCCTTGTCAAAGAGGGCGGAAGAGCGGATAGATGTTGTCTAGGGGTGGGAAATTGCCCCTACAGGCGGAAGAATCAGCAATGATCCACGACATGACGATGCAGAAGGCAATGGAACCCACTGCATCAAAGACACGTAACGTGTATCCAAAGGACATGTCGCCTGTAATTGAAGAAGTATCATGATGATCTATCCATTGGCAAAAGATTCCGGAATAGTCACCCATTCGGATCTCCGGGAGGGGACTGCCAAGGGGGAGGTTACCATGAGAAAAAGATTGAATAATCAACGAAAGGATAACGTTCTACGAGTCGGGGCGTGGAATGTCAGAACGTGGTAGGGAAACTAGAGAATCTGAAAAAGGAAATGCAAAGGCTCAATCTAGAAATAATAGGGTCAGTGAAGTGGAAGGAAGACAAGGATTTCTGGTCAGATGAATATCTGGTAATATCAACAGCAGCAGAAAATGGTATAACAGGTGTAGGATTCGTTATGAATAGGAAGGTAGGGCAGAGGATGTGTTACTGTGAACAGTTCAGTGACCGGGTTGTTCTAATCAGAATCGACAGCAGTCCAACACCGACAACGATAGTTCAGGTATACATGCCGACGTCGCAAGCTGAAGATGAATAGATAGAGAAAGTGTATGAGGATATTGAAAGGGTAATGCAGTATGTAAAGGGGGACGAAAATCTAATAGTCATGGGCGACTGGAATGCAGTTGTAGGGGAAGGAGTAGAAGAAAAGGTTACAGGAGAATATGGGCTTGGGACGAGGAATGAAAGAGGAGAAAGACTAATTGAGTTCTGTAACAAGTTTCAGCTAGTAATAGCGAATACCCTGTTCAAGAATCACAAGAGGAGGAGGTATACTTGGAAAAGGCCGGGAGATACGGGAAGATTTCAATTAGATTACATCATGGTCAGACAGAGATTCAGAAATCAGATACTGGATTGTAAGGCGTACCCAGGAGCAGATATAGACTCAGATCGCAATATAGTAGTGATGAAGAGTAGGCTGAAGTTCAAGACATTAGTCAGGAAGAATCAATACGCAAAGAAGTGGGATACGGAAGTACTAAGGAATGACGAGATATGTTTGAAGTTCTCTAACGCTATAGATACAGCAATAAGGAATAGCGCAGTAGGCAGTACAGTTGAAGAGGAATGGACATCTCTAAAAAGGGCCATCACAGAAGTTGAGAAGGAAAACATAAGTGCAAAGAAGGTAGCTGCGAAGAAACCATGGGTAACAGAAGAAATACTTCAGTTGATTGATGAAAGGAGGAAGTACAAACATGTTCCGGGAAAATCAGAAATACAGAAATGCAAGTCGCTGAGGAATGAAATAAATAGGAAGTGCAGGGAAGCTAAGACGAAATGGCTGCACGAAAAATTTGAAGACATCGAAAAAGGTATGATTGTCGGAAGGACAGATTCAGCATACAGGAAAGTCAAAACAACCTTTGGTGACATTAAAAGCAACGGTGGTAACATTAAGAGTGCAACGGGAATTCCACTGTTAAATGCAGAGGAGAGAGCAGATAGGTGGAAAGAATACATTGAAAGCCTCTATGAGGGTGAAGATTTGTCTGATGTGATAGAAGAAGAAGCAGGAGTCGATTTAGAAGAGATAGGGGATCCAGTATTACAATCGGAATTTAAAAGAGCTTTGGAGGACTTACGGTCAAATAAGGCAGAAGGGATAGATAAAATTCCATCAGAATTTCTAAAATCATTGGGGGAAGCGGCAACAAAACGACTATTCACGTTGGTGTGTAGAATATATGAGTCTGGCGACATACCATCTGACTTTCGGAAAAGCATCATCCACATAATTCCGAAGACGGCAAGAGCTGACGAGTGCGAGAATTATCGCACAATCAGCTTAACAGCTCATGCATCGAAGCTGCTTACATGAATAATATACAGAAGAATGGAAAAGAAAATTGAGAATGCGCTAGGTGACGATCAGTTTGGCTTTAAGAAAAGTAAAGGGACGAGAGAGGCAATTCTGACGTTACGGCTAATAATGGAAGCAAGGCTAAAGAAAAATCAAGACACTTTCATAGGATTTGTTGACCTGGAAAAAGCGTCCGAGAATATAAAATGGTGCAAGCTATTCGAGATTCTGAAAAAAGTAGGGGTAAGCTATAGGGAGAGACGGGTCATATACAATATGTACAACAACCAAGAGGGAATAATAAGAGTGGACGATCAAGAACGAAGTGCTCGTATTAAGAAGGGTGCAAGACAAGGCTGTAGCCTTTCGCCCCTACTCTTCAATCTGTACATCGAGGAAGCAATGATGGAATAAAAGAAAGGTTCAGGAGTGGAATTAAAATACAAGGTGAAAGGATATCAATGATACGATTCGCTGATGACATTGCTATCCTGAGTGAAAGTGAAGAAGAATTAAATGATGTGCTGAACGGAATGAACAGTCTAATGAGTACACAGTATGGTTTGAGAGTAAATCGGAGAAAGACGAAGGTAATGAGAAGTAGTAGAAATGAGAACAGCGAGAAACTTAACATCAGGATTGATGGTCACGAAGTCAATGATGTTAAGGAATTCTGCTACCTAGGCAGTAAAATAACCAATGACGGACGGAGCAAGGAGGACATCAAAAGCAGACTCGCTATGGCAAAAAAGGCATTTCTGGCCAAGAGAAGTCTACTAATATCAAATACCGGCCTTAATTTGAGGACGAAATTTCTGAGGATGTAGGTCTGGAGTACACCATTGTATGGTAGTGAAACATGGACTGTGGGAAAACCGGAACAGAAGAGAATCGAAGCATTTGAGATGTGGTGCTATAGACGAATGTTGAAAATTAGGTGGACTGATAAGGTAAGGAATGAGGAGGTTCTATGCAGAAACGGAGAGGAAAGGAATATGTGGAAAACACTGATAAGGAGAAGGGACAGGATGATAGGACATCTGCTAAGACATGAGGGAATGACTTCCATGGTACTAGAGGGAGCTGTAGAGGGCAAAAACTGTAGAGGAAGACAGAGATTGGAATACGTCAAGCAAATAATTGAGGACGTAGGTTGCAAGTGCTACTCTGAGATGAAGAGGTTAGCACAGGAAAGGAATTCGTGGCGGGCCGCATCAAACCAGTCAGTAGACTGATGACACAAAGAAAATAAAAAAAAAACACGTCAGAGCACACAAGGATTAGAAACGTCAAGACTGGTAAACCAAAAACGAATAAGTGTGCCCTCGGCAAACGAGTAGTCCGAGACTTTTGAGGTCACACAGTCGGTACAGTAAGAACTTCTCCACGGGCTACCCAGTATAAATTACTCGCAAGCGAAGTCAGTCTCAGGACGGGTCCCAAGTACCAACCACACATGGCAGAGCTTCGACCAAAAGTGCTTACCAGACCAAAGTCCCACATTCGAGTGCTTCGCACCTCTCCAGAAAAAAATTCCGTATTCCTGCAAAGAGCATGAACGACACTACTTTCACCCCATCTTGAGCCAATAACTAAGTTCTATAGGCGCTAAAATCCTCTCCCACATGACAGCACAAACTCATGTCGAACCAGGGCAAGAGTTAAGAAACCTACATCTAAAAAAAAAGGAAACCTCCAATTACTGGCTTTCTTAAGTTTTTGCAGAAGGGGTAGATGATTTTTTCCGAAGTCGAGTCTCTTCCCACGGCAACAAGCGATTTTTATCTAAGTCGCCTGTGCCTTGGAGCTTATTAATCCTAGCTCTGAGGTGTAATAAAGATTCTGCCTCTAAATGTTTCTTGGACACTGGAGTTTTCTTTTACTATCGATTCAGCTGAGGGAAGTGGTTCAGTGGCCTATTTGCACTATCAGCGAACACAAAAATGTGAATTTTTATTACATGTGGCTCTGCACACAATGCCAAGTTTACAACTCCACTGTGTAGACGCGTTTCTTAGGACCATCGCCCCAGCCCAGGCTTCTGCTGGCGCCGTGGCAGGTAGTGCGGCATTATTCTGCTGGAATCTGTCTCAATGAGGGGCTGCCATGTCTGCCTGTATGGCTGTGTGCCTGTCCAGCAAGCTTGGGCTCGCCGCCAACTGCTTTCAACTCCCAACAAACCGTCTTTATGAGCTAAGAATGATAAAAATACCTCATGCTTTTAGCGCCCTAGCACGATCCATCAACAACTGCTTAGGCTATTCATTAACTTTCTAGAGTCTCGCACAAGGTGCATCACGTTGTAACAAAATCTTCAATAATTTTCTGTATACGAAAAATATGAGAGAGAGTAACTTGTCTACTCTCAAGTACTTTCATTGTACCATGCAATCGAATTAGGGGTTCTTCCAATTCCAGTCACAAATGGATCAAGGGAACGATGACTGCTTAAATGCGTTTGCACACGCTGTAATTAGGTCAATCTTGTTTTTGCAGTCAGCGGATACTTATGCAGTGAGGTAAAAGTCATGAGATACCTCCTAATATCGTGTCAGACCTCCTTTTGAATGGCGTAGTGCAGCTGCTCGATGTGGCGTGGCGTGGACTAAACAGGTAGGCTAATTGGAAGTCACTTGGAGAAACATTGAGCCCTACTACCTCTATAGTCGTCCATAAATGCGAACGTATTGCTGGTGCAGAATATTGTGCACGAATTTACTTCTCGGTTATGTCCCATATATATTCTATGGGACTTACGTCGCGTGATGGAGGTGCTCAAATCCTTCGCTGAAATTGTCCAGGATGTTCTTCAAACCAGTCGCAATCAGTTGTGGCCTGGTGATATGGCGCACTGTCTTTCATAAAATCTCCATCGTTCAGTGGCTGCAAGTGGCCTCCAAACAGCAGACCATAACTATTTCCAGTCAATGATCTGTCCAGTGTTCCAGAGAGCCCCGTCCATTTTATCTATACACAACGCACAGCTTTATGGAATGACCATCAGCTTGCACAGTGCCATGTTGATAATTTGGGTCCATGGCTTTGTGGGGCCTGCGCCACACTCGAACATTACAATGACCTTTTACCAACTGAAATCGGGACTCATCTGACCCGGCCACTGTTTTCCAGTCACTAGGGTCCAGCCGATATGGTCACGACCCCAGGAGAGGCGCTGCAGGAGATGTCGCGCTTTCATCAAAGACACTCGCGTCGGTCGTCTGGTGCCGTATCCCATTAACGTCGAATTTCGCCGCACTGTCGAAACGTATACGTTCGTCGTACGTCCCAGATTGATTTCTATGATTATTTCACAAGCAAACATCGCTGCTCTCGGTTGTGAAGTGAAGGTCATCGGCCACTGTGTTGTCCATGGTGAGAGATAATGATTGAAATCTGCCGGCCGGTGTGACCGAGCGGTTCCACGCGTTTCAGTCTGGGACCGCGCGACCGCTACGGTCGCAGCTTCGAATCTTGCCTCGAGCATGGATGTGTGTGATGTCCTTAGGTTAGTTAGGTTTAAGTAGTTCTAAGTTCTAGGGGACTGATGACTTCAGATGTTAAGTCCCATAGTGCTCAGAGCGATTTGAACCATTTGAACCAATGCTTGAAATTTGATATTCTGGGCACATTCTTGACACTGCGGATCTTGAAATACTGAATTTCCTAACAGTGCGTCTAGCTCCAATTACCATTCCGTGGTCAGTCTGTTAATTCCTGTCGTGTGGCCATAATCACATGGAAAACCCTTTCACCCGAGTAAAAATGACAGTTCCACCAATGCACCACCTCTTTATTCCGTATGTACACGGTACTACCGTGACGTGTAAATGTGCACATCGCAGTCCTATGACATTTGTTACCTCATGGTATATACCTAGATGGCTCGTTTAACACTGGTTCTTGAAACTTTGGATTTAAGCTTTCGTATAATAGTCTGCATCTTCATTGAAATGCCTGTCAGTTACACTCTTTTAGCATTTTCGTGACACTCTGCCGTGAGCCAAACAAACCTGTGTCCATTCGTGCTTCCCATCTTTGTATACGTCCAGTAATACCTGTTACAATTACAATTTTTGGTATGGAAACACTGCGAAAAGTGCATGCCTGACCATAAATACAGATGCTAGCGAAGATTGCAGTTCGCAACTGTTGTGTTTGATCACGAACAACAGGTGCGCAAATGACCTCAATTCTTTGAGATCAGTCGTGGTCAGAACAGCGGTGTGTGTAATTGTTAGAGCATTCCGTCGTGGCTTAGTTAATTCGAGCGTGGGGAAATTGTCGGTGCTCGTGAGGTGAGTGCTTCAGTAATCAAGGCAGCTGAAGTGTTTGTTGTTTCAAGAGGCACCGCATCATAGATCTATACCTCATGCCGGATAAGCGGACCGCTAAGTCGCAGCGCTGACCATAGTGTGTTGAGTGATCGTGACAGACGCTCTTTGAAGAGGATTGTGACGAAAAATAAGAGAACGTCAACTGCAACAGTAGCTGCAGAACTTTCGTGCGGGAAAGTGCAGGGTGAATCGAGTGCGATCTGCCATGGTGTGCATGGAGAGAGCAGTTGTGACTTGCGAAGAAGAGACAGCTGTTTTGAAAGCCTCCAGCCGATGTCGTCGGACGTTGGGATTTTAAACACTCAGTCGCTGTGACGAATTTTATGTGCTAGAGAACAGGAATGGACACTACGAATTGTGCAGTTATTGAGAAATATGATTGAACGTTCTGTGTTCAGTAGCAGTGAGTTATAAGCTACTATAATGCAGGCCCGGATCTGGTGCCGAAGGGGGGGGGGGGGTATCTGCTCCAGGTGGCAATTTCAGGGGGCGTCAAATTCATATTGTTGAAGAACAAAACCTTGTTTCACAAGGCGCCTAGCATCCAACATACGATAATCTATCTGAGATCCCCTGTTATTACTGCAAGACTGGACAGATACTTTAATTTTTGGAACGGAGCCAAAACGAGTGGCTGTCTGTTGTACTCGAACATACTACTTTATTCATTTGACAAACATCGCAAGAGTAAAGAAAACATTAAAAACAGAGCAAACCAAACATCAATTTTAGAACTTGATACCCAGCTAAATGCGCCATTCAATCTCACACCTCAAGGGAAAAACAACTTCAATTTAAAACCGGACGAAGGCCAATCACTTAAGACTCAAAAACAAGAATTTGAATTTTAAAAGGCAGAAGGCCTCATCGTAAAACATTTAACTAAATTAATCTGAAGGCCCAAAACAATCGCACACCCTAAGGGCAAAACAACTTTTATTTAAAATCGGCTATATGCCATACATAAACAAACAACAAGAACAAATAAGAAAAGGCAGCACAACAAACAGCGCTCAGAAGCCTCCAAGGGTCGGCTTGGAATTCAATCACTAATGCTCACTTAGGTATAACAGGCCCAACAATTCTCAGTCCGACGGAACCCAACTGACAGACAGTCAATGGACCAAGCGACAGGATAACTTCTGCTCCACCCAACCAACACACAACAGGGAGTTGAATGGAACAACGCAGACGGTATCGGCGCCCACAATGAATTATACATTCAGCTGTCAAACTACACGCCATGCTGGACAGCCGCAACACGACAAGAAAATACATTGCCTGAATTTACGTCAATGGCTAGGGCAGGTAACCGGAACGTTTACGGCCACAAGGCAGAGGATTGCGCTGGTGCACTTCATTTCAAAAATAATCAAGTTAAGCTAAACTCCACAGGACGGTGGCTAGAATTTCGCCAACTGGAAAACACACGTTGTTGCTCAACAGGCCACAATGAAATTCAAATGGCACACTGTGAACAGTTGCGGCTGGCTGGTAGGTTAAATAAAGACTCAATTTTCGTGTTCAGGATCGCTGAGCCCCAGACCTCGTAGCAATGGGAACAGCCCCTCACAGTCAGACCGCACGTGGACTCTGCCAGCGGCCCCTACCAGGCACGCGCCACGGAGACTTCCTCGCTGCTCCACGCCAACCGACCAACTGCCCACACACGGCACAGCCGGAAACTATAAGCGCTAGGCCAAAGATAGTACAAGGGTGCAAATATCGATACACGCTGCTGCTGCGACTCACGGAGAGAGAGGATAACAGCATAATCGTGATAACCGCGGGAGACTAATCACCGAATAGCTACCAAGGTGTAATGCAAAGCATAACACTAGGCAGCCACAGCTCACTGTCTGTTGTTGGTATGAATTTGAATCGCATTTCTGTTGGTTTCTGAATATTTTTGAACACATTCTAAGTTCATTTCTGATCGAATCGTAAGTTGATTTTTGAATGTGTCCATAGTGTACGTGATGTTTCTGCCGGGGGAATTCCCGTCGCATGTAGAAATAAAAAGCTTTCCCGCAGACAAAAGAGAACGGTTCTATACGAGCTCAGACGAATTTCACTATCACATCGGAAACAATGGACCTAGGGATGTTTAGTAGTGTGAAAATCTCGCGTACAGACGTATGACACAAGTGACACCGAGTCACCTGACCACGTTCGAAGTCCATGAATTCCGCAGAGCGCCACATTCTGCTTTCTGACGATGACTAATGACTACTGTGGTCGTTAATATAGAGTACCCGGCAGTAGGTGGCAGCACAATGCACCTAATATGAAAAACGTATGTATTGGGGGTATCTGGATACTTTTGATCACACAGTGATTTGACGCCTTACTGGAGGATAAGTGCGGGATAATAGAACCGGGATTCTAACTGGGCTAGCGAAGTTATGACAGTGGCAGGAAAAGTTACAGGATTAGTGATAACAAGATTGTTTGTTAGAACGAGTAAGGAGAAGAAACGGGAACATCACACAAATTGAAGAAAATGACGATTCCTTATTTATATGAAATTTCGAACTACCTTTCGATCTCATGCTTGAGAAACTAGTGCTTGTGAATGAAATGTAAAACTGTTTCCTATCATAAAACTTTTTACTTGTGGTAGACCTAATAGTCATTTCATATTGGTGCTTCATGAATTATATTCTGTCGTGTTATTTATGGAAATGAGGTACATAGAAATGACCATTTGTGCCAAAACAGTCTCGCTTTTAAGATAAATATTATGTCTTACATTTCCCCGAACATATATATTTTTTTATATTTCAATATCTTCAGAAAGATATTTACAAAATAAATAAATTTTTGAAAAATCGATTTTTTGAAAAATATCTGACGCATGATCTGGGGAGGGGGGGGGGGGGGAGGGGAGCAAGGGAGCGCCACTGTGAAGCTTTTACCCCAGTTCGGATAACATAGATCCGTGGCTGTTATATTGTGACGGACGTTATTTCCTTTTGGTGTGGAGTTTCATGGTATCGCTCTGCCCTGCTACCTGTAATCTGGAGATGACTTCATTGCCGGTTTTGGAATATACAATGAGTCACGAGAGTGATTAGGCATTGCGGCGATACTGTGTTGTATCTTTGGAGTGAACTGCTTGCATGTTATTTCAGTTTAACTAATGTATGCCTCCCTTGAAGGAATTGTAACATAATCGTGTTTTCTGGTGACACTGATCGGATGAGCGTGTCAGTTATATGGTAGATAAAGGAAAGCCCTGTGGTACTTTTAGCATACCTATTTTATGTTTCATTCAGTAATTTGTTAGCGTAATATGCAAGTCATATCAGTTATGTGCGTCCCATGTTGCTTCCTGTAGTGGGTAATATGATTATTGTGTGATATTAACATGAGATATTTTGCAGATTTGACCTAATGTTAATCTGCAGTGTTTCGTTATGGATTATTATGGGTCATGCCCAGGGCAATGTTTTTAATTTGTTCAAAGGAGTTGATGTTGAGCACACATTTGAGATGTAGAGACATGTCCAATTCCATCCTTGTTCTGAACGATTCTGGAACTGTTAAGATCTAGTCAAGCTACCTTTTAATAAAAGTTTTAAACTGTTCTAAAAAGAAATAGATAATAATTTTTCATTAATCCACTTTTATTGTCACTTCGTTAAGTAATTGTCTCATTAAGTATATTGAGTCCAAAATACATTTTAGATTTAGTGAAGATTTTTAATGAGTTGTGGGTGTGGAAAATTTAAATTAAGGTATTGTGTTGTTCTTAGAAATAAATTTTTAATATAAAAGCAACCTGTGTGTCAACAAGTCCATTCCACCATTTAGTTCCTTCTTGTTGTACTGGTATAACGTTTTGAGCGTGACAGATTTTTAAATGTGGTAATAATCTACACCCTAATACATGTTCTTCAAAACACTGTGAAGTGCGTGGCAGAGGATACTTAGCGCGATAGTATATGTTATGGTTTCTTGTCGTTTCTTTCGCAGACGGAGCTCGGGAAGAATGATTGCTTTAAGTCATTTGTGTGCGCTGTAATTAGTCTAGTCTTGTCTGCATCATAGCTACGACAATGATACACAGGGGGCTGAAAATGTCTCTAGTTTCTTAATTTAGTGCTGGTTCTTGAGGCTCTGTAAGTAGGCTTTCGCGGATGGATCGGTGTCTACCTTCAAGAGTCTGCCAGTTATCAACCTTTCCGTATTACTCTCTCATGAGCCAGACAAACCTGTGACCATTCTTGTCGCCCTTATTTGGGGTGTTCAGTAAGTAATGCATCACATTTTTTTCTCGGTAAATTTCGATTAAAATACTGGATTTCATTGTGGGATACCGTGGAATATTCTCGCATCAGCCCGTATAGTTTCATGAAGTTCCGATAGGTGGCGCGATATAAGTAGAGTTCAAAAGGGCGTCTGTAACGAAAGTGCGTTCCAGGCAGGCAGGTGTCACTGAGTTTCTACTCACCGAATGCCAATTGCAGATATTCCAAGGCTCTTGCAGAACTTCTACAGACACCAGGCAGTGAACAAAAGCACGGTGACCCGTTCGGCGAGGCGTATGTCGTCATCGCAACAGCCGCGCGCGATTAGCCGAACGGTCAGAGGCGCTGCAGTCATGGACTGTGCGGCTGGTCCCGGCGGAGGTTCGAGTCCTCCATCGGGCATGGGTGTGTGTGATTGTCCTTAGGATAATTTAGGCTAAGTAGTGTGTACGCTTAGGGACTGATGACCCTAGCAGTTAAGTCCCATAAGATTTCACACACATTTTAACATTTTTTTTTCGTCATCGCAACAAGGTCTCGGAAACCTGTCCGATCCCACGCTTGCCGGTCGGCCGCTCACACCTGTGACTCCTCCAGTGTGCTGGTCGCCACAAAAACGCAAATGAATTTTTTCTCCTCGACAACGCGTCAGACAAGTCTACACGTCGGAGAGGAGCTCACATAACTTAACTGGACTACCCTCCCTCATCCACACTACAGCCTGGGTCTCACACCTTCCGACTTCCATTTGTTTGGCCCAATGAAGGATGCACTCCACTGAAGCAATATATGGATGATGGGGAAGTTACTGATGCAGCAAGACGGTGACTCCGACATCGACCAGCAGAGTGGTCCCATGCGTGTATACAGTCCCTCCCAGTAAGGTGGCGTAAATCCGTCGCATTGAACGGAGATAATGTAGAACAATAGGATTTCGTAGCCAAAAGCCTTTCGAATAACATGGCGTATTCGAATCCTGAATAAAACCAACCTCGTATCGGATATAGGTCCCAAAAATTGTCGTTGTATGAAAACACAAGTAAACTATTAAAATCTCCAACTGACACTATAACGCAAGGTTATACTGCAGTCCAAATGTATTGACCGTTGCATAAGTATTAGTGGCTGTAAATGTTCACAAAGTATTCTTCGAACCTTCTCCTAATTCTGAAAATTGAAGATGCTCTTGCGAGCAAAGAAGATAAACGCTGCATATTAACCGCTCAAACTGCTGGATGCTTCTACGTCTCTTAGTTGCTGCTCCCAGCTGCGCTGGTGTTATGATATGAAGCCTTTCTTCCCAGTGTTGTGATACCTACCGTCTCCAAAGCGGCCATAAATCCTAGCTGCACAAGGGAGCCATAAGTTCATCGCCTGTCAGCAGGGTCAATATTCCTTCCTGGATAACCACCCGAGATTATGGCTTTCTGGAGGCAAGGAAGGGCGCCGCATCGGCCTGCAGTCCTTGATCTCATCAATTTGTTTTACTGTGATCAGACAGGACGATACCAGATCGTTGGATGCTATTCGCTAATGAACAATAAAGCCCCATTCAGTTGTTTCATCCGTTATGTACCTCTCCATTGTTTTACTGTCTGAAACGTTACAGAACGCAGTCCTTATTTTCGGTTTTTATATGACACCTGGGAACGCATAAAAACCGCTTAGGGCGATTTTTTCACACGCGGTCTGAATCAGATGAACTTTGGCAGTGGAAGAGAACCGGTGATAAAATTGAACGCAATAAGAAATTCTGATGGCCAATAACAGGCCACACTACTGGCTGAAAATTTTCTTCTTCTCACCAATGACATACCTGTAGAATGGTTGAATACGGTTGTCTCAGGTGGTAGAAAGGATTAGACGGTTGAGGATAGATACCTCCAATGAGGCTCTTCGCTGATCTGCTGAACCTTACTTCATCGCTTAGTCGTCTCAGATGTCGTCATGCCCCTTGGTCAACTGACGAGACCTTCGCCACCTGTTTACTTTTGGTCGTCCAGCTCCTGACACTGCCGCTATCGGTAGACATGCATCACATTAAAATGATGAGTGGTGTGCAACCATTGCTTTACACGTTTATTGCTCTGTGAGTTCTCTCCGCCTTAAGCTCAGCTTACCAAAGGTTGATGCAGAGCATGGGACCAGCCACAACAAAAGAAAAAAGTTCTCTGCTTCTGGTGCCTACATGACTCTTAATGTAGCTGCCCGACGAACTTTTGTAACGTAAACAAATTACAAAATTCATCGGTCAGCACCGAATCCATACTTATCATAAAAATGGAGGTTTGAATATAAATCTCACATCTCATCCTAAACTATTGGATCGAACTGAATCGAACTTGTATCACTTATTGTATGTTAGGAAGCGCTGTGGGGGTAAAAACCACCTACTCACCGATGGGGTGGTGGGTGGGTACGAAGAAAACTTTATTCATCTACTACTTGAGAATGAGACCACTCCTGCAACAAACTCGACAAATAATATTAAACATTCACAGTTTTTTTCCTTGATTATCTCCTCTCCCCGCCAGCCACAAAATGATGAAATGAAAAAATCTTATCGCTTACTACATTTTCGCTGTTCATGCATTTTAATTTACCACTTCTTTTCTACTGCCTCTTTTTTCAACATATTTTGCAGACAGTAGTCACACGGATACCAGTACCTGCAAAATCGTATCATTACATGACATATACTTCCGGGGATGTGATGTCATAAACATTGAGCTGCATGAAAACGAAACTGCAGGTTGTAATTCGCTACTTTATAAATAAAATTTTGAATTCAGTGCATTAATGCGACCTTAGTAAATGAGTGTTGTAAAATGATCCTTTCATATAGTGTTCATTAAGAAAAATGTCAATTATTCCACTTGGGACCTGTGGAAGGTACATTGGCTTATTTGTTTTAGTTGTAAGTGTTTGTCGTGTATTATTCTTTTTCTGACGTGTTCTACATCCTGAAGGACCTCACCACTACAGATCAATTGGAATGAAAGTAAATCTAATCTAATGCAAAAGTGCCTCATGTGAATAACAGTTGTAGCAGGAAGGCTCTTAAGAGCACGGTAAATGGGAAATTAAATGTTTCACCACAGATGCGAGGCCAATAGAGACAATATGGTAGATAAAATCCACCAAGTATGACAGAATGAATAGCCCACTGTGGTATTTATGCCATGCACAGGCTATGTCAGTGTCTATCTTTGCTATCGATATAATCCACTTGGGTGTGAACCTCTCTGACGGGTAGCCAAATAGCTTGCTGTGATGCTCCCACCAGGTGGTGGCGGTGTGGTTCGGCGCGCCGCTATGGAGGCAACCACGAGATGTTTAGGAGATGAGATGTGTTTCCGCGCTGAATGGAGTGTGCTGCCTAATAAGGAGAGGACGTTTAGTGTTCACAACAGTGGTGGACCGTGGCTGAACACGGTAGAACTGTGGAACCTGTGACCTAGGTCAGTACTTGATGTCACGATAGCTACTATGTGAAGAGGGCTGAGTCACTGCTTCAAATTAATGGCGAGAAGATTTCTTGGTGAATTTCAAGTGTTTTTATGGATTGTAACTCACCACCCTGGTTACATAGTCCCTAATTGTGGGACGGTGACTGCATTCTGAGCCGCAGCAAGTGCCTTGGCCTACTATGGGCGTCAGTACACGTTATTCACTGCTCTATTCAAGGTTAATCGACAAGAGGCCGAAAAGATATTTTGGTACGTGATTCATCATTTCACTTCAGCCACACGACGTGCCTTTCTTTTGACAGAACTTTCGCACTGATTCATGAATCCATTTACCAGCAACTGTTACACGTTATTTGATGAATGAATTACGTAACTACATTGTGTGAATTTCAGGCTGTCACTTAGCTCATTTCTGTTGTGTAAAGGAAAGTGTAATTAAATGCAGCTTTTGACTGGTAACACGCAACAGACAGTCGCGCATTCTCATTGAAATTATAAGCTTTAAAATTAATGTCTTCAAGGTTGATTGGTAAGCTTGAACGTGGCATGTTCCATGTATGTACTGCAGTCTAACACTGATTTATCTTACAGGTTAAAATGTGATCATCCTTACCGTCAATTAACTGTTATATATTTTATTTATTTTAAGTAAATCTGCTCTGTACGTCTGTTCTAACGACTTGTTTGTCGAGTTTCCATCTAGTTGTTAATGTGTTCAGTGATTAAGAGTTATTTTATTTAATGATGGCTTTGTGTCGTTGATAGCGGCCACCGTTGATTCAAACTGAGGAGTCTTTACCAAACTTCATTCATCTGCTTTCATTTATCTGCTTTTGCTATTCCTGAGCTAGGCTCATTTCTATCTTCGAGTCACGAAGCATAAGTGGTTACTTTCCTGTTCTACAGCTTTGTAAGATTTCTGTAGATACTGATAGGTGTGGCAGTTAATTTTGGGACCACACTGAATTGTTTCAGGCGAAGGTTAACAGTCTGTCAGTCTGTCACTGCTACCTGGGATGGTTTCCTTGTGTAAATGTTCTTGTTTAGGCCGAGTAATACGATGGAACTGTTAGGCTTAGTACCACTATTTTCTATTTTCTCTGTTTAATTTTTTTTAGGGAATATGACTAGTTCCACCACTAACCGTATCTCAGCTTTAAAAAACCAGTGTGTCACTGTTTACTTTAAGGAACTAATTTCATCATTTACTGTTTTGTCTGTGCGGTCATATATTTCAAGAATTATTTCACTATTAACTATTTCTGGCCTTCTTTAAAATCTAACATGTTGCCTTCTTTAAAATTAATTTCATTCACTTCAAAATTTTATCACTTAAGAAGGTGTCTGTTTTTAAGGGGCTATGGCCATTGTGATCATCACTTGTCCAACTAATCCATGCATCCTAGTATTTGCTTGAAATTGCCTGTGCGTTGGGCATTTGATAATTGTAATAAATTATGAACTGATTAAAACAGTTGTGTATGTCTTGTAAAGTCGACACTGACAAAGTTTTGATTGATGAAGTTGTATTGTCAATTTGGTAAAAGCCTCCACAAAATTTTGATGATTATTCCATATGTAATGCTGCCTTTTTGGTTTTGTAAATAAAGTTTGTTAAACTTATCCGTGATTTAACTGGCACAGCAGTTAATCACTCTCCCCACCCACTCGGTACCATTTCAGTATTGAAGTCGTGAGAGCTAAGTCAGACCCTACAAGTATTATCTCAATACTTAAAACTTCTTGCCACTTTGCATAGGTTGTCATGATATGAAGAACAGGAAATAAGAGATGCTGCCAAACACAAAGGCTGTTTACCTGGATGGGATTTTGTTAATGTAGTTAAACGAACTTGTAACTGCTACAGAATTATGGAATATACGTTGGACGGGTGAATTTACCTTCTATGTGTCATGAAAGATGGAATAACTCATTGGAAAGTGTGTTCGAATATTTAATATGATCTACAGTCCACTTTTTTGGATATATTAGGAGAAGCAGCATCTGTATTAGATCCTTCAACACCATAATTCCGCCTTATGATCGAAACTCCAGACACTTTTGCAGTTTCCCTTTTTTTCATTCATAACCAGACGTCTCAAGCCCGTAACATTTTCCAGGAATTTGTTAACCAGTCAACATTTCTACAATTGAAGCATAGTTACTGCTACATAGGCAGTTTACTGTAATGACAAGGTAGCAGCTGATATAAAACAGAGCTGGGAATTGCTACAAATGCAAGTCGCTATTGAAACAGTATCTAAATGCCTATAAATTCACTGCTTCTCCCCTCCAATGAATCAGTGTAACGGTCGCGTGAGTCTCTCGTTTTCTGCTAATTTCCTACGTTTGAGCCATATGTCTAAACAGTTCCTTTCTCTTCACACTGTTGTTGCAGTGGAACAGACTATAGTTCGTTTTATATGCATTCACGTGCCCTCATCCTCATTTACATGTCTCCATCGACATATATTCACATACAGGTCGGCTGAAATATACATCAGTATCTTTCACGCTGTGACGTCATATATCCCTCACGACAGTCACATGCATCTTCGCATACATCTTATAACCCATGGAAATTAATTAACGTTTATGAATTCCATCACCTTCCCATTATATTGGAGTTTGGAGCAGGAGACTGTGTTCTGTAAACGATGACCTTTGTACAAAAAGCATTTTCGGAAATTTTTTCTGTTACTCGTATATAGAAAACTAGTTTTCAGCACCTATCAGAGGCTAATACATCACAGAGGTCCAACTAAGTAACCTATCTTACTTCCGTCGGCTCAGAGATTAGACATTTCCGTAATTCTCACACGTACGTGATGAGAGGTTTGTCATCAACTCGAATCTCTAACGAGGATTGCGTTTTTATTTACATATACTGAAGAACAAATACCGTTGAACTACAGAAATGTGGTATTGGGCGAGGAAAAGTTAACAGTCTTACAAAATTTTGGCTTGTTACTTTGTGTGGACTATTTGCTGTGGTCCAGTAAATACTGGTAGCAATTAAGGAAAAAGTTAGCAAAGCTTTCTTTATACGTATTGCTGTCCAGTATGGTGGACATTGCAGCAGAAAAAGGACAAATACGTAAACACTTCTGAAATGCGGATTTGGAAACAATGGGAACTTTGAAACTGTCATATAAAATGCGGGGTGAGGTTGTTTTACACAGGGTGAATAAGAAAAGACGAACACGGAAAACTAGAAAGAGGAGGAAAAGAAATGGACTGCATAATAAAGTATACATTAGAAGAAGAGACCAACTAGTCGACAACATCACGGTAAATGCTCCAAACGCAGGTACAAAAAGGGTCTCTGGAAACACGTCGGACTGGAAAACTTTGAGTATGCGGTGATGGACCTGCCTGCTGGGCAGAAAAGCTTCAATATTATCGTCATCATAATTTTGTGGTGACACGCATTTTGAAAATTCGCTGGCACTCGAGGTACCGCTCTCTTGACACAGAGCAGTAACACAAAAAAAAAAAACTCTTAAGATATAACTATGGGTTAGCAGACACAAACGAACAGTTTCTCTTGTCGAGAGGGGAGCAGGCGGATGTGCTTAGTTTGTGAATGGTTCTGTCGGAGCAACAGGATGCTTTAATTTGGGTGCCAGCGTGTCGCGGGACGCCAGTGCTGTGTGAGAGTGAAGAGGCTGTTACCACCATACAGTCCTGCGAGAGAATGACTTCATGTAGTTTGCACTGAATGTGGCTAGATGTCGCATTATGACCGTGCAAAAATCGGTAGAGCAACACGGTACTTTTATTTCCGTGCGAAGTACAATATGCACCGGCTACTGCACAGGAACGCTCCCATCGTATGCTACATCGCGAAGTTACCAGCAAAAATGCCCGCAAGAGGCACGTACTTGGACAGGTAGAAAGCGAGGAGCTGAGAGTTAAAAACTGCCAGTAAAACCTATTTACCCAAAAACAAAGAATTTATTTTAGGTCTGTGCTGTTCTTTAGAGCAAAAAACAAAAAAAAAAATTTACGCAGATTTATTGTCGTCATGCTCAACACAAGTACATAATAATTAGAATACCGTGTTCCACAGGCATTAAAAGAATTTATAAAACGTACTTTGATGCAGCCATTTCACAATAAGGAGCTAACATCTGTCATCAGCAGTACTAACAGCACACACTCCCTTGAGGTGATGCAATTTGCAGTTTCACATTTTGCCAGGGCATTAAGCTGTCCATAAATCCCAACTGAAGTATCTGAATAGTCCTAATAAAACATGGAAACAAATAAAAAACATACAACCACAAAATGTGAAAACAAAAAATTCCAGACTAACACATAGAGCATGCATATGGAGGTAATCAGGACTTACAAGAAAACTTTTCAGAATTCTGAATAAAATTATACAAATCCATACAAGATACCAACATGAAATTAAAAAAAAAATTATTAACGTTACAGAGCTCCAATTTGAAAAACTACAGTCGCAAAAAGGACTAACCTCAGGTCAGGTACCATAAAACAGCCACCCACAATAATTAATATCGACTTCCAAAACACAATCGGCATAGCGCATAACCTAGTGTGCACAGGTATATGGGCAGTCAAACAGAAATGTAACAGATAGAAAAACGTGGACCAGGTAGGAATAGGCCTCACGAGCTGTGGTATCCCTACAAACTTAATTACCTAAGTGGACAGTTCATCCATTTCAGGAACGTGAATCATGACTATATTCGTCTCTTATCGACATTGATACTTACGAGATAATTTCAGGTCAACGGGAAGCACCATATAGGTTTTGATGGATGCGAGTATCAATATGTATGACATATGAGCGTAAGTGGCGATACCTTTTGATTGCATTCACTTGGAAGCTTAACTCTTTCACACGGTTAAGGGACCGCAGACCTTGGTATGTGGCACACATTTCCTGAGAAAAAGTGTATTTAACAGTCGGACAGACAGACAGACGGACAACAGCAGTACCAGTTTAATAATTAGAACTTATACAGTAGTGGACCTAGTCGCGCTGTAACACATCTTGTAACGCTCCCAGCCTGTACTCTTCCCGCTACGATACACTCCAAGATGTTGCGATTCTTCGCCTGCATTCCTCTCGTTGTCAGGGTCGTTGTCTTTCAGCCGCTGACTAGGTCCAGTTTCTGTGCAAGCGTTTAGATTTCATTTCTGCATCGCAATAATAACCGACATCTATTGAACCCTAAGTGCTGGAGGGCAAGCGCTGGTCTCGCTCTATAAATTACGATTCCTTAATGCTTAAGAATGTGTACGCCCTCTGCTATCGCTTTACTGGACTGAGGTGACAAAAGTCATGGGGTAGCGATATGCACATGTGCAGATGGAGGTATTAACGAGTACACGAGGTATGAAAGTGTTAGCCATTCATGGGCTTCATGTTCCAGGGCCACAGTTGGTGGCGATTTGTTTGAAGAACATTCTGAACGATTCAGCCAAATAATTTGACCTCCCAGATCCCCTGTCACGAATCCCATCGAATATATATGGAACATAATCGAAAGGTCAGTTCGTGCAGAAAGTACTGCACTGGCAACAGCTTTGCAATTATAGACGGCTATGGAGGCAGCATGGCTCAATATTTCTGCAGGAGACTTGCAACGACTTGTTGAGTCGATACCATGGCGAGTTACTGCACTACACCGAGCAAAATCCTAACCTAATATGGATACCCGTAAAATTTCAGGACCAGGAACAGGGACTCAATAAGCGTTACATGACTTAGGGCAATGATCGTCCCCTACAATACATACATTGTATCCCTGTGAAAAAAGTTACTAATTTATACACTGATACACTTCTCACCAGTTTTCTCACTGCCTGGGGAAAGCCATAAAAACACTTTCCTCCAATTTTACTAAGTATTACAGTTTTGACCACCCGTTCCCTATGCATGAGTTAAATGACAAAATTCTTTCTTACATTTCAGTCATAAAACAAAGGTATGTAACAATGATATTCAATGTTAGCAATACGTGTGTGTGATAATACGTCAGTATTCACGTAAGTGGCACGGAAGTGTTAGTGTTGTAACATAAGTGATATGAAGTATTGGTCTCTTCTTTTAATGAAATGTCGTAAATTTCTTTTCTCCCCAGTTCAATTAAGTACCTCGTCATCATGTTACGTCCTCATTAGTTATCCGATGAACCCATCTTGTTTTCATCATTATTCTGTAGCAGCACAATTCAAAAGTTTTTAGTCTCTTCTTGTCAGTACTGTTCGTCGTTTATATTTTCCAATTATACTATTTATAAAAGATCATTATCAAGAAAGCATTGGTTTGTGGGAGAAGACTGAGAGGTAGAAGGAGATACAAGATGATAAGCGACATAAAGGGCAGAGGAAATTATGCAGACCTGATGAGGATGGAAGAAGACCGGACAGCCTGGAGAACTGCCATGTGAAAACCTGCCTTTTGGCAGAACACTGATGATGATGATGATGATCAAGAAATCCTAGAGTATGAACTGAGTGTATGCGAGATGGGCGGAAAAATGTTGGGGTGGATAGATAGTCATCAAAAAAAGCAATGACTATACGGCTTCATACAGGTTACGTGCTCACTGTCGTGTTTAACAGTCACTTCTAGTATTTAATGCGGAATTTAATTTCTTTTGTGTCAAACTGATGAGGATAACAAATATGGAGATCGAAATATATTAGGGTCGGTTAAACAAGGTTGTACTGTATTAACATCTAAATCTAATTTATTCACTGTACACATATGTCCTTAGAGAGATTACGAAGGAATGTAACGAGCAGAAAGATGCTAGTCTGGAAAAGCAATCAATGAACGTTACATCTTTGTTCAAAATTAGAAACCCATTTATATGAACCAAGAGAGAAGCGACATGAGTAAAACAAGTAGCGAAACTGACACGCAAGCTACTGAAAATGCGTGTACTATGAATAGTTTTATCGAGGGCACAGGTTCTCAATATTTTATTCACGCATCATTTCTATTACTTTCAAAGTAAATAGAGTTTTAAAGGCTTCTAGAGACTGGGTTGTTAATGTTGTTTTTCCACAGAAACTCACATATTACAACATACATCGTGGTCAAGTAAGTTGCAGTAAAAGCTGTTTGTTAGGGCTAGCTTATGTCCAATTAGACTGGTGGCCACTTTAATTAATTAATTCCGAAACATGCATGTTCTGTGATTCGTATATATTAATAAAGCTACTTCATGTTTGTGATTGAGACTTTGTTTACATTACTGTTAAGCTGCAATGAGTACTATATGCTTCCGTAATGACTGACCACTTCATCTCGAATCCGATGCCATTTTTCAATACAGCAGACGTCACAGAATTATATTCAATCACAGCTTTTGGCGTATTACTCAAATTACTTTTACTGTTCAGCAGAGTGTACGATGCAGTGAATGTTTTTGACAAGCTATAATTGGGTGTTGGATTAGGAATAAAACCTACAAAATTTGAAACTTTGAGTCAGTCCATGAGACATAAAGGTATAGTGGAATCCACAAAAAGTGGAGATCTGTGTTCTACTTCCACCCTTGCAAGTAAATCCGACTTGTCACAACTGCTTACGAGCATCATCACCTATGGGGCTACTAGCAAGAGTTCGTAATAACACAACCTAGCCTGATATATACGTTACATGCGGATACGACATGCTCTTACTAACATTCATGTGTCGGCGAAATTGAAGAGAAACTGTTTTAAGGAACGAACATTAATGTTTTCAGAATGAAATTTTCACTCTGCAGCGGAGTGTGCGCTAATATGAAACTTCCTGACAGATTAAAACTGTGTGGCGGGCTGAGACTCGAACTCGGGACCTTTGCTATTCGCGGGCAAGAGCTCTGCCAACTGAGCTACGCAGGCACGGCTGACGACCGGTCCTCACAGCTCCTGCTAGGTTCGCAGGAGAGCTTTTGTGAAGTTTGGAAGGTAAGAGACGAGGTACTGGAGGAATTAGGGCCCTGAGGAGAAGTCGTGAGTCGTGCTTGGGTAGCTCAGATGGTAGAGTACTTTCCCGCGAGAGGCTAATGACCCGAGTTAGAGTCCCGATCTCGCACATACTTTTAGTCTAGCAGGAAGTTTCAACATTAATGTTAATCAACTTCTATAAATAAAGGAAGGAAATGATTTCAGAATGCCCTGATTATCATGGATGATTGTCAAGAGATCCTCAAGTTTACTAGTTTATTTGACTGTCGAACAGTGTGTGATCATACCGTAAGATATTTTTACAAGGAATATGTTCCTTTTTTACGGAACACTAGTTAAGGCTCATAGGCATGCAAGTCGTCGTTTTGTTTCATATGTGTCATGTTGTGGATTTTCATGATAGAGTCCTTAATTTCTGTATACTGCTGAGAGGACTGAAGGACTAATTATCGTTAATAACCAGTGTCGCCGTGAATGGCAGCGGAAATACGGCACGCAAGAACAATACTGCTCAGCTCAGCTTTACAAATGTACGTCCGAGCAAGAATGTCGCAGGACAGGATGCCCTCAAACGAAGAGCCAAGACAGATTCGCTGGTAGCCCCATTGGCTACCAATAAGAGCCAGGAGGACTGGTCTGTTGCGGACGGAACTGGGTTTGTCTGATTCTCAAATCCATGTGTGTTCAGAAACAATACCTTTATTCAACTAATATCGATTTATTTGTACATTTAGGGGACAGTTAGTATCAAGGAAATAGTGGTTTCATCTACACATATTTATAACGTACGTTCAAAGAATGGCTTTTAGAGTAAAGTAAGGAAAAAAGAAAACACTATTTAAAACTATAAATAAACTCGCAATTGCGATACTGACACAAAAGTGATTTCACGCAACAAATAATATGACCCATTTGTGAATTCATTATACTAAAATGCGAAAATTTTTAAATGAATACAAAACAGCCTCAATGTTAGATTAATTTTCTCCATGTTTTAACATACTAGTAGTAAGTATTTTCTACTGTAGAATAGCGTTTTCTCCAAAAGTATGAAACATTTGTACATACAGAAAGACTGAGATATGGAGACCACAGTGGGCTGATGTTAAGTCCCATGAGAAAAAATAGTATTTTGCTCATATTTGGAAACGAAATTGTATTGTTGCAGTCATGCACCAGTGCACTGGATAACTGAGCTCTTGTTATTTGAGTGACAACTGTAAGAAAATGTTAATTTTGTGAGCACTTTCTCCCATTTAAAAATAATTTTCAAAATAGTGTTCCAATATTCAGTTCGGGTCTAAATTGTTAGTATGCTCCTGCGACCTCTTTTCGTGACAAAACTGAATTTGCGAAGATACGTATGTCCATTAAGACACATTATTATAGAAGGATTACTTCTCAAGGATCATTACTGAGTGGAGTATTGTTCACAACATTCTGTAAGTTGCATACGATCTTCTCATCGGGAGCTAGGTACGCTGTAACAGTAAATTCATAGCTGTATGTAAGCTGTTGTTATACTTTAACTGATACAAACGGATAAGAGCATCTCAGGCATGCGGATGCAGTATGTGATACAAATTTTCCACAGTGAAATGCACTGGTATGCAAAACTTAAAGAAGAAAGTAATTTTCACATTTAAATAGCTCATGAAACTTGGGTCATACATAGAGGAACATCTGCTAAATAGCACAGAAGGAACTGAAAAGAATACGTTATGAGACGAAAAGAAATGACAATCTTCTTTAAAGACAATACATACGATGAAGTATGATGATACCCTGGGTATTATAAAAGGCGGGACGCGGTACTTAAGGGCGTGGATACAATTACCACACAGTAAAATTAGGGTACATTATTTATTTTCTGTTCATAAAAAAATATAAGACACAATTCCATAAAATTTTGTTGTGTTAAGAACTATGCGTATAGGTAAGGAGAAAAACAGACACCTGGACAAAAAAATCTTTTGCAGATGTCTTAATTAACATTGAAATTTAATCTTGTAAAAGTGTCGACGCTCAATGTTTCCTTGATATCTTAACAAGTAATAAACATTTCCCATTTATTCAGACTGAATATTATAGCTATAATACAAAGATATAAAATTCACTAGGATCATGAAGAAACACTTTGTGGGAATTCTTTTACAAAAAATTGAATTCCTTGACCACTTTTTGTGCTATTTTAAGACCGATTAAACATTTTTTTCAGTCAAACCCTTGTGTATGTTGTAGACCATCATAATTAAAGCATATTCTCAAAATTGTAAGGTGATTCACGCTTTAGACAAAAAGTTACCAGGAAAACCACTTTGTAACCACATGAACAGAAGAAATCAGCTTCTAGTTTTAAAAATTACGTTACTGTGCCTTAGGATGACTTCTGTGAACTAAAAATGTCCGTGTGATTATTCCCTCCTTGCTTCGTTTTGTAATTTCATCCATTTTCGTGCTTTCCTTGCCTCCTTGGTGGATCACTATGCGTTTTTTTTTTGGAAGAGTTATTTTCTCTGCAAATGTTCTTTCTTCATAATATTTTATCGTATTTTATCCCAAGGTATTTTAAGTTTCTCATAACTTTTCGTCTACCATCCATTCCGTAATAAAAAGTAATCACAGCATCACAAGTCCTTATTTGCACTATTCTTCTACCAAAGCGCCAGTCTTTGGATATATGTTCGAAATCAGGGAATTTAATACATATTGAGCGAACCCAACCAAATACATCTTTATTTCTTTAAATGTTAAAACTCTATTAAAAATCACATTTGCACCATTTTCTGTAGATTCAGTAGGATTGAGAAAAGTTTTCACTTCTTTCATCGAAGAACTTGGTGTGTGGTTATGATTATCAGCATTCGATTTAAATTACTATGTCTGTATTCATGAAAGCACAATTTATTTGCCCTGCATGCTCAGCAGTTTAAGGTTTCATAGTGAGGTAACATACTGGAGCTATTGCAGTTCGAAAGAGAATATAGGTGTTTCATATTGAGACTTCCAACATTCAAAAAGGCCATTTTGTGACGTCCATACCTACCACAGCTTCGGGATGCCACAGCGGCATGAAGATTTATATGAAGTTGGTTACTATGGACGAAAAACTTCTCGTAAGCCCCACTTTACGCTAAAAATTTTATTGTAAGTACAGTACAAAAAAAAAAAAAAAAAAAATGATGCCTAAGGAATATTTTTACATGTATTCTAGTCGGCCCGGGTGGCCGAGCGGTTCTAGGAGCTACAGTCTGGAACTACGCGACCGCTCCGGTCGCAGGTTCGAATCCTGCCTAGGGTAGGTTAGTTATGTTTAAGTGGTTCTAAGTTCTAGGGGACTGATGACCTCAGAAGTTAAGTCCCATAGTGCTCAAGTCCATACATGTATTCTACTGGATGATCACATTAAAATAGGGGACTATGCTCTTTTTCCTTATTGGAGAAACTCTGTAATACGTGATATTACCATTTGGGTTTGAGCCGTGCACGGATCGTCTTCATGCCATCTATTGTTGTCATCTTCTTTTACGGTACTACCACCTCGTTTTCTTATTTCATTTACTGGCGACTAACTTCTGCCTTACGCGCCCGTGAATGGCAGCAGCAGCGCTTATCGATAAGTGCACTGTCGTACCATCTCTGGAGCGACCGTTAGTATTTCCGGGTCGTCGTGTGCCTGTAAGTCAGTTGGAAATGGACCAGGAGGGCGGTCGGGACGCAGCAGCAGTGCAGTGGGGGACGGAGCCCCAGTGAGGTCCGCACAGCCAGTACCACCAGGGACGACCGTTAGCTGGTCGTTCGGTTGGTCTTCTTATCGTCGACTCGTATTTGGGTCTGTGTCTTCCCGTGCAGAGATATCGGTTGTGTTCCGCCTGCAGGGTTGGGTCCCAGCCAGTGTCTCCGGGACGTCGTCCGTCCGAAGAAAGTCAGTTCAGTTGGAAAGAGCAGTCGGGCACCGAGTTGGCAGTGAGTAGCAGGCGGGTCTGCAAGCAGACGGAAGGCCGTTTGGTCGTTCGGTCGCCTGGTCGTCGGATGGCGACATGTGGACTGCTGAGCACTGACTCCAGTATCAGTCGGGGAAGAGTTCGCAGTTGGCAGCCGGCAACAGTCGGGTCCGTAAGGTGTTAGTATTCGCCGGGACCGCCTTGGGTCATTTGCTCGGCCGGTCGTCTCAATCGACGACGTCTTGGATCCTCAGGACGAACATAATTTTCCGAGTTGGGCATTTTCCTAGTTGGGATGTGGCTGGACCTTGTTGGTTCGTAGGAACTGAGCAGCGACGGAGTCTCCACAGCGCGGAGCCAGGTCGGGGCTTTTGGCGGTGGGCATGCGCTGTTGCATTTGGAAGCGCTAGCTGTGTGAGCGACTTTTCAACTTCTTCCGAAGCAGGATCCTCAAGTTGAGTAATTAGTTACCTGTTGTTAAAACTCGTTACGATTTGTTCGTTATTTGTGGATTGTTGTGTTCTCAGCCCATGACGCGTCTGATAACAAGTCGTGCCTAGAATCTGCAGCCTCCGGTAGTGACTTGACAGTTGTGACTTGTGTTTTCGGATTGTTTTAAACTCGTCTTGACTTATGTTTGATGCCTTGATCTTGGTGAGGCACAGTTTGAAGTTATTGGTATCTCGGTTACTCTTCATCGGCCGATACTTTTGATTATCTGTGCACATGGATCTGACCGTTGGAAATCGGTCAGATTGTCGGCCGGTCGTGAGTCGTCCCTTGGTTGTGTTGCCTTCCGATTAAGAGCTTCTTGGCCTGGCTGCCTGTCTCACCGAAGTGTGCGTTAGTGTTGCTTCCGAGGCCGACCCTTGGAACCTTCTGAGCGCCGCTCCTCCTGTTTTACATAGGGATTTCCTTTTTTACTTTTAAGTACTGTGTATTGCCTTCAGCCGAGTTTTAGCTTATTTAAATTGCAAGGCTGTTCTTTTAGGTCTTAAGCCGTAAAATTGTTTTCTGCATGGTGTGTGTGGCCTTCAGCTGAGTTTTAATCTCTCTTAACTAAAAATTCTAAATCTTGGTCTTCCCTTAAGTCATTACATTGTTATTCTTTAGTATGAGGCCTTCAGCCGAGTTTTCAGCCTATTTAGAAATAACATTGATAATTTTTGTCCCTAAGCCGTAACACGTTTCTTGCTCAGTCTGTGGCCTTCAGCCGAGTTCTATGGAGAGGTTTAAGCTAAGGCTTCGGCTTATTTTTATTGAAGAGAAAAATTTTTTTTAAAAGAAGTGAAACTTCCAGAACAACTCCCGTACCTCAATTCCTTGCTTAGGCCTTGGGCCTTGGATTTTCATATGTGGCCTTCAGCCGATTTAAATTAAATCAACGGAGCTCTTTCGTTAAAGCCCGGAGAGTTCTTAGTTCTTGCTTATGTTATTGTGTGTTTTAACAAATAAAGCTTATATGTTGAGTGCAACTGATAGCAACTTATTTTGGCCCCTTTCCACAAATCAAACCTCACCCGCTCTGTCCTGCTAGTCCAGGGATTTCAGGAGTATCACATACACTTGTTGGAAGACAAATACTGTTCAGTATACACGTATACGAAGGAGAGTCGTACAGTCTTGAGTCACCTCGAAAAAATAAAGTTACGTTACAAACTGTTTATTTGCTTGGCGGTAAACGTCTGAAGTCTCGGAAGAACACTGAAATTCCCGCATCACTGTACCGTAACAGGCCAGCCATAGACTTGCTTCAAATTATACACGATTGTTTCAAATTATACACGATATAATTTAGGACCCTTTGAATCCATTTTGAGGAACTTTGGTTTCTACAGCGTCTACATGTATCGTCTTATGATCCATCTTAAGAATGGTATTAACATAAACGAGCGTAAGTAAGATGTTAGTAAAGAAATAACGATAAAAACAGATTTCTGTTAACAATGTAGGCAGTATTTATCAGTGTGACAAAGTAAAATAACTAAAAAAGCAATATAATGCAATAATATGTTGTAGTGCATAGTTATCAGAGACAGCTCTTAAGTATGTTACAGTAGATAAACATTACATATGAACCAAGAAAACATAAAAATTTTGTAATGAAAGATATTACTATAAAGATGCTTACACGTTTTCAAAGATAGAAGATTTATAGAATATATAAACTGTTACATATAAGGACTAAAGGATTGACTGCGTTGTACAAATAGAGAGATTGCTTGTTATATTTAAAAATAACTCTAATCTCTGTAGTTAACAGAAATGCATGTATCCTACACGTAACTGTAGATATTCGTGAAGTTGTTATCAACGATTAACTGCTAATTCGGTTTGATACCATCGTACTGCTACTCTGAAATTTTGTCTTTACTTCTGATGGACCATATTCCACGTAACGTTATTTAATATTAGTTTCACTTTGTCAGTGCTGTGTGAGCGTTAAAATTGCCAACTCGTGCTGCCATGGTATGAAATCTAGGGACGGATAAAGTTAAAAAGGGGGGATGAAGATTTCCACGCTGTTTTATTCTCTGAATATATTCACATATCTTCATAATTACTTCTACGTGCATTTAGTTGAACCCTCATTCTTTATTCGAGGTTTGGTCTTGATCTACAATTTTTACCATCCAACACTTCACTCCATCACCAAACTGAAGATTTCTTGATGCGTCGGAAAATGTCATATCTACCCATTCCTTCCTGTAGTCAGGTTGTGTCGTCTGCTTCTTTTCTTCCCAGTTCGATTCAGTACATCCTCATTAGTCATCTCATCTACTTACCTAATATTATGTAGCACCGCATTCCAACAGCTTCTATTTTCTTCTTCTCTTAACTGCCATCATTACACTCCATGCAGATACCTTCACAAAAGAATTCCTAATTTTTTAAATTTATATTCTGTGTTAACAAATTCTTCTTCCCAGAAATTCGTTCCTTGCTATCACAAGTCTGTACTTTACATCCTACCCATTTCGGCCAGCGTCATTTATTTTGCCGTCTAAGTAACACAACTTATCCACTACTTTTACCCTTTCATTTCCTAATGTAATTCGATTGTCGTCGCCCGATTTAATTCGACTTTATTCTATTGGTCTCGCTTTGTTGGTGCCGATGTTTATCTTACTGCCTCATTTTAAGGTGCAATGCCGTTCAGCTGCTCTTCCAAGTATTGAAAATCGTTCCTTACAGAATTTCAATGTCATTATCAAACGTCAAAGTTTTTGTTTATAAGTCTCATATATTGCATACAATGTGGAATAGTATTTCATCGGTGGAACAGTATTTTATCGCAGGCTCTCCTAGAGACCACAGTAACTGAGAGGGAATTTCATCTACTCCACTGACTCTGATTCGGCTCAGGTCTTTTACTGCTATGTCCAAATCTTCTTACGGCGTCATATTTTCCCTCTATCTTCATTTAATTTCTCTTCCCTTTGTGTAACACTTTTTCTGTACTTCCTTCTACTATTCATTCCACCTTTGAGCTTTCCCTTCTGTGCTTAGTACTGGCTTGCCACTTTAATGAGCTGCTTCTCTTGTCTTCCACGGTGTCTTTTCTTTTGCTATAGGCGGCCTCTACGTTTGCATCCATGCTTCTGCAGCTGTGCATTTATCTCTAGCCAAACATTATTTGCCATTTTGCACTCCCTGTCAATTACATTCCTTAGACCCCTGTGCTCCCTTTTACTAGCTTCATTTGTTTTCTCCTGCTGTCAGTTACATTCAGTACCCTCTGTGTGATCCAAGGCTTCTGCTGGACCTAAACTTCTGCGTGTCTGATACCCTTCTGCCTTCATTATTTCTTCTCTCAACCTACCCATTCGCCTTCTATGGATAATAAGCATAGGCTGCCAATGCTTCCTCTTGTAATAGCTATAATGCGGTAGATATATTCGCTTGTTTTATTCTCTTAAAATATTAATTTAATTCGAAAAACGGGATACAAAGATGTATTTGTTATTGGGTGACTGAAAATGGGAGTCAAAAGGAAAAATTCTTTTTGTTACTCTGCTCCTTAAAATATCATTGATATTACTGGGTGGGAAAGAACATTGGAGCCCTCACCCAACATCGCATACTGGGGTAGAAGTACCAGAAAATCTGAGATGTATATTAGAGAATCTGTAAAGAATAGGTACAGTAAACGACGATCTCCATAACCAAAAGCTATTTTCGAATTAAAGAAATTATCGCTCCACTGTGATAAAATATTTCGTTGCTATGTTCCGTACTGACCTGACGAATTTTTGTTGCTTATTTAGAGTCTCAGTAGTGAGGTCCTTTTAGTGAGGTCTCTCAAAGGCTGTGGATTACCCAAGCAGAATTATGTAAACAGACTTAACAATCCACAGCCCCAGCGTTGAAACAAATTTGCTTTCCCTCCTCTGACCCTCTATATCTCAATGCCTCCCTCCCACTTCCCGAGACATACACACGCACACACACACACAAACACACACACACACACACACACATTACCTCTATCCTCGTCCATATTTACTATAAATTATTTAGTTATTTGCATGTTCTCTGATATTTTCTGAAAGAACAGTTAACTTACCTAACTCACAAAACTCAATTGCTCTACCCAAAAACCAACAGTTTGTTCCCCATGTCAGCCTGATATTACATACATCTGTTTGTATTAATAAGAATCTATCTATCTGAATATCTATAATTCTGTACCAGTGTATTACTTCAACATTTTCTTAGTTACAGCATATAACAGATGTAAACCTAACAAACCCACACCTCTGACATAACAAAAACGCTGCTCGCTTTTGTCACTCACTTCATCCTGTATCTCCAGATCCCAGCCTAGTTGTTTTAGGTATAATTTTGCCACTGTTGTCAACATAGTTATCACGCTTAATGGTTTCAACATGTCACATGATTACATAAATGAGCACAAAGTATATACCATGACAGAAAATAATTCATGTATGACTTGACGTATTTAATCTAATCCATCTATTCATCTGCTCAACCAAAGATATGCACAATGCTTTAAGACCTACTCTATTGCCCCGCAATAATGGTTTTGTTTTGCTATATGTTCCTCATACTCTGAAATACTGTAGCTGTTTTGCTATTTTTTCCTTGAATCTGTCGGTTTGTAGACACCATCTTCATCTACAAAATGTTACAGTTTATATATGACGTATTATGATAGAAATAGGAGGTTATGACCACTGGAGGTACTATTTTAGTTGTTTTATTTGCAAATTTACATTTAAATTCACTTTTTAGATATACACCTCCATAAAGTCATGTTTTGAAATAGCGTTCTGTTTCTCCATCAGACAGGCCACAAGTTACCCTAAGGCCATAATGAACACACACACACTTCATATTCTCATATTAACCCTCGCAGTACCAAGGTGGCGTGGTGAGGGGGTGGGGGAGGTGCGACGGGTACTTTATGCCAACCTTTTGAAAATAGTGTAATCTAGTCAGTTATTTTATATTTTAACATTTTTACAAAGATATCGACTGCTTTTTATGAATTCTTCTAAGGTATTCAATAACTTTTTTAATCTACAACTGAAGCTAATCCAAAAATTTAAGTCTTACGAGTAGATGTCACTTCCTCAGTAAATGTAAATGTCGTGTGACTAGGGCCTCCCTCGGTGAATGACATAATTAATATTTTCATGTCCAGGACATCTCATACACATCAGTATCTCTTTAAATTGCATATTGTGAGTAAAAGTCAACAACAATTAACGAATTTGCATTTTTTAAAATTTTTTGGTGGGCATAAAGTACCCTTCCCTCATTCCCACTGGTAGTTACTGAAAGTGTGTTGGTATCGTTAAGAGTGCGCTAAAGATATTTTCGCGTTCTGGACCCTTCTTATACATCTTTATGTCTTTAGTAAGTATGTTGTTGATATACGTCAATAATAAATAACCAATTTTTTTTTCAGTTTTTTTAGTGTGTGTGTAAAGTACCCCTTCCCAGCCCCCATCGTAATGCGCGTTATGGAAATTACGTTGGTATTGCTAAGGTTAATACAAAAACCCATCTTATGATGGAGATTTAAATCTTTGAAACGCGTTTCGGAAATAAATTAAACAGTGACTGGTGACAGTAAAACCTGTTATTTCATTCGATAGACAGACGTATTTTATTGCGAACATTACCGCTTAGGGTCAAGGATACCTAATGCATTGCGATAGACTTTGTAGTGAGACCTACAGTCGGATCAAGGCTTCCACATTATGCTGAAACAGTACACAGTGATCAGCGTCGTCAGAGTCACCTACAGGATCTGTCAACGACTGTTGATGCCCCAACTTCCCACTTTATGGAGTGAATGTAAGTGTCTGGTGCCGAAGACCCTTGCGACTTCTTCGTACTTTAGATTTTATTGGCTTATATTGCGCCACTGCCTGATCGCTTTCCTTACTCTTTGATTCAGAACTCGATTTTGAATCACTCAACGAATAGCTCAAATCATAGTCTGAACTTTTCCTTTCATAACTATTCCCAGAACTCCATTTTGAATTACTCGACGAATAGCTCAAATCACAGCCTGAACTTTTTCTTTCATAGCTTTTCTCATAACTCGAGTTTGAATTGACCGAAGAATAGCTCAAATCGTAGTCTAAACTTTCTCTTTCATAGCTATTCTCCGACAAGTCATTTGACTTAGAGTCTGATCTCGAACTTGAACTAGAAACTTTAGATCTACTGTCGTTATCCTTTTCTTCAGTTCTAGAATTAGATGACTTGCTTTTGGGACTCTTTTCTCTGTCATCTGAGTATCGGTGGGTTTGCAGCCATTCTTGGTTCACTGGGGATAATGTACTGTACACAGAATTTTTCGGTTCCGATACGTTGAACGAAGCATATTCTTGTACAGTGCCGTCTGTCTTCCCTAGACCTTTTTCCACATATCTGTTACCCAGATTTTTCTTCCAGTCTTCATTTGAACTTGTTGGTGGTTTGTACGAAGGGGCTTCAGGTGTCACTAAGTCAAGTGGGACTCCATAGCTGCTTGCGGATAACACCGCTACTGTCAGCGCTGAAACAGAAAAATAAAGGGAATATCGCTACAACGTTGTTCTATGTCAATGGAACAAAAATAAAAGTTAGCTTGTTATTTGTTTTTTGTTCGTGTACTGGCAGTCATAAAACACTTCCAAGTTTTCACTTTTTACTGCCACGAATTAATGCTGTTGATATTGAGGGAACTAGACTAGGAAACGAGACAGTGAAAGTAGTAGGTACACTTTTGTTATTTGGGAAGCAAAATAACTGATGGTGGCCGAAGGAGAGAGGATACAAAATTTAGAATGGAAATGGCAAGAAAAACATTTCTGATGAAGGAATATCTGTTAACATCGAATATAAATGTAAGTGTTAGAAAGTCTTCTGAAAGTATTTGATGGAGTGTAGCCATGTATGGAAGTGGAATATGGACAATAAATAATTTAGACAAGAAGAGAATGGAAGATTTTGAAATACGGTGCTGCAGAAGAATTCTGAAGTTTAGATGGATAGATCACGTAAATAACGAGGAGATACTGAACAGAACTAGGGAGAAGAAAAGTGTACGGTGCAACCCGCCCAGAAGAAGGGGTCGGTTGGTAAGACACATTCTGAGACATCAAGGGATCACCAATTTAGTTCTGCGAATAAGTGTGAGGGATAAAAATCGTAGAGGGAGATAAAGAGCCGAATACAGGAAGCAGACTCAAAAGGATGTAGGTTGCAGTAGTTATTTGGAGA
The DNA here is from genome assembly GCF_021461395.2 of Schistocerca americana. Lineage (NCBI taxonomy): Eukaryota > Metazoa > Arthropoda > Insecta > Orthoptera > Acrididae > Schistocerca > Schistocerca americana. The sequence continues at coordinate 393,592,232 of NC_060122.1, read as the reverse complement.
TGAAAAAATCTCCACAGGATAGAGTAATGTGGAGAACTATATCAAACCTGGCTTCGGGCTGAAGACCACAGCAACAACAGAATTCAATAGAGAGTCTGTTGATGTACAGTTAACGTTGGTTTTGTCTAGAGCTCATTCAAAATACATTAGTCAACAACATGAAGCTCGAAATTCTTATATACGTCTCATTCTCGAGATTTTTGAAGACTTTCTGTTTGTGTTACATACAGAACATTCGTTCGATATTTGAAAGATTTACACGTTTGTGTTTAATACGTTGGGTCCGTTTGAAACTTTCTGACTGAGTCCCTGTCTGCTACGAAGTAATATTAGAGAAATAAAGTGGTTTATGGCAGTGTGCTTGTTTACTTCTTAAACTGAAATAACTACTTACTAAGAAGATTCAGCAAAACTGTAGCACTTATAGGTAATGACTAGAGGCAGGACAAAAATTAGTTACGATTTATGTTAGTGAAGTATTTATTATCCTTTATCAACACTGACAGAAATTTTTCGGAGCCATGTATTGACGCTGGAGTGAAATATGAAGTGGTGAAAGGTCTCTGTTGGATTCCTTTCATGTTAATTTCTTAAATCTGTTGCCATTTACTGCATAAATTCCTCTTCTAAATTTACTGTGGTGTTTCTGACTATCTGGGAGGAGACTGAGCAGTGAAACGTGTTACTTTTACACATAAACAAGAACGATCTGTCACAATACTACACTTTAAAACACAGTTTATATGTAATTCATGTCACACAGTCTCATACGGAACCTACATCCGCTTTCTTTTGTATACTGTATATGATAAGATACTGTCATCCCCATTCCCTTCTGTGTGAAAGAATGAATTAGCAAATGTATTTCTAGTTGCATGCTGGATAGTAGCAGACAAGCCTGTCTGCTAGAGAACAGTAGGACCAACGTCGGAACAGGTAGCTACGCTTTCTAAAAGCAAAGAGGTTTCTGTCCTTAGTATGGTCCTGCCCGTCCCTTGTCATGTTGGTATAGGAAGCTGCCTCTCTGGCCACTTCCGTTTGTATTTGTGAGCCACCCTCAGGAAGGGACCACGGCAGTCTGTCCGCGGCGATCGTCTCAAGTGGCAAGATCTCCGGCTAAGCATGTGTCTGCTAAGTCCGTAGGACAATGGATTTCTTAAGTTCAGCCTAACTGAAGATTTAATCACCTTTATCTCAGGTTTAGCTCTAAAATATCTAATGTTATCTTAAATTGCAACGCAGTGTAATTCGAGTGTGAAGTTCAGAATATATTCCGGTAGTTGCTTTGTCACTACTTTGTGAGTAAAGTGGAACCACATGTTGATCAGTAACTCTAACTAAGATCATCAATCTTAAACGCGAATGTGCGTGAGATTATAACGTCTCGTCTTGACAGTATTTTTCGATATACGAGGGCTATCCACAAAGTACATTACGTTCTGGAATTAAAAATAAATAATTTTTTTTATTATATACAGATGAAAGCCACACTTAAATACTACTTTTCTACATAGTTACCTCTTCTTGAAGCTCTGCGTCGTCATCAAAACGCTGCATAGCCAACCACTTCTTCATTGCTGGGAATAAGTGGAAGTCGCTCGGTGGCAGGTCGGGACTGTACGGCGGATGAGGATACAACTGCCACTTAAAAGACTCGAGAACTTCACGAGTGGCATTTTCCTTGTGGGCCCGGGCGTTGTCGTGAATCAGCAAGATCATTGAGCCCAACTTTCCCCTGCGCTTGTTTTGTATTGCTCTTCTGAGGTTGTGCAGAGTTTGGCAATAGCTTTGAGAGTTTATTGTAGTGCCTCTTTCCAGGAAATCAACAAAAATCATACCTTTTCTGTCCCAAAAGAGGTAACCACGTGGTTGAAGGCGCAGGCGGCCGAATTTTACGACGAAGGAATTTCCAAGCTCGTCCATCGCTACGATAAGTGCCTTAATTTAAATGGCAACTATGTAGAAAAGTAGTATTTAAGTGTGGCTTTCATCTGTATATAATAAAAAAAATTTCCAATACTTCATTTATTTTTAATTCCAAAACGTAATGTACTTTGTGGATAGTCCTCGTAGCAACTTTTCTTTATGTTCAACCCACGTGGGGTGTACTTTGTGAGACCAGTACCACGTGCTTATACAATTGTTTGACCCATCAGGTTAATAGTAAGACGATAGTAACCAGTTCGATGTTTTTCTTCCGTCAATTGCTTTTCGATCTCATTTATTTTAATTATCAAAATTACCATGGAGTTACACTCTTTGTGTAAACCAAGTTGACCACGTGAAGCATGTGGTGTAATCATCAAAGTAGCCCTCAGCTATTCTTTTCGGGAAGATTTCACAGAGAGTTAGTATGAATTTAATATACCAGTGTGTGGTAATTACATGACAGACACGATTGCGCTACGAACGTAACTTCTTTGGGTGAAAATTGAATCGGTTGGTTGTGGTTAATTTCCTCTTGCATATGTTTCAACTTTCTTCGTGTGTTTTTTTATGAATGCAGTGTTTTATGCATTCTCCCAATCTTGGCTCCATATTTGATGTGTTCCGTAAGATTAGAAACTCACATTTTCACAATCTTAAACAAGGCACCAGTTTAGTTATGAACCAAGTTTAATATGCTGAAATTTTAAATGTTAAAATAAATGTCCAAATATAAACTGATTTATTTCTTTTTATTTAAATTTTCTTTTATATATATATATATATATATATATATATATATATATATATATATATATATATATATATATATATATCACCGGTTGTCGTATGACTATTAAAAGATTATAATTAATGTTAGTCTGGTTGGGAATTTGGTAAGCTGGACTGGATACCCGGTGAAACAGTTGCTCAGTAATGCAAGGTTAACTTCCCCAGACAGCTCACAGCTTTTAACCCGCTTTTATTATCTTGAATATCAGCACCGCTTTCAGAACAAATTAAAGCAACAACGTTACAGTGGATGTTGTCACAGTGTCTTTCCTCTTGAAATCCATAACCGTACGTCACACAACTTTTTGGCTTTATGATCCCTGCCCCGCGTTTGGTGATTAAATACATATGGTTCACGAAACAGCTCTATACAAATTCCACCTTTTGAGTATGAGGTTGCAAATGATAAAAAAATTGCCTGTTCTGAAAATAAATGCGATAGTTAACAGGAGCTTAATCAATAGAGGAGAAAATGATGTCAGACCAAGCAAGATGCAAAACTATACGAATATACGAGAAGCAGCCTAAGTAAAGTCCAATTACCGATAAAATGAAACCAACTGAATAATTCCAAATTCAAAAATATAATTATTCACTCTATTTTATAGCATACTTATTACGTCGTATCTAAATTCCTTTGATATCGAAAACCAGTTCATTAAATTTCAGCCCCAGGGATTTTTTTCAGTGGTATTGTCAAATCCTCACTGTGCTCATAATGTTTGTAGCGAAACGATTTTCTTTTTCAGGAGCCCGTTTCCATTATGAATAAGGCACAGCAACTGTGATATAAATTGGCGATGTATTTGGGTATAAATTTGCAAGCAGTCACTTTTTTGGATCTTTGATTTGATTTTCATTAAACAGTTTTCGAACTACTGGGTACTCATCATCAGATGGAGAAGTTTCTGGCACTTTATCTGCACTACGTGCTAGTAGATGCTGTGGTCGTGGTAATGGAGGATATTTCGTTATCGGGACCGAAAAGTTTATGAAACTAAACGGTTGGTGTGTTTTGGGTTTTTACAATGCACTGTCTAGTGAAATGGCAATTCCGTTTCCATAGTGTACAGTTTCAGAGTATACACACATATACACTGTGTTTAGCTGGATTTGGTTTATAGTTATTCACAGTAAGTACAAAGAATATAAATATGTTACATATCACACTTTGCCTTGAATCTTGCTAGGTGCAGGCGTGTTCTTGTATTGGCAATATATATGTTATTTGGACTACAATGTTATACAAAAGTTGAACATCCTTCACTTAAAACTTCCGGGCTGATAGGCCGTGGTCGAAGTGTAAAACCCTCTCCTGACGTTTCGTCTCCAACTGCGGGAGACATCCTCGGAGGTAAAGCGGCGAACTGCGAAGACAACTCGAGGAAGCGCTGATTATATAGGCGGTACAGAGGGCGCCACTGTCGATAATGTGGCGTCGGCTGTGAGATTGTCTCTGGTAATGCCAACATTCTCGATTGAAAGTAATCGATCGTCACGCTTGCGGTGCAACGCTGGCATCCAAATTTTATCCAGTTTAACACCTTCGTCTTTCCTGTTAAAATTATTACGATGTTTATCAATCTCGATAGCCTCTCTATACAAGCGTGCATAATAATGCGAGGTTTTTTGATATGACTCTCGTCTCGCTGAATCTTATTTCATGATCACCTTCCTGGTAAACATGTTCCGCTACGACTGATTTATCCGTGCGACCCAGGCGGCAATTCCTCTTATGTTCAAAAAGACGGATGTTCACACTTCTCTTTGTTGTACCGATGTAAACCTGTCCACAACTACAAGGAATTTTATTTTTATCCCCGGTGTAACCAAAGGGTGTCGTGCATCTTTTTCCGACCTTAAAAATTCTTTTATTTTCCTGGTAGGTCTGAAAATAGTTTCCACCCCATACTTGCCTAAAACTTTCCCAATGCGATCTGTGACCTTACTAATGAGCGGAAGAAACCTTTGCCCTTGGGCGACTGTTGTTCGTCGTTACTCCTGATTCTCTGCCTAGAGCGAAGTGCTCGATCTGTATCCTTGCTAGAATAGCCATTCTTCACGAAAGTTGAACGTAGATGTTCAATCTCATCTTTTAAATAAGCAGGTTCACAAAGTTTGTACGGCCTGTCTACCAAAGTTTGTATTACACCTCTTTTTTGTCTAGTGTGGTGGTTTGAATCTTTGTGTAGATAACGATCAGTATACGTGGGCTTTCTATACACCTTATGGCCCAACGTTCCGTCCCGTTGTTTAATCACAGACACATCCAGGAAGTTCAATTGCCCATTCCTTTCCGTCTCCATAGTGAATTGGATTTTCGGTTTAATGCTGTTTAAATGTGTCAGGAAGGTTAAATGGTTCAAATGGCTCTGAGCTTTATGGGACTCAACTTCTGAGGTCATTAGTCCCTTAGAACTTAGAACTAGTTAAACCTAACTAACCTAAGGACATCACACACATCCATGCCCGAGGCAGGATTCGAACCTGCGACCGTAGCGGTCTCGCGGTTCCAGACTGCAGCGCGTAGAACTGCACGGCCACTTCGGCCGGCGTGTCAGGAAGGTATCCAACTCCTCTGCTCCGTGTGTCCATACTACGAACGTCTCATCGACATTGCGATGCCATCTGGTTGGTCTCTTGCTGGCAGTTTGCAACGCCCGTTGTTCAAAGGTCTCCATAAATAAGTTAGCCACAGAAGGACTGAGAGGACTGCCCATAGCCACCCCGTCAATCTGTTCATAAAAGTTATTATTTTATTGAAAGTAGGTTGTGGTGAGGCAGTGTCGGAATAATGCCACAATATCGGTAGGAAAAATATCCGCTATGCATAAGATAGCTTAGTTTACCGGAATCATGGTAAATAACGACACAACGTCAAAACTGACGAGGATAACATCCGGGCCCACGCTCGTTTCCTTTAACTTGTCAATTAAATGAGCTGAATTTTTAATATGACTGTCCGTCCTACCAACATAAGGCAAGGTGTCTAGCTAACTTGTGTGTTGGTCAAACTATAGCGCTGACAATTTGCCTCAACGAGCGTCATATACAAACCCCCGCAATATTATGCACGTAAGGCTGCAGCATTGAGCAAGATGTCTAGCTAACTCGTGTGTTGGTCAAACTATAGCGCTGACAATTTGCCTCAACGAGCGTCATATCCAAACCCTCGCAATATTATGCACGTAAGGCTGCAACATTGAGGCAAGGTGTCTAGCTAACTCGTGTGTTGGCCTCAACGAGCGTCTCACCAAAAACCTCGCATTGTTATGCACGCTTGTAATAGAGAGGCTATCGAGATTGATAAACATCGTAATAATTTTAACAGGAAAGACGAAGGTGTTAAACTGGATAAAATTTGGATGCCAGCGTTGCACCGCAAGCGTGACGATCGATTACTTTCAATCGAGAATGTTGGCATTACCAGAGACAATCTCACAGCCGACGCCACATTATCGACAGTGGCGCCCTCTGTACCGCCTATATAATCAGCGCTTCCTCGAGTTGTCTTCGCAGTTCGCCGCTTTACCTCCGAGGATGTCTCCTGCAGTCGGAGACGAAACGTCAGGAGAGAGTTTTATACTTCGTCCTCGGCCTATCAGCCCGGAAGTTTTAAGTGAAGACAATACCGGCCATGAACGCTTACATTGTATGATCAAAAGTTGAACAGTTAGACTGAAATATTTACTATGTGATTAAAGAGCAAATGAATTACTATCATATGTGATGAAGCTTTTCTTAATGTGCCCATGGTAACATAAATAACAAAGAGCAAAAGGGTTTTGAGTAAACAGGCAGAGTGCCAAAGTTGTTGTAGAGTATAATTTATGCGGGAGGATGAGTGTATCTTACTATTGTCTTTTTTATGTTTTGGTGCAATGATCTCTTAGAAATTCTGCAAGAAGAGGTTTTGTATTGATTCAGTTTGTTCATTAAGGATTTTTTGAGATCATTTTAGCTTGTGAACGAAAATCTGTAATTGTTCAAACAGTTCCAACTCTGAGGTTTGTCAGAACTGTGTACCACCGGAAACTGTAGTTGGTATCACCAACAGAGTGTTCGTGATGAACAGTGCGTGACGCAAAGATGGACTTCTTTTTAAATTTTCTGGGTTAGAGGGCATCCATATATTCTTTGTAACGGATTACAAATATCTCCCTGTTTGTCCTAGATGGAAGAGAGAACAAGAACATGTGAATTTATATGTGAAGGAATATTGTATATCGAGTTCCTTATGGACTCTTTGATATATGTGTTAATCTTCAGTCAAGAAGAGTCTTTGACTTATTCTCCTTTGAGTGTACGCTTTTATTTGTTGTTATTATGTCTGTAACGTATGTTATTTTTCTTCACTGAATAAACTAAATGTTTCTTGCTTGCAACGACTACTAACAGTTTTCTCATCAATATATGCCGGATTTCTGATGATACTCGCCAGTGGATTATTTATTGTAAACAATTTTATTATGTAGTTTACTGTGTGTGTGTGTGTGTAAGGATATTTTTTTATTATTTGGCTTGAAAAGATTTCCAACATTGTGTGACACTTTGCCACGTATGAGAGAGAAGACTGGCGCTGTTTTGGCGTTAATTTTTTAGCTTGCAGTGGTGATGATTGTTGCTTTAGTTTACTTTAAATTTTTTAACTAAGTTGTTTGCGAGGAGCTTATTATATCCATTATTTTCGGTAACAGATTTAAGAGTGTTCATTTCTTTATCTGCATCTGCTTCAGTGACGGGTATGTGGAGCGTATGGTTTACAGATGACCAGGAAAAATGATTTCTATTGGTTCAAGTGGTATTATGTGTTGCTGATAGCAAATCATTTCTACATATTTGGGAGATATGCTTGTTGTTATGAGAAGCTGATTTCCATATGGTGCTCTGCTAAAAACATGCTGACTGCTAATTTTCTTTCTCGAATGTTTCGTACCACGAAACTGACGTAAATGAAGAAAACTATCTTTTCAGCTCCATTCTTCTTATACCTCCCAGACTTCAGCAATTTTGCGTTACCTTTTCTTCATGCATAGCTGGTTCTTCTGTTTCTATTGGTCACTCACTATTTCTGTCGTTGTTCTCATTCCTGTAACCCATTATAATTCTTTTCATTTTTCTAGCCCGTAACTGTAATTACCCTCCAAATTGGATTTTAATTTAGTTTAATATAGTTCCGCACTGTTCTGGCTTTAAAACAAAACGTCAATATTATGTTCCACCTCCTGCTGGTATCAGTGGCGGATACAGAAAAACCTGAAGTAGGGGACGCTAAAGATATCTTGAGCTTCCTTTACCTTTACCCTAATAACAAATAATCAAGTCACATGCAAACTTTAAGAAAGTTTTATTTAAACTGATTATACACATATACCAGATAATGCCATCTTATGACATAAAAAAGTTACAGTTGTGGTTCTCTTCCTTAATGAATTCTGTGTGCCAGTTCTTCCTGGCAAATTGGTTAATTACATCGTCAATAGAACAATCAATGTCAGGGTGAGTGTTCAACAGAGCTAAGCCATTACGTCGATCCTACTGTGAAATAGATAACGTGTAATATAAGGGCGAGTTTCCAATGATGACGTCATCCGGCAATTTATGTATGTGTGTAACTTTTATTGTCGATTCCGTTCCTTTCTTGTGCATTCGATAGACGGTCTATATAGTAACATTACCTTTTTAGGAATCTTCTCGAAAGTCACTATTACCGGAGATATACGCATCAATAGTTTCCCATACCTAACTCATATTATTAATACTTCACAATCAACTGATCACTCTCCCTCTTTACTAATCTTCACACTTGCACTTGCTGTTAGTAGAACTTTTTACTTAGTCATTCTTCAGTCTTAATATTTCTGCTTCTGAATGTAAATTAGGCTCCTATTCGGCGAATAGTCCGTATTTATAACGCTATGTATCGAAGGTTCTCTGTACAAGAAAACAATAGAATATCAGGGACTTTTCTAGAACAAATGCCAGACGGAATAACGTAGAGATCACTAGAATGGCCACGACTTTTCTTGTAGGTAAGTGTTAGCTATCAATGTGCCAGACAGGAACGGATAAAATACGATGACACGGACGTGCGTGGTGCATAGGAACATAGGAAAGTGCAACTACTCGATAACTCGATTGAGTCGGGTCTTCTGACGAAAGACACGAATGGCATGCAGGCTGACTGTCGGGGACGGCTTAGTTGGCAAAGGGGGGGGGGGGGGCGTTCCCCATATGTATCCACCACTGGCCGGTATCTCCTACAGTTTCCTTTGATTCCTGTTGCTAATTTTGTTTCACGTACTTCACTGCGTCCGAAACATAAGAAAATTTATAGTGCACTTGCTATTTCTGCCTTTCGTAAAGCAACTTATTTTTCTTGATTTCCGATTTTATTATTCCTCTTCGCTCCTACGCTCCTACATATTAGACGGCTTGGACCTTGAACTTAGACTTCGAAACATATTGCACTGCACATTATCGAATAATTTATTTAGATCCTCGTATAACACAAAGACATCTGATTTTTGAAATGAAATGTTGTTACTTTTTCGTGGAGCATACGCCAAGCTCAAAAAATGTGAATGGTTAAAACTACGTGCCACGTGGGAAATATAATGTATAGAGAGGAGCTAGAACCGAGCTGAAGCTTCGATTCGGTTGTGGGAGGTAACACATCGTTTGCGGGACGCAATTTCGAGCTGGCACAAGGTTTTAACGAGCGTTCGCCATCGCGTATATTGACATAAAATCTGAGGAATGTCAGCTCTCTCAAATCCCCGAGGCTGAGGCCAACAACGTGAGGATCCGACATATGGGTCAAAGATTTCAATCAAGTTTTGCTGGGACGTTATGTATTAAAAATATAGACAGGTTTCTCGGCATTATGCTGGACACTCCCTAGTTTTTGAAAAAATCCAAGTCTAAGATGATGACGAAATCTCGCATTTTCAATGTTATACATCGAAATACCGTCTAAAGACAAACATTTTTATTAATACAACATGGGGTCCAAAGTTAATAATGTTCGAATTACTTAAATGAAATGTTAGTAAACTGGTCTGCACGATTCCTAATCTTGGGAGAACATTTCATCTGATACAACAGCGGGAATTGCTTCTCACAGTGGTTCGCACTGACCATTCAACATAAAGCAATTCCTTGTGAGAGAAAAAGACTATCACCTCACACAGGTTTTGCAGCGTGGGGCTCTCACAAGCAACTTGCACCATCAACAAAATAGTCATAATGCTGCTCTAGCACTGACCTAGCTCAATGGATGGTAGCGCATCAGACTCAACGTCTCTGGCGTGGACACAACACAAACGTAATCGAGAAAACAACTCAGGAGCGCACGCATCTCAGGCCTGGATAAACACAGTGAGAGGACAAAACACCAAAGACGCAATTAACAAGCAAAATGACAAACAAGTCTTGTAAAAGTAAAACAGACCAGACACCCATAACTGAAGTAGCACGAAAACTTCTCCCATGTAGTGGTTCAAAAGAAACAAGGAGTGCACTTCTATATCATGTCACAAAAATTTTTATTTCAAATTTTATTCTGATGAGTCTGCAGCACATACCAGAATCCTTTCTATCAAAATAATAGAATAAAGAGGCAAGTTCAGATATTGTACATCACATTCAGGTTCTGACAAACTGAATGTAATTAAAAACAACAATATTGTGAAGGTGTATGTTATCTTCCAACTCAAATTTTGTTATACAGTGACCAATGAAATCATCCTGGCATAATTGAACCCGCATGGTACTACTTTACTCAACGTCTGGTTTATGTGCATATATGATGTTCTCCAATTGATTTCGTGGTTTTGATAGATTACATTTCGACTGCAGCTGGGTTTGCGATCCTCTGGATATGCATAAGCGCATTGTAAACCGAAAAGAATTTGTGACACATTTGTTGTTGCTTACGTGAGAACAAAACGTACTTTACTAAAAGTTTCTGACCAACAAGGAACTCGCGTTCTCAGATCTCCTCCTCTAACCATTCCTTATGTTTCCTGACTGTACCCTCAGGATGTGCCTTCCTCTTAATTCTCAATGTTAACATTACTCACCTTTAAACAGTTGGTTGGAATCTGCACTTGGGTACCATGCACTTTAAAGTATGTACGAACGGCTGAACCCTTTTGTATTATGACTATCTCTTCCTAGGTCTAGAATTGCTTGGTGCTGGTTCAGAAAATTCTTGCCAATGATCAAGTCATTTGCTAATTTTGTCACAACAAGAAAATTTGCTTCTAATATGTGTCTCTGAACTCTAAGCAATTCAGTTCGAGTCTGGAGGTTTTATTCACATATTTGCCTACTAATGCCCCAACGATCCTTGACTTTTGAAGCAACTGAATTGGTCAACAACTATTTTCTGTATATCTTTGGTGTCTCGGTCCTGTATGGCAATGACATGGCTGCCATTTCTATGCAAAATTCTTATTAATCGTATGAGGGGATGCAGATCCCGTCATACAAGTACATCTTTATATTCTAGCAGCAGTTGTGCTATATTTTCATAGTCCAGCTTGTTGATTCAGCTCATATCGGTTACTACTGCGGGCACATCATGAGCCAATTCCGCACCTTCTGTCAGTTGTCAGAATGACTACCATTACGGTGTTTGCGTTTTAGATCTGGTGACTGAATCTCTATGATTTCTGTCGGTTTATGGCTTCTGTCAGGCCCTCGCCAGTTCCGTTCAAAACCTTTGTTCACCCCATAAAAACCCCATGTTTACCACATGTTCACCCCATGAAAACTGCCTCTTCGCTCTGCTCGTGATCAGATATGATTGTATCCTCCCAATGTCCCGTTCCTGCCATTCTGCCTACCATAATTTCTGCATGATGTCTCATAGTAATTTTTGTCATGATTTCTCTTCTCACATCATATGCCTCATATGCGAACATGATCTCAGGGAGGAGTCTATTGAACGCTTGCTTGTTATCTCTTCATCTGCTTGCAAGTATCTGTTAATGGTTACTAAGTAGTTTCTCATAACAGAACCTGATTACTTCACTTGCACTACATGACACTTCCAAGAACTGGTTCTTCTTCACCAAGGACTCGAAAAGTTTCACTTGGCTTCTGAACCCTGATGATACCAAATCGCTACACATGATAATTTCTTCCTTAATCAGATCCTGCTTGTCATGTTGCCTATAACTGGTGAGGAAAGCGTCTATGAACTCCATGTATGATGTGCAGGTGGTGATAATATTTCACATGTTTTCAGCTACCGATTCTTCCATATATCATGAAATGAAGTTTAATTTATAGTCTGCTGGCCATGATGGCGGTACTGACCGATTAAACCGCGTTACCCAAGCTTTTGGATGTAGGATTCTCACTATACTGATAATTCTGGGAATTCTGCTCAAATATATAAATTGTTGTCAAATGCCATGTGCTCTCGTAAGCTCGTTCTCATTCCCATTTTGGATTTTCCTACTTGTTCCAGATGGTGCATAACCTCCAGATAAAGGTTGCTCCAACTTGCTCCTGCACTATTTTCATAACTAACTTGCGTGTAGCATGTACTGAGTGGTGCACAATTGCGTGACTGATCGGCCTCTACGTTTCTGCTAGCTGCATGCAGTGATCTGTCTTGTGGGGGACACACATGTGTAGATCGACCTACTGGAGATTCTACCATATGCACTGATTCTGCTACATTAGACTGTGATCCTCTCTTTCTTATTTCCTGCTCCATATATTTTACACAGTTGTTCTGTTTAAATTTGTTTACAGTTTGAATTTACTCTCAACCCCTCGTGTCTTTAACATCTGGCTCCTGCACTAGTTTCATAACTAACTTACGTGTTACATCTTCTGAGTGGTGCACAATTGCGTGACTGATTGGCCTTTTCATTGCTGCTAGCGGCTTGCAGTGCGCTCACTTGTGGAGCACTCACATGTGCAGATCGACCTGCTGGGGACTCTACCATATGCACCGAATCTGTTACATTGGACTGCGATCCTCTCCTTCTTATTTTCTGCTCCATATATTTTACACAGTTGTTCTGTTTACATTTGTTTCCAGTTTGAATTTCCACTCAACCCCTTCTGTCTTTGACATCAGTATGTATTTCTACTTGTTGTGTACTGACACGTGAGCAATCCTGCTGCCATTATGAAAAGCTCTCTTGCTGTTTTTCTATGTTGTCTGTTTTCTTCTACTTCTGTGACATTTCTTCCTGCACTTTCTCCACTATGTTTTGATCCCATTCTTTCAGTGTAGCCAAAACTTTCTTAGTTGGTTTCGCTACAGTTTTGGCTCCGTTTGCATTATGTCTGGCTGCTAGCACCAATTTCCTGGCTCTGATCGCCTCTATCCTGGTTACTTGTGCATCAACTTTTACCTTTAGTCGCTCCTTGCTTCCACTCAGCTGACATCATCTTAATTTCAGTTAAATTTTCTTTGATTTTGTTCATGACTGCTTTCAGAATCACTCCAAATTCTTTAAGTGCCTTTCGTATATCCTTTCTATCACTTGCACATACCGTGTCAGTCTCTTAAGTCCCTTATTTGTTTCTGCCTCCGTCGTTCAGATTCCTGTGTCCTCTTTTCTGCCTACTTTAGGAATTCTAGGATGGTGGCCGTCTTATTATTCCTCTATATTTGATTCTGGTGAGGTGTGTGAAAGCACTGCGGTGTGATACTCCAATTACGTGACCGCCCTAAGTGATCCCCTACAGAAATGTGTCGAATTTTGACAACTGCACTGATGTGTCAAAAGCAGACTGCACCTTCACTTCTATTGACTGCTTCATCTAGTTCCCTATAATCTGATGCTTCTCTCTCCCTGTCTTCTACGCTTGTGCCTGATTGTTGTGTGGCAAAGTTAACTATCTGGTCTCAGTACATGCGTACATCAATCTGCTGATTATGTTCCTCTCTATCAAAATGCTTGTTTCTGCCCCCCCCCCCTCCCCGGTTTTAACTTCGCTTTGCGTCTTGTTCACATATCGTGACTATTTAACATATTAGCACAACAATGAGATTAACTGTCAAACTATGCCTGAAGTACACACATATCCTGACACAACGTGTACAAAGAGAATCAACGCTTCCAAAAATACGCAACAGTGATATCGACAGCACAAAAACATCAAAAGTACACAGTATAAAGCCCACCAACAGACAAATTTAAAATAATAACAAAAACTGAGCTGAAAAGTAAACACAAAATAAACAACAACAAGGTCCGGAAAGGCCTTGAAGCACCGACAGTACCGATCGGCCGCCGTGCCATCCTCAGAACTTACCCATCTGCGAATGTAGATATGGAGGGACATGTGATCAGCATGTTGTCAGTTTTTGTGACCTGTGTCGCTACTTGTCAATCGAGTAGCTCCTCAGTTGGCCTCACAAGAGCTGAGTGCACCCATTGGTTGGTAAATCTACGCCAGCAACTACGACTATTGGTGATCTCAATCATCACAATCCTTGACATAGAGTAAATTACTGGAAATCACACTTAAATTTACTGACTACACGTTAAACACCCTTATCCTGCTCAGGATAGCCAATCCATGTGCAATTTACAGCTAAACGTGTATTAGTAATGGGTGGCCTTAGTATGAATCCTAAGGTTGCAAATTCGTAATAAAACAGTAAATGACATCAAATATCCCACAGGAAAAGACCAAAAATTGTCAAGTGAGCAGAGTATACTATCTACTGAAATGAGAAAGATTGTTTATAGCGACGACGGATTTCTTGCAAGAAAGCGTGCATGAAGTATGACATTCAAACACAATAATAAAGAGGCGACAGGCAATAAAATCATCTATAAATCACAACCATATATGTACTAATCGATGGTTGGCGAAATTGGCAGGAAGGGGTGGACTTCTCTACACATACGCCTTTCTCTTTCAGTATCGGCATTGATGGTATCTCATTCTGTGTTAAGTGAAAGTGATTGTGAACCACTAAACTATAAGACTGTGTTCCAAGTATTAACTGAAAAATTGCTACTGCAGGTCAAATTAAAATAGTGCGGAGAGTGATAAAGCAGCACGAAAGATGCAAAGATGCTCACCACACATAACTGCCCATCGTGATTAAGCTCCAAGCAAGTCCACCACCAGCACGCCCTTGTACAGACTCGAACGCTGGACTCTGCCTGAACCGCTGCATCTGGGTGACCTCTTCGATCTTCAATCTGCACCATCCCCTGGACGATCTCCATGATCTTCACAACCCAGGTTAACTCCGAAAATCTCATCCTCAAATATACTCTACCAAAAATGGCTCCACAAGCGAACATCTCGGGAAACTCTAATTACCACTTTACATGCATGAGGATTTCTCCACGCTGATGATGTAATCACACTTTGACACACAGCCTCTTTGTATGAGATTGGACTCACATTTGGAAAGATGGCAGTTCAAACGAGTGTGGCTATCCTGATTTAGGTTTCCCGTGATATCCGTATATCGCTTTAGGCAAATTCTAGGATGGTTCCTTTGAAAGGATGCGACCGATTTCCTTCGCCATCCTTTCCTAATCCGAGCTTGTGCTCCATCTCTAATGACCACGTCGTCGACAGGACGTTAAACACTAATCTCCTCTCCCTTCTCCTCCTCTTCCATTAGATGGACAAAAATCACTCCCCCAATAGAGTGAATTTTCGCCAAATGCTCCTGCCGACCACTGTACATCTTCTGACATAAGTGTGTTATTTCAAATCGTCAGACAGCTCAAAAAACACCCCAGCTACTCTGGGAACTAACTGATGGGCATCCAGAAGTGCGGGACTATTTCTTTGAGGAAAAACGTTTTGTAGCCCTTAACAGGTACGATTCTCTCAAAAAAATGTACTCTGAAGCCGGCTGGGATGGCCGTACGGTTCTAGGCGCTACAGTCTGGAACCGCGCGACCGCTACGGTCGCAGTTTCGAATCCTGCCTCGGGCATGGATGTGTGTGATGTCCTTAGGTTAGTTAGGTTTAAGTAGTTCTAAGTCTAGGGGACTGATGACCTCAGACGTTAAGTCCCACAGTGCTCAGAGCCATTTGAACCATTTGAAGTACTCTGAAAGCAGACCCATGAACACCTGAAAATTCTGAAGAAGTTTGTCTCTTGACAGGGGACTATTTTCAGGGTGTCAGTCCATCATGTGACAAGGCCTGAAAGTTGTAAAAAGCCCTGCAGCTAGCACTGGGACAAGTACACCCAACAAGACATCATTCGCGGATGGGCGACTTCCTCGCGGCACGGATCTTCCACAAGCTTCCCCCGCATGAAGAGAAAGCAAATACCGGATCTCATACGATCCCTGGCATCGTACCCGTTGCCTGGTGCTTCCGCTTTCCCAGAACTGTAGTCATTAAGTCGGCCCTGTGTTAACTGTCCGAGCAGCATGTCTCTCGCCACACAGCGGGGACACAAACACTCCATAAAATTTTACTCAGTAGAAAGATAGACCGATAACCTCTAATTTCCCAGTGCATCTTGATAACGAGGCAAGCAGTACGTAATCAGTGTCAACCCTTCATCAAATATCATAACTGTCCAAGAAGTTTCCTGTTTAGACAACAGCGCTTTAGATGTGCGTGTATTCGAGAGTCTAGTAATTAATATGAAAGTAGGCAAGTCCACAGAATATTCCATCTTTTATCTTTCTATGCTGTAGCCCTTATCCATCTCTACTCTCTATAAATTTGTTTAATTCATTTCCCTGTTAACTGCTTCTCGCTGAAAGTATAGGTACAATACTGTCTTGGTGATATCCTGCGATGATACAACATGTCCGCTGTTACGCCGGACAACGGGGTTCTTCGCAGGTCAACATGATAGTGTCCATTAGATCATCTGCATCGTCGCAATGGGTAGATATTTCTTCATGAAGATAATGCAGTACCTTCTTACTGCTGATTAGCGACTATAGTTTTCGATGAACGTTCCACATACAAGACTACACCTCTGGGGTCCGAAGCTCACTCATGCCAAATCGTATTCAGCACAGTTACGAACCTCCTAGGAGGTATGTACGCTTCTTAAATTCGCTCTCGATCGATCTCCATAGGTTATGACTTTTGGCAGAAAATATTTGTTAGAAATTCTGTCCCGTACATTCAGTGTCTTTCGATAACCATATCAAGACCAAGCTTCGTCGTCAACGATGCAACAGTGGATGCTAATAGTTAGTATGGAGCTATTTCTAAGGGAACTGATCTGTAGTGATTGTAAAATGTTTGACAGATCACGTAGCATGATCAGTGTATTTATTGACTGACACCGAGGCAATAATAAGATGCTTTACGTGCAACTGTTCTTAGAAAAATTTGGAATTTGACGGGGAAATATTTTTCCGCTTGACGTGAACATGTGTCATGATAGCTCTTACTTTTTTTCAATCCCTCAACTCACCTAATAGTAGACAGGTAGAAGACTCCATGGTGGGGTTTATCGAACTGGCGGACTACAAGTCACAGTCCTGGTTATATAGAGCAAAATACGTGCCGCTCTGTGGTAGCTGCAGATTCCACTGGGTGGAGATGGACTCATTCCAGACGTGTCACAAAGGAAAACACAAGTGTTTTTTCCTTCTCTTTTTCGAGAGTGTGTGAGGTACGTGCTTCTCGACTATTTGACACGCTCGGCCATGCCAGCAGATAACACACTTGGATAGTTCAATGACAGTAAAAGAGCAACGGCAAATATACTGAAATTAATTTCTTTGATAAACTTGCAATAATACTGCAGCTGATTTCTTTGACAAACTGTACTGCAAGTAAACTACTTTTTACAAAACCTGAAGCATTTTGTCTTGGGAAAGTCCATCTAAATGTAATCTTATTTGAAAACAAATATGGTGTCCTGTACCATGTTCGTATTGTCGTCATAATGAAAGGATCCAACACTCAGCTGTTAAGCAAACTCTAAGGACAGGTCGCAAAATTAGTTTTCAGTTTCTGATTGGATCTGTAGGCTTATGAAACTGACTCAGCTTGTATATAGAGTGTCTGACCAGGAAACAGACTCAAGCAAATCGATGCCAATACAAACCGTTTGAATATGTAGCTACTGATCTCGAATGATTTCGGAACACATCTTTTGGAACTGCCGAGAATGAAAACGGCGTTCATGATCAGAAAGTAACAGATGGTTATTTAGGTCTATTATATTTTGTATATTTCCCGTATCATAAATAATAGTGCATACGACAATGTTTCACTAATCCGAGAAGGTGACCGGACACTTCTTTCTTCTGTGAACAGAAGTTCAAAATGAAACGCTACAGACAATAATACGGTCCGGAAACCTTCTTAGCGCGTTTCAACATCATAAAATAATTTCAACAGCATATTGTTTTCGTAGGAGATAAGCAAACAGCAACATCAATTTCCCACCAACATTCGTTGCTCCATAAAATACAGAATAAGACTGGATTTTCTAATTGATTGTAAAGTACACATACTTTTTGCTATTCATATATTAATACAAATTTGTTGTAAATCTAAGATGTACCACTAATGTTACAGGATGCTGACAGAATGGTATGTACCAAGTGATTCTAATTAAAGTGCAGTTATTGACAGATGTCCAGTGTGGGCTGTAATTATCGCATGGGAGCAAACCTTGGAAGATATTCTAATGTGTTAATGGAAAAAACGATTTATCCCATCAAAAAATTAGTTCCAATTTTGGTTATCAGGTGACAATCTGGAGCTGCGAATGCAAGAAAGACGCACAGAAATCTTTACATATATATGACAGATAAGGAATAGGTCGTGGGCATCAAACAAATGAGAAAGGCATAATGTTTGATTTCATTATCAACCGTTGCTTACACAATTCGTTCAATAAGAACACTGAAAACATCGAAAAGTGATGTACAGCTCCAGATTTGCACCTGGGGCCAGAATTTGAACTATTTTTTTCACCTTAAATACTTAAATCAGTTTCACATAAACGCATTAGCACATCCAGAAAGGTCCACTGTCATACGATAATGCAGCAGGTACTGACCTCCGTCAGTAGCTGCACTTTATTTATAGCCATCCAGTACACCCAATACCAAGAAACGTAAATAAAAAATAGTGGAGGAGAAAAGTCTGGTGAACACAACATCACTGCGACTAATTCAGTGCAATGACATCTGGCAATAGAAAGATCGAAAGTGGAACGGAGGTCAAGACAAGAAATAAAAACAGAATGGAAAACATAAAAAGCTGCTCGCAATATTACAACAAACGTCGTTGGCTAACTAATCCGCTACTTTTTTATGTTATCGTGAGATGAGAATAAAAGAACGTAAACTCGGACAAAGTGTTCTTCCCGTAAAAGAGAACACAGCTCCCTTTGGGTCGCTGTAGATGGTATGGAACTGTTACCCGGCAGTCACTCTCTACCTCTAACGTAAGTCATAGCAGTGCAGCTATGCCTATATGCCTATCGGTGGTACGGAATCATGACGTCGGTACGTGACCCAATGGCAGGAATGAGACGTTGTGTTTGGATGAGCCCAAGACTACACCATGAATGAAGTTGCTCGATTTGTTGGAGTGCGGACAGTCCGATGTGACTCCAAGGAATGGTGTACCACTAGCAGCCATGTAAAATTTTGTTAGAGCAGTGGTTGTCAAAAGATCCTGACAGGGACCAGAGGCTAGTGACGCCCCTTACTAAGACAGTCTGTTCCAGTCCAACAAGAAATGCTGTTGTCAGTGAATGCAGGCCCTTCTCAGCCCCTTTCAGAACGAACAGTCCGGAGAAAACCGCATAAAATTTTCGTTCCGAGTCTGGTACCTTACAAAAGACCATTGCTCACAGCACCACATAAAGTTTCAATTTTCAAAGGGCCAAATGAGACAGAAACTGAAGAGCAACGGAGTGGAGGCGTGTGATGTATTCAGAAGAACCACGATTTTGTCTCTTTTCAAATGATGAAGGCGTCGAGTACACCGATAGAGCAATGAGTCATTTAATCAGCATTGTGTGGCGGGGGTGTTGTAGTTGAGGCCAAAGTGATGTTTTGTGTTTTACGTACCTAACATGGTTTGGGCACCGTAACTGAGGTTACAGTTAACATCAACCAGTAAGTTTATTCAAAAAACTGGTTCAAATGGCTCTGAGCACTATGGGACTTAACATTTGAGGTCATCAGTCCCCTATAACTTAGAACTACTTGAACCTAACTAACCTAAGGACAACACACACATCCATGCCCGAGGCAGGATTCGAACGTGCGACCGTAGCTGTCCCGCGGTTCCAGACTGAAGCGCCTAGAACCGCTCGGCCACTACGGCCGGCAAGTTTATTCAACATTCTCGGTGACCAAGTCAATATACACCACTTATTAGTGGTCATTAGTATGGGGTGTGTCCAGCTTTCACATTTATGTTGGCCTGAACGCATCTGGGGACCCTTACAGTGGGATGTCTGAATATCTGTGGAGGAGTGGCAGCCCATTCTTCCGCAAGAGCCGAAAGCAGATAAGGTAGTGATGTTGAACATTTGACTCTGGAGCTAAGTCGCCGTTCTGACTCATCCAAAAGGTGTTCCACTAGATATAGGTCGGGACTCTGGGTAGCCCAGTCTATTTCTGGAATGTTATTGTCGAAAAAGAATAGGCTCACAGATGCTGCTTTATGGCAGTGTACCTTGTCATGTCGATATAATCATCTTTTCTGAACTGTTCCTCTACTGCACGCAGTACACAAAGCTGTGAAATGTGTTCACATCCTTCAGCTTTTAGAGTTTTCTTAAGAGGAATAAGGGGGACACAGCCTAGCCACGAAACAACCCTACGTTGTAACATCAATTAATCCGTACTGACGGTACCACACATGATGGCAAGGAACATTCTCCACGCATTAGCTGAGTCTAAAACCTTGCATCAGACTGCCACAGCATATAACGTGATTCAGCATTCAAAATCACTCGTTTCCAATCATTCACTGATCAGTGGTGTCAAGCGTTGTTTATCCTTGACTAAGAACTTTCCTCCTCCTGCCCCCCCGCCCCCTCCGCCTCGGGTAATTCAACATCCGTCTCATTTGCCCCCGTCCCTGCCATTAGTGCCGCCCCCATATATATCTATCCCTAGGCCACACTACCCATCTGGAAAATTTGTTGTTTATGATGTTTTACCTTTTAGATGTGTACCATCTGTGGTCCCAATTCGTTTCAACTTAGTAATTAATTTTAAATTTTAGTCTGAACTAAAGTGAATCATGTTTTTTTCTGTTATATGTGGGTTACGCACACTATGTCCCCTTTTGAAATAGTGTGTATTTGAATAATTTTACGTAATTGCATACTGTACTTGAATAATGTCGTGTAATTGTGTATTACACTTTTAATTCCGTCTTGTTCCTCTTCCCCCTCCCCTTCCACTCTCCCCTCCCAGTAATATACTCTAATGACACTGTCATACTTGTAAAGATATTCACAAAGTTTCAGCTTAAATGTCTGTTTTAAAAGGGATTAATGAACTGAAAAAACGGTGATTTCTGTTGCAATGAAATTTTACATTATATAAAATCTGATGGGAATGTACCATTGGAGCAACATTGCCTTCACCCCTTCCTTCTTTATTTCCCCCATCCTTTACGCTAGACTTCCTTCCAGCTCCTCAATTCTCCACACCCTCGCAGCCACCCATTGTCTATTTTCTTACTCTCCTCCCTCTGTTCTCCCCCCCCCTCCCCCCGTAACTAATCCGTCTGTCTCATCTTCACCCTGTCGTACCCTTGGAGACTCCCCCCCCCCCCCCCCCCACCTACAGCCCTCCCCCTATTTCTTTCTGTCCTGAGTTCCCCTTGACACGAGTGGCAAATTTATTATTTTCTGACAAGGTCTCACTTTTTAACCTGTGATCTCAATAGGTTGAAGTTTGCTTGCTTTGCTTCGAAAATAGTAATTAAAAAGTGTAATGTTTTCCTTTATAATTATAGCCTTTCCGTTGCTCTCTCTCTGCTTGAAATACTTAGACACTGTGCCTAGTGCGTCGTACGTTTTACTCATAGCGTATCCCATATTTTATTTTTCCACTGACGATTTGATGCCTATTGTAAAGACCGGATGTAAAGTGGTAAGGGATATTTACGGCGTTTTGTATATTATAAACGCTATGCTGCGGTACGTTTCGACCTTGAGATCAAAGGCATCTGGCGCCAAGCTGAAATAATAGGGTCCTCGAGTCTGCTGCCTTCAGTCTGGCATGAGACGTCGCAGATTAACATCTTTTACAAATGCGCCTAACGGAAATTACACAAGAAAGAGTATATTTTTCTTGTATTGCTCACTTTTATGTGCTTTCTTAAGCATATTGTAAGCACTTGTCCTCAATATGTACTTTCGTTCCTGATATTGCACTGGTCCGATAATATTTATTTACAAACTTTTCTAATTTGCCTTTCGTGTAAATTTTCAACAGTTATCGATAATGATTACTCGGAACGCGTGATAAATGAAGTATTTAACGGTCAAGAAGTTTCCAAGGAATTACTACAAGCCAAACAAGAACAGAACTTATGTCTTGGGATAAAGTTCGACTTCAGACTGCAACGAGGATGCAGATGGGTCGTTTTCGTCCTTAAAGTAATTTAATCAGTCAGTTGAAGAGAACAGTTTATCAGTTCACGAACGAAATGAGTATGATTGGTGGGGAAAACAGTTTTTAAGTGTGTCTATGTAAGTAATTTAAGCATTTAAATGTAAAGGTAAATTCAGCATAATCTGGAGCCTTGACGTACAACTACGAAATATATTCGTACACTATCTAAGGAATCGATAAGTTTAAATAGAAACTGAGAGACGACGTATCTACCCTGGAAACAAAAGAGGCAAGTTTCTGTCTTAACGTCCCATCAACAACGAGATCATTAGAGGCGGGGAACCCATTCTAATTGCAGAAGAATGTGGAAGTAAGCCAACCGTATTGTTTTCAGAGTAAACATACTGTAAGTGTTTTAGGAAGCCACAGGAAATCTGGGTCTGGGTGGTCAGCTGGGAATATGAACCACTACCACCCTTCTGAATTCGAGTCCCTTGCCTTACAACACTCATTCTTTATTATGAGTAATTAATATATTATGAGAAGGATTGTTAGTCATCCATATGATGAGCTCTTTAAGCACTCTCGCGAAGTAACTGTGTCGAAAGTTCCTTCTGCAATAAACAAAGCTTGTAAATTGTGCGTGAAGAAACTCTGGTTTTCCTAATAGTGTAGGTAGAGGGCCACTTCTTTGTTCCACCACTGATTAACATCTTATCCGAAGGTGACTCCCATGCTTCTTGGAACCACCCTCAATCTGCCCAAGTACCTCAGGTAACGGTGTGAGGTACTGTCAAAGTTATGAGGCAACTTGATACCCCGCCCATGGCTGTAGGACAGTTGTATGTGGTATATCCAAGGTAATCGATGCTCCGCACATGGCTCTTGGGCAATTGTGTGGTATAAAAATGAAGCTCACCCGCCTACCATACCAGTTAAAGATCTAAACTGGGGTCACACTCCCCCCACTGATCTAGACCAATAGGAAGACAGGAAATACCTCCCCTACCTCCCTTTCCTCTCTACGCCAATAGGAACATATTAAAATGGTAGGAAACCCCTTCCCCTTTTCTCACTAGAGCAGTTGTATGGGAGTCATCATTTGAGATCTGCACACTATAGTGGAATGCTCATAAGCAGTTATTCCACTTAAAAATGTGCAAGGATGCAACATACCTCTCGAGCTGCAGTATAAGCCTCACTTACATACCTCTAAGTTTTCTGCCTAGGGAGTGGCCTCTGCATTAGAAGTGCTATGTGTGAAAGACACGTTTACTGTCGAGAGCAAATCCAGGAGATTATGTTGTGGTGTATTACTTCCTTGCACACTGACCCTGCGAAATGATTTCAAAAATGATTTATGTGTGTTTCAACAGCTAGTTTTTCCATGCAAATGGATCAGGATGGGTGCTTATGTACTCTTCGCCACATTCTGTGAAGTGGCACGCAGGTGTTACGAATGTTATATTCTAGTATAGTTCCAGTATACGCGCTAGAATAATCTCAAGAAGCTGTTGTATTTCAAATGCTGTTTAAGTTCCTGAAAGACGTATGCACAAAGGCGTGCTGAAAAGTAATGGCTGTGAATTTTTTATCTGAAAATTCTTAAAGCTTTTTAAATAAAACAAACGTTATTAAGATCATACATCTTTATTCTTCATGTCTACATATTTGTAGCACTCCATCACTGGTGTGTGTAACATTACGTCGGCGCGTGACAAACAGCATGCTGCAATTTCGTTTCAAATTCTAAGAATTCACTCACACATGGAGCACTCTCTCCTTCAGCATACGCTGCGACATCTGCAACAACCCAGTACTTCGGGTTCACTGTCATTATTCATCATCCATATAGTACCGACTTCGTTCCATCCGATTTTCATCTATTCCAAAACTTAAAGAACAACTTCGAAGACTTACTATTAATAACGACCAAACAGTGCGAGCAGAGGTGAGTAAGTGGCCCCGGTAATGGCTCCACCAACAAAATCAAACTGGGAGAAATGTATTAGTCACCAGGTGACTATGCTGAGAAATAAACATCTAGACACGAAGAATAAAGATGTATGTTAATACCGTTTAACACTTTCAGATTCTCTGGCTATAATCGAGTGCATTAACTTTTACTGTGTCTTAACTGCAACAGAAGTATTTTTTCCCAGTGGAAAGCTGAGATACACATTTCTCAGTATTTAACCTTATCATCATGCGCAACTGCTGCCAGCTAACCTCTGCTAGTCGGTGTAGCAGTGGGTAGCTGCTCGTGACTACCAGAAAACGTGTTTTTTTTTCGCTATATTCCACTATATTATTGAATATTGTTATTGCTATTTCGCATAGTAATTATTGAATGATCATTTTACTACACTACCGTCATTAAAATTGCTACACCGTAAAAATGTCGTGCTACAGACGCGAAATTTAACCGACAGGAAGAAGATGCTCTGATATGCAAATGATTAGTTTTTCAGAGCATTCACACAAGGTTGGCGCCGGTGGCGACACCTACAAAGTACTGACATGAGGAAAGTTTCCAACCGATTTCTCATACACAAACAGCAGTTGACCGGCGTTCCCTGGTGAAACGTTGTTGTGCCGCCTCGTGTAAGAAGGAGAAATGGGTACCATCAGGTTTCCGACTTTGATAAATGTCGGATTGTAGCCTATCGCGACTGCGGTTTATCGTATGGCGACATTGCTGCTCGCGTTGGTCGAGATACAGTGACTGTTAGCAGAATATGGAATCGGTGGGTTCAGGACGGTAATACGGAACGCCGTGCTGGATCCCAACGGCCTCGTATCACTAGCAGTCGAGATGACAGGCATCTTATCCGCATGGCTGTAACGGATCGTGCAGCCACGGCTCGATCCCTGAGTCAACAGATGGGGACGTTTGCAAGACGACAACCATCTGCACGAACAGTTCGACGACGTTTCCAGCAGCATGGAATATCAGCTCGGAGACCATGGCTGCGGTTACCCTTGAAGCTGCATCACAGAAAGAAGCGCCTGCGATGGTGAACTCAACGACGAACCTGGGTGCACGAATGGCAAAACGTCATTTTTTCGGATGAATCCAGGTCCTGTTTACAGCATCATGATGGTCGCATCCGTGTTTGGCGACATCGCGGTGAACGCACATTGGAAGCGTGTATTCGTCTTCGCCATACTGACGGATCACCGGGCATGACGATATGGGGTGCCGTTGATTACCCGTCTCGGTCGCCTCTTGTTCGCAATGACGGCATTTTGAACAGTGGACGTTACATTTCAGATGTGTTACGACCCGTGGCTCTACCCTTCATTCGATCCATGCGAAACCCTACGTTTCAGCAGGATAATGCACGACCGCATGTTGCAGGTCCTGTACGGGCCTTTCTGGATACAGAAAATGATCCACTGCTGCCCTGGCCAGCACATTCTGTAAATATCTCACTAACTGAAAACGTCTGGTCAATGGTCGTCGAGCAAGCAACTGGCTCGTCACAATACGCCAGTCACTACTCTTGATGAACTGTGGTATCGTGTTGAAGCTGCATGAGCAGCTGTACCTGTACACGCCATCCAAGCTCTAACTCAATGCCCAGGCGTATCAAGGCCGTTATTACGTCCAGAGGTGGTTGCTCTGGGTACTGATATCTCAGGATCTATGCACCCAAATTGCGTGAAAATGTAATCACACGTCAGTTCTAGTATAATATATTTGGCCAATGAATACCGGTTTATCATCTGCATTTCTTCTTGGTGTAGCAATTTTAATGGCCAGTAGTGTATTTACTATTGTAGACATATTTCGTAATCAGTTATTTTACGCAAGCGTGCAACGTATGTTTTGAAAACTGGTACATATTTTTGTATAAGCGTAGAAACTGAAATGATAAAAAGAGACCTTAGAACATTACCGCACATAGAAAAATTTTCCCTCCTCTGGAAAAAATTCAGGTCTGAATAAATTAAAAGAGTTCAGGGGTTTTCACATAAAATATTCGGAGGAATTAGCTTACAGGACACCCTTGCAGATCACACAGGCACTTAAGGGGACTAGATCGTGCAGTGTCCATGTAGTGGGTGGAATATACTTAAGTCTTGGCGAAATCTGATATCATGCAGATGCTATAATAAGCGCAGTCTTCTTCTTCTTCAGTAATTAAAGATTTAGGCACTTCTGTCTGTTCCATCTTCACTTTTCACTTTCACCTCTTTCTGGGTCTTCTGACTTCCTCTTGGCTGGCACAGTATGGCCTGATGTGGGATTCTCTCTGCACTCGTTCCTTAAAGGATATGTTTTCTTGACGTTTTATTTTTTCTATTTTTCTGTTCATATTAGAAATATCCGATTCATTTCTAATATCTTCACTTCTTATATCATCTTCAATGGTGGCACCTCTCACTTTCCTAAAAAGCCTCATTACTGCTATCTGTAGATTATTTTTATCGCAGTTTTTAGGGATGCAATTTTAAGGGGAGCCGGAGGTGGTCAAATCCAAAAAATTACGAGTTCTTTTTTTTGCTACCGAAAATTAATTGGAACATTCCTCTTTAATGTAAACTTTGAATTATTGTTCTACTCGCCCTAGAAGTGGAGTTATTACCATTTTCCCCCACGCCTGCAGAGGAAATGGGCGGCCGCTGAATGCATCTAACACCCTCTCGTGACTTCCTGGCGAACTACTTGGGATTTTCTCGGCCTGTTGCGCATACAGCGCCTTATGTTACGCATACAGCGAGTGTGCAAGGGATGGCTACATTGTTTTCTGTGACAAATTAAGCGCTAAGAGCGCGGAACATCGTCTCTTTGCTGTTTACCGTTTCGAATTAGTTCAGTGTTGCGCCTGTTGTTGGTAGTATTATACTTCTTGCGTAAAGCGTTGTTCTGGTTACGATGCCACGTTTTAGTAACCGTGTATATAAGAAGAGGAAGAACGTAGGGAAAAGAAAATTAACACTAATACCAAGTTGCGATACTACAATTACTGAAACAGTGCGTTCTTCTGCTAAGCAACACATGGCCGGCCATAGCCCTGTGACATCTTCTGGCAAGAAGCTGACTGGTGGAAGTGACAGATTTCGTGAATATGTTAGTGACAGTGATGATATTAACGAAGTACTCAATATTGGATTATTATCTTCTGTGCTGAAAGAAAGTGTTCTCTGCAAAATGTGTTCAAGTGTAGGAGTGGGACTACAGATAACAAAGCACTTTGGTTTAGCTTGTGAGATGAAGATAGTTTGTGCATGTTGCAAGTATCAAGTGACTTTCTACAATTCACATGCCAGTCTCTTTGGAGAAAATGGACGATCTAGAGTGTTTGATGTGAATGTTCGACTTGTGTATGGTCTTCGATCCATTGGAAAAGGGCCTGCTGCTGGTAATCTGTTTTGTGGTATTATGAACTTTCCATCGCCTCCAAGCAAATTTGGGTACTACTGTGAACTGGTAGGATCCTCTGTTGAAGATGTGGCTTTGAAAACCATGATGGAAGCAGTGGAGGAATCTGTAGAAATGAACAGTGGTTCTAGGGATTTGGTAGTGGCATTAGATGGTTCCTGCCAAAAGAGGGGTCATAAATCCCTGAATGGGGTTGTAACTGCTACTTGTGGTGATAGTGAAAAAGTGATAGATGTTGCAATATTATCAAAACATTGTAGGTGCAAAAATAAAATCAAAGGAGAGCGCAGTGGAACCTCTGAGGCAAATTTTAGTGGATCAAGTGGAGCAATGGAAGTGGATGGAGTGAAACAAATTTTTGAACATTCAGTTCCCAGATATAACGTTAGGTACAAATACTACCTTGGGGATGGTGACTCCAAAGGTTTCAAGACTATAGAGGAACTGAAACCATATGGAAATGAATTTGTAGTTGAAAAGTTGGAATGCATTGGGCATGTCCAAAAGCATATGGGCGCACGGCTTCGAAGGCTCAAACAAAGTTTGGGTTCAAGTAAGCTCAGTGATGGAAAGACAATAGGAGGGAGAGGCAGGCTTACTGATGAGGTGATTGAATGTCTACAGAGATACCATGGGTATGCTATAAGGCAAAATACTAGTAATGTCAGTGACATGCGAAAAACAGTGTGGGCATAGTTCCTTCATACTGCCTCTTCCAATGAACACAGCCTGTGCCCAAAAGGTTCCTGGCGCAAATATAATGCAAAAAAGGACTATGATCACAAACATGGTTTGCCAGCAGCTGTGATAAACGCAATAAAACCAATTTTTCATGACTTAGCACAGCCAGAATTGTTACACAAATGTCTACACGGAAAGACGCAGAATCCTAATGAGAGCGTAAACAATTTGATTTGGAAAGTGATTCCTAAAAGGGTGTTTATAAGCATAAGAACACTGCACTTTGGCATTTATGATGCAATAGCAACCTACAACCAAGGGAACAGGGTGAAGTGTGAAGTTCTGAAGGCATTAGGATTTACAACTGGGGTGAACACTGTACGAGCACTAAGAAATATTGACAGAGAAAGGATAAGAGGAGCAGAAAGAAGAGAAAGGCATATGAAGTATGATGGAACAACAGGCCAGAAGAGAAAGCTTTTGGAGGATAAAGAAGAAGAAGAAGACCCTGATAATCCATCCTATAGTGCAGGAATGTATTGAGAAACTTTGATAGCCGTTTACCGTAAATTAGAATTTTTCGAATATAAGGAACATTTTCTCAAAATCCACTCACGCTACAGAGATGAAATTTTTATACAGCGCTCCTAGTGGTCAAACTTACATTGTAACACAGCCATTTGGCAATATGTTCAGTAGTTTCATTTCAGTTTAATTATAAAGCAATTATTTGTAAAAAAATTTGGGTCATTAATAAAAAAAAATAATTGGAAGGAAACTAGAAAAGATACTCCAAAATCCCTCTGTCATAGCTGCAATACTAAACCACTCTATATGTAAAAAAATTAAAATTTTTCTATTTGGTAGGTTATTCATAAATGTTCCTCAAACGTAGTAATTTTAACATGGGCAGCATAGGCACCTCCGGCTCCCCTTAATGTTGTTTTCTTCTGTATTTTGTTCTGGAATGTTTTATTTCTCATTCCACGTGTTAGTCGGAGGTCGATAATCTTGTTTTTTCTTTTTTCAGTGTTTTGTCCATGTTATAACTTATGTCACAGCCTAAAAATTTCAACTTGAAGACATGTTCATGTGTTTTTTTTTTTTTTTTTTTTTTTTTTTTACAGTCGTATTGACCAACTAGGATCACGTTAACAACTTCAGTTCCTCTTCTTCCTTTGTTGTTTTTTCCTATTTTTCCAGTATTCCCTCAGTCTCTCCTCATGAAGTCTCGTCCTTTCTTCTGTCCATGTTGCTCCCCATTTTTTATTTATTTTGTTTTGAAAGCCTTCCAAATTTAGTTTTTTTTTCAAAACTGTTTCTTTCTGCTATTTCTGATTCTTTGATGTTGTTTCGTTCAAGATGTTTTCTTACTTCTGTAATCCTTGCTATTGTCGATTGCTTCTTCCAGAAATATAGGAGTATTTGTTTTGTTAGTCTTTTTCCATCCATTTGGTAGAGATGTCCAAAAAAGGTTAATCTTCATCTGGCCATTACTTCAGATATTTTCTCTATATTTTTGTAGATATCCTCATTACTTCTTATTTTCCAACCACCTGCACTTTTCATTTTTCTAATAATCCTTCTTTCCAGTACCTCTAGTTTGTCCCTCTTATAGTTCATCGTTAGGCGTTCAGATCCATATAAGCATTCGAGTCGTACCACTGTGGTGTAGTTTTTTAGATTTGTTTTTCTAGATATACATTTCTTGTTGTAAATATTTTTGGTCAAACCATATGCTCTTTCCATTTTGTTAATTCTTACATCTATTGCAGATTATTCTAGTCCATTCTGTTGTATAGTTTCTCCAAGATATTTAAATTTATTTACTCCCTCTATTTTACCTATTTGTGTTAGTATGTGTTTTAGTGCATTTTTTATGTTTGTGATGAATTTTGTTTTTTCAGGTGAAATTTTGAAACCAGTTCTGTTTGCTAATTTTTCCAGAACGTTTATTTGAGTAACTGCTTCTGACACCATGTGGTGTATTATGTATTATTATTTTTGAGTGGATGGGCTATTTTGCATGAAGGGCCTTGATTTTAATTTTCTATTTTCATATTCGAAGGTAATGGTCACATTTCCTAAGTGATACAGTTTTTACGCTGCTTGTTATAGCTCTTGTTCACTTTCTTCCAAAATGGTGTAACATCATCTGTATTCATAAGGACATTAACATATTTATTACTGTTAATCTCTACACATGGATTCTCGCCCTGTCTCCATTTCTTAATCAAATCATATATA
This sequence comes from Schistocerca americana, assembly GCF_021461395.2. Classification (NCBI taxonomy): domain Eukaryota; kingdom Metazoa; phylum Arthropoda; class Insecta; order Orthoptera; family Acrididae; genus Schistocerca; species Schistocerca americana. The sequence continues at coordinate 393,561,662 of NC_060122.1, read as the reverse complement.
CACATATTAAATGAGGCTGGTGACTGGCAACAGCCTTGTTTAAGTCCCTTATTGGTAGTGATTTCTTCAGGGTTCTTATTACCAACTTTCGTTGTTATTTTTGTCTTCATATATAAGCTTTTTATAGCTTCGGTAACCTTTATAGGATATCCACCTCTATTCATTATGTCCCCCAGTTTCTTTCTGTTCCACTGTCAGAAGATTATCCGAACTCAGTAAAAGCTATATGTGACTCAGTATTGACCTGTAGTTGTCTCTTTTTATGATAGATACATTATCACTGCATGAAAGGCCTTTCTAGAGTCCATTTCGTTCTTCTAACAGGAAAACCTCTGTTATGATTCTTATACGATTACTGATTATTTATGCAAATATTTTACAGGGTGAGTTTAAGAGTTTACCCCCTCCATAATTCCCAGAATTGTTCCTTTGATCTATTTTAAAAGTAGATACCAGGTTCAATATTTTCCAAGCGTTTTGAATTTTATATCAGTTCCAATAGTAAATAAATGTAATAGTCTAAAATCACAAGACGGTCCAGCATATTTTAAAAGTTCCATATTAATACCATGTGATCCCCACGTTTCCCTACTCTTCTTACTTTTTAAAACTACTTGTAGTCCTTGCACTGCGACTGAATTCTCAGTGGTATTGTGTTATACGGTCTTCTCCTTCAGTTCTGGATCTTCTATTGCCACATTTTTTTATAAAATTCTTTCAGTTTATCTTCAGTAATTATATTTAGTTCTGCAACAGCTTTCTCTGCTGTATTTAAGTGTTTCATTAGGTAATAGGGTAAAGTTTGCCTTCCACACACATCCTGTTCTTCTTTCGTTACAAAATGATAGCGTGGCTCTTGGTGTGCTACCCTAGCTATTTGTTTGGCACGCTTCCGTCTTGCTTATACACCTTTTCAGTTTCTGGTGTTTTATTTTGCAGGAGTTTTTTGTGGGCTTTATCTTTTCCGTCAACGGCCTCTGCAATATTTTCGATTCAAACCCTTAATCCTCTCTTTCCCTACATATTTGCTCTTCCCCCAATGCCTCGTGCACCGCGTTTTCTATGCATTTTTGATATTTTGCTATTCTTTCTCAACATCCTTAACAGTTGAAGTGTCTAACAGATATTTCTGTATCCGACTTTAGTAAAATTCTAGTATGTACTTGTTCCAGAAGGTATAACTTAAAGACATCCTCAACCTCTGTCTTCCTGGCCTCTGTTTCCTTCGGTCAGTTATCTTTGTAATTCTTGCGATGACTACATAATGGTCAGAACAGGTATTGTTTCCTAGTTGTATGTGTACATCTTCAACCTGATTGCATGCCCTGTCATCTGTGAATAAGCAGTTTATTAAAGATCTTTAACCCTCCACCCTCCATGTAATCTTACACAACTTTTAATTCCTAAAAAAAAATCTGTTATTGATCTTCAGCTGGTTGAAGGTTTCCAGCTGTCTAAATTCCTCACTAATTTTCTCTATCTGTTGTTCTCCAAATGTACCCCGACTCCTGAGATAGATATGTTGCCTCTTGTAGCATTAAATCTCAACGGAAGAGAGCGAAATATCTCTTATTTACTTCGTTCATGACCCTTTGCAGTTCATCATAGGAAACTTTTGTTTCAGTTTTCTTCCCTTCTCTAGGTGCATATACACCTATAATGACTAAATATCCTGTGACATTAATCTGCCACCCCAAAATTCTCTTGTTTGAGGTGCTCCAATATACGTCATTGTATAGCAGTCAAGATCTATTGTGCCTTTTAACTTCTTTCTGTTTCTGTAACAACAGCTACATCAGTTTGTTTACCTCTTAATTTGTGATCTAGCTCCATTTTGTAGTTTCCAATACCTCTCCCATTCCACGTAGCTATTTTCATCCTATCTGTCATACCTAATCGTTTATCCTTGACTTAACTAGGTCGACTCCAAGACACATCCTTTTTCATCTGAGGCTGAGAATTGCAAGGAGAGCCAGTCTTCTGGTCATGTTACGAGCGCTGCGCAAGTTAAGCTTGGGGCTCCAATGTCACAGCTTCCAAGCCTGCTGAGCAGTATTTCTGATTACCATTCCTAGACAGATTGTCATTGTCGGGCTTCGAGATCTGCCTGCCTTGAAGATATAACTTCTATAGAATTGTCACACAGCCTACTTTAATGGCATGTTCCCAAAAAGTTACCCTGCAGAGTTTCTTGAGAACTATATTGTCACTCTTTCACGGAACCTAGTTGTACTGCGGAGATGAGTAACCAGACGGGGGGGTTATACATACATGTCTCTGAACAACTATCACACCAAACTATGAAACCCATAAATTCTCGCAAACATTGCACGCATGTCCCAGCCTTTCAGCTGCGATTTTCTCTCTCTCTCTCTCACAGGACATGTGATTCACGATCAGTGGTTCTATCACTGGACAGCTGATATAGATACATGGATAATGAATATCCACTGTATACATCAATAAACTTAAATTTAACGATTCAGTCACAGTTGTTAGCTGTTCTGCACTATCATGCGAAAATGACAGGAGTCCACAAATTTTCTAATTATGGAATGCGTTTCAGGAAAATAATGATAGAGTAATACAATGATGACGATTATGCACTTGTGATGTAATGATTTTAGTAACCATTCGTTGCTGGAAATATTTTCAGTAATTAGAGATAAGTGTGATTAAAAAATCAGCGCTTTTAATGCGGAATGAGGGATTATCACATCTATATCTCCCTCATAGAGTTTCACCGCTTCCGGGCTCGACTGATAATTCTTAACGTCAGCGTTGCCGTTGGTTCCGACAGGTCACTATCACGTTTTAACAGCCAGAAAGCGAACAAGGTAGGAGAAGATGCCCCATATCGTTGGCAAGAATTAGGACAGGTACCGTTTTCTGGTGCTACAGAGTTAGCTGCAGTTTTCTCTCTTTTCGCATGAGTGGGACGATTCTGGCAGCTGGCAGCTGTCAAGGTATGTTCCAAGTACCTGTGTGGGTGGATAGAAGTTCCACAGGTCAGGTTGTGTTACAAAAAACTTCCACAGTCCTAAATATTGATATAGTCCCAAAGTTGAGCAAATCAAGAACGTGTTGTTCCGTCTCTCGCCGTTGTGAAAGAACTTGTATAACTTCGTATTAATTGATAGAGATGTTGGATGTCCTCCTGAGGAACATCGTGCCAAATTCTGCCCAACTGGTGCGTTAGATTGTCAAAACCCCGAGATGGTTGAAGGGCAGTACCCAAAATGCTCCAAACGTTCTCGTTTGGGGAGAGATCAAGCAAACTTGTTGGCCAACGTGGACTTGGGCAAGTACGAAGATAAGCAGTAGAAACTCTCTCCGTGTACAGGTGGGCGTTATGTTGGTGAAATGTAAGCCCAGTTTGGCTTGCCATGAAGGTTAACAAAATGAGGCAGCCGCGCGGTCTAGCGCCTAGTCACGGTCTGCGAGGTGCCGCCCGTAGGAGGTTCGAGTCCTCCCTCGGGCACGCGTGTGTGTGTTGCCCTTAGCGTAAGTGAGTTTAAGTTAGATTAAGTAGTGTGTAGGCTTAGGGACCGATGACCTCAGCAGTTTGGTCCCATAAGACCTACCACAAATTTCCTAATTTTCAAAATGGGGTGTAGAATATCGTCGACGTATGTCTGTGCTGCAAAGGAGCCGCATGCGACAACCAAAGGGGTCCTGCTATAAAATGAAACACCACCCCAAACCATCAATCCTGATTGTCGGGCCGTATGGCGCGTGACAGTGAGGTTGGTATCCTCTGTCGTACTTTCAAATGGCCCAGAGGCGGACCAACGAGTTACTGACTTGCTCAATTCGTGAAGCTGTTTCTCTTGAATAAATCACTCAACTTTTCTGAAACTGTGATCATTTCTTTGTCTGTGTATGTGGATCACATCTACAGATTTTGTTCTCATTTGGATAGTTCATCTACTGTACGTCCACCCATCTGAGTGGGGGCTTATCTAGCCTCACTGGCGCTCTGTCGCGTTTATATTCCATTGGATACAGACTTGTTCAAGATTTAATAATGTACCCAAGATCAGTACCTAGTGAAGACAACATTTTGCTGCCCAAGGGATATTTCGTTTCCCATGACGCACATACCGCATTATAAAGAAATACATAGTACTGTTTCGGGGTGCAGGTTAGTTTAGCTCTTCCTGTTGTGTGTCTTGGTAGAGATACTACACAAGATCTTTCTTTCAACCTATTATCCCTCCATCCGGGAGCATTAGAAACTAAATTTCTTTCTAACTCTTCTCATAATGGACAAGAAAACTGGTCAGTAAGAAAACACAGGTAACTACTCTGAGCATTAAAATGAGTCTCTTAATGGGAATGTCAATTTACGTTTATAGTAGAACATATATTTTAACAATAAAACTAAACGTATAAAAATTCGATAATGTATATGTCAGTAGTGGTTATGGGCCAGTTGTACCCTCCCCCCGTCGGAGATTCGAGTCCTCCCTCGGGCACGGGTGTGTGTGTTGTCCTTAGCTTAAGTTAGTTAGAGTTAGACTAAGTATTGTGTAAGCCTAGAGACCGATGACCTCAGCAGTTTGGTCCCATAGGAACTTGCCACAAATTTCCAATTTCCAGTTCTACATCCAAGTTCAAGGTCAGAGTGTGAGCTGATCCCCACACGCACTTCTTGGCCAGTTGCTTGTAGTATGTTCGAGGTCACAATGTAACCTGACACCAATCACATGTCAAAGCCCCTACTTCCGCAGCCCAAGCATGTAGGCCAATTGTATGTCATAAAAACGGAGGACAATTAAGGTCATACGTCCACAGTTCTAGTTTTGGCCACAAAATTAAGATCACCTAATCCCCCGTCCCCCAAAATTGACGTAGGCCAATAGCAAGATTTAAAATTTGCTGGAAAACAAGTTCCTTCTTTTTCCCATATCCCTTCTCCTTTCCTCTCTAGTCCAGTTGTGTGAGGCTCGTCATTTGTAGATCTATACGCCGTAGTGGAAGGATCATCATCGTGAAGCGTCATCAGAGATCAGCCATCACCTCCGGGAATATGAAGACAATGAGAAGACTGTTACATTAGACTGCAAGTAATTGTCCGGCCGTCTCTCTCGTCATTATTCATATGTCTGGTATCGTCTAGGGACTTCACTGCCACACCAAAGTCGACAGCGCATATCGATACGACAGACATTAGAGACGTTGTGCTGCAAACAGTAATGACGAATCATAGGCTCTCCAGAAGACACGGCCTTCCTCTCAGTGTAGTAGCGCCCTCACGCTGAGGTCAATGTCCTGTCGAGCATGCAAGAGCTCAGTCTGCTCGACGCCTCAGCTGCAGCAGTCGACATTATAGTGTAGGACTAATGGGTTGTAAAAGTTCAGATGAACTTGTACTGTTGTAAATTTCAAGTTCTGTATTTCAAGGGAACGGTTTCTTCCTTAGTGCATTAGAAGATGCTTTCATCATCAATGATAGCTGTAAATTATCAAGCACTCCTCAGACAAAAAAACTGTGTCATTTATGTAATGAAGTGAATTCATAGTTCATGCGTTCTAGCTTGGGAGGCCTTCTAAGAGCAATCACGGAACCCACAGTTATGGCCAGATGAAAGTCGTTTCGTCTGGTCTCAGCAACACGGGAATCGCGAAGCTTTGACTTGCCCAGTTTGAGCTTCTTTTTAGGGTCAGCCAACTACTCTCTTTTAGCGATGAACCAAGAACTATTTCCTTTTCTTTTTTTTTTTTAAAAAAAAGAAAAGAATAAACATAGGCAGTTTGTACTCGCAGCAGACAACAATATCAGCACTAGTGACATATATTTAGTGCTTAAAGAACTGCAGGGATAGGATGGAAATAATTGCAACGTCTCTATTGTAAACAAACTAAAAATCCAAGATGTAGTCCTTCGTTTAACCGTCTTCAGGTGTCAAGCGCCTCTTCCCGACATCAGCCATGGCCGCCACACTCCAGTGTGCTATGGCCACGAAAAGCGCCTCTTCCCTTTTAGACGGAAAGGGCCCGGCCAACAGTGTCCATGTGCAGGCCACACGTGTTCGCATGTCACTCGCTCATCAGTAGAAGCAGTGGACCTCTGTCGGTGGACGTACAAATAATCTGTCTATGTTGCTACTTGTTTAAGTGCCAAGTGCTCCACAGGGAATGACTGTAGTAAGATAACTCTGCTATTAGTCGTTGTCGATATTTAAAAAAATTGTGTTACTAACATTCCACCACCTTGAAATATTCTTCTATAACAGGACATCGATAGAAGCCATTTTTACGTCCGCTTTAATATACAGGGTGAGTCACAAACTAGTGACAGCTAGACTAACTCTGAAAGTATGATAGTAGCTGAGAAGTTTGTGGGACAAATGTTGCATGGGACAACGGGGGTCATAAAATGACATTGGGTTTTTGTTGCTAGGTGGGGTGGCGTCAAAGATGTGAAGGCCAACTTTGTTTTTTTAAATGGTGGCTATAGTTTGGTATTTATTTTCTGATAGCAGCTATAGTGACCGGGCCAAATATCTCACGATATTAGCATCAAACGAAAAAATTACGAAGAACGGAACTCGTCTAGCTTGAAGGGGGAAACCAGATGGCGCTGTGGTTGACCCGCTAGATGGCGCTGCCATAGGTGAAACGGATATCAACTGCGATTTTTTAGATAGGAACCCCCATTTTTTATTACATATTCGTGTAGTACGTAAAGAAATATGAATGTTTTAGTTGGACCACTTTTTTCGCTTTGTGATAGATGGCGCTGTAATAGTCACAAATGTATAAGTACGTGGTATCACGTAACATCCCGCCAGTGCGGATGGTATTTGCTTCGTGATACATTACCCGTGTCAAAGTGGACCGTTTACCAATTGCGGAAAAGGTCTATATTGTGTTGATGTATGGCTATTGTGATCAAAACGCCCAACGGACGTGTGCTATGTATGCTGCTCAGTATCCTGGACGACATCACCGAAGTGTCTGGACCGTTCGCCGGATATTTACGTTATTTAAGGAAACAGGAACTGTTGAGCCACATGTGAAACGTCAACCACGACCTGCAACAAATGATGGTGCCCAAGTTGGTGTTTTAGCTGCTGTCGCAGCTAATCCGCACATCAGTAGCAGACAAATTGCGCGAGAATCGGGAATCTCAAAAACGTCGGTGTTGAGAATGCTACATCAACATCAGTTGCACCCGTACCATATTTCTATACACCAGGAATTGCATGGCGAGGACTTTGAACGTCGTGTGCAGTTCTGCCACTGGGAACAAGAGAAATAACGGGACGATGACAGATTTTTTTGTACGCGTTCTATTTAGCGGCGAAGCGTCATGCACCAACAGCGGTAACGTAAACCGCTATAATATGCACTACTGGGCAACGGAAAATCCACGATGGCTGCGACAAGTGGAACATCAGCGATCTTGGCGGGTTAATGTATGGTGCGACATTATGGGAGGAAGGGTAATTTGACCCCATTGTATCGATGGTAATCTAAATGGTGCAATGTATGTTGATTTCCTACGAAATGTTCTACCGATGTTACTACAAGGTGTTTCACTGCATAACAGAATGGTGATGTACTTCCAACATGATGGATGTCTTTCATTTAACAACATCATATTGGAACGCTAGTCATATAGTTTTAACGATCACTTCGAAAAAATAAAGTTCCGTGTTTAATTATTTTATTTGTTTGTAGATACACGTGTGCATTTTCGGTACGCATTGAAATTACGGAGTCAAGGCACCCTAGTACACAGATAGAACTGCTAAAATAATATTGCGCATCCCATTTACTAAGTGGAGTATCGTGCAGCAATTCGTTGATAAATTTTAATGACCACCGTTGTACCTGTTTGGACCATCCTGTAGATTTACGCAAGTAGGAGAATTGTAGAATGAAGGGAGACCAATTGAGGAGTTACTCAATTGATAAGTGACGGTTCCTGTCACGAAAGCTGACAACGGACGGGCGAGTTGTATGCTGACCACATGCCCCTCGATATCCGCATCCATTGAGGCCAATGACTGAAGATGACACGGCAGTCGGTTAGTAACGTCGGAGGGCTGTTCGGACGGAGAAAGAAAGAGGAAAGATTTAATATCTGACTACATTTCGTCTTTGCTTGTTTCCTGAAAGTACATGTAACATAACTATCTCTTAACACCAGATTTCAAGAGTTCTACATACTTGCCTGTACTAATCAAATTTGCAATTAATTCGCCAGCTGCTAAAAGGAAATTACTATTAAATATGTGCACATTTCTCGTGGATCAGCCGCAGTTTTATTCTCGCACAGAATAGTTGGAACATGTGTGCACTCAACTTCTGCCCTGATACTCCTTTAGCAATAAACAGTAACCAGGAGTTGGACAAAATTAGCAAAACATCAGAAATACAATGGAGTCTATGCTTAACACGCGCCATTCGCGAGTGGAAGAGGGGAATCAGTGGTTCAGAAGTACCCTACGCCACACGCTTCTAGTGACTTGCAGACTGTTTGGCGTAGATGTAGACGAAGGAAAGTCGTTGGCACTCGGAATTGGAATAGGGACGAGGGAACAGTTAGTGGTTCCAGAAGTATCCTCCGCCACACGCCTTCTGGTGGCTTGCCTACTGTTTGGTGTAGATGTGGACGAAGGAAAGTCGTTGGCACTCAACTTCCAGTCGCCTCGGTATGAATAAATTCAGGTCCTGTATGGTTTTCAAGGGAATCTTCTGCCATTTTTCATGAAAAATAGTGGACAGTTGACGTAACGATATTGGTGGATAGCGATTAAAAACCCTTCTCTCCAAAGTAGTTCACGAAGCCGAAATACTAATGAGATCGGGAACCAGTGACGGCCAGGGGATATGCGACGATTCATCTTGGTGCTCACAGAACGAGCCCTGGACGACGCGACCTGTGGAACAGGAACGCTGTCGTCTTGGAACATACCATCGATGTGGGACAAACATTGTACCTTGGAATACACCTGATACGAGAGAGCGATAGAGAATCCTCGGCGTCAATGCTATCATGCTGAGTAACTATAGGGCCCACAGAAGACCACGATATGGCGGCCCAAATCATCATCGAACTCCCTCCATTATTTCACTCTTGGGCCGTTAATTCAGTCAGATGTTGGAAACAGTGTGAAACAAGGCTCATCGGAAGAAATGAATTTCTGGCATTGCTCCATAGCCCAGGTTTTGTGGCTTCGACACCACATCTTCCTGTTATTTGCGTCGCTGATGAGTCGGTTTGGAATTTCAGCTCGGCCTCCAGTTCCCAGTTCATAAAGCTCCCTCTGTCTTGTTCTCTTGCCGACAGGGTTCGAGAGTGCGACATTCAGCTCTGCAGTAAGTTTCGCAGCTGACGTTCTCTTATTTTCCATCAAAATCCTCTTCAATAAACATCTGTCATGATCACTTTTCCATATTTTTATCGAACCCTTGTAGATTTGAATATGTTTTTTGAATTACTTAATATCTTGCTGTAATGCATTTTTTAGATTGTCTGAGGTCATTCTTTAGCAGTTTTCATTTGTCTGTAGTAAATTTCTGTAACTGGGTTCTGACTGTCCATATTTATATAGCTCCAACTACTGTAATGTGCGTAGTCATTCAATCTGTTTGTCAGTAATGCTTTTGTACTCGCAGTTCACATTAGGAAAATATCGAAAAGTGATGAAAGTGGGTAGAAACGTATTGTATGTATGGTTTAGGTTGTCTACGTCGCAGATTTACTTTCAAAATGCGTTCTTCAAGACTGGCTTTGTTCTTCAAGACTGTCTGCTACATATGATATTGACTCTGCGTTGTTCCCTTAACTGCTAACGTATGTGCACGGTTTTCAGTTGTAATGACGGACCATCAGAGATGGGTCCCATTTTTCGAGTTCTGGCACAGCATCGAAGAGCAGACGCAGCGTTAGAATTCTCCTGTGAATTTCCACGAAAAGTATTTTGATGCCAAGATACTGAATTCGTTAGTTACACTGGACAAAACATTGAAAACACTGCCAGTCAATTACTTTACGTAGGGAGCATTATATGAATTATTCTCCACTTTAATCCTACAGCTACTTGAAATTCATAGCGTCTTCGTTCTTGGTTTCCCTACGCAATGTATAGCTGATGTATTTGGAAGGTGTTTTATAAGCAACAAGGGCTTTTTGTGTACTTGGAGCTGGGTGGTAAATTAGCAGTAGACAGAGAACATACATGAAATGCGAAATGCAAAGAGCTGCTGGTACTTTTATAGAAATAGTGAAAATAACTTGTGCTTCATTAATTTATAACAGTTTCTCGGAATGTATTAAGAACAGAGAAAATGTTCACGTGATGTCTTCCCTTGAGGATGATTGGTGTTATCCATCTTTCAGTATTTCCTCCTGAAACACCCTGTAGGGTTTCAGAATTTTATGTCTGAAGCAATTATTGTTATGTCGTTCTTTCAAGCAGTCTTCTTTCACATAGCTCAAGAGCAACATTGAAGTTTAGTGACAGAATGCATTGTGACGTCACAGAAAATGTATATACAAGGGTGATTCACATGAAAATCTTATTTATTATTATACTTCGGGAAAATTAAATATAAATTTTTCGACATAGTTCCCTTGGTGTGCAAAGCATGCATTTCACCGATTCAGAAGTCGCGAAGATAATTCATTTGTGTGTAAACGCAGCCGTTGAAGCTTCGCTGTGTTCACCTCTGCATCACTTCCGAAATACTTACCTCCTAGTGTCTCTTTTATCCGTCGAAACTTACAGATATCGGATCATCTATTGTTGCTACGTTTTAACGGGCAGTATGGAGACGAACATTCTCATGTTGCAGCGAAACACACCTGCAGTCGTTAGTCCACGTCATTTACTTCTCTTTGCAGGGCTAAGATGATTTCATTGAAAATCTGAGTTTCAATGACTGGTCACCGCTTAACCCTTTACTCGGGCACTTTATTCTTTTCCGAAGAGCTATGGCGCCATTTCTTGCCCGAGCTTTTCGTTTAAGGTTGGTCATAAATACACCCAAGTTTTGTCTCTTGTAGGAGTTCTGTCGAGAAACAATTTAAGTTTGATCTATAAATCTGCAAACGTTCCTCATAGGTATCGATGCAATAATCTCTCGTTCAGCAGTCAGTTGACCTAACACCCATCTTGCGGTCACTCTATTGAATCACAGTACGTCAAGGATAATAGTGTGTGGTGAACGAATGTTAGTAACCAAAAACAGTGCCTATTTCATTTACACTAATGCACATATTTTCCTTTATAGGCTCTTCCACTGCAATAATGTTTTCGCTTTTCATTACTCGGTGTGCATAGTTCAGACGCGCAGCACCTTCTACAGAAGTTACGTCTCATTCAGACTTTCTGCACCACTCGTAAACGTGTCTCCGTACTGTGCTTTCATACTGAGATGCATCTCCACAGGTTTAACAACCTAACTATTCACAAACGGTACAGACATCGCTGCTGCAACATTGTGTCATTGTGCAAAGTGGTGGATAACTTCTCACTGATAGATCTACATTTTCCGTAATGCAACAGCACTATGGCAACTGTTGGCGGTTTCTCTAAACACAAGGATAATTCAAGCCGCTCTCAAATCGATAGCACAACTTTCATGACTTTACTGCAATTTTAACGTTTTTATCTGAATCACCCTCACACCCTTGTGCTCGTATCTTGGCACGGTCTTCGTTTGTCAGTGTTGTACGTCATCTTGCTGTATTAGTCTCTAAATTTCCATTAGCTTTGTACACTTAATATGGATACGAATTGTAAAGGAAGTTGTACTATACAGTAATTGAATCAGCTCCGTAGTGATTTCATGGAGCGATGTCATACTCACGAATTTATCGATGTTATTAATGGTTCTCCAGTGGCACTCTGCACTTCTTTGCAAACGTAGTGAATCAACAGTACACAAACCACGTTCTTTCTGTACATGTTGGACGATCAATTTATTATAGCAGAGAGCTTCAATAAATATTCAGAATCTTTCCGATGACGTTCATATGTGAAAAAAAGAATGAAAATATCAAAGTCGTATGACGTCCTATCTAGACAGTGGTCTGATCACAAAAACAATGTACATGTGCTGCAGACCGTGTTCCGTCCGTAACAGTGGATGTAACTTATACGAAGACTAAATTAGCGCCGTAGGAACTTCACGTAAAAAATAATCCGAGTATTTCCGACACTCACTTTAGACAGTGAAGTGCATTGTGTGTCATTTTCATTTTGCGTTCCTTTTGAACATTTCTATACATAGAAACGCACAACGCTCAGTGACTTAATGAATGTGTTACTCTTGATGCTGTTTCCCTACGGTTATTGTTTTCTTAAAGCATTTGCTATGTCACTAAGGCGCGTAGCAAACATATTATCTGGAAAAGATATCATTTGTGGCAGTACCTAGTAACAAAATTTTCAACTAATACATGTTGTCGGAGACAATAGTGAGAAAATAATGTCCCTGTGTGGTGTTTTGAAGTAATTAACATGGGCTTTGTCATAGATTGTACCTTCTATTCTCCACAAATGTAGACTGCTAATTATTCCTTCATTGGTAATTTCTGTTTATGGTCATATGAAAGTGCTGAAAGATTAGCCATTGATTTTCACTAAGAGATATTTATTCAACTGCATTAATTTCAATTATGGTTGACAAATGGAGTGTCGTTGCTGTTTCCTCAGTCTTCCTGAAGTAGATGTTGAGCTTCTCCATGAGCTTCCGTGTTCAGTTAAGCAGATGATAAGAACTCTGAAACAACAGTCCATAGTTTTAGTCTGTTGATTAGTACCCTTAAAGGCAACATACTGAAATTAGCAACAAATACAACATCTCATGAGAGTGACTTTGAAAGATAATCGTCGAAGGTTTGTGTGGATAGTGACCTTACGATACTTGACAATGTATAATTTGCTGTTACATGTCGGTAGCATCTTCTGATATGAAGCATCAAGTATGTGTGTGTACAAAGTATTGTAAAATTGCAGAAGGAGATCTATTTGTTCTTGTATTCAATTTAAAATACACTGACAGAAAAAATCGCAACACCAAAAAATACTTGTAATTAAAGTAGAATAATGAAATTTCGAGGATGTCTAAGTAACATATTTAAGCGATTAACATGGCAGGACCACAGGTTAACGTAAGTGCAACATAAGTCATTGCAAATGTGAAAGGCTAGTACAATAATAATAGGTGTTAACCGACAGAATGTTGAATAAAAGCATGCAAACGTGCTTGCGTTTTGTTATACAGGTGTTGGATATCATTTTGTGGGCTGGAGTTCCATGTCTGTTACGCTTGCTCGGTCAATACAGGGTGGTCCATTGATAGTGACCGGGCCAAATATCTCACTAAATAAGCATCAACTGCGTTTTTTAAAAATAGGAACCCCCATTTTTATTACAAATTCGTGTAGTACGTAAAGAAATATGAATGTTTTAGTTGGACCACTTTTTTCGCTTTGTATAGTCACAAACATATGGCGCTATAATAGTCACAAACATATGGCTCAAATTTTAGACGAACAGTTAGTAACAAGTAGGTTTCTTAAATTAAAATACAGAACGTATGTACGTTTGAACATTTTATTTCGGTTGTTGCAACGTGATACATGTACCTTTGTGAACTTATGATTTCTGACAACGCATGCTGTTACAGCGTGATTACCTGTAAGTACCACATTAATGCAATAAATGCTCAAAATGATGTCCGTCAACCTCAATGCATTTGGCAATACGTGTAACGACATGCCTCTCAACAGTGAGTAGTTCACCTTCCGTAATGTTCGCACATGCATTGACAATGCGCTAATGTGGGGCTGGTCCCGGCGGAGGTTCGAGTCCTCACTCGGGCATGGGTGTGTGTGTTTGTCCTAAGGATAATTTAGGCCAAGTAGTGTGTAAGTGTAGGGACTGATGACCTTAGCAATTAAGTCCCATAAGATTTCACACACATTTGAACATTTGAACAATGCGCTAACGCATGTTGTCAGGCGTTGTCGGTAGATCACGATAGCAAATATCCTTCAACTTTCCCCACAGAAAGAAATCCGGGGACGTCAGATCCGGCCATGGTATGGTGCTTCGACGACCAATCCACCTGTCATGAAATATGCTATCCAATACTGCTTCAACCGCATGCAATTCAACCGCATGCAATTCCTGGTGCATAGAAATATGGTACGGATGCAAGTGATGTTGATGTAGCATTCTCAATACCGACGTTTTTGAGATTCCCGATTCTCGCGCAATTTGTCTGCTGCTACTGATGTGCGGATTAACCGCGACAGCAGCTAAAACACCTACTTGGGCATCATCATTTGTTGCAGGTCGTGGTTGTCGTTTCACATTTGGCTGAGCACTTCCTGTTTCCTTAAACAACGTAACTATCCGGCGAACGGTCCGCACACTTGGATGATGTCGTCCAGGATACCGAGCAGCATACATAGCACACGCCCGTTGGGCATTTTGATCACAATAGCCATACATCAACACGATATCGACCTTTTCAGCAATTGGTAAACGGTCCATTTTAACACGGGTAATGTATCACGAAGGTAATATCGTCCGCACTGGCCGAATGTTACGTGATACCACGTACTTATACTTTTGTGACTATTACAGCGCCATCTATCACAAAGCGAAAAAAGTGGTCCAACTAAAACATTCACATTTCTTTACGTACTCCACGAATACGTAATAAAAAATGGGGTTCGTATTTAAAAAAACGCAATTGATATCCGTTTGACGTATTGCAGAGCCATCTAGCGGGCCAACCATAGCGCCATCTGGTTTCCCCCTTCAAGCTAGACGAGTTTCGTTCTTTGTAGTTTTTTCGTTTGACGCTTATTTCGTGAGTTATTTGGCCCGGTCACGATCAATGGACCACCCTGTATAGGGACGGTCAATGCTGGCTGCGGATTACGCTCGACTGGAGACAGATTTGGTGATACAGCAGGCCAAGGCAACATGTTAACACTCTGTACAGCATGTTGGGCTACAACAGCGGTATGCGGGCGAGCGTTATCCTGTTTGGAAACACCCCCTGGATGCTGTTCATGAGTGTCAGCGCAACAGATCGAATCACCAGATTGAGATGCAAACTTGCAGTCAGAGTGCGTGAGATAACTACGAGAGTGATCCTGCCGTCATACGAAAGTGCAGCCCGGACCGTAAGCCCAGGTGCAGGTCAAGTGTGTCTAGCACGAAGACGAGTCGGTTGCTCCTTCTAACCAACACACAGACTGGACGAACCACATTTCATCAGAAAACGCAACAGACCTCCACCCTGCCCTCCAATGGGCTTTCGCTTGACACTACTGAAATCGCGAGTGGCGGTCGTTTGGGATCAGTGCAATGCACGCCACAGAGCGTCTGGCTCACAGCTCTCGTTGAACTAATCGATATGTACGCGTAACAGTCGGTCGCGTCACTGTTTCGTCAAATGCCGCTCAGATTGTTGCTACAGATGGAGTGTGATGCAGCAGAGCCCCAGGCCAGGAACCTTGGTCTTTCCTACCTGATAATGCCACGTGGCAGCCAGGAGCCTGGTCATCTTGCGACCGTATAATCTCGTGCCCCCCGTTGGCAGTAGCTATGTGTAGTGACTGCACTCCTGCCAAGCCTTTCTGCAGTGTCTGAGAAGGGACATCCATCTTCTCGCAGCCCTATTAAACGACCTTGTTCAAATTCAATGATGTACTGATAATGGCGTATTTTTCGCCTTAAAGGCATTCTTGATTAACATCAGCTTCTGACATCCAATTTCAAAGGCCAGTCACTGGCGCGAGATTTGAATAGACATCATCTTTCTTATGTATTTAGAAAAACGCCTACCAACTTTCAATTATGTTGCATAACTCTTTCTTGGTGTTGCGATTTTTTTCTATATGTGTAAAGAAATTCCTGTTTGCAGAGGTAAGCTTTCAGATTTCTTAGTTATTGCCTTTTCAAGGCCTTTTCTTACTTTCAGAAATGTAATTTCTACAAACAGCTGCGTTCCCCTTTCTTGAATACGATGCACAGAACGTTCACTCAACCATGGGAAACTGTCAGAAAAGCCCTCTTTGAGATATAATTCAGCTCAAGCGTCACATTGTTTTGAATGTCGGTTATGTCGTCAAATCGTTGATCCTTCATATGTATTTCTGCACTTTGTCGTTTTGTGGTAGCTTCGTTCTGATAACACTAAGTCTCGTTACCCGTGATCATTTTTTGCAGCAAAGAAGGGTCCGCGTTTTGCATTTTAACCAATTCGCGGCCGGCAGTACACTCGACGTTGTTTTTGTTCGGGAATCAAGGTGTGTGGCACGAACTTTGCGCTCCCCTTTCCCCTTCAAAACATTTTGGAGAATATCTTTAATACACGATTTACAGATGTTCAGTTTGTTGCTCCACTGCGATTTGTGACACAACATCTTGACGCACTACGGACAGAGGTCCTCTAGTTAACACTGATCGCTCACGACTCACCGGTCGAATACACATATTTTGTTTAGAGTTGTTAGTTTACGTTTTCAAGGTACTTACTGCGCCGATCTCGCTTATACGCCAGGAATAAAATCAATGTCGGAACTTCTTGGCCGGGCACTTTCCTTTTGGTCAAGAAATACAACTTCCTCAAGCCCTTACAAGTAGAGTAGAGTAAAAGTTACAAATATTTATGGTTCTTGCGTTTTACAGGTGCACTGATACACAGCCATAGTAACTTATAGTGCCTTAAAATAGTTTGCTCTCTTCGACTATTTAAATGAATATGTTTGTCGAGGCAATATTTATGGATTAATGATAGTTTGTTTTGTCGCTACTGTGCCACTGTTCTTCCTCAGAGCTTTGGACATTTCAGGAATCACGTTATAATGGGCAGACGGCACAAGGTAATGATGACATAAAGAAACATTCATTTAAACAGCGGAAATGGCAAAATGGTTTTCACCTTAAAAAAATCTTTCTTCTTAGATGAAAATGGTACGCTGCTGATTAAGGAACTACTATCATTATTATTCCTAATCATCATCACAGAAAGCAGTTGGTTGAGTCGATACAAATGGAACAAGAACAAGGGAACTTTTATTTTTGGTCGTCAGTCTTCTACTGGTTTGTGCAGTGCCTCATGGATTCCCGTGTATTCCTTTCCTCGCCAATTCTGCGGAAAACCTCCTCATTTCTTACCTTATCAGTCCACCTAACATTCAAGATTCTTCTGTAGTACCACAGCTCAAATGCTTCCATTCTCTTCTGTTCTGGTTTTCCTACCTCCAAGTCTCACTACCGTACAATGCTGTGCTCCAACGTACATTCTCAGAAATTCCTTCCTCAAATGAAGACCTATGTGATACTACGTAGCAGACTTCTCCTCGCCAGAAATGCCTACATTGCCTGCGTTTTTAGTCCTCCTTGCTCCATCCGTCGTGGGTTATTTTGCTGCCGAAGTAGCAGAATTCCCTAAATGTATCTTCTTCATGACCATTAATTCTGATGTTAAGACTCTCGCAGTTCTCATTTCTGCTACTTCTCATTACTTCCGTCTTTCTTCGATTTACTCTCGGTCCATATTCCGTACATTAAATTATTCATTCCAGTCAGGAGATCCTTCAATTCCTCATTAGAGTTTCTAACATCCTGCACCATTTGACACTGTCTAGCGCTTTTCGAGGTCTACAAATCCTATGAACGTATCTTGATTTTTCTTTTGTCTTGCTTGCATTATCAGCCGCGTCAGAATTACGTCTCTGGTGCTTTTACCTTTTTTAAAGCCAAACAGATCGTCATCTGACATAATCAGTTTTCTTTTCCATTCTTCTGGATATTATTCTTGTCAACAACTTGGATGCATGAGCTGTTAATCTGATTCTGTGGTTGTTCTCACACTTGTAGGCTCTTGTAGTCTTCGAAATTATGTGGACGATGTTTTTCCGAAAGTCAAATGGTATATCGCCAGACTCATACATTCTACACACCAACGTGAATGATGTTTTGTTGGCACTTCCATCAACAATTTTAGAAATTCTGACGATTTTAGAAATTCTACGGGTATTATTCGATATTAAATTTTCCAAATCTCTTTCAAATTCTCTCTAATACTGTATCCCCAACCTTCTACATCAACTCCTGTTTCTTCTTCTATCACGTCATCAGAAAAGTCTTCCGTCTCACAGAGGCCTTCAGCGTACTCTATCCGCCTATCTACTCTCTCCTGTGCATTTAACGGAAGAATTCCCATTGAACTCTTGAACCCTTGCTTTAAATTTCGCCGAAGGTTGTTTTGACTTTTCTGTATGCCTAGTCAGTCCTTCCCACAATCATTTCTTTTCCGATTTTTTAACATTTTTTCTGCAGTCATTTCGACTCAGCTTCTCTGCACTTCCTATTTACTTCATTCCTAAGTGACTTATATTTCTGTAACCTTGGATTTCCCTGACCATTTTTGTACATCAATTTTTCATCGACCACCTGAAGTATTTTTTCTTTTTCCCATGGTTTTTATTTCCACGTTTTGTGATTATCCATTTGAGAGATGTCCGTTCCTCTTCAACTGAAGTGCCTACTGAGCTATTCCTTATCGTAGTGTCAATATACTCAGGTAACTTCAAGCATATATCTTCATTCCTTAGTTCTTCTGTATCCCGCTTCTGTGCGTATTCAGTCTACATCTACATCTACATACATAATTCTTAAGCTACTGTACGGTGCATGACGGATGGTACTCTGTACCACTACTAGTCATTTCCTTTCCTGTTCCATTCGCAAATAGAGAGAGGGAAAACGTTGCCAATATGCCTCCATATGAGCCCTAATTCCTCAAATCTTATCTTCGTGGCCTTACGCGCAATGTATGATGCCGGCAGTAAAATAGTTTGACAGACAGCTTCAAATACCGGTTCAGTAAATTTTCTCAATGGTGTTTCCAGAAAAGAAAGCCTCCTTCCCTCCAAGGATTCCCCATTTGAGTTTCCGAAGCATCTTCTAACACTTACGTGTTGTTCGAACCTACCGGTAACAAATCTAGCAGCCCACCTCTGAATTGCTTCAATTTCTTCCGTCAATCCGACCTGGTAAGGATCCCAAAGACTAGCGCAGTCCTCAAGAACAGACCGCACCAGCGTCCTACATGGGATCTCCATTATATGTAAACCACTGTTTCCTAAAATTCTCCCAATAACTCGGTGTCGACCGTTTGCCTTCCTTATCACAGTTTTCACATGCTCGTTCCATTTCATATCTCTTTGCAACGTTACTTCCAGCAAGCATGACACTAGTAATACTGCATCCGAGCTGTACAGGTTTATTCTTCCTACTCATCCACGTTAACTTATATTTTTCCACATTTAGAGGTAGCTTGCATTTATCACTCCAATAAGATATTTTGTCTAAATCACTCAACTTTGACACCCTACCGTACACCAGAGCATCATCAGCAAACAACCGCAGATTGCTGCCCAACCTGTCTGCCAAATCATTTAAGTTTGTTAAGAACAAGAGCGATCCTACCTCATTTCCCTGGGGCACTCTTGACGATACTCTTGTCTCTGACAAACTCTTGCTGCCGAGAACAACATACTGGGTTCTATTACTTCTTCGAGCCACTGACATATCTGTGAACTTATTCCATATTCTTGTACGTTGATTAACAGCCTGAAATGGAGCGTCGTGTCAAATGCTTTCTGGAAATCTAGAAATATGGAATCTGCCTGTTGCCCTCCGTCTATAGTCCGCAGCATATCATATGAGAAAGGGCAAGCAGAGTTTCGCACGAGTGATGCTTTCTAAAACCCTGCTGATTCGTGGACATAAGCTTCTCATTCTCAAGGAAGTTTAGTATATTCGAAAGGAGAATATGTTCAAGAATTCTACAGCAAATCGAAGTTAGGGATAGTGGTGTGTAATTTTTCGGGTCCGTCCTTTTACCCTTCTTATATACTGGAGTCACCTACGTTTTATTCATTCGCTTGGGACGTTGTGATGGGCGAGAAGTTCACGATAAATACACGGTAGGTGAGGGGCCAATGCCGTGGAGTACTGTTTGTAGAACCAAATTTTGATTCCATCTGGACCTGGTGATTTATTTGTTTTCAAATCTTTCAGTACTTCTCCATGCCAGGGACGATTATTGCTATGTTGTCCGTACGGAAGTCTGTCCAATGGTCAAATGGCGGTATGTTTGCACGATTATCCCGTGTTAATGATTTCTTGAATATGAAATTTGAAACTTCGGCTTTCGTTTCGGTATTTTCAACAGCCACTCCAGACGTCAACAAGTGACTAAATGGAAGCCATCCTAATTAGTCTCTTAGACTTCCACCTACTCTTCACCACTACTAGATTGTGATATGAGTCCATATCTGGTCCTGGTTCAAATGGTTCAAATGGCTCCGAGCACTATGCGACTTAACTTCTGAGGTCATCAGTCGCCTAGAACTTGGAACTAATTAAACCTAACTAACCTAAGGACATCACACACATCCATGCCCGAGGCAGGATTCGAACCTGTAACCGTAGCGGTCGCTCGGCTCCAGACTGCAGCGCCTAGAACCGCACGGCCACTCCGGCCGGCATCTGGTCCTGGGCACGCCTTACTATCCACTACTTCATTTCGGAATCTCTGCCTGACCATGAGATAATCTAACTGAAATCTTCACATGTCCCCCATTTCCAAGTATATCTCCTGCTCTTGTGGTTCTTGAACAGAGTATTCACTATTAAGAGCTGAAATTTTTGCAGAACTCAATTGGTCTTTCTCCTCTCTCATTCCTAGTACCAAACCCATATTCTCTCGCAATCTCGCAACCTTTTCTTCTACTCCTTGCCCCACAACCGCATTGCAATCTTCTCTTCTCCCTTTACATACTGAATACTCAAAGACTTTCCCTATTTCTTCATCTTCGGCATTCGACGTCGGCATGTACACTTCAACTGTTTTCATCAATGTTGGTTTGCTGTAGATTCTGATGAGAGCAACATATCATTGAACTGTTCGCACTAAATCGTTCTCTTCCCTACATTCCTGTTCATAACGAGTCCTATTCCAGTTATACCATTTTCTGCTGTTGTTGACATGACTATAGAATAATCGTTTGACCGGAAATCCTTGTCTTCTTTGCATTTGACTTCACTGACCGCCACTGTATCTAGACTGAGACTTAGCATTTCCCTTTTCAGATTTTCTAGCTTCCCTGCCACGTTCACGCTTCTGACATTCCACGCCCCGACTCATAGAACATTTTCCTCTCATTGGTTATTCAATCTTTTTCTCGTGGTCACCCTCGTTTTGGCAGTCCCCTCCTCGAGATCCGAATGGAGGACTAGTCAGGAATCTTTCTCCAATGGGGAAATCATCATGACACTCTTTTAATTATAGACCACATGTCCTGTGAATAAACATTATGTGTCTTTAATGCAGTGGTTTCCATTTCCTGCTGCACCCTCATACTGTTGATCATTGCTTATTCTTCCGCCTTTAGGGGCAGTTTCCCACCCCCTGAACGTCTATACGCTCCTACATCCTCATTGTCAAGGCCGTTGACAGAATCAGGGTGACTTCTTTTCGGATGCCGAACGTCTTCGGTCGCCATTGCATGATGATTTTTCTTCAAAATACAAGCAGTGGTGGGGTTCGAACCCGGGACCGAATACGTTTTAATTACTAACCAAAGGCTCTATCTGTGAACTATGGGTGAAACTCTTACTACTATGCTTCTTAATTTTCTATGTTACACCATATCGTGCCTTAAAGAATTAGCTGCTCATTCGACTTACCAGTGCAGCTCTTGAATGACGATGTTGTCAGTTGGCTCAATAACCGTGCGCCAGTCCCGACACAGTTCTACCCAAACCGTGACCTTTCTTCCAGCCTCGTCTACCATGTTTCTTCCAGCCTTTCTCTCCAGACTCCCAGGCGTGACTGTTTTTGTCGTCGCTGCTATCCCAGTCATCGCTGCGGTTTCCGTAGCTACCTGGTACGACCTCTTTGTATGCTACATCTACCACTTCCACCTTCTTTTCTGGATCCCAGTCGTCATCGATTTTACCATCAGTCGGCCACTCTTTAGGCTCTGGTACTGGCAGTTCTACTGGAGCCTTTCCAATCCAATCTTTAGTGTCTGAAATCGGATGACTGTAGACGTCCTCTTCAATTATTTCGACCGGCAACCCGTCACCTCCTGGAAACAGGACGGCAACGACGACAACTGAAACAAAGACACACACAGCCTCAGTTTGGAACAAATTTGAGTGGCATGCACGAATGCTTTTAACTGCGTCCAGCCGGCAGCTGTGACCGAGCGGTTCTAGGCGCTTCAGTCCGGAACCACGCTGCTGCTACGGTCGCAGGTTCGAATCCTCCCTCAGGCATGGATGTGTGTGATGTCCTTAGGTTAGTTAGGTTTAAGTAGTTCTAATTCATCAGTCCCCTAGAATTAGAACTACTTTAGCGCAGTGTGCTTAAGCTGCAGTATAAACAAGTAAGGGGGTTGGTGGCTAGGAGTCACTGACTGCAAGCATGGTTTACATTAGCTGCCAAGCCATGTCCGCTGTTTGTATTGCAGCTGTAGCCACACTGTACTAACGACGGCTCTACATAGAATGCTATGAGTATTCATCGCAGTATTGTCATGTTTTCATATCATGTGGCGATGCCAATCACGGCTAAAATTTTGGATAAGGAGGCAGGTATGACATTTGTCAGATGCTTCTTAGGTTATGTGTACCAACGCTACTACTTACATCGCTGTTACTTACCTCAATGTTCTTGCTCATAAATACAGACTTCCTTTCTTTTTTAGATCAATTTGACGATGATCGTAATGATCCTTACACGTAATTGGAATTAAATAAAGAAGACTGTTTTATATTCTATTAATATCAAACTTGTCTAGAACAAGAGAAGTTTGTCTTCACTGTAAGATGAACATTCGCGTTGAATGTCTTACAAAACTTAAATTTATGGATTTAATCTTGGTGAAATCTAATGGGACTTAACTGCTAAGGCCATCAGTCCCTAAGCTTACACACTACTTAACCTAAATTATTCTAAGGACAAACACACACACCCATGCCCAAGGGAGGACTCGAACCTCCGCCGGGACCAACCACATAGTCCATGATTGCAGCGCCTGAGACCGCTCGGCTAATCCCGCGCGGCGGACTTAATCTTGAATCTTACGGCACACAGTAATATCCAGCCTTACGTGACCTCCCCTGACTACTTTTCTTGGTACATATCTGACAATACAAGTAGAATTCGTTTCCTTAATTATCGCTCTTGTCCATACAAATGATTAGGCATAGCTGTTCCTTCCGGAATGAATACCTCGTTATGAATACAACTTAATGAAAACAGTATCTTTACCCTCTGCCCCTCACCCCCATAACATTTTGCTAAAAGTGTTTACATTTTTAGATATGTCATTTTTCCAAATTTCTTTACGACAACAAAGTAGTAGGGAGTAGGCAATAGGAGTGATTTAAAATGGAATGATCATATAAAGTTGATCGTCGGTAAAGCAGATACCAGACTGAGATTCATTGCAAGAATCGTAAGGAAATGCAATCCGAAAACAAAGGAAGTAGGTTACAGGACACTTGTTCGCACACTGCTTGAATATTGCTCACCAGTGTGGGATCCGTACCAGATAGGGTTGATAGAAGAGTGGGAGAAGATCCAACGGAGAGCAGCGCGCTTCCTTACAGGATCATTTAGTAATCGCGAAAGCGTTACGGAGATGATAGATAAATTACAGTGGAAGACTTTGCAGGAGAGACGCTCAGTAGCTCGGTACGGGTTTTTGTTGAAGTTTCAAGAACATACCTTCACCGAGGAGTCTACCTATATCTCGCGAAGAGACCATGAGGATAAAAGAGAGATTGGAGCCCACACAGAGGCATGCCGACAATCCTTCTTTCCACGAACAATATGAGACTGAAATAGGAGGGAGTACCCTCTGCCACACATCGTTAGGTG
Source organism: Schistocerca americana (assembly GCF_021461395.2). Lineage (NCBI taxonomy): Eukaryota > Metazoa > Arthropoda > Insecta > Orthoptera > Acrididae > Schistocerca > Schistocerca americana. Next base: position 393,537,710 of record NC_060122.1, on the reverse strand, counting down.
GCTTTCGGAGTATGTATGTAGATGTAGAAGAAGCATGAAACCACAAAGAGTGTCTAAAATGGCAAGACATTTTGGAAAATTACGAGTTGTATTCAACAATTGGTTGTCTGAGGACTGGTCCACGTGGATTAGCTTGCAATCTGGTACGCTTCACTCTAAGATGAACATCCGTTCTGAAGAAAGGGCCCCACTCACGGACTTGACCACAGTCGCTGCCAATAACAACACTGCACGCCTCGTTAGTGTACGCAAGTAGAACCGACTGCACACGGAAGTTAAGTAAGGCAAGACAGAAAGACGAAGCTCAGACACTAACAAAATGATATTACAAAGACTGCCTTTCCTGAACATAGGTTGATACGATTGGAAGAAATACCATTCGTCGCATTTGCTCTCTAGAGTAGCCTACAGACATTTGTACAAAATCGTAGTGATATTTGCTAATTGAAACACATCGCTGAATGCTCACTTCGATTATATGTTATTTAAAACAAGGGACTGCCGAAGTTGCTAGAGTTCGTTGCTATTATAACTATTAAATGATACACGTACTTCTCAGTTTTCGTACAATTGATGTATGACGGGTTGCTGAAAAATATTGCCTCCGAATTTTGTATGTGAAAACTGTTATAAATGAAACAACGTTATTAGCGTTCTGCATCTTTATTGTTCATGTCTAGATATTAGCAGCTCCCTGCCGCTAGGAGGGCTCCGAGTGGTAGCTTGTAACATGGCGTGTGTAATGTAACTATATCGGTGCGTGTGAAGCAGCACGGTATAATCGAGTTTCGTATTTGATGAGTTCCTCCACCCATGCAGCACTCTCCCCTTCTGTAGGGCAGTGCCAGTCTGCACACGCGAGCCCTACGAGATCTGCAACAAATCCGACACCTTGATTTCAATATCGTCGATTATGCTCGATGAAGTCCCGATTTGGTCCCATCCGATTTTCATCTGTTACCAGAACTTAGAAGAACACCTTCGAGGACTTCACTTTGGTAGTGATAAAGAGGTGCTAACAGAGGTGATCTTGTGGCTCCGTCAACAAAATTAAACATTCTACGGTGACGCTATCAATAAACTGATCTCTTGTTGGGTGAAATGTGTTCGTCGCCAGGGTCACTACGTTGAGAAATAAATTAGTAAAGGTGAAGAAATTTGTTTTATTTTTTTATGCTACGAGAGCTATTCGGAAAATAAGGAAATGGAAACCACAGTGAAAATCAAAACTGTTTTGTTTGCAACAGTTAGCTATAGATTCCAGCTACTTATCTCCATAGTTCCCGATCCGACTTAGACGTTTGTCGTAGCGTTGTACCAACTTTCCAATACCCTCGTTATAGGAGGCAGCCGCCAGTGCTTTCCGCCAATTCTCTACGCTGCCCTACAGCTCGTTGTCTGTGCCAAAATGTTGTCTTCATAGCCAGCGGTTAATGTGAGCAGAGATGAAACCCAGAGAGAGACAATTACGGGATGTATTGTGGGTAATCAAACATTTCCGATTTAAAACGATGGAGTAGCATCTCCATTGCCCCTGCAGAAAGCGGCTGAGAACTGTCTTGAAGAAGAAACCGCACCACACTTATGTGATGTTGGCTGCATAGCTCCAGGCGAAGTTTCTCACCGGGCCCTCGTAATTGGCGGGATACACTATTGTTCTAGGCATCTTTATGTGCTCCCTGTGTGCTCAGAACTAAGAAGAACGACGTAACGCGATCGACGGGCGTACTAGAGACACTGTCCAACACACGTGTGCAAAACTTCATCGGATCTTCGCTGTGGTTTCCATTTCGCGATCGATCGTTCCTTTCTTTCCGAATAACCCTCGTATAAGAGCTTTTACACAAACAATTCGTAGACATTACTTTTTAGCACGCCCTAGTATTTCTCTCGATTGTAATTTCTTGGAAGTTATGCTAGCGTGGTATACACTAATGTAACAAATCATAATTTTTTTATTAAAACATCTTATTATTTAATTATTAATGTTGTTAAGCTTCTAGGCAAGTTAAAATTGGGAGGAGGCTGCCGGAAAGGTGTAGTGAGGGTAGGAGAAAGTAACAAGCTATGAACATTCCCCCATCCTGGTAGATTAGAATAAGGTACTATGATGCGGGCATCTCCTACTCGAAATCTGAAATAAATGGGTACCACTCATGGGTAGAGCTCACAAGCGACAAGTTACAAAGAATACCGAATTTTCGTTAACAAAAGTTTTGCTTCTGTCATCATTCTTAATTAGAACTGTTTACCATGAGTTTATGCATGTCACTATTATGCAATTGCACCACTTCCTGTCACAGAGAACTGTGGTTGCCACGTGACGCAGTCCCAGCACATTGGGAACTCGTCAAGTTGTGTTGAGAGTATTTACCATAGAGGCAGAGCGCTTACTGTTGCTGAAAGTTCGTCGGAGAGGCAGTGAAAGAATCAGTAGTTGTTCTACAATGTCGTGTTTTACTCTGATTGCAGTCTTGTAACTTTGGATGTAACAAAGCCATTTAATAATAGTGCAAGATATAAATGAGAAGACAACGACAAAGGTCGTTGTCTATATTATTTTCCCATTGGGAATTCCTAGTATTCAAGCTGTGCGTTTCCAAAGGTACGAAATTTATCACATCGTCCCTAGGATTGTCATGAACATACTTTTAGTGGCACCAAACGTTCTTCTGTAGTCATAGAAACATGTTGTGGACTCACCAATGGATATCAAGTAGTAGAAGCCGTGCATGCTGAAGCTTGTTGGGACTGAGCTGCCTCCACAATTCGTCTCCCTTTTTGTATAAGGGAAAGGGCCTGACGCATAGAGATGCCGTGCGGTTGCCACATCTCTTTGACGAACAGTGGTTATGTTCCTATACGTGCTGCAAAGATAAACTTTACAGGTTTTCGGAGCGTGTCACGACAGCTGTTTTACTTTTCGAACTACTTTCGTTTTTGCTAATTGTTTTCTGTTCGAGTGCAACGGAAACAATAGGCTATTTGCCCGTTGTCAGAAGTTGCATCATCTGAAATGTACCTCACACCCTTCGTTGAAAGAGCAACATGTATATCAATAGTAAAAGTTAGACTTTTCGGCCCGCATCTCGTGGTCGTGCGGTAGCGTTCTCGCTTCCCACGCCCGGGTTCCCGGGTTCGATTCCCGGCGGGGTCAGGGATTTTCTCTGCCTCGTGATGGCTGGGTGTTGTGTGCTGTCCTTAGGTTAGTTAGGTTTAAGTAGTTCTAAGTTCTAGGGGACTGATGACCATAGATGTTAAGTCCCATAGTGCTCAGAGCCATTTGAACAGCCATTAGACTTTTCGAAATCCGAGTCACTAAGATTCTCTGAGGACTAAACAAATAATACATAGATTGCAGCAACAAACTTTAGAGAACTTCGTGGAAGGTTGTTTCTTTGCGAAAGCAGAATTAGATACGAGGGCTCGCGCAGAAATACATCACCTTGGAGGATAACGAGGAAACGTGACTACATGTGTAGGCTTCGTTTACACGTTGTACACTAATACGAAAGGAAACCTGTACACTCAAGAATATACACTCCTGGAAATGGAAAAAAGAACACATTGACACCGGTGTGTCAGACCCACCATACTTGCTCCGGACACTGCGAGAGGGCTGTACAAGCAATGATCACACGCACGGCACAGCGGACACACCAGGAACCGCGGTGTTGGCCGTCGAATGGCGCTAGCTGCGCAGCACTTGTGCACCGCCTCCGTCAGTGTCAGCCAGTTTGCCGTGGCATACAGAGCTCCATCGCAGTCTTTAACACTGGTAGCATGCCGCGACAGCGTGGACGTGAACCGTATGTGCAGTTGACGGACTTTGAGCGAGGGCGTATAGTGGGCATGCGGGAGGCCGGGTGGACGTACCGCCGAATTGCTCAACACGTGGGGCGTGAGGTCTCCACAGTACATCGATGTTGTCGCCAGTGGTCGGCGGAAGGTGCACGTGCCCGTCGACCTGGGACCGGACCGCAGCGACGCACGGATGCACGCCAAGACCGTAGGATCCTACGCAGTGCCGTAGGGGACCGCACCGCCACTTCCCAGCAAATTAGGGACACTGTTGCTCCTGGGGTATCGGCGGGGACCATTCGCAACCGTCTCCATGAAGCTGGGCTACGGTCCCGCACACCGTTAGGCCGTCTTCCGCTCACGCCCCAACATCGTGCAGCCCGCCTCCAGTGGTGTCGCGACAGGCGTGAATGGAGGGACGAATGGAGACGTGTCGTCTTCAGCGATGAGAGTCACTTCTGCCTTGGTGCCAATGATGGTCGTATGCGTGTTTGGCGCCGCGCAGGTGAGCGCCACAATCAGGACTGCATACGACCGAGGCACACAGGGCCAACACCCGGCATCATGGTGTGGGGAGCGATCTCCTACACTGGCCGTACACCACTGGTGATCGTCGAGGGGACACTGAATGGTGCACGGTACATCCAAACCGTCATCGAACCCATCGTTCTACCATTCCTAGACCGGCAAGGGAACTTGCTGTTCCAACAGGACAATGCACGTCCGCATGTATCCCGTGCCACCCAACGTGCTCTAGAAGGTGTAAGTCAACTACCCTGGCCAGCAAGATCTCCGGATCTGTCCCCCATTGAGCATGTTTGGGACTGGATGAAGCGTCGTCTCACGCGGTCTGCACGTCCAGCACGAACGCTGGTCCAACTGAGGCGCCAGGCGGAAATGGCATGGCAAGCCGTTCCACAGGACTACATCCAGCATCTCTACGATCGTCTCCATGGGAGAATAGCAGCCTGCATTGCTGCGAAAGGTGGATATACACTGTACTAGTGCCGACATTGTGCATGCTCTGTTGCCTGTGTCTATGTGCCTGTGGTTCTGTCAGTGTGATCATGTGATGTATCTGACCCCAGGAATGTGTCAATAAAGTTTCCCCTTCCTGGGACAATGAATTCACGGTGTTCTTATTTCAATTTCCAGGAGTGTAATTGTTCTGGTACAAAACCAGCGACCCGTCGTGCAGAATGTTGTCTGATGCAAGCACTCCTAAAAGACCCTCTGCACTACTGCGTAAAACGCTTTGCTTCTTGTGCCCCACTGCTGCTAAAAGGGCAGTCTGAGGCTTCGGACACATTCTAAATTTGATTGCGACAACAGGATCCGAAATCTTGCATTGTACAATGTGTCCAACAAATAATCATAAACAGGGGAATTCGTTTTAATGACAAGGGTTCAAAATGTTCTTTGCGTTTTTGAAAAGCAAAAGAAAGATGAAGTATAAATAGGACCTTAATCTCATTTTTGAATTGTAGAAATGACCGTGGGGAGCTTGAGCAGCGACGAATAAGCAGATATTATCCTTACTGCTGGCAAAGCCGGCACCAGCAAAGCATACTGTCGTGAATATCATAACTTACTAAACAACGTTATCACCAAATCACAGAAGACTTGGCGTATCAACGATCATCAACGGGCAGGGAATCAATCTGCGGCCACCGACGAACGCATATTATCACAGCTTCACTCTTTATAAGGGATTTGTCATAAAATTTTAATTACTATCTTGAGTAACGTAATAAATTTTTGTATGTCTGTAGATACACGTGTACAGTCCTTATTTTCACTGAAAACTTGCCAGAGTGCAGTAGCACGCCGTTGGAATCGACAGACAAAAAATTTATTAACTAACTTTACATTTTTGAGGTAAAAAATGTTTATTGGACTGATGATACGTAAATAGCTAGTTTCCAGAGTCCAGATGCTCATAGAAGAGAGAGGAACTAAAGTTCGGGTAGTAGCACAAAAGCAGAAATGGTGATCTGCCTTTTAAAGACGTTCCATTACAAAGAAAAACCCGGGAGTATTGCCCCCAGTATAATTGTAGCTTCACTGTAAAGATGAGTGATATAGATATTAATGTCAGTGACGACGAGAAACAATTGAAATCGCTAAAATTGAACAAAACTCTCAGGTCTGATGGAAACTGTATCAGATTCTACAAAAAATTTGTGGTTTTTACAACCCCTCTTTTAACCATAATGTGTCATACATCCCTCAAACACAAAACCATTTCCAGTAGTTTGAAGAAAGAATACGTCAGACCAGTTTACAAGGAGGGTGGAAGGAGTGATCCATAGAACTACTGTTCACAACGTCGCAAGCCATGCGCCCCGTATGTATGTGGTCATTATTATCACATGACTAGCCTCCCCTCCTCCTTCTCCCCCTTCCGGTCCACTCCCACTCTCTCTCCCATCAATCTCAACGCAGTATTGTAGCGGGCATTACAAAGAAGCAGCCATTCACAGCGTACTATTTTATTTGGTATTAAAACGAGGCAGCCAGTCACAATGTAGCTGTAAAGTTACACAAGGTTTCATTCACAATGTGTGAAAATGTTTCGAAGAAATACAGAATTTCTGAAAAAAATATGTAAGCTTCATTTGAACTAGATGTCACGTTCAAAAATGTATGCGTAATGCATTATCATTAAATTTTATCTCACATGTGTGCCCATAATATTTCCACATCTGTTTCATTATCATCTCTACGATTAATACACCTCGTAAGTTTCCTACCCTCCTCCCCTCGTCCCCCCGTGTTTCATGTTTATTTTAACGAGGCATCAACATTGTAGTACATTACAGAGGGATGCCCCACAATAGCTGACAACCCCCTACCCCCTACACACACTAACACTGTAGCAGCTGCCGACCAGGATGGCGGAGCGGTTCGAGGCGCTACAGTCTGGAACCGCGCGACCGCTACGGTCGCAGGTTCGAATCCTGCCTCGGGCATGAGTGTGTGTGACGTCCTTCGGTTAGTTAGGTTTAAGTAGTTCTAAGTTCTAGGGCCCTGATGACCGCAGAAGTTAAGTCCCATAGTGCTCAGAGCCATTTGAACCAACTCTAGCAGCTGACATCCCCCCCCCCCCCCCCACCCCTCCCTGCCAGTAACTGATGCCCACTGGATTATGATATCAATTCTTGATGAGTCTCACATTTTTGTGCCATGTTCAAAAAAATGTAAGGACTGGAGCTTTGTGAGGAAAAAAAAACACACACACACACACACACACGCACACACACGTTACGTAATGCATGAAGCCAAGGATCCAATAAGAATCCTGCATACCGGAGGGTATCAACACGTTTGGTTACATAAAAATGACTTCGTTTAACACTAATTATTTCATACTTAAATATCCATGTTCATATTCTACACATTGAATTAGTCTTAAAGCATTTACGTAGAAGTTTTTAAATTTATTTTATTAATGATTTAAAAGGCTCTTCCAGTGACTGTTACTGTCATAGATGTAAACTCTTTGATATATATGTTATATATTTGTTGTAGACAGTCTTGGCAAAGCGTAGTTGGAAGCGAACAATCATGGTGGGGGCGTTGTTGTAAATGAAGCTGGTGTGCTTTTGTAGAACTGTTGAAGGCAGCTGTATTTTGTGTTACTAGTTCACAATGGAAATATTGCTGAAGGCAATTATTTCACAGTTCAGAAGCTGCATTTCATTCAGTAAATTTTTGCAACCACCTGACTATCGCAATTTTTTTATGAGTTATAATAGGATCCATGACCAACATGATGCCTACAGGAGACAACGAGACCACCGACGACATAAGCAGCTGAGTAATAACTTAGATTTTTTAGATGTGGATACACGGTTTGATGCAGCTTACTTCAAAATAATGATCTACATCTATTTCTAAGACAGTTCATTGAATGTTATGTATTCAAGAGTCACATTACAAGCACACATCTGAAAAACATGTTTTGGATATCAGTGCAACCACTTACTGGAGTGAGATATCTAGGATGCTAGTAGAGAGAAAAAGACAGCTCGTAACGTTCGAATGTCTCTGAGCACTATGGGACTAAACTTCTGATGTCATCCATCCCCTATAACTTAGAACTACTTAAACCTAACTATCCTAAGGACATCACACACATCCATGCCCGAGGCAGGATTCGAACCTGCGGTCGTAGCGGTCGCGCGATTCCAGACTGTAGCGCCTAGAACCGCTCGGCCACTCCGGCCGGCCAGCTCGTAACGTCTCAGTGGCAGAGGTGTCGGATAACACAACCAACCAGCTGCTCTCTTGCATGAAACACGAACAATATTTTACAGAGGGAATTGCAGTAGAAAATACTCAAACGAAAATGCTCTAAGTATCAAATTTCTTATAAAAAACGTTTTTTTGCGTTTTTAATTCGGAGATTTTGCATTCAACGTTATTACATTTTCATACAGTATTTTTACATGAAATGTTTTTAAATTCACTATCTGACCAGTTGCGATGGACGTCTCTTGTACATAAATAAGCTAAGGCGTAAATTTCTTCAGAAAAGCATACATCATACACGAAATCAGATTCAGTCAAGATAGGAGAACATATTTTCCACGCGATTACGATTTTAATCTAGTCAACAAGAAAGGATTGTGTGAGAGCACATCATTTACAGTTACAATGCACAGTTTACATTTTTCACACACCCACACACACACACTCACACATACACACACATTTTTTCCAGGTATTTGCATTATTTTCAGCTATCTACAATGAAACCAGTCACGATCCTTCTTCATGCTGTAATTACACGGCACTTTAACTGGGGCACCCACTGGTCAGCGTTCCTGGGTGTTAGAACGCAGCCAGCAGCTGACCACCAGTGTACCACACGCCGGCCTCGACATGTGCTGAAAGGGTGCATGGCCACCTCGCAGAAATGCTGCAGTGATATTAATTCAAGTGACGGAAGAGTGATGGCTCTCTGGGGCATTCAGTTTATTGAGAGCCCACACATGCTGATTTGTATTTAAATTTCCTCCAGCTGCCATCACCCATCGCATACAATGAGTGTACTTAAAACACTTGTACACAGTGCTCATGTAGTGTCAGATGCAGATAGTTTGCGTGAAGAGCTTGCCCACCTGAAGAGGGTTTTCAAAGAGAATGGATATTCTACCCGGCAAATTAGCAAGGCACTAGCAATTAAACCAAAGGGGAGTGGAGAAAGAAGAGAGCACGCCTACTAAATCTTTACCTTTTCTTCCCTTTTGTTGGCAACATTTCCTTCAAAATTGCAAGAATCCTCCACGGTTTCGAAGTGAAAGTGATTTTCCGTCCACCATCGAAGATTTCCGACCTGCTGGGATCAGTGAAAGACGATCTGGTGTTGCGGAAGGCGGACATTTATAAAATACCTTGTCAGTGCGGCATGTCAGATATACGACAAACATTGCGAACAGTAGAAGAACGTTGCACTGAACATCAACGCTGTACTCGCCTTTTGAAACCTAGCAAGTGTGCAATTGCTGAGCACTGCATTTCCACTGGACACGCAATGGAGTATGACAAAACAACAATTTTGGCCACAGCAACATCCTTTTGGGATTTCGTCATAAAAGAATCAGTGGAAATTCGCATGACAGACAATCTCATGAACCATGACAATGGCTACCAGCTAGATAATGCGTGGAACCCCGTCATCTCTAAGATCTGCTCCAGACGAAGACGTCAGAGTACTCCGATGGCCGCGGCAATCGACAACGGCGACGACAGCTGAGTTCTGCAGTTCCATCAGCGAGGGCGCTACTGGCGGGCGGTGTGGTTGGTCTGTCAAAATGATTTTGACGCATGCGAGGGAAATTGCTGCACACTATATATTGCGGAACGGAAGGCGTCTTCGTCAGTCTTCGATGGCTCACCTGAGGATGGCGATAATCGCCGAGTGATCGCTGTTAGTATCGTCAGAAAATAATTGCTTGAAGTTTGAGCTTTCTTTTGCGAGAAACAATGTTTATTGCTTTTAACTAGTTGCAGAAGATTGTTATGTGCAGCCAATGAGAAGACCTTGAGTAACAGATAAACACTTCATTGTCTACAGCACATTTGGTCTGTAAATCGTTTAACAAGGTATAGGAATTTATGTAACCTTAGTAGTGCTGAAAAAAACATGTGCAGAAAACTGCCTCCTTGCCAATCCATTGCCATGGTCGATTTAGAATTCTCTGCTTTATTGACATACATAATGGCATTAGTGGAACTGATTTCAAGCAGTGAGTTGCTTAATGGAGTCACTACGCTTCGTTTTAAACTGAGTTCCTTTTTAACAGCCATCCAGCTCATTATTTAGCTACTGTGACAAATCCTTTCTCACTTACAGCATTTGAGATATCCTAATCATATCTGTACACGCTTGCCTGTTAAGCCTGCAACATTTAGTGGACAAAAGTTGAAACAGAACACAATTTTGTGATAAACTGGAGAACAGCAACATGGATTCATTAAAACTGAGGTTCTATCACAAGCAAGGCATAGTGATTCCACATGCAAGAAAATAAATTACGTGATCAAAAGTATCTGGACACGTGGCTGAAAATGACTTATAAGTTCGTGACGTCCTCCTTCGGTAATGCTGGAATTCAATATGGTGTTGGCCCACCCTCATCCTTGATGACAGCTTCCGCTCTCGCAGGCATACGTCAATCAGGTGTTGGAACGTTTCTTGGGGAATGGCAGCCCATTCTCCACTGAGTGCTGCACTGAGCAGAAGTATCGATGTCGGTGGGTGAGGCCTGCCACGAAGTCGGTGTTCCAAAACATCCCAATGGTATTCTGTAGGTCAGGATTCTGATCAGGCTAGTCCATTACAGGGATGTTATAGTCGTGTAACCACTCCGCCACAGGCCTTGCATTATGAATAGGTGCTCGACTCGATGGCGTTGAAAGGTGCAATCGCCATCCCCGGATTGCACATCAACATGGGAAGCTAGAAAGTGCTTAAAACATCAATGTACGGCTGTGCTGTTATAGTGTCTCGCAAAACAACAACGGATAAAAGCCCCGTCAATGAAAAACACGACCACACCATAACACCACCGCCTCCGAATTTTACTGTTGGCACTATACGAGCTGGCAGATGGCGTTCACCGGTCATTCGCCATACCCACACCCTGTCATCGGATCGCCACATTGTGTACCGTGATTCGTAACTCCGCACGTTTCTCCACAGTTTAATCGTCCCATGATTACTCTACTTACACCAAGCGAGGCGTCGTTTGGCATTTACCCGCGTGATGTGGTTATGAACAGCCGCTCGACCATGAAATCATAGTTTTCTCTCCTCCCACCTAACTGTCATAGTACTTGCAGTGGATCCTGATGCAGTTTGGAATTCCTATGTGTTGGTCTGGATAGATGTCTACCTATTACAGATTACGACCTTCTCCAAATGTCGGCGGTCTGTCAGTCAACAGACGAGGTCGGCCTGTACGCTTTTGTGCTGTTCGTGTCCCTTCACGTTTCCTCTTCACTATCACGCCGGAAACAGTGGACATAGGGATGTTTAGGAGTGTGGAAATCTCGCGCACAGATGTATGACACAAGTGACACCCAATTTCCTGACGACGTTCTAAGTCCATGAGTTCCGCAGAGCTCTCCATTCTGCTGTCTCACGATGTCTACTGACTACTTCAAATGGTTCAAATGGTTCCAAGCACTGTGGGACTTAACATCTATGGTCATCAGTCCCCTAGAACTTAGAACTACTTAAACCTAACTAACCTAAGGACGGCACACAACACCCAGTCATCACGTACTGGCTACTGAGGTCGGTGATATGGTATACTTGACTGTGGGTGGCAGCACAATGCACCTAATATGAAAAACATATAGTTTTGGGGATGTCCAGATTCTTTTCTTCACATAGTGTAACTGTAGTTTTCAAACGAACTATGAACACCACTTCTGTATGTGCACATGAACCCCAGTAGCCACATTGTGAAAGCTACTTTGTTTCACAATTAGTCTCTCTCAATCAAATTTAATTGTCTGTCTTTTGTTGTGATCGTCAGTCCGAAGACTGATTTGATGCACCTCTCCTTGCTAGCCTATCCTGGGCAAGCCTCTGCATGTCTACATACGTGCTGCAACCTACGTCTTTCTCAACCTATTTATGATATTCGAGCCTTGGTCTCTCTCTACAATTTTTGCATGTTGCGAAGATTGTAAAGAATGCTTAACCTGTAAACAAAATCTAGCATAGACCGTCGCATCATTTTGCAGTTTTGATAGCAACCATTCAGAAATGTACATCCAATTTTTAAAATCATTCCCATGAATTGGTGATGAAGTGCAATGTGGAATGGATGAAATTCATTGGGATGTAGTATTCGCTGAATAATGCGATGGCTCATACGATCATGACAGTGAAGGTGCTTCATAGTGGCATTTGACATGTTTATTAAAGCAACTATAATGCTGATTGTGTTTCTCTCATCATCTGCTGTTCTTCGTCCTTGCTGTATTTCATTCTTCACGCCTCCATTCTCCTGAAATTTTTGTGTAGTGTTTCCAAAGACTGATCATGAGGGCTCTAAGTGGAGCAATCACTAGAAGAGCAGATCATAATCGTATGGGATTCAAGTGTACAGATAAACTCACGAACTATACTTCAGTTACGTGTCTGCTTATGATTTGTACATTGGGGTTGGGTAGGTGTCTAGGGAATACCTTCTATTGCCAGAGGGACAGTTGTTTGCGGGGCTGTTGTATACATCTAGCTCTACGTTCACCAGTGGGTACCTCCCTTTTTAATACTTAAAGGAGATCCTACCCATTCCATCCGTGAATGGACACCGGAAATAATGATCGCTTTAATGATTCTTTGCGCGCTTTTTCGTAGTCCGTATGAGTGCGATAAGTGGTATATTTCCAGATTTTTACTTGATCGTGATTGGTTTTCACTTAATCCTCATTGGCTTTGGGAAGTTCTTTCTTGTTTGTGGTATCTTATTACGTGCAAGCAGAGAATAGGTACTAAGATTCTACGACAGATTGATGCCACTGGTATTCGACGGTAGTTTTGTGGATCACTTTTCCACCCTTTGTTGTAGACGGCTATGGCTTGCACTTTTCACTAAATTCAGATAACAGTTTACGTTCGAGGGGTCTACGACATTTTATGATTAAAAGAGGCGCCACTTCAGCTTAATATTCGGCATAGAATCTAATAGAGATTCCATCAGGACATAGAGATTTGTTCATTTTTAGGTATTTCAGCAGCTTCTCAACGCAGTTTCAGTGCTCCGCCGATTACACTGTTGCATTAGTCGAATTTCGTTAGTAAGGGAACATTGGAAAACATAGTTCAGAATTTTAGCTTTACGTTTGCTAGCCCCAAATTCAGTTCCCGTCTCGTACGTGACTTTCTTGGCGCTAACTTTGGTGCCACTGACAGCATTTATATAAAGTAAGTTACATATGCCCAGAATCTCTTTTGGTTTTGTGAGAGGTCTTTTGATATGATTCTTCTTGGGCAGTCATTGAAAGCTTCCCAAGTTGCCTTTTGACGGCCAAACGCATTTCTTTTAGCGTTTATCTGCCTACAGCTTGTAAGTTGGCTGTTTAGGTTTTTATGTTGGTAACGCCATGTAGCGCTCTATATGAAAATCACTGACTGTGCTGTGTGCAGTCTGTGGTTGGTTGCGTTGTTGTTCGCCATTGTAGTGTTGGGCAGCTGGATGTTAACAGCGCGTAGCGTTGCGCAGTTGGAGGTGAGCCGCCAGCAGTGGTGGATGTGGGGAGAGAAATGGCAGAGTTTTGAGAGCGGATGATCTGGACGTGTGTCCATCAGAGACAGTAAATTTGTAAGACTGGATGTCATGAACTGATATATAAATATATAAAATACATTGATTGTTCTCTACCAAAATCTTTCATTTGCTAACTATGCCAATCAGTGGTTAGTGCCTTCAGTGGTTTAAATCTTTTATTTAGCTGGCAGTAGTGGCGCTCGCTGTATTGCAGTAGTTCGAGTAACGATGATTTTTGTGAGGTAAGTGATTTGTGAAAGGTATAGGTTAATGTTAGTCAGGGCCATTCTTTTGTAGGGGTTATTGAAAGTCAGATTGCGTTGCGCTAAAAAATATTGTGTCAGTTTAGTGTTGATCAGAATAGGTAAAGAGCGAAATGTCTGAGTACGTTCAGTTCTGCTCAGCTGTTTGAAAATCAAATATTGTAAGAGGTTTATCAGCACAGTAATTCAGTAATTTTTCTAAGGGGACGTTTCAAGCTCTATGCTTTTGCCGTACACCTACTGCGCTTTAGTCGCTGTTACTTTACAGGTTCTTTTATATACACTGTCTATCATGGAGGGTTCCTCTCATAATTAACTATACTGCTAGGGACATACGCACGCTGTACTTAGTCAATTATTTATTCTGCATTTTATCCGCAGTCCCTCTACATACTCCTGCCCAGAGCTGATTGCTTCCAGTTCCTCATTTAGGCAGGACAGTACAGCCTCTTTATCTAGTTTGCTGTGTCTTGTTGCTATTTGATTAAGATTTAGACATGTTATGTCACTGAAGTCTTCTGCGAACACTCTTTCTAGTGCCACTTAAGAAGGTATATAAAATTCGATGTCATAATTTGGCAGCTATAAACGCCAAAAATTACTTGTATACCTCGTCATATTATCTTCCATAGCTTAGTGAAAATATCACCTCGATATAATTACTCCTTAGGTATTTTTGGAGCGGGCGACCTTACCTGTGCAAAAAAGGAACGGTACACACCAACAATTATTCTGATGTAGAACTCTACGCTCCACAATACTATAATTTATAAAGTAATTTGAGAGAAATAGATCAATAAATATTTTAATAGCTATCTTCTAGGACTTCTTTCAAACAGCATGTTGACCACAATTTTTGGTGAAATGTAGGTAGAGGAAGATGAGGAAAGGAAGTGTTATTTTTGCCAAAATGAGTGCACAATGGGCTTTGGTAGTTACTATTTATTCCTTTCTTATGTTTGGAGAGACAGAATTACACGGAGCTGTGGGGCAGGAGAATAAAACGTATTTGCATTAATTTTTTTTATTAGGCTGCTGTCCTGTTTGGATAATTACAAGTTGTAAGGCTGTTGCCTGGATATCAGCATTCCAGGGAAAGATTGCCATCTTTTAGCGGGTTCCATGAGCTAATAGTGCTCCGCGTAGCCATGCTGAAACAGAAACAGTGATCCATCTTAATCATTAATGTGATTCAAAAAGTCACAAAAATAGGAAACAAATTTTTGGAGTATGCATGCAAGGAATATAACCACGTAAAAGTAAGAATTTAAAATAATTTTATGTGAAACTCATCAATCTTATGCAGATCAAATGGTAGAACATCCGTCGTTTACGAATGATGTATGGTTTCATCATTACAAACAAATTTCCATTAGTCATCTACATCTACATCTACATTTATACTCCGCAAGCCACCCAACGGTGTGTGGCGGAGGGCACTTTACGTGCCACTGTCATTACCTCCCTTTTCTGTTCCAGTCGCGTATGGTTCGCGGGAAGAACGACTGTCTGAAAGCCTCCGTGCGCACTCGAATCTCTCTAATTTTACATTCGTGATCTCCTCGGGAGGTATAAGTAGGGGGAAGCAATATATTCGATACCTCATCTAGAAACGCACCCTCTCGAAACCTGGCGAGCAAGCTACACCGCGATGCAGAGCGCCTCTCTTGCAGAGTCTGCCACTTGAGTTTACTAAACATCTCCGTAACGCTATCACGGTTACCAAATAACCCTGTGACGAAACGCGCCGCTCTTCTTTGGATCTTCTCTATCTCCTCCGTCAACCCGATCTGGTACGGATCCCACACTGATGAGCAATACTCAAGCATAGTTCGAACGAGTGTTTTGTAAGCCACGTCCTTTGTTGATGGGCTTCATTCTCTAAGGACTCTCCCAATGAATCTCAACGTGGTAACCGCCTTACCAACAATTAATTTTATATGATCAATCCACTTCAAATCCTTCCGCACGCATACTCCCAGATATTTTACAGAAGTAACTGCTAACAGTGTGTGGAACTTCCGACACTATCTACTAGGTCATTTATATATATTGTGAAAAGCAATGGTCCCATATTTTGTCTAGAAACTCATTGCTAGTGATACATCTCAGAAGAATAAGATATCATAAATATCGACTTTATTACCATTATCACTTGCAGAATTTACGACGAAGTATAAATTCTAGACAGTGAAAAGATAAGGCTTGCCACCACATCAAGTATTTTACTATCACATTAAATTTGAACACTGTTTGGTCCTCTATTCAGCCTACATTAGTGGACAATTTCATAATGCAGTGCGTGTTTTCGTAGTCAGTATTTGTACGTTTACTAACGTGCACTCTACTGGCATTTTATGCGCCTGTTTTACGTAAAGACAGCATTATTACATCTTGTAATATCGCAAATTACTGTAGGCAATGGTTCTGATGATAGATCACTCATTTCCAACTTGACAGTAGGCAGTGATTCCGATGACCGATTATCCATTTGGAATCGCATACGTGCAATTTTGTGGTGCCTGTAAACTGTTGCGTCAATAATGAGACGTGCAAGAGCAATCAGTACTATCATAAAAATGCAGTGTTACGTATATGTGCTCATTTTCGTGAAGTAGTCCAGCAAATTGTATTGTTGATTAATCGTTGTTCAGACGCACACCCTCTGTTCCCGTCGTCGCCAACAAGGCAAGTGGCGTGCTGGTATCCCAGCGGCCTATGGACTGGAAACATCACGAGGTGAGTGTGAAAACCTTAAAAACTGAGAGTGGCTTAGTGTTTGGACAGCGTTTGTGGGTTGTATGTCCGTAGAAACGGTTTGGATACGCACCACAATTCGTATTGCGGCAACATGGGGCTTAGACACAGGGTGTAACATAAACTGGATACTCCCCGGCAACCGTGTTTTCACTGGTCACGTATTTCTGTTGTGGGGTTAAGGGTGTCGCGTGAACACTGTTCGTGCTCCGTGAATTTGGGCAGTTGGTTTCATAATCACTCACCATCAGTGACTCACGAACGCTGTGGAACCTGAGGGTATAGTTGATAATACAACACTGGAACCTGTCAATTGTAAGCAGTTCAAATACTAAGTCACCGACATGGCAGAACGACATAGCTCCCACCGGAAACTCAACTTCTTCCCACATGCTGCACGCGCAAATAGAGGGTGATTCAGCTGCCCCTATCGCCATCGTTTTATGCAACCCGCAACGTTATATACGTCCTTCATAAACTTGATATTCATATTCTCTTGCTCGCTACACGAGAAAAAAATTAACAAGACCTTTTTGTAGGGAATTTAATCTAGTTAAATGGTGTGTTGTGATACTTTTTTTTTTTTGCTAGAGCCAGTCGTTTCATAGATTTTCAAGAAAAAGAAGCACAAAACTGAACTTCAAACGCACCGCCACTCCCACACTCAACACGCAACGGCCAGGATTTCTAGTTTGTTGTTCACGGCACTCCCTGCAACTACTGTACAAATATATGCGACTGCACGAATTACTTCCCAACATTCGACCTTTTTTGGTCGTCACTGACTGACTACTTCGCCACCGGCTTCGTCGAGCAACTATAAATTGTAAAACAGACATTTGTGAAAATTTTACCGAACAATTTAGTGAATTTTAACCGCATAAAATAAACAATTACGTTGCTGTATTCGTCAGACTTTCTGGCTACGAAACTACTGTGTTTCTAAGGATTAAGTATGGATCGAGATGTCAGCGTAATTTGTTTTAGCGTAACGTTAAGTCGTTTTTCGCGTATTACCCTCACCAGAAGGTTCTAATTAGTAATGTTAACGAAGTAGCCGACTATGTTAGTGGCGTAATAACCCAGTCAACAGTGACCAAAGAAAGGTCGAATGTCGGAAATAGTTCGAGCAGTCCGAAGATTTTGTACAGTGGTAGGACGGAGTGTCAGAAACAACATACTAGAAAACCTGACTGAAGTGGGGGTGGAGGTGCATTTGAAGGTCACTTTTGTTCGTGAATAATTCGAAAACAGCAGCCTCCAGCGAGAAAGTAACCCAGTACAACATTTAACTAGATTAAATTTCCTACAAAAAGGTCCTGTTAATTGTCTTCTGTAGGACTAGTAGTTTGCGTGTAGCGAGCGAGAGAATATGAAAATGTCGTTAGTGGTTTTTGAAGGCCAGATAATACATTGCAGGCTGCACAAAACGAAAGCGGCGGTGGTAGCTGGCTCACCTTGTATGTCTCTATGTCTGGGAGACTTGTGCCGAAATATTGGCGACACATGGAACTGCATTTCAGCACCAACTCCTCACTGCGTTTCTCTTCTACACCTGTCCAAAATGCTTAAGGCGTCCGCTCGCGATAAACGAGAAATTTAGGTTTAAGTCCTCGTCCGGCACGTGTCGCAAACGGATTTATTTCAGTGACCGACTGAAGCTGATACTGGAATTTTCCCTTCGTTATGTATATACAGGGTGTATCATAATTAATGCCGTAAACTCATACAGTTGAAAGTACACGATACTAGAAGCAAAAAAGTCTCAGTAAACTTAGGGTTGAAAATTCATACCTTAAGAGCTACGAGCAATTTTTTATCTTCTATACCATGAAGCAAATGTCTTCTAGTGCAACCTCTTTGCTTTCCACATTTTGGGAAGTAGGAGTGTGGACCAAAAGAAGAAAAAATGTCCAGTAAACATTTGCTTTAAAATGCGTGCCTTAAAAGTTATGAGCAACTGTTCATTAGAAGAGTTGAGTTTCCAAGTAACGAAGATGAGCACGTGCTCATAACTCTTCAAGTATGCATTTTAGAGCACATGTTTGCTGGACATTTTGTTCTTGTTTTGGTCCACATTACCATTTCCCAAAATATGGAAAGCAAAGAGCTTGCAGTAGAAGAGATTTACTTCACAGTATCGAAGATGAAAAATTGCTCGTACGTCTTAAGGTATGCATTTTCGACCCTATGTTTACTGAGACTTTTTTGCTTCTAGTATCGTGTACTTTCAACTGTATGCGCTTACGCCATTAATTATGATACACCCTGTATAAGGCTGTGGTATCTTGAATTTTGTGTGCTCTTTCTGACTTGTCAGGTACCGCACATTTTTAGAAACGTACTCCATTCACTCACAGCACTCGCTACTGACAACAGTAACAGCCACTTTACTCTAAGCCCTCAAGATTGCGTTCAATAATGTTCTGTCTGTCTCTCACTTGTATTTCCAGCAGTGTTACTTATACGTTAATAGTGATACACAGCAGTACTCTGGATAGGTTTACTGTTGAAGAGTTAGCTTCACCGATCGCAATGAAAGAGCGGTGAAACAATGGTATGTTGAGCTGTTCCCACATCATAGTACGATGGTCGTTGCCTTACTATGTATTTTTTGTCATATGTCTTGCTGATTTCTTACGTTGGTCTTTTCCACTACTGACTAAGTATTTTCACGTAAACGAAGGTAACTGCATTGATAAACCGAATAAATCACAGTTATATTATTACTTCGTAACGAGTCACTGGTGACCAGGAGTATCTTTTATATTTACTCATAAAATATCTGTGAACAATCTTTAAAATTTTGTCGGTGTACTTCGGGGGTTCACTCTGTATGAACTGTGTCCATATCTGTAGAAGCGAGTAAGTGATTATCAGCTTAAGGTACCACAATGACACTTTGGTCAGGTAACGAAACAACTCGTCCGCGTCGGAAGTTGCGCGTTCAGCGTGGTGTACTGTTAATCAATGGGGCCTGTTTCGATTCCCAGTTAGTTCTGATATTTTCTCCGCTTGGTGAGTGGGTGTTGAGTCGTCCTTAAGTTTGTATCGTTACAACTGACATTCCACGTTTGAGATGATTGTGTGGGTACGACCTGAAAGTCAACAAGTATAAAACAGTGAACAAACTCGTGTAACTATGTTGATGTAAGCATTAAATAACTGGAAGGTAATACTTTTTCACTCCTGGCAGAATACACGTTGAACTGGTCATTTGTGAGGAGTTAAAAATGTTCTCTACTGCTGGAACCTGTGGGCCACACTATGTGCGCAGTTAATGTGCTACTGCCAGTACATCAGCGCCAGCACATCCTACAAAAGGCACATCACGCGACAACCCGCAATTTTAATTTATGACGAATAGTAAATTTCTTTGTTTATGGACTGAAGCGGAGAGTGAAATTTTGTACCAAGGCCGAGAATCGTACCCGGGTCTCCTGTTTGCTAGGCATGTGCTGTAGCCACCAATCCACCTTGGCAGAGCAGTCCGCACAACTCCACAGAGATTTTGAACTGAGAAGGGGGGCATGCCAGAGTAGTCCGCTAGCGAATTTTCGCAGTAAGCAGGAGAGACAGGTTCGATTCCCGCCCTTGGTCGAAAATTTTCATTCACCGCCTCAGTCTGTACACATAAAATCATATCTGTCCGTGACCAGTAAATTTTCTGATATTGGGGCATTTCGTATGATTAAATTTAAATGGCATTTTACATGTTGTCTTTTAATGCTTTAGGTCTGTTGACTTACCTCATCCCACACGTCAAATCCTGGGTTGTTCCATCCATCTTTCACGACACCATCCTTATGCCAGTTGTCCAGTGGTGACTTCCTCCACGAGTCTTTTCTATCCCAGTCTTTTCTATCCCAGTCTTTTCTATCCCAGTCTTTTCTATCCCAGTCTTTTCTATCCCAGTCTTTTCGATCCCAATCTTTTCTGTCCCAGTCTTTCCTGTCCCAGTCTTTTCGGTCCCAGTCTTTGCGATCCCAATCCCTTCGGTTCCAGTCTTTTCGATCCCAGCCTTTATGAGCCCAGTCTCCTCCCTTTGTCCCGTAGTCTGACAGGAATCCTTTAACTTCTGAGAGAGCCTCTCCGCGCCAGATTTTTTCCGGCTCTTTTTCCCACACCCGTTTTGAATCCCAGTCGCCAATCTTTCTACCGTAGTCTGTCCCCCAGCCCTTACCTTCCAGACCTTTGTACGGAACATCGACCCAGTCTACGCCGTAGCCTGGACGCAATCCTTCCGCTACATAATGGTCCACTGGCAAGCTGTAGCCGCTTGCGAGTAGCACCGAAGCTACCAACGCTGAAACAGAAATAAGTGTGTGCATCAGCTTTCACTTTAATTGTAGTGAATGTCAAGGAATAGCACCAGTCAGCCTCTCTTATCACCTGTTCTTACACATCGAATAACAATTCGTAAGTAGCTAACTCCGCATGTCAGATAACTACTGTTTTAAGAAACTACGATACAAAGACATTTCCCTGTCATGAACATGCTAGTAAATTCGCTGAGTTTTAAGAGTCTGCGTGCTGCTTGAAAGTAAAATGAACAGCGTGAACTTTTCTAAACAATTTTTGGTGGCAGACCTGCTTAAACTTATAAGTAAACATTTTTATGTGAAGCTATGTGTCCTACACTGTATGGTGTACCCAAAATTCATAAAATATATTTTCGTTTGACGCCCATATGACATAACAAGACTCGTTTACAACCATATATTGGAAAAACTGACTCATATAATAACAGACTCGCGGCCTTTCATTGAGAAACTTGAAGGGATAATTCTGACCCCTGAAGATATTCTTTTAAGTTTTGACATAGTGACCGTATTCACTATGATTCCAGTTAACGAAGTTATGATTTTTATAACGGATATTTTTCCAGGAGATTTGACTGTTCTTTTTAGACATTGCATGCTTCCAGTCATTTCCAGTGGTACGATGAATGTTATGAGCAATTTGATGGTGTAGCAATGGGTAACCCATTAGGTTAAAAAATGGTCCAAATGGCGCTGAGCACCATGGGACTTAACATCTGAGGTCATCCATCAGTCCCCTAGAACTTAGAACTACTTAAACCTAACTAACCTAAGGACATCACACACATCCATGCCCGAGGCAGGTTTCGAACCTGCGACCGCAGCAGTCGCGCGGTTCCGGACTGAAGCGCCTAGAACCGATAGGCCACCCTACCCGGCTTTAGGTCCTGCGGTCGCTAATTTCTATATGGAAAAATTCGAACAATCGGCTCTGGACAAACCAAATAAGAAACCATCTCGGTGGTACCGATTTGTAGATATTTGTGGTTTGGACCCATGGTAGAAAGGCTTTGGACGAATTCTTTGATCATCTAAATAAAATTAAACCAAAAATCCAGTTCATCATCGAAATGGAAAATGATAACAGAATGTGTTTAGTTATGAGACAGTCCGATGGAAGTTTGGAACAAAGTTTTTCAGAAAGTAGCACATACGGACAGATATTTGCATAAAAGCTCCAATCATCATCCACAACAAAAGAGAGGTGTCATTAAAAGTCTTGTCGATAGAGCCGAACGGATATGCACATCCGAACACCTGACGCTGCAATAATACATCTGAAGCAGGCTTTCGAGAAAAATGGCTACTCAGGGAAGGAGGTACAGAGAATTTTTCCACCAAGGAACAGAAGATCGAAGGACAAGGATGAACCACACCGACGGAAAAATACAGTTTCTCTCCCTTTTATTTATAATGTAACCGTTCAGATAGGTAAGACTTTCCAGAAACATGACATCAGACCGGTCCTTAGACCAACAAAAAAAGTCAGGTACTCCGCGCCGTGAAGGATTAACGCCCTGCTCTGTCGACATGTGGTGTATACAAAATTCCGTGTACGTGTAGTAAAGTTTATATTGGAACTACCAAGAGGAACTAAATACACGGCTGAAAGAGCACAAAAGTCTTTGTCAACTAGGAAAAATAGAGAAATCAGCTGTAGCTGAGCATGCTCTTTAGTCAGGACCCACGAAGTGAAGTTTTCTGAAACAGAAATGTTTTCTACAACTTCAAATTATTATCCCCAACTATGCAGAGAAGCTACTGAAATTTATAAGCATCAGGATAAGTTTAATAGGAAAGAAGAGGCAATGAAACTTAGCGATATATGGACAGTAGCTCTACAGAATTGCTAGACAGTTTTATCTTTGACAAGACGAAAATCGGTAGTTAAGTTTTATCTCTGACAAGGATTATCTCTGCTCATCACTTGTTACTTTGACAAAGCCCCCTTTCCTACAGTATTTATGTAGCTCTCGAACGTTCGACCGGTCAGTCGACAAGATTCAGCAGAGGAGCGCCTCTGAGGATGTCCAGTGCAGTGCTGGACGAAACGTCAGGAACAGAAGAGTTTCTTGGACCACGACCTCACATCCCGAAACGTTTACCAGCAGCTACTGGATCTTTGTGTTTGAATAGCGATTACTTTAGTTACAATTAACTACACACACACACACACACACACACACACACACACACACACACACACACACACACACCCACGTCACCGGTTTCGCAACCCTAAATTGCATCAATGGAGTGTTAGACAATACATGAATTGCTCGTATTAAAAAGAGTGCAGGACTGGGATGTAGTCGTTCGGCCCTACTGTTTAATCAAAACATCGAATAAGCACTAACTGAAATTTAAAAACAAGTTAAAAAGTGGAATTAAAATTCAAGATGGAAGGATATCAAAGATAAGATTCGCTCATGACTTTGCTTCCCTCAGTAAAAGTAAAGAGTAATTGACGATCTGCTGAATGAGATAAACAGTCTAATAAGTACAGAAAATGGATTGAGGGTAAATCGAAGAAAGGTGAAAGTAATGAGAAGCTGCACAAATGAGAACAGCGAGGAACTTAACATCAGAATTGGGGATCACTAAGTAGACAATGTTAATGAATTCTGCTACCTATGCAGCAAAATAATCCATAACAGATGGAGCAAGGAGGACACAAACAGCAGACAAGCACTGTCAAGAAGTGAATTCCTGCCGAGAGAAGTCTAGCGGAATCAAACATAGGCCCTAATTTAAGGGCGAAGTTTCGGTGCATGTACGTTTGGAGCACAGCATCGTATGGTATTGAAGTATGACTGTGGGAAAACTGGAAAAGAAGAAAATGTTGAAAACTAGGTCGATTGATAAGAAGCCGGCCGCTGTGGCCTTGCGGTTCTAGGCGCTTCATTCCGGAACCGCGCTGGTGCTACGGTCGCAGGTTCTAATCCTGCCTCGGGCATGTATGTGTGTGATGTCCTTAGGTTAGTTAGGTTTAGGTGGTTCTATGTCTAGGGGACTGATGACCTCCGATGTTAAGTCCCATAGTGCTTAGAGCCATTTGAACCATTTTTGATTGATAAGATAAAGAATGAGGACGTTCTTCGGTGAGTCAGCGAGGAAAACGCTGGCATGAAGAAGGGACGGGATGAAAACACATCTGTTATTACACCACAGAACAACTTCCATGTTACTGGAGGGAGCTGTGGATGGTAAAAACTGTAGAGGGAGACAGAGACTGGAATACAGGCAGGAAATAACTAAGGACGTAGATTGCAAGTGCTACTCTGAGTTGAAGAGGTTGCCACAGGAGAGGAATTCGTGCCGGGTCGTATCAAACCAGATGACAAAAAAAAAAAAAAAAAAAAAATCGTGTTCTTCGCTAGTTTCGCTATGCGATCTGAAGTTATTTTTTTATTTATGCCAATGAAATCTCAGCTGATTGTGAATCTCCAACTGACTCTTGTCTCGAATAACATCGTGGAAGTCATAGGTCCAGGTAGTCAGGTAGATACACTACTGGCCATTAAAACTGTTACACCACGAAGATGACGTGCTACAGACGCGAAATTTAACCGACAGGAAGAAGATGCTGTGATATGCAAATGATTAGCTTTTCAGAGCATTCAAACAAAATTGGCACCGGTGGCGACACCTACAACGTGCTGACATGAGGAAAGTTTCCAACCGATTTCTCATACACAAAGAGCAGTTGACCGGCGTTGTCTGGTGAAACGTTGTTGTGATGCCCCGTGTAAGGAGGAGAAAGGGATACCACCACGTTTCCCTCTTTGATAAAGGTCGGATTGTAGCCTATCGCGATTGCGGTTTATCGCTTCGCGACATTGCTGCTCGCGTTGGTCGAGGTCCAATGACTGTTAGCAGAATATGGAATCGGTGGGTTCAGGAGGGTAATACGAAACCCCGTGCTGGATCCCAACGGCCTCGTATCACTAGTAGTCGAGATGACAGGCATCTTATCCGCATTGCTGTAACGGATCTGCCGGCCGGAGTGGCCGTGCGGTTCTAGGCGCTACAGTCTGGAGCCGAGCGACCGCTACGGTCACAGGTTCGAATCCTGCCTCGGGCATGGATGTGTGTGATGTCCTTAGGTTAGTTAGGTTTAATTAGTTCTAAGTCCTAGGCGACTGATGACCCCAGAAGTTAAGTCGCATAGTGCTCAGAGCCATTTGAACCATTTTGTAACGGATCTTGCAGCCACGTCTCGATTCCTGAGTCAGTAGATGGGGAATTTTGCAAGACAATAACCATTTTCACGAACAGTTCGACGACGTTTGCAGCAGCATGGACTATCAGCTCGGAGACCATGGCTGCGGTTACCCTTGACGCTGCATCACAGACAGGAGCGCCTGCGATGGTGTACTCAACGACGAACGTGGGTGCACGAATGGCAAAACGTCATTTTCTCGGATGAATACAGGTTCTGTTTACAGCATCATGATGGTCGTATCCGTGTTTGGCGACATCGCGGTGAACGCACATTGGAAGCGTGTATTCGTCATCGGCATACTGGCGTATCACCCGGCTTGATGGTATGGGGTGCCATTGGTTACACGTCTCGGTCACCTCTTGTTCGCATTGACGTGCCCTGGCCAGCACATTCTCCAGATCTCTCACCATTTGAAAACGCCTGGTCAATGGTGGCCAAGCAACTGGCTCGTCACAATACGCCAGTCACTACTCTTGATGAACTGTGGTATCGTGTTGAAGCTGCATGGGCAGCTGTACCTGTACACGCCATCCAAGCTGTGTTTGACTCAATGCCCCGGCGTATGAAGGCCGTTATTACGGCTCAAAAATGGCTGTGAGCACTATGGGACTCAACTTCTGAGGTCATCAGCACCCTAGAACTTAAAACCACCTAAACCTAACTAATCTAAGGACGTCACACACATCCATGCCCGAGGCATGATTCGAACCTGCGACCGTAGCGTTCGCGTGGTTCCAGACTGTAGCGCCTAGAACCGCTAGGGTACCCCAGCCAGCCGTTATTACGGCCAGAGGTGGTTGTTTGGGTACTGATTTCTCAGGATCTATGCACCCAAATTGCGCGAAAATGTAATCACATGTCATTTCTAGTATAATATATTTGTACAATGAATACCCGTTTATCATCTGCATTTTTTCTTGGTGTAGCAGTTTTAATGGCCAGTAGTGTAGAATATTTACTGTCGTAAAAGAAGAATTTGAATCAGTACCACACGAAACGCTTCTTAACAGAAGTACCGTCATATGCGGTATACCACACAAAATTTGTGGCAGTTCTGAGGGTTCCATGGAGAGGACTCAGAGTGCCTACTTGCATACAGAGTCATCGACAGATGTACATCTAATTTCCAGCGAGCCCCAGGTAAGTGTACTAGGACCTTGTTGTTCATATCGTGTATTAATGATCTGTCAGACAATATTGCTAGTCACTTGAAAGTTTCTGCAGGCTATGCAGCTATATATAACAAAATGGCATCTTAAAAACGTTGTTCAAAAGCTGTCAGATCTTGACAAAATTTCAAGTGATGCAAAGATGTGCCGAAGGGTAAAGTGGTAGTGTGGAATACTAAGTCTACAATATCAACAACCGAACTCTTACAAACGCATGGGTGCAACACTTTGTGTGAGTGTAAAACGGAATAATTACGTAGGCTCACTCGTTGATAAGGGAGTTGAGAGTCTTCAGTTCACTGGCAGAATACTGGCAAGATGTAGTCAGACAAGTAAGCCCTCTTACAGAACTCTTGTACGATCCGTCTTAAAATATTACTAGAATATGTCGGATACACAGCACATTGGTCTAACAGTCGATACTGAATATATACAAAGAAGAGCAACATGAATGGTCTTAGGTTTGACTCACGGGTGGGCACCACGGGAACGCTGGAAATCCGGAATTGTCTGTCAAAAAGATTCAAATGGCTCTGAGCAATATGAGACTTAACTTCTGAGGTCAACAGTTCCCTAGAACTTAGAACTACGTAAACCTAACCAACCTAAGGACATCACACACATGCATGCCCGAGGCAGGATTCGAACCTGCGATCGTAGCGGTCGCGCTGTTCCAGACTGTAGCAATTGGCTGTCGCTTGAAGACAGACGCGTATTATCCCGCGACAGCCTACTTATGAAGTTTCAAGTACAAGTATTGAGTCAAGAGTCTAGGAATATACTCCAGCTACGGATGGATCACTGCCGTAGGCAATATTAGATTTACTAATAGCGCGCATAGAGGCATTTCAGCGGTCGTTCTACCAGAGCTCTATACACGGATGACACTGGAAGAAACTGTGACCTTGCGTACAGTGCTAAATACCCTCTGCCATGTTCTTCAAGGAGATTTTGCACAGTATGCGTGTAAAGTAGTTGATTAGTGTGCTTAGAAAGTAGAATTCAATTGGAGAGAAATATTTACAAAATGATTAAAATATGAAGGGGTACAGTGAGATTATTCATGATGATTTGGAAAATGCAGAGTAAAACTATGTTATGTATATCAAATTTTCACCGTTTTTATTTCTCATTTAGGTTTTATGTATCTGATTGTCTCTTGAAGAGCAGCAGGGCCAACCGAAAAGAAGATATTGAAATTTTACCCATTCCAACCCAAAATAATTCAAATAACTGTCTAATTTTGATTTAAAAATAGTCCACTATTGTAAAGTGCAAAATAATACTGAACTGTCTTGAATTCTGAGGCAGAATACTTCCCCTTACTGCTATTAAAGAAATTCACTGCGTTACAACGTAAAACGTATAAAATTAGTTCGTGAATGACTAACTCAGAATAACTAGGAGGCCGAAAATACATGAAACATTATTCTCTCCTGATATAATATGTAATATATTCAAAGGTGACAGATTTCTTCTACCCTGGAACTCAAACCACGTCCTTCTGGCTGCGCGGAGTGGCCGCGGGCGTTAGAGGCGCCATGTCACTGATTGCGCGGCCACTCCCTCCGGAGGTTCGAGTCCTCCCTCGGGCATGTGTGTGTGTGCGTGTGTGTGTGTGTGTGTGTGTGTGTGTGTGTGTTTGTGTGTGTGTGTGTGTGTGTGTGTGTGTGTGTGTGTTGTTCTTAGCACGTTAGAGTAAGTACTGTGTAAGTCTAGGGACCAATGACCTCTGCAGTTTGGTCCCATAGGAATTTACACACACACACACACACACACACACACACACACACACACACACATACGCGTCCTTCTACTGATCGTGATCTCGTAAAATGTTTAGCACGACAAACTTGATCATCTTGATGTCGTACACTATCTGAGTCAAAGAATGCTTACACTGATTACAGTACATCAATGTTGGGTTTACCCATCCTTCACCTTTATGACGGATTGAACTTTCCGTGAGGTGTGTCAATGACTGTAGAGGGGTCAGCCCATCTTTCCTCAAGAGCCGAGACCAGAGAAGGTAATAATGTTTGTCCCTGGGGTCTCGAGGGAAGCCGATGTTCTAATTAGTCCCAAATGTTTTCCACTGGATACAGTTCGGTACTCTGATCAGGCCATTTCATTTAAGAGATCTTATTGCCCACATACCATTGCCTCGCAGATGCTGTTTTATGACAGGGCGCACCGTCATGTTGATACAAACAGTCATCGTCTCTGAACTCTTCCTGTGCTCTACATCGTACAAGTCGCTGTAAAATTTGTTCATACCCTTCCGCATTTAGCGTTTCTTAAGCGGAATAAGTGGACCCTACCGTAACCACGGAAAACCTCTCAACACAGTAACATCACCTGCGCCATAGTTCCCTGCTGCCGTTACACATGATGACAGGGAAAACTGTCCAGAAATTCGCCAAACCCCTTCGCTTCCACCGGACTGTATAGCGTGATTCTCGTTTACAGCCACCCACTGCCTAGTAACGTCGCTCTTTAGACCACCTCAGTCCTCGCTTATCATTGACTATAGGAATGTGTGGCTAATGAGGAGCTACTCCATCATTGTACCTAATTCTTTTTAACTCTCTACGCACATTGATTATGCTAACTGGACTGCCGGTAGCACTTTGGAACTCACAAGTGATTCTTACCGCTGATTTTGTAAGTAGCCTGTTTGTATGTTGGCAGCTCTATAGACTGTGTTAATATCGCTGACAGCGCTCTGCGTCCTCGGTAAGAGACTCTGTGGTTGGATCGACTAGCAGTTAGCAGTTAGCGAGCGGACTGCTTGGACATGTGTCCTTCTTGGAGACTCAGTGTTGGTACGACATGCATTGTAAAATGAGGATGGATGTAGTTGGTAATGTTTAGGAACTGGAATTATTGACGACAATATAATTTTTGGAACTGGATGTCACATGAATAACGTAAAATCTACTAAATACATTATTTGCTCTTCAACAAAATCTTTCTTTTGCTAACCATATGCCTCCTAGTTGTCAGAGCCTATAGTTGGACTTCAATTAGGAGAAATCCTAACAATAGCCCATAATTTTCATAAGTCACTTACCTTAAAGAAAATATTCATAACACGAACTGCAGCAATTAAAGCAAACAGCAACTACAGCCAGCTAAATAAAAAACTTCTAACTACTATAGGCTCTATCTACTAGGAAGCATATGGTTAGCAAAAGAAAGGTTTTATTGAAGATCAAACAATGTATTTAGCGGATTTTATCTTATTCATGTGACATCCAGTTCCAAAAATTATATAGTCGTATAATTCCACTACCCAAACGTTACCAGCCACATCCATCATCATTTTACAATGCACGTCCCACCAACACTGAGCCTCCACGAAGGGCACATGTCCAAGCCATCCGCTTGCTAACTGCTAACTGCTAGTCCGTCCAACCATAGAGTCTCCTACCGAGGGCGCAGAGCGCTGTCAGCGATATTAATTACAGACTATAGCACTGCCAACGTAAAATCATATAAACACGCTACGTACAGTTTCATGCCATGTTTTACAACAACCGCCCACAGTACCTGACGGTCCCTGCCTGTCAGTCCATGAGTTCTTGTTTTGTTGTGATTGCTTCTTCTTGTTTTCACTTCGCAATCACTTCATCAACGACTTGCGCAGCTTTAGAAGGGTTGGAATGTTCCTGATGCATTCGTTACTTAGGTGACATCCCATGATTAGTCCATGTCCAATATCACTCTGCACTCGTGACCGAACGGCACTGATATTACTGTTTCTCTACTGGCTACGCAATACTCCGTGCCCCGTTTTATATGGCGGTTCCACCTCTTGTGAATTGTAGTGGAAAATTTCGCATTACGTAAGAGATGTCCGGATTCTTTTGACCAGATTGTATATGACCCGGTAAAATCGAGGATCAGTCCGTCCAGATAAACGACTACCCACAGACTTCTCCTCATTCCTGACTCAGTGCCGGAAACCGTCTCGAATAGCATATTGCATGCAAAACCACTATGAGACTAGAAACGCATATATATTTCTTACAGCACACCTTATAAGAATACTTCAAACATACCAACAGGTAGCACAATTGGATAGTTTTTCATCCTGGTGGCTGCAGCCAACTGACAGTTGCAGATGAAGTGCGAAGCTATATATGGCGTAGAACCTAGCACATATGCAGATAGTAAAAGAGCTGGACCACTGTAATTGATTTGTAAAACCTCGTGCCACAGGACACAGGTGAGATGTTCTGAGCTTGTGAACGAACGTGCTCAGCAACACAACCAACAGTCGGCGACGCTTAACACTCTTATCTAGAAAGATAAATGCTAGGTCACGTATTTCGAAACAATATTTTTGCCGGTTTCGCCACGTACATTGCTGTAACCATGGTGATACAGCGCAGCTGTTGTGCATAACTAACTGAACAGGGGAAACTGGCTAACTGAGAAACAATATTTTTTTAACGCACCTTGTTAAAGTTGTTCAAAGTGTCATAATCTTTTCAATAAATGGTTTTTTGCCTGTCATGAACCCCCTTTGATAATAAGACATTGATCTTGTAGCTTAATTTTATTTACACCGTAAATGCTTAAAGATGCAAGCCTATACGACCAATTATACCTTATTCCATGAAATACAGCTGTCCACGCGATACTGTTCTGGCGAAGTTCGCTCATGATCAAGTAATACGTTCCTTACAGTTACTATTACGTTCTCAAGTGAATCGTTCCGTGTAATTATGTGCTCTTCCTAGCGAGAGTGCGTAATTGTACAACTTGAGTCGCTCGTTGGCCAGGAAAGAGACGTTAAGTTAATCATCAAGAGATGAAAGGAACGATGGCGTGCCGAGATATGCAGATTATTTCACTGTTACTGTTTGGACGCAAAAGAGGTTTGAAGATGGGATCACTTTCAAATCTCCCGTTCTAAGGTACGCACAATGTGGAGACAATGAGCTCCACCTGTGTACTCTACAGGAGCCCGTCAGGTGGACGATATTTCGAGTGCTCGTTATCGGATTCTACACTACTGGCCATTAAAATTACTACACCACGAAGAGGACGTGCTATAGACGCGAAATTTAACCGACAGGAAGAATATGCTGTGATATGCAAATGATTAGCTTTTCAGAGAATTCACACAAGGTTGGCGCCGGTTGCGACACCTGCAACGTGCTGACACGAGGGAAGTTTCCAATCGATTTCTCATACACAATCAGCAGTTGACCGGCGCTGCTTGTTGAAACGTTGTTGTGATGCCTCATGTAAGGAGGAGGAATGCGTACCATCACGTTTCCGACTTTGATAAAGGTCGGATTGTAGCCTATCGCGATTGCGGTTTATCGTATGGCGACATTGCTGCTCGCGTTGCTCGAAATCCAATGACTGTTAGCAGAATATGGAATCGGTGGGTTCAGAAGGGTAATACGGAACGCCGTGCTGGATCCCAACGGCCTCGTATCACTAGCAGTCGAGATGACAGGCATCTTATCCGCATGTCTGTAACGGATTGTGCAGCCACGTCTTGATCCCTGAGTCAACAGATGGGGACGTTTGCAAGACAACAACCATTTGCACGAACAGTTCTACGACGTTTGCAGCAGCATGGACTATCAGCTCCGTGACCATGGCTGTGGTTACCCTTGACGCTGCATCACAGACAGGAGCGCCTGCGATAGTGTACTCAACGATGAACCTGGGGGCACGAATGGCAAAACGTCATTTTTTCAGATGAATCCGGGTTCTGTTTACAGCATCGTGATGATCGCATTCGTGTTTGGCAATATCGCGGTCAATGCACTTTGGAAGCGTGTCTTCGTCATCGCCATACTGGCGTATCACCCGGCGTGATGGTATACGGTGCCATTGGTTACACGTCTCGGTCTCCTCTTGTTCGCATTGACGGCACTTTAGACAGTGGACGTTACATTTCAGATGGGTTACTACCCGTGGCTCTACCCTTTATTCGATCACTGCGAAACCCTACATTTTAGCAGGATAATGCACGACCGCATGTTACAGGTCCTGTAAGAGCCTTTCTGGATACAGAAAATGTTCGACTGCTGCCCTGGCCAGCACATTCTCCAGATCTCAGATCTCTGACAAATTGAAAACGTCTGGTCAATGGTGGCCGAGCAACTGGCTCGTCACAATACGCCAGTCACTACTCTTGATGAACTGTGGTATCGTGTTGAAACTGCATGGGCAGCTGTACCTGTACACGCCACCCAAGATCTGTTTGACTCAATGCCCAGGCGTATCAAGGCCGTTATTACGACCAGAGGTGGTTGTTCTGGGTACTGATTTCTCAGGATCTATGCACCCAAATTACCTGATAATGTAATCACATGTCAGTTCTAGTATAATATATTTGTCCAATGAATACCCGTTTATCATCTGCATTTCTTCTTGGTGTAGTAATTTTAATGCCAGTAGTGTATGTGACGAAAAAAGCCCTCTTCAAGGGCGACAGTGTGGCGCCCCCATATCTCACATCAGCCCTCCTAGCAGCGAGCGTAACAGTTTGTCGAAGCCGTTGTTGTTGTCGGATGAAAATAGTATGTGGTGTCATAATCGTAATAGTGACTGATGACAACGAACTCATCTGAGTTGTGTGTGTAACGTGAAGTGGGAGAATTGAAAGTGATCCAGTCTCCAAAATTATTTCATATCTAAATGTCACATTTCCGCAGACAGGTTCCTTACCAAACTGCTAATTCCGCTCTACACCCCCTGAAGCCGGTAATACGAGTTGTGAAGTAGCCGGTCTTATGTGCTTCAAAACGACTCATCTGTTTCACTATACTATACTTTCCACATGATTGAAGGTAGGAATTTGGGGTGATTTTAACTTAGGCAATTTCAAAAGAACCTTTACAGCGATACGATTTTACAAGGGTATATCTTTTACATGCATGCTCTTAACAACCTTGGAGAGTAAAGTTAACAATTACGGGTAGGAGCATCACGTAACTTTTTTACACATTCTGAACGTGTCCTCCACTGGTCGCTCGACATGCATCTAGGCGAGTGAGACTCGTCCGACCTTAAACGAGCATGTCTGGAATTCCTAAATTTGCTGTTGTTTGTAAGTGGCATCGCGTTTCACCCAAAGATATTGGAAGGGGGACTCCTTAGGAGGAGTTTTCCGGTAATACCACGGAAAAATATCACATATAGTGGGACTGGGCATCTTTGGAGGTGAATGGCACTATGTGAGATTGGTGCTGATTAAACATTACTTCATTATTTCTCTGAATGCATTTCGTCGCCGTATCTTTGGCGACAGCTGGTGTCTTAGCAAGCCGGCTAAACCCAGTGGCTGTCAGAGGCCGCCGTATCTCACTGCATCAGCCCTGTCCTCAAGCTGGTGACTTCTTTGCCGATAGTGGTGTGGAAGGAGCACCCCGCAGAAGCTCTGCTCGGTGTCCACGGCATGTGTGCGTTGTGCCTCATACGCTGTTCTGAGATTATTCTGTCTCTCCAAGGTCACTGCTCGTATCCTCTCATCAGTTGGACCATGATGAGATGCTGTGAGATCATGTTGAAAGCTGATCGTGGCCTGCCAGTTTGCCAGGTAAGCTGACCCAAGCGATGCTGGAGTTTAGAGCAATTTATGCCCCGAGCTGGAACGGTATTGGTAAGCCCCTGGACTACCCATCAACGGTGGCTGGTACTGGAGGATGGCTTGTATCAACTGTGGCTATGGATTGGTGATTATCCCATAAGGCGGCAAGAGTCTGACTGATACTGGAACATACACAAGACGTTACAATAATCGGAGAATCGAGACGAATGACATGAATGCCGTCGATCTTTATCGACTGTCTGTAGCCTAAAGAGGAGGAGGATTTATGACTTCAAGGAAAAACGATTCTGATCTTTACAGGTTGTCTGAAGTCTTCAGTTCTTCTAGTTTGCTTAACCAATTCGTTTCTGTGTCTTCACTGCTTTGCCAAACCCCTGATGGGAGTTCCTGTGTCCTTCCTTTGCGCTTCTTACATAATGTTACTGGAGGAACGAGGGTAGATTGGTCTTTACTCGTCTAAACCTTTTCCCCTGGTCTCACTCGCACTCACACTCAGAACTGTTCATGTCGCACTCTTGGTGACTGAATAACCATGTCGAAATATTTACGCCTGGCGCCTGCTCTGTTGATATTTTCGTGTGCCTGAGCAATGCAATTCTGTTCTGACTTAGAAAATTTTCCTATTCCCTTACTTTTTTTATGTAACACTTTACATTTATGACCATATAAATAACAACGTAAATATGACACGGTGTATATTAAAGCTAACATTTCTCTTTCTGCAATCGAATAATTGCACTCAGCCTCGTCCAGGTGGCAAGACACATATGCTAGTAAATGTTCCTGATCATCTCCATTTCGACTTCAAATGGCACCTAGAGCAGTATTGCTTACATCACATGCTAGTATAAATTCTTTGGTAAAATCAGGAAAAGCTAATACAGGATATGAAGTTAAGATCTCTTTTAAATTTTGAAATGGTGTCTGACACTCTGATGTGCAATGAAATGTAACTCCTTTTTTTCAGAAATATTGTCAATGGCAATGCAATTTCTGCAAACACTCTGACGAATTTTCGGTAATAATTTGCTAATCAAAGAAATGATTGTAACTGTTTTACTCTCTGTAAAACCGAAGTATAATACAGAGCTAAATGAGATGAGGATCGGTCCTCACTTCATCTTGGCTACTAATATGCTGAAGGTAATCAATCTGTGACATCTGTCAATGCTCGACATGAGAAGAGTTCCTCCTAATCTGCAAAATAGTTCTCTTAGTCATTTTGCGTGTTCATCTAAATCTTTGGCAAAAACTATGATGTCATCCAAATAGAACATGCATTTTTTCGGTTCTAAACCTCAAAGAACTCCATCGACCAAGTGCTGGAATCTTGCAAGCATGTTGTTTAACCCAAAAGGCATTCTGTGGCACTGGTAGTGATCGGGTGCTGCTGCAAACACTGTCTTAGGCCTATCTTTCTGACGTGCTGTGTTCTATTATGCCTCGACCAACCTGCGGATCTGTGAACAGTTCAATTAGTGGCTGGAGCTGCTTCAGTAACCTGTGTTGCCTTTTGTATACTGATGTATGATAGTCCATTGGAATCCAATGCAGTGTAATGAGTGTGGCTGACAATAGACCTTCTGAATCAAATGAAGCTTTGTACGGAGTGAATAATGACTCCATAACCGACTGATCATACACTCTAAATTACTGACTTTACCACGCATTACAGATGTGCTGACGGTTTCCTTGACGTTGTTCTCTATCACAGCTCCATCATTGTCTTCTTCATCGAATACATCAGGTGTAGATATTACCAACCCCTTCAGAAGAATATCTTCGTCCAATTCAAAATCATCCAGGCTTATTGGCATGATTACCAGGTGATTTATTTCCCTAGCACTTGCTGTACTTCTTCATTTAAAAGATTCCTGTTCATCCAAAACGTCGTTAGTAGAGAGACGTTAACATAAAGCTTGCTTTGGTACATTGACATTTCTATAATCCAAATTAGATCTGTACCTACTGGTACTCTGTCACGCAGAACTGTTTTTTATGTCCTTGCACAGTTTATTTGGTACTTCCTTAGCAATCGGTGTACCTTGTCATGTAAAGAAAATTGCAACTGCTATACCCATCAGAAACGAATTCCCATTGAATTCAGCTACTAGCTGCCAATGGTCGATTTTAGTGTGATGCCTACCAGAATATCTAATCGAAATGTTGTAGAAAATCCCTGCTTCACAGTTGACAACACTTCTATTAGCTCGCGAAAACGTGTGTTTCCTACCTTAAACGTGAGCTATTTTGTCCCAAATGAATTTAGCCTGCTACCTGCTATTATAACCACAACGTGTATTTTGGAGTTGCCAGTCTCCTTTTGTCCATGATGTATAGACTCACAACCGTTATATGAGCCCTAGTATTCACTAGAAATTTGTATTTCTTATGCAGCCAAGTTATCAAGCAACAGTCCGTCTCTGCCTACGTTTTTACAGTGGTGTGGTCCACAAGAACACTTCCCGAACATTCCTATTCGTGTTTAACTTTTTCCATTTCCCATTGTAATTGTCTCGCTTCCTATGTTCACGATTTTGAGCTTTATGCCCAAAGTATTGGCAATTATACCTTTGTGTTTGGTGACATTGTGCCTTCAAATGTCCCCACAGTAACATTCCTTCAGTTTTTTTCTTTTTTTTTCAGTCACCAGTCTTCTGCCCAGTTTGATGTGCCCACCGCAAATTCCTCTCCTGTGCCAAACTTTTCATCTCAGATTAACAACTGCAAGCTACATCCTCAATTATTTGCTGGATGTATTCGAATCTTTGTTTTCCTCTACAGTTTTTACCCTCTACATCTCGCTCTTGCAGCATGAAAGTTATATCCTGATGTTTTAACAAATGTCGTATCATCCTATCCTTTTTCCTCGTCAGTTATTCTCATACATTCCTTTCCTCACCGATTCTACGGGTATCCTCCTCATTATCTTATCAGGCCTCCAATTTTCAACATTCTTCTGTAGCACCACGTGTCAACTGTTTCTCTTCATTTCGTTCTGCTCTTCCCACAGTTCATGCTTCACTACCATACAAGGCCGTGCTCCAAACGTACATTTCTCAAATTAAGGCCTGTATTTGATACTAGTCGAGTTCTCTTGGCCAGGAATGCCCTTTCTGCCCGTGCTGGTCTCCTTTTTAAAGCCTTCTTATTCTGTCCGTCGTAGATTAATTTGCTGCATAAGTAGCAGAATTCCTTAATTTCATCTACTTCGTGGTCCTCAATTCTGTTTTCATCTTTCTTCGATTTACTCTCAGTTCATATTCTGTACTCATTAGACTCTTCATTTCTTTCAAACATTTCCTTACCAGACGTAAATATCTTTCACTCACTATGCGATTTTGTTGCACTATCTAATGCTTCTAAATGTGTGGCAACGTTACGTGCTCCGGCTAAATCCTCAGGCTTTTCCACAAGCATTGAAAACTCTGTGGAACCATTCTCAGGAAAAGTCTAATGGTCGATTCTCTGCCCCTTTGAGAACTACCCTATCCACACCTGGCTTCTGTGTTATCAAAAATCAGCGCAAAATGTTGGATTGTATTCAAATCCAAAAAGTAATAGTCGTTTACCCAAATCTTTCCCAATATTATAGGCAACTCTTCTATTGGAACGTTCATTTTATTGCCTCCTAATTATAGTTCATTGGGTGTAGCCACCGGATTTTTCTGTTTCCTCAAAATACTTTCCAGTGCTTTCCTGCCGATTTTTTCTAATATCCCTCTCGCCCTCACATTGGCATTCCCAAGTAAGAGAAATGGTAGCTTTGTCTTAACACCGTGTTTCACGTTGATAACAGTTAAATGTGCCACATGTCTCCTTCTGTAACATTACTTTTAGCACCCATTATCACTCCTGACAGTCCACTTGATCACACATTTTAACTGACGTAATATCGGAAAACGGTTCTGTAACAGGTGCAGACATATTTAAATCCTTCGTGCTAAGAGACAAACCATTTCCGGTGTTATTTATGTTGCCAAAGTCAGTACAAGATTTACCATGCTCTCCAAGAATAAGCACCAACCAAAGCATTCATCAGCTGGCTTCGTCTTCTGTCCTAATAGCTTAGCACTTTGGTGAAATCCGTGATCGCACTTTCCACAACCACAGAAGACTGATCGATTGTTGCTGTCAAGCATCTTTTTATGCTCTAAAGATACCGGATGGCTGTTCTCTGGCGCGTTCCCAACGCACAGTATACGTTATTCGTTAACTGATACTATATGGAAGTGACTGGCACAAAGTACAAAGGACTACTTTGTAAATACTGTTTGTTGATGTCTAATAAACAATATCGTACGGAGTGAGCCATAGGATCCATTCTGATCTCAGCTATGAGCGTATTGTGACATAAACTAGTAGGCGTCCATTCACTACTTAAACTGCTATTTTTATACACAGGACTAAAGGGGGACAAAAAAAAGCACTGACATGCATTTCATCCACTTACCTCGAGTTTTTTTGTTACTGGTGTGATGTGATTTGTAAGATACTCTTCATTTGGGTTCCTAATGCTGCGGTATTCTCTCCCAATACACATGAGCTATAAGTGAAATTGCGGCGACACTTAACCGACGCTAGCATCATGAAATCGTGAGAGATGCTTGCGTGTACGTGCCGGAACTCTGCCTGTCTGCTTCGTGAAATACCACACAACGATTCGGCGTTGATGTTTCTACGGAATAACTTGTACTCAGGTTCAACTTTAAACTGGATGTTATTAAAACTACATAAAGCAAAAAGAAACAAGGAGTTGTTTTCCGTGTGTGTAAATGTATATGCAGAACTTAATGAGGATTTTATACAAGAATATTTTTTTCGTATGCTCTACCGCGCCGAAAGTCCTAAAAACAGTCTTCTACTTACGATGATTTAGGCGTATGGGAAGTGGACATATGAGTGACTTCGAGAACTAGTCGAAATTAGGTAGCGGAAAATACAGTAACCCTCGTTTCTTACTTGTATCAACATACTAAAATGCTGATGATGATAAGTAAGTGTTGATGCTGACGTCAGGGAAATTCCTGTCGGAAATGACAGAGACCACCTACTAGCTACGCGGAAATCTTCAATTTAGACTTGTCACTGCAAGAATTAGTGCTAAGAATTTTTAATTCTTTAGCTGCCTTACTGAAAAAGAATGCTGGAGAATACTGTAGGTCTTTCTACAGAAGAGGGTAGGACGTGCGATCCAAATGCAGACTGGATTTCTACCTAGTACCATGTGAGTGAAAGCTGCTAATTCTTGAGACCAAGCTCATGGTTTTAAAAACAAACAACATGAAAGGAAACAGATATGAGGAACATGTACTGAGACTCCTCAACACAGGTCGACAAAATGTTGATAAACTTACACCAAGCATTGTTTGAGATGCCTTTTTCTGAGTCAAAAAATGTCAGTTGAGTTTTTGCAGTATATAATCGTCTACGTCATAAGCGAATGAATTCAACCACAGTAAAGCAATTTTCATGTTGGACTCTACTTACTGCAAATACTGTTTTAATAGTAGTATTCGGTTTTTGAATAAGATCTTGAATGCGGGCTTTTCCTTACACCTTACCATCTATCTGACTCACTAATCATATGCCCATTCTGTGGTATCAGAACACCAGTTTTAATTGAGCAGTGTGTTAGAATCTGTAAAAACTGACTTACTGTGATTTAAGATCAATCGATTTTATATGAACCATCAGCTTATTGTTTAAACTGCATTATTTGATATATTGCCTTCGGTATCAGACCAGTGTCGTCAGCGAACAGAAACAAACATTTTAAGGAAAGTAAAAGAATACGAAACACCACGGAGGAAGTATCTGAATGGGACGGAAATCGATAGATATGTATATTGAGAGGTTTTACGTATTGAATGAAAACTGTAGAGAATGCATTTCCTTTCCTGTATTATAGTGAACTTTGTACACTTACAATTCTGTCGATTGATAGCCGGCGACGACAATGAATTGACCTCCTTTTGCAAAAACAAGATATTTCTATTCTTCACATCCAGAAAATTTGCATGCATAAATGTTTGGCAACTCTTAGACACACTTTACTCGGTTTTATCACTAAAATTGCAATTTTCATTAAATGTAACAATACGTTCTGAGCGAGAGCTAGCAGCACGTCCTCTTTCCATGAGATACAGATTAACAGTACTTACTTTTAACAAATCAACTGCCTTTTCACAACTACTACCTTTCAGGGAATTGCGCACTAAAGGGTTTCTTGCTGTCCATCTGCGCTTCACATGGTATTTACATACATTACTGAGTTCCTAAGAATAAAATTAGGCACAAATTAGTTAAAAAAAGGGCAGTGAGGCTCACACAACATTACAATATATACCGGCTAATAAACGATTAGAATTTCAGAAAAATTGGATGATTTTTTTCACGAGAGAAAGTTTCATAAATTGAGCAAGTCAATAATGCGTTAGTCCACCGCTGACAAGCAAGCAGTTATTCGGCTTGCACTGACTGATAGTGTTGCTGGATATCTTTCAGAGGGATAACGTGCCAGTCTTGCTGAAATGTAATCCAAAGAAGGGCAACCAAATTGGCGTAGAATATCGTCGATGTACCGTACCTTGAAAAGAAGTGGCACCCCAGACAGTTGCACCTGGTTGTCGGGACATGTGGTGGGCGACAGTCAGGTTGGTATCCCACCTCTGTCTGGGGTGTCTGCAGACACGTCTTCGACCTAGAATCTCATTGAGTGGAATTGAATTGTCGTCAGTGAAGCGCCCCAGTTCGAACTGAGCCCATAAGACAAACAAATAAATGTCTGGAGACACCCCCTCCTTCCACCAACAGCAATGGGATACCAACATGTCGCCTACAACATGCCCAGACAACGAGGAGTGATGGTCCGTGGTGCCATTTCTTTTCGTAGCAGGATCCCTTTGTTTGCCATGTGCAGGCGAGTGTTCGAGTGTCTCACACCTGAGCCTCCCAGTTGAGGCTGGCCTCCCACATCGACCAGCATCTTGTGTCGAATCACGACCAGCACTGGACTTGGCACACCGGTCCCTAGCGATGGTTTTCGACAGGTGTGCTATCCCATATACATACTTCATTTTCCGATGAAATGTAAACCGGTGTTTGTACTTCGGCAGCACTTTGGTCCTGTTTCGATGCGTTTGGTAATAACGTTGCCACAGTTCACCGTTTCCGCATTTACCGCACGAATGCCACACTAATCCCTTGCCTTAATGTCGGTGCTTGTATAGCCGCATCGGACTCGTGGTACGTTGGATATACGTCGCACCAACGCCCTCAAACAGCAACTTTTGATCGGCCCTAATGCAGTTTTTACAATGTTGTATTCACTGATATATATTCCATATGTCAAGACGTTACATTATTTGTGAGATTCTGTTTATGGTCTCATAAATACTGGGAATCAATGGACATATGACACTGAATGCCATGTTAGTATTAAATAACCGAACTCCTTTTTCCCCCATGTTAAATTAAGTTTCACTTACAAATACTACCTTGCATTTATAATGTGTAAATGCAGACTGAAACGACGAATCAAAATTTTGACCAAGGTCGGAATTCGAACTTGCGTTTGTAAAATCAACTTCACTTTCCATCAGTTGTTAAACGTATCACCACTTGCAAAACTTTGTTTCGTTTTTAGTTAATGTAAGTATTACTGTGTGACAAAAAATGTAATGCTTACCTGTGGTAAACACTCAACATGACACTATTTTTATATCTCCTGTGTGAGTACTATATGCGTAAGTTGTATGTCATTTTATCTAAGTTTTTGACATTCAGTTGTCACCTGAAAGCAGCCTAAGGAGCCGAACGTCAGTTCGTAATCAAATATATATAATTTTGCAGAACATTAGGATATGTTTCCTATTTAATATTTTTATATTTTTGTCGGCATAAAAAATTTTACACACGTTTCTGAAAACTTTTAATTATTGTTGGTAAATCGTTGTAATCTAATGCGAATGCTATTTCTAAATTTTTTTAGTTTTACATTCTTGCTTAGGCAATATTCCTTGTTTCAGAAGTCGTTAGTATCTTACTAATTTGCACTTTGTCAAGTACGAAGCACAGCGAATTACAAGCACAAATCTAGCTAATTTTGATAGTGAATGCTGTCTCATTTCTTTGTCTACATATATGTTAATGCATTTATTGTATTTCAGCAAGTCTCCTATTTCAGTCTGCTAAAAAATGTTACTATTTTTGGACTGTACTGTCATTTCGTTGTTGGCATCCAGATTTTATTGACTGCGATACGATTGAAACTGTGTGAATATGAAATTGACAATTCTGTATAGAGGTGCAATTTAGATTATATGGGTCTGTACTAGAATACTGTGCAATATAGCACTGAAATAGCAATAGACAAATTCAGGTATGACAGTTATCTGAGAATTGTTAACCAAAATTCCAGAAATACAAATAATTGTACCTAGAGGTATTTATTTCAGGATCATCCAATTTATAAATCACAATGAAGTCTATGAATTTTAAATAATTTGGGCTTGATTTTCTGCCAGTTTAAAAGCAATGTTTCAGAAAAAGTGATGGAATAGAATGTAACGTGATTTTAATGTGCAGCAAGAGAAATTTAAATTAGTCAGCTTGAGTAACGACAAAAAGTGTTATTATGCCACCTACAATAGATCTAAATAAGGTCAAGATAGTAAATGAAACATTTCTTGAATAATTATTACAATATTGTCTTGATCGCAATGCAGTCCAACAGTTGTTCCTAATGGCTTGCACGGCATACAACAGTATTTAAATTTGTAATAAGTTGTACAGATTGTTGTGTCTCCTTCACGTTATGCTTTACATTACTAATCAGAAACAGACAGCATTTATAATTCGTAAGAGAGCTGACTGAATCCGGGTAGAGATATTCAGGTTGTAGTGGCTATAAGTGCAGATATTTCTATTGGCGACTGAGAACTGTTTACAACATTACACAGGTATTCAAGTAAATTGCAAATTGACACTTATACCTACTAAAAGTAGTGTATTTTTAGGTTGGGTAGTACTTCCAAGTGAATGTGGCAAGAGCAAGACATAACGATTATTTTTCCCCAGGGCAGCAGGTCAGACATTGAAGTGCAGACGTGAGGATGCAAAACGGTCAGTCTATACTGACAGGCATAGTACAACCGTGAGGAAAACATGAGGTAATACATTATGCGACGTGCTTGTGGGAAGACTGCTCGACATAGAGACAAATAACTCAATGATGTATGTGCATATTATGGTACGACAGATAAAAGTATGTTCAGTTCTACCCGTTACACCTTGTATTGTGAAAAACAGTAACAATAAAATGATTGAGATAACCTGTCTGAACAAGATGGTTTGCAAGTCAAGCTGAACACGGTTCAAACAGAATTAATTTATATTTGTTTAGCCTTCATTGGCATACTTATTTGGTATATACAAGAAATAAGTTGAATTAAGATTTATTATCATACCTATTACCTTCTTTCATTTATCGATAACCTTCAAGAAGTCTGGTGCTACGGGTTGGAAAGGAAAGTAAAAACCAAATAATGGCAGAAGTTATTTAGATTCATTCGCAG
Source organism: Schistocerca americana (assembly GCF_021461395.2). Classification (NCBI taxonomy): domain Eukaryota; kingdom Metazoa; phylum Arthropoda; class Insecta; order Orthoptera; family Acrididae; genus Schistocerca; species Schistocerca americana. The sequence goes on along the minus strand of NC_060122.1, from coordinate 393,494,222 downwards.
CTTGTGAAACCCTATCTACTAGGAAGAAAATACAGAACTGGTTCAATTCTTTAAATGAGTGTTCAACTTCGCACGGCATGAACTAAAAGTAATACATGTGTCAATAACGGAAAGATTAATCAACTAAAATAATTTAAAAGTATTTCTCTCTTCAATGTTGTATTGAACTTGTAGCGATAATTACATTGTAGTTTCATCCATAAAAGGAAATAGAAGGCATTTCGTATGAAAATATCCATATCTTGTTCTCTCTTACGTCCAATTCGTGTACCCAGCTATCTCATTATATATCCCCTTCCTCTGTGTCCTGTGCGTTCTCTCCCACCAGAACAACAACCGTTTCTCAACTTCCAACTACGACTTTATTTAGCTTGGGTTACCCGTACTGCCAACAGTTTGGCACAAATATTAAATCAGCTATACTGAGAACTAACAATATCAATAGACTGAACAATTATTTTAAGTTATTGTACAGTTTCGACGTAAGTTCAATACTTACAGCTAACTCTACTTATGAGTTATAGACAAAATAAAAAGATAATTTAACAGAGATTGCGAAGTATACATCTGGAGTTAGAGTGGTCATGGAACCACACGTAGAGCATAATTTTCATATACGCACGTTACATTATCGTAGAAAACAAAAAAGGGCTTTATGTATTTGAGGATCATCATGAGATAGAAAAACAGTTGTTGGAACACCATCTTCAATTTCACCAGGTTTCACAGCAAAAATTTGCCGTTGTTCGAAGGAAATGAAGGAAAACAGCGAGTGGTTGGCATCTTCTCCTTCTTAGTTCTCATATCATTCTCAAAGATCTTTTTTACAACTGAAATAAATCCTACGTGGGAGCAGGCTTGCGCTGCAGTGGCCACAGTCGTTTAAATTATTCATGGAATGTGACCGCTCTGTTAGTGTGTAAAATTCTCCGACGTTTTGGTCACTGTGGCAAATTCAACGTTAGAGAATTTTCACACTGACAATCCAGTCACATCCCTGAAAAATTCTGTTTATTTCAAGAAGCCCTATTAATAAAAGTGCGGCTTTGTAATTGAACCGAAATATTCGCTTCCCAGTAGTCCCATTTTACTGAAAAAAAAAGTGTTTCAATCTTCCTCTGTTACCATTGCCAAGGTCGGCGTTACCATATGCTCAAAATATCTTGCCCTTCGTTCCATTCCCTCACCCTCCCCGCCCCCCCCCCCCCACTCTCGGTCCCCATCCCCTTCCTCTTCTACCAGGCGAGACGGCACTCGAGTATTGAACATTGTCAACAGAACCACCGGCAGGTTCATGTTCTTAGATAAAACCGTTGTGCACAGCAGATGGCGTGTAGCCTTGAGGAACATGAAATCGATAAAACGTTCTGAATCATGACAGTTACAGTGGGCATGGAGTAATAGACGGGCACAATAAGATGCCAGAAGGAATAGGTATGGCTACAACATGCTTCAGTAGACCCTGACTCCATTTCACGAACATATTTCGTCCTCAAAGAATCTGTCATTTTAATGAGATAATTAATCATGTGGCCGCTCTAGCGAACGGAATGGTCCACCTATTTACTAGAACCAAATTTCATAACGCCGCCGTCAGACTCTCGCTGGGCATGTATTCCGCAGAGTTTCCCGTTCCCTTGGAAACTTCAAGGCACGCAAAACGATTTACGGAATAAATAGAACGATACACCTACAAAGTTTTTCAACAACTGTTTGAAGAGACCTGTAACCTCATTCACAACTTGTGAATTGTCGTCTAATTAGGTGCCGAAAACCTATTTAATCGTCTTAAGCCTGCTAATCTTGTCCACCACTGAGCAACATAATGGCAAAAACCCAAACTTCTAGTTTCGTTCATTGTTTTTTTTTTCCTTGTATCTGTGATCAGATTTGGTCATCGAAATATGGCGGAAATAGTACTCATTTTCCACGGAAAATTTATTAGAAACTACATGACGCAATTGGAAAAGAAAAACATAGCAGTTATTCTACTTTCACAACTCACTGTTTAAAAATTCTGCGTCTACGCACGATTTCATTTCTCGAAACCCGTTTTCCCATGAAGCATCTATCCATATGTTATTTAAACTGTTCTGTATACAAAACTGGAAGCGTCTTTACTGTCGCTTACGGCTGTTCATCCCGTGATTGTTTCTAGTTAACTGCTATAGCCTTATAAAAGTTCTTTGGCAATTGGCTATTCGATGACTGTTAGCAGTTACCAGTCACAACCAAGAATGAAATCTGGTGCCAAACTTGATAAAATTGTAGAACCAGTTTGGGAAATTTCAGTTATCGTTTACTTTACCAGAAACTGAAGTTCTTATTTAGCCGATAAAATTGCAGAACCAATTTTGGAAATTTTTTAGATATCCTTTATTTTACCAGAAACTGAAGCTCTCAGTTAGCCGATAATTTGCACATGCAGGTTTCGATCTTCGTAGTTGCAAAGTAAATAACTGAGTTTATAATTCCTTCGTATGAACACTGAAGCGTATGAAAGCTAGTGTATGTGTAGTGCTAAGCACAAGTGACGGTTCCGTGCAAGATCATCTTTGGTTCAGCCAATGATCTATGTTTATTCTTTCCTTTTTCTGATTTATTACTTTGTTGTTTTGTTCGCTCTGAGAGTTGAGTGTCATTTTGTGTTAAGTGTTATTTCGATGCTAATATAGTAAGTTTTCCTAATCCACAACAGCACCAAATATTCACTTGTTTATGGCAACAAAAATTTAGTTTTTGCAAGAGAAACCGTAATTTGATTACGACTATGTTGAAATTCTTTATTACTTTTTTATATTTCTTATGGCAGACTAAGATCTAAAAGTTCCAAATTAAGAACCCAAAAGACAAAACAATTTACCAGTCACAAATTTTGAAGAAAAATTTAAAATCACAAATTGAATAAAATCAGATAATTCAAACCACCAATTATTTTCAAAAATAACTTTGATACAGTACTACACATTCACAGAGTTACATCGATATATAGTATACAGTTAACAGCCTCAGTCTTAGCTTACCGTATATCGCTCCATTTTCCAGAGTATTTTCTGTTGGAGCACTATCGAGCAATGTGGGACACTGTGTACTCCGCTGCTACGTAGTCGAAATCAGGGCTACCGAAGATGCCTTGCCTGTTTTCTTCTTCTTCTTTTTTTTTTAAATTCTACTGGAGAGTTAAACTGACAATGAACTGAAGAGCTTCAGTTCACAAGACAGTTGAAGTTTCGGGAATAAGTGTCTTGGCTTCGGATTTTTGCGACCGTGAATCCTTAAAACATTTCAAGTGTGATAATTTATTTCGCACTGGGCAATCGGTTTTCAATTCGTTGTTATCTCTGTTAGATGACCCCAATGGTGGCTGTAAAAACTTCGCCCAAAACGATTATTACGGTTAATAGAACACTATTCCACTTGGTAATCTGTTAATAACATAAGAGAGAGGTTAATGTTAAGAAATGTCAAGAAATGATAAAACGGAAGTCAACACTAGTATAACATAAATAATTATTAGCACCAGTACACTTACATAGATGCACACATTTTAACACACGAAGGGCAGAAGCCGGAAAAGTGAAGACGGAAGTGACAGCAGAAGAATGTCACACAAAAGATGAGTATTAATGTTATAAACTCAAAAAGAGTTTTACTGATACCAATTCTATGATTTTACTTTTTAAGCCCGTAACTTCTTTTCTTGTTACAGATAACATATTCTGTAGTCAGACTGTTATATCGGTTAAAATAATCAACTTAAACAAGGAAGTAAAGAAAAATACTGTTGTTTTCCTTTAGTACTTATTCAGCTTGACACATTTCTCAAAAACACTATCTGCTCAAATCGAACCAAATTTGAAAAGTACCTAAGCTAAAATATTTTCTTCAATGTGCATTGCTTGTATGACAGTAGTACTGTTTCTTCAGAAGAAATACACAGATAAGTATGTGACGTAAACACAGGCGTTTACAATTAATAATATCTAAATATTTGTCACACCTCTTATTTAATTACTACAATTATAGTGCATTTTGATGACCGTGATGTAACTAATTTCTGTACCAAGTTTCATCGACATAGATGTATTAGTTTCAAAGAAAATTGTACCAAAAGCTAAAAGATTCATACTTTCAGAAATATGCGTTTAAAGCGTTCGATACGACCTGTTCAAACTCCATTCAAAGTTAAAACTCGGGAGATCTATACCTAACGTTGATGCAGGTTTCTGTATCCTCCAGCTTAAGTTTGAAAGCCCTCTTTTAATTCTGATCTCTTTTGTTATTTGAAGGGTGCATTTCTCGGCCTCTCAGACCCTCAGCTAGTCAAATGACAGGAGCGCATTCTTCACGTGCAACTCAGTATCTATGCCCATATCACTGAAAACTTACAGCTTGTTGACTGACTCATTATTGAACCACAACATACGTTCATGGAACTTGTTTTTAGGGTTTCAAGTCCCACACATACTGTTTTAGGCAAGCGTTCCCACACACAATCATTGAAACTTTCGTTGGGATTTTGACTTACCATGGATGTATTTAAGAAGCAAGTTTTTCCTAGCTAAGTCGTTGCAGAAAGGTTTTATAAGAGCTTCTATTGACACTAGAGGTGATGGTGGTGTCTGCATATAACACCAGTTATACTAAACTAAACTCCATCCGAATAGGCCTTGGAAGGCCCAACAGTACCGACCGGCCGCCGTGTCATCCTCAGCCCACTGGCGTCACTGAATGCAGATATGGAAGGGCATGTGGCCAGCACACCGCTCACCCGGCCGTTTGTCAGTTTACGAGACCGCAGCCGCTACTTCTCAATCAAGTAACTCCTCAGTTTGCCTCACAAGGGCTGAGTGCACCCTGCGCTCGGCAGACTGGATGGTCATCCTTCCAAGTGCTAGCCCAGCCAGACAGCGCTTTATTTCCGGTGATGGGACGGGAACCGCTATTGCTACTGCGTCAAGGCCCTTGGCCTCAGTTATACTAGCTGTCTGATACTTACACCATGGATCGGGGCGCTTTTGACAGAGAGAAAGGCCGTGATTCCCATCTGTAGAAATCCTGTGAAAGAAGCTGATCAACGCAGATTTTCGCATTTCTCCTAAACTGTTTGCATTGCTCCGTATTATTCTGCTTATAATTAACATCGGTTCGGATATAATACAACTATAAACAAAATAAGATTATTCCATTAAGTTTCGGGTGTGCAGCCGCAAGAAATCTCCTTCTTCTTCTAATATTTCGGCTGTATAACGTTCAGCCATCTTTAGAGTGAGCCGCAAGGCTGCCGCTCCAGTGCTCGCTTCGTCCCTTTATACTGTTGTACCGCGCGACTGCGCATGCGGCCACAGATGCAAATGCGCCAGAGACGTTGATCGGCGGCAGAGACGTGCATAGTGCGCGAGTTGTATCTATGACTCCGCAGTTGATGTTTGTTGGCATATCGATATATCATTGTGAGCTGCACTGTGACGACGTATTTGCGAGTTTATTACAGCAAGTGCCGGATTCCATGATTTATCAAGATTGAAACCACTGTCTCTATTAATGAAGTTCGGCGTCAAGCGAATTTCAATTGCCTCCTTTACTATCGAGTCCCAAAAGCACGATGTAGTTGCCTAAATTTCCACGTTGTCATGCAACATACTGTGACCATTATCAATACAATGCTCTGCCACTGCCGACTTGTTAGGTTGTAAAAGTCGTGTGTACCTCTGGTGTTCTGTACATCTTTGTTGGACAGTACGAGTTGTTTGTCCGATGTAAGAAAGGCCACATTCACATGGAATTTTGTAAACTCCAGATTTTCGGAGCAGCAAATCATCTTTGACGGAGCCCACAAGTGCAGTTGTCTGAGGTGGAGGACGAAAAACCTCTTTTACTTTGTGTCTGCCGAGAATGCGTCCTATTTTTGATGAGAGGCTACCCAAATATGGCAGGAAGGCCATCGATTTAAAGGTTTCTTCATCTTCTTCTGCTTTCTTTGTGGCCTCTTTCGGTTTCATTTTCAGTACCCTCTGTATTTGTTGTGGAGAGTACCCATTGTCTTCAAACACTCTTTGTAAGTGGGAAAGTTCATCTAGCAGACTGCTTTCGTCAGAAATAATATGCACTCTGTGAGTCAAAGTTCGGAGAACACTCATTGTCTGGGCAGGACGATGGCAGCTATTTGCACGTAAATACAGATCGGTGTGTGTCGGCTTCCTATACACCTCATGTCCCAAAGTGCCATCCTCTCTGCAGCTCACAATGCTATATCGATATGCCAACAAACATCAACTGCGGAGTCGTAGCTACAACTCGCGCACTATGCACGTCTCTGCCACCGACCAACGTCTCTGGCGCATTTGCATCTGTGGCCTCATGCGCAGTCGTGCGGTAAAACAGTATAAAGGGACGAAGCGAACACTGGAGCGGCAGTCTTGCGGCTCACTCTGAAGATGGTTGAACGTTATACAGCCGAAATATTAGAAGAAGAAGGAGATTTCTTGCGGCTGCACACCCGAAACTTAATGGAACAGTCTTTGCTCCACCAAAACCTGAAGATGAACAAAATAAGATTACTTTTTGGAATCAGGAGTTTTCTTCAAATCGCTACTACGAGTAAAACGTAAGCAGAATGTTGAACTGATGTTCAACTGTTGCACACACTCTTTTAGCATCTGGGTGGCCAATTCGAAAAGCAGTAGCCAAATAACACATACAGACGGAGAAATTTTGCTGCAACCGGCATAAATACGGATGCATTGACGACTGACAAAAGGAGGCGTGGCGTTCATTAGAAAATGCTCTCTTTTTCCTTTCGGTATGTACCAGACATACATAAACCATACATATTCTTGTTCAGGAAGTAGTGGAATATAATATAGCACATTAAAAACATTTTTTTTGCGCATTTTCACCACCTGGTTAGGTTAAGGCCGTCTCTTATTTCGGACCGGAAGAACAATTTCTAAAAAAAAGAAATATCACAAAACAAATTGCTTCAGTAATAATAACAGTAAACGATGATAATATTCTTCTCGGGTATGCAGCCGGATCATAACGTCTTCATGACACAATATTTCCGCGGTCCATCTGGCCGCCATCTTCAGGTGAGAGTGCTGGTGCACGAACTCGCCGGAACTGACTTCCTAGCGCAAGCTGCGGCCCCTATATAGGCCGCAGAAGACCCACAACGCGTGCGCGAGAAGGTGCCATAACTGCCCTCTAGCGCAATAAACAAACCGCGCCGCCAGTGGTGGAAATAGGCGAAATCGAGATATCGCTGTCAAAAATTTAAAAAAATTTTATTCCGACTATCGAAACACAGACCGTTGTTTTTTGATGTCAGATAACACCGGGTCCCAAGTCTTACTCAAAAGATAGCCGTTGTCTCTATTAATAAGATTGTCAGATAAACGAATCTCTATGGATTCTTTCAAAACACAGTCCCAGTAGCCAGATGCAGGGGCAACCATTTGTGTTTTGTCATAGAGCGTTCTGTGTCCCTCGGTGAGACAATGCTCCGCCACTGCAGATTTCTCAGGTTGAAGCAGCCGTGTGTGCCGCTGATGCTCAACACATCGGTCCTGAATGGTCCGGATTGTCTGCCGAATATAAGCCTTCCCACAGTGGCAAGGGATCTTGTACACACCGGGCTTCCTCAAACCCAAGTCATCCTTTACGGAGCCAAGGAGCGCTCTAATCTTGGCTGGCGGACGAAAAATACTTTTGATATGGTATCTTTTCAGAATTCTTCCTATCTTCGAGGAAATGTTCCCAGCAAAAGGCAGAAAAGCCACCGATTTGCAGGTATCTTCTGGTGGTTCAGGCGAAGGTCCATACTGGAACGCACGATGGATCTGTTTATCTGTATAGCCATTCTGCTTGAACACAACCTTAAGATGGTCCAATTCTTGTGTCAAGCTTTCTCCATCTGAAATGGCATAAGCACTTGTCGCCAACGTCCGCAGGACCCCCGTACGCTGGAACGATGGATGACAGCTAGAAGCATGCAGGGAACGGTCCGTGTGCGTAGGCTTTCGATAAACACTGTGTCCCAGTGTCCCATCATCCTTTCTGTACATCAGAACATCCAGAAACGGAAGCTTCCCATCACTTTCCACCTCCATGGTAAACTTGATGCTAGGATGCAGGGAATTAAAGTGATCTAGGAGGCGGTCAAGAGCTTCTCTCCCATGAGGCCACACCATAAACGTATCGTCAACGTACCTCCAGAAACGAGTTGGTTTTAAGGACGCCGTCTTCAGAGCCATGTCCTCAAAATCTTCCATAAAAAGATTGGTGACTATTGGGGACAATGGGCTCCCCATAGCCACTCCGTCAGTCTGTTCAAAATATTTGTCATTAAATATAAAGTACGACGACGTCAGCACGTGCCGACAAAGCCTGGTTGTTTCCTCATCCAGTTTCTCACCAATTAATTGCAAGGATTCTTCCAGAGGAACCCGGGTAAAAAGCGACACGACATCAAAGCTCACAAATAAATTCGATGGACTAAGAGACAAGGACTTCAATCTCTGAATAAACACCATAGAATTGGAAATGTGATGTTCGCATTTACCGACGTGAGGGCCAAGAACAGATGCTAAATACTTGGCTAGATTGTAGGTAGGAGCACCCAAATTACTCACGATCGGACGAAGCGGGACCCCTTTCTTATGAATCTTGGGTAGACCGTATAATCTCGGTGGCACGGCAGCACCAGGACGAAGTTTTTTAAGAACGTCGTCAGGTAAAGAACTCTTCTTCAGAGCGGCCTATATAGGGGCCGCAGCTTGCGCTAGGAAGTCAGTTCCGGCGAGTTCGTGCACCAGCACTCTCACCTGAAGATGGCGGCCAGATGGATCGCGGAAATATTGTGTCATGAAGACGTTATGATCCGGCTGCATACCCGAGAAGAATATTATCAATTATTACGCCGGGAAAGCCTTCGTAGCCACAACAGTAAACAATATTAAGATGAGGAGTATTGTTGATAGCCTTATTTCTGATGTGGGCTGTTTGAACCCTATTTACGCAACACCAAATCTTCCTGAACAGTTTGGGACGTAATGCTGGTGTAGTGGGATTTTCATATCCATTACAATCGAAAACTTCGTTAGACTTCCATGTCTCTTCTCATGTTTTCTGCAGGTGAAATAGTTGATGTGTCAGCAAGAAATCAACTTCCAACAGAGGTCTGCGGGACTTTAGACAGGATCGTGGAGCGCTGTCCAAAACGGGCCAATGGTGTCATACGGGATTGACCCCCCTACGGTTTGTATTTCGAAAGTCAACACAAAACACACTAGACACACTCACAAGGATGCCTAACTCTGGGCTGGAACAACCATAAGGGGTACACGGATCTTTCCTCTTTTTGTTTTTAACTTTTGTTTTCACTTTGGGCTATACGAACTCTGCGTATCTTCTGGTACGGTTTCCACTTACGTTTACAATCAAAATTTTCATTTACCTTCCACAATCAGCTGCCATATCTTCAGCATATCCTGGTTTGTGGTGATATGTTTCGGAAAAGGAACGGTTCGTAAATTATCTCTCGGGAAACGGTACATAACGCAAGATACCTTGGGCAGCCTCTTTCGTGCTGTGTTCCCCATGTTCTTATGTTGTGGTGCTTCACTTCTCCACTCGCATGGAGCTTAGCCTCAGCGCTGAACACTAAACGTGAATTTACAAAACTATACACACTGTTGCTTATCATCGTCGTGAAGGATGTGTAACAACTGAACCCCCCCATGTTTAAAAAAGACACTGCAAAACGCACCAGACAGACATGTAAGGAATGGCTAGCTGTCGGCTGGGACAACGAATAGACTTCCTTGTTCTTCTTGGGAAATTCGACTGAATGTGCTCTTCGTCCTGACCAAGCTCACTAGTTGACACCGAGCGAGGTGGCGCAGTGGTTAGACACTGGACTCGCATTCGGGAGGACGACGGTTCAATCCCGCGTCCGGCCATCCTGATTTAAGTTTTCCGTGATTTCCCTAAATCGCTCCAGGCAAATGCCGGGATGGTTCCTTTCAAAGGGTACGGCCGACTTCCTTCCCCGTCCTTCCCTAATCCGATGAGACCGATTACCTCGCCGTCTCGTCTCCTTCCCCGAAACAACCAACCAACCAACTAGTTGACTTGTGGATTTCCCCTTAAATAAACCACCAGAGTTGTGAAATGCTGGAGCTGTCGTATAATACTGTGATGCAGAGGAAACGCAGTGCTGTAATGAAGATGAAAATCACGCCGTCCTTTTGTAACAGAATAGTATTTATTACAAAGGAGAGCAATAAATGCATTTTATAGTTAAACTATCTGCATCTCAACACGAAGCGCATTGGTCGAATAATGACGAGCTAGTTCAGTTCAGGTGACAAACAAACCCCTCCTGGTAACCCCAAGAACCGGGCAACTTACAGCTGGGGCCAAGATAAAATTTTAGTTTCGATGCTTAAGTTAAAATCTACTTTAAGTTTCACTCATGTGGAAGATACATGTAGTGGGATGAATCTTTTTTAAACCGACTGTAGTTTATTCGAATACTAATGTAGTTAGTACAGAATGTTAATCATATTTAACGTATTCAGTTTTACGAGCCTACTAGGTTTCAAGTCGTAAGGAGAACATCAGTCTGGTAGGCTATGATGACGTTTGTACCTATTTCCAAATGTCCGACTGAAACTTGTCTCTCCCCCCTTCCCCCCCCCCCCCCCCCCCCCGCTTTCCTCACCATTCTAGCACCACACTACCCTCTGTGATCGGCGCGCCATGTAGGAGAGCGGAGAAGTCAGTGCAACAGCCAAATGACCACTGTTTGATCATTTCTGTTGTTATGCATCTATACAGGAGGAAACTCAGTGGAAAAGTGCGTGTTAGCGGGCAATTAAGCAGGCTTAACTGCAACTGGTATATGAGCCGTGCTGTGGCTCGCGTTGGTGCTGTCGGTAGGTTTCCGCCCTCTGTTGGAGGCCAGACGGTATCGTTTATTTGGCATGGTTGCGATTGTTTGTCTTCTTCTAGTGTTGACGGCGCCACTCGGTTTCGCAAGAGTTGCCTGTCCGCTAGTGCCAGCAGCGCTGTATCCACATGTAGTAGATGTACCGTGGTCTAGGGGTAGCGTCTTTGATTCATAATCAAAACGTCTTCGGTCCCGGGTTCGATCCCCGCCACTCTCTAAATTTTGATAAATAATCAGCATTGGCGGCCGAAGACTTCCGGCATAAGAAGTCACCTCATTCTGCCAACGGCCTTGTCAAAGAGGGCGGAGGAGCGGATAGAGGTTCAGGGCACTCTCTTGTCCTAGGGGTGGGAAATTGCCCCTAAAGGCGGAAGAATCAGCAATGATCAACGACATGAGGATGCAGAAGGCAATGGAAACCACTGCATTAAAGACACGTAACGTGTATCCACAGGACATGTGGCCTGTAATTGAAGAAATCTCATGATGATCTCTCCATTGGCAAAAGATTCCGGAATAGTCCCCCATTCGGATCTCCGGGAGGGGACTGCCAAAGGGGAGGTTACCATGAGAAAAAGATTGAATAATCAACGAAAGCATAACGTTCTACGAGTCGGGGCGGGGAATGTCAGAAGCTTGAACGTGGTAGGGAAACTAGAAAATCTGAAAAGGGAAATGCAAAGGCTCAATCTAGATATAGTAGGGGTCAGTGAAGTGAAGTGGAAGGAAGACAAGCATTTCTGGTCAGATGAGTATCGGGTAATATCAACAGCAGCAGAAAATGGTATAACAGGTGTAGGATTCGTTATGAATAGGAAGGTAGGGCAGAGGGTGTGTTACTGTGAACAGTTCAGTGACCGGGTTGTTCTAATCAGAATCGACAGCAGACCAACACCGACGTCGACGCCGACGTCGCAAGCTGAAGATGAACAGATAGAGAAAGTGTATGAGGAAACTGAAAGGGTAATGCATTATGTAAAGGGGGACGAAAATCTAATAGTCATGGGCTACTGGAATGCAGTTGTAGGGGAAGAAGTAGAAGAAAAGGTTACAGGAGAATATGGGCTTGGTACAAGGAATGAAAGAGGAGAAAGACTAATTGAGTTCTGTAACAAGTTTCAGCTAATAATGGCGAATACCCTGTTCAAGAATCACAAGACGAGGAGGTATACTTGGAAAAGGCCGGGAGATGCGGGAAGATTTCAATTAGATTACATCATGGTCAGACAGAGATTCCGAAATCAGACACTGGGTTGTAAGGCGTACCCAGGAGCAGATATAGACTCAGATCACAATATAGTAGTGATGAAGAGTAGGCTGAAGTTCAAGACATTAGTCAGGAAGAATCAATACGCAAAGAAGTGGGATACGGAAGTACTAAGGAATGACGAGATACGCTTGAAGATCTCTATCGCTATAGATACAGCAATAAGGAATAGCGCAGTAGGCAGTACCGTTGAAGAGGAATGGACATCTCTAAAAAGGGCCATCACAGAAGTAGGGGAAGGAAAACTTAGGTACAAAGAAGGTAGCTGCGAGGAAACCATGGGTAACAGAAGAAATACTTCAGTTGATTGATGAAAGGAGGAAGTACAAACATGTTTCGGGAAAATCAGGAATACAGAAAAACAAGTCGCTGAGGAATGAAATAAATAGGAAGAGCAGGGAACCTTAGACGAAATGGCTGCGGAAAAATGTGAAGACATCGAAAAAGATATGATTGTCGGAAGGACAGACTCAGTATACAGGAAAGTCAAATCAACCCTTGGTGACATTAAAAGCAACGGTGGTAACATTAAGAGTGCAACGGGAATTCCACTGTTAAATGAAGAGGAGAGAGCAGATAGGTGGAAAGAATACATTGAAAGCCTCTATGAGGGTGAAGATTTGTCTGATGTGATAGAAGAAGAAACAGGAGTCGATTTAGAAGAGATAGGGGATCCAGTATTAGAATCGGAATTTAAAAGAGCTTTGGAGGACTTACGGTCAAATATATGAGTCTGGCGACATACCATCTGACTTTCGGAAAAGCATCATCCACACAATTCCGAAGACGGCAAGAGCTGACAAGTGCAAGAATTATCGCACAATCAGCTTAACAGCTCCTGCTTCGAAGCTGCTTACAAGAATAATATACAGAAGAATGGAAAAGAAAATTGAGAATGCGCTAGGTGACGATCAGTTTGGCTTTAGGAAAAGTAAAGGGACGAGAGAGGCAATTCTGACGTTACGGCTAATAATGGAAGCAAGGCTAAAGAAAAATCAGGACACTTTCGTAGGACTTGTTGACCTGGAAAAAGTGTTCGACAATATAAAACGGTGCAAGCTGTTCGAGTTTCTGAAAAAAGTAGGGGTAAGCTATAGGGAGAGACGGGTCATATACAATATGTACAACAACCAAGAGGGAATAATAAGAGTGGACGATCAAGAACGAAGTGCTCGTATTAAGAAGGGTGTAAGAAAAGGCTGTAGCCTTTCGCCCCTACTCTTCAATCTGTACATCGAGGAAGCAATGATGGAAATAAAAGAAAGGTTCAGGAGTGGAATTAAAATACAAGGTGAAAGGATATCAATGATACGATTCGCTGATGACATTGCTATCCTGAGTGAAAGTGAAGAAGAATTAAATGATCTGCTGAACGGAATGAACAGTCTAATGAGTACACAGTATGGTTTGAGAGTAAATCGGAGAAAGACGAAGGTAATGAGAAGTAGTAGAAATGAGAACAGCGAGAAACTTAACATCAGGATTGATGGTCACGAAGTCAATGAAGTTAAGGAATTCTGCTACCTAGGCAGTAAAATAACCAATGACGGACGGAGCGAGGAGGACATCAAAAGCAGACTCGCTATGGCAAAAAAGGCATTTCTGGCCAAGAGAAGTCTACTAATATCAAATACCGGCCTTAATTTGAGGAAGAAATTTCTGAGGATGTACGTCTGGAGTACAGCATTGTATGGTAGTGAAACATGGACTGTGGGAAAACCGGAACAGTAGAGAATCGAAGCATTTGAGATGTGGTGCTATAGACGAATGTTGAAAATTAGGTGGACTGATAAGGTAAGGAATGGGGAGGTTCTACGCAGAATCGGAGAGGAAAGGAATATGTGGAAAACACTGATAAGGAGAAGGGACAGGATGATAGGACATCTGCTAAGACATGAGGGAATGACTTCCATGGTACTAGAGGGAGCTGTAGAGGGCAAAAACTGTAGAGGAAGACAGAGATTGGCATACGTCAAGCAAATAATTGAGGACTCGGGTTGCAAGTGCTACTCTGAGATGAAGAGGTTAGCACAGGAAAGGAATTCGTGGCGGGCCGCATCAAACCAGTCAGTAGACTGATGACTAAAAACAAAAGTAGATGTTGCCCTATCTTTGGGGCGACGTCGTTGTCTTTCCGGGTCGTGTGAGTGTGCCAGTTCGGTTGGGGACTCAGGAGGAGCCAGGTCCACACAGTGTGAAAACACGCCGGGACTGCTGGCGGCGTGAATGGACTGTCAGATGGAAGGGCTGTGGTCACAAGGGTGTACGACGTCGTCGTAAACTGGATCCAGCAAGCTTTAAGATGAGTGCATTTCAATACAAGTAGAGCAACCTCCACCATTGTGACATCTCGCGATTCTCCAGTGACTTGGGTTCGTGTTGCTGCTCGTAGTGTCGCCGAGGCGAAGAGCAGCGAGTGGAGTGCTTGGGGAAGGCGGATCTGATTAGCTTTACTCGACTTCGTATTACAGTTTACTGCGTTCAACTTGTTACAATTTGTTAAGTTCAACCAGCGGTAATTTTTCTTGCCTGGTGGCCGCTAACGCCCCAGTTACTTAACCTGGGAGTTAGCGTATGTAATGGCAGTGTACGTTTCCTCGCCTTACCGCTGCTGTCCGGTAAGGCGTGTAGTTTTGACAGCTTTCTTGATTGCAGGCCGGTTGGTGATTCTTCTACTCTGTTGGTAGTGATTCCTTTCTCGTTCCGGGTGCTCTAAACACAGTATTGTGGGGACGTAGTGCAGACCGCCGGTTCTGGCTTAGGCGTATTGTTCCATCGTTGCATTTGGTTTATCGTACATCAGGTAGCTTTAGCAAGATTGTCATTAGTCATTAGTTAGACTGCCACTAGTCTGAGTTACCATTTCGTGAAGTGAATGCAACTCTTGGATGCCTATCTCATCGCTCGCGAAAGTGTTTGTTGCCGGACCTTCTCAGACGTCGATTCCTGGAGCACCGAATGTGGCCCCTTAGTTCTTGTAAGACATGTGTGTTCTAAAAGGAGGCCTGATGGCCAGTAGTTCAGTGTAACGCTCCTTCAGTCCACGCATTCTGCGGGGATAATCTACCTCAGTACCCGTTAAGGAACTTATGTACTGGTACTTGTGTTTTATTATTATATTATTTATCACAATACCTTGTAATGCCTGCATTAAAAGCTATATATGTCTAGTTAATAGTTCTGATCGCCTTCTGGAACAAATCTAGCAGTGTAGTGTTCAGTGGAAGTTAAGGGTTGTGTTGCAAAGATTACCATCATCTTTTTTCACCCATTTGGTGATCAGTTGCTTGTTTTTTTTAACCAACCTTTGCTATTGTATTTGCTGTTTTGCAGCAAGTTTCTAAATTTTTATGTTATTGCCGTTCCTGGTGCGTAAGGCCTTCAGCCGTGATTGTGGTCATTAGCCTTAAAATTCTATTTTGTTACTTGTATTTTAGCAGTATGCCTTAAAACCTTATTTACTGCCATTCCTGGCGTCTGATGCCTTCTACTTTGTTTGTGACGACTTACCTTTAATATTTCAATACCTGTAAGTTGTAAATTGGAGCGAGTTTTAAACAGTTTTTAATTTATTGCCATTCCTGGCGTGTAAGGCCTTCTGACCACGTCACAGTGGCTTGCTTTTAAAACATTATCTGCTGCATCTGTGTTTAATGGCGAATTGCTAAATTGTAACTCACTGAAATCACTATTATTTACACAGTTGTTTGTTCCTTCATTAATAACGTGTGGTATTTTTATTTATGGTTGAGTCTGGAATTACTGGTTTAAAATAAATTGTGTGTAACTGTAAAAGGCAGCCAATAGTAACTGATTACGGACCCGTCCACAATCTTAACCGAATCCTGCCTTCCCTTGACCACCAGGTTTCAGTATACCTTATGACTGGATATTTGGCTGGCGAAGAAAGAGAACATAGTAGTCTTACTGAGCTCTTGTTATCTGTACATCCTCTACACTCCATGGATTAGGCAATGTTGCTTATTCCGGCTTCAAAACATATCTGACCATCGTTTGCTTGATCTTCCCGGATATGCTCTTCCCTTCTAAGTGCTCTGCCGATGAAACGCAGTCTTTGATTCGCCTTCGCCACGATATTTTCTATTTGATGGTTCAAATTGAAGTTGTCTGTGCTTGAAATCGCTAGGCACATAGATGAATCGACAAACTTCAAATTTGTGTGAGTTAGTGTCTAACAGATGTAAGGAAGAAAGTTTTGGGTTTAGCGTCCCGTCGAAAGCGCAGTAATTAAATAAGGTCGTGTGAACGACACACTTAAAGGATGTTTCTAGTGCTCATCTGAAGGACTACACATTTTTTATTGTTAAGTGTCAATCGCCATTTGCCAAGTGACAAGCAATATGTTGTAAGAGAAGCAAACTTGCTGGCCAGGGGGCACGATCTTCCCAAAATCGAAGTTATCATTAGCCTAGGACGATTATCTGGACACAGTCGTAAGATATCAGAGGCCGTCGGAAGAGTCGTTAGTTGTATTAGAACAGGCTGCTAAGGACGCGGGACTGATAATCAAAGAGTCTTACACTATTTATACTTAGATTGTGGAAGGTAACACGTGGAAAATAAGCCGAAGTCAATAACTGTATCTGGTTGTGTGTGCGTGAGAAGGTCGAGGAGTTTAAATATTAGGGATAAGCCACGACCAGAAACAATGGTACTATCATCAAACGGGGAAGTTCCACGGTACAGCGCCCAACAAATGCAACTTGCAATATCGATTGCCACGACCCTTACAGGTTTCTTTCAAAATTTGAGTGCGTATGATGCTAAATACTTTGTTGAGCACTTACGCGATTTCTGTTTAAGAGGTGATAAGGTTAATTTCCTTCCTGGTAACCTTGAAAAACAAATTCCATTCTCCAAATGAGTCACTGAAACACTATTCTTCCTCTGTTCACTACGTTTAGTGCATGCACCTCTTCAGAAGCATGCTGAGGCATGCATCCTAAGGCCTTGTACGTCGTTAGAGCTGACATGATGGAAAGTTTCAGCTTGTGACGAAGAAGGGGGTCTTTCCTTACGAATACCTGGATTCGAGGCAGACAATCAACGAAACCACATTGCCCGGCATAGCCTCATTCACCAGCAACCATAAAGGCAATGTGACAACAGATGCGGAGTATGGGCATGCGATGAATATCTGGCAGGAGTTCGGTACCCCAGTTTAGAGGAACATGCATCTGTTCGCGAATATTTTCGAAAAACTCTGGAGTGTAAGCGTAAGCACATACACTCTGGATCCAGTCTTTTATTACACCGCACAGAGCTTTCGTGGGACACAGGATTAAAAAGGAGAAGTTTCAGTATCGAACTAGTGAGCGATATTGACGTGCTGCTCCTTTTTTTTCACTCAGGATTCACGGGGGACATTGTTAGTATGAGCATAGGTGAATAATCCATGCATAAGAAAGGTGGAGTACAAGCCATCTGGCGATTTTGGTTATGTCCTATAGTTGGATGTAAACAACTTGTACGAGCAAGGTCAGGACATGTAGCCATCTCCAGTGACTGTGGTCTCCGATTGCTGTCTGATAAGGAAATCGCCAGACTGGGTAAGTACAAAGATGTGGCTGCGGTTTCTGGTGAAGGATATACCCTGGTGGCAGACGTGGCATATCCTTCTCATATGCATGATGTGTTTAGTAACGCCGGCCGAAGTGGCCGTGCGGTTAAAGGCGCTGCAGTCTGGAACCGCAAGACCGCTACGGTCGCAGGTTCGAATCCTGCCTCGGGCATGGATGTTTGTGATGTCCTTAGGTTAGTTAGGTTTAACTAGTTCTAAGTTCTAGGGGATTAATGACCTCAGCAGTTGAGTCCCATAGTGCTCAGAGCCATTTGAACCATTTTTTGTTTAGTAACTTGCCGCCATGTTGTAGCATGTATTTCCGCGCAGTTGTTCCGTCTCCAAGCTGTCGACGAAGCTGGGGATAAAAAGACATGTATCACGCTCTACAGAAACTTCCAGCAGTGCCTCAGTTTGCATATGCAGCTTACCAGAGTCATCAGCGGCATCTCCTTAAAACGGTCTGGTTTGTTAAAGGAGTATATAGATGTCTATACCAAAAAGAAGGTTTTTGCTACATCTGATTTTGAAAAGGATTGCTTTAAATTAATGTAAAATTCAGTTTTGAGGAAATCTATGAAAAACATGAGAAACCACGGCGAAATTGATTTAGTTTACCGTTGGGATGGGTATTAAGGCGCAAGGGATTACATCGCGAGTGCAGGTTTTAAGTGGGCCACTGTTTTCATACAACAGTTGGCCGTTCTGGAAATTGCTAAGGTTTCGGTCGAGATCACAAAACCAGTCTATGTCGGTAACTGTATGGTGGACATTTCCAAAGTCCACAGTTACCACTTAAACTAGGATTTTGAGAAACTAATATTCGTTGATCTAGAGTTATTTTACAGGGATGCAGACAGTTGTACCTATTTGGTGAAAGCCTTGGATCCATATGAAGTAATAAGGTACCACCCGAGTTCATTTGACATGTCTGAATATGCGCCTGATAATCCTTATGGCATTACACCACAAAACTAGAGGGTTATCAGCCGGATGAAAGACGAAGCGGATGGGTCACAGATTGTAGTGTTTGTGGGGATCGGAATGTACGCGTACCCAAATACAGACTCAGTACCTCTGTCAAAGACTGCGGGGAGTGTCTGCTCGATGACGTTGGTGGGGGCCCCGCCTCAACTGCTGCACTTAGTGTGCCAGGTTGTCTTTTGATAACAGGATCACGTGGTACACACTGTACCTCAGCTGAAAGTTGGTCTGGCACACCATGACGACAAATGGATCATCTATGAGGATGGGATTGACACCCTCCCGTTCTGACACTTGGTTGAAAATGAAAAAAAAAAAGTAGGTGTATTTATAGTTAAGGTCTGCATGCAATAGCTGAATCAACGGTTTGTCATAGGTGTTGTCATACGCATATGCATGCGTATGGGTAAACTATATATAAATGTATACCTTGTACATATCTGTGTAACTGTGTGTGTGTGTGTGTGTGTGTGTGTCTGTGAGTGGTTTCTTCTCCATCTGCTGCTAGTCACAGCTGTTAGTCTCGTTCTCCATTTATTGCATTCAAGAATGGTTGTTGTAAAACGAAAATTGCATTGTTTAAAAAATGTATGTAAATAACCAATCACAATACAATAAATGGGAAATATAGTAGTATTAGCTTCTTCTTTAGCAGTAGTAGTAGTAGTAGTAGTAGTATGTCTCTCTCCGTACATGAGGTGTAACTCTGTTTGCATATATGTGTGATGTTTCAATTAAAGGTAAAAAAAATAATGTGTTGTAAAAAATTATTGTTAATAAACCCGATATCACATATATGTTATATGCATGTTATTATTTAAAAAGAAAGAACTTGATCCATTCAGTATGGAGCACGAGACTAACACAATAGCCCTTTAGAGAGAGGGAAAAGGAGTAGAGTGGTTGAGAAAAAATTATTGTTACTAATGAAATTGATATTAATTTGTTATTATTATTTATTAAACTCCTTACACCCTTATCCCAAACAAACATGATCCTCTCACCATGGAAAAGAGATCTTAAATGACGACTGGATTTATGGTAACAATTGGGGATGGGGGGTAACAATTGGGGATGGGAGGGATATATTGTTTCCTATTGGTCTGATGGTTTCTCAACCTTGCAGGGGGCAGGTAGTCGCTTCGGCAACTTTTCAGATATTTATTGTGACCGGTGAGATTAAAATGTGGGTATGATGTGACATGCATATCATGAGCTGTGGCATCATTCGAGTACAGCTAGCGTTCTGGTATTTCGTGCGTGAGCACTAAAGAGTACACTCCCTTTATTTTGCCTTTGTTTTCCTTTTTGTAAATCGTTGCACTTCCTCTACCATTCATGTTCAATGATCGGGAGATTGTTTAGCGTCCGTTAACTCCTCAGAGGGCTACACAATTGTATGCTGATGGCAGCGTCATGGACTCTCCACGTGTCTGGTGGTGGTGTTCAAGTGACGGGCCTTATTCAGGCTCCCCTCCGACAGGTAGCGTTGTGTGCGCTGTGATCGCTTCTGTGACTATTTTCTTGTACCGTAAGTACCATTACGTCGCCCCTAATAATGCGCGGAGAACGTACACCTTCTGCTTAGCAAATCTGTATTAAATGTTAATCAATGCAGTGTGGAAATTGTGAAATATTCATGCGTCTCACACTTACATTTGGGAGTCTTTGGAATACCCTATCCTGCTTTGTAGTGCTTACAGGAACGCCTTGACGTTATTTTACTGTAGTAATTCTGCCAAGAGGACAAATCACTCACTTTAACATACATTCTATGATGTCACACGCACGCCAGTAATGCACAGATGACATAGTGAGTGTTTAGTTCTCTATATATTGAAGCGCCAGAGAAACCGGTATAGGCATGCGTAATCAGGAATCCGGTAAAACATCTAATCTCCGACATCACTGCGGCCGGAAAACCAACGACGAATGAATAGAATCGTTCAACGTGACAAACGTGCAACCATTTTGCGAATTGTTGCAGATTTCAATGATGAGCCATGAACAAGTGTTTGTGTGAGAACCATTCAACGAGACATCATCGATATGGGTTTCTGAGCCGAAGGCCCACTCGTGTACCCTTGATGACTGCACGACACAAAGCTTTACGCCTCTCCTGGGCCCGTCAACATCGACATTGGACTGTTGATGACTGGAAACATGTTGTCTGGTCGAACGAGTCTCGTTTCAAATTGTATCGAGTGGATATGGATACGTAAGGGGATGGAGACAACCGCATGAATCCATGGACCATGGAAGTCAGCGTGGGACTGTTCAAGCCGGCGGAGGCTCTGTAATAGTGTGGAGCGTGTGCAGTTCAAGTTACGTGGGACCTCTGATACGTCTAGATACGACTCTGACACGTGACGCATACGAAAGCATCCTCTATTATCACCTGCACCCATTCATGTCCACTGTGCATTCCGACGGTCTTGGGCTATTGAACCAGGACAATGCGACGCCCCACACGTCCAGAATTGCTACAGAGTGACTCCAGAAACAATCTTCTGAGTTTAAACACTTCAGCTGCCACAAATCTCCCCAGACATGAACATAGTTGATCATATCTGGGATGTCTTGCAATGTGCTGTTGAGAAGTGATCTCCATGCCTCGTAATCTCACGGATTTATGGACAGCCGTGCAGGATTCATGGTGTCAGTTCCCTCCAACACTACTTGAGATAAAAGTTAAGTCCATGACACGTCGTGTTGAGGCATTTCAGCGTGCTCGCAGGGGCCCTACACAATATTAGGCAGGTGTACCAATTTCTTTGGTTTTTCATCGTATATCGCACAGTGCTATTTTTTTGAGATTTAAAGTTTAAGCCGGCCGCTGTGGCCGAGCGTCTCTAGGCGCATCAGTCCGGAACCGCGCTGCTGCTACAGTCACAGGTTCGAAACCTGCCTCGGGCATGGATGTGTGTAATGTCCCTAGGTTAGTTAGGTTTAAGTAGTTCTAAGTCTAGGGGATTGATTACCTCAGATGTTAAGTCGCATAGTGCTTGGAGCCATTTGAACCATTTTTTAAGTTTCAAGGACAGAGCATTTGTTGTTAATAATGCATTTTGGGAATTGTTTAACGTTGAATATCGGGATAATTTGTTTAAATATTGTACTAAGCTAATTTTTCAGTCTTGAATGTTACGCGCATCTCTGACTGACGATCCTGGAATGGAGGAGAAATCTGTAAACTGTAAAATTATTACTCAAATTTGTAAATAGCAATGGGGTCTGGAAATGCTTACAGAAAATGTCATGACATCATTATTTCACAGTGATTCAGTCACATACTTTACTGTCGATGTGTATTACCTCCTATTTTATGTCACTGTTCTCTAAATAGGATAACTCTGCTGCTGACGATCCTCCCTCGCACTAAGTAATATACAGAACAAATGAAAGGGCTCTAGTAATGAAGAAAGGGGTGGTGGGTGGCAGAGGATGGCTAGCCTGTTTGCTATTGGCCCAGCGAGTTTCCCCCCGTTTTGAAGTACACGATTGCCTCTATGACCTAGTCCTAGATCGTTATCTGTTCTTTTATTGGTGCAGTGAGTGGGTGACCTTCAGTATTCCCACCTTTGCACCTACCCGAGGTCCGTTACCTTGCGACGTGCTGGGGGAGGGAGAGGAGAAGGGTACGGTTCCTGGAAGTCTTATCATTGAACATGAAGCAAAATTGTTATCGAGACCAGAAACAGCACCGATACTCTATACTCATACAGTGTTGCCTCCTAATATTTGTGGGCAATCTGAATAGCATCCACTACATGAGGGAAGTTATCGAGCTTGTGGTGGAGTTCCTCCTGCAGGCAGCGCCGAATGATGTATTTCAGCATGACAAAACCTACCCACTTGTGGCGTGGAATGAGCAATCCCTCTTCGGAGAATAACTGTATCCGTGGCTTGCACGTTCGTCTGCGAAGTTATCTATTAAATATGTCTGGGATGTGGTCCTACGGCAACTTATTCATTCTGGTCCTCCTTCATTCACTGTCTATGCTTTGTGCAGGCCTCTACAAACCAACTGGCAGTGTACTGACCAACAGAATATCCAGGCCCTCTTTGACCCTATGCCACGAAATCTAGAGGCTCCAATTGCAGAACATGACACCTTCAGGCCATACTGTATTATGGCAGTCATAGTGCACTTACCGTTTTGTGATTCTAATCATTTGTGTAGTGTAGTGGTCCTAATCCGTGGAATTCATTTCACTGTAATGTCGTATCTCCTTCTTGCTGTCGTGAGGTTCACAAACAGCAGTATAGGTACTACTTAATTAATATTTTATTGGAATATCTCATGTTTACTTCGTCTGTCACTTTCTTGGCCACTACACTACATATAGCTTCTAAGCTTGATGCCAAAATTCAAATTATGTAATGTATTCTGACACTATACAAACAACAGTAAGTGGTAGCTGTGGAAACAGGCCTGTCTGAAACATTTCAGCAGTTGGAGTGTAGACTGAATATCTGTGCATTCTTTACGTCTTCCAGGACTTTCATGGTGTACGCATAGTGATTACCGTCAGGTATTTAATGGAATAGCTCCCTTTGGCGCTCCAATTACAGCCAGAGTACCGATGACGTATTGATCGAGCCAGGCAACTATATTTTCAAGCTCATGAAGCACAATTCCATATGTAGCAGTCCTCCAATGCGTTGGTTCCAGTCTTCGATTGTTTCCTTTTTATAGTCAATAGATTTACTGGGGCTGATACACCGTTTTTTTTTTCCAAAAGCAGTGTTGTGTTCACCGCTTAGAAGCAAAGAACCTGGTTATTTCCGAGAAGTTTTCATGTATCGTTTTTAGTACAAAGGCTAAGTGTCAAAATCAACATATCATTCGACGAAGTTAATGGACACTGACTGTGAATTAGTAAAAATTTGATAAAAATGATCCATGGTAAAAAATGATAAACTACAAATAAAGTGGTTTGATAGTCAAATCAAATCGAGCAAAACAACTATGTAAAAAGTGTGCCTGATTTGAAAGTTAAGATGTGGACTCAACCAAATAAAATGGTAAGGCAATAATTTTTACGCGTTTCAATGATACATATCTAAATCAACATGAAAGTGAATTCCAAAAACGTAAAAATTAGTGATCTTTCTCTGTTCATTGCTAGAACTACATTTTTAACTTCGAAATTTAGCATCGTCACAACCTTGCATACATCGTGAATGGAAGAGGAACGAAGGAAGATGTAAGGATGTGTGTGAAATCTTGTGGGACTTAACTGCTAAGCTCATCAGTCCCTAAGCTTACACGCTACTTAATCTAAATTGCCTTAAGGACAAACACACACACCCATGCCCGAGGGAGGACTCGAGCCTCCGCGGGGACCAGCCGCACAGTCCCTGACTGCAGCGCTTTGGACCGCTCGGCTAATCCCGCGCGGCAAAGATGTAAGGATGACGAGCATAATGTGGAATACATGACAGAGGAAATATGCTTGTTAATGTCTTACCGCCGAAATAAGCTAGTAGCACGAGTTCAATAAAGCACAATACAGCGGGCATTGTTAGTAAAAGGTTGTGCCGAATACTGAGATGGTTTATTAGGAAAAGACACGGACAATTTCGTTCCTTTTTTTTCCCCAATTCGATTTTCTTCCTCCGCTTTTAATGAGCTCATCGTCAACGACACGAACTATTAGTTACCTTCCTTCGTTCTTTCGCTGCGCCTTCCAATTACCGGAGGCAAGGATAACGATGCAGAAGCATCTACGGTTCTCATTCCACAGTAGAGTCCACTTGCTAGTAATGCATTAATTAGCTAGCATCTCTTTTGATACAGGTAGTGGATTCCATTTACCTTCAATAGAGAATGATCTTAACAAAGTAATCGTAGCCTGACGTTTCGCTGTTAAACCTCACGCTTAGCGCCCTTGCACGCTTAGCGCCCTGCACACATTCTTTCCTCAAAACTGAGAAACATGAACATAACAAGAGGTCCAAAAGTAGGACCTACAGAGATTTCAAAGAGCAGAGTGGAGTCAGATACATGGATATGTATATGTATTCAGTAACGTGCGAGAACATGGTAAATTGCTTCTAGGCGCTGTGACGGCGTTTAAGACTGACTGGAAGAACATTTGTTGGACAACTGCAAGCACTCCACTCAAGGTTATCTTCACACTCACAATTATTGAAACTTGGATTGACTTATAATTAACATCAACAATGTAAGACAATAACATTTCATACTGTTAACTCATTTCATTATATTGTATGTTTCCTTTACCCTTCCTATTGACCCTTCTCAGCCGGCCGGTGTGGCCGTGCGGTTCTAGGCGCTTCAGTCTGGAACCACGTGACCGCTATGGTCGCACGTTCGAATCCTGCCTCGGGCATGTATGTTTGTGATGTCCTTAGGTTAGTTAGGTTTAGTAGTTCTAAGTTCTAGGGGACTGATGACCTTAACATCTAAGGTCCCATAGTGCTTAGAGCCTTTTGAACCATTTTTTGACCCTTCTCAATACGCTGCATGGAACACGACTACTGTAAATCTAAATGTGACATTGCAACAATGGCTCTCCCATTAGAATGGGATGCAAGGAGGAAGAATAACTAAAGAAGTTATATCAACAGATCGAAGTGTAAAAGAAGCATCGAAATACCAATGAAATGTTGGTAACTACTTTTTCTGTGACGAAGCAGGCGAATCGCCTTCTCATTGAAAGGAGACAATGTAACAATAATGATTCATGTTTCTTATATCACACCTGTAAAATACCTGTTCTTTGCTGGTAACTATTCCACATTAAACAAGTAAGTTAAATTTTAGGTTTTCCTATATCCTCGACAAATAAAACCATAGGTATCTAGCATTTCTACGTTATTCAAGCATTCAGTGCGAAAATGCAGCTAAACAATTTGTTATCTTGACATCGACGATAATTTTTATTTTGAATTGTTTCTACGAGATTAATGTTTCTGTTTTCACATAGCCAGCAAGGATTCGGTTTGTAAATTGGGAACTTAAGGAGAAGATAGAGAATTCGAAGAAATGCGAGGAACATAGGTTAGCTAAACCTTACGTCCCTCTTTACCATCAAGTTAATGGTGTGAACTGAAATGAAATTAGAAGGACGCAGATTTACTATAACCTTCCCTCTTGTGTTTTTTGTCGTTCGTACTTCAGTGTTCGCCTTTCAGTACATAGCTCTTCGTGGTGGCAACTTCTTCAGGTCCAATTTCGATGTAGCAGTAACCTGAAACGAGAGTTGGTGCATCATGTAAGAAAAATGCGTTCTCCAGGCGTGCTTGTACATTTTTGCAAACATCTCAACCCGCTCAGTATTTAAACAGAAATCAAATTTTTGGTGGGACATACCTGTTCCGAACAAAGCTTCTGAGCTTCAGAATTATGAAAGGCCTATTGTGAGACCGGGTAAGATGTCTTCGTCCAGTGTAAAATGTACAGAACCCCTTATGGAAACTTCCAGGTCATTATGACGGTAGTTTTTCCGAGAATGATGTCGGTGCCACCTTCTTCGCCAGCTCTCACACGTCCCGTTTCTGACGAAGTAAAAATCTGAAAAAAAAGAAATAGTGTTTTTCAAAGAAATGACCGCGTGGGGTAGCCATGCGGTCTGAGGCGTCTTGCCACAGTTCACGCAGCTCCCCCCTTCGGAGGTTCGAGTCCTCCCCCGGGCATGGGTGAGTGTGTTGTCCTTAGTGTAAGTTAGTTTAAGTTAGATTAAGTAGTGTGCAAGTCTAGGGACTGATGATCTCAGCAGTTTCCAAAATTTCAAGGAAATGAAGGCGATAAAAGTTCTTTAAAGTTTACTGTTGCGGTATATAGTTGGAAAAGGGGAAAATTCGAAGAAGAACACATTCTGAAGCAAATTATGTGTTTATCTAGCGCAGTGGTTCCCAGTCTGTAGGGTGATCACCGCCCCCCCCCCTCCCCACTGGGGTACACTGTAATTTTCTAAGTGGTAAACACCTGTTCCGTCCACCATCCGCCGATCTAGCGGTGCCCTGGCTGCAAAAAAGTAAACAGTAGTATGCAGTACGCGCCACGAGCATTTGACGAATTACTCTTTATATTGTGAGGGTACTAGGCAACATCCGATTACAGTGGGAGGTAATAGAGTCAGAACGGTACTGAACCAGCTGATCTAGCAGGTTTCCCGTTGACTTTCTTTGCACCAGCACCTTGTGTCTTCAGAATCATCCAGCAATTTCAAAGTTAGTCAGTTCTTGTTTTTTCGTGTTGTTTTCCCGTGACTCTACTGCTTCTACCTACGTATTCGGGTTAACTGTTGTTCAATATTTCAGCAGCGTGTACAAATACTTTCCGTTTCGATCACGCTGGTGGCGGGTCGTGACATCAACTCTACGGGAAGCGGAAAGTGTTTGTGGACCATACCAATTTTTGACCATCCAGCCGCCGCCCACAGCTAAGGAAATTCAGAGGTGTTCACAAAGTGCTCATATCCACTAACTTACAATGTAGGAAATACTGCAACCTGCCACAAGTTTTCTTGAAATTATTTTATTATACCGTTCCTAGATTAGGGCCTGAGCCCATCGTCAGTGCATACTGTTGACTTCTTGCAAGTCTTACATTCGTGTCCTAAAATACAACAAAGTTTGTCTGATGCACAATTTCCAAAAGATTTTTCTTTTTACGTTTACACCCTAAAATTTAATATAGTTTTTGTGATTGCATAATGTTACACTTATATGTGCTCTATACATTGGATAAATATATTGTACTAGAACTGACATGTGATTACATTTTCACGCAATTTTGGTGCATTGATCCTGAGAAATCAGTACCCAGAACAACCACCTCTGGCCGTAATAACGGCATTGATACGCCTGGGCATTGAGTCAAACACAGCTTGGATGGCGTGCACAGGTACAGGTGCCCATGCAGCTTCAACACGATACCACAGTTCATCAATAGTGACTGGCGTATTGTGACGAGCCAGTTGCTCGGCCACCGTTGACCAGACGTTTTCAGTTGGTGTAAGATCTCGAGAATGTGCTGGCCAGGGCAGCAGTCGAACATTTTCTGTATCCAGAAAGCCCCGTACAGGACCTGCAACATGCGGTCGTGCATTATCCTGAAATGTAGGGTTTCGCATGGATCGAATGAAGGGTAGAGCCACGAGTCGTAACACATCTGAAATGTAACGTCCACTGTTCAAGAGCGAACAAGAGGTGACCGAGACGTGTAACCAATGGCACCCCATACCATCACGCCGTGTGATACGCCAGTATGGCGATGACGAATACACGTTTCCAATGCGCGTTCAACGCGATGTCGCCAAACGCGGATGCGACCATCATGATGCTGTAAACATAACTTGGATTCATCCGAAAAAATGACGTTTTGCCATTCGTGCACCCAGGTTCGTCGTTGAGTACACTATCGCAGGCGCTCCTGTCTGTGATGCAGCGTCAAGGGTAACCGTAGCCATGGTCTCCGAGCTGATAGTCCATGCTGCTGGAAACGTCGTCGAACTGTTCGTGCAGATTGTTGTTGTCTTGCAATCGTCCCCATCTGTTGACTCAGGGATCGAGAAGTGGCTGCACGATCCGTTACAGCCATGCGGATAAGATGCCTGTCATCTTGACTGCTAATTATATGAGGCCGCTGGGAACCAGTACGGCGTTCCGTATCACCCTCCTGAACCCACCGATTCCATATTCTGCTAACAGTCATTGGATCTCGACCAACGCGAGCAGCAAAGTCGCGAAACGATAAACCGCAATCGCGATAGGCTACAATACGATCTTTATCAAAGTCGGAAACGTGATGGTACGTATTTATCCTCCTTACACGAGACATCACAACAACGTTTCACCTGGCAGCGCCCGTCAACTGCTGTTTGTGTATGAGAAATCGGTTGCAAAGTTTCCTCATGTCAGCACGTTGTAGGTGTCGCCACCGGCGCCAACCTTGTGTGAATGCTCTGAGAAGCTAATAATTTGCATATCACAGCATCTTCTTCCTGTCGGTTAAATTTCGCGTCTGTAGCACGTCATCGTTGTGATGTAGCAATTTTAATGGCCAGTAGTGTATGTTACACTTCTGAAGTTACTTCAAAGATACTTCTGTAAAGTATACTGTATAAAATTATCTATTTGACAGTACACTCCTTGGAAAACGACGTATTCAAAGACTTTGCTGAGTACCGAGCTGAGGCTGATGGGGTGATTAAGTGTCCCAGCATACGCAGAATATTAGTGATGCAGGATATTTCAGGAATTTTTGAGGTCGAGAATCAGTGCTGGTGAGATCTTGGGATGACAGCAGGCTGTTGGTGGGCGCACTTACCGGGGGCGTTGTGGCAGTTGAAGTTATGCAGAAAGCAGAGGCTGTCGAAGGTGCGGCAGGTCGCCATGTCGCAAGTACAGCCGCACACCCGCCGCCTCACGAGCGGGCACCGCTCTGTCCTGCAGTTCGCCTCATGCTGCCAGTAGTCCTTGGCCGCCACTGTAGCAACTGCAAAAGCGCGAAGCGTCTACCTGAGGAGAAACATTACCAAGCTACGATCTGTGGCAAATAAGTTTAACTTAAGTCTGAGGCTTTGGTTCAAAAATGGCTCTGAGCACTATGGGACTTAACATCTGTGGTCATCAGTTGAGGCTTTGGTGGCCGTTGTAATTGGAGGTAAAATCTTCTATAATGCTAGGCCGACTCACATTCTACACTATCGACGTTTCGATCACTCTCGTGGGATCTTCGTCAGTATCACAGCAGAGGCATCAAAACCTCGATCATGTAGAACAAGCGTATCGCGGCCTATCATCACAGATTTTACTTCCACTTTCGTGTAACTCCAGAGATTGCTTAGATATGATAATTTATTTATTGACTATTAAAAACGGTTACGTTCAGAAAAACAGTATATTGTGGGTGCTGACACGCAACTTCGTGGGCGTCAGTGAGATCAGATACAGAGCATATATGTGTAATAGCTTGCTTTCGCAAATAAAACAGATGTTGCGTCTTTTCATCTGTCCAATAGATTGGCACATAGATCCCTCGAAGTATATTTTGAGTGAGACAAACTTCGTTATAACATGCAATCAGAATACATTGGGATCATGTTAGACGGGTCACTCTGTTTGAGGGAGCCCTTGACGTGAACATCTGATAAGCTCAAAAGCAGAAATAATATTCTTCATAAGCTCTGTGGCACCAGTTATGGACCGAGCGAGGTGGCGCAGTGGTTAGCACACTGGACTCTCATTCGGGAGGACGACGGTTCAATCCAGCGTCCGACCACCTTGATTTAGATTTTCCGTGATTTTCCTAAATCGCTTCAGGCAAATTCCGGGATGCTTCCTTTGACAGGGCACGGCCGACGTTCCCCATCCTTCCCTAATCCGATGAGACCGATGACCACGCTGTTCGGTCGGTTCCCACAAATCAACCCAACCCAGCCCAACTCCGCAGTAGTTAGGAATCGTCAGAAGATACTCTTCGACTCTCAGCAATAGAACTGGTACACTCAGCAGCCCAGTATTGTGCATCTGCATGAATTAATAGTCAGTCTGTGAAAAAGACAGATGTAAAACGAATCCATGGACGTTGTTAGTGGAACAATACGATCTACTCGCACATACCAATCAGCTGTTCTGAATCACATACCAGTTCCTGGCATCAGACGGATATGTGCGCTACTACGCGAATGCCACAAGATTATTGATAACCTCGACCATACAGTACTGAATGATATATTCCCTGTGGAGGGAAAAGACCAATACAATCCACTCTTATTACTGACCAGAAACAATAAAGATTCTGGGCATTACTGAAAATAAAGTCAAAGGCGTCGATGAATGGAACACTTTTGACAAGGAACCTGCGTTCCTCCACGAAGCCTCAAACTAGCATTCGTAAGATGCCATCTTGATATCACCAGCCTCGGCCAATTTGGACTACTTTGAATCTTATCGAACTGGCTTTGGATCGTGTGCAGATCTTCATCACCATCTTGTGCCTGCGATGCTGAACGTAGTCTCAGCATATCCGGCATTTTCCTATAGATATTGTCATTTGTTTTATATTACGTTGGAGATCTTTGTTGAAATATTGATATACGTAGTTCAATAACCTTTACATGTGTATAGATATCCTTGTGATTCAAAAACTCTTAATATATGCCGGCCATTAACTACTTCAATGTTCGTTGTGGCTACGCTATGTAGAACGTACACTAAAGGTACGTAGGGGACCGGGGCTCCCACACTTCCAATATCTTCGCCAATACTTTGCTCTAAAGAAATCGGATTCCAGCACTCCACTGCATCCTCCATTCCCGCTGCCGTGACTATCACAACATACCACCTTCCTTACATCCCAACACACTCTATGCTGCTTCCAGGGGTAATTTCAACTGCCTTCCATTCCCAAATCATGCAGTCATTCCTCAGATCCATCTGTCCTATCAATTGCAGCTTATCAAAATCGAGCGAGAAGCCACAGGGGCAACAAAAACAGAATTCGTATTCCCGAGGTTAGTGTCTCCTGTTCACCTCTGGTTAGCCAAATTTAATTTTTATACGATTTCAGCAAACCTCCTTACGCAAATGCCAGGATGGTTACTTTGTAAAGAACACTATCATCCCGTCCCTTCTTATTGTCAGAGTTTCCCAAATATTTCTTATCTCGCCTCTTTTGCGGAGAACCTCCTCATTCCTTATCTGCCCACTTACCTTCATCATTCTTCTATAGCATCACGTCTGATTCGATTCTCTTCTTTTCCGGTTTCCCCACAGTTCAAGATTACTTCCACATAATGATGTACTCTAAACGTAGATTCACAGAGATTCCTTCGTTTTTTATATCCTCCCTACTTCGTCCATCATGTCTTACACCGGGTCCAGGATAGCAGAACTCCTCACCTCTGTCTACTTCGCAGTCAGCAAACTTGACATTAAGTTTATTGCTAAATTCAATTCTGATAGTCCTCATTACTTTCGTCGTTCTTCGGTTTACTTAATCAATATTCTGTGCTCGTTAGTCTGTTTATTCCATTCAACAGGTCCAGTGGTTTTCTCTCCTTCACTGAGAACAGCGATGTCATCAACGATTCCTAACATTGATATCCTCTCACCCTGTATTTTAACACCACTCCTGAACCTTTCAATTATTTCTGTCATTGCTTCTTCGATGTAGGGATTGTACAGTAGGGATGAAAGTCGACCTACCTCTTTCACATCCTTTTTAAACCGTTTTTGGTTTTCCATTCTATTACGTCTACAACTTTGCTTCCGCCGTTTTGCAATAGACGGCAGTAGCGGCAAGTGGGGTTCAGCTGGTTGATCATAGCTGTAATACAATAAGCTTAGACATCTGTAAACATAGTGTCATAAAAATATTAGTCGATTTGTGATTGAATCATAAGGCTATTCTCGATTAAGTACGTCAACTTACGTACCTATTTTTTGCCATTTGCGGGAAGATTTAATTTTCTGCTTTAACACGAAGAAATCTGAGGCTGTGTCTCTTAAAATGCTGGGTAAGACCAATTTGGGGGAACTATTGGTGGAAGAACGTGCAGAGAAAGTTTTCAACGACTTAAGAACGGTGATCTTGATGTCGAAGACCATCATGGCACTGGAAGACAGGACATTTTCGTAGCTGCTGAAACAGACAAATACAGTCACAGACATCATTATCGAAAGAAATTGATGCGTTCGAGCCCAGCAATGGAACACAAACGTCCACAATACAGTGATAGACACGTAAAGGTAATTTTGCAGCAGGTCAGTGCTCGACTCCATGTCGCAAAACCCGTCAAAATACACACGTAAATGTTGAAATGAGAAGTCCTATCATTACCGCCGTATTCCCCATACGTTGCTCTTTCTGAGTACCACCTTTTTCGATCAGTGGCATACAGTCTGGCCGACCAGCACTTCCGATCATATGAACAAGTGCAAAATTGAATCGATTCATGGATCCCCATAAAATACGCCCAGTTCTTCCGCCACGGGATTTTTATGCTATCCGAAAGATGGGAGAAGGTAGTGGCCAACGATAGGTAATATTATGAATCATAATTTTTTTTGTAAGTTTTTCACAAGAAAGCCCCGAACTTCGAGAAAAAACGTCGGAAGCTAAGTTGTAGACCTAGTAATTTATCCATCTTGGTTCATGTACTTATTTTATATTACCAGTCATTCGCTATTGCTTATACCTCTTTTCCTGAAAATGGTGAACAATTTGTATCATTTTACATTGTCCAACCCCTTTGTCTTCGGTAACTTGGGTGCATGGGCTATCAAGTTGATTGCGCCACAAGTCTCTCACTTATCTGTATTTGCTATCCTCGGAAATGTGCGGATGATATTTCCGAAAGTCTGATGCTATATCACCAGTCTCATAGACTTTACAAATTAATTTGAATAGTCATTTGGTTGTTATTACCACCAAGGATTTTGGAAATTCGGAAGAAATGTCATCTTTGCCCTGTGTTTGGTCGTGGCAAGTCTTCCAAGGCTCTGTCAAGCTCTGACTGTAATACTGGAACTCTTACGTCTTCCAAATAGACTTCCATTTCTTCTTCTATCATATTATCAGTTCCTCCCGCTCGTAGGGGCCTTCAGTATGTCTCTACACTACCTGTAAGTTAAGAGACTTAATTCCTCCTGCACATTTTTCCTCCAACCATTTAGGTCAGTTTCCCTGTTTGTTTGATTTCTGAATGACTTATACCGCCGCTTTCCTGTTTTTACCTGAACACTTTTGTGCTTCTTTCTCTCGTCGACCAGTTGAAGCACTTCTTCTGTTAACCAAGATTCTTCGCTGCTACTTTTCATGAACCCCTATTTTTTCTCTGATTTCCCTTTTTAGAAATGTCAGTTCTTTAACTGAACTGGGTCCTCTGCTGTTCATTACCATGGTATCCATGGCCTCACGTAAGTTCAAGCGCACATCGTAACTTTAATATCCCAGTTCTTTCGTCACTGATTATTCCTGATAGTTCTCTTGAACTTCAGTCTACTCTTCATCGTCAATAAATTGTGATCTGAGTCTACATCTGCCTTTAAGTACGGCTTACACTACAATATCTGATTCCGGAATCTTTGTCTAACTATGATGTAATCCATCTGGAATCTTCTCGCGTCTCAAGGCTTTTCGCAAGCACACCTCCTTCATTTACGATTTTTGAACAGCGTTCGCTATTACGAGATAAAGTTTCCTGAGAACTCTATTAGTCTCTGTTCTCTCATTCCGACCAACTAGCTCATATTCTCCCGCAACATCGTCTTCACTTCCTTACCCTATCACAACTTTCCAATCCCACATGATTATCAGATTATCGCCTGCCTTTGCATATTGTGTTTTCCGTTCAGTGCCCGCGTATCCTCTCTCTGATTCCTTATTTTCCGCTTGTGACGTGTATGTGTACATGAGCTATTGCTCTTAACATTAATTTGCCGTCGATTCTGATGAGAGTAATCCTATCGCTGAAGTTTTGGTAGTAACACACATTCATCTGACCAAAATCCTTGTTTTCACCTCAGCTCTATGACTCTCTTCCGTTACTGTATCTCTATTGAGCCTTTACATCTCATATTCAGGCTTCTGACATTCCGCGACCTGATTCGTAGAATGTTATCCTTTAGTTGGTTATTCCATCTTTTTCTCAAGGTTACCTGCCTCTTGGCAGATCCGTTTTGGAGATCCGAATAAGGGACTGGTCCGGAATCTTCTGACGATGGAGAAATCATCACGGCATTTTTCCAACTACAGGCCACATGTCCTGTCTTATGTGTCCTTTATGCAGTGGTTTCCTTTGCCTTTTACAACCTCATGTTATTGACCATTCATGATACTTCAGCCTCCTGGTAATATTTTCCAAAAACCAGGGGTAACAGGTTGCCCCAAACCTCTGTCCACCCTTTCGATCTCTTTCTAGGTCGTTGGCAGATCTAGAGTGACTCGTGATTAGTAACCAAAGATGCTACCCCTTGACCACGGTTACTACTAACTTCGTACCGGTACACATAACTCATCAATTATCATGCCAATTCCTCCCCAGACTCACGTGCACCCAGTCCCTCATCCTGGAAATAATATAATTAGTCCACAGCACCGTCATCACTATAGTTTACCAAACCATTAATTTCACCATCGTATCAAGATTATCGTTCTCATTCTTGTCGCAATTATGTTGTTTATTTTTAAGTATTTTATTCAGAGGCTGAAGTCGACCTTTTTCTGTGGACCTCTCCAAACTGCATCCACCCTACCCCACGGGCCCTGCCTTATTATGTAGGTATGGAAACAACAACAAAATAAAAAAATAAGGGAACGGGAGAGCTATCACACGTTATGTTCTCTGACACAAAATACCTAGTGAGCCAACAGGTCTCTACCCCATGCGCATCTGAAAGTCCGTGAGTGTGAATTTTTAATGTCTATGGAAATACTTGTCAGATTTATAACGAAAAACATAATTCACATGCCATACATAATTGACGGAGAACTAGTTCACCTCTGAAACATTATCTGTTGCAAGTTCCCCACGATTTCCGCTGTAAAACTTATTTTTTGTGTTTATTTTTTATTTTTTGGGACATCAGTCTTATCACTAGTTTGAAGTTCTCAACTACTTGCTGAATGTACTGAAATTTCTGTTTTCCTCTACAGTTTTTACCCTCTGCAGCTCGCTCTAGCACCATGGAAGTTATTCCTTCATGTTTTAACCGACGTCCTATCATCCCGTTCCTTCTTCTTGTCAATGTTTTCCACATTTTCCTTTCCTCTCTGATTCTGCGCAGAATCTCCTCATTACTTACATTATCAATCAACCTAATTTTCAACAATCTTGTGTAACACCACATCTCAAATGCTTCTTTTCTTTTCCGGTTTTCCCGCAGTCCGTGTTTCACTGCCACATAGTACTGTAGAGCGGTCTAAGGGACTGCAGTCGTGGATTGCGCGGCTGGTCCCGGCGGAGGTTCGAGCCCT
This sequence comes from Schistocerca americana, assembly GCF_021461395.2. Classification (NCBI taxonomy): domain Eukaryota; kingdom Metazoa; phylum Arthropoda; class Insecta; order Orthoptera; family Acrididae; genus Schistocerca; species Schistocerca americana. The sequence goes on along the minus strand of NC_060122.1, from coordinate 393,458,479 downwards.
CCCTCGGGCATGGATGTGTGTTTGTCCGTAGGATAATTTAGGTTAAAGTAGTGTGTAACCTTAGGGACTGATGACCTTGGTAGTTAAGTCCCATAAGATTTCACACACATTTGAACAGTACTATGCTCCAAACGTACATTCTCAGGAAAGAAGACCTATGTATGATACTAGTAGACTTCTCTTGGCCAAGAACGCCCTTTTACCCAGTGCTAGTCTGCTTTTGATGTCCTCTTTCTTCTGGCCGCCATGGGTTATTTTGCTCCCTAGATAGCAGAATTCCTTAACTTCATCTACTTAGTGATCATCAATCCTGATGTAAAGTTTCTCGCTGTTCTCATTTCTACTACTTCTCATCTCTCGCGATCCACATTCTGTACGCAATAGAATGATCATTGCATTCAGTAGATCTTGAAATTCTTCGTCACTTACAATGAGGATGCCAATGTTATCTGCGAATCTTATCATTCGTATCTTTTCATGCTGAATTTTGATACCACTCTTGTACCTTTCTTTTATTTCCGTAATTGCTTCTTCGATGTATAGATTCAACAATAAGGGCGAAAGACTACATCCCTGTCTTACATTCTTTTTAATCCTAGCACTTCGTTCTTAGTCTCCCACTCTTATTGTTACTTCTTCGTTCTTGTACATACTGTATATTACTCGTTCTTCCCTAGAGATTATCCCCATTTTTCTCGCAATTAGGAACATCTTGCACCATTTTGCTTTTCGAACGCATTTTCCAGAGCTACATGTCCTCTGAACGTTCTTAATTTTTCTTCAGTCTTGCTCCGAATATCAACCGCAACATCAGACTATGCCTCTCTGGTGCCTTCACCTTTGCTAAAGCCAAAGTGATCGTCGTCTAATAGATCATCAGTTTCCTTTTCCATTCTTCTGTACATCATTCTTGTCAGCAACTTAGATGCACGAGCTGATAAGCTGGTTATGCTGTAATTCTCGCACTTGTCGTCTCTTGCAATCTTCAGAATTGTGTGAATGACGTATTTCATGAAGCCACATGGTATGTCGCCAGACTCTACACACCAACGTGAATAGTCGTTTTGTTGCCACTTCCCCCAATGATTTTAGAAATTCTGATAGAATGTTATCTTTCCCTTCTATGTTATTCGATCTCTAGTCTTCCAAAGCGAATTCTGATTCTAATATTGGATCCCCTATCTCTTCTGTAGTGACTCCTGCTTCTTCTTCTATCACGTCATCAGTTAAGTCTTCTCCCTCACGGAGGCCTTCAGTGTACTGTTTCCGCTTATCCGCTCTCTCCTCTGCCTTTAACAGTGGAATTCACATTGCACTATTAATGTTGCCATCCTTGCCTTTCATTTCACCTAAGGTTATTTTGTCTTTTCGATAAGCTGAATCCATTCTTCCGACAATCATTTCTTTTCCGATTTCTTCACATTTTTCCTGCAGCCATTTCGCCTTAGCTTCCGTGCACTCCCATTTATTTCATTCTTAGGTATCTTGTAATTCTGTATTGTTGACTTCCCCTGAACATACTTGTACTTCCTTCTTTCATCCCTCAACTGAAGTATTTCTTCTGTTACCCATGGTTTCTTCACAGTCGTCTTCTTTGTACCAATGTTTATCTTTCCAACTTCTGCGATTGCCCTTTCAAGAGATTTCCATTCCTGTTCAGGTGTACTGCCTACTGAGCTATTCTTTATTGGTGTATCTATAGCCTTAGGAACTCCAAGCGTATCTCGTCATTCCTTAGTACTTCCGTATTCCACTTCTTTGCGATTTGATTCTTCCTGACTAATCACTTAAACGTCTGCCTACTCTTCATCGCCACTACATTGTGATCTGAGTCTATATCTGCCCCTGGGTACGCCATACAATCCAGTAACTGATTTGGAAATCTCTGCCTGACCGTGATCTAATCTAACGAAATCTTCCCGTATCTGTCGGCATTTTCCAAGTGTACCTTTCCCTATTGTGATTCTTCCACAAAGTACTGGCTATTAATAGCAGAAATTTATTGCAGAATTCAAATAGTCACTCTACACTCTCATTCCTAGTACCAAGCCCATACTCACACAGAATCTTTCTTCCACTCCTTCCCCTACAACCTCATTCCAGTCCCTTTACGTGCTGAAGTACCCGTTCAGTATCCTCGCATACTTTCTCTATCTCTTAATCTTCGGCATGCAACGTCGGCATGTATACCGTAAGTATCGTTGTCCGTATCGGTTTGCTGTCGATTCTTTGCACAGTAATCACTCTCCGCCATACCTTCCTATTCATAACGAATCCTATTCCCGTTATACCATTTTTTTGCTATTGTTGATATTACCCTATACCCATGTAACGCTAAATCATTATCTTCTTTCAATTTAACTTCACCGACCCCCTTCATCTAGACTCAGCACACCTGTTCTAGTTTTCTAGCTTCCCCACCGCGTTAAAACTTCTGACATTCCACGCCCCGACTCATAGAACTGTACTCTTTCGTTGGTTATTCATCTTTTTCCTCATGGTCACCTCTCCCTTCGCAGTTCCCTCTCGCAGATCCGAAAGGTGGACTATTCCGGAATCTTTGGCCAATGGAGATATTACCACAACACTTTTTCAATCACAACCTGCGTGCTCTATCGAATTTCATTATGCATCTTTAATGCAGTGATTTGCATTGCCTTCTGCGTCCTCATGCCATTGACCTTTGCAGACTATTTTCCGTTTAGAGGCAGTTTCCCACCTCAAGGGCAAGAGAATGACGTGAAACTCTGTCCGCTCCTTCGCTCTCTTTGACAAGACCTTTGGCAGAATGAGCGTGACTTCTTATCCCGGAACTCTTCTTCCTCCAGTGCTCGTTATTTTTATTCGGAATTGAAGCTTTGGCTGATCTCTATCCGGGACGACGTTTTGATTACTATTCAAACGCAGTAGACACTTGAAACTTTCAACATAGCACAGAACTGAATGACAATACAATGTTAAGTCGCTTTCTTATGTGGCGTATATTGGAGGGAAGTTTATTTATCACTGATTTTTCTTGTTGAGCTGGAGATTTGAACCTTTCAACATAGCTCAGAAATGGATCACAGTGCAGTATTAACTCACTTTCTTGTCTGATGTTTGACGAAGGGTATATCGTGTACGATTGCCATTTCCCCCTTTTCTTGTTCCAGTCTGGAATGGTTCATGGGGAGAACGGTTGCTCGTTAGCCTGTGATCTCAAATCTCTCTCATTTTTACGTTCATGGTTTTTTCCACGACATATGACTAGGAGTAACCAATTATTGGTTGACTCAGGTGAAGTGAAACTGAAAGAAGCCTGAAATTTGCCGCGTGTCTCCGCTGTAATCTCATCAGGATGTTTGAAATCGGTTAATAAATTTCACCCACACAAGAGTAAAAAGTAGAAATCAAGATTTTAAATAAAAATAATTTTTAGTATGACACTTTTTTATTTTGGACTAAAATGATTAAATAATTTCTTTTAGCACCACAGGGGAAGGTCGGGTAGTATAGGACGGCTGGTTATATCGGACAACTGTTGCTTATGATTTTTGCTACACATAGCAGCACCAGTCATGGTCACCGCAGTCTTGGCTGTGAAGACAGAGGGGAGATTACACCATCTCGAACCGCGCCGACTTCGTGCATGGAAGTGATGGCGCATTATCTGATTTGTGAGTCTTTTTTTGTGTACGAAGATAACTTTGAAGTGTTATACCCGACTTGAAAGTAAGTGTAATTCTATTATAAGGATATTGGTAGCAGTAAGGGGTATTTTACTATATGTTTTCGGCAGTAAATCTGTTTAGACTTATTAGTAAGCACGTGACAGTCGAATTGTCTTCTCATGTCGGTCGTGTTGTATCGGACATAAACATTGAGGGTTGTTTTGGACAACAATCATAGCCAACTAAAATTAAGTTTTGAAGGACTAGTTTCATTTTACAGGCGAAATGGTGAAAGTGAGGCATTCCTGGAGAGAAGAAAATATGAAGATGGCTGTAGAAAAAGTTCTTTGAAAGGAAATGACAATTCGAGAAGTTAGTGAGCGTTTTTCAGTCCCAAAAAGTACACTTGGCGACAGAGTTAAGAACTTTTCAGATGGGAAGGAGGTCGAACTGAAACCAAAACTGGGAAACTCAAAAGATTTTGCTACACCTTTCAGTGATGAGCAGGAGCAAATACTCTACGCTCACGTGAAAACTCTAGACAATCAGCTAATGCAATTAAGCAAGGAAGAGCTTTTGAAGCTTGCTTATCAATTTGCAGAGAAAATGAAAATAAAACATAGGTAAAAGTTTCCGAGTTGATGGACAAGTATAAGTTCAGCCTCTCCAAGATATTTAACGCCAACGAAACTGGCGTAACGTGTGTTCATATCAACATACTGAAAGTAATGTCAGTTAAAGGTAAAAATCAAGTTGGAAAATTGACCACAGGTGAGAGAGGCATGAATGTCACTGTTCTTCTCTTAATTAATGGTGCAGGCGATGTGTTTATCCCACCGCTGTTTGTCTTCCCCCGTGTTTGAATGGACAATGATCTGAAGAAAGATGCCCCAGTAGGAAGTGTTTTTGGTAGCCAACCAAGTGGATGGATCACTGAGGATGTTTTCGTCAAGTGGCTTGTTTTGTTTGTAGAACGAGTGAATCCAACTGAGAAAACCCCTGCATTACTAGTCGTGGATGGCCACGAAAGCCACAAAGACTTGGACGTCATAACGTTTGCAAAGAAACACCACATTCAGGTGTTAAGCCTGCCTCCACACATTTCCCACGAACTACAGCCACTGGACAGAACTGATATGAAACCTTTCAGAAATGCTTATCATGAGGCATGTTCATACTGGATGTGACAATATCCTAACACTAAGATACCTTGAAGGACATAGCAGGTTTAGTGAGCTCAGCTTTCTCAAGGATTTGCAGGATGGAGTTGAAATATGGCTTTGAATGCATTGACATTTCTCCCTAAGCGAAATATTTTCAGTGACTTGGATTATGCTCCTTCACTAAACAAGAACAGTGAATCAACTCTTACCTCATCCACCAGTTCTGGACCTGGCTCCTCCTTTGCCATTTCTTTACCATGCCCATCTTTACCAGGCACCTCATCTGTTCCCATGGTTTACCAGGCCCCTCATCTGCCGTATCTTCACCAGCCCCTTCACCTGTCATATCTTTACCATGCCCATCTTCTGCCATGTCTTTACAAGGCTCCTCATCCGCTGACATGACTTTACCAGGCCCTTCATCTGCCATAGGCCTATCTTCACCAGTCCTCTCGCTTGCCCACCATTACCTGAGTCCTCGCTCCTCGTCTGCATCATCAGAGTCGTCTAATCACGATACAGCAGTTGAGCCCCCTAAGACATCTCAGTCTCACTACATTTTCCTCTAGTAGATTTGTATCAAGCAGAATCATAGAGAGGAGACAGAAATTTTAATCTCAACTCCATACAAAAAACAACTGGAAGAAAGAAGAACAAGAAGAGAGAAAAAAGCTGCTGAAGCTAAGTGGAATCTTAAGGAAGAGAAACGTAAATTGAAAGAAGAAAGGAAAAAAGAACAAACCTCAAAAAAGCCTGTAGGTCTAGCTAGAACCAAACTTTTGACCGACAGGAAAATTGGATGGTGTAAAAGGAAGGACAGTTCTACAACAGAAATGAAAAAATCCAGCGAATCTGCTAAGAAAAAACTAAAACTTGACGATGAAAACACTAGAGGTGATGGCGTGACTCGCTGGATTATTTGTGAAGAAACTTTTGAAGAGGCCTGGATCCAGGGTCGACTGTGTAACGTATTGGCGTTCTTAACCATTTTCTGCAGTGTGTTATTTACTCTGTTTGTTACTTGTGTTCCTCGTTTTTTATGTTTTACATTCTCTTGGGTTATTTTGTTGTTCCTTGTTTTGCGTATTGTTGCTTCCTGATGTATGATTGTGAAACTGTTGTGATGTTTTAGTCATTCTGTACGCGAATGAATTTATATTGCTTTTATCTTACGGTTCTGTAGGACGAAACATTACATGAACACCACTGCAGCAATGAAACAGTGAACAACCAACACATTACGCTGAACTACTTTCAAAAAAATGAGCTAAAACGGGCAACGAAAAGTAGGAGGGGTGTATTATTAGAGGTCAAGCAATCTAAGAATGAATTTCACGAGGCTCAGAGCACATCCACTACAACGAAGTAGCCATTTCCTTCCTCAATACATTGTACTTCTGATGTTGTAAGGTGAACATAATTTCCGGATATAGTTACTATCCGACCATTCCTCAAGTGCAGAGAATAAGGTGAACTTATTATAGATTTGTTACTGAAATGAACGCACAGTCATACAAAAAACAAATTTAACATAAATGAAAGATACAATAGACAAACAAAACGGAAACTTGCAACAGTGTCTACATTTTCTAAATTCACTTTATTTTTACTATTATATTTCCAGAAGAAACAGATAAACGTTTACTGGAAATATCAGTTCTACGTGAAACGTGATAAATCAAAGACATACATTTCAATCTAATTTGGTACAAGGTGGAGCTAGTTAATCGTATATTTTTTTGCAAGCACATATACAGAGCTTATATTCTAGGATGCTGATAATTAAAGACTGTGAAAGCACTTGGTATAAAACAGTAGCACTCAGATTTATGAAATCTACATATAGAGAATCTATATATAGAGAAACAAATCTGCTAAAAGACTGATGTTGATGGGAAAGTATTTGCGCAACAGAAGGACAAAGTGTTCAGTTTCAGTAACTAGAGTAGTAAATGCAAGACCTGTCCCAGAATCTGAAGGTATTGACCCCCCATTTTAAGACTGATAGTGCCACAAACATTAATGTCTATACATCTGATGATGGAGAAATTCATATTTAAAAGAAATAAATCTGAATTTGTAAACATTGTATTCTAATATTCTTTAGCAAAGAAAAAAATGAGTTTTTCCACCACTGCAAACGTAAGTAATCTAGAAATCAGTAACAGTGACGATAATAAGCAGTTGAAAAAGACAAATATAAATTTTTACACATCTAAACGTCTCTCGATTAAACGTTCAGTAAGCCTCAAGTAGGAGTGATAGTCTATAAATGGGCGATGTCGATTGATCACGTAACCTCAGTTACATGTGACACAAACAAATAGGATACTGGGAAACGACAGTTTTCCTACAGAAGAGTTTGCGTTCAAACGATTTATCTGGACATTTACTGTTTCAGTCTCAGCACACTTTAGCAGTCTTCAAGTGTATTTAGTCTTGTAGACAATGATATGTGGTACTGACACAGCATCAAAACATAAAATTTCATGTCCTTGCGTTGATTTTAATAAAATTTCGTGTGTGTTGTTTTGGTAAATGTTGAACAATAACGTAAATCAGTTGCCCTCCCGCTAAATAATGATTTTAGGGCTTTTTAAATAACTCGGGCTATCCTGTCATTGTAAATTTCCTTGTATTAGGTGGTTTACTGCCAATGGAAATTCATCCAAAAGAGTCTACTTATCTACTTTCAACTGCTAGAAAACGGTTCGCTGTATTAAAACGTAGCTGTGCATTCCTTCACGAAGACAGGCGTGAATTTCGCTCCAAAAATTCGACCTGTCTGCCTCGGTAACTGCACAGACAGCCCCACGGATTGCTAACCGAAAGATCCCAGGTTCGATTCCCGACCGGGTCGGACATTTTCTCCTCTTGGTGATTGGGTGTTGTGTTGTCCTCACGCTCGTATGGTTATAGCTGACATTCCACTAGAGATGGGTCGTTCGCGAACTAACTGTTCCAGGGGAACGGTTCACCAAGATGAACGGAAGGAGCGAGGAACGGTCTTTCATAGTTCACTTCGTTCGCGGCTTTCTACTTATAGTTCCCGGGAACGGGAAACGGTCGGTCTGGTTCCCGCAACGGCACGTCGGCCGGCCTCGTTCCAGCCTCGGTCCCGTTCCCATCTGTCTCGGTCTCTGACTCGGTCTCCCTCGGCCGGACTCGTCCTTCTTCGTGTGGCCGCATGACGCAGTTCCACTGCCAACTGCTCCTAGTTAGTTGAGTATCGAGTTGTCGTTCGTTTCGCTTGCTGGGCACGCCTATTCTAGATCTGTTTCAATCATTTTTTTGAACTCTGGACTTCTGGTTTTTTTCGTATTCTATTCAGCGTCCACTACTGGCAATTAAAATGTATTTTATAATTACGTAATTACATAAAAGTTACATTGTATATAATACATCTTTTCAAGTAATAAAAGAGCTTATCAGCTTACTTTGTTATTTCGATAAAGAAGACATAGTTATAAAAAGACAAGTTTATTTTGTTATTCCACGAGCAAAGGAAGCCGGCACGGAACACACGAGTGACCATTTTCGATCCTTTTTGATCCAAGGTAAAACAGTGTGTTCATTGTTACGGGAAGGCAGGCCGACTTACAACCGAGTGAAGTCCCCGCTCCATAATCGAGTGTTTGGTCTCATATTTTGTAAACAGAATATGGTAACTTCTACAGTATTATTTCAGTGGCACAGAGTGGCGCACGAAAAATCGGTCCCGAGTGCTAGACTGCTCACTGTCGCCCACCAACCGTGATCTATTGTCTCGAAGTAGTTGTTCGCATTAGATTATTTGTTATTTCTTTACCGAGCAGTCTGTACTCGGAGCCGTATTTTCGTGTGCCACCATTTATTATTTCCCTGCGATCAGCCACCTAACGCTACAGTTGGCTAAACGAGAGGTTTTTCATAATAACGGAAATTACTTCTACAAGTGTGTGAGAATTTTGTAATGAGCAAAAACTCTGTACTCCAGAGGGGAGCCAAGCGCCCTCTCTTGGGGCCTTCCATCCTTCAGTCACCTATGCTACTAATTTGCAGTTCTTCATAAGAACCATATACTGTGTACAAATGAGCGGTGAACAAGTAAAAATGAACTGTTCCCAAAAAAGAGCGGTCACCAGTGAACTAATTACCAAGGATGAACGAGTTTGTCCATATCTATATTACACCATTGAGACGGTTGTATGGGCGCGGCCCGAGAGCCAATAAATTAAAAAAAAATGCAACCACAGACCAAAACATCTAATAAGTGCAAAATACGCTGTTCAATACTGGCAGTTAAACCTATATTAAATATCTGTGAGGAAAAAAAGTACGAATGAAAGAGTTTCGTGCCAGAACGGTACTGCTTAAGCAAACCAAACACCAACAAATGACACCATCTCTTAGGGACCTCTCTATTGTTATAGAAAATAAACGGAACAATCTTTTCGTTACCCAATACCGGTTTCAAACTGCACTGCAGATAATCTTCAGGTCTACATTGGAACAGAAAAAAAGACAGCAAAACTCTATAGAAATATGATATTGCAAAATCTACAATTAAAGCTGTACAAATAACAATTCATTATGAACCCATATATACTTTGAGTCACTAAATGAAGTTTATCAACAGTTGCGTGTAACTGAAGTGAAATACTAGAATGCGGTGTAAAAACCATTTGTGTAGTCGCATGACGTGCGTAAGTTATAAAAGGGTACATTATAACAGTGGAAAAGAGATTTCTCCATAATGAAACAAGATAAAAATGTTAGTAGAAATTAAGAATTAAAATACAAGCAATTGTAATTCTTTTAAGCATTTGTGTGCGTTGCTCAAAAAAGAAAGAATGTAATAAACAATTTCACAGTAGATTATGAATCGCATATTTTCGTTTTTGTTTATATATTTTGTAAGACAGCGCATAATTAAGAAACATATCTCATGTGCATAGCTTAAATTCTCAAAGTTATGGAAAAGAGATGTGTTTGTTAAGTTTTTATGCTGTCTTCTAAAATGTATAATGAAGAACGAAAATGCAAGATGCACAACTTAACATGAGTATGTTTATTACATTCGTTTCCTCCTTTTGTTGTACATACAGTAACGTGTCTTTTAATTCTTAACTTTTATTGTTCAAATGGCTCTGAGCACTATGGGACTTAACATCTACGGTCATCAGTCCTCTAGAACTTAGAACTACTTAAACCTAACTAATCTAAGGACATCACACACATCCATGCCCGGGGCAGGATTCGAACCTGCGACCGTAGCAGTCGCGCGGCTCCGGACTGAGCGCCTAGAACCGCTAGACCACCGCGGCCGGCTAACTTTTATTATTTTATTTTGTTTTATAATGGAGGAATCGTTAAACGTTAGATAGTTAACACATTAACCCACCTCTAAAGTAATCAGAAGTCTGAAGCTGTTTTATACGTACAAGGGGATTCGATTCTTTAAAGAATTGGGGGTTCACTGGTTAATCTCTAGAGGCTTTAATTACTGACACTATAAATGCGTGTACAGGACACTATATCGCGGAAAAAATTCAGACCAATGGAACTGTTTATAAAGGACCTATGCTATTTTGGAAACTAAACGATCTGAAATACGAATAGTTGGAATATGAATGGTATTCACCAGCTATGGTACCCTCTGAGTTCAAACTGTTCTAAAATCTAAATAAATTGGTAGCAGGCAACGCTTTGCGTCCAATGAAGAATTTCTGACATCTGTAGGTGCATATATTGCAGAACTTTCAGAAGAGCACTTCAGATTTAAATCGTTATAAATGTGGACGATACTCATTCACCAGCAAAGGCAGTCGTAAAAAAGTAATGCAATTATATACAAGTTTTTACTTACAGGCCGCGAGATTTTCATCTTATCCTGTTTTCATGTAGTGCAAGTAATGCAGTTTATCAAAATGATAGACCGAAAGGACCAGCCACAGGTGAATGAGAGGGCAGTCAAATGCAGTGTGCATCATATGTACCGCATTCGCTGAACATGAATATTGCAGAACTGTTGATCGACTTTAATGACGGGAATAAGAATTGTCCTCGTTCCTCCACTGAAGCAACTGAGAAGGTATTTCCACGAAGAATGATACTGACTTCCTGTTGCTTTTGAATATATCAATAGCTGTCCGCATGTTTTGAATACTTCGAGTCACGTTGTGCAGTACCTTGACCAGTCAGTAGCTTCCTCGAAACGGCACTGTATCACCTTTGATGTTCCGTGCATTCCACTGTATACTCACCCAACAACAAGAGACACGTAAGTGTCCTCATGCTGGAGATCCTGCTACTTCTGACTGAAAAGCTATGATGTTGTTTATGTACGGCGGCGGACGTGTCGGCTGGGCAAAATACAGGTACGCTTGAGCATAAAACGTGGCTGGCTGACTGCGGGCTAAGATACGGCAGTTCCTCGGGCCGTCATCTTTCGCCTCACTAACACTCACGTGAATTTTCATTGCATCTGCTACATCTACATCACTACTCTACAATTCACACTCAAGTGCGTGGCAGAGGCCTCATCAAACCAATTTCCCATTATTTCTCTACTGTTCCACATTCGAACAGCGCGCAGGGAAAAACTAACACCGCAGTCCCTCGTACAAGATTTGATTTCTATAATTTGATTATGATGATCATTTTTCAAAGTGTAAATGATCGTCAACAAAATACTTTTACATTCGGAAAGGAAAGTGTGGACTGAAATTTCGTGAAAAGATCTTGCGACATTGTTTTAATAACATCCACTCTAACTCGCGTATCATATCCATGACACAGTCTGCCCTATTTCGCGGTGGTAAAAAACGAGCTGCTCTTCTTTGAAATTTTTGAACTCTTCCGTCAGTACTGTCTATTAAGGTGCAGAGAAGACGCCTACCAGATGCTGCGGCGAAGAGCTACAGCAAGAATGGAAACACGACAGTCGCAAACTGATGTGATGGTCTGATGTCTTAATGTCAATCGTTCTGTTGTTTCTCGGATGTGGCGACAATTTATAGAGACAGAAACTGTATTCCGAAGATCACCACAGAGATGACCACGTGTGACATCAGAAAAGACCGTTATTTGGCTGTAAGGGCACCACAGGTATCGCCTTGGTACAACACGGCAACTGGGATCTGACTTCGCAGCATACACTGGATGTGTTGTATCGAGGCAAACGGTATACAGAAGGCTTCTGCATATTGGCTTTTACTGTCATAGACCTGCTCTATGTGTCCCTCTGGCGCGGCTTTACAGAAGGGAACATCTAGAGTGGAGTCGTTAACATGTCACCAAAATAGTCGAACAGTGGGCCAATGTTCATTTCACTGATGGACCCCGATTTGAGCTGAAGAGTGATTCTCTAGAGATTCGAATCTGGAGGGAACGTGGAACACCATTTTGGGACCCAAAAACTGTGCAAAGGGACCGATGTCGAGGAGGATCGCTAATGATGTATGCAGGAATTATGTGGACCACCGGAAACCTTTTCATGAAATTGTATGGGTGAATCGAAAATAGCGCGTTTGTCAATCATCACTCATGTGACAGTTGTTTACGTTCTAAGTTATTCACATAGTTTGTGCTGTTTTGTGGTAAAATAAACGCAACCTTTCAAAATTTCAGTCTGTTGCTTTAATTTTGGACATCAGCGTAAATTAGAACAGTAGAGGGCCTATAACACTTCCTTGATGTACGCCAGACATTGCTTCCATTTTACTCGCTGTCTCTCCGTCAATTATTATAAACCGCGACCTTTCTGACACGAAATCACGAATCCAGTAACACAACTCACCGATACTACCTAGGCACGAAATTTTGACTAGAAACCACTTGTGAGGAACGGTATCAAAAGTCTTCTGAACATCCAAAAATGTGGAATCAATTTTGGATCCCCTATCGATAGCTCTCATTGCTTCATGAAAATAAAGAACTAGTTACGTTGCACAAGAACGATATTTTCTGAACCTGTGCTATGTATCAATGGATCGTTTACTTCGACGAATTCATAATCTTCGAACACAGCATATGACGTCAATGATATGTGTCTGTAATTCAGCGGATTACACTATTTACATTCTTAAATATTGGTTTGATATGTGCAACTTTCCTGCCTTCAGGTATAGATCTTCCGTTGGACGAGTGATTGTATCTGATTGCTAAGTATGGAGCAATGGTATCAACATACTCTGAAAGGAATCTAATTGGTATACAATCTAGACCAGAGTGATTTGAGTTGCTGCGCTACATCGAGGAAATCTACTTCTAAGTTGCACATGTTGGCAGCAATTCTTGATTCGAATTCTGGAATATTTATTTCATCTTCTTTGGTGAAGGAATTTCAGGAAAGCGTGATAGTAACCTCGCTTTAGTGCAACTGTCATCGGCGTATTGCCAGAGCTATCGTAGAGAGAATGATGTATCATGTCTTGATGTATGTGTACTTTATGCAGAGTGTCCCATCCTTCTTGACCACCCTAAATAACTTTGTCCAGATGAAAATTACAAAATGTTTCAAGCAAATGTTCTTTAGCCATCAAGGGGACATGAATCAGCATGATTGCCTTCGTTGTAGCTTTGTGTTTTACAAAGATATGAACAGCAGTATGTCTTTTTTAAATGGCACCCTGTATTTTTTATCCTGTAATTCATTTCCTCTCCTAAAGACCTATTCAAAAATGTATCACAGTGTACCATTCACTGAAACACAAAGTTATTAGTTACATGACGAAACATTGACGTTGACGCTCCCAGCGCTTAGTACAGGTACTCGGGGTAATGGAACACATCCTTGTGCTGACGTCGACAGAGGACTAATGTAAGCATAAGTAGAATGCACACCCGTCATTCCGTCAACCATCGTCAGTTGAAGAGTTGTGTGCGTAGAATGTACACCAACGAAGAAAAGGTAGAAATGCTACTCATCTGCAGGAAATGTAAGTTAGCAGAACAGTAATTGCAATTCTGTTTTCTTATGTGCGGCTCCATTTAGTGCAGTAGTTTACTCCTTTTAAATACTGCTGTGTAGAGTAGGCTGTCCTTCCTAGAAACTGCATCGACATAACGTTTCTTTTATTGTTGCTGTTGTTGTTGAAGGAACGCGAAATGCTACGCAGGCAGCGGAACTTTACGGGGAGCGATATTCTGACAAGAACCCACGTTCCCGACAGATATTTTCTCGTCTTGTTGCGACGCTTCAAGAAACAGGAAGTTTCAACTCACGACAACGCAATCGTCATAGCACTCGCTCAGACGAAGCTGCCGAAGTTACTGTTCTCGCTTTCGTTGCTATGAATCCACGTGTGAGCACACGACAGCTTGAACACGAGACTGGCAGTCCTAAAACCAGTGTACATCGTATTCTTACCACGTAGACCTGCATCAAGAATTGCCTGGGAATGATTTCCAGATTCGTGTACAGTTCTGTCAGTGCGCACAGCAGCAAATCCTCGCCAACCCGAACTTCTTCTCCAGTGTTCTGTTTACCGATGAACCTTCCTTCATAAACAAAGGACAGGTCTGGTGTGGGATGTTTGGTACTACAATTATTGGCCGTTATTTCATCAAAGGTAGACTAAACGGCACAGCTTATACCAACTTCCTCATACGAACTCTTCCCCCTCTTCTGGATGAAGTGCCGCTAAGAACCAGAATGCTTGTGTAGTATCAACAAAATGGATGTCCAGCACATAATACCTTGCGTGCTCGTCGTGTTCTGAACCGAAGGTATCCTGCCAGATGGATTGGTCGCGGAGGAACAGCTGCTTGGCCTGCTAGGTCTCCTGATTTAAATCATCTGGACTTTTTTCTTTTGAGATGCGTTGAAGACCTTGTCTATCGCGATATTCCAACAACTCCAGAGGACATTCAGGAACGTATCATACTTGCTTGCAATTCTCTTCAGCAGGAAACAATGGAAGCAGTAAATAATTCTTTTATTCAGCGAATGCACCAGTGTATCGGCGTTCAGGGTCACCACTTTGAGCACCTTTGAATGTTATAATCCTGGGCAGTGGTACAGGAGAGTCAAAGGCAATTTTGTGTTATGTTTTTATTTGGTTTTCACTTGTTTTCTGACAACTCCTGCAAGTGGACGGGTTTGTGACCCCGGGCTCAAAGTCATTGTTGTATTATGTAGTTAATAACGTTGTGTTTCAGTGAATGGTACACTGTGATACATTTTTGAATATGTCTTTAGGAGAGGAAATGAGTTACCGAATAAAAAATACAGGGTGCCATTTAAAGAAGTCACACCACTGTTCATATCATTGTAAAAAACAAAGGCAAACATATTCGCGTTTGTTTACGCTGAGAGAGAATGAGACAGTCGGTGTGAGGAAGAGACAGAAAAGTAATATATACTGGAAGACTGAAAGACAGTAGACACTGGTCATGGTACAGAAAGAGCGAAGGAGACAATGTCAGTGTGAGGTAAAGAGAGGGACACACTGCCAGTGGAACATAACTCACAGTGATTGAACAATGCTAGGAAAAGAGTGAAGAACACAGTGTCAGTCAGAGAGAGAAAAAAGAAATAAGTAGTGGAAGTGAGCGGGTGCTAGTGATAATGAGAGACAGTGCCCTTGACAATGACGACGAGGAAGAGAGAGGTAGTGGAAGTGACAAGAGGCAGCATTAGAGGGAACGAATGAATGAGACTGAAGCGGTAAGTGAGAGTGAAAGGGAGAGAGTGACAATGAGAGGAGACAGTAGCAGTAGTAGGACAGAGCGAAGGAGAATAGTTGCACAAATGGATTCGCCCACTGGTAAACGCTCTTGTAAACATAAAATTATAGCAGGAGTTTGTGTTGACAAGACCCTTTACCAAGGGACGAATACATTTATGCAATTATTCTGACGTACGATGAATGTAATCTGGCTGCTGTCTTAAGCCGTGGCATGTGATGTTTCTGGTTTTGATATCAGTTTTGTGTATGGCAAGTGCCGCTCGGCTTCAGCTAATGTAAATTACCACCATATGATGTAACAATGCCCACTCCTCCTGAAGAAGTTATTTTTAGAAATATCGAAACCTAGGCCGAGGGGTAATAAACCTTTGTTTTGCAACTGGTTGGCTGATTTTTTCAATCTCTTCAGATTTATACAGTTGCTGATTCGCGGCCATATTTAAGATTTAGCCTAAGTTTTGTAATTTTCTCGACTGTATTTTCATGATATATTTGTCTTGTACAAAATAACAACCTGGTTAGCAGTTATACGAAATGAATAGTGTCTTGAAAAGGGATTATTAGACGAACATAAATAAAAGTAAAACAAGGACAATGGAATTTAGATGAAGTAAAAAAAAAGTGATGCTGATGGAATTTGATTAGAAAATGAGGTGCTAAAAGTAGTAGATGAGCTTTGTTGCTTAGGAAGCAACATAAATAATGATGACCGAAATAGCGAAGATATAAAATGACAGCCAATCGTAAGAAAACCATTTGTGAAAAAGAGGGACTTGTTAACGTCTAATATGAATTTAAATGTGAGGAAGACTTATGTGAAGGTGCTTGTGTGAAGCAAAGGCTTGTATGGCAGTGAAACGTGGGCTGGGCGATAGGCAAATCAGACAAGAAGAACATAGAATCTTTTGAAATGTGGAGCTATTGTAGAATTGTGAAGGTTATTTGGGTAGATCGAATATAAATGAGGGTATGGTGAATCGAATTGGAGAAAAAGCTAATTTGTGGCGTGATTTAACTAAACGAAGGGATCTGTTGACAGGATACATCCTGAGGCATCAAGGAACTGTCCATTTCGTAATGGAAGGAAGTGTGCACGTTAAACATTGTAGAGGGCAACCATGGCTTGAACACAGTAAGCAGGTTCAAATAAATGTAGGTTGCGGTAGTTATGCAGAGATGAAGAGATTTGCACAGGATAGATTAGATTGGAGAAACTGCATTAAACCAGTCTTCGGACTAACGCACCAACTGGAACAAGATTCCAATGTATATCAACCTGGTCTCTGCTTTCCCTACAATCCTTTCTTGTGATCATTCCACCTTAGGCCATTCCGCATAGTTACTTATAAGTGTACTACGGTAGTTACTGTTTCCATTGATTTGTCGCCAACTATGTAATCGGTTTGAAGCGGCGCCATGGTTTATTAAAAGAGACTCAAATAATTACTGCAACTTGGAGTCATCGGCTCATTAATTCATGAAAGTGATCGTAAACCGTTTCGGACTGGACTATTGCCCCTAATGTCTGATTTCCTAAAAACAAATTAACAACCGAGTAGTTATTGTGGCGCCATTAAGCGTATGCTTAATTTAAAGCTTTATTTTGAAGAAATGTAAAACTTCTCGTTGTGCACAAGATGTTCTTTGTTAGCAACTACTAGGTGAGATAGGAGCAGGTTTTGATTCTCGATTGTAGGAGTTTTAAAATGACTGTGTTTAGTTCAGTTTAGTCTTATTTATGTCATGTTATGTAGTCATTTTCCTGATTATTTTATGGATATAAAATGGAACAGGTCAGATTACAAGATATGTACACACACATGAATAGTGCTAATATTAATATTACTAAAATTTTTAGTTCGACACATGCAATTACATTTAGAGGTACAATTTTTTTACCGTTTCTGTAACAGAAACACGTCCATGGAGTAGAAGGAGTTGCCCAAAAGAAATGATTTTAAGCTTGATTTAAAACTTGATCTGCTACTGGCCAGGCACTTTGTGTTGTTGGGCAAATGATCGAAGACTTGTTGCTGAATCATGTACTCATTTTTGAGAAACTGACAGCTTCAATAACGGATAAGAAATGTAATTTTTCCTCCTAGTGCTTTACGTATCAACATCACTGTTCTTTGCGAATTGAGGTGGATTATTTGTAACGAGTTCTATTAGCGAATATATCTCCTCTGATGATGCAGTTAAAATACCTAACTCCTTGAAAAGGTGCCTACACGACGTCCTTGGGTGAACAGCACTAATTAGTCTCACTGCTCTCTTTTGAGCAAACAATACTTTATGTCTAAGTGGTGAGTTACCCCAGAAAATTATTCCATAATACATTATTGAGTGGAAACATGCAAAGTACGTTAGGAGGCTGATCTGTTTATTACCAAGACTAGCGATTATACGAAGAGCAAAAGAAGCTGAACTTAGTTGTTTGAGAAGCTCAGTAATATGCTTCTTCCAGTTCAAGTTGTCATCAACGTGAACACCCAAAAATTTGGAGAAATCTACTTTGTTAACTGAGCCCTGTTCATATGCTACATCAACTGTCGATATGACTCTATTTGGCGTACAGAACTGGATATAGTGAGTTGTTTCAAAATTAAGGGAGAGTCCATTTTCTAAGAACCACTTAATAATTCTTTGAAAGACATCCTTAACAATGTCTTCAGCTGCATTTTCTGGAATGATATTTATTATAACTCGTATCATCTGCAAAAAGTACTAGTTCCGTTTGCTGAAGTTCCGCTTAAGTGGAAGGTCATTCACATGAATTAGGAACAGCAGAGGACGTAAAATTGAACCCTGTGGGACTCCCTTTGTGATAACTCCCCATTCACTAGAATTTACCACCCTCCCAACATTATTTGTGTTTTTCAGCACAACTTTTTGCTTGATGTTCATTAAGTATGATTCAAACCAGCTCTGTGTATGGCCTTCAGTTCCATAAAACCTGAGTTTTTCTAAGAGTGTGACGTGATCCACCCAGTCAAATGCCTTGGTGAGATAACAAAAAATACCAAATGGCTATAATTTGTTATTTAGGGCTTGAACTATTTGATGCATAAATGTGTAGATAGCATTCTCAGTCGAGTAACCCTTCTGGAATCCGAACTGTGACATGCTGAGTAAATTATTTTCACTTAAATGTGAGACTACTCTTGAATACATAACTTTTTCGAATATTTTAGAAAATGAAGTCAGCAATGAGATTTATCTATAATTATTTAAGTCACTCTTGTCCCCTTTCTTATCAAGAGGTTTGACTAATGTGTATTTCAATCTGTCTGGAAAAGTTCCCTGTGCCAGCGAAGCATTACATGTATCACTAAGGACTCCACTTATTAAATTGAACAACACTTCAAAATTCTGTTAGAGACTCCGTCAACACCACATGAGCTCGTGTTTTTCAGTATATTTATAATTCCCTTAATTTCAGTGGGGGATGTTGGTGCTATTTCTAAAGCCCTAAAGTACTGTGGAATGACTTTTTCACATATTTTTTGCTTCTTCAGCTGAACCATTTAACCCTATTTTTGCTTCTACATTCAGAAAGTGATTGTTAAAAATACGTGCAACTTGTGAATTATCACTCACAAATCATCATTCAGCTTTATTACTGTGGCATACTGTGCACTGTCAGGCTGCCCCATCTCCCGTTTGACAACATTCCATATAGTTTTATTCTTATTATCCACATTATTAATTTCTGTCAGAATGCATAAGTTTCTCGACTTCTTAATGACTTTCCTTAAAATATTACAGTATCTTCTGCTGTAAGCAAGTAACATCGTATCCTAACTTATTCTGGCCTGTCCATATGTTTCCCTCTTCCTCTTACAAGATATCTTAATTCCCTTAGTAATCCATGGCTTACTTGACTTTGAAATGGTTTCTTGGATAAGGTTTCAGGAAAGCAACTCTCAAATATTGAGACAAATTTATTGTGGAATAAGTTGAATTTGGCAGTAGCATCATTTACTGTGTATACTTCAGCCCATTCTACCTCTTCTAGGCTGCACTTAAAGCTCTGTATCCTGGTCACATTAATAAGACTCCCTGCCTTGTATGAACTTGACTGAATTCTGTAAGGTGCTATATGTGTGTTATATGTGTTTTAGTTGTTGTACGTCTGTTCGTTTCTTGTTTTAGAAATCACCTCTCCTACCCCATAACCACACTGTTCCCATTACTGCCACTGTCAGCACAACCAGCTGGCAACGCCTGTGTTGTGGCCGTCTCTTAACAGATGGTTGAACATTTTTTTAATTAAAGATGTTTCCAGTCACAGCTGTAACGTAGGGCTCTTGTAATAAAATGGTGCAAATTTAAAACTTTGTTGCCTCTCTGCTGTTTCCCTAGGACTCCAGCGTTTGTGTGTGACTTGTCCTTCCTCTTTTGTTTATGACTACCCCTATGCCATGTTTTAGTTGTTTGAAGTTTAACGCTAGACTGGTAGAAATACACAGCTTAGTCTCA
Source organism: Schistocerca americana (assembly GCF_021461395.2). NCBI lineage: Eukaryota > Metazoa > Arthropoda > Insecta > Orthoptera > Acrididae > Schistocerca > Schistocerca americana. The sequence goes on along the minus strand of NC_060122.1, from coordinate 393,438,511 downwards.
AGGATGTCTTAAAATTTTCATCTACATCTACATCTACATTTATACTCCGCAAGCCACCCAACGGTGTGTGGCGGAGGGCACTTTACGTGCCACTGTCATTACCTCCCTTTCCTGTTCCAGTCGCGTATGGTTTGGGGGAAGAACGACTGTCTGAAAGCCTCCGTGCGCGCTCTAATCTCTCTAATTTTTCATTCGTGATCTCCTCGGGAGGTATAAGTAGGGGGAAGCAATATATTCGATACCTCAGCCAGAAACGCACCCTCTCGAAACCTGGCGAGCAAGCTACACCGCGATGCAGAGCGCCTCTCTTGCAGAGTCTGCCACTTGAGTTTATTAAACATCTCCATAACGCTATCATGGTTACCAAATAACCCTGTGACGAAACGCGCCGCTCTTCTTTGGATCTTCTCTATCTCCTCCGTCAGACCGATCTGGTACGGATCCCACACTGATGAGCAATACTCAAGTATAGGTCGAACGAGTGTTTTGTAAGCCACCTCCTTTGTTGATGGACTACATTTTCTAAGCACTCTCCCAATGAATCTCAACCTGGTACCCGCCTTACCAACAATTAATTTTATATGATCATTCCACTTCAAATCGTTCCGCACGCATACTCCCAGATATTTTACAGAAGTAACTGCTACCAGTGCTTGTTCTGCTATCATATAATCATACAATAAAGGATCCTTCTTTCTATGTATTCGCAATACATTACATTTGTCTATGTTAAGGGTCAGTTGCCACTCCCTGCACCAAGTGCCTATCCGCTGCAGATCTTCCTGCATTTCGCTACAATTTTCTAATGCTGCAACTTCTCTGTATACTACAGCATCATCCGCGAAAAGCCGCATGGAACTTCCGACGTTCATCGCGGGGAGGGGGGGCAGGATGGTGGTCGGCTGTTTACTTCCTACAAACAACAGCTTAGTTCGCAAAAAAATAGCGTCATAGACTCTCCAACGTTAACCACTAGATGAGAGATGGCGAACCTTTGCACATCTACGTGAATTTTTTCCAGAGAAATGTTTAATGGGGCTATCACTTTCCATCGAGCTACTCGTTGAACTAAATTCTGATGCCGCATACTACTCTTTTCCTCTTGCTTATTTTGTTAGTGTTTGAATGTATGATAGTGCATTAATGAACGCATATTTTAAGATTTGGTAGTGTGCACCTCTACTGATTAATGAAAAACATCTTAACGCTTCCACATTACTCTTTATTTGTGACAAAAAACAGACTTTTCTTGCATCAATCTCAAAATGAACGTTTCTAGCTTATCTAAGGGAAAGAAAATTTAATGTGATTTTTTTCTGTTGAAAACTGTTAATGATCGCACCTTGAAGCTTTACGTTCAAATCGCTTCATTGCTGGTGCATGTCTGTAAAAAAATATCAGTTTTGTAAGTCAATTAACCGTGAATATTCCACAATTTTCCTTCATTTTGTAAAACGATCTGTTTCCTTTCTAAGAATCCAAAAACCCTGATGTAAGTGATGCAGATCAACCACCAACCATTGTTATACATTAGTAAGCCCTTTTACACCGAGCTGACATCTTCTAACAGCGCTTCGAACATCCTCTTATTAGAAGCTTGCGACTGTATACGGTTAGCTATTTTTGTGGCTATGGCCATTGTATTATCAAGCCACACAGGGCTTAATTACGTATGATGTGGTGGAATTCAAGAATAGAATGTCTGAAGTGTGCTTGGAAAAAACTAATAAAACCATTTTTTGCCCAACATATTGGAAGCACCATCAGTCGTTACTGAAACAATTTTGCTTGAATCTATTTCTTTTTCAGTAAGCGAATTTTTACCACCTGTACAAAAATATGTGCCATTAGTAGTGTCTGGCAATGATATGACCATAAGTACTTCATTTTTTATGTCATCTGTACTTCTGTCAGCTAAGTACAAGAACAGGACTTGATGCTATTTTTTTTGTGATTTTACGTTCTCCACCAATTTTAAGATAGCGTCTTTTATTGTGTTTCTCGACAATCGAGTGTCTTTGATGCGCACAATTATCTTACCTTTATTTTCAGAATCTTCAAAAAGCGATGGGCACGTGCTAGCCAGGTTTGCTTCAGTCAGAAAAAGTTGTGAAGAAAAAGATAGTTTTGTTGTTATTTAGTTCACTTGGTAGAGGTGTTGATCAACGGCTGCAGAAGGAACTAGAGTCAGATTACCAGGTCACAGTTTTTTGAACCCTAGTGCATATCTGGGTTAGGTGATAGATGATGCAAGCTCACTTTACAAAAGCTTGACAAAGAAAGACACCATGGTAATACAGGGTGGGGTAGGCAACAGCATAGACAGGGACCTAAATTATTCAGCTGAGGATGACCTAAGGTGTTGGACTTGTATCTGTTCTGAGGCGTCAGGACTGGCTTCGTTTAAACTATTCTCTTAGGAGAGTTAACATGGAGTTGGAATGGCTACTTGGATCAGTATAGAGTCTCATATTTCTGTGGTTCCTGTAGACTCTGTCAGCAGTAGGAAAGGGAAGGAAAACCTGACTGAGCTAATAGCAACTAACTTAAGAAGGAGGCCCTATCACCTGTGGTAAAGTACCAATGATTACAAGTGACAGAATAGCAGTTTTTTAGGGTAGGGCGGGAGGAAACAAAAGATGTTCGGAGAAAAGTTGAAAGTGACATTGACATTGATAAAAAGGACAGCAAGAAAGCAAATTTTAATATACACAATTTACGTAATTGAAACAGCAGTGTTCTGAAAACGACAGAAAAATTAGTGTCGTCCAGTTGGAATTCAGACAGTGCAAAACTCCCAATTGCATCAGAATGTCCGAGGACTGATGTGTAAGCTTAATGAATAGCTTCCTTTTGTTGAAGAATTAGAGTTGAGAAAACCAGCTGGTATAATCTGCCTCTCTGAACATCATGTGACCACATCTATAGATATGTTAAATGTTATAGGATTTAAGTTAGCCTCTTACTCCTGCAGAGAAAATGTGGAGAAAGGAGGAGTTCTCACATTTATTAGAAACTGTCTTAATTTCAAGAAAACTGGTATTAATAAATTTTACTTAGAACAGCACTTAGAATCTTGTGCAAGAGAAGTAGTATTTCATGATATGTCCTATATAAAATTAAGTATATACAGAGCAACTTCAGGAAATTTCTCTTCATAAAATGTTGACCATCTCACAGTAAAACACAAGGAAAATATGGTTGCTGGTGATTTTAATGAGGCTTTATTGAAAAGCTCTGTCAGTGAACAATTACTCCAATCAGTAACACTGTTATTCGTTTTAATTACTACTCTACTATGGTATTTAAATGCTCTGAGACTGCCATTTATAATCTCTTTGTAGACAAATCTAGGGAAATAGTCATATCACAAACGTAGTAGTAAATGGGCTATGTGATAATGACATGGGGCATCAGATGTTAACATTGAAACTTGTCAGGATATAAAATCTATTAAATCCGAGTACAGGAGGATAATAGATTAATCAAAATTTGAGAATTGTAGGAGACTGCTCAAAGTCATGAAATGAATTGATGTTTCTGATGCTTCTGACTCAAATGGAAAATACACAGGCGTCATTAATAAAGTTACTTTCTTATTTGAAATTTGTTTTCCCCTAAAGATAAACAGAAGTCTAAAAGTAAACATTACACAAGGAATTAAGGTATCATGTGCGACAAAAAGGAAACTGTATTTACTATCTAGGAACATCTCTGATGATAGCATTATAATGTATTATAAAGACTTCTGCAAAATACAGAAGCAAGTTATCCACAAATCTAAGCAGCTTTATTGCGTGAAAAAGGGTAATTACATCAGGCAGCAAAAAAAAAAAAAAGCTATATGAAATGTAGTGAAGACACAGACAGGTATGACCAGGACGAAGGACGAACAGATTGCTCTAGAAAATAAATGAGACATTGGTAACAAATGCATGTAGTGTCGTAAACCTCTTAATCAAGTACTTCGTTTCTGTTACTGACAGCCGTGGTTATGAGGTTCAGTAAACGGTGTAATGGAATACCTGACGCCGCTCGCTACAACTTCATTAAAATGCAAATGACACTCACTTCTCCCAAGGAAGTAGCATCCATCATAAAATCCTTAACATCAAAGTATTCTAGTGCTTATGATAACATATTAACGAACTTAATCAAGTGGAATGGAATATCTGAGACTACTCGCTACAAACAACTTCATTAAAATACAAATGACACTCACTTCCCCCAAGGAAATAGCATCCATCATAAAATACTGAACATCAAAGTATTCTAGTGGTGGTGATAACATATGAACGAAGTTAATCAAAGAATGGTCATGTGAGATGAGTTATTTGTGTAATCTCTTATCAGCGGAAAATTTCTAGACTGGCTAAAATATGGTGGAGTTAGGCCTCTTTACGAGAAGGATGATAAAGAGATACTCTCCAACTATCGACCAATTTCACTTTTGCTGACTTTGTCAAAAGTATTTGAAAAGGTTGTGTTCAAGCATCTTCTTAAGCATCTGACTGCAACTAATATATTGTGCAAGTCACAGTTTAGGTTCCTTGTTGTTGTTGTTGTGGTCTTCAGTTCTGAGACTGGTTTGATGCAGCTCTCCATGCTACTCTATCCTGTGCAAGCTTCTTCATCTCCCAGTATCTACTGCAACCTACATCCTTCTGAATCTGCTTAGTGTATTCATCCCTTGGTCTCCCTCTACGATTTTTACCCTCCAAGCTGCCCTCCAATACTAAATTGGTGATCCCTTGATGCCTCAGAACATGTCCTACCAACCGATCCCTTCTTCTGGTCAAGCTGTGCCACAAACTTCTCTTCTCCCCAATCCTATTCAATACTTCCTCATTAGTTATGTGATCTACCCATCTAATCTTCAGCATTCTTCTGTAGCACCACATTTCGAAAGCTTCTATTCTCTTCTTGTCCAAACTATTTATCGTCCATGTTTCACTTCCATACATGGCTACACTCCATACAAATACTTTCAGAAATGACTTCCTGACACTTAAATCTACACTCGATGTTAACAAATTTCTCTTCTTCTCAAAAAAGCTTTCCTTGCCATTGCCAGTCTACATTTTATATCCTTCCTTAAGGGGTCCAATACAGAAAAGGCTATTTACACATAAATTGAGAATGTGTTTAACTCATTTGATAACAAATTAGAGACTATTGGCATTTTCTGTGACCTATCAAAAGTCTTTGACTGAGTGAATCATGGCATTCTCTTAAGAAAATTAGAATATTATGGGGTCATCGGCAGCACTGCAAAATGGATCGAGTCCTACCTAGCGGACATGTGGAGTAAGCAATCAGTCTCCATCTGATTGGGAATTAATTACATTTGGTGTTCTTCAAGGTTCCATCTTTGGTCCTTTGCTTTTTCTTGTCTACATTAATAACCTCTCGTCAATTACATTGCCAGGTGTTAAGTCTGTTTTGTTTGCAGATGATAAAAAAATTGCTGTAGAGTACATATTCAGAAATGATTGCCAATCAAATTTTCACTGGTTGAAAGCTAATTAACTGTCATTAAGGGGGTTAGAACGTCAAACAGGCCGACTTGGAGCAGGAGAGGCGCCACAGGACATTTTAATTTCCACTGTCTGTACATTTACAAATAAATTCATAAAACTTTGTCAGCATGACAAGGAAGGATTCAGAATTCTCACTCATAACAGTGGAAGTTCAGAAACATAACTAAGTAATTTTCTTGCATGTAAAATTTCATCATTTTTTTCACTTACTGATGGCAGCATTTGTTGCTATAGGTACACTTTTCTTCATAAGTAAGACAGATTTTGCACAGCATACAAACCATACTTAAAGGTGTATGAAACTCTACAATTTTCCAAATCTATTAAAAACTGTGGTAAAAATTGAGGTAATTAACTACAAAATTTGTGTTTTTTCTAAACATGAAGTTTAAAATACAATAGATCATTTGTTTTTTCATAAATTAAATAAACTCTAGAGTTTCATACACCTGTAAGTATGGTATGTATGCTGCGCAAAATTCATCGAAGAATCTCTGTAACTTATGAAGAAAAGTGTACCTATAGCAACAAATGCAGCCAATAGTAAGTGAAGAAATGATGAAATTTCACACGTAAAAAAAATTATTTTTTATGTTTTCGCACTTCCACTGCAAAGAGTGTGAATCCTGAATCCTTCCTGGTGATGCTGACAAAATTTTATGAATTTATTTGTAAAAATGTAGACACTGGAAATTAAAATGTCCTGTGATGCCTCTCCTGCTCCAAGTCGGCCCGTTTGACGTCCTACCCCCCCCCCCCCCCCCCTTCTAAACTTTGAAAAGACCCACTATATCCAATTCAGCACCTTGTAAGAAATTTCTTTCTACCTTGTTTATAACATTTGAAGACATGCAGACAGAAGAGGTTGACAGTGTTAAATTTCTGGTTTTACAACTGGATGATATGTTAAGTTTGGAAGGGAATACCACAGAATTGCCGAAGTGCCTGAACAAGTCTGTATTTGCAATGCGAATGATGTTAGAAGAAGGAGGTATAAACATAAAAGAACTTACATACACTGCTTCCTTTCATTCTAATGTATCATAGGGGATCATATTTTGGCATAATTCGTCAGACCGAGAAAAAGATTTTAGAGTGAAAAACCATGTAATAAGACTCATTCGTGATGTACATTCAAGAACATAATTTAGAAATATGTTCAAGAAACTGGGTTCTAAGCATATTTATTCCTCAATGAAATTTGTTGCAAATAATTTGTCTCTGTTTCCAATCAATAGCTCAATACGTAGTATCGATACTGGGAATAAGAACAACCTACGTAAAAACCTAAAAATCACTTACCTTGTTCCAAAAACCGGCCCAGTGCTCAGGAACTTATGTTTTCAATAAATTGTCAACAATCATTAAAAATTTGGTTTCAAATGAAGCACAGTTTTAGCAGAGTTTGAAATACTGTAGAAGTATATCTTAACAGGGACTCCTAGTCCACCTTAACTTAAAATATCTGTTAGATTTCAGTTTCGACGTCTCCTGGTCACAACAGTCAATATCAAGTATTTCGTGTGTGATAAATTTGTAGCAAGTGCATAGTACGCCTGCTTAGCTGGGTGTTAATATGCTCGCCTCCTAAGGAAGCTGGCCTGGATTCGATTCCCGGCGGGGTTGGAGATTTTCTCCGCTCGGGGACTGGATGTCGTGTTGTCCTCACCGTCATTTCATCCTCATCACCGGCGCGCTAGTCGCCCAATGTGGCGTCGAATGAAATAAGACTTGCACTTCGCGGCCAAGCTTGCCCGGAATGCCAGTTTTTGTGTTTTTTTTGTTTTTGCAAGTGCATAGCTATGTTTCATTCTAACAGTGTGTTAATTGTGTAAATATTTACAGGTCCAGTTTACTGTAATGTATCCATATAACTTGACAGTCTCCTGACAAAGGATCAGGAAAGTGACTGGTGTAGTCAAACTTTCTATTTTTTTATGTTATACTTTGTGACATGTTCCACACCCACGAGACTCATCTTATTTTTGAGTCTATGCAGCAAAAACTGAATCTAATCTCCTTCAAAAACTCCCCGTTTCCATAACGTTTACATGCCGGGCAATGACATATGCAACCAAGAAACTTACGGAACAGGTATGAGAATCGTTGCTAACCTATACAGTCATAAATGTCCACTGTCTATTCCTTTCTGTAATAGTGGATGCAATAAATTCCTTTTGTTCTCGTTCGCTTTTTCGACAAAGAGATTCGTGATTTGCTTCATTGTACCGTTTTAAAGGCGATGTTTTCCATATCACTATCTAAACATTTAAAACATACCGCTTTCTAGTCTTTATTAATCATGCCATATTTCTCAGTCCACCAAGTTTAAAACTCTCTAATAGACTTATCTAACACTTTTTGCTTCTTTGTCATGTTTAATAATAGTTACAAGTTACAAGTTAAAAATGGAATTAACTGTGTTCAGGTGCAGCACACAACGTAAGCGCGCAACAAACAAAAACAAACAGCAGGAAAATTGTTTCGCCGCGACACTTTGGCAGTACGACGCTTGTTGACAGAGGCTGAAAGTCGTCGTTGTTGGAACAGGTGCCATCCCATACGATCTAATAGTCGACCACGGTGAATTATTACGAATGAATTTGAGTACATCGTGACGAACTGCGAGTCAACATGAGCGAAGATCTGTCATCTACTACTTCTATGACACATCGGCATCTGTAGTCCGTTGGTACTCTAACTTCAAGTGCAGACGAACGAATGAATTCATTCTATTAGTTATACCCACCTCAATTCCTCATTTAATGCCATGCTGAAATTATCTTTCGCCATTCCGGCACTAGACCATTAATGTAAATGCTAATCAGTAATTCTCCTGTTCAACATCTTTTGAATACTCCATAAATTACCTTTACATTTGTCGATTTTGTTTCGCTAAGAACAATGTGTCGAATTCTGGCTGGGAGGAAGCCCTGAATCCGAACATTAATCTGGTCCGATACTCGATAAACTCATACAGCATTGCTGAAACCACATGTCACTGGCGTGCTGCGCATACGAACAAACTCATGAAGATGACAGTACGTTCCTGTACCGTTTGGTGCTGAGAGGAAATAGTAACACAGCAAGCGTCCCATTTTAGCATGAACGCTGCCGGTTTGGGAAGCGGGGTGCACATAATGACGTAGTTTTCCGTGTGTCATGACGTCGGCTTGTTGCAATGTCGGCTGCAACTCAAGTATTTGGAAATATTTATTTTTCCACGCAGCTATTTGCAACAGCTGTGATGTCGCCATGGAACTGCGAAAAATCGAAGTGAATAGGCTGTTTACAGGATGCGAACAAACGTCGCAGCATTACAACGGGAACATTACAGTGTAGAATACCTCCCTGCTAAACGCAGCAAACATTGGCGCCCATTCCATCGAGTGACGAAACGGAATAATGTCCCCAGCCAGCCAGCTTTTTCAGCCTGTGGTTTCATCGTTTCCAAAACCCCTTAAAGAATAAAAGGATGGTGATCAAAAGAGAGTTTTATCCAACAGCGCTAAATTAAGACTCTTGATAGAAGACATCCAGCTTCTTTCGCGAGAAAACTTTAACACTTCTAGGAAAAGGTGCGCAAATAATCGGCTTGCAGATGTTGTCATTGACCCATAATCTCTCACAATAAGCATATGTTTCATTTAAATGAAAACATTTTATCCAGTTTTGAGCAATTTTAACCCGTTTGGTTACTGGAAGGTAATCGTGCGATGCCTTCTATTGCGAGCGATTAAAATCCTATTGCAGGAGTTCTCCCAAAATACTAAGAAATTTTCGTGATATGTCCAAGGCTGTCAACAGTATAAAAATTGGTACCATTGTCCTGTACAGAAGTTACAACTGAAAAAGCTCATTTTTCCTCTAAGGAGAAAGCTAGTGTCTTTTACTGGAAAAGATCTTGTTTTGCGACCATGTACAAAACGGACGACAGAACAGCTGCACTGAACCAGCGTCTGAAAGATAAGTTCCAGTCTGTGCAATCTGATGATGAGGCAAGGCGCAGGACAGTAGGTGTCCTTCAAGTTGGAGTGCTCAGAAAAGGTACAACCTCACTGAAACAGGCAAGAGCATTTAGTCTAGTGTCAGGGTCAGATGGCCAGGAGGTAGCAGACTCGGACGAGTAACCCGGAGCTTTCGGGACGTCCACTTATGTTTCCAGTTCATCTAATAATCTGCAAAAAAATTCTGAACACTGCAGACTGTCAGCAACAACGAGACGAATCCATTCCCAATTTGCAAATGTTTCTCCAATGAAGACTCTGGTGGTTATGAGTACACTGCCTGAAAAAGAAAGTGAGGCACCCACAAGGGGGGGGGGGGGGGGGGGGGGGAAGAAAACAGAATGAAACTTGAAGGGTTGAGAGAGTGTCTGATGCAATGACAGTGAGTGCAGAATTTACGAAGAATTTTGCACTATGAGCCCAAGTATTAGCGTGACGTCGCACTTCCTTCTGACCTGGAGGCATGCGCTGATTCTGTTAGGAATGTGTCATATGCTGTTGCATCCTCTCTTGAGGCAAAATTGATCACGGCTGCTGTAAATCGTCCTCGATATTCCGGATACCGGCACTGCGACACATGTTACGTACAGATGGTCCAATACATGTTCTGTTACTGTCAGATCTGGGGCTCTTTGCAAGTTACAGGAGTACTACGGTATGAGGGGTAATGCATGAGGACGCAGGATGGCACATGCATACCACTGTGCCTTCAGAGATCCCTCGTCGCTACCAGACGTGACCTGAAGTCATACCCAATAGCACCCCGCATCATAACACCAGGAATAACGCTGCTCTGCCTCTACAAAACCTTGTAAGAATAGTACGCCTCCCCAGATAGTCGCCATACACGCCGACGATAGTCATCTCGGGTGGCATGGAACTACGGTTCATCACTGAGCACAATGAAACGCGACTCATTAACAGTCCCCCGGTCACAGCACCACTCCAAATGCAGCTGTTCTTATTGTAGTGCTAACGACAGTCTACGCAGGTACCAAAAACAAGAACTACACTCAAGTGTCACTGTGCTGGTTTGTATGACAACAGTCAGTGCTGATTTTCCCGATATAAATTTACACTCTGTACTAAGGTTTCCAGGGACATTAACCACACCTGCTGGTTCAGAAGCGTATTGATAGACTGCCTTAAGTTCGACTGTAGAGTTTGATTTAAGCTGGTTAGATTTGCGGCAGGCTACACTTCTATCGGCTCCTCTGGCCATTATAAACGAGGCTTCGAAATATTCAGGTGAATTATCCCTGAAATCGCGATGGTTAGATGGAAATTAAGCCCCTACATCTCACACGTTGTTCCATTTAATAACAAACCACTTCCGTTTCATTCCAGCCTCTTTGTAGCCGTAAGCTCCCCCTGCTCCAAACAACTAGCCTCTGCTACCATCTTGTCAAAGGTAGGTACAACCAATGTGCCTCGACCTGCTGAAAGTACAATTCCGGCTCGATCACTTTGTAACGGGACCTCCTCCTCTAGCATTACTTTTCCTGAACAGTAGTTGTAGATGTCAGTTTCATTTTTCGAATTCTGGACGGGTCAGTATTATCTCAGCTGCTTTTCTGAAAACTTTCATGTAATTTTATACACAGTATGTTGTATTTCAAGTTAAAATTTACTTTGTTTTGGATGTTATGATCGATTGGTACTAGTTCTGAATATACAATTAAAATAATTTAAAAAAACCATTTGAAATTACGAATTATTTGGCACACTTCAAATTTCTGTTATTAAATATGCAATCTAGCACTGTTTATTATGTTTATTTCTGGATTCATTTATGAAATAGTAATCGAAACTAATTCATTTGTGAAGAAAAATTGTATACTCTTCGAAACGTTATTATTTCTGCTGAGTGAGATGATAGTAAGCATGTTTCTGATGTAAGCGGACGTATTCTTGTATTTTGTGGAAGCAATGTAATTTCGGCGTTGTTAATGTGAAAAGTCAAAAGTCTGTATGATATACTAAAATGTGACGAAATATATTAACGTAGCAACAAGAATTTTTCAACAACCCTCAAATTTATTTAGATCAATTCAACCATGAGGACCTAAATTGTGAGAATTTCAGCTTCAAGTATCAGATCCCTAGACGAGAAGAACTGAAGTCAGCTATACTTGAAAATATAAGTAAGCTAGAAAGTTTATTGTAATCTTTGTTCCTCTCAAATCTTCATAGAAGGCTAATGTGGACAATAGCTGCCAAAAGAAAGGAGGAGGTAGATTACAACTTGTTTATTGCATTCTCTTACCTCCTTTTTCGGATTAGCAATTTCACTGTATAGGAATCTTGCTATCTCTTATTACCATATTCGGACAGACTGTGGTTCCCTCAGTAGCATTTTTGTAACTTTGCTTCCTCCATTTCCACGTATCTTCCCTTGTCTTTTGCAGTTAATAATAGTCGCTGCATTTTTGTTCTTAGAGAATTCTTCAGTATCTCCCATTTGACAGGATATGCATGGACTATGTAGCACTCGTAATACGCTTGTTTCGCTGCTACTGGTATAGAAAGGGAAATGTAAACTTTCGCTCGAACAATTCTCACTGATGCTGTGGCTACCTTGAAACAGAAAGGTAAGTTTCTGTGCTTGGATTCTAAAACCAATCCCAAATCTGGCGGTAGTTCCTTCCGTACTTTACTTAGAGCCTCTGCATATTGCTCTGGCAACAGAAAGTTTACTCCTAGCTGACGTCTTATAACCTGCTGCATGGTAGTAGTCGTGTGTTATTCAATCGGCCTTCTCTAAACTTGCAGTCTGGGTAGTGTACCAATCACTCACGGCTTTGTCCTCTTTTGCCCACTACTTAACCTCTTCTATTGTGTCGTTCACTCTTCGGCAGTGCCAAATATTGTTTTCATAAGATGACCTCCAGTGTCGACTCAACCCCTCTTCCTTCACGTATGTGGAGTAACCGCCATTACTGTCTCACACATCCTAGCACTTCCTTTGAGTACCCCGCGCCTTCCCTGACGAAATTTGTCGAATGCTTCTTCCTATCTTCTCACCTCGTTATCTACCTCCCATGTGTTGAATACCACCTGTACCACCCAGCGACGGTCGGTGATCGCTACCTCTTTCTGGTTGGCGAACGGCACTCCCCCTTCCAGGTGCTCGTTCCATAACGCTTTCACCCCGACGGAGGTTAGTAGTCCCGCTATGAACCGCGTCATCTCACCTTCTCCGCACTTCACTAAGGAAAGGAATATCTGTTACTTTCCTCCCTCTTAAATTTCTTGCCGCTCCTGAGCTGCTTATACTAATTACCTAAGAAAATATTGAACAACTATCTTCTAGGCCTTAATCCGTACTGGTTCCTCGTTAACGTTCCATTCACAACCTCTTGTTTTTATCTTCCGATATTGTCGTTCTTGTCGGCAGTTGAATCGTGAAATTTACTGGCGACATACTCTCTACCACTTGGTATGGCTCCCGATACTTTTTTAAACTTCTTTGTCTTTCCCTTCAGCGTACACGAAGTTGATAGCATCACTCACTGACTAACCTTATAATGGCATTCTTGCTGTATGGTCATCTGCTTTTTCCTGTTTCTTCAGTGCTCATGTATTTGCCATCCGTACTCTATTTCCAGTTTCCCTAACCACTTTGGCAAGTTCTTTAACAGACTCTCCTGACTTCCCTTTCCTCATTTACAGTGTGTCTAACGGTGATGGCAATTTACGGGCGTAGGCTGCGCGGAGTGGCCGCGCGTTTAGAAGCGCCATGTCATGGACTGCGCGGTCCCTCCCGCCGGAGGTTCGAGTCCTCCCTCGGGCATGGGTGTGTGTGTATGTTGTTCTTAGCATAAGTTAGTGTAAGTTTAAGTAGTGTGTAAGTCTGGGGAGCGATGACCTCAGATGGTCCCTTAGGAATCCACGAAAATTTTGAACGATAACGACCATATATTACTCCATTTGGTAATAATCCTGTATTCGTATGTTGTTTTAAGTTGAAGTTGCAGACAACGTACGTCAAATAGACATCCCAGTTAGTTGTAGGTACGGATGACGTACCTCAAATACACATCCCAGTGGACGTGATGTGAGTCAACGTAGTATCCAAACATCTTCCCGATTGCCCTATGCACTCTTTCAGTTCCATCGGCTTCTGGATGGAGATGAGTCTTCCTTAACTTCTTCACATTCAATAACTTACACAGTTCCTTGAATACGTCTGACATGAAGTCCGTTCCCTGATCTCTTACTATTGTTTCGGGCATTTCAAACCTCAGTATCCAATTCTACACAAGTACTTGTTCCACTGTTGCAGCCTGCTGGTTTGGCATCTCGACCATTACTACATATCTTCAAGAATGATCTATGATTGTATGTACTTGTTCTCTGTAGATGTTTTATTGACTGGGCCAAAAACATCAATTCGCAGGAATTCTGATGCTTCAGTTAACCTCTGGAGTGGCACTCTTATTCGACTGTTTCTCCGGATCTTCTGCTGGTAAACTACAACCTCCATTACCCGCTAATATGTGATCATGAGCCTGTTGTAGCACTCTATTCCTTAGCTTCGCTGATACCACTACCTGCTGTCCTAACTTGATTTCTCTGCATAGCAACCCATCCTGCTTACAAAACTGTGACTGTGTAAAATACTGCTTACGTTTGCTATCAGCTCTCTCTGCAGTTTGCCATTCCTTGCGCTCGTTACCCTGAACATGTATTACTGCTACTTTTCTACTTACGCCATCTGCATTTCCGCGCTTCTTCCCAGGTTTATGCGTGACTTCAGAATCAAATTCACTTAGCCTTACTGCCCATCATGTCATTCTACTACAAGGGTCCTTTACCCACAAACATTTTAATCCTGCATGATGTGTTATCACTTTGTACTTTTTACAGTATAGATAACATTTGAAATTTGTGCTTCCATAAATAAGGCTTAACATCTCTTTCTCCATTGTGGAATAATTTCTTCCTGCAAAATTTAATTATCTTGATGCGTAAGCTTCCAGATGTTCTGCGCCTTCTACCTCTTGTAACAACACACAGTAAGGTGCATGGTTTGATGCGTCATGTGATAAAACAAATTCTCTTTTAAAATACAGAAATACAAATACCAGACTCCGGCGGTAATAATTCGCGACTCCTAAGAATGATTGCAACTCCTTTTCAGATTCTGGTACAGAACATTCATCTACAGCCCTAATTACTCTTAAGTCTGTCTTAACCCCACCTCTACTTATCATATGACGTGGGTATGCTACCTCTTCCACAAAAACTTACATTTTTCTGCCCTCTATCTTATCTTGCCTGCTTTTATCCTAAGGAATGCTTGCCTTATTCGCTGTCATACGCTGTTCCATATCACTCCTATAGACGATTATGTCATCGAGATTCACTAAGCATTGCCGAAGTTTTAAACTCCTAAATACTCCGTCCAACTATCTCTGTAAGATTGCAGGAGCATTTTGTAATCCGAATGGTGTTCTTCTGAATTACTATTGTCTCTAGGCTGCCAGAAACACTGTTTTGCTTCGGTCTTGTGTTATAGCTTCTATCTGGTGAGAAGCACTCTTCAAATCCGTTGTCGAAAAATATTTGAAATGCCCAAAATGATCCAAAGTTCCTCTAATATGCGGCAAAGAGTAGGCGTCCGTGATGGTTTTCGCATTTAAATGTCTGTAATTACAACAAAACCCGTATTTTCATGTTCCATCCGTTGATTTTTATGGCACGATGACTATTCCTGCCCGCATGAACTATTACTTTCTTCAGTTACTCCATCTTTCAGCTGTTGATCGATAAATTCCTCCAAAGTTGGCTGCAAGTACCTAGGTATTATGTATGGTATGCGGCAGATTCGTGACTAATTTCCCGTTGGTATGCAGTGCTGCGTAATATGTGTAGCTGGTAATGTCCCTGTTAGAAAAAATAAATCCTTTAACTCCAAAAGTAATTTTTCTATTCATTCCATACTGCTTCCCTCTACGTACTTCACTATTCCTCGTAACGCAGTTTCAGTGGTATTCGGCAATTGTCCCTGGCTGACACCTCTCGTGTCCCATTCTTCTTCCTGCAGGATATCCATATAAGCGATTAATAACCCCTTTGTAAATCGTATGTCCTCTGCCCTTAAATTATCTATAGAATCAGATACCTTCTTTTCGCCCTTTATTTCTTGTGTACGCACAATACTTCTTTCAACTAAGCAACATGTCTGATCCAGTACCTCATTCCTCTTCTGACGGTTCCACACACACAAAATTCTTACCAGAATGCTAGATTGAACATTGACCCGAAGTGATTTCCCAGTATCTTTAGATACACAATCGTGCAAATCAAGTCTTAATGTGTTCGCGGTTTAATCGGTTCGTCTTTCGTGACAGAATTCCCCTTGCAACATCACTACACTGGCTGTGGTTTTACCTAACTGAAACATTTTTCCGTCAAGTCCCACCCTATGTTGCCGAAGATCGATTATGGCGCAATTTTGATATAAGAAGTCTAATCCTAGAATCATGTCACAGCTCTCATTTATGCGTGGCACAATCTCTACAGATTGTTTAAAGTGAACCATGTCCGGGCAAAAGTCTATGACCACTGATCCTAATGGTGTGACCACATTATCCTACATCCCAAGCAATCTGTACTGTGGTGGGTCTCATTGCTTGTATTTCACCAGATCATTACTGGCGACCGACACATGTGCCCCTGGGCCAATAATATCCTGCAACACTTTTCCCTTCTGTTCCTCTTAATTCGCTATCGACCTCTGCATATTGTTGAATGCAAACCTTGTCCACCTCTGCGTACTGTTGCATGCCAACGTTGTTCAAGGCAGTAGAATCGGCAAAAGTTTCAAAGTCGCAGAGCGCAGCTATCTCACTACATTATGGCATTGTCGACACGAAGCAGAAGCAATTAAAACATTTCGCCACCGAGACACAACATCGAAGTTTCTGGCGAGACAGGCAGCAGAATGTAATGGTTTAAAGCAGCCAAACAGGAGCACATCACCTTCGTTTCGAATGCAACAAACAGACCAAGAGCTTTTACGAACCAGTTCCATACTGTAATAAACTCGTCAAACAGTCACGGCAGAAGGAAAATTGCTGATATCTTCGTAATAGTGAGCCCCAAGAACTCATGGCGAATGACTTCGGGTAAACATTAGCGACAACATCGCTCAACAAAAACACATCAGTTTAACTCGTAAGGCAGTAGGTCAGACACATTAATGAACTTCACATTCGATCCTTTGATTGCAGCGAAGTGACAGCTGGCACAACTCTGACATCAGTCTTCTGTCATCAGCCTCTCCTGCGTCAACCTCTTCATTTCAGAGTAGTACGTGCAAACTTTGTCCTCAGTTATGTGCCGGGTGTATTCCAATCTCTGTCTTTTGATACAGTTTTTGCCCTCCACAGTTTCCTCTGCTACCAAGGGAGTCAATCCCGGATGTCTTAACAGATGTCCTATTTTAACTGGTAGTTTTAACATGTTTGATTTTATAAATTATCAGCTTTATTGTGATTTATTATCGTTTCTTTTCCCTTAGCTTTAGCATGTTTTGCTTCTTGTTTGGCCGAGACTAATCGTACCCCTTTCGATTTTGCTGACAATCATCCTGTCCCTTCTCCTTGTCAGTCTTTTCCACATAGTTTAAGTTAGTTTAAGTAGTGTGTAAGTCTAGGGACCGATGACCTCAGCAGTTTGGTACCATAGAATTTACCACAAATTTCCAAATTCCCAAGAACCTCCTCATTCCTTACTTATCAGCTCACCTAATTTTCAACATTCGTCTGTAGCACCCTATCTCAAAGGCTTCGATTCTCTTCTTTTCCGGCTTTTACACAGTGCATTTATCACTACCATATAATTCTGTGATCCAAATGTACATTCACAAAAATTTCTTCCTTTTCTCGGTCAGGAAAGGCTTTTTCACTAGTGATTTTTGTAGACGAATTGCTGAGTACTTATACTTCCAACCTATGCTCGTTTAGGGCTTAAGGCAAGTACTCTGGACACTTGTGAGGTGTCAAGTGAGGAAAGGCTTCCGTCCTTCCACTGGCGCATTGCAGCATCAGCTGTTAGCGCACCCAGCTAGCTCTGCTTCGCAGTGCCTGTCGACCGTGTTTTGCTTCGCGACGCGCAAACACTCTTACCTGCCTATGGCTGGCTCTGTTGCAACTCGCTTCAGCTATAACGTATTTTTAGACCGAATATGATCGATACACTGCAACTCGAAGGAAAAAGTCTAGAAATATGGGTTCTAAAATGGTATACTTTTAGAGCTATTTCTACTTCCTTGTCTTAGATATTTCTATGCTGCTGCAGATTCTTTGCTTTCCATATTTTGGGAGGAGGCGGCATGGACCAAACCAATAAAAAAAGTCTAGTAAACATGAGCTCTAAAGTGCTTACCTTAAGAACTATGAACACTTGTTCAGTAGAAGAGCAGTGTTCCACAGTAGTGAAGATGAACAAGTGCTCATACACTATGTAATCAAAAGTATCCGGATACCTGGCTGAAAATAACTTTCAAGTTCGTGGCGCCCTCCATCGGTAATGCTGGGATTCAATATGGTGTTGGCCCACCCTTAGCCTTGATGACAGATTCCACTGAGCCAGGTATACCTTAATTCAGGTGCTGGAAGATGCCTTGGGGAATCGAAGACCATTCTTCACGGAGTGCTGCACTGAGGAGAGGTATCGATGTCGATCGGTGAGGCGTGGCACGAAGTTGACGTTCCAAATCATTCCAAAGTTGTTCTGTAGGATTCAGGTCAGGACTTTGTCAGGCCAGTCCATTACAGGGATGTTATTATCTTATAACCACTCTGCCACAGGCCGCTCATTACGAATAGGTGCTCGATCATGTTGAAAGATGCAGTCGGCATCTCCGAATTGATCTTCAACAGTTGAAAGCAAGACGTTACTTGAAACATCAATCGAGGCCTGTGCTATGATAGTACCACGCAAAACAACAAGGGATGCAAGCCTCCTCCATGAAAAACATGACCACACCATAACATCACCGCCTCCGAATTTTACTGTTGGCACTACAAACGCAGGCAGATGACGTTCACCGGGCATTCGTCATACTCACACCCTGCCGTCGGAGCGCCACATTGTGTACCGTGATTTGTCACTCTACACAACGTTTTTCAACTGTTCAGTCGTCCAGTGTTTACGCTCCTTACACTAAGCGAGGCGTCGTTTGGCATTTACCGGCTTGTGTGTCTTATGAGTAGCCGCTAGACCATGAAATCCGTTTTTTCTCAACTCCTACCTAACTGTCACAGTATTGTATGTATTGTATGTTAACCAGGGACCTAGAAACGATGAAGAGGCTCCGTCCCGCCGCAGCCGCAGTGGTCCACAACCCCACGACGATTACCGCAGTCCACGTCACACCTCCGCCGCCCCACATCGAACCCAGGGTTATTGTGCGGTTCTGCCTCCCCGGTGGACCCCACCAGGGAACGTCTCACACTAGACGAGTGTAAGCCCTATGTTTGCGTGGGAAAGTAGTGATGGTGTATGCGTACGTGGAGAACTTATTTGCACAGCAATCACCGACATAGTGTAACTGAGGCAGAGTAAAGGGAACCAGCCCGCATTCGCGAGGCAGATGGAAAAACGCCTAAAAACCATTCACAGACTAGCTGGCTCACCGGACCTCGACCTAAGTCCGCCGGACGGATTCGTGTTGGGGACCAGGCGCTCCGGAAAGCCGTGAGTTAGATCGCTCGGCTAACCGGGCGGGCAACTGTTATAGTACTTGCAGTCGATCCTAATGCAGTTTGGAATTCCTCTGTGATGGTCTGGATATATGTCTGCCTATTACACATTACGACCCTCTTCAACTGCCGGCGGTCTCTGTCAGCAAACGCACGACGTCGGCCTATACGCTTATGTGCTGTACGCGTCCTTTCAAGTTTACATTTCACTACCACATCGGAAACAGTGGACCTGGGGTTGTTGAGGAGTGTGAAAATCTCGAGTACAGACGTATGACACAAGAGACACCAATTAGCTGACCACTTTCGAAGATCGTGAGTTCCGTGGTGCGTCCCATTCTGCTCTCTCACGATGTCTAATGACTACTGAGGTCGCTGATATGGAGTACCTGGCAGTAGGTGGCAGCAAAATGCAGTTAATATGAAAAACGTATGTTTCTGGGGGCGTCCGGATACTTTTGATCACGTAGTGTAGCTCTTAAGGCACGCACGTAACAGCCCATCTTTACTGGACAATTTTGTCTTGTTTTTGTCCGTACTGTCACCACTACTGCCACCACCCAAAAATACGGAAAACAAAGAACTTTCAGCAGAGGAGATTTGTTTCACAGTATCTAAATGGAGACGTGCTCATAGCTCTTAGAGATACTCATTTTAGAGGCGATGTTTACTATACGTGTTTTGCTTCTAATGACCGCTCCTCCAGGGGCACCATGTATATGCAGATGTAGAAAGTATTGCTTCGCGGGGAATTTACGCGACCTGTCTGGATTAAATGAGTTTGTCCAAGACTAATAGAACGGATATTGAGAACATTAATTGTACTAAACCCAATTAGTGTTCTTAATTTCGTCAAATCCGTGGTTAGAGATAATCATGCGAAATCATTGTTTCTAAGGCCCCGAACATCTTTTTGTTATCACGTCGACACTTAATAAATAAATTCAGGGAGACGGATAGTCAGATTTGCAGTTCGATTAAATCCTCTCTACAAGCAGAGCCCAAACTCATCCACATGTGAAGAATTGATTTACAGTGTGTACCAGAGAAGCATTACTGTTCATATTATATACAAACGAATTAGTGGACACAATTAGATCTATCAAAGATTTTTTGCACACGAGGCCATTATTTGTGAGAACATGTTGTCCGATGCCAATTATAATAACATGAAGTCAGTTACTGGTAAGATATCAGTCTAAAGCAGTGACTGGCTACTAGCTCTTCGAACACAGAAATGTAATGTTTTGAACTCCACAATACGTAAAATTATGGGAATTGTTGACTTCAATGAATAAAATAAATACCGTAATATCACGTGGTGATATGAAGAAGAAATATCATACACCTGTTGTAGACAAAGTGAAGGGCACTCACGGCTAAACTGCTATGATAGTGGAAAGCAGTATTTACCTCTGGAATAGACAACTGAGAAAATACTGATAAAATCTATATAGAATTTATAATATTATTCAAGTTTGTGAGTACTATACTGTGTCAAACAAGCAGGAAATATCGACAGTATCCAAAACCAAATGGCACATATGACTGCTGAGAGCGTAGGAATGATGGCAAACTCTGAGCTAGCAGATACTGAAAGAGACAGGCGCAACATCCCGCAAAAACTTGTTTAAAAAAATTTCGACGCTCTGCCTTCACAGCAGAATATATTAACGTTCTTCTAGTTCCTGTACATCGAGGATCAAAACAATTGACACTTCGTACGTGGGCGTACAAGCAGTTATTCTGTCCATGCTTTGCGGTTATGATGGAAACAAACCTTAACTGATGACACAAGTTTATTCCCAAATCGTCATACAGCCTACTTTATAATCTAGTATGAACATCCCAGTAGTCATGATGATAACTGCAGATAGCCCTAATATTCAACACTACTAACGACTTCAGCTAATTACTTCGTCTACTTTTCTTTTATTATAGTGAGGGGGCCTGTTATTTTCTGCACACTTGAGAGATATTCCTTGCTGGCTCTGGGCGTGGAATTTAACTTAAAAGGACCAGACAGTCATAAACTTGTTCAGAACTTATAGCACGCCTCCCAGGTGGGTAGAGGAAAAAGAATTCGTTATGTCTAATCTCTGCACAGCAGGCGTTTTGGGAGTGGCCAGTGAGCCATAAAACTGCTTTGTGCAAGACTCTAGCAGGAATCCTTTTTGGGAAGATAACTCTAAGCCAGGTGTAGCACTCAGAATGAGAGAGGTTCGCACTAACCGTTTCTCTGTAGAGACGCAATAGATTAATGTTCGTTTAAATCCAAGAACGGGAACTCTGATTAGGTCACAATATTTATTTCTGTAAAAGTCATGCTTTTCCACATATTACTAAATTAAGTCTTTTCATTAGTCGGTGTCAGAAACCTGTCGTAGAACGGGGGAGATTTTCTACCTTCTTTCCCACATCGCAGTACTATTGGTTAACCATGACAAAATCCGCGGGCTTGAGAGTTTGTTAAACTTATGTATAAAATTGTTGTTGGTCGTAACTGGCAACGTGTGCTACAACAGGCCAGCGAGATTCCTACGATGGTAGAAACAGCCAAGTTCCAGAGAATAGACGCCGACGAGAGTACTCCAGCTGCAGAGGTGTCACAAAGAGGGTTGTCTTCCTCCTAGACAGAGTATAGAGGATGAGCTGGTCTCAGAATATCTAGCTGTTACTGCCAACATTTTCAGAATTCAGACTGTTTAAGAGGGACAAGAATGAACCAAGTCGATGTGAGGTTAGTTATCTTAATAGAGTGATTAACTGCACAGTTTTGATGTTCGCAGCCAACTAGTTGCTTCCATCGTGCACTCTGGAGATTCTATTGGTGTTCGTACCTACTTTTCTGGGCTCTTTCTTTAAATCACGAACAATTTTCACAGTAATTAGCTATGTCCACGATGTAGTTTCATGTCTCCATCCTCCTTCCCCAAAGCTGTATTTCATAATTTCAATACTTTTGCCCACTTATTAAATGTTTACGTACTTAATTCAGGGGATGATTCATTTGTTTGATATTTTACAGTAATAAACGAATTTATCATAGTGATTGCTAGTTCCTTTTATAGTTAGATAAGCCCTATCATCAATATATCCATAAATGGCGTGGTACCTGTACATTCATGCCTATTTGGGCAATCCCCCCCCCCCCCCCCGGGAATTTTCATTCAACAAGATGGCCCGATTGTATGGGGTAGTGTCTTTAGCAATCATCCTCCGTCTGGGGTCGAACCCTACCACCACTTAAATTTTGAATAAAAATTATCAGCAATAACCAGAGTCTTCCAGCATGAGAATTCACCTTCATTCAACCCACGGCCTTGTCAAAGAGGGCGGAGGAGCCGAGCGTGGAAACAGCTCCTAAAGTCGAAAGAATCAGAAATAATCAAGGGCATGAGGATGCAGAAGGCAATGGAGACCACTGCGATGAAGACATATAATTTGTTTCCACAGGACATGTGGTCTGTAAATGAAAAGATGTCATGATGATCTCCAAATTGGTAAGAGATTCCGGATTAGACCCCCATTCGGATAACTGGGAAGGGTCTGCCGAGTGGGAGGTGATCATAAGAAAAGAATTGAATGACCAACGAAATGATAATGTTCTAATAGTCGAGGCGTGGTATGTCAGGAGTTTGAACTTGGTAGGGAAGCTAGAAAATCGGAAAAGGGAAATAGTAATGCTCATTCTAGATATACTGTGGGTCAGTGACGTGGAATGGAAGGTCGACAAGGTTTTCTGGTAAAACAATTACAGGTTAATACAAAAAGCAGCAGAAAATGGTATATCGGGCGTAGCATCAGTTATAAAAAGTAAGGTAGGGCAGAGATTGAGTTACTATAACCAGTTCAGTAACAGGGTTGTTCTAATCAGAATCGACAGCAGACCAACACCGTCAGTAATTTTTCAGGTGTACATAATGACGTCGCAAGCAGAGGATGAACAAATAAAGAGAGTGTATGAGGATAAATCAGTACGTACCAGCAGATGAAAATAAGTAGTCATAGGGATTGAAATGCTATTGTAGGACAGGGAGTATAAGAAGGGGTTACGGGATACTCTGGGTTAGGTAGTAGAAACGAGAGGGAAGAACGTCTAATTGAGTTCTGCAATAAATATCA
Source organism: Schistocerca americana (assembly GCF_021461395.2). Lineage (NCBI taxonomy): Eukaryota > Metazoa > Arthropoda > Insecta > Orthoptera > Acrididae > Schistocerca > Schistocerca americana. The sequence continues at coordinate 393,415,126 of NC_060122.1, read as the reverse complement.
GTTAGTAATAGCGAATACTATGTTCAAGGATGATAAGAGAAGGAGGTATACTTGCAAACGACCGGGAAATATGGGAAGATATCAGATAAATTACTGTATATGATGGTCAGGCAGAGATTCTGAAATCAAATATTGGTTTGTAAGGCGTACCCAGGTGAAGATACAGACTCAGATCACAATTTAGCAATGATGAAGACTGGGTCATGTTTAAAAGACTAAACATGAAGAATCAGCGCGCAATGAAGTAGGATACAGAAATACTACGAAATGAAGGGTTCTCTGAGGCTGTAGACACTCCGATAGTGAATAGCTCCAGAGCCAGTACAGTTGAAGAGGAATGGACGTTTCTGAAGAGGGCAGTCACAGACATTAAAAGAAAACAGCACGTACATGGAAGACAACTGCTTAGAAACCATGGATAACATACTTCAACTGATTGACGAAAGAAGGAAGTACAAAAATGTTCAGGGAAATTCAGGAATATAAAATATAAGTCAGTATGGAACGAAGTAAATAGGAACTGCAGGGAAACTTAGGCGAATAGCTGCATGAAAAATGTGAAGAAATCGAAAAAGAAATGGTTGTCGGAAGGACGGATTCAGTACACAGAAAAATCAAAACAACCTTCGGTGAAATTAAAAGCAAGGGCGGTAAGAACAAGAGTTCAATAGGAATTTCATTGTTAAATGCAGAAGAGAGAGCGGATGGATGGAAAGAGTACAATGAAGGCCTCTACGAGAGGGAAGAGTTGTCTGATGACGTAGTAGAAGCAGAGGAAGCAGGAGTCGAGAGGGAAGAGATAGGGAATCCAGTGTTAAAATTTGAATTTAAAAGAGCTTTGAAAGATTTGTGATCAAATAAGACAGAGATGACAGACAATATTCCATCGGAATTTCTAAAATCATTGGGGGAAGTGGAAACCAAATGGCTATTCATGTTAGTGTGTATAATGTATGAGACCAGCGATATACCATCAGCCTTTCGGAAAATGTCATCCACACAATTCCAAAGACTGCAAGAGCCGACAAGTGCGAGAATTATCGCACAATCAGCTTAATAGCTCATGCCTCCAAGTTGCTGACAAGAATAATACACAGAAGAATGAAAAAGAAAATTGAAGATCTGTTACACGACGATCAGTTTGGCTTTACGAAAGGTAAAGGCACCAGAAAGGCAGCTCTGACGTTGCAGCTGATAATGGAAACAAGAAAAATTGAGATACGTTCATAGGATTTGTCGGCCAGGAAAAAGCTATCGCAACGTCAAATGGTGCAAGACGTTCGAAATTTTAAAAAAAGTCGGGGTAAGCTATAGGGAAAAGCGAGTAATGTACAATATTTACAACAACCAAGAGGGGAAACTAAGACTGGAAGTCCAAGAACAAAGTGCTCGGATGGAAAAGGGGTAAGACAGGGATCTAGTCTTTCGCTCCTACTATTTAATCTGTATATCGAAGAAGCGATAGGAGAAATAAAAGAGAGATTCAAGAGCGGGAATAAATTTCATGGTGAAAGGATATCAATGATAAGATTTGCTGATGACGTCGTTGTCCTCAGTGAGAGTGAAGAAGAATTACATGAGGTGTTAAATGGAATTAACAGTCAAATGAGTACAGAACACGGACTGAGATTAAATCGAAGAAAGCCTATAATAATGAGAAGCAGCAGAAATGAGAACAGCGAGGAACTTAACATTGGGGGTCACGAAGTAGACGTGGTTGAGGAATTCTACCTATGCAGCACAGTGACCTGTGACGGACAGAGCAAGGAGAACATAAAAGACAGACTAGAACTGGCGAAAAAAGTATTCGTGGCCATAAGGTGTGTTGTTACCAAACATAGGTCTTAACTACAGGAAAAATTTTCTGAGAATGTAAGTTTGGAGCACAGCGTCGTATGGTAGTAAGACATAGTCAGTGGGAAAAACCAGAACAGAAGAAAACCGAAGCCTTTAAGAAGTGATGTTACAAAGGAATGTCGATAATTAGGTGGACTGATAAGGTAAGGAATGAGGAGTTTCTCCGACAAGGAAAGGAACATAGGGAAAACATCGACTAGGAGAAGGAACAGGAACAGGACGACGGGACAGCTGTTAAGGCACCAGAAAATGACCTCCTTGGTACTAGAGGGAGCTATGGAGGTAAAATTGTACAGGAAGACAGAGATTGGAATACATCCAGCAATAATTCACGACCTACGGTGCAGCTGCTACTCTGATAATGATGATGTTTGGATTGTGGGGCGCTCAACTGCGTGGTCATCAGCGCCCGTACCAAGTCCCAACTTTATCACAGTCCAGTTTTGTACATAGTCCAATCTACTCACTGTCACGAATGATGATGATGAAATGATGTGGACAACACAAACACTCAGTTCCCGGGCACTGCAACTCTGAGGTGAAAAAGTTGCCACAGGAGAGGAATTCGTGCAGTGCGGCATCAGTCAGAAGACTGATGAGTCAAAACAAAAGGAAAAAAAGATGTTTCTGTGGCATGCCGCTGTTTTTCTTAAATTTATGTGACATTATGTGGAACTTCCCTTCACTGTGCGTCACCGAGGACTGGACTTGCAGCATAGAGGTACCCAGAGTTTATTTCCAGTTTGGTGTTCGAGAAACAGAGAGTTCAGGTCATCTCCGATTTCACGTTGCTGATGGGCTCATGTCAGCAGCACTCGAGAGGAGAAAGAAAACAACTGTTGTTTGTTGTCAAACAGATTCTCGGTCCTCGGTTGTGTATTCGTTTTCATTTACTTCAGCCTAGATAATACTATGAGCATTCAGACAACACCTTTCTATTTTTATTCCAAAGAGAATGTTGCATACAAAGGTATGTAGAATAGATATTTGATTATGCATATGATATATCTGCATCAACACATACTACTCCTAAATCAGTATTATTCATTTTACAATATTTTGAAAATACGACAGAGACAATATTTTTGAAACAAATTCTGATGGAAGTAATGTAGCTGTTTAATTTTCTCTTTAATGATCTTGTGTCTCAAATTTAAGAGTCGCACGACTTCACTGCTGCTGCAGTGCTTGAATCTCTTCAGAGTCACATCAGTTGTCAATAACACAACGATCTCCTTTAATCTCATATTCTTCAGTATTGCGATTTGCTGTTGCACAAAATTTCAAGTGAAGGTTCTTAAACTGTTGGCAGAACAGCTATGCTGTAGTTTATTTCAAAGAAACATCAGGAGATACAAATGAAAACAATTTGCAAGAGGAGTCGTTACATTTCAGTGAAGAAAACATGTCCAGATTAGTTCACGAAATTTTCCGTTCAGACCTTGGCTTCAAAATTGTTCCACTCCGGCTTGCCCATTTCCTCTTCGGTCCAATGCCCCTTTCTCTCAAAACCTGGGCATTCGTCGCAAGTTCCATTTCGGTTGAAGTTATAATCTGAAATAAAAATGTGAACAGATCATTAAAATCAACACTTGAACTATGAAGGTAATGTACGAGACCGACTATATACGTACGTGAATCATAAAACTAATTGGCTTTTTACTGCTTAAATGAATCTCGCCGTTGTGCAGTCAGAAACCTAGTCTCATTCTGTGACGAAATAACAGTTTTGCATAGCTAATCTGTTTCCGGCAGAAAATGAATAAAACTAAATTTAAGATGTAATCAAACTTCCAGTACCATCAGACAACTATAATGAACTGCCCTATAAGCGTTTTGTTTCCTTTGCACTCTTGGTCCGTGGTTTCACGAGCAGTTGATGATACGATGTGGTTTTGATGGAAACACGAAAAATAGTAACCGTTTCTGCAGAAAGTAAAATCTACGTTTGCAGTAAAGTATACATCGTACATGGTCCGCCTTTTGGTACTGACGTTATAAAAACAGTTTACAAGAATTACATGACGTTTCACACCTTAAACAACGACAAATACCGCTTGTTACCTTTAGAGGAGGTTTCACTCGCAGTGCCGTCAATCAAACTCTACATCTACGTTTACACTGTGTTTCAAAAATAATTCTACGTAATTTCGGTAAAGGTCCTTAATCAAAAACAAGATAAAGTCTCATATTAACATATGTTCGAAAATCCTTCGTTTTCGAGTTATTCATGGAAGCTGTCGTTACCTACGCAACCATTTGACTCATAGTATCGTAGTTGACGCTGTGTCGTAAGGGACCCTTGTTTATATTAGTCATTCGTCTGAGATCACGGGTTGCTCGTACGCTTGACCAGGAAGAGCACATTCTACGGGCTGTCGAAGAAAAACCAGATACCAGCGCAACACAGGTGATCCTGGCGTGTGGTACATCGCCGAGTTTAGTATAAAGGATACTTCACGAACAACTCAGTGTATCAATATCATCTCCAACATGTGCAGGGCCCTGCGCCTGCCCATCACCCACCATGGTAGAACTTTTGCCGGTGGCGGTCTGTTGCACAAAATGCCAGTCAGTTGTTTGTCTCTTTGATTTTGTTTACAGACGAGGCAACGTTTGGAACAGGTGGAATGACAACTTTTCACAGCCAACCAACATATATGGGTCGATCTCAGCCTTCAGGTTACAGGTACAGTGAGAGGGTTCTCTCCTTGATACGATCTTCTAACTCGTTTTGGAGGGACCCCGCCTTTCGCCAGCTTTTCCTGTGAAATGACTACTAGTATGTAGTAACAGGCGCTGGTAGCTTCACAAACAGGGTTTATTACTCCCATTAAAATCGGTTTAACTTCTGATCGACAATAAATTCCTACAACCAGTAACAAGAGCAGTCTCTATGTCTGTGGCTCTGAGTCAAACTCGGTTCCGTGTTATATATTGATTTCCCTAGTTAGCAAGTCCTATGATCAGAGAACTTCGCTGTGGATTGTGCTTCATGACAGCCACACTGCTCTGCAGACTCTGTCCTCCTCTCTGCTCTGATGTCACGAACAGCTTTCTGGCAATCCCTGAATATCTCCAACATAAATCGCCACACCACTCCAAACAGAACCTAATTTCCTTTTACCTTAAACAATTAATTCTTTAACCTAGTCTTTCACAGTGCAGTTCTCAGTCTTATATATATTTCTATAAACACAAACATACAGCATCTGACAATCTCAAATCAGAAGTAAGGCTGCATATCAGCAACTCCCATTGACCACTATGCGCATTTGTATCCTTACAACAGGCTGGGTATTAGTATCAGTTTAATGTTAATGTATGCACTGGAATTGTAGGTGACTGTCTGGTAGCGCCACAGTTTCTCTCAGCACTTCTTACAGTTACTGTCTACAGGGAATTTATTCACAATACCTTTGAAGACCTACTAGATAACGTGCCCTGCAAACAGGAAGAGACATGTTGTTTATGTTGAAAGAGCTTCAGCACATTTCAGTTTCAGTGTTCAAGATGCACTGGCCTCTATCTACCAGAACAGATGGATAGGTTGAGGAGTACTAGTTCCATGGCCAGGACGTTGCCCTGATCTCAGTCCTTTGGATTATTATCTCTACAGGCACCTTAGACGACTGATCTGTGCATCAGACCAGCCGGATGCAGAAACTCTTCATCAGCGTGTCATGAAAACCTCGAAACCGTTCAAAATCGTCAGGGAGTACTGAAAAAGATGCGCCAGTCCATGACTCGTCGAGTGCACGCGTGGTTAGAAGCAGGAGGAGGACTTTTCGAGCATTTATTAAGATTTTATATGCTGATCATCTCCAGTCACCTAAACTGTAAACCCTCATTAATAACTTGAAAATGAAGGACTTTCGGACATTCGTTTGTATGAACTTTCCTTATTTTGGTGTAAGGAATCTGTCTCCAATGTCTGTAAAAGTGTATTTGAAACACCTTGTATATTCCGCAAGCAACTTTACTAATGCGCGCTGTTGGACTTTCAACGTTAATCTTCTCCACGATGCACAACGCCTCTCTTAAATCGCTGGCCACTGTAGCTTGTTGAGCATCTCCGTAACGCTCTCATGCTTGCTGGATTAATTAAACTTGCGTAAGACTGTTCCAATATATTTGCTTTTCCTGCAGTTTGTTTTATATGGTATTTGCATATTAGGTCGCTCCGGACTGTCATTCGTAGGTGATTTAGGGTTGCTGGTATTGTTAATGAATCTCTTCGCTTGTCTATAAAGGGCAATCACATAATAAAAAGAACTAAGTAAAAGTTTATTGCATCATAAGTAATCATCATAACTGTCAGTATTTTTATCCCATTGAGAGACAAGTGTCGTTGCGTCATAGCAAAATGTTTGCGATTGCCTACGGAAACATGGTTGTACCAAGTGGTGCACCTCCTCATATGAAGCAAATCGACGGCCGTGAATGTTGTTTGTTTGGACTCCAAAACTATGGAAATTGCATGGGAAGAGATGGGGTCTATATGAAGAATGAATAAGTGCTTCACAATGAAAGTTCTGCGACGTAGTGGAAAGAATTCACCACCAGGTTGCGAAGGTTGTTCGAGTGCGCTGTAGCAGTTTCGCTGGGACCCCTTACACATCATACAGTCCCGATATTTCCTCATGCCATTTCCGTAATTTTGGATCCCTGAAGAAAGAAAATCGTGGCGGTTGATTTGCTTCGGACGAGGAGGTGCACACCTGGGTTCAACAATGGTTTCGTAGGCAACCGTAAAATTTTGCCAAGATGGCACTAACTGTCTTGTCTCACAGTGGGATAAATATATTAACTGTTATGACGATTATTTTTGAACTAGTAAATACATTACTTATTTTCCCCCATCTGTCTCGTTTTAGTTTTATTGTCGCAAATACCTCCGGGGTCAGATGACAGTCCCTACACGAATCATCAACCCTCTGCGGGTCGTTCTGCACCTTGACACTGTCTTCTGGCGTTGCAACCTTCCCACAGATAAACATATCTTCTGCAAAAAGCCTCATACAGTTATTCGATTATCCGCCATATCATTTGTACGGGGTGTTATGGATTAGGAACAGATATAGTGATAACTGATAGCTTCATATGCTTCTAACAGTCTTCTTGCAAACACATCCAAATTTACAGCCTGATGTTTTCTGCACAGTCGTATGTGCGTCACGAAATGAAGTTAATCAATCAATATAGGCTAACCGTTTTGCATCCACGCGTCCGCACTTTAATACCTGACCTGCTGCCGAGGGGAAAATAAACGTTAATGTCTTGCTTATTTCACGCGCACTTGGAGGTACTAACCAGGTTAAAACCATACTACTTGTTAGAGCTGTAATTATTAATCTGCAAAGGGCAAATGAAGTAAATACTGACGTAACTTTGTTCAGTACACTGTTTTCAGTCATCAGTAAAAATACCTTCACTTATATCCGTAACACCCTGTCTATAGTGTCTCTATACATTTCTGCAGTACTGTAGCTAAACCCATTTTTCTGCCTTTAGCTGGTGCTCCAATAGTTAGCGTCGCTGCCTCTAGATATCGAGGTCCCAGGTTCAATTGCCAGAGACTTTCTCCGATCGTGACTGGGTGTTTGCGTTATCTCCATAATCTCATCTGATATTCATCTACGCGCAAGTCGCCGAAGTGGCATAAACTAGAAGGAACTGCAACACGCTACCGAACAACACCAGGTGGTGTCTCCTGCCCTATAAAGCCATACGATGATTTTCAATCAATGTTTGTTCCAGCTACTCTGATAAAATCCTCACAACACAAGAACTAACACTTCTAGTTCCTGCCCGATTGCGTGATGTGACTTACTGACAGATGCGGGAGGGCTTCATCTGTAAATTTAGAAAAGCAGGTCACGCAAGGTTACCAAAAGGGAACAGGTAAACTAGTTCAAGCGGTGATGAACTTTCTGGAAAGCCGTCAATAACTAAAGAAATGGTGGGAAGTAATGGGAATGCGATCGCACGACGCCGCTCTGCATCTACCAGGAGACGAGCAGGGAGACAGGTATTCCACAATCCACAGTTCGGAAGATATTCCACACATGTGGACATGCGAATAGACAGAACATCAGGACACCCCTAAAGTGACAACCCTAAAGTGAATGTGTATCTAGGTATAATAAGAATTACCATCAATGGACCCTTTAATTTTTATACAGAGAACAGTTACTGGGGACACATATTTCGATGTGGTGGAAACCTGTCTGGAGCCACCGTTGGTATGAGATGGAATTAACGATTCAGTTGCTTTCCAGTTTAATATCACCACTGAGGACAATGCAACTTTTAATGTAAAAACATATGGTAGTCACCTATTATGAAAACCTTAAATATTGCTACCAGTTTCTGTTGTTGCAAATCGTTGATGATACAACCTAAATACCTGCAAAGCTGTGGGGCACCAGCTACTGAAATATTAAAAAAATATATTATGCTGGTTATTTTACGAGATGTAGATAGTGAAGACTCAGTCACAGTACAGGTGCAACGTATTACAGTTGTTAATGAGTAAATCGCTTGTGGCCCCAAACTGGCATATCTAGACTAGTTCTTCCTTATCGAATGTTAAATTTCAGAATATGTGTCGTGTTTTACATGGTTAGGGAAATCATAGAGCATATTCTGTGAAACTTATTATATAGTGCCGTATATTAAGATAAATGTTGGGCTTCCTCCAAACAGCAGATTCCGTTGCCGAAAGAACATCTCTAGCAGTCTAAAAAAAATCCTGAAACAGTCACTCACAAGATAGGGTGTAACACGCCAATTGACGAAACATACTACATGTTACAAAGAAATAGAAACATTTAGAAATAGTAACATGGGACATGGGACTTGGGACATGGGACTTAACACTATTCATCAAAACTTGCAAACAATAAAAAATAAAATACAACAATTTAACGCTGAGCTCCAGACTTTGAACACCACAGTAGTTTTGCCACGATGCAGATACACAGAAATCCAACACGTAATGTTATCTTATTATAAAATGAGAGACTCTTCTTCTAGGAATATTTCAAGGACGGAGGATCATGCATTTAGATCAGAAATAGAACACAGTTCAAAGCAAGACATGGCCTTAGTATAGTAACAGAAAACAAGCGTTTTGAAATATCAACTGTTTAGTTAACAAGGTTTTGATAACACCAATAAATTAATCACATTTTTAGATCTTTCTAAGGCTGTTGATACAACTGACCACACGATTCTACTAAATAAAATAGAAGTACTGGAAATAAGAGAGGTAGCCAATGACTGGTTCCGACCATACCTAGCAGATAGCATACAAAGAGTAGAGATAATATATACCTAAAATAAGTCTAAAGTTTTAATAAAACAGGTATCGAATCCAAAGTAAATTAATACAGGAGTTCCTCAGGGTAACATTTTAGGAACAACAGTATTACTGATATACATGAATGACATTCCAAATAGTGTTAGTCATGGGGAAAAATTGTCTTTGCTGATGACACCAAGATTGTAGTCACTGCGAAAATGAGAGAACACCTTCCAGAGAAAGAAAATGAAACTCTCAAGAAAGTTTATAGTGGGTCAGTCTATATATATACAAGTTGTTTCAATAAGAGCGTGCTAAAGTTTGACATGACATAGAGGATACTACACTGAACAACTTGAGGTGGGAAACATGGGTCGGAGAAACCAGCTTAAGGAGGTAATATGAGCAAAATCACTTGACTGTGTACTTTTTTCTTTAAATTAGTTGCAGTTAACTGCAAACACCGTAACTGACACAATGGACGTACCAGCTGTATTGCATCTTACAAAACGTGCTGAAACTGATGGCCATCAACCTCAACACAAGCTTGATATCTGTGACCAAGATACTGACACAACCAACAATATCTTGGTGCGTTTCGAATCACGTCACAGGTAGCTACAAATCTGGCAACTAACTCCATCTCCTTATCCACTGGGTCTCATACACAAGTAACTTTTGATATCACCATATGAAATAATCAAGGAGATTCAGTCAGCCTTTCAACAGCGGGAGCATTGCAAAGTTACTTCCCCATGCACAAGGTGCATGTCAGTGAGTTCTGCTAAACTGTACTGGTATCATTTTAGGAAATTTAACCCCTATGGAGGTGACAGTGTGGGTGAAAGCTTCTTAAAAAATAAATACTATTAAAGAACTATGCAGTACTTTTAAAGCTTCATCCATGAAAATTGGTGTTTGAATTCCAGGTTACAAATAAAAATGTACACATTTCTGTGTTTTTGGAAATTCAACCACTAATAGGATAAAATAGGAGATCAATTGTTTTATGAAAATATTAAATTATTTAAAGCTAGATCTATGAAAATTTGAATTTGGCTTCTTGGTCAGGAAAAAAAACTTGTTTCACTGTTCTTGGAAATTCAACCCCTAAGAGGCTGAAATAGGGATGAAATGTTTTACGAAATCTTTCATTGTGAAATTATTCATGAAAATTGGTATTTTGTTTCTCTGTATAGTGTGTGAAGTGACTGGGAGTAAGAAATGAATGAACAGTGTAGCATTAGTCTTTTCATTATTAAATAACATATGTGTAAACCGGATCGTATGCAAGGGGTAAACCGAATGAGGTAGCACTGTTTTAAACAGAGTGGCCTGGTATTTGTGAGGTTGGAAGATCCAGTCTTCATCCAGCCATCTTGATTTAGGTGTACCATGGTTTTCCTAATTTATTTTAAGCAATTGTGGTTCATATAAAAGGCCGCAGCCGATTACCTGTCCCATCGTTGCCATATTAGACCTATAAGTCTGTAAATGTCTGTATATGTGAATTACTTTATTTTTGTTGCTTTTAAACTGAAATACAATACATTTATGTAAAAGAGATTTAGGTATGAATAAAACTATCACTGCTACTACGTAATCATCATCGAAAACATTACAAGTATTTACTGCTTCATTATGAGACATTCGCACAGTACTTCACAAGCTGAATTTCGTCGCAGACGAAATATTGTATTTCACTCTGACTGCTTCTTGTCATGTTAGATATATGGCCTCTCTTTGCAATGATCCGATTTCCATTCTCATCATAATCATGTGTGCCATAAATTTCTTTTTTCTACAGTTTTATTCAGTATCTTGTCAATAGTTCTCTGATCTACCCATGCAGTCTTCAGAATTCTTCTGTAGTGGCTCATGCCAAACGTTTCTGTTCTGATATGGTGATAAACCATGACATATCTTTAGAAACAGTGCTCCCTTTATGGCGACTGTAATTACGTTTCTATTTTTTCTATTTTTGTCTCTAGCAATGTTTCTTGTGAGTGATATGAACGACTGAAATTCAGAAGATAATCGACTGACGAAAATAAAACTTCACAAATAACTAGAGAAAGTTTTTCATGTCTCTGTCGCTCACGGTATGCTATCTTAAGAGTTGCTTTTGATGACCATGTCAATTCTAAGTATAGAACGTGCACAGAATAATATGGACAGTAGATATGCAGTCGCAAAGCATGCGTGAGGAGAGCAGTAGTGGTGGGGATTGCGGACAGGCGCAGTAGGGGAAATGCTGAGCGCCGGAGGGGAAGTGCCATCCTAAACTGAAGCCTACACTCACATTTTTGTAAATATTAAGTGAAGCCACAATAACTCCACACCCACAGGGTTATCATTGAAAATGATCTACTGTCACCTCTTCTCTGGTTAGTCTCTAAAAAAGAATTCTGCTGAAAATGCAACAGAAGCAGAGATTTATTTTTGTTCTGGCATAAACACAAGCACCAGAACGAAGATGAAAAACGCAAGAGAAGAGAAGGCAGTGAGACAATGCCTGCCAATGGTGTGCTGACAATCGCCGCACGACGACGTCACCTCAGGTAATGACAGTGGCGCGTAAAGTGCCCTCCGCCACACACCGTTGGGTGGCTTGCGGAGTATAAATGTAGATGTAGATGTAGATCACCCTCTAGCTGAAGCGAATATAAGGGCCATTCCTGCCAGCCTCAGCCAGACCGTACCAGACCGTGACTTGCAGACCAGGACAATATTAGCACAGTACTAGCAGAGAGCACTATGACAGCAGTGACGTGTGATCCACATTATTTGCTTACATGAACCTTGTATACAACAAAGGACTTTGATTGTTTGTCATAAATTCAAAGTTAAGTATTGTCAAATCTGCTTTATTGAAACAAAACTTTTAATGTTATTAGCTTGAACTGTTTCATAGCATTCCGAGAACGCAGCATCCTTTAGGCACCGTATATAAGACGAGTGGGTTGGACCCCACAATTTGTAACTTTCAGAGAGGTGAATTTTGAGTAAAAGCTTTATTTCTCTTATTGCTACGTTAAAATGTGTTTCTTTTGCCAAAATACAGTGGGGTTTAGACAACGTCACCTCATTCTAAAATTGTGGTTTGTTAAGGTAATGAAGGGAGGAACTGAGGAAAAGTGAGGTCAATAACTAAGGAAAAATTGCATCCTCAGTACAAAAATAAATGTCTAATGTCTTCACTAATGCTGTTCCAAAACCCACAGCACTTCTCGTTTCACCAGCTACTGATTGGCGTTAAAAATTTATTCTTTCATCAAAAAAGTCTATAGATAGTGGAATAACATGGTAGATAATGAAATTTTGCAAATAACCATATGAAAAAATGCACTTTGTTTACTATTATTTGCCAAAATATCATTTCAATATCTCAAACATAAAAGATAGGGAATGTTGTGGATATTTCATTCCGTCTTTGTCGCCTGCAAGCGCGATCTCAAATGAGTGTGCTACATCAGATAGATTTTCTCGAGACTGGTGACAGTGACCTCCCCCAGGTCTAAAGAAAAATTCAATATTTAGCTAAATTTCATGTTATATGCACCAAACGCAAAGTCATAGCGACCCCTACTTTTCATTGCAAACTTTTCTGAACTGCTTAAATGCAAGTATCACAATAACTATGACAATTACCTAAACGGTGAGTACGTATTCATGAAGCTGACATATAGAAGCTATAAGCAACGTAAAAATGAAATTTTCTTACCGAATAGTTTCTCTAAAACTGTTTTGAGAAATACTGCAGGGCATGCGCCTCGATACTGCCGACGCAGATCGTCGCCCACCGGCTTAAAGGGGCAAACATTGTCAGCCTGCCCTCCCAAACGAATGAATGAACTCGGCCACTGGTTTGGATGAAAATTGGTCACTGCGTATCGGCCACCATATCCTGTGCGGACTCTAATGAAAGAATTGCTCATAGATTGATCACTGTTTAAGGAACTGGAATGGTCCCCGAAGAAACGTGTCTGGCCGTCTTCCTCCTCTACCTTTTCCACGTTTTCACAAAATCGGAATGATTCCTTAACAACACTTTGTCAGCAGGTTGTTCAGAGATAGTTTCTGAGTTCTTTCGGATTAAAGAGTTGTTGTCATCAGTGGCTCGTTTCGAGGTAATAACGCAATTACCACTGATTCGATTTGTTGCCGTAGTTAACATTGTTTCTGTGAAAAAACATCTTCACAATAGTGATAAATCCTACAGTATGCAATCGTAGGCATCAATGTACAGATCCAGAAGTACTGTGATGTGGTCGCCGTGGCTATAAGTGAACCCACACAAGAGGTGCACACAGGCCATTTCTATGCTGAATGTCACTGTGTACAAATAACATGCAGGAAAAACAAATCCGATGCAGTACCAAGCAATATTCAATGCAGTTTGAGGCCGAAGAGCGAGGTGGCCATTGCTGTTGTCAGCAGCGAGTACCATGAGTGAGTGGAACACATTTGTGTCCACTCGAGACCCAGCGCGTCCGTCGACATTTGTATTGTGGTTTGGGTATTTTCAGTGAAATACGGGTGCAAAGACAAAAGACGGTGAGTAAGTAAAAGGAATGAAATTATTCTGTAACACTCCACCGAAGACCACGAACTTCTTTTAACAAAATAATTAGAAAATATTCGAAAAAATTTTTATCGATGGATTTCAAGTTCACCATGTAAAAAACGAGCTATAAGAATGGAAGCCCGAGAACTAAGTGGTCTAATTAAAAAGGGTGGAGACAGGGGGATAGTATTTGTTCAATACTGTTCAATCTCAAATCTAACAGGCATTGAGAGATATAAAAAAGGAGTCACGAGCAGGATTGAAATTCAGGCTGAAAGAATGTTATAATAAGATTCTCTAATCTCATTGCTATCCTCAGTGAAAGTGAGAAGGAATTATTTATTGGTGAATGGAATTAAGAGTGTACTGAGCGAATAATATACAGTGTGACAATTATTCAACTATACGAAAAAAAGTAAATTCGTTACAAACTACAACGTGCACAAACTTTATTCAACATGTAAACGTCACTACAGATATTCGGATTTAGGTTATGACATGTTCGATATGCCAGCCATCTTTGGCGATGATGTGATGCAGACGAACAGCGAAATTCTGCATGACCCGCTGAAGCGTCGGAACATCGATGTTGTCGATGACCTCCTGAACGGCTGTTTTTTAGCAGAGCAATGGTTTTGGGGTTATTGCTGTACAACTTGTCTTTAATATGGCCCTGCGAAAAGGAGTCGCATGTTTTCGGATTTGGAGAATATGGCGGCCAATCGAGGCTCATTCCAGTGGCCTTTGGGTATCCCAGAGCCAGAGTGCAGTCTCCAAAGTGCTCCTCCAGGACATCTAACGCTTTCCTGCTTCGACGGGTTCGAGCTCTGTGTTGTGTGAACCACATCTTGTCGAAATAAGGGTCACTTTGGATAATGGGGATGAAATCATATTCCAAAACCTTCACATGCCGTTCGGTAGTCACCAAGCCATCAAGGAATATTCCATGACTGGCCATTGCACACCATACAGTCAGACGTTGAGGGTGAATGGACTCCTCGTTCGCGAAATGTGGATTCTCAGTCCCCTAAATGGTTCAAATCGCTCTGAGCACTATGGGACTTAACATCTGGAGTCATCAGTCCCCTAGAACTTAGAACTACCTAAATTTAACTAACCGAAGGACATCACACACATCCTTGCACGAGGCAGGATTCGAACCTGCGACCGTACCGGTCGTGCGGTTCCAGACTGAAGTGCCTAGAACCTCTCGGCCACACCGGCCGGCCCTCAGTCCCCCAAATGCGCCGATTTGCTTATTGACGAACCCATTCAAATGAACGTGGACTTCGTCGCTAAGTCAAACCATGTATTCGCATACTAAGTCCCATCATGTCCCGCGGCCAACGGTACAGATTGGAAGTACTAACGCAAACCGTTCAGAAGATATGACGATTTTATTTCATATAGTTCAATAATTGTCATCCTGCAGGTTGTGAGTGAACAAAAGAAAAGCGAAAGTACTGAGGAGTAGCTGATACGAGATTGGCGGTAAACTTAGTGTCAGAATTGGGGTCTATGAAATAGACGAAGGGAATGAATTCTGTTACCATTGACGCAAAGTTACACGTATCGGATGAAGTAAGAAGGATATAAGAAACAGACTAGGAGAGACAAACATGGATTTCCCTGCTAAAAGAAGTTTGTTAGTAAAACACAGATTTCAGTTCGAGGGAGAAGTTTATGAGAAAGTATCTTTGGAGCACAGCACTGTTTTAAAGTGAATCATGGGCTTAGAGAAAATCGGATACTTAGAGAATCGAAGCGTTTGAGATATGGTGCTGTAAAAGACTGTTGTAACTTTGATTAAATAAGAAATATGGAGGTTCTCCCCAGAATCAGCAAGTGGAGGAACATGTTGAAACAGTGACAGCAGGACGGAACATGATGATAGAACGTGAGTGACAACGTCAGTGAATAAACTTCCGTGGTGAAGACAGAGACTGGAAAATATACAACAAATTCATTTCCGGAAAGGCACGAAACATCTTCAAGGACCAGGCCGCGTAATGACATTGATGTGACAGGCAATTCATCATTGCAGCAGTATAAGATATAATTCACACCAACTGAAATACACATATCTCAGTAAAGTAAGCCCAAACAGTCGCATCAATACATAGTGTATTCCTAATAACAGCGTGCATTCTCGTATGAGACCAGTCGTAAATATGCCGAATGGCATCTTGTCCGAATCACTTGCACCTTTTGTTACAATTCGAAAAAATGGTTCAAATCGCTCTGAGCACTATGGGACTTAAAATCTGAGGTCATCAGTACTCTAGAACTTAGAACTACTTAAACCTAACTAACCTAAGGACATCACACACATCCATGCCCGAGGCAGGATTCGAACCTGCGACCGTAGCGGTCGTGCGGTTCCAGACTGTAGCGTCTAGAACCGCTCGGCCGCTCCGGCCGGCGCTGAAGCTGTTCAACAGGAGTACATATTTGTTGTTGTGGCATAGTTGTACCCTAGAATGATACTGCAGGCGCTGTTCACCTCTAAACGGCTCAGTCACTGCCAGCATAATCAAATCACAGGGTACATAGACAGATGTATAGAGTGCCATCCGATCGGTGATTAACGTAACAAAAAAATCGCTAACACTGCAACTCCCTAGTAAGAACATATTATACCCTGGTAACACCGAACACGAGCCAACGGCCTTGGCGCAGTGGTAACACAGGTTCCCATCGGATCACTAAAGTTAAATGCGATCCGGTTTAGCAATCACTTGGCTGCGTCACTGTCCGGATCTGCCGAGTGCTGTTGATCAGTGGGGTGCACTCAGCCCTTGTGAGGCCAGTTGATGTGCTGCTTCAATGAGATGCAGCGGCACCTGTCACGAAAACTGACAATGGCCGGGTCAGAGTGGTGTGCTGACCACATGCCCCTCCTTAACCACATTCGCTAACGCCTCAGGACTTTTTCACAGGAGAGAAATTCTTGATGGGTCACATCAGAGCTGTCGCAAGACTGATGACAAAAGCTAAAATCTGCAAGCTGTTGCACAAATATGTAACTGCTTTTGAGGCAAGTGACCGTAAAATCGTAGGCTCGCTCGCAATTCGCGTGGGCAGAGACGTACCGGGCGTGTTGCGGCAGTTGTAGACGCGCAGGTAGCACTCGTTCTCGAAGGTGCGGCAGTAGATGCCGTCGCAGGTGCAGCCGCACACCGGCTCCCAGATGCTGGCGCACACCTCGCTGTGGCACAGCGACTCGTAGTGCCACTCGGGCTGGTTGGTCCACTCCTCCCTCTCGAACCACGTCGGCCTCCGCTCTTCGTCCCCTTCCACCTCGTTCTCGGAGGAAACGGCCAGCACCATGCACCCTGCAACGTAAAGAAGCCTCCACTGTTGTCCCAACCGTCTGCCGTCAGTTAACAGAAAGCGGAATCACGTCTAACCAAACACTACAACCTCCCAGTGCTTCCGATGGAAACTGTGTGCAGTAACTGAACAGGTAATATAACTCAGTAATGTAGGTTTCATGAACAAATACGAGTACTTACCATGAGATTGGTGGACCACTGCTAGAAAGAAACTACCAGAGGTTTAGTTGTGCCTTTTCGCACAAGAAAATACATTTCAAAACAGTGAGTTAGAAAAGGGGCGTGTCGCTCCAACGCAGTCAGCACGTTCAATTATTAACAGTTAAAGCTGCGTTTACCTTGCCGATAACTTTTGTAGTGGGCTACCCAGCGCTAACTTTACTCGGGATTTCTTATGCATCACGCCGGTTCGACGCGTATAAAGGTACAAAAGGGCTATTATTGAAGTAGAGGTTTTCTCCATTCGTCTAAAATACTAGGTGAGTTTTAATTACCACCATTACAGTTCGTCTGAAACATTACAATAAACAGTGACTATTCAAGTACAGATAGTAGTCATAGTCGAAATGTTCGCTTCAGGTTAAGCAAAGTATCGATCTTCCAATCAAACATCAACGTCTACAAATATACTCTGCAACCTATATTTTGGCGAGTGGAAGAGGGTACTTTGTGTACACTGTCGCTTCACACTTCCCCTCCCCGTTTCCCTGTCCCAGTCACGAACGCTGCGAGGGAAGAACGATTGCTGTCAAGCCTCGGTGTGCGTTCGAATATTTCTAATTTTGACTTCATGATATTTTCTCGAGGAACACCTACGACGAAACTATATATTCGTTGGCTGTTCTTTGAATGTAAGCTCTTGGAATTTTAACAGTAAATCACTTCGTGAGTCGCAACAACCCCTCTACGCGGCTATCACTGAAGATGGACGACCGAGGCGCTTTCGCGCTCTCTAAATGTACATGTGACGAAACGCGCTGCTCTTCTTTGGCTCGTCTGTACAGGGTATCCTTAAAAGAATGTTCCAGCTATAAATTTTAATAGTATCAACAGTAAGTGTTGTAGGATTTTGGTTGAAGGTCATAGCTGTGGAGTAACTCAGTCACTTTTAGATACGCGCACGCGCGAGTACTGCTTTGTTGCTGTGCCGTTTCCAGTGCCACATACGCCACATATGCAAAATGGCGAGTCTTGAGCCTAAAGCGTTTTGTGCTGCCTTTCCTAAGAGTGAATCTGTAATTTCAGCTCAAATTTGATTTTCGTTAAAAGTTTGACTGTGAACCTCCATGTGGCAAAATCTTCCGCCTACGGTATAGTCAGTTCGAAACCACCAGATGTGTGTGTAAACGGAAAAGCACGGCGTGACCAAAAACGTCTGAAGAGGATGTTGACCGTGTCAGAACACATTATCTTCGTAGTCCTAAGAAGTCTGTTCGGAAAGCGAGTGTTGAACTTTAGTTGCCAATGACGGTACTGCGGACGGTTTTGAAAAAAGTTTACACATGCGTCCATACCTGTTACAGTTGGTACATGCTTTAAAGCCAGATGACTGCGGTGTACGTTACAACTTTACAAATAAAGTGCTGCAATGGAAAGTAGTCTTTCTTGATCGTGTGGTGTTCAGTGATGAGGCAGCTTTTCGACTAAGGGAGAAAGTAAATACCCATAATGTTCGTGTCTAGAGGTCAGTACACCATCATGAACTTGCACGGTATCAAGGATACGGGGCAATCTTTTTCGTTGAAGCTAACGTTTCGGGGTTGGCAAATCTCGATAAATTGGAAGAAAGATTCTTTCCTCAGTTAGGAGATGAAACTGAAAATTTTATTTAGCAACAGGGGTGTGGTCTCCCGCCACTAGCACCGCTTTGTACGAAAGTGGCTGAATGCCGAATTTCGTGGCCGTTGGACTGGCCGTAAAGGTCGATACGACAGAGCTCTTTTTCGTCTGCCACTACGTTCACCTGATAGCACATCATGCGATTTTTTGCTTTGGGGCTTTGTACGTGTCTACTTCCGTCACTACCTAATGGTTTGTCAGAATTGAGACACACACCTGAAGAGGCTACTGCTTCCGTTAGTACAGACTTGTTAACTAAATTGTGGGAAGAAATCGATTTTAGGTTGTGTATGTGCCGTATAACTAAAGGTGCACATGCTAAACATTTTTAAGAAAAACTGTATAGTTGACCTTCAATTGAATGTATGGTAGTTTATAAATTAAACTGTAATAAAATACCATTAAAATTGGGGCATTCTTTCTTTTATGAACGCTTCATCTACATCTTCATGGCTACTCTGCAAATCACGCTTAAATGTCTGGCAGAGGGTTCACCGAACCACCTTCATAACGATTCTCTGTCATTCCACTCTAGCACAGCGCGAGGAAAAAACGAACGCCTGTATTTTTCCATGCGACCTCTGAGTGCTCTTATTTTATTATGATGATCATTTCTACCTATGTAGGTCGGCGTCAACAAAATATTTTCGAATTCCGCAGGGAAAGTTGGTGATTAAAATTTGTTGGAAAGATCCCACTGCAACGAGAAACGCCTTTGCTTTAATGATGTCTGCCCCAAATCCTGTATTATGTCTGTGACACTCTCTCCCCAATTTGTTGATAGTACAAAACGTGCTGCCCTTCTTTCAATTTTCGCGATACACACCGTTAATCCTATGTGGTAAGGATCCCACACCGTGCAGCAGTACTCCAAAAGAGGACAGACATGCCTAGTGTAGGTAGTCTCTTTACTGGACCTGTTGCATCTTGTAAGTATTCTGCCAACAAAACTCAGTCTCTGGTCCTCCTTCACCAAAACATTCTCTGAGTGGTCTTTCCAATTTAAACTATTCTGTATTTCCTCTATCAATCTGGTGCGGATCCGAGACCGAGATGCAATATTCAGTAATGATCGAATGAGGGTTTTGTAAGTTCCCTCCTGTGTGGATGATCTACACTTCCTGAGGATTCCTTCAATGAGCCTCAGTGTGGGATTTGCCCGGATTGTGATTAGTTTTGTATGGCCGTTCCGCTTTAAACTGCCCCCTACGCATGCTATTAGACATTTAATGGATGTGACTGCTTCCACTAATTTCTCTGAAATCGTATGATCATAAAATAGTGGGTCTTTCTGCCTATTTATGCACATACAGTAATGGGTCTTTCTGCTTATTTATCCACAATACGCACTATTTGTTTATGTTATGGATCTATTACCAGTGCCTGCACAAGGCGTCAATCCTCCGTGTATTTTCCTCCATCTCGCTACAGTATTTTCTTTACACAACAGCATCATCCGCATAAAGCCTCATATTTCTTCCCACGTTACCCGCTAGGTCATTTATAAACTTGTTGTAGAAATGCTCCTGTAGCACTCTGCTAGGCAACATCGAAAGTTACTTTTCTACATGAAGATTCGTCTCTATTGAGAATCATATGCTGACGTCTGTTTGTTGGGAACTCTTTAATCCACACAGCTGATCTAATATTCCGTATGGTCACATTTTATACGTTACACGACAATGCGGAACTGTTTTGAACACAGTCTAGAAGTCAAGGAAAATGGCGCCCACCTGGGCACCATTATCCACTACCTTCAGAATCTCGTGGAAGAACAGAACAAGCTGTGTTTCATACGATCATTCTTTGCGAAATTCATGTTGATTCGTCCAGAGGGGAGTTTTGGTCTCTAGGCACGTTAGTATAGGAGAACGTAAAAAATATTCTTAATTTCCAAAACATATTGACGTTTAGTGCGTCTGTTCGAATTCTCTTTTCGAAAACGGGAATGACCTGCGCTTTTTCCCAGTTCCTAGGAATGCTTCGTTCCTCCAGTGACCTGCACAATTATCCTGCTTATATTTTACGTAGAATCGCATAGGTACCATGTCTGGTTGAGAGAGCTTTCCTCTGTGGAATTATTTCAGTTATTCATCTAACTTAAAGTCATTCATTTTGATATCTGTCATTTTGACGTACTTGCGACGATTTAAAATAGAAACAGCGGTACACTACTCTTCTCCTGTGAAACAATTTTTAATAAACAATATAGTATTTCGGCCTTCCCTCTGTTATCGTTGCGATTCCATTATGATGGTACAGTGTCCAAATAGATGACTTTGATCCGTTTATTGATTTAACTATGGCTAATACTTCCTAGCATTTTCTGTCCGATCGGTAGATAGAACATCACTTTCAAATTCGATGAACGCCTCACGCATAGCTCTCCTTATGCTAATTTTGGCTTCGTTCAGCTTTTGACTGCCTATGATGCTCTGGCGTAGTACAGTGATGTTCTGTTTGTTTTCTGAGTAGCTTTTTAACAACTTTGCTCAGGAATCACCTCTCCAAGGCTAATGCTCCTGAAATTCTACTTCCGGAGAACACTTAATGAATTAAAACCAACACTCCACAAATATCGAAACTGATATATACATTCTAAACCAAAGCAACAGCTTACCCCGTTGACAAACATTAGAAGAAAACTGCTACATACAAAAGGCTGCAGTGGAAAATAAAACCGTAATAAATGAACATACAACATTTTGCAACAACACATTCTTTACTGCTTCAAGAGGACTAACACTCGCCGCAGAACAGAAACGTCATACACACACATAAGACACATGCTTATTTCCCCCTTCTCCACACACCCCACCCCCACCCCCCACCCCCACCCGCCCCCAGAAAAAGCATACACACACTGACCTATGTCCGTAGATCAGAACGCAACAGAATTCCCAATACAACTTTCAAAATTCTCGCTATGCGTGATACATCTTGCGACACAAGTTACCAACAATATGTCGTATTATCTGAATTACTGACAAAGTGACTGTTAAGCTTTCTCGGTGATTTTCGAAGCAGCTTAAGTCGACCAACTAATGCGAGTATGCGATAGCATATCCTACAAACTAATGTTTACCGAAACTATGTCACAATAAATTCGCAAATTCCATGTCTCGTAATGCAGATGTTTGTAGGTTCATATTTGCTACTGACAGCCTCTCATGTCTCTTGCAGATGACATGCTGTATGCCAAAAAACGACGACAAACACAGAAATTTGCAATTACTGTAAAGTAAAAAGGTACTCTAAATATTATTTGCTCTTGTATCTGGAACGAAACAGTGTAACACACACTATCGCTTTTTCTTAATGTAATGGAATTATGTTAATTTTTCAATTTTTAGAATAAAGGAACCCACTGCAGATGGCAGTACTTCACCGAAACTGGTTTGGAGAATTAAATAAAAAAAAAAGTACCTGCGTCAACGCGGACGCACAATCACATATTATTTTACGCAAACACGGATCGACAAGAAACAATTCAAGTTACAGTGATTATTCTATACATTCATTCGATTTCATCAGATTTATGTGTCTTTGTGAAAAGGCTATGTCAATTTAAGTCTGTTCTTACCAGGGTTGCCCCTCTAGATTATTATTTTCGCCCTACAAGTCGCCTCAGTTCGTTCAGATAATTTTCATTACAAGTAAAATGAATGAAGAAAGTGTTTATTGGAATTTTTTGAAGTAATTATTGTACACGGTATTGATGATCCGTGATAGACTAAAGCTCTAGGACACATTCCTTACCTCCAAGACATACCTGACAAGTAAACTCACCGTATTAAAGTGTCATTAGCTAACTACATTTCCTCGGATGCTAGATCAGGTTCTCCAGAAGAAAAGGATGCTGCCCTGTGTAAATGGCACGAGCACCTCCATTGAGACTCGACGATGTGAAACTTTATGGGCAGTTCGAGCTCTAAATTGTATTCGCATTCCTCAAATGAAAAACGCTGTCTCCCAAGTGCAAGAGTACAAATTCGAACCCTTGTCTGCTTACACATTTAAAATTTGGCTATTGTTGTTTATCGAATGTACCTGATGGATTTCGCAGCGGTAAAACGTTTTGTATTTCCTCCTTCGTCATCCTCTAAGAGTTGTTCCTACATATTTTATTAATATCGATATAAATATTAATTGACAGTAGTTACACGTATGTCTAAACTATAAACAGTTTCTTTTTATTTGGTTGGATTTTTGTGGTTATAATTGCTCACAAGCTTTACACCGTCAGTTGGTGTACTTATTAAAATTTGAGTGGCATCGGTACTAACAGTTTCTAAAGTCAAAGATAGTTATCCTTAACATTCTTATGTTTCTCTACGTGCATCACTGCTAATCACTTGACCCTGTCGCTCTCAGTTCTCAGAATAATCGTTTAGTCGCTACATCAAAGTTTCGGCGCAATAATAGCTGGTAAATAATACTCAAGCAACTTACCCAGGAACAATACGATAGGGAGCAGCTTCATGTTGGAAGGTACAGACACTTGAACATAGAAAGTCGCAGTCGTTTCTTTTGTAGAGTCCAGAACGTGCCTACACGGGTGAGTAATTACCACGCCAAGATAGCAGCGTTTCTGAATATGTTGAACGTAAGAACACGTGCTTAGTTGTACTCCTAGCTGTCAGGCAAGCACGTCATAAAAAACTACCCTTGAGCAATCGATTTGCCGCAACGATAAATTTGGCCTTCCCGGACTTAGAGATACTACTAAACTGAAACCTCGAGAAGCAGATGATGATGATGATGATGATGATAGCTGCTGCAGGTACTTTACGTATTTCACTGAGTGAATATTGTCTGTCCAATTACATTTAAGTATTGTAGCTGGAAATCAGGTAGATTGGAAATGATTGGAACGTAATTTCACCAACAGACGTAAGACGAAAAAAAATTTACATTTTACTAATATTCTTACAAAAACTCATAAATTCGACTGGTCGGGAGCACGTTGAAGCCGAAGAATTTTACGAGCCGGGATATACTGTGAAAGGCGTCCAAGTTTGCAATTTTCACTACAGCACTTCTCTGTACCATTTCTGAAAGAATCGCTTCAGATGTGTAAAACGTGAGTATAGACTTACGAACAATTTTGTTAACTAACGCAGCTCTTAAGCTCTGTTCATTTTCCAGTGACGAACACTGTTTAGTCAGACATAAAGTGATAGTATAATTGGGAACAAACAGCGGGGATACCGTGATTTTGGCCCGAGAGTAGAAAAACAATCATTCACTTGCGAGAACGCCGTGTAACACGCTGCAGTGGGAGAAAGTGTGCACGGGCGCGAAAAATGCCGTGGGATACCTCCTAATATCGTGTTGGTTCTCCTTTTGCCCGGCGCAGCGTAGTAAAGTAAATCAACGTGGTATGAACTCAACAAGTCGTTGCCAGTCCGCTGCGGAAATATTGAGCCATGATGCCTCTGGAATGTGTTGCCGGTGCAGGACTTTATGCATGATCTGTCCTCTCGATTAAGTCCCATAAAAGCTCGATGGTATTCATGTCGAGCGATCTGCGTCGCCAGACCATTCGCTCGAACTGTCCAAAATGTTTTCCAAACCATTCGTGAACAGCTGTGGCCCGGTGACATGGAGCATTGTCATCCACTAAAATTCCACCGTTTTTTGGGAACTTGAAGTCCATGAATGGGTCCAGGTACGCGAACATTGTCATTTCCAGTCAACGAACGGCTCAGTTGCACCACAGGACAGAGTCCGTTCCACATAAACACAGCCTGCACTGTTATAGAGCCAACATGAACTTGCACAGTGCCTTGTTGACAACTTCGGTCCATGACTTCGGGAGGCCTGTGCTCTTTAACAACTGAAATCGGGACTCATCTGACCAGGCCACGGTTTTCCAGTCGTCTAGTGAGACGAGGAGAGGCACTGTAGGTAATGCCGTGCTATTAGCAAAGACACTCGCGTCGGTCGTCTGCTGCCATAGCACATTAACGCCATATTTCGCTGCACTGTCCTAACGGATAAGTTCGTCGTATATGCCACAATAATTTCTGCGGTTTTTTCACGCAGTGTTGTTAGTCTGTTAGCACTGAATGCCGTTGCTCTCGGTCGTTAAGAAAAGGCCATAGACCACTGCGTTGAGGTAATGCCCGAATTTTGATATTCTCGGCACACACTGGACACTGGTGATCTCGGAATACTGAATTTCCCAACAGTTTCCGGAATGTAATAGCCCTTGCGTCTAGCTCCAACTACCGTTCCGCGTTCAAAATCTGTTAATTCCCATCCTGCGGGCCTGCCGCTGTGGCCGAGCGGTCTCCAGGGGCTTCAGTCCGGAATCGCGCTGCTGCTACGGACGCAGGTTCGAATCCTGCCTCGGGCATGGATGTGCGTGATGTCCTTAGGATAGTAGTTACAAGTCTAGGGGAATGATGACCTCAGATGTTAAGTCCCGTAGTGCTTAGAGCCATTGGAACCATTTTTGAACCATCGTCCGGCCATAATCAAGCCGGAAATTTTTTCGTGTGACTCACCTGAGTACAAATAGCATCTCCGCCAATACACTGCCCTTTTACACCTTGTGCACTGTCGCCTTCAACGTGCATATCGCTGTCCCATAGTGAACTAGCTGCTACATTGACCTGAACCGATAGCCAGCACACACTGTTTAGCTCTTTACTGACGTATCTTCACAGGCACAAGGCAGAAAAAATCAGTGTGCAGCCATCGAGAGAGCAGCACAGGAAGAAGTGACGGGTTTATAGTCCGCAAAACTCTTGGATTCCTAAGGGCTGCTACTCTTAACCATCTTGACTAGGAAATCATCCGTGCAGATCACTGACGACCATGGAACGTGGCAGTCTAACATTTTAGTGTGTGCCTGGACACGGACCGCTCGCGGCATAGAGTCGCGGTCTGACGACGTAAAATTTTAGTTTGCCTTCACCGGTCAGTTACTTGAGGAATCCCCAGGAACGATACGTGGTTCGGATTGCACGTTAAATTATAGGTCACCTTTTCCCAGTTAGTTAACTGAGGTAGATTAGGGACACGCAAATCGTGGAAGTGGCGTCCACTTGGCAGTATTAAGCCCGGCTATTGCTCCACACTGACGCCCATACATGGTGATGACTTCTGGGAGCAACAAGCAACATCGAACAGATCAGTGCTACGCCTCACAGTTAAAAATACCTCACAGCGTCAGGAAAAGAACTGGACACTATTCCGTGAACTGGACTGTTTGGTAGGTACTGGAACTGAACCTATACAGACGCTCTGTGTGGGAAACGACATCGTCGTGTTCGTGTTACGTGCTTTGTCGCCGTTCTGCGATAAAAAGCGAAAAGCAAGACTCCAGATACCAGAGACACTCTCCCAGAAATACTGAACAAGGCACAGCCCGTCTAGTTGCGGTTGGCTTGGAAATAAATAATGAAAATTGATATGAATTGGACGTGTAACATTCAGAAACTTACACAGTACTCATGCCTTCACTCTTACAATAAGCACATTTACTTTTCCAACTTCAGCTGTACTGCCGTTGTTTGAAGTTCAAGAAATACTAATGACTCTATAGCCTGTAGTAGTTGCACACTCCAGAAACGTAAAAATGACGTACTGTCTCTAGAGACTAAGTGATTGATTATGTTATTGGTTTTCTACATCTTTTACGACACAAATTCGTGAGTAATTCACTGTACTGAAATGGGTTCGTTCTATGGTATGTCGTGCGCAACCGTCCACCTATATACGTATCACAAAGTATTATGCTGTCAAAACTGTCGATCACTGTCGCACGGCTCGGTTATTGGAGGAATGAAAGCATTGTGTTGTTTATATTCACTAGAATTCGGTTGTCATCTGTTTGCTTTTGGTTACCGTGGCGTGTTGGAAAATGGCTTTTCTGTAGCAGAAATCATTTTGTGTTCTCGATTTTGCGGAACGTAAATCCGTGATTACAGTGCAAAAACATTTCGGGTTGAGGTACCAAACTGATGCTCGGAGTGGATGTAACATTCGGAGGTGGTATCGACTATTTGTGGACACAGGATGTGTATGTAAGGGGTAGATTCCTGGCGGCCCTCGTCTTTTCGACGAACATGCCCCACAAATTCAAACCGCTTTCCAACGTAATCCTACAAAATCAACTCGTCGTGCCGGTTGGCAGTTACAACTACCTACAACAATTCGTCGTGTACTGAGGCGTCGGTTGGTTATGCAGCCGTACAAGCTACAGCTGTTACATACTCTACGTAATGACAACAAACGCAAACGTTTGCCGTTTTCTGATGAGCTTCAGAATGCTACTGACAACGGTAATATTTTCGTACAGCTCGTCGTGTTCAGTGATAAAGCAACTTTCCATCGTAGTGGGAAGGGAAACAAACACAATGTTCGAATTTGGGGTCTACAGATCCAACATGCACACATTAACATATGCGAGATTAATCCAAAGTCTACGTGCTTTTGTGCGACATCCCACTCATCTGTTTACTGCCCATTCTTCTTTGATGGAAACGCAGATGACAGTCAGCAGTGTCTTGCTACGTTACAAAATTGGTTGTTTCCGGAGCTGAACGAAGACAACTTCATTTCTCAACAAGACGAGTTGCCCTCTCACTGGAGTCTCAAAATGCGTGATATTTGAATGAAACTCTACCGAGCCATTGGACAGGTGGTCAAACAGAGGGTGACTTAGCACCTCTCAGCTGGCCTCCACGGTCACCAGGTTTGGCGACCTGCGACTTCTCCCCGTGGGGTTTCATTAAGCACAACGTTTACGCGCCACCACTAGGTGAGTTGAAGAGTCGAATCTGTACAGCCATAACATCAGTGATAATGAAATGCTTACCCGAGTATGGGAGGGATTCGAGTAGCGATGTGATACTGTTAGTGACGCAGGTGGAGAACATACATGAGAGAATCGTAAATATTTGTCCCAAGTTTCGTAATTGTGTGTCTTACTTTTTAATAAATATAGGCGTTAGAAATAGGTATATCCTTTCTGAAACATTCTGTGTTTAATAGACGTGACTTTATCCACTTTTAAAGCCTGACTGGCGATCATCATCCCAAACAAACTTTCTCCATGTCGTCCCTAATGCCACTATATTGAATAACGAAACACAGCGGCGTAGTCAGCATGAGCTGCAGCTTGCTTACCAGCCTATCTGGCAGGCCGTTTATGCGTATGAGCACATCAGCGCTCCCACCGTACTTTCCTGGGACAATCCTTTGTCTCTGATTAACACTCGCCGTACATTCTATCATTGAAAAAATCTTAAAGTCAGTTACATGCAGTGTTCGCTCAGCCAACCCTAGAAATAATATGGTTTTCACTTGGATAACAGATGCTGACCTCAGTTCGCGTTTCGGAAAAAAATTTGGAACACTGACCATACGACTTGTCTTAGAACATAGATTGAACACAAAGCAAACCTACTTCTGTAGCATTAGAGAAAACGCCGGCCGGAGTGGCCAAGCGGTTCTAGGCGCTACAGTCTGGAACCGGCATGGATATGTGTGATGTCCTTAGGTTAGTTAGGTTTAAGTAGTTCTAAGTTCTAGGGGACTGATGACCTCAGATGTTAAGTCCCATAGTGCTCAGAGCCATTTGAACCATTAGAGAAAAATTCTGATATTGTTCAGTGGGATATATTCTTTGAAATTCTGAAAGCAGCGGGAGTAAAGTGAGAGTCGAAGGATCTGAAAGGGAAGCAATAATTGCTACAGGACTGTAGCCACCCCCCCCCCTCCCCCACAACAACACACACACCAACATTATTCAATCTGTACACTGAGCAACCAGAAAAGGAAACTAACGACAAATTTGGAAATTCAGTGAGAACAAATAAAAGCTTCGCAGCTTGCCGTTGCCTTGATGGAAAAGTAGTAGATGAGTTTTTACCGTATAGGCAACAAAATAAGCGATGATGGCCGAAGCAGCGAGGATATAAACAGTACACTGACAACTGACAACATTGAGAAAAGCTTTTCTGAAAACAGAATTTTGTTGACGTTGAATATAAATTTTAAGTGTTAGGAAGTCCTTTCTGAATATATTTGTCTGAAGCGTAGTGTTGTACGAAAGTGAAAAAGGAATGATAACAAGGTCAGACAAGAAAAGAACAGAAGACTTAAAAATGTGGTGCTACAGAAGAACGTTGAAAATTAGGTGGCTGGATCGAATACTTAATGAGGAGGTGGTGAATGGAACTGGAAAAAAAAGAAATTTGTGGTAAAACTTTACTGAACGAATGGATCGGTTGACAGGACACGTCCTGATGCGTCAAGGAATCGCTAATTTGCCAACGGAAGTGTGGCGGATGAAAACTGTAGAGGCAGAATAAGACTCGCATATAGATAGCACGATTTATACCGAGGTGAAGAGGCTTCGACAGGATAGACTAGCGTGGAGAGCTACATCAGCTTGGCGGCCGGCGTGACCGAGCGGTTCTAGGCGCTACGGTCTGGAACCGCGTGACCGCTACGGTCGCAGGTTCGAATCCTGCCTCGGGCATGGATGTGTGTGATGCCCTTAGGTTAGTTAGGTTTAAGTAGTTCTAAATTCTAGGCGACTAATGACCTCAGAAGTTAAGTCCCATAGTGCTCAGAGCCAAGCTACATCAGATTAGTCATCGGACTGAAGACCGCAAAACAACTTCAACAGATGCTTAACCACAGCACAGAAACCTGTGCTGCTTCTGTTTTCAAGTTTTCAGCATTAGTAAGCCGTTTGAGTGAGAACCCCGCCCTTTTAATTTCAAGTTGAGTTGTTTTTTGTGAGACAATCCTTTCATTCCCCGTTACAAATAATATGCTACTTTGGAGCAGTTAAAAGAAGCGACCCTAATGTGTTACTTACACTGATGTGTTTGTACGTATTATGGCAAATGATGTTTCGTGTTTTTTGTCAACATTCTGTGAATTATGTAGCCACAAAAAATGGTTCAAATGGCTCTGAGCACTGTGGGACTTCACTTCTGAGGTCATCAGTCCCCTACAACGTAGAACTACTTAAACCTAACTAACCTAAGGACATCACACATATCCATGCCCGAGGCAGGATTCGAACCTGTGACCGTATCGGTCGCGCGGTTCCAGACTGTAGCGCCTAGAATCGCTCGGCCACCCCGGCCGGCTATGTAGCCACAATCTCGATTAAATAAAATATGAAGTAGATGACGGGAGAGACTATTTTCGTGGATTATTCGTTTTAGCGATATAGCAATACGTTGTAAAGCAGATCACTTTAGTAATTCACTTCGAAAAAACGAGAACGTAAATTGAAAGCGTTACATCTGGTGGTACCGTACAATTAAGAAAGACAGACCGACCTAGGTTAATTTTTATGTTCATTTGGATTCAAACTTTGTTATCGGCCACCTTTAAAAACCATATTTAATCAGTCTAATTATTGAAAAGCGCAGCTCATCATCTGAGTGAAAATTCGATTCTAACTGCTCTTAGTTGGTGTCATTGCTCCATTATAAATCACTGATTAAGCGATAAAGAATACTTTAGGAATCTTCACCCATAAACTAGTGCCGAAAATATGGAAAATGTGTAGACGGCGTAGTGTGCCTTCGTCTTCGACAGAAGAGCCACATGTTATAGCAGTATTGGTACAGTTTTAATTCTCCCAACTAAATTTTCGTGTGCCATACCAACTCATTCACTGACATTAGCCTATCGTTTAGTATAAACATTTTAAGAGCCATTGAACGCATTGCCATTTCACTTCCTCAGTGGAAATGAACGTAACTGAGATAAGGTGTAAATATATGCTTCAGTGGTTTTCTATGCATTGTTTTATATATATTTTTCCACTAGAAAATTGTGAGAGTTCATAAAAAATATAGAATGTTGCTTACGTCACTTTTTCATCCTAGGTAATTTCTTGAGTATGAAAAACCGTACACTCCTAAAATGAAAGCAAAGCTGATGTGCGCACGGGAAACTTTTTTACCTGACAGTTCTGTGAGATACAGATTTCGAGTTCATAGTTTGGCAAAGAAAAAATATGAATAGCTAGAGCGCATTCAGCATTATTATGAGGAGAAGAATACTTATTTCATTTTGCTAAATTAGAAATCAAAGGTGTATCCTTTAACATTACCTGCAGGCATGGGATGATGGAGTGATTACCCTGAGTGATTTAGGAACTGTTGCTGAAAATCTTTTGTAAATGTGGGTTCCCGTATCGTCCACTGCACTTGGAACCATCTGGCACAGTCGATTTTTCCAGGCCTCCAGAGAATAAAATCTCCTAGTTTTCAGGCAATTGATGGGCATAAATATTACTACATGTGGATTAATTCTTACGATATAACGCCTGACAATATACAGTACATCTTAGTGCTTCTCTTGCCACCTGGGCATCATGGGTGAGACATCCGTCATAGCCGGCCGCGGTGGTCTCGCGGTTCTAGGCGCGCAGTCCGGAACCGCGCGACTGCTACGGTGGCAGCTTCGAATCCTGCCTCGGGCGTGGATGTGTGTGATGTCCTTAGGTTAGTTAGGTTTAAGTAGTTCTAAGTTCTAGGGGACTGATGACCACAGCTGTTAAGTCCCATAGTGCTCAGAGCCATTTGAACCATTTTGAACATCCGTCATACTAATACTACATTTTCAACTGGAATATGTGACAGGTCCTCTACTTTTCCTGTTAAGGTGTGTCTCAAGAAAAGACTGTACTGGCTTCCAGACAGACTAGCGTCAATATACAGATATCCATAAAAAGTTCTCATGTCTGATGATGTTGCACTGTACATTCATGCTCTGTCGACGTTGACGCTCGCTCTGCAGAATCTACCATCAACTGTTGAGACTATTAATGTAAATTAAGTCGATTTACACTCCGCTGCTTGACGAGATCTATCACTTTGATGTACCAACTACTCCTTGCAGATTCAGAGATACCTTTTCTTTCTTCTTTTAACGGCTCATATACGTAAATTTAAAAAAAAACCGTTTTGGTTTTTATAACGTATCTATTATAGCAAGCAGTAATGTCATTTAATGGATTATTTCGTATATATCTTCTTATGCATTTATTCTGGAATTTTTGCACTACAGCCAGTCATTCATTAATTGTATTTTATATAATGCAGTATCTCGCTATTTCAGTTACTTCATGCACAACGTTCAGGTTTTTGTTTATTTCTCTCTATGCAGCTACGAGAGATGTTTACAAAATAGCTTGTTTTATCAATTAGCCACCAGATGGCGGTATTGTCTTGAAGTTGCCGTAGCAGAGGACACATGGCAGCCCCTAGTGACTTGCACCTCTGTTGCATTTTATTTTAATTTTGACTATCTGACGCTGTCAGGTATGACCGCAGCTTTCGTATTTTTTGGTACGTTATGCTGTAAAATTTAGTTTTAATTTTGAGCGAAGAAGGTGTCCCTTGTGAAACTGAAACCTAGGTTACAAATTAATTTTGTGAAACTGAAACCTAGGTTACAAATTAATTGTGTTCGCGACTGAGCGCTGTGTTTTTCAAAATTTGGTTTTATACAACAGTCGCTGATTGACAGCCATGTTAAAAACCTTAATTTAGTCTTTGTTTCATATTCACCTGCTTCTGCGAAGAAGTGCACTGTACGTGTGTATTTTACTGTGCAGACTAGTGGTTAGAAAATTAATCGTAGTTTTTTGTTTTTTGAGTATGTCTTGTCAATATCCTTGTGTAGGGTGGCTTCCTAGTGTTAATTTTCCGTGTAGAGAAATTTATTTCTGTTTAATAGCTTGTGGTCTCAGAGTTCAGTGAGAAATTTGCACACCAACTTCTAGTGTTACTCTCTTCTCCTTTGGTATATTTTCAAACTCAGTAGCGCAATTTCAGACCTTATATTTATTTATACACAGTATGATATGGCCAGGGACTGTACTTACTGTGCCGGCCGTAGTGGCCGTGCGGTTCTAGGCGCTACAGTCTGGAGCCGAGCGACCGCTACGGTCGCAGGTTCGAATCCTGCCTCGGGCATGGATGTGTGTGATGTCCTTAGGTTAGTTAGGTTTAATTAGTTCTAAGTTATAGGCGACTGATGACCTCAGAAGTTTAGTCGCATAGTGCTCAGAGCCATTTTTTTGTACTTCTTGTGAGCGGACACAAGGAGAGTTGGCTGCTGTCCGTAAACAGCTGGAAGCTGCGTTGGCTACCGTCGACAAGCTTCTAACTAATGCTCGAAGTTGCGGCGACGTCGGTGTCACTAGAACCCCCTGACGGCCCCGACGTCACTGCGGATTCGAATGCGCAACGTGTGACTGGTTCGTCCTCACTCCAGAGTGGGTGCCAGACAGAGGTGGGTCCGCCTGTCACTGGGCGAAAGGCGAAAGAGGGAACAGGCCGTGCGACTGGCTCTCTAAGTCTTAGCAACAGGTGCGATGGGCTTCCCAGTGTTGATGATAACTCTGAGCCAACACGGGCTACCTCTCCTGTTGACGCAGCGGTCGATTTTCCTGCCCAGTCCGGACAAGTACTGAGGGCTGGTGTGAAAGTAATTGGGAGTCCAATGTTAGGTGGGTGATGGAGCCCCTCAGGGAGATAGCAGCAAGGCGAGAAAAAATTCCAGTGTGCATTCGGTATCTTTGTCGGGAGGTCTCATCCGTGATGTGGAGGAGGCCCTGCCGGCGGCTGTCGAGCGCACTGGGTGCAACCGGCTGCATGTAGTGGCACATGTCGGCACGAATGACGCCTGGCGCTTGGGTGCTAAGGCCATCTTCGGCTCCTTTCGGCGGCTGGCTGATTTGGTGAAGACAACTAGCAACGCAAGCGGTGTGCAGGATAAGCTGTCTATTTGTAGCATCGTACCCAGTGTTGACCGCGGTCCTCTGGTTAGGAGCAGAGTGGAAGGTCTAAACCAGAGGCTAAGGCGGCTCTGCGACTGTAACGGATGCGAATTTCTCGACCTTCGCTATCGGCTGCAGAATTGTAGGGTTCCCCTTAATAGGTCAGGCATGCACTGCATGCAGGAAGAGGCTACTAGAGTAAAGGAGTACGTGTGGCGTGCACATGGGGCTTTTTTTAGTTATAGGACCCCTCCCTTGGCAGCAAACACGATTTGCCTGTAAAATCAGCCACAGCGACATCAGAGAATCTAGGTCTTCGCAGATCAGAAATAGAAAAGATTAATACGATTTTAGTAAACTGCAGGAGCATCCAAGGAAAGGTCCCAGAACTAGTATCGCTTATTGAGGGCTATAATGCACAGATAGTATTGGGAACAGAAAGCTGGTTGAAACCAGACGTCAATGATAACGAAATCCTAAGTTCAGACTAGAATATTTATCGTAAGGATACGTTAGTCACCAATGGTGGCGACGTATTTATTGCAGTAAAAAATTCGATAAAATCTAGCGAGGTTATCACGGATTCCGAATGTGAATTAATCTGGGTGAAATTGAGTATCAAAGAACGGTCAAAAATGGTGATCGGATGATTTTATAGACCACCTGTGTCAGGATCTGTAGCTGTAGAGCGCTTCATCAGAGTTTGCAGAATATCATTAGTAATTTTCCTGATCACGCCGATGTAATAGGGGGTGAATTCAACTTGCCAGGTATAGATTGGGAGTGTTATGCTTTCAAAACTGGTGCCAGAGACAGGGAATCGTGTGGCAATGTTCTGGATGTCTTATCCTTAAAATTACCTTGATCAGATAGTTAGAGAACCAACTCGTGAGGGTAACGTCTTAGACCTCCTGGCAACAAACAGATCTGAACTTATCGAATCAGATAACGTAGAGGAAGGTATCAGTGATAATAAGGCTGTGACAGCATCTATGACGACGGATCCTACAATAAATGTTAAGAAAGGTATGAAGACACATTTGCTCAGCAAGGGTGACAGGATACAAATTTCAGAATATCTCAGCAATCAGCATCAAATATTCAGTGATGAGGACGAAGACGTGGAGAACAAATGGAAAAAAAATCAAAGGCATCGTTCAATATGCCCTAGAAAAGTATGTTCCGAGTAAGGTTTTAAGGAATGGGAATGATCCACCATGGTTTAATAGCCGTGTTAGAAAAGCGCTTCGTAAACAAAGAGCACTTCATCTCAGATTCAGCTGACAAACAAAAGCTGAACGAAGCGAAAATGAGCGTAAGGAGACCAATGAGAGAGGCGTTCAATGATTTCGAAAGTAAGACGTTATCAACCGATCTGAGTAAAAGCCCTAAGAGATTTTGGGAAAGGATGGGGCCCCTCCACGCCCACACCAACGTGGTGACCAAACCAAATGTTCTACTGTCACCTCCGTATAACATGTTAGTTTTTGAATCAGGAGTCACAGGATGCGAGCTGTGATGTTATCCATGCGTGTGGGTAAGATTACTCATTAACATGGTCCATCAAGAGATAGAAAGTGGACGAAAGCGATCGAAGGGTAGCGGTTGTAAGGGCAGAGGAAAAAAAGTGCCAAGGCAAGCGCCAAGGGAAAAAAAAAACCTCTGCTACAGTAGGACGGGTAGTAAGGGCAGTAGCGGCTTGCTATCTGCGATAGTGCATGCAAGGTGTGGTTATGTTAGTTCGAGGTATCGTGCATCGTTACCTTTCTCGTTGTTGGAGCTCGTTGCGGGGCTTTCTGCAGTTGCTGCGTCCCTGCAACAGTTCAAGGTCGTTGTACATTAGTGGGCGATCGGTCATAGATCGGCTCACAGTCGGTGTAGAGGGTGTGTGTGGCTGGTTTGCGTGCTGTGTACAGTACGGTTTCCCTGCGGTTGCCTGTTTTTCGGCTGGTCGAACATCTGGAGTTACCAGTAATAGCTGTGTTGCAGGGGCTCGCCAGTACTGTCGTGTTAGAGTTCTATGGACCATAGATGTTTAGTTCCTAGCCAGTAGGAGATTTTCGTCGTATATAAAATCAGTAAGTGGGTCAAAATCGTCTATTCATTCTCTCAGCGACTACACCTGCACAGAAACGGAAGATAACAGAGAGAAAGCCGAAATACTGAATTCGGTCTTCCGAAGTTGTTTCACCGCGGAAAATCGTAACACTGTCCCTCCTTTCAATCGTCGTGCGAACGTCGAAATGGCAGAT
Organism: Schistocerca americana; assembly: GCF_021461395.2. NCBI lineage: Eukaryota > Metazoa > Arthropoda > Insecta > Orthoptera > Acrididae > Schistocerca > Schistocerca americana. Next base: position 393,379,197 of record NC_060122.1, on the reverse strand, counting down.
ATTGAGATAACCGATCGCGGAACTGAAAAGCAGCTACAATCTCTTAGTAATGGAAAGGCTTGAGGACCAGATGAGATACCTGTAAGATTCTATAAAGTTAATGCGAAAGAACTTGCTCCCCTTCTAGCAGTAATTTATCGTAAATGGCTTGAGCAAAAAAAGAGCAGGTCATTCCCGTTTTTAAGAAAGGCCGTAAGACAGATCCACACAATTATACGAGTAGACCTATATCGTTCACGTCAATATGTTGTAGAATTATGGAACATGTTTTATGCTCAAGAATTATGACGTTCTTGGAAAATGAACAGCTCCTCTATAAAAATCAACATGGATTCCGCAAACAGAGATCCTGCAAAACTCAGCTGTCTCTGTTCCTCCATGAGATCCACAGCGCAGTGGACAACGGCGCTCAGGCTGATGCCTGTTCTTTCATTTCAGTCAGGCATTTGACACCGTCCCGCATTGCCGTTTGATGAAAAAAATACGAGCTTATTGTAACATCCCAATCACAGAAACCCTAATAAACAACCCCTTGTTGTAAAACAAGTAGGAAAATTAGTCATCCTGACAGTGACGGCAGCTACTGACGACAAATTTTACACTTGTGGTAATTTGACCAACAGGGATGTCACGTGAATAATAATATTTATCGTCAAATAGAGACTGAATGAGAGAATCTGATAAGATACGCAACAAAAACATCAAAGAAATAATTGCAAAATAATTAACAACCCAGGTTAAAGCCCAGATGGTAAATTGGCCAAAGATAACATTTACCATAGAAGAGAGTTGTAGCCGCATCGAAAAGGAAGTTCGATGTAACTACAATGTAACTCGGAAATGGAAATGTTAACTTCAGTTGCTATCTAGTCGCTCTCTAGTACTATTGCGATCGTAGCATGCATGTAAGCGCTACTAGATTGTTTTAAGCTAATCGGAAGTTTGAAAGTTTTGCGATATAGACTGAAGCATTATTCAGAAGTCATACTAAAGCGAAGTCATATTTACCGTTAGCAAGATAACGGGATACGGAGATCCGCGACGAAGTTAAATCGTGTGACTTGTGATGGAACTTAGCTTTCGTGATACAGAATAAGCACGAACATTCAAGGACATTGAAAAAGAAAGATCGCCGACAGAAAAACAATTAGTAGTCTCGAGTAGTTGACAGACTGACGCAAACACGAAGAACGTACAAAAGCGCCGAGTTATCAGAAGTTGTCGTCAACGACAGAATTACTAATGCAAGTGGAAGCAATTCCCTGAGTGAGAAATCGCTGAGCGTTCTCAGCGTAGTGATAATTCATTACAAGGAACAATAAAATTGGATACAAACCTTAATTCTTCGTGTCAGCTACATAACTGAATAGACATTATCAGGTGCATTAGTGAAAATTAATTGACTATTAGAATATTATGAAGTGAAAGGTGAATTCATGATTATTTAACAGTGAACAATCATCGATTTGACCCAAGATTATGACGCATTCTGAATATTTCGTAAATGTATGTTATCTCTGGAACTATGTCGTGTAGTTATTGAACACGCGACGTAGCGACGTGTTGACGACGGGATAACAATTTATCAACTTAACATCCTCGCAGTTCCATAATGTGGCAACGACTTGGGTGATGGATTGATGATTCAAGACTTAATATTATTAATATTCAACATCCATTATCTAACCGGGCATAATAAATAGAAGATCTAATTAGTATAGTTAGCCAGTTCGCGCATGTCGAAAAGCTGTAGGTAACAAGGAATTTATTCTCACATAAAAGTCAGTTTTCCTCTCATATACGGTGCCCTGCAATTATTTCACTTGGCGTGGCTGAATAGAGTAAAGATACTACCACGACTGGCATCAGGCAAGCGGGTCAGGCAGGGACTGATCAGCAGAAGTTCCATTAGGAGCGGTCTGCTGTAAAAACAAGTATCGTCGCCACGGCGACGAGCATTTACGGCACTGCCCGGCCTGGCAGGGAGAGCGGAGCCGTAATATCGTTGATGCAGCGGAATTACAGAAACAATGTGGCAGTGGTTGGCTGATTGCTACACGACCGAACGGTGTCTCTGTTGTTATTTACTTGACGGAAATTGGTGCCTTGGCAAAGCACGGATGAGCCATTTTTAAACAGATGTAGGCCTACGCATTCTGGTAGCTGCACGCTTCGATAGGCTGGTAGCTTCGCTGGTCTACGAGTTGACAACGCTCTACAAACTGCACCTTCTGGACTTGATCTCTCTTGCCCAGAGTCTAGACATCTGCACTAAGTCTGACGCTGCTGATTTAGCGTCTACAACTGGGTGTGGAGGGGGAAGGCAGCAACGGGCCTATTTCCAATTTCTGTCAGCGTCCTGCTTTGGTGGGTCTACAGCTCAATCACCTCCACTTGTGCTGGGAACTTCTGCAGCTGTCTGCTTCCACTTGATTGGACAGGCATTTTTCGTGAGAGCCACCTCTTCCACGCTGAGTCCTCGACTTAACTCTGCGACCCCTCGGTACGCCCTGGCCCCATCCGCGTGGCGGCTGCTGTAGCAGGCTACTCTCCGCTACCAGAGATAGTAGCCCTTGCTGAAAACCTAGCGTCGTCATGTCACCGACCGAGTGCCGCCTCAAGCTGCCAGTGACAAGAGGTTGCTTGCTGACGGCAGTACCTACACGCCCACCGTGCAGAGCTTACGTTTTTAGGCGTTCGCACTTCCAAGGGCTCTCACGGCTGTTGTACTTTGCTGTACAATGAAATGAACGTTGAACGATCCTGTTGTCATGACATTACGTTGGTCAACAACCAGGCATCAACCCGGTGCTCCTCTTCAACTCCGCCCAGGATGGTGAACTACTGACTTCCTGATCACTGACAATAAAAAAAAAAAGGTTCTCTGAGCACTATGGGACTTAGCATCTGAGGTCATCGGTCCCCTAGAACTTAGAACTACTTAAACCTAACTAACCTAAGAACATCACACACACCAATGCCCGAGGCAGGATTCGAACCTGCGACCGTATTGGTCGTGCGGTTCCAGACTGTAGCGCCTAGAAGCGCTCGGCAACCCTGGCCGGCCACTGACAATCAAGTTCCACCATTCACAGTAAGAGGTCATCTATTCCCGACCAAAAACAATAGCAACCAGAACTGCGCCAACGGCCTCGCAGTAATGGTAACAACGGTTCCCGTCAGATCACTGAAGTTAAGCGCTGACAAGCTTGCCTAGCAATTGATGGGTGACCGTCCGGGCTGCTAGGCTTTGTTGGCAAGCGGGATGCACTAATCTCTTGTGAGGTTAACTGAGGAGCTTCTTGACTGTGAAGTAGCGGCTGCGGCCACGAAAACTGAAAACGGCCGAGAGAGCAGTGTGCTGACCACATGTCTCTCCGCACCGGTATCCAGTGACGATGGTTGGTCGGTACCGATAGACCTTCCGAAGCCTTTTCGGACAGAGTTTATTTAGTTTCGACAACCAGAACTAAGACTGTGAGCTTGCGTAACACTGTATGTCATATGACTGTTATTATGCTTTGTCAGCTGTCCTATTACACATCCGGCTGTAGCACAAATCTACTGGTTTAGTTTCACAACTTACAGGAACTTACACAGACACACAGAGACACACACACACACACACACACACACACACACACACACATATATATATATATATATATATATATATATATATATACTAAACACGTCCTGACGTATTGGGAACTTGCTTGAACTTTTAAATCTCTGCCGGCGCCTCAGTTTCATTTATCATCAAAAAACGAACAAGAAGACAGGTAAAGGTGATGTAGCAAATTAAATCACTCTGTGTCTAGAGTTCAGACTAACAGGGAGTCCAATGTCATTGTCAGAATTTGAGTAACGTGCACAAGACTAAAGACTAAAAAATCAAATAAATGGTTAAATTAACAAAATATTTACGACCACATTTAGAGTACGTCGGAGGAAGACGCCATACTTTTTGCTTCTACGTGAAATTATGAGTGGAATTTTGAGTTTCTCAAAACAAGAATAATCGTACATGTTTGGAAATGTTTCTTCAAACTGAAAACTGCCATATATGACAAAATCACAACATCAGTAAAACCGATAGTAATTGTTTTTTTGCAGGTTTGAGTACTAGGCATCTCACTCGAAGTCTGGGGTAAGATAGCAAGATAATTCTGATACCGCCATCAATCTTATTATATACTCTGTTATCAGGTACTGCAAAATAAAATTTTTTATAGCTATTACTGACCATTCTATGGTTGCTTTACAGCTCAATCGTTACTCATGTCCCATACACTTGAGAAGCTCAAAAACAGTTCATGCCACCAGTTTCATGCGCTCCACTGCTAACTGAAGGCTTCATGCAGTCTACTGGCTTCTATTTGTGGTTCTTACGTAATTCCGGGGCATCGTCTGCTAACACATAAATGCAAAAAGAAGTTATCCCAAATAAAATATGGCGTCTTTCCCAGGTATCAGGGTGAAATGCAAGCTGAAATATGTAGTCCAATACGGCAGCCAACGGGAAGTAACTGGATGTACTTTGAGATGTTGATTAAATGATAAACACACAGTTAGAACCTCTAAAAATGTAAGGAAATCACTTTCACTGTTTTTAAATACGTCTTCGATTATTTTACAGCGTAAATTTTAATGAAAACCACAGTTTTCTTGCTCCCAAAGCTGAAAAATATCCGTTACAACTACTTTTATCGTTTGCCGCTCAAGACTCGAACACAAGGAAGGAGTGGACCACTAAGTGTTGTGCTCTCTTGACACAGTAAAGTAACACTGGTGAATAGGCATCATACCCCGATTACCGCCGGCCGGAGTGGCCGATCGGTTCTAGGCGCTACAGTCTGGAACCGCGCGAACGCTACGGTCACAGGTTCGAATCCGGCCTCGGGCATGGATGTGTGTGATGTCCTTAGGTTAGTTAGGTTTAAGTATTTCTAAGTTCTATGGGACTGATGACCTCAGAAGTTAAGTGTTATAGTGCTCAGAGCCATTTGAACCATCATACCCCGATTACCGTCTTCTGCCGATTGACTCTTCATTATTTCATGGCAACTCAAGTATTTGTGTGGCGAGATGAGCATGGGGGGGGGGGGGGGAGGGATACCAGCAATCATGTGATGTAACATATCACTTTGGTAACAAGATGTACTGCCCAACGTCTACCTAACCGTCGAGTGGTGATCGCGACGTTTAAGAGTATTTTTTTGTTTTATTAGTTAAGTAATTTAGGTTCGCAAACTGTGTGGATGTTTTTGTCACTGTTGGTGCATTTACAATGGTGCGAATGGATGTCGCGCGTCGTCAAGGTGAGACAACACTAGCACCTTTACCATAACTTGCGGTACCTGGTAGACGTCCAGTTACTCTGTGCTGCGGTGTCTTGGTTTGGGGAAGCGGGGCGCAACAATGGAAAAGAGAGTGCTGTGATCATACTGCATATGTCTTGAAAGACAAGACAAGAATCTCGTTAACTCTCACAAATGTATTCATTCTGTGGCTGCATATCGAGTTCTCAGTTTGACATTTCACACCGAGATTATTATGGCGTTCCCTGCAAAGATATGTTAATGTGAATAGTCATTGTATTTGAGAGTACGAATATACGTCGCGTTAGTTTGAAAAATATCACATTTATTTTTAGGAACTGGACATATTTTTGTATTCTCAACATGCAGCGACTACTACAGAGTTTGGAATACGAAGTCGGAGCTTTTCAAGATGGGTGTCTGTGTCCCAAATTAGAGGCGGTCCCCAGAATTCCTGAAGGCTTTCACGGCAGATAATTTTTCCTGCTTAACGATGTCTCCATTTTATGTGATGTTGCTTCCTCTCATGTTAAATAATGTCCGGAGAAGGTAAAATGGTAAAGGAGGCGCATTTCAGTATCTGGAATGTCAGATCATTGCTACGAGCATAAAGTAAAATATTTAAAGACAGATGGAAAAAGTAATATGAATCCTATAGATGCTGCTGAGGTAAGATGGGATGGTGCAGTCAGATGAATATGCGGGTTTATATGCCAACTTCATAACGTGATGACCAGCTCATAGAAAAACCATACAAACTAAAGAGCAGATAATGGACAATAATCACGGATCTGCAGAATAGACCTAGTAATGGGAGATTTGAATGCAGTTGTAGGAGAAGGAAAGAAAGGAACCTAGTAGGCAGCAGTCATGATCTTGAAAGGAGGAATGACAGAGGTGAATTGCTTATTGACTTTTGTAGGGAAAGACAGCTAGTAGCGATAGATTCGTGGTTCAGATATCGCAAGATGATCTAGAATTTGAAATCACTAGAGAGTAACTGGGTAAACCAAATTAATTTTATACTGTTAGAAGAAAGGTGCAGAAATGGAATAACGAATTCGTACATACTACCAGTTGCAAATATTAATAACAACACAATTTGCTTGTTGTGGAAATAAAAATAAAAATTAAAACCTTGAAGAATGCTCCTGAGATTAAGAAATGGGATTCATGGATGATAAGATTAGGGAAAGAAATAATTACGAAAATAGCATCACTTGAGATTATTAATATATTATGAAACAAATAACCACCTGGTAATAGCTACGTGTATTTCAAGGGCTTATTTCAATAGTGGTACAAGTCCATAACCTCCACTTTTCTGTCTATAATGCTTCTGAAATTAATGAGCCAAACAAACAGAAAGAAAGGCTCATCTATAGCAAGAATCCATATGCTTGAATATTTCTGGTATCTCAACTGCAGATTTTTCAGCGCTCATTTAACTTTAGGACTCTGTATCTCAACATGAACAAAAATTGGACTTGTACCACTATTGAAATAAGCCCTTCATTTTATTACGCTGAAAGAAGGAATCATTAAACCAAGGCGGAACAGTACAAGATATGTAAACGGCAATAGGGCAAAAAGTCCGTGGGCTACAAAGGCAACGTTATCCAAGATGAAGGAGAGAAGAAACTTCAAGATGAGGAACAAAGAAGATATACCGCAAGCTGAATCGGGAACGGTGCAAAGGAGCAGAGCAGGCTAGAAAAACATTGCTAAAACGGGACTGCGAAGCGATTGAAGAACTGAAGAGGAAGGGAAGACACGATTTACTGTATAACAGAGTATAACATGGGATCAAAGCAGACTGGAGAGTGTTGCTGTAGGAATTTTCGGTAACGATGAAAACATAGTGTACAGGGATCGTGTGAACGTCCTCTGGAAATGTTAAGACCATTTAAAGGAGCTATATGACACAGACCACTAGCCAACAACTCTGAAATCCGAATCGTTGAACAGTAATGATGGCGCTGAGACAGGGAGACCAAACACTGTGGGAGAAGTAAAGGGTGCGGCAGCTGCAGTGAAATATAGGCAAACGGCAGGTACACATACGATACGAGGACAAATACTGAAACTTGTTTTGTAAATAAAACTGCCTTTTCCTGCTGCTAGTTACTTTATTTATCCCATACGCGTTTCGCCTTCTCCTGTTCTAAGGCATCATCAGTAGGATCTATAACGATACAGTTTTGTTAGTTTTAGATTATTCAACAGTTCACTTCGCGATTTTTTTTGTAAAAAAGTAATTACTTACGATTTGTTGGTTTGTGTTTCCTCACATCTAGTCTGGAGGAAACGCAAATCAGCAAATCGTAAGTAATTACTTTTTTACAAAAAAAATCGCGAAGTGAACTGTTGAATAATCTAAAACTAACAAAACTGTATCGTTATAGATCCCACTGATGATGTCTTAGAACAGGAGAAGGCGAAACGCGTGTGGGATAAATAAAGTAACTACACTCCTGGAAATTGAAATAAGAACACCGTGAATTCATTGTCCCAGGAAGGGGAAACTTTATTGACACATTCCTGGGGTCAGATACATCACATGATCACACTGACAGAACCACAGGCACGTAGACACAGGCAACAGAGCATGCACAATGTCGGCACTAGTACAGTGTATATCCACCTTTCGCAGCAATGCAGGCTGCTATTCTCCCATGGAGACGATCGTAGAGATGCTGGATGTAGTCCTGTGGAACGGCTTGCCATGCCATTTCCACCTGGCGCCTCAGTTGGACCAGCGTTCGTGCTGGACGTGCAGACCGCGTGAGACGACGCTTCATCCAGTCCCAAACATGCTCAATGGGGGACAGATCCGGAGATCTTGCTGGCCAGGGTAGTTGACTTACACCTTCTAGAGCACGTTGGGTGGCACGGGATACATGCGGACGTGCATTGTCCTGTTGGAACAGCAAGTTTCCTTGCCGGTCTAGGAATGGTAGAACGATGGGTTCGATAACGGTTTGGATGTACCGTGCACTATTCAGTGTCCCCTCGACGATCACCAGTGGTGTACGGCCAGTGTAGGAGATCGCTCCCCACACCATGATGCCGGGTGTTGGCCCTGTGTGCCTCGGTCGTATGTAGTCCTGATGGTGGCGCTCACCTGCACGGCGCCAAACACGCATACGACCATCATTGGCACCAAGGCAGAAGCGACTCTCATCGCTGAAGACGACACGTCTCCATTCGTCCCTCCATTCACGCCTGTCGCGACACCACTGGAGGCGGGCTGCACGATGTTGGGGCGTGAGCGGAAGACGGCCTAACGGTGTGCGGGACCGTAGCCCAGCTTCATGGAGACGGTTGCGAATGGTCCTCGCCGATACCCCAGGAGCAACAGTGTCCCTAATTTGCTGGGAAGTGGCGGTGCGGTCCCCTATGGCACTGCGTAGGATCCTACGGTCTTGGCGTGCATCCGTGCGTCGCTGCGGTCCGGTCCCAGGTCGACGGGCACGTGCACCTTCCGCCGACCACTGGCGACAACATCGATGTACTGTGGAGACCTCACGCCCCACGTGTTGAGCAATTCGGCGGTACGTCCACCCGGCCTCCCGCATGCCCACTATACGCCCTCGCTCAAAGTCCGTCAACTGCACATACGGTTCACGTCCACGCTGTCGCGGCATGCTACCAGTGTTAAAGACTGCGATGGAGCTCCGTATGCCACGGCAAACTGGCTGACACTGACGGCGGCGGTGCACAAATGCTGCGCAGCTAGCGCCATTCGACGGCCAACACCGCGGTTCCTGGTGTGTCCGCTGTGCCGTGCGTGTGATCATTGCTTGTACAGCCCTCTCGCAGTGTCCGGAGCAAGTATGGTGGGTCTGACACACCGGTGTCAATGTGTTCTTTTTTCCATTTCCAGGAGTGTAGCAGCAGGAAAAGGCAGTTTTATTTACAAAACAAGTATTTATAAGCTTGCTGTGGGGGATGGCCACACAAACAAACTTGTTAAATACTAAAACGTTTGAACCAAGAATGTGTAAGAGAAATATTGAGGTTACGTAAGTGATTAATGGCTAGACGATTTTGTGACAATGGTAATGGATCCGATACCACAGAAGCTCGGAACCACGAAATGCAGTGAGCACAGGACATTTGGCTTTACATCATATGCAACGAAAGTTATGTGTCATTAACAAAAGACTGGGCAAGGTAATGAAGTGGAATTTAGCTAAGGGACAGTTGGGCTCTCGACAGAATACAGGTACAAGACATACAAAAGGACTCTCGCGTATTTGGGAAAGTGGCTTGTTGAAAAGAGAAAGAGACCTGTATCGGGTGACCATTAATAAAACTGCAGGGACGGATTCCTGACTGGAAATGGAGCAGAAAAGGTCCTGTGAACATGTGTCCGGAAATGGACAGTGTGCGTGCAACAACAACAAATCGTCCTGAAACACAGTGCATACAGGGTGTTTCAAAAATGATCGGTATATTTGAAACGGCAATAAAAACTAAACGAGCAGCGATAGAAATACACCGTTTGTTGCAATATGCTTGGGACAACAGTACATTTTCAGGCGGACAAACTTTCGAAATTACAGTAGCTACAATTTTCAACAGATGGCGCTGCAAGTGATGTGAAAGATATAGAAGACAACGCAGTCTGTGGGTGCGCCATTCTGTACGTCGTCTTTCTGCTGTAAGCGTGTGCTGTTCACAACGTGCAAGTGTGCTGTAGACAACATGGTTTATTCCTTAGAACAGAGGATTTTTCTGGTGTTGGAATTCCACCGCCTAGAACACAGTGTTGTTGCAACAAGACGAAGTTTTCAACGGAGGTTTAATGTAACCAAAGGACCGAAAAGCGATACAATAAAGGATCTGTTTGAATAATTTCAACGGACTGGGAACGTGACGGATGAATGTGCTGGAAAGGTAGGGCGACCGCGTACGGCAACCAGAGAGGGCAACGCGCAGCTAGTGCAGCAGGTGATCCAACAGCGGCCTCGGGTTTCCGTTCGCCGTGTTGCAGCTGCGGTACAAATGACGCCAACGTCCACGTATCGTCTCATGCGCCAGAGTTTACGCCTCTATCCATACAAAATTCAAACGCGGCAACCCCTCAGCGCCGCTACCATTGCTGCACGAGAGAGATTCACTAACGATATAGTGCACAGGATTGATGACGGCGATATGCATGTGGGCAGCATTTGGTTTACTGACAAAGCTTATTTTTACCTGGACGGCTTCGTCAATAAACAGAACTGGCGCATATGGGGAACCGAAAAGCCCCATGTTGCAGTCCCATCGTCCCTGCGTCCTCAAAAAGTACTGGTCTGGGCCGCCATTTCTTCCAAAGGAAACATTGGCCCATTTTTCAGATCCGAAACGATTACTGCATCACGCTATCTGGACATTCTTCGTGAATTTGTGGCGGTACAAACTGCCTTAGACGACACTGCGAACACCTCGTGGTTTATGCAAGATGGTGCCCGGCCACATGGCACGGCCGACGTCTTTAATTTCCTGAATGAATATTTCGATGATCGTGTGATTGCTTTGGGCTATCCGAAACATACAGGAGGCGGCGTGGATTGGCCTCCCTATTCGCCAGACATGAACCCCTGTGACTTCTTTCTGTGGGGACACTTGAAAGACCAGGTGTACCGCCAGAATCCAGAAACAATTGAACAGCTGAAGCAGTACATCTCATCTGCATGTGAAGCCATTCCACCAGACACGTTGTCAAAGGTTTCGGGTAATTTCATTCAGAGAATACGCCATATTATTGCTACGCATGGTGGATATGTGGAAAATATCGTACTATAGAGTTTCCCAGACCGCAGCGCCGTCTGTTGTTGAAAATTGTAACTACTGTAATTTCGAAAGTTTGTCCGCCTGAAATGTACTGTTGTCCCAAGCATATTGCAATAAACGGTGTATTTCTATTGCTGCTCGTTTTGTTTTTATTGCCGTTTCAAATATACCGGTCATTTTTGAAACACCCTGTAGCTTCATCACATCCACCCCACAACAGATGTGAAAAGTGGTTTCCATGGGATTGCAGGTAATAGGGATAGCAGCGGTTGTCATGCAGGATTTACATAATCGCACTTTGGCTTACACCATATTGGCGGGCCACTTAACTGGAGCTTCTATTAGGATTCGTCACAGTATCTGCAGAGACTAGTCTTCCAAATGTGGTTTACGCACAGTCCACCGCGTCCCAGCACGTTCATATGTCTGAAAGGACCCATGACCACAAAAACTCCCAAAAAGGGCTTGAAATGTTGTGTGATGTGGTTGGTGTCTGTCAGCTTGCTGAATTTATCATAAAGGGCTTCCCTTCCTGAACTTTGTCACTTCAGTTTTATTTTATTTTGTGTTTATTACCATTGTCGCTGCATCTGAAGTAACTGTTATAGAACGAGTTGGCAACGTTTCTAATGGAATCAGCTTGTGCTAATAAACTCAGGAAGCCAAAGGGCATAAGTAACAAAATTTTAGTTTTGAGTAAATGATATTCAAAGCTGAGACACTCCACAATATTTCCATGAATAACTTCAGGAAAACATAATTAATTCCACGCTCTTGAAGCTTTATTGCCCATCTTTGCAAGAAAAACCAATACTGAATTTTGTCAGTTAATAACAGTTCATCATTACTTAAAAATCACGGATCACAGTGACATTAATAGGAACACTTAAATGACATTCAGTGCGTTAATTACTTGAGTTGAAGATGATTATGAGTGTACTCATATTCTATTTCCGACTTCCTGTCATGTTCTTTTCCTGAATAGCCGCCCTTAAGCTCCTCCTCCTTGTCTGAACAAGTCGACTTCTTAATTTCGATTTTTTTTACTGATCTTACAGCTTCATGGTGTGTAAGTTTCTGGTAAAATTCATGATGTACTGGTGGTGCAGAGTTAAGTATTTCAGATATTTTAACATAGATTTTTCAGTATTTATTTTAACTTATGTTTTCCACTATTTATTTCTAGAGCAAGAAAGACACTGATATTTCTGCCGCAACGATGTGCTTACTTCTCATTAACATTTTGAAAATCTTCCAGCTCTTTATTGAGAGATTTGTTGTACAACACTATGAAGGGCGAATTTTTTTCAAAAGGCAACGGCTGTATTTTTATTAAGCCTTTCACTCAGTTCTTGAGATAATCATTGAGTCCACTTAGCGTGAAAAAATCATTGTCAGCCATCTGGACTGTCTTAAATTTCCTGCTGCTCTTGGAAATGAGCTACGCCCTCTCATCACGTACAAAAATCCGAGGATTCTTCCTGGCAACCTTCCCAATAATTTCAAAATCTTGGTTGGATTCCGTATAGGAATGACCACAGATCACGAATTTGTGGTTTACGATTTCAATGTGTCTATTCCCGATAATTTAATGCCTGAACTTTACGATGTATTTATTTTTATTTTGACCCACAGCGTTGTCACTAAAAGCTGTGATGTGTTTAACTGATGTGGGCAATCTACTGACGTAGCGTAAAAGACAGGGAGCTATTTCTTGGTACCCACGGGCAGCTTGACTCAAATGCCAAATGTACGTTGTTGCAACTTCAGAGGTTAACTAAATCGCATATACAAAAATTGTAGGTCCCCAGCTGTTTTGCATAACACGCTCTGCTCCAAGAAAGCAGAGATGCAGGGATTGTCTTCTGTAGGTCAAAACACATTACAGTTTGCGAACTGTCATATTTTGAACATTCTTGTGCCCTGCCTTTGGCTTCTCTAGGTACCTGTGCCTTATGCAAATGTAATTCCTTTTCAAGAGTTAGCGTATGAAATTTTTCGGGTCTCCAAGAACTATCACATCCTGCAAGCTGTCACACATCACACAAATATCATTACTATGTGTACGGAAGCCTAGACTGAAGCTCATATTGAAAATATATCTGTAGTAACTCTCTTTAACATGCGGTAAATTATTTTCTGCACAGAATTATTGAGCTCATACATTTCGGTTGTATTTAGCCTAGGACCTAAATACTGATAAAATTCCTTTAAAACATAATGACTGTTATATGTTTGAAATGAATTCATATGGTCTTAAACAATCTGAATTTGTTCATCGGGAATCCTGTTTCCTTGTTTTTTATGTCCTCTACAGTCTTTTGGAGGAACTTCAGAGAGATATTTCTTATGCAAGACATCGGTAACACGTTTGTTACTTATATCCAAAGCTACCAAAAAAAGCTGTTTACATACTCATGAAACGTTTCACATTGTAAGTGCAACTTACATTCTTCGCATGCATGGTACCTTTTCTTGGCTGCACTAGGTCTTTTACTGAAACTGAGGAGTTAATTAATGACGTTTGGAGGTTCCAGCTTCCTAGGTTCCAATAGTTAACAAATGTTAAATTGGGGTTTTGTTCTCTTTCTTCTGTGTCAAACATTTTACATAGATGTCCACTCATTTTTACAGTTTAAAAATTTTTAACATTAAGGAATTGTGTAGGAAATAAAATAATAAAAAAATCACAAGGAGCCAATATAATAATTTTCAATTAAACAGCTTCTATTAGAGACTCGGCCAGGCAAACGAAGAGCTGTGTACAACACTTGGTAGTGAAGAGATACAAGTGCACTTATATCCTTTGACTTCCAAAGAACTTGCGAGATTGTCTTAGCAGTTATTTTTTCAGCCACTAGATGTCAGAACCAGACTGCTTGTTACTTGTATCTATTGACTACACAGATTTGTGCCTGCTTTAACTACTGATATCTGTACTTACTCTCAAGATTAAAAATTTGTCACTTATACCACACAGCTACTAAAGGCCTCATTTTATAGCTAGTCATTCCCGTGCTTAGTTAAGGAAACTATGTAATTACCCCCACCCATTGCTCCTTTGCTGGGCCGAAAATTATTGTTCATTAACTACTTTGCGCATAGTTTAATTAGCATAGTTCAGTGGGGACGAGATCTAATAGACAAATAACTAGCATCATTTCCCACTCTTTAATAAAGTGTGTGTGTGTGTGGGGGGGGGGGGGGGGGGTGTTCGCAAGCGTAATTTTTGTCTTTGAAGAAAAGTGTCGTTTCCCTTCGTCCCTTTACGTATTTCTTTCACCTACCTTCTGGACTATACCCGAAGCAGTTGTTTCTATAAATGTTCCAAGTTTCATCAAGCTATGGTACCAGACGATGATACATCAAGTGAAAGTTCCTTTCGTTCTTTAGTTTTGCGCACCAGAGTACTTAGAAAGCACATCCATTCACTGATACTATGAATTACAGATTTTAATAATATATTCAGATGAAAGTTACTCGTCAATAGCTATAAGATTGCCTACTTATTTTCTATGTGCTGAAAATAACAAAACGGCCTGTTTTATTTGCCTCACACCCATGCATTCCAGAAAGCAAATGGTGCCTGTCTTCTTGTTCTTGAAAGTTATTTCCAAAACAGAAAAGGGCAGTAACAGCTGGGTGTCGTCATGTTCAGATATTGAACCTATTACCCAACCGAAACGTTGCTTTTTGAATTATTAATAAGATATGCCCCAAAAGTTTAATTAATACTAGAATAAATTATCTCTGTGTAAATAAATCTGTGAATGAAAGAGCAAAGTTCATAATTTGATATAAAAATGTATTTTTATATTTTTCATACAAACGATGTTCCAGAGATATCTTTGTATATCGAAACTTGATAAAAGACGCTCTGTAAAGCAAGTTGAAGGCAGTCGCCGTAATTTGTTTTGACTGTATAAAAGCAGGAGCTGCACTCCTCTCTCTCTCTCTCTCTCGCTTGTTATCGATTACCGCCTCATAAAATGTGTCACTCTCGTATCCGTAACTTTTGGTTGAATAATTACGGTAATTTAATGATAACAGCCGCGTTTGAATCAAGAAATCTACTTTCCTCTTCCATTAATGTCACATCTCAATTTATTAAGTTCCATTTTAGAACTTTTCAGGCTGCAGCGAAGGAGAGTTGTCGACGAATTGTTTGATGGCCACAGCCGAACGTTAATAGTGTTCAATTGGCATTTACTTTATCAAACTTTTATTTCAGTGTTCCTGAGATCTCTTTTACCGATTTTTTCTATCAGTATCCCGGCAACGTAATTACGCAAACTGCTTAATTTTGAGATCGGTCACTAGCTTCTAAACAATGCCGTCGGTCTGATGGGAATCTGATGGTAGATGGCGGCACGCAAATTAATTATTAAGTAAATAAAAATTTTCAATGCACCATTTTACTATTTCAGAGGCTTTGCCACCAGAAGATGGGATTAAAAAGTTTTATAATAGTATTTATTAAAGATAGAGTATTATTATACAACTCACCTTAATCTAAAATAGAAACTCCATACACCAAAATATTTGACATAGTCAAAGTTCGTGGCTATGCACAAGATCATCGGATACCGCACATGTCCTCAGTCGTAACGTTGTAGAAACAACCATTATGGAGACCAATAATAAAGATCTTGACGTACTGTGATACGATTTTCGATTATGGCATGTGCTAAGCCATTTGAATGGCCATTCAAGCCATTTGAGAAAGGCACATGTACCAAAACCCTTGGAATACCCCTTACAGTCGTCTGGGGAATATATTTTATTTGGAAACTTAAAAATCGACACTCGTGCACTGGTGATTGCAAAGGGCAGTAAAAGGACAAAAAGGCTACGAGGTCAGTTTTCACACCATCTACGTCTGCGCCATGAGGGTCCAGGATGGTTTATGGCCTTCCTCCCCCACCCCATCTTTCTTCCTCCATTGTCTCCCTCTCCTACTAAGCTAATTGCCTTACATATAAATAGTGGGCTGTTGTCCTGTTGGCTGGTAAGGGTGTTTATTTAGGTTGAAATTTATGACCCCTTTTCACCCCCTTTCCCCTAAACCACCTCTCCAGGTTATTTGAGCTGTTATTTGGTTTTTATTTAGCCTCCAATTCATTACCCAGTTTCTTATCATTATCAGTGTAAATTATCACCCAACCGGGGCATGCTGTGCTTGTTTATGTAGGATTCTCATCACTGATGTTTATTACCCCATTCGAATAATTTTCGCAATTTATAAGGGTAGCCAAGACATCGGATACATAAGGTATGAGTCCGTCCCTACGACATTACAGTAGACGTAGACCACTGTAAAACGGTAGGAAATTTTTAAAAAAATCCAAGTGATATAGCTCGCATATTGCATTATCTATTTATTTAAAACATTTAGGAAAGTTTCTGGGTCTGTTCGGACATGTACGTAGCAGTTAATTGTTTAAGACAAGCTGTAAATTACGGGAGAAATCACCAGCATCGAGCTAAGTGTACAATTAAAAACAAATCAAAGCGGGATATCTTGTTTGACAGCTGTATATTGCATGCATATATTGCATGTTGTTAGTATCTAGGTCACGCGGAGGAGTGCGCCAAAGACTGCATTTTGTTGCCAGAACACTTAGAAATGCTGAGAAGTTGCTAATGAGACTGGCTTCGCTACGCATGTCAGTTATGTTTTGTAGTATTGCAGCATGCTATGGAATTTCTACCACATTGGTTTGGTGGTTCCTTACAGAGAAGAACATGACCGGTTTACCTCCACATTCTTACCTAATCCACGCCTGCACTCCCTCTGCTGTTTACAGTAGAGAACGTCGGAAACTCCGCATACAGCGCGATTGTGATAATACCGTTTCCAAGTTTTTGTGATATGATAAGTCTTGAATAATATCTAGTACATAGACATACTACCAATGTCAGAAGCAGTGCTGGAGGGAATTGACATCATGAGTCCTGCAGGACTGCCCACAAATCCGTAAGAGTACGTTGGAGTGTTGACCTCTTCCGAACAGCACGTTGCAAGCCATCCCAGATATGATCAATAATGTTCATGACTAGGGAGTCTGGTGGGCAGCGGAAGTGTTTAATATCAGAAGACTGTTCCTGGAACCACTCTGTAGAAATTCTTGACTTGTGGGGTGCCGCATTTTCCCATCCGTCTGAATGCACAATGGACATGAATGGATGCTGGTGTCAGACAGGATGCTTATGTGCGTTTCACCTGTCAGAGTCGTAACTAGATGAATCAGGGGTTCTCATGTCACTCCAGCTGCATACGCCCCACACCTTTACAGAGCCTCCACCACTTTGAACAGTCCCCTGCTGACAGGTCGGGTCCATAGATTCATGAGGTTGTCTCCATACGCGTACACGTCCATCCGCTCGATACAATTTGAAACGAGACTCGTCCGACCAGGCAACATGTTTCCAGTCGTCAACAATCCAATGTCGGTGCTGACGGCACAGGCGAGGCAGTCATATAGGATACACGTTTGGGCCTTCGGCTCCTAAAGCCCATATCGATGATACTTCGTTGAATGGTTAGCACGCTGACAATTGTTGATGGCCCAGCGTTGAAATCTGCAGCAACCCGTGTAAACGTTGCACTTCTGTCACGCTGAACGATTCTCTCCAGTCTTCGTTGGTCCCATTCTTGCAAGATCTTTTCCTGACCGCAGTGATGTTGGAGGCTTGATATTCTACCGGATTCCTGATATTCAAGGTTCAATCGTGAAATGATCTTACGGGAAAATCCCCACTTCATCGCTACCTCGGAGACGTTGTGTCCCATCGCTCGTGCGCCGGCTATAACACCATGTTCAAACTGACTTATATCTTGGTAACCTTCCATTGTAGTAGCAGTAACCGATCTAACAACTGTGTCAGACCCTTGTTGTCTTATATAGATGTTGGCGAACGCAGCACGGTAATCTGCCTGTTTACATATCTACGCATTTGAATACGGATGCCTATACCAGTTTCTTTGGCGCTTCAGTCCATAACCTGAAAGCGATAGTTTTTAATCAACTGCAGTACTGAGAAAGAAGAACACAACTCAGTTCTTATGACGGCTGGTCAGTTCCACTCCACTACATGGGAAGTTGTCTTGGCCTCTACGTCTCGCTGACTTTGTAGGGCGCCTTCACAACGAGAAAATAAACTACTAACTACACAAAAATTTAACTACTAAGCGAAATTTCCTATTACAGCTCCATAAACACAACGCACACGCACAAGCACACGCTGACACCCAAACAATAAAAAATAGAGCCAAAACAATCATGAAAAGGATGCTGATACTTCCAGAACGATAGATAACACTTCAAAAACCGAGTCTTATTACGAAGTATTACAAAACGTGTCTTTCCCAAGCAGGTATCGTTGTACGACTGGCGAAATACGGCGGACGGCGCAGTTGTGTCAAAACGCATACTATGTGGAGTTTTAGGTCACATATACGAGTTCTGGACTGTGTAGCACGTTTAAAACCTGTTCTGCAGAACGTCTTTTCCATAGTAATTACAAGAACCGAAGTAAATCATACTCAATTTATTTTTTACAGACCACGCCACCCTATCACTGATTTCTTTGTTTATAAAAGCAGTAACGAACCTAGTTTTAAAGAAAGAGGCTGAAGCTGACTTATTTTGTTTAATCATACGTTGGTTAATTTGGGAGATGGCGACCAAACAGCGAGGTTATCGGCCCCATCAGATTAGGGAAGGAAGCCTAGCAACGCCCTTTCAAAGGAACCATCCCGGCATTTGCCCGTGGCGATTTAGTGAAATCTCGGAAAACCGAAGTCGGGACGGGTTTCAACAGTCGTCCTCCCGAATGCGAGCCCAGTGTGCTAACCACAGCGCCACATCCCTCGGTTTGGATAATCATGCATTTATCTTTGCTATGTAGCTTCCACGCAAAGTACAGGAATACATTTTAATCTGGAAAGCTTGTAATATTTCATTAGAAATCCAAGATGTTTGAACCAAGATTTTTCTATAAAAACATGTAAGAATTAAAGAACTGTCAGGCAGATAACGGAAAGTGTCAGAGAATGTACTGGCTGTTGTTGTTGTCGTGGTCTTCAGTCCTGAGACTGGTTTGATGCAGCTCTCCATGCTAATCTAGCCTGTGCAAGCTCCTTCATCTCCCAGTACCTACTGCAACCTACATCCTTCTGAATCTGCTTAGTGCATTCATCTCTTAGTCTCCCTCTACGATTTTTACCCTCCACACTGCCCTCCAATGCTAAATTTGTGATCCCTTGATGCCTAAGGACATGTCCTACCTACCGATCCCTTCTTCTAGTCAAGTTGTGCCACAAACTACTCTTCACCCCAATCCTATTCAATACCTCCTTATTAGTTACGTGATATACCCACCTAATCTTCAACATTCTTCTGTAGCACCACATTTAAAAAGCTTCCATTCTCTTCTTGTCCAAACTATTTATTGTCCATGTTTCACTTCCATACATGGATGGCTACACTCCATACAAATACTTTCAGAACCAACTTCCTGACACTTAAATCTATACTCGATGTTAACAAATTTCTCTTCTTCAGAAACGCTTTCCTTGCCATTGCCAGTCTACATTTTATATCCTCTCTACTTCGACCATCATCAGTTATTTTGCTCCCCAAATAGCAAAACTCCTACTTTAAGTGTCTCATTCCCTAATCTAATTCCCTCAGCGTCACCCGACTTAATTCGACTACATTCCATTATCCTCGTTTTGCTTTTGTTGATGTTCATCTTACATCATCCTTTCAAGACATTGTCCATTCCGTTCAACTGCTCTTCCACGTCCTTTGCTGTCTGATAGAATTACAATATCATCGGCGAACCTCAAAGTTTTTATTTCTTCTCCGTGGGTTTTAATACCTACTCCGAATTTTTCTTTTGTTTCCTTTACTGCTTGCTCAATATACAGATTGAATAACATCGGGGAGAGGCTACAACCCTGTCTCACTCCCTTCCCAACCACTGCTTCCCTTTCATGCCCCTCGACTCTTATAACTGCCATCTGGTTTCTGTACAAATTGTAAATAGCCTTTCGCTCCCTTTATTTTACCCCTGCCACCTTCAGAATTTGAAAGAGAGTATTCCAGTCAACATTGTCAAAAGCTTTCTCTAAGTCTACAAATGCTAGAAACGTAGGTTTGCCTTTCCTTAATCTTCCTTCTAAGATAAGTCGTAAGGTCAGTATTGCCTCACGGGTTCCATCATTTCTACGGAATCCAAACTGATCTTCCCCGAGGTCGGCTTCTACCAGTTTTTCCATTCGTCTGTAAATAATTCCTGTTAGTATTTAGCAGCTGTGACTTATTAAACTGATAGTTCGGCAGTTTTCACATCTGTCAACACCTGCTTTCTTTGGGAGAGGAATTATTATATTCTTCTTGAAGTCTGAGGGTATTTCGCCTGTCTCATGCATCTTGCTCACCAGGTGGTAGAGTTTTGTCAGGACTGGCTCTCCCACGGCCGTCAGTAGTTCTAATGGCTGGCTATGTACTGGCTATAGAGTCGTAATAAATTAGTATTGGACTTTCCACGTAGTTGACAGGAAAATAATTAACACTATAGGAAAACAGAACACGTTAGCAAATTTTCCACCCCAAATAAATATGCATCGTATAGGACTAAAGTTTCTACGAATTTAACAATTGAATTGTTCGTAAATGTAATACATTGCGGAACACTGATCGGCAGTTTACATCAAAGCAGAAGCATGTGCTACGTGTCACACTTAAAAAAAATACATTTTGTTACATTTGGGTTTTAATCACTGCCTCTACTACCCACGGGGGGGTCGCACCGCCGACATTCAACGGCACTAGGGTTGGAACATTAACTCGGAGTTGGTGATGACTACGGAAGGAAATGGAAATACTCTCTTGAAAGAAGAATTCGGGCATTTACTTTAAGAAATTTAGGGAAACCACAGAAAACGTAATTCGAATGGCTGGACTGGAGATGGATAAGCCGTCCTCCCAAGTGCAAGTTCAGTACACGAACGTAGCACAGCAAAGTAATGTAAGTAGGCTGTTTAGGTTTTTATGTTGGTAACGCCCCATAGCGCTCTGTATGAAAGTCACTGACTGTGCTGTGTGCAGTCTGTGGCTGGTTGACTGGATGTGAGCCTCCAGCAGCTCTGTATGACAATCACTGACTGTGCTGTGTGCAGTCTGTGGTTGGTTGGCATTGTTGGAATATTCGCTTGCGTAGTGTTGGGCAGTTGGAAGTGAGCCGCCAGCAGCGGTGGATGTGGGGAGAGAGATGCCAGGGTTTTGAGAGGTTACTATGAGCGGAGGATCTAGACGTGCGTCCGTCGGAAAAAAGAAATTTGTAAAAATATGACTTTTGAACTTTATTAAGGTAAACACATTGTTTGTTCTTTTTTTCTGTCGGATACAAGTCCAGATCGTCCGCTTATACTAACCTCTCAAAACTCTGGCATCTCTCTCCACATCCACCACTGCTGGCAACTCACCTCCAACTGCGCAACGTTACGTGCTGTTCACATCCAACTGCCCAACACTACACAAGCGAATATTCCATCAATGCCAACCAGCCACAGACTGCACACAGCACAGTCAGTGATTTTCATACAGAGCGCTACGTTGCGTTACCAACATAAAAACCTAAACAGCCTACTTACAGTAAACACCCCGTCCAAGAATAATTACTACATTGTCCACACACACACACACACACACACACACACACACACACACACACACACACACACGTGCGTGCGCGCATTTGTAATTCATCGCTTTGTTTGATTGTGGTAGGACACAAAACATTAGCGACTGGATGATCCTGTCATTCATCCAGAGTGCTTTAGGTAAACGACCTAAAATCAAAACCAATATGGACGGATGGTGAGCTCAGGCTTACCCCTCCGGAAGATAGAGTCTATATATTAACCACTGATGACAATGTGTGACCCAACTGACCGAGTTGAAGTTAAATTAGAACTTAGCATCAAGCGTTAGCTTAAACATAGTGACCATAACGAAGAAACACTCAAAACAAATTCCATATAGGCAAGTTTCAGAAGTACATGATAACTTCACTTCGTGGCAACAGTAAAAACAAACGGGGCACTAACACAAAGATACGTGTTTTCACCAACAACATTTTCTGAGGTGGCGCTATTATCTTTGTCGTGCAGTCGCTCAACCGTTCAGTCAGCTACGCCTGTCGTGCCAGCCATATAAACTGTGCTCCTCACCTTTCTGTCTCAAGTGTCGTATCGACATGAGGACCCTCACCTGTCTGCTGCTTGTTCGTAAGTTTGAACAGTACACGTAGTAACCAGTAACGTCACACTAACGGCAATTTCGATAGTACTTTTGCCATTATTGAATATACTCCTTCATTTTTCTTACGATTAATTACAAAACATCCTGTCGGCAGCAAGGTCATCAGAATCGATTTCCTCGGCATGGAAAACTTCTTTCCAATCAGTCCAGTACGGCAATCCTGCCCTAGAACAACAATATTTGATACGCTGTTGCTTGGACAAGGATTATTTATTCCAACCAACAAATTGTTATGGCAAATGTTTATTATAATGATACTATCCAGTAGCATAGTCGTATTCATTTCCTCAGGACAGATTTTAAAATGACACTGATTCGAACAAAAGGCCTACTCGCTGCCCTAGCGAAAACAGGCAACTACTCTTGGAAGAAATTGAGGTGGCGAATACCAGTAACTACTTCGACTGTGAAAGTTGAATCCTTTAATTTCGTAATTTCTTTAATTAGAATAAAAGAGCACTAATCATAACACCAGACCTAATAAATCTACGTCGCGTAATTACGATATTCACTACTAATTGTTCCTAGAAACTGAACCCATTTCTCTTTGCCAAGAAAGAAAATAAATTAAATGGTTGTCTGTGATAGGTGAGTGCGAAACATTTGCGGCATTTAATAGCTTAGGAGTGAATGGGAAACATATCTCTGTCTCGTGTTATGACATCAGCCACATGGTATCTTGTTATCGGACAATAATAATAGCACCTTCTTTTTTTATTCACCACTGTTAATAACTTGTGTGATGAAATATACTCTCTTCCGATGATGTTCATATAGTATTGCGTCTCTCTTGCCAAAGGGTATTCAATTGAAGATGGACGCCGAGTGAGAAGGAAAATTGGTTGTATTAGTAGTTTATGTTCAGGAGTGCTATTATTTTATATTATTGTTGTTTTTGTCATCACTACTTCGACTGCTTTGGTGCTACACTTTATCTTGAGCAACTCTTTTCGTCTCTACATCTCTTTTGTATCGAACATCTTTGATATATGTTGTACATTTTCTAATATTTGCATCTAACAACAATTTTTACCCTTTTACTGTTTCTTCCTGTCCAGGATTAAGTATTCTTGGATGTTTTACCGCAATACTTGTGAGCTGCCCATTCTTACCGTAAGGAGTCTCTATGGGATTTCTACTGCTCTACTGTTCCTATTGCTGTTTGTTGTTGCTGTTGTTGTTGTTGTTGTTGTTGTTGATGTTGTATGTAGTCCGAAAACTGGTTTGATGTGGCTCTCCATGCTAGTTATCCTTCACGACGGTCATCAGCCTTGCATAACAACTGCAGCCCATAGCCATTTGGACCTTCTTACTCCATTCATCCTTTGTTCCAGCTCTGCAATCTTTGTCCCCCATACACCCCTCCACTGCCAAATTAATTGTTTCTTGATGATCTGGATGTATTCTGTCAATCTCTCCCTTCTTGTAGTGAAGTTGTGGCATAAACCACTTTTCATCCAGATTCCTCGATGTTTGTTCATTGGCTACCCGATCTACCCATTTGATCTTCAGCATTCTTCTGCAGCACCACATATCCAAAGCTCGTATTCTCTTTTGTTTACAATGTTTCTTTCGTCCAATTTGCTTCTGTCACATCTTAAGTCCTTTATTTTTCTACATGACCCTTCAGTAGTTGCTATGAATTTAGTAAAGTTGAAAATAAAATGATTCCAGCGAAACTTCCTGGCAGGTTAAAATTGTGTGCCGGACCGAGACTCGGGATCTTTGTCTTTCGCGAGCGAGTGCTCTATCGACCTTTCTTTCTATCTCATGTTGTTCGTTAATGTTCATTGCATTTGTTCGGGGCGGACGTCCCATGTAACTTGTTCAATTCAATCGTTGATCCGTTCACTCAGTTCTTTTTACAGAGGACAGTTACTATATGGCCGAACACGCTGAGCTATCGTGCCGGCGGGGTACAGAAAACTTATACGCAATCCGAAAACATTAAAAAATAGTTGACAATAATGCAGAAACTAAGTCCTGACTGACTGAGCTACCCAAGGACGACTCACGACCGGTCCCACAGCCTCAATTCTGCCAGTACCATGTCTCCTACCTTCCAAACATTTCAGCACACGCTCCGCTGCAGAGTGAAAACTCATTTTGGATATGATTCTAGCGAATGTGTAAACGCTTTGTCAAACACCAGAATTTAATAATACATATCGACTGGACAGTTTAAACCCTGTAAGCAATTTTCTAGTGGTTTAGGGAGGCTACTAAATCCATCTACATTTACATAATACTGTACAAGCCACCTAATGGTGTGTGGCAGAAGGTACTTCTTATACCACTAACTGATCCTACCAATCCCGTTGCACTCACGCAAAGCGCGTGAGAAGAATGACTGTCGGTAAGCCTCTGTAATTGCTCTAATTTCTCGAATTTTCTCCTCATGACCATTACGCGAGACGTGTGTGTGGGAAAGTATTATGTTTCCGACTCTTCCCGGGAAACGCTGTCTCGAAATTTCAATAGTAAATCTCTCCGTGGTGCACAACGCCTCTCTTGTAACGTCTGCCAATGGAGTTTTCTGAGTATTCCCGTAACGCTCTCGTACCGAGTGAACCATCCCTAGACGAAACATGTCGCTCTTTATTGGACCTTCTCTATCTCTTCTATTAGCCCTATCTGACAGAGATTCCAGACAGATGAACAATAGTCAAGAATCGGTTGAACAAGCGCCTTATAAGCCACTTCCTTCGTGGATGGGTTACAATTACTTAAGTGACTTCCTATGAATCAGAGACTGACATCTGCTTATTCCACAAATTTTTGTTACGTGGTCATTCCAGTTAAGGTCACTCTGGATAGTTACTCCTAGGTATCTTACAGCAGATACTGTTTCCAGCGGTTTGTCTTCAATAGTATAGCTACATACTAGTGCATTTCTTTTCCTATGTACGAGCAATATCTTACATTTATTTACGTTCAGGACCATCCACCAATTCTCTGGAGGTCATTCTGCAAATCGTTACTATCTTCCGGCGTTACTACTTTGTTGTAGACAACCGCATCATCTGTGAACAGCCTTAGGGAGCGTCCGAAGCTTTCTACTATATCATTTATATGTATTGTAAACAGTAACGATCCTGTAACACTTCCTTGGTGTATACAGGAAATTAGGTTTACGTCTGTCGATTTTGTTTCGTTAAGAGCGAGTGTGGAAGGAAGTCTTGAATCCAGTCGCGAATCTGCGGCGATACTCGATAAACTCGTTTTTTTTTTTTTTTTACGACGGCTGGAAGGAGGGACCGTGTTACGATCTTTTGTGGTGAAACAATTTCGGAAGACCGAATTCAGTATTTCGGTCTTCTTTCTTTTATCTTCCATTTCGGTGCCAGTATGGACAATGAGTGAGTCAATGCAGCACCACTGTGTATCGACACGAATTGAGCGAAAGTGGGCACACTTGACATATCAATAAGATTTTAATTTTCGACAAAACGCTTACAGACCTGGCGGAACAATGGTTTTAAACTCCCAGGTTATTCCAGTGTATTCATCTCCGATTCACCCAACGTCGTTGTCTAACTGTTGTTCAAAACCTTTTTCCAGACAGACTGTTTCATGGAAATGCTCTTCAAGTGCGCCAGTATCTGTGCTTTGTAACATGCTGTACGGTGGCACGTACTGCACCGAATTCATTTTCCCCCATTCCAACTCCATTCATGTCAATAAACGATAAGAGCAGTTCTTTTGGCGAAGAAAGCTACTATAGACCCCTATGATGTCTTCCTTCCTTTAGCCATTTCAGTAGTATATCTACTATGTTGGAAAATTCTTTCACTTCTTCTCATATAAATTTGCTGCTTTTGATGTTAAGCAAGGCTTCTACTCTCCCTTTCAGCAGTTGTCCACCGCATTTGTACTTTTTTGTTTCGTTTTTCTTTAACCAAATTCTTAGCAAAGTAGTCCAGTCCCGAATACAAGAGCACTGAAGTTCCCCGCTAATTGTCAAAGACGTCTACAACGCATGATGTACTACTCACAGCCATGTAATACAGTGTAAGGACAGTGGTCGTACTTTAACATCGATCGCCGGTAGTAAGAAGTGGGAATGGGTATGCGGGTCCGAGGATGACAAGCGTGGGGTTCCTCCAGGGACCACTTCCCCCCCCCCCCCCTCCCCAGCCCCCCACTGATTTTCAATATATTTACGTTGGACCTGTACGACTGTTTCTTACAGAAATAGTGATGTTGCAGTATGCTGACGACCTATGTATATATTCAGCGAGTGGTACCCGCCCTAAAGATTCACAGACTGCACACATATATGACAAAGAATGGTTCCGATATATCACGTAGGAAGTCCTCGGTTCTTTTCTTCATGAGACACAAGATTCCTCCCAAGGAGACGATAAAACTTGGGCCGTATGATCTACCAATCAGGAGAATAGTCAAAGATCTCCGACTCCATATAGATCACAAACTTCGATGGAAGATACGTGCAACAGAATTTGCTGCAGACTGAGAAGAGTGCACTAATGTTCTGCAAACTATCATAGGTCTGAGCTGCAGAGTGGGTGCGAACGTTGGACTAAGACTATATCCTGCTTTGGTAAGTCCATACATGGCTTACCCTTATCCTCGTTTTGGGTCAGCTGCCGACACTTGCCTAAGACGATTACACAAATATCAGTACAAAGCACTTAGAGTAAGTCTGGGGACAAAACTGTCCACCCCGACTAACATTGTTTTAGCTGAAGCAAATGGGCTTCCTCTACAAATATGTCGCGAGTATTAGAGTGAAAAATTTTTATCCAAACGGTCGCAGTTCGCACAAGACCAGATGTTCAAGACACCTATACCGTAACGGTGCGGTGCCATAGTTCCAGATACAGGCTCAATAAAAGCCTCATCCACTTGTAGCCGCATACATGGATTCGAGTTCATTTCCAAAACGATGCGTATTTACACAACGATTACTCTGTTTTGAAGCAGAGCTGGAGTACTGGAACCACAAACTGTATTTAACCTGGACCTTATCTGTGTGGTTATTCAGGTAATTGCATTTTGACGGAGTGCCTCTCCAAACCTAACAACGCAAGATTTATCTACGCCAACGCTTCGAAGAATTAAAATGTATGTTGTTGTGCTTACTGGGACAGCAGCTACCATAATGGAGTGAAATTCGAGCTCCCCAATGAACTCGCGATTATTACAGCTGAGATTTTGGCTGTTCTTCGAACGCTTCCATGCTCCGAGAGGCGCTTGGGCTCTTAGCTCCTTATCTTTACGATCAGAAATAAGCGCTGAAAGTGTCAAGACATCTTCACAGCGCCTGCCGGAATGGCCGAGCGGTTCTACGCGCTTCAGTCTGGAACCGCACGACCGCTACGGTCGCAGGTTTGAATCCTCCCTAGGGCATGGATGTGTGTGATGTCCTTAGGCTAGTTAGGTTTAAGTAGTTCTAAGTTCTAGGGGACTGATGACATCAGATGTTAAGTCCCATAGTGCTCAGAGCCATTTGAACCATTTGAATCTTCACAGCGAAAGATCAAACCACCCAGTAGCATACGACATCACGACTCTGATGTTACAAATTACAAATAGGAATCACGAAATTTTACGTGCTAGGTAAAAGCACAAGGTGGCGTATTTGGAAATGAAACGGTAGACAAGCTAGACAAAGTATGTCAGATGATGGAGCGAGGGAACACATTACTCTCAACAATCAGAGAGTCTTATAACACCAAATGGCATTCAATTTAGATCGTACTGGTCTGGTTGCGTCTCCGTTGTGTGAATGTGGCGAAGAAGTCGGTGTCAATTAGTTGGTTGGTTTGTGGGGGTTGAACGGACCAGACTACAAAGGCCATCGGTGTCGGTGTCAATTCTTTGGCTACTTACGCAGATACATAGCTACAAGTCACCTCCTACAGTGTCCAGTCACCATCGGTTACCGTTTGCCGAATGGTATCACCGTACTCCTCTGTTTGAAATGCTTGAGATTATATCGTCTTTTATATGCCGTTTTGCAGGAAGTGCAGGTCAGTTTCTAAAATGAGTTTACTGTAATTTTATGTTGATTACGATATCCGATGTATTGAATCCAATCTGTACGTTCCCGTGCAATGTATTCAAACTTATGTGTATAATTATGGTTGTAATAGTTCTGCTTAGATATCAAAAATTAAAAAAAGACAGTTAAAAAGACAATAAAAAAGACAGTGGTCTCAAAAAAGTTGTCCTAACCGTCAGGGATTGGAGACGAAGGCATTGCTTTGTCAATGACGAAGGGCATCAAATCCGTCAAGAATTGTTACTATCAGTGAATGCAGATCCATCTCAGCCATTACACGAGCCGACATTGGGCAGGAAATTGTATCTAATTCTGTGGACAGTTATAACTTCTAAGATTACAACAGCGATGTTCACTAGTCTATACACGTCTCAACCCCGCAGACAATACTTGGGACTATTTCGAAGGACGGATGCCTGTAGTAATCAAAATCCCTCTACTGTTGTTGCTCTATGGTACCTAATCATCAATGAATGCCTGCACCTGGATATGGCATACCTTCGCCGAATCATAGCTATTATCAAGACTAGATGTAATGTTGCACGGTTGTTGTTGTTGTGGTCTTCAGTCCTGAGACTGGTTTGATGCAGCTCTCCATGCTACTCTATCCTGTGCAAGCTTTTTCATCTCCCAGTACCTACTGCAACCTACATCCTTCTGAATCTGCTTAGTGTATTCATCTCTTGGTCTCCCTCTACGATTTTTACCCTCCACGCTGCCCTCCAATACTAAATTGGTGATCCCTTGATGCCTCAGAACATGTCCTACCAACCGATCCCTTCTTCTGGTCAAGTTTTGCCACAAACTTCTCTTCTCCCCAATCCTATTCAATACTTCCTCATTAGTTATGTGATCTACCCATCTAATCTTCAGCATTCTTCTGTAGCACCACATTTCGAAAGCTTCTATTCTCTTCTTGTCCAAATTATTTATCGTCCATGTTTCACTTCCATACATGGCTACACTCCATACGAATACTTTCAGAAATGACTTCCTGACACTTACATCTATACTGGATGTTAACAAATTTCTCTTCTTCAGAAACGCTTTCCTTGCCATTGCCAGCCTACATTTTATATCCTCTCTACTTCGACCATCATCAGTTATTTTGCTCCCCAAATAGCAAAACTCCTTTACTACTTTAAGTGCCTCATTTCCTAATCTAATTCCCTCAGCATCACCCGACTTAATTAGACTACATTCCATTATCCTTGTTTTGCTTTTGTTGATGTTCATCTTATATCCTCCTTTCAAGACACTGTCCATTCCATTCAACTGCTCTTCCAAGTCCTTTGCTGTCTCCGACAGAATTACAATGTCATCGGCGAACCTCAAAGTTTTTATTTCTTCTCCATGAATTTTAATACCTACTCCGAATTTTTCTTTTGTTTCCTTTACTGCTTGCTCGATATACAGATTGAACAACATCGGGGAGAGGCTACAACCCTGTCTTACTCCCTTCCCAACCACTGCTTCCCTTTCATGTCCCTCGACTCTTATAACTGCCATCTGGTTTCTGTACAAATTGTAAATAGCCTTTCGCTCCCTGTATTTTACCCCTGCCACCTTTAGAATTTGAAAGAGAGTATTCCAGTCAACATTGTCAAAAGCTTTCTCTAAGTCTACAAATGCTAGAAACGTAGGTTTGCCTTTCCTTAATCTTTCTTCTAAGATAAGTCGTAAGGTCAGTATTGCCTCACGTGTTCCAGTGTTTCTACGGAATCCAAACTGATCTTCCCCGAGGTTGGCTTCTACTAGTTTTTCCATTCGTCTGTAAAGAATTCGTGTTAGTATTTTGCAGCTGTGACTCATTAAGCTGATAGTTCGGTAATTTTCACATCTGTCAACACCTGCTTTCTTTGGGATTGGAGTTATTATATTCTTCTTGAAATCTGAGGGTATTTCGCCTGTTTCATACATCTTGCTCACCAGATGATAGAGTTTTGTCAGGACTGGCTCTCCCACGGCCGTCAGTAGTTCCAATGGAATGTTGTCAACTCCCGGGGCCTTGTTTCGACTCAGGTCCTTCAGTGCTCTGTCAAACTCTTCACGCAGTATCATAACTCCCATTTCATCTTCATCTACATCCTCTTCCATTTCCATAATATTGTCCTTAAGTACATCGCCCTTGTATAGACCCTCTATATACTCCTTCCACCTTTCTGCTTTCCCTTCTTTGCTTACAACTGGGTTTCCATCTGAGCTCTTGATATTCATACAAGTCGTTCTCTTATCTCCAAAGGTCTCTTTAATTTTCCTGTAGGCGGTATCTATCTTACCCCTAGTGAGATAGGCCTCTACATCCTTACATTTGTCCTCTAGCCATCCCTGCTTAGCCATTTTGCACTTCCTGTCGATCTCATTTTTGAGACGTTTGTATTCCTTTTTGCCTGTTTCACTTACTGCATTTTTATATTTTATCCTTTCATCAATTAAATTCAATATTTCTTCTGTTACCCAAGGATTTCTACTAGCCCTCGTCTTTTTACCTACTTGATCCTCTGCTGCCTTCACTACTTCATCCCTCAAAGCTACCCATTCTTCTTCTACTGTATTTATTTCCCCCATTCCTGTCAATTGCTCCCTTATGCTCTCCCTGAATCTCTGTACAACCTCTGGTTCTTTTAGTTTATCCAGGTCCCATCTCCTTAAATTCCCACCTTTTTGCAGTTTCTTCAGTTTTAATCTACAGGTCATAACCAATAGATTGTGGTCAGAGTCCACATCTGCCCCTGGAAATGTCTTACAATTTAAAACCTGGTTCCTAAATCTCTGTCTTACCATTATATAATCTATCTGATACCTTCTAGTATCTCCAGGGTTCTTCCATGTATACAACCTTCTTTCATGATTCTTAAACCAAGTGTTAGTTATGATTATGTTGTGCTCTGTGCAAAATTCGACCAGGCGGCTTCCTCTTTCATTTCTGTCCCCCAATCCATATTCACCTACTATGTTTCCTTCTCTCCCTTTTCCTACACTCGAATTCCAGTCACCCATGAGTATTAAATTTTCGTCTCCCTTCACAATCTGAATAATTTCTTTTATTTCATCATACATTTCTTCAATTTCTTCGTCATCTGCAGAGCTAGTTGGCATATAAACTTGTACTACTGTAGTAGGCGTGGGCTTCGTATCTATCTTGGCCACAATAATGCGTTCACTATGCTGTTTGTAGTAGCTTACCCGCATTCCTATTTTCCTATTCATTATTAAACCTACTCCTGCATTACCCCTATTTGATTTTGTGTTTATAACCCTGTAGTCACCTGACCAGAAGTCTTGTTCCTCCTGCCATCGAACTTCACTAATTCCCACTATATCTAACTTCAACCTATCCATTTCCCTTTTTAAAATTTCTAACCTACCTGCCCGATTAAGGGATCTGACATTCCACGCTCCGATCCGTAGAACGCCAGTATTCTTTCTCCTGATAACGACATCCTCTTGAGTAGTCCCCGCCCGGAGATCCGAATGGGGGACTATTTTACCTCCGGAATATTTTACCCAAGAGGACGCCATCATCATGTAATCATACAGTAAAGCTGCATGCCCTCGGGAAAAATTACGGCTGTAGTTTCCCCTTGCTTTCAGCCGTTCGCAGTACCAGCACAGCAAGGCCGTTTTGGTTGCACGGTACAAGCATGATATCTTCTGGGGACTCCGAAACTTTCTTCCGGTGTACACCAGTTCCAGATAATACGATCTCAACAGTTCTTCGAAGTGTTCGAGCATTTCAGCGAGAATGACTATATTGTATGTGAAGTTTATCTGTTCATCTTACAGCTCCGGCGTTGATAAAGCTGTAAAGCTCTTTTAGTCATT
This sequence comes from Schistocerca americana, assembly GCF_021461395.2. Taxonomy (NCBI): domain Eukaryota; kingdom Metazoa; phylum Arthropoda; class Insecta; order Orthoptera; family Acrididae; genus Schistocerca; species Schistocerca americana. The sequence continues at coordinate 393,346,906 of NC_060122.1, read as the reverse complement.
CTGATTTACATCCTGTTTGGCTTGTTTGAATCATTCCAAATGGTCATCGTCAGCGCGTGGTCCCGTGGGAGAGTTTGTTTGCTTCTGGACTGTGCGTTCCTACTATCCTTATCGTTTGACCACCCCACGTGGGGTCTCCCGACCAATAATTCCACGCGATCATTTCATTTCACTGTCGGGGCAGTCCCGTCAAGGACGCGAGCCAGTTCTGTCGCTCATCCTAGTCGAAATGAATTATTACACAGGCTCTGGTACCCGCAGTGTCGACGGGATGTTTAATACGCACGCTCTTGTACCAAATCCTGAACCGGTGGGACTTTTGGTGCTGCAGTGGTGTCGGCACTGGCCGCCGCCGGTGACCCAGTGGTTGAGTACCACAAACCGGACAAACCCGCACTGCCGCCACCGCCGCCGCCAGGACCGCCTTGCCACGAAATGATCTGCCCGCATATCTGGGACCCCGTCTGCGGCTGCACCTGTGACAGCATCTACTGCCGCACCTTCTCCTCCTTGTGCCACCTGCGTGACTACAACTGCCACAACACTCCTGGTAAGTCCAGCTACCCTCTACTCTCACTCTCTCTGTCTAAAGGTGCGCTTACAATGGGCCATGTTTTATACTACCTTAGCGCCCGCTGCTTCTCTCACGTAGACTGTGTGGTCTGCACAGATTTTTTTCTTTAATCGAATTTTCATTTGCTCACAAATCGCAGCATCTAAACTTTTCACGCTAATTAAGATGAGGCTGAGTTTGCACTGTGGATGTATTGTTGAATGAAGGTGTCTGTGGGCTGGCTATTTCCTGTCGTTGTCCAGTCCACCTTAGTAATACTTCATCCTACTTGCAAGCGGCAGTCAGAGTCAATGTTATACTTGCCTTTGATGTGGCAAATGTCGGTTGTGAATTGAGCCATGAAGCCTGCACGTCAGTCTTGATGTGGTGTGGCATGTTCCATTGGCTGATGGAGAATGGACGTGAGAGGTCAATGATGCGTAAACACTGTAAAGTGTTGCCATACAGTACAGGTCAAAAGTGTTTGACGGCAAGGTAAATGGCCAGCAGTTCTCTCTCTATGGCACTCCATTTTGTTTGTTCTTTTTTTACACACTCAGATAATAATGTTAAGGGTTTTCATTAACGATGTTCTTCTTACTGTGAGGCCACACCCACCACGGCATCAACAAAGAGACCGATCAGTGCCCCAAGCTTTGCAGCCGGCCAGTGTGGCCGAGCGGCTCTAGGCGCCTCAGTCTGGAACCGCGCGACCGCTACGGTCGCAGGTTCGAATCCTGCCTCGGGCATGGATGTGCGTGATGTCCTTACGTTAGTTAGGTTTAAGTAGTTCTAAGTTCTAGGGGACTGATGACCTTAGAAGTTAAGTCCCATAGTGTTCAGAGCCATTTGAACCATTTGAACCAAGCTTTGCATGTACGAGCAGTGTAACCTCTGATAGTAGTGTTTTTAGATTGTCGAATGCTGTGGCTGTTTTCGCATTCCATGGGACCTTCCTGCTGTTGGAGGTATTTTTGCCCAAGAGAAGTCGCTCAAGGGGCTGTTGTATCACTGCTACATTCGGTAAATGATGATAATAATAATTTATCATTCCAATGAACTGTCGGACGTTTTCGTATGTTGTAGGCAATGGCATATCTTGAATGGCAGAAAACTTTTCGTGCAGTGGAGCTACGCCAGAACAGAAAACCTTGTAGCCCACAAAGGGAACTTCAGTTTTGGCAAAAACTCACTTCTCGGGATTGATGACAATGCCATAACGCTCAAGACGTTGAAAGCGCTGACAAATGTTTAAATCTTTGCCATGTTTGTGTGGCGTTACATAATTGATAGAGTGTAAAGTTGTACTGGTATAGTTATGATGGCCATTTTTTTACATACTCTTTGGCCACAGGAATTTGGGAAGCCACCTTGGCACAATAAGTGACACTAAATAACGATGCATCATTAAGCATGTAGTTGAAGTCTTCAACATTGGGGACCAGATAACGCTTAGGTATGGTACGGGATTTAGAACTCAGTAGTCGCCACATCACCTCCATGTACCATCCTTCTTTTTTGCCATCTGTAGCAGCGACGCCCAATCGCTGTCTAACACAGATACAATGACCGCTTCTAATATTTTGTTCATTGCCTGATGTGCTGCTTTCAATTTATCTGTTGGTATGCGACATGCACAGAAGATAGGCTGTCCAGGCATTGTTTTGAGGTGATGATGTGTGGTGTGCAAACGTTTTTCATATGCTTTGGCAGGGTCTGTGAGAGCGAGAAAGTCAAGCAATAACTGACCACCAATAGTGTCGCTGTAGGCGGCATAGAGTTCATACCTGTCATGGATACCGCATCGGAAGGAGCGGTTTGATTCTTGCATTCCAGGCACGTGTGCGGTCCGCATTTAGTGCAGGAAGCTGTGGAGATCCTTGTGCGAGCTAAACTGAGCTCAGCACACTGTTCGTGAACAGGCGTGAATGATGTGACGGGTGCAAAATTGTCAGTGTGCTCTCTCACTAGACAGCTGGCATCACCTTGTAAAAAATTAGGAAATCATATATAGTAACTGGACCACTAACGTCAGCGAGTACGAACTTCCACGATGGGTAGAAGGAAGGGGAGAAGTGTAGTGGAATTTCGTTTCCGCCATACACGGTGGTGTGGGTATTGTTTGCTGTAGTCAGCGTATGGGGTGTGGCTAAAGTTGGTTCAGAACACAGATGCGATCGGAAAACACTAATTTCCGAGCCAGAGTTGACTAAAAATTTATAAGTGTTGTTGTCCTTGATAAACAATCTGCTGGGATGTTGTAGCGCTGCAATCATCACGTTGACGTAATGTAGAGCACTGGTTGTGGTTGGACGTGTTTCGTCTGTATGATGAGGAGGAATGCCCATCAACGCTCGTAACTTGCTTTTGGATATGTACACGATGCAGAATATTGTTTTTTTTTCTTTCATTTGTGCAAAACATTTTGTGGAATACTAGGTGGAACTAATACTATGTGGAAGAGTCACTTGCATTACTGGTGGAATAGGGTTTTATGCGTCGTATAGATTTGTTGGGTGATACGAACTGACGTTGAACTTCAGCACAGGTATCACTTACTAATTGCGTAAATGTGGCAGCAAAATGCACCAGAGCTAGCTTTGTCCATTGTATTCTTACGCATTACAGCACTGCTGGTCGTTACCGCACGGCAGGCGCGGTCTGGCGCTGTTCTCTGATGCACAAGAAAATTGATCGCAGCAAACACTGTCTTCAAAATAAGCTGCGATAGTGTCCGCCTTCTTAGCTAAATACATGAGTGGCAGATTAGTTTCGGCAGTTAACACGGGAAGTATCTTTGCGGGAAGCTTGTTGAGCCATACAGCATGTAAAGTAGTATCAATCAACAAATCTTTGCACGCAAATGAACGTAATTCCCGTAGCAGTTCTGAAGGTTGGTTGGTTTGGGGGATTAAAGGGACCAGACTGCTATGGTCATCGGTCCCAGTTCTGAAGGCTTAGAATGCATATACGAGGGTAAATCCCAAAAGTAAGTTCTCCTTTTTTTTTATAAGTACAGGACTCTGTTTTTGTGGTAGTAGGTCACACTGTTATGAAGACTGCTTCACGCGCAGTGTGTAAACATGCGCACGCCGCGCTGAGGCGCTCAGTCTCGGCTTGTCAGCCGTTGAGGATGGAGCTCCTGTCGGATGTTACCGCCAAGCGCGAAGTTATTCGGTTTGTGAACGCAAAGGGCACTGCGCCGATTGAAATCCATCGCCAATTGTCGGAAGTGTATGGTGGGTCGTGCATGGATGTCGACAATGGAAAGCGATTCAGCTCCGACGACGAGGTGTAAGAAGAGATTCATAACTTTCTGAACAGCATACAAAAACTGCCACAGTGTCTACAAAAAATGCATCGACAGAAATGGTGATTATGTCGAAAAATAGCTAAATCTTCAAGCTGTAAACTGATGTAAACCACTGTAGAAATAAACAGGTCTATTTACTTATAAAAAATATAGGAGATCTTACTTTTGTGATTACCCTCGTAGGTTTGGGATGAGGGGAAGCTTACCAAAACTTCCACAGAGCGGTAGAGAATAATGTTCTGTTAGACACTGTTTCAGGTTGGCATACGTTAGTTCATGTAGCACCTGCTCCACATTTTTGATGTGATCAGAGTCTAGTTACACTAACACTAACTCTTATCTGTCAAAGTCATGGTGCATTCGGTGTTTGTAAAATATTGTTTCCACTTGAATAAATCACAATTCACCGTTTGTCGACCAAAATGGCGGCAATTTCACATGACCAGTGTTTGGTGGAGATGAAGCATGATGCAGGTCCAGACTGGCGTGATGACATTTGCTAAGCTCTGGTCGAAGTAGAAGCCGTTGGCGTAGAAACAGGCGTACGTTCCTGCTTGACTGATGTCGGAAACGGCTCCGAAGTAGGATGCAACAGTGATGGATCTGACTCTGTTGTCACTGGTTAATCCAAGTTCTAGTTGTTGATCATCAATGTAGGAGATAATGAAAGAAATTTCTGCGTTATCTCAACTGAAAATGACCAACTGTATCATGGAGCACAGCAAATATTTTATTAAGCATCAAAAACTTGCTAGTAGCGCAGATGCATATAAACTCAATACAAGCAGAAGAAGCCATGAATACCTCTCCAAAGAACTTCGTATACAGCCATTTCACTGGAGTTAATCCATTACTCAATACTGTGGTCACCACAAGGATCTCTTACTCGGTTGAAATAACATGAGATATTACAGAGTGTTTCATTCTCTATTTTATCACATACTTTATAGCCTGTAGTCAGAAAGTAATAAGTTTGTATTACTGGATTTTTACAATCATGTGCAAGTTATTGGAATATTCTTGTGTACAACATGAACCCTCACTCATAACAACAGTCACAATATTAATAACATTTGTGCAAATACAATTACTTTTTAAAATAAGCATTCCAGTTCAATATAATGAAGAAAATAAGCCACCCTACTTTTATTGCTGATGATCCAATTATTCTTCAATATTATAAAAACTTTTGCTAACTAACAATATTATGAAAAGGAAAGTTTCTACTCACATATAAAGCAGAGATGCTGAATCGTAGATAGGCCCAACAAGAAGACTGTCACAAATAAAGCTTTTGGCCAAACAAACATTTTATTAACTTTTTTCAAATTTGTGGAATTATGCTATCTTTTTCATTCTTTTTTTATTTCCTTTTGTAATTCACTAAAAAGTTGTTTCAGCTGACAAAGAGTGCTTTTTAATACATGCCTTTTGTGTGTATAGTTCTCTGTGAATGCAATCTCTGTTTCTTGTTTCCTAGCTATTGACTTGACTGTTTAAAACTGAGAATTCCTAGTGTGCCTTCAGAGAGCATGTAATTTCTTCAATGTAGATTCTTGATCTGAATTCCTTGAAAAAATTATGTACACCATTCTCCATTGCAATTCCTTTGATTATTCTTGTTGATCTACAAAAATGGCTCTGAGAACTATGGGATGAGGTCATCAGTCCCCTAGAACATAGAACTACTTAAACCTAACTAACCTAAGGACATCACACACATCCATCCCCGAGGCAGGATTTGAACCTGCGACTGTAGCGGTCACACAATTCCAGACTGAAATGCCTAGAACAACTCGGCCACAATGGCCGGCCTTATTGATCTCTTATAAACGATAATTTAGACAGACTGATACACCCCAAATCATTATGCCATATCTTAAGAGTGCAAGTCTGCACATAACACTGGTGAAAACTGTAATAAGTTTTAAGCATTCTTTCCAGTTTAGCAATTCTATATGTTTCCCCATCATAAAGCGTTTTTTTTTTTTTTTTTTTTTTAATTTGTTACAGGGTATTTGCACTTCCTTACATTCGCCAACCTCTACTGTTAGGTTGGTTCCTAGTTCATTCGTTATACAACTGCATATCCTAAAACTGTGTGTTTGCTTGTATGATTACTACTGTGAATCTTTCCTGTGGGTCAGCATAATTAATTTATTTAACCACCAGACAGGTGTCATCAGAAAACAATAAAGTTTTTCCTACTGATAAACAGCTTGCTATAACATTTCTAAATATTAAATTACCAATGATCCCAGTGCAAAGCCCTGTGGCACCCTAGGTATGACTCCATTAATCCTATACTAACATAGTTTCCTGAGCAGTAAGTTATGGTTTCTTACATGAAGGTGTTAGATCCAGAAAGAGGCCAAAATTTCATTCTTTATTATCTATGGAATTTAATACAGATTTTAAAATGTTATACACAACTGTATCAACTAGTCTTTTTTCATAAACATTTTGACCATTAAACAATATTTTGTTTTTAGTAAGAAAATCAGATAGTCCTTCGCACATTGTTCTTTCTAGTCTCTGTGAAAAACCAGAAAGTAATGTAGATCTGTAAATGCTAACATCAGACTGGTCACACTTTTTATTAAGTAGCTAGTGAATTGTATTTTTTTTAGTTCATCTGAGAATATTTCTGTGCTAAATGACAGATTAATTGCATCACAAAGTTGGAGATTTTCGTTTCTTGCACTGTGCTTTCTTCATGTAATCTAAATAACATGGATCTTGATAATGTCATGTCATTCCACAGCTCAAGGATGCTGTATTTGCCTTTGTGGAAAAGTTTCCTGACCATTTCTTTTGTCCACCTACACTGAAGCACCAAAGAAACTGGTAGAGTCATGTGTATTCAAATATAGAGATATGTAAACAGGCAGAATACAGCGATGCAGTTGGCAATGCCTATGTAAGACAAGTGTCTGGTGCAGTTGTTAGAGTGTTTACTGCTGCTACACTAGCAGGTTATCAAGATTTAAGTGAGTTTGAAAGTGGTGTTATAATCAGCCTACAAGTGATAGGACACAGAATCTATGAGGTAGCAATGAAGGGGGGATTTTCCCATATGACCATTTTGTGAGTGTACCATGAATGTCAGGAATCTGGTAAAACATTAAACCCTTGACATTGCCACAGCTGGATGAAGATCCTGTGAAAATGTGACCAATGATGACTGAAGTGAATCAAATCATTCAAGGCAATTGAAGTGCAATCCTTCTGAAAATTGCTGCAGATTTAAATGCTGGGTCATGAACAAGTGTCAGCTTGTGAAACATTCAACAAAACATCATCAAAATGGGCTCTCAGAGCTGCAGGCCCACTCATGTACCCTTGATGACTGTGTGACACAACGCTTTACACCTCACCTGGGCCCGTCATCACTGATGTTGGATGGTTGATGACCAGAAAAATATCGGCTGGTTGGACAAGTTTCATTTCAAATTGTATTGAGCACATGGATGTACACAGGTATGGAGACAACCTCACGAATCCATGGACGCTACACGTCAGCAGAGGACTGTTCAAGTTGGTGTAAGCTTTGTAATGATGTGGGGCATGTGCAGTTGGAGTGATATGGGACGCCTGATACATCGAGATATGACTCTAAGAGGAGGCATGCACGTAAGCATCCTGTCCGATCACCTGCATCCATTCACGCTCATTGTGCATTCCGACATTCCACCAGGACAATATGACACCCAGAATTGCTGCAGAGTGGCTCCAGGAACACTCTTCCGAGTTTAAACACTTCCGCTGTCCACCAAACTCCCCAGACATGAACATTATTAAGCATAGCTGGAATGTCTTGCAACATGCTGTTGAGAAAAGATCTCCACCCCCCCCCCCCCCCCTCATACTGTTATGGATTTATGGACAGCCCTGGAGGACTCATGGAATCAGTTCCTTCTAGTACTACTTCAAACATTATTTGAGTCCATGCCATGTCATGTTGTGGCACTTCTGCATGTTTGCAGGGGCCCTACACAATATTAGGCAGGTGTAACAGTTTCTTTGTCTCTTCAGTGCATAAGTGAAAGCAGTTGTGCTCATCAGTTCTTCGCTGGTGGAAAGTTCTACTACAGAGCCATTTGATATTGTGGTACATCAGCATGTGCTTCGAATTTGGAAATTTTAAGTTTCATGAAATAAAGTAAAAACCCTCTATGTTTGTTTTGAGCAATGGCATCTTTCTGTATGACGTTGGAAAAGTGTGTCACCATGCCTCTTGGAAAAGTTTGCAAGTCTGAAAATAGGCATAGTAGGCTAATTTACTGATAAGTTTATCACCAATATTTGCAATAATCCTAATAGCATAAGTAGCTGAACCTAACTGTTTCAGCTGATCAGCAATGTGTTTCTTCCAATTCAATTTCTCATCAATGCATACACACAGTAATGTTGAATATACTGCCTTAGCAACAGACTTCTGTTCATTGTCTATATTTATCCATGGTGTTATGTCATTTACTGTACAGAATTGTATAAACAGTGTTTTCTCAAAATTTAGTGAGAGTCCATTTGCAGAGAACCACTTAACAATTTTCTGAAAGACATTACCTAAAATTTCCTCAGCTGATTTGCTGAGTGTGATTACTATACTTGTATCATCAGCAAAAAGAACTACCGTTGCATCTTCATGAATATAGAGTATCAAGTCATTAATATATATTAAGAACAATAAGTGACCCAAGACTGAACCCTGTGGGACACCATTCTTGATACCTCCCCGATTAGCGGACTCTGCTGATTTTTGTAGGCTATCTATACTGAATTTCAACCTTCTGCAGTCTTCAGTTAAATATGAACTAAACCGTTTGTGCACTGTCCCACTCATACCACAATACTTATGCTTATCTAGAAGAATTTCACAATTCACCCAATTAAAAGCCTTTGAGAGATCACAAAATACCCCAATGTTCAATTATTCAATGCATTTAATATTTGATCTGAAAAACATATATAGCATTTTCTGTTGAAAAGACTTTCTGAAAACCAAATTGACATTTTGCTAGCACTTCATTTTTACAAGTATGTGATGCTACTCTTGAATATATTACTTTTTCAAGAATTTTGGGTATAGCTGTCAGAAGTGAGAATTGACCATGATTGTTAGCATCAGACCTATCCCCTTTTTTATGCAGTGGCTTAACAATAGCATATTTCAGTATATCCGGAAAAATGCCCTGTTTCAGTGAGCTACTACACATGTGGCTGAGAATCCCCCTTATTTGTTGAGAACAAGCTTTTAGTATTATGTTGGAACTGGCATCAATTCCATGTGAACTTTTACTTTTGAGTGAATTTATTGTTTTCCTAATTTCACTAGGAGAGTGGGTTCAATTTCAGTTTTATCAAATTGCATAGGTATTCTCTCTTCCATATACTGCCTTGCATTTTCTAATGAACTGCTGGGTCCTATTTTCTCTGCAACACTTAAAAATGATTATTAAAAATGTTTTCTACTTCTGACTTCTTGTTAACAAACTTTTCATTGAGTTTGACAGAAATACAGTCTTCCAGTGCTCTTTGTTGCCCTGTTTCCCTTTTAACAATATTCCAAATTGTTTTAATTTTATTATCAGATGTGCTAGTCTCAGACATATTCCACATACTTCTGGACATTTTAATACAGTGCAGTAGTTTTTATAATGTTTCACTGCTTTGGGATCATTACTTCTCCTAGCTATGAGATACATTTCCCTTTTCTGTTTACAAGATATTTTTATCCCTTTAGCATGCCATGGCTTTTTTACGTGGTTGCTTACAATTGTATTTCACTAATTTCTTAGGGAAACTGTTTACAAATATACTCACAAAGGTATCATGAAATAGGTTAAATTTTAAATTACCATGAGGTTCTCTGCACACCTCATCCCAGTCTAACTGTTGCAAACTTTCCCTAAAATTTTCCCCTGTTACATCATTAATTGGGCGCACTATTTTGGAGGACTTTTTTGCATTACTGTATGGAGCTATGTCATATACTATAACTAGCTCTGCATTATGATCGGGCAGACCATTCTTAAAAGGAAAAGTTTTTATTTGATTAAAGTTATCTTGGTCTATGAAAACATTATCTATCAGTGTGCTGCTTTTGTGTACCACCCAAGTAGGAAAATCAATAACTGATGTCAAATTGAAAGAACCAAGTAATACTTCATGGTCAAGGTTTCTATCGGACTCTTTCAGAAAATCTACATTTAAATCCCCACAAACAATAATTTGCTTTTCTCTGTATGATAGATAGCTCAACAAAGAACCAAAGTTTTTCAAATGTAGTTGAAAATTTCCCAATGGGGACCTATACATGGCTAAAATTATAGAAGTGCCATTATTTAGTTTAATCTCACATACACATGCTTCTATATGTTTCTCTACACAAAATATTTTAGTTTCCAAATTTTTCATTCTATGATAGATTTTAACATATATGGCAACTCCTCTTCATTCCATAGTGTCTCTGCTTACATGTATTGAAAGTTTGTATCCACCTACATTTACCATTTCCATACCTGAGACTATATGATGTTCAGACAGGCATAGTACATCTACTCCACCCTCAGTTTCTAAATCTTCAAAACAAACAAGAAGCTCATCTACTTTTTATTCTTTAATCCCCTGATACTCTGATGCAATATACTAACATTATTTTTCATGATACGTCTATGAGAATCTTGTGAAATACTAACATTAATTTTCACAGTACTGTTACGAGAATCTTGTGATATTTTAACATCTCTAGTACCTGCCTGTCTGAGTTTCTCATTAAGCTTAATTTCAGTCAATGTTGATTGACTGGATACTGATCTTAGCCTAAAAAAGAAATACTCCCATAAGTTTCAGTGCCCCCCTTAAAGATTTTGCTATCATCCCAGCTGTTTACCCTTCCTTTTCCTACTGAGATGCGGGCCATGTCTTGTGAAGTCCCACCTACCAATATCATCAACAAGAACCAAACCCATGCCTGACAAAGTAGCCACCCAAAGCAGCTGATCTAGCTCCATATTGACCCTCCTGATAGAACTTTTCATTTGGGGCATATCATACCGAAGGAACGTAGGAACCAAGCCAACATTTGTATAGTTTGTTGCAGATGCTATTTTTAGAAGGTCACACTCAATATTGTAACCATGACCCCTATCAATACTGTTTGCCACTCCACCCACTACTTCAACATGATCTTGCTTTGTAAACCCCATCCACAGTGACCCTACATCCTATATCACTTGGCTAAGACACGCACTTGGCTTGAAAATACTTAGGAACTCTTACCTGTTACCTAATTTTTCCTGCAAAATCTGGACCACATCTCTTTTATTAAGGTCTTCCGTCTGAAGACAGATTTGATGCAGTTCTCCATGCCACTCTATCCTAAGACTCTTCATCTTCAAATAACTTATACAACCCACAAGCATTTGAGCCTGCTTACTGTAGTCATCTTGTGGTCTCCCTCTGCATTTTTTACCATGTAAACTTCCCTCCATTACTAAACTGATGATTCCCTGATGTCTCAGAATGTGTCCTATCAAATGATGTGTTTGTTTAGTCAAGTTATGTCACATATTTCTGTTCTTCCCATTTCCATTCAGTACCTTCTCATAGGTTACCATATTCCCATCTGATCTTCAGCATTCCTTTGTAGTGCCACATTTCAAAAGCTTCTATTCTCTTCTTGTCGGAACTGCTTATCACCTACATTTAACTTCATCACAATTACATTTCGGTCCAGTATTTTCAGAAAAGAATTCCTAACACTTAAATTTGTATTCACTATTAACAAATTTCCTCTTACCATTGCCATTCTACATTTTACATCCTCTCCACTTCAGCCATCATAAGTTACTTTACTGTTCAAACAGCAAAACTTATCAACTACTTTAAGTGTCTCATTTTCTGATTCACTTCCCTCACTATCACTCATTTTTATTTAATTACATTCCATTACACTTGTTTTGCTTTTGTAGGTATTCATCTTACATCCAACTTTCAAGACACTGTCTATTCTGTTGAAATGCACTTCTAACTCTCCTGCCATCTCTGACAGAATCACAATGTCACTGGCAATCCACAGAGTTTTTATTTCTTTTGTCTGAACTTTAGTTCCCTTTCCAAGTTTCTACTTACTTTCCTTCACAACTTCCTCAAACTATAGACGAATAACATTGGAGATAGGCTACACTCCCTTTCCAATCACTGCTTCCCTTTTATGCTCATCAACTCTTATTATAATGGCTATTTGTTTTCCATATATCTTGCTTCATGTACTTTACACCTACAACCTTTAAAAATTTAAGAAGTTTTTTCCAGCCAATATTGTCAAAAGCTTTCTCCAAATGTACAACTGCCATGAATGTGCTTCCTTAATCTATTTTTCAAGATGAGTCATAGGTTCAGTGTTGCCTCCCATGTTCTAACATTTCTCTGGAATTCAAACCCATCTTTCCCAATGTTGGCTTCAACTAGTTTTTCCATTCTTCTGTAAATAATTCATGTCAGTATTTTTCAACCATGATTTATTAAACTGATAGTTCATAACACATGCTTTCTTTGGAATTGGTATTATCTCTGCTGTTTCATGTATCTTGCCCGCCAGATGGAATAGTTTCGTCATGACTGCCTTTCCCAAGAATATCACCATTTCTAAGGGAATTTCATTTATTCCAGGGTTCCCATTTCAGCATAGGGCTTTCATTACTGGGTCAGTTGCTTCTCACAGTATCACATCTTCCAACTCAACTTTACATACTTTTTCTTCCCTTTCTGTAATACAGCCTTGAAGTTCAGTTTACTTGTATAGCCCCTCTATAATTCCTTCCATCTTTCACTTCCCCTTCTTTGCTTGGTAGTGGTTTCTCATCTCAGATCACTATATTCATACAGCTGTTTCTCTTTTCTCCAGATACTTTTTTAATTTTCCTGTGGGTGGTACTTATCTTTCCCCTAGTTACTCACTATAGATGAAAGCATATTGTTCAACAAAAAAGTTCTGCAATATCGAATCTCAGAAAACAAAACCCTATGCCACAGTGGTAAGACCAGAATGTTTACATGCATGTGAATGCTAGACTATAACCTGAACAGAACAGAGGTACTTGGAAGATGGATTGTTAGAAAAACAGTGGGTCTAATGCAAGCTACATATGGTTGAAAAATAAGTAATGACAAGATCTACAAAAATATAGAGAAAAATCAGAAGAAATGGCAAACTGAATAAGCAAGAACAGCAAGTGAAAAAGAAATATTTCTGCACTTCTGGAAAAGGAATTGACAATAACATTGGTACAGATGGAAAAAAAGAATTAGTAAGAAATAACATCAAGTAATTGGAAGAAAATTAACATAAAGAACTTTTGAAGGATTAAATGCTAACTTTAGAAGGCTTTCAAGGCAGAAGAAATAAAAAGTTGAAAACGGCACAGACAGAAAATAGAAATAAAACAATGTTGGGATAAGATAAAAGAGTACTGGCAAAATAGGAAAATTTATTTTAGTCCTAAAAATTATAAAAATAAAATAAAAAATGAAACTGGATGGAGTATAATTAAAATAAGTCCAGTGATGATGGATGAGCTACAAGAGGAAGTGAGATGCTGAAAGCAGTAGGCAAGCTCTGACATGTAGGCCCAGGCACCTAAGTAACTGATGATGGCAGGTTACAAAATGTAGATTGATAATAGCAAGGAAAGAGCTATATATATTAAGAAAGGAAGAATAGGCTTTAATGTTCTGTTGACAACAACGCCATTAGAGGTAGCACATACTGATGAAGGAAATCACCCCTGTCTTTTTTAAACCAAAAGTTGCAGAATGTGCCTTAAGTGATATAAGGGAGGCTATGGTACACCTAAATCCAAATGACCAGGCAGGGATTCAAAACACTGTCCTGCAGCATAAAAGCCTTGTCTTCTCACTGAGCCCCAGTCCTTGATATAAGTGGAAGTTTTGTCTGAATATATTTGTCTGGAATACAGACAGCCCTATACAGAAGTTAAATGTGAATGATGAACAGTACACATAAGAAGAAAAAAGGAGATTTTGGAATGTGAAGCTGCAGAAAATGCTGGTAGTAGGTGAGTATATCAGACAACTACTGAAGGGACATTGTATACAACCAAGGAGTGAAGAATTTTGCTGAAAAACTTGACTAAAAGAAGGGATATGTTAGTGGGACCTATCACAAGGCATTAAAGACACATTTCTTTAATAACGAAGGGAAGTATTGGAGGGGAGGGGGGTAAATATGTAGAAATACAGCAAGTTGAAATACCTTTAGAGTACAGTGATTATACAGGATAGGCTTGTTTGAAGAACTTCAATCTTTGGGAAAAAACCATAAATACGATATATTAAAAAGAACATGTGGGTACAAGGCTGGTAGGGAACTCTGATGATCTTTGGCAGTTATGTACTCTCTTTGTATCATTATCAAGTTATCAGCACAGTAGTAAGACATTGGGCCCACTTTTTTGAGGATGACGGTACAAATCCTCCTACAGCTAGCAAAGTTCAGGTTTTCATGCATTACCTTAATGTCAAGAGGTAAATGCTCGGATGGTTACTTTAAAAAGATTATACAACTGATTTATACATCCAAAATTGCATGTTCTAACATTATGTTCTGTTTCTAAAGACCTTGTGGATGATGGGACATTTAAACCCAATTTTCATTCTGTTTCTTACTACTCTGTTGCAAAATGAAATTATTGACATTTATGTACTCAAAAATTTCTGGGCCTTATTAGAAAATGCAGCATAGAGTCACTTGAGATATATTTAAATTTTGTTACATAATATGCTTGTGTTGTTGTTAACAAACCATTCAAATGAGCATCTACATTCCTCAAATGACATAAATTGACAGTACTGTATGGTGGATGGAGCTGCAGTGAATCAGTGATGTCCTGTTGCTACAGTGTGCTATCTATGTTGTGTTTCAGATTACAACTTCATCAGGAATGGGACATGCGACCAGTGCCCACACGTGCCAGTTAAGGGACCAGAGAAAACCGACAATTAAGAAGCAGCTCTCACGAGGTTGCAACACTGCTACTCTCTGACCCTTTATACAAAAGGATGCTCATCTGCTGAAGAAAGATACTGTTGTAAATGTAGAATTTCCTTCACCCCAGACCAAAGCTTTATATGGAAAGAAAACATGTACTTCATTAGTGTTCCTATAAATTGATAGCAAGGTATATGATAATATGGAGTGGTGTATGCATACTGTAGTACCTACCTTCACCCACAAAATGCTATTTTCTATGACTGAAGGAGGCATTTATATGTACACCGCTCTGAATTAAGGCAGTTACTGTTGTTTTGGATCCAGCAACAATAGTTAATTACAGTAAAAGCAAGAAAATTATTCTTGTACATGAAATTCATTAGCTGTGGAGATCCAAGTACACAAAGGATTATGCTTGAAATTTTTTATTGAGAAATAACTTTGTAGGACTATAATTTGTCCCTAAGATCTAAAATTAAGGGGATCTTATACATACATCATTGTTCAAAATATACGATATATTTGAAATATATTCTACAAACATTACCACTACTTTTTGACAAGAAACACCAGTAACCAACTGTCACTCATTAGAAAGCTTTCTATCTAATGGCAAGCATAAAAATAGAATAGCATTTTAATCTTTCATTTGGTTGTGTCATCATATGGAATGCTATTTAGTAGGATAACTGTTCCATATTTTATGATAGTGGTATATACCAATGCAGTGGAACATGCCAACCCTATGGTAGAATTGCACCTACTTCTTCACTTAGTATACTACATGATTCTGATAAGGAGATAATCCAAGGTTTAGGTGAAGTTGCCCTCAAGGACTTATTTTTCTTGCTGTTCTTGCTTTCCTGCCTTCCACATGGGACATGCCTATCTCACCACTGACTACAAGTGTTAGACACACACAGCTGCTGTCAACAAGTATGGACATGAAGATGATATTGTAACAACATCAAAACTAGTCGCCAATAAAACCAACACCTTAATACAGCTGGAGGATTTTCGTCATTTTTTAACATATCTCAGATATGAAGTGCATCGCCAAGTGGCAGGTCTATTGTGGTGTGTGTGCAGGACCAAAATCTGATGTTGTTACCATAAAGGGAAGATCCAAACTGAGAGCAAGGTTATGCCAGAAAAGGCCTGGCTAGGTGCAGAACTGTTGTTTAGGTTCCAGCAGTAGGTGACTGTAGTGGATGGGTGTCCAGTCAAATATCAGAATCAAGAGCTGTTGGTGAAAACATGAATATGAAGAAAGAAACTCACTGCATTAGTAAATGGCAGTAGAGAGCTTGCCCCCCCCCCCCCCCCCCCCAACTTCGTGAGGTTTGACAAAGGAGGCTAGTACTGGGATTGAGGCATAACAGTAGACAAAGGGCAGAGTCACTGACATTGCTAATGCCAGTCACGTGACAGGTGGGTGCCAGATGTCAGGACACCAGATGTTCAGTAGACATAGTTGCCAACTGTCAGTAGTGCATGACAGCGAAAGCCAGCAAGAAGCTGGCAGTGAGCAACAGTGAGATGTCATTAGGTGGTATTCAAGGTGGGGGTTCCAGGGAAGATTGGGCAGAGCAACAGGGTGAAGGGAAAGTGGCTGGTGAGCAGCCTATGTCTAAAAGTGCATGGACAGTGACCAGGTGCTGAGTGAGGTTCCCAGTGCAACGTAGTGGAGGTTGAAGCACAGTAGCATTGCTAGGTTACTGTGTGGATGGGCTGACAGTTGAGTGGCCATGTTTGACAGATGGAAGTGCATGTGCCGACCATTGCAAGAGTGTATCGCTTATGTCTCCAGCAAGAAGACAAGCACCAGCAGGTCTGAGGCTGGTGCTGTGAATGCATAAAATAATGCAACTGTGGGTGGCAATGGCAGCTAGGGTGTTGGTCTGGTGTCAGCAGCATAGTCAGCCGGTGTCTGTATTGTCAGTGGCAGTTCTGGAATAGTGTCACAGCTCGGTAGATTTCTGGCTGAGTCCTCAGCTGTGGTGCAGAAGGCTGGTGTGTTGGGGTGAGCAGCATTGGCGGCAGCATTGCTTAATGTGGTGTTGGCAGTGGCACCACTATCTGCAGCAGTGGGTGTCTGTGGGTTGTTGATGAGAATGGGTTTCAGCTTATGGAGAGGCTTTAAGCTGTTGATCACAATGCTGGTAGGGGTGCTACAAAAATGTCGACTGAATGTCTTGGACTCCTGCTTCAGTACCAGGTGCGGGCTAGAGTAGTGAGGCTGAAATAGGACTATGAATTTCAATGTGCCCTCTGATATGACCGCATGAGGCTAGCTTCTTGCTGTGAATGAAACCATGGTCCATGGTGCTGGGGATGGGAGCAGGAGAGGGTGGGGTTCACAGGCAAGCCAATGCAGTCTTGCTAGCTGGTGACAAACTCAGGCACAATATCATCCACGGACAGATCAGTGGGCTCTTAAGTCACCTGGCATGGTGTGCAACTGACCATAGATGAGATCAGCAGCTGACATTATGTCAGACATGTGAGTGATGCAGAGGACAAAAAATACCATCAGCAGGGCAGTGCTCCACATGCTTTTGGGTCAGGGAAGGTTGGCCCTTAAGGTATGGTTGTGCTGTTCCACAATCCTGTTGACAGATGGTAACTTGATGTCAGGTACAGTGAAAGTGAACAAAGTGCTGCCTGATTTCTGGGAAGGTGGCATTAGGTGCATGTATCTGCTGGCTGACCTTGTCATGCTGACAGGTGAGGCAAATGTGGGTCCAGGTCTTGTAGTCCCTTTGAATACCTGGCCACAGGAAACTCTGGTGGATGGAAGTACTCACACTGCAGTGTGCCAGGTTGTGTAGCTCATCAAATGCAGCCTTGGGATAGAATGTGATTGGGGATGGGTGCAGTGATCTGGTTGATATGTTACATCAGATACTGCTGTCTGGGCTGGGAACTGAAATTTATTAAATTAGGAGACTGGTAAAGGCATCAAGGCAGAGACAAACAGTTTCAGGTCTTGTTACTGCATGGTGCTGAGTACCTTGGAGTCCAGGGACCAAGTGAGGGTGCAGGTTCAGCCAAGGCAGTCAGTGACACCATTGTCAGTTGTGGCAGTATGTTGGTGGTAAACTGATGTTGCAAGCACTGGTCATTGTCTTTCAAGATGAAAGTTACCAATGAAGACCATGAAGTTAAAGGTCTCTACTGACATCTGAAAGTATCTGGTTGCCTCTTAGATGGGAGGGAAGTTTCTGTTGTATGTGCACCACTCAGTGATAGAGAACTTGCTGGAGAAGAAAGTGACTGCCTGCCAGGTGCTGCTGATGTGCTACTGCGGCATGGTGCCCATGACTTTCTGGCTGGGATTCACCACAGCAGCAAATGGGGCAGTGGTTTGTGGGTGGGTGAGCAGGTTAGCATCTGCCAAGTTGTGCTTGGTGGCAGCAAAGCTGTCTTCCACTTGTGGTGTCAACAGCGCTGCACTGTTCCCCTTTGTTTTGACGCTGTGAAGGGTGTTGCTGAGTGACACCTGCATACCAGTAGCATTCTTCAGTGGGTGACAGAAGAAGTTTAATTTGCTGAAGTGATGATGGAGGTCCTTGAACGCCTTGGGGTGCAGGAAATCAAGGATGGCTTGCACCATGTTGGCCAGGGACGAGAGCCTATGGTGGAGGTGCCTGAGCCCAGCAATATCACCTTGCTGACACCAAAAACACACTTTGCTGTGATGACAATGGTGCCCGCATCCTGGACACATTTAAAGATTATGCCAAGTTTCTCATAGTATTCTTCAAGCATCACAGAGAAAATGAGGATGTCATGGAAGCAGGGGAAACAGCAAAGATAGCCTCGCAAAATGCCATCCAGGAAATGATGCTATCTTTGGGCATTATGGAGGATGAAGATCATAAAGGCACTCTCATACAGGAGCTGGTGGGAGTCTCAATGCACACCTAACAGGATGAGGTAACCAGCACCATGCTGAATTTGAAAACTGATTCACTTGAGTTTATTGTCAGGTCACCAGTGTAGGAATATAACACTAGGTAACTGAATAAAATAACCAGAAAAATTTTGCTTTAGTTGAGAGTGTGAGAACAGACATGTCAGATACCGCATATTACAGTGATTGCAAGGGGATAAGAAAAATAACAGGTTTATTAAGAAAACTCAGTTACCACAGTGTGCGCTGAATGATTACAGAATTTAATAGTTCTTACTGAAAGTCACTTGTTGATATGATAATACTAAAAAAGGAGTAAAATGGTAAGAACAGCATCATTAATGCTGACTCATCCCAAAAGTAAACACTCTATATTCATTCCATGTGAGTATGCGACACAGAACAAAGTCACTATCTCATTGCCACGAACAAGAATATGATTATAGGTGACGTGAAATGTGGAAACGAACATTTACCATGGGAGAAATATCCAGAACAAACTCCAAATAAATGAAAACAGTTATCATACAAGGCTACCAACTATGAAGGGGATGGCGTTGATATTTTGTTAGTACCTACTTGGACACAAAAGCTTGCCCATCATACGGAATGTCGTGATGTATGAAACACTGTTTTAAATATCTCTGTGTGTTGTAGGATTAGAGGTGGAATGGTATGTGTGGGTCTTAATTCCTTTTAAGGAATATCCTTGGCCAAAGTGCCTCATCACCTGACATGTCCATCGAAGTGTGTGTGTGTGGGACCAAAATCTGATGTCATCATGAAGGGAAGATCTGAACTGAGAATGAGGTTAGGACAATAGAGGCCTTGCTGGGTCCAGAACTATGTTACAGACCCTGTTAGTCAGCGGAAGGGCATCTGGTCACATGGCAGAATCAAGAGGTGTTGATACAAGTACGCATACAAAGAAAGAAACACTGAATTATCAGATGGCAGTAGTGAGCTAAGCATGGGGCTGGACCACTAAGACAAATGTGTGGCAAAGGACCACCAAAGTAGTACCACATTTCTGAAAGTTACTGGTACATTTTGTGAAACTGATTTTAATCTGTAGACTATCTAAGAGGTGCCAACAAGAAAATCGTGAGTGAACATCACACTTTCACTGAATAACCCTCCACCCCCTCCCTTCCCTCTCTCTCTTTCTCTCTCCACCTGCGCCCATATCCTCTTCTGCTCTCTTAAACAGGAGCAGCAATAATTTATTGTACAGATTTTATTATCTCCATAATAGTTTATGAAATGAAAAGCAAGATTCTTGGAAATGGACTACAGCATTACTTTTAGCAAATTGTGAATTAACTTTTAACTTTGCTTCATATTCTCTTCAGGGGGTCCTCCCCTTTCGTTTTATGTACCTGAATATAGCTTGTTTCTGACACGTTAGCAAGAGCTTATTTTGAAACTGACATTATAAATATTTTGGAGCTGGATCTATTTATTAAATTGATATTGATTCTTAAATTTGAAAATTGGCAGAAATGTGGAGGCCCATAACTGCACCCTTAGTTAAATACACTGTCCAGTCCTCATTTATGTGACTACCTATCAGAAGCCTGAATAACCATATTTTGCAATGTGGAGTGCTCTGAAACATTCAGGAAGAGAGTCAGCAAAGTTCTGGAAGGTACCTACAGGGATGTGCAACCATACAAACTCCAGTACCATGGCAATCTGTGCTAAGTTTCTTGGCTGAGGATCCATGGAAGAAAAATCCCAATCGAGATGGTCCCACAGATTTTTGATTGTGTTTAAATGCAGGGAGTCTGGAGGCCAGAGGAGTGTGGTAAACTTTTCCTGGCATTCTTTGAACCACCCATGCAAACTGCAAGCTGTGTGACGTGTTGCACTGTTCAGCTGTTAGACACCACACTGCCAATGAAAATCAAACTGCATTCCGGACTGAGCTGCCAGAGTTAGCAGTCATGAAAGTATGAGGTGTGCTTGCTTGCTTGTCTGAAGGAATGATGTGCATTTCTCTTTCTTTTTCTGAAGACAGCTGTGGCCAAAAGCTTATTTGTAAGTGTTTTTTAATTGTGCCTGTCTGCAATTTAACTGTGTCATCTTTATAGTAAGTAGCAATCTATCTTTTCCTACATTGTTAAATTGGGTGTAGAGGTAGACATGATACCCAAGGATAGATACTTACTTGGGTCAATCCATTGTGTCTTCCAGAATCACTAGATTGCCCAGGGAATGTGACAATCCATTTCCCCATGCCATATTACTCCCTTCTCTGACCTCCTCCATTGTACATGCCAATGGACATTTGTCTAATTAATTCAACTGAAAAGGCCACCTGTCACTGCTCAGTGGATGTTCAGTTGCACTAGTGGCATACATATTTCAGCCTTTGTCATTGGTGAAAAGCAGTCAGCATGGGTGCATAAAGCAGGAGGCTGCTGTGGAAGGCTGTATGCAGTAACATTCTCTGAACAATCATTGAGGAGACAATGTTGGTAGCCCCTTGGATCTTACAGGTGGCAAGTTGCTCAACAGTTGCACATCTATTCACCCACACACTTCTTCACAGTCATTGTTTACCCCTATCATCTATTGCCTGGGGTGTATCACACTTGCCTCAGTGTCAGTTTTGCCATGCACAGTGTACTTTAACAGTGGAGTCATGTGAAGCATTCACAAACTTAGCCGTTTCAGAAATGCTTCCACTCTTGGCCCAAAAACCAATGAGAAAGCTCTTTTGGATGACAGAAAAATTGCTCTGCTCCTCCATTATGACAATGACTGCAGTGTTTTCTGTGTCCCCTGATATGCTTTATATACCCTCCACTGCTAGTGTTCCCACCCACTGTCTGTGAGTGGTTGCTGCACGTCGGCATTGGACATAGGCAGTGCTCACATTAATGTGAGTGGACTGTGCCTAATAGGTGATTTTTTTTTTTTTGTCACACACTCCGGCTTGATACATGGCACATTTTTGGTCCAGTTAGTGTCAACTCTAACAGTTCCATTAAATAAATTAAATATACATTGTGTAGAAGAGGAGGATGCAACTTCTCAGGTGAAGTGCTATTCGATTTTTGATATTTCAGTGATTACAATATCGAGTCAAATTTACAACATCCTTGATACTGACTCTGAGATGGAGTTGTTGTCTGAGCTACTCACACAAATGTTTTGTTGCAGAAAATCTGGGGATCTAAATAGAGGTATCTCAATACCACACAGACATTTCACAGAGACACATGTCATGTGAAGACAAAATTGTTCCATAGAAAAATTGCATCCTGATAGTGTCACATGAGGGGTAAGACATGAGAATGCAGAATGTTCAGACACTATGCCATGAGAGTTCCCTCAGTCACTACCAGCTGTGATGTGGAGTCACACATGATGACGCCACACACCATTACGCCACAGTAACACTTCTGTTCCTTTCCAAAACGTTGGAAGAATCAAATTTTATAAGGTTACTGACTTGGTTGCAGATTGGTGTTCATTCATAGCTTCCTAACCTTTTAGTCTCTTGTTGAAAACTGTTTGGACTTGCAAATGAATTCAACAATAGCAAACACAACACTGTTGATTTGAAGTTGATATTTTTTCACATTTTCCCAATTAAATGCTACTGGAAAAAATTCTGTTAACAATTTCTTGTCAGTAATGAATTATTAGGCAAAACTGAATACACCATTAGAATTAGCAGGTAGTAAATTATCATCTGAATTAAAAATTAAGCGAAATACTTTACAAATAATAATTTTGGGAATTTTTTGTATATCATCAGATGTAGAAGTAACAATGGGTGTGCCCCAGGGAAGTGTGTTTGGACCCTTATTGCTCATGTTATGTATTAATGACCTAGTAAACAGTATTAATAGTAAAACCAGGTTGTTGCAGGTGATTCAGAAATGTAAAATTTTGGACTTCAAAAAATAGTATTCCTTGACTATAATATTAATGAGTCACTGTTGGAATTGGCCAACTCACACAAATACCTGGGTATAACACTTTTTAGGGGTATGAAATGGAATGATTGCTAGGTTCAGTAATGGGTAAAGCAAGTGGGAGACTTTGGTTTATTAGTAGAATACTGGGGAAGTGCAATCAATCTGCAAAGGAGATCACATACAAATCACCCGTATGACCAGTTCTAGAAAAATTGCTCAAGTTTGCGGGAACCATACCAGATAGGTTTGAGGGAGAAGTTCGGGTCAGTTTCACCAAACAACACTCCCATTTTACAGTAGTTCATTTATTCACCTCTTTACACAAACAGTGCTTACACAGAACTGAATGGCGGAACTGTACAAAGATAATGTTTTGATTAGTTCAAAGATGATGCTCAGATATCGATACTGGTGTCGACCTCATTGGCGCCACAGGTTTAACATGGTGGTTTGTAGGCTATAGATGCAGATATAGATGTGGACTTCATTAGACCATATACTTTATTGCTTTTCATCACTTCATCACTAAGCTGTTGCTTCATATCACTGCTGCATCATATACTTCTTCACTAAATAATCATTAATTATCAAAAATCCATTCTTTGGCTTTTCACACAAATAGTACATTAAAGACTAACACTTCACAGCAACAGAAAACAGCATTATTAACAAAACTTAACTTCTGATTATATAACAACAAAACTTTATTTAAAGCTTACATTAATTCACTTTGACCAATATATTTCTTTTTACTAAAGCCTAAAGGGCTTCTAAATGACATACTTTCTTCTTAATAAATGATGCTGTTGGCATCATTAATTATTTCTTCTCAGCTTTCCTAACACTCTGACATATTTTGGCTGAAAAGGTACTCTCATTTAGAAACTAGGATTCTCTTTTCAACATTAAACCAGACAAATGTCATCAATATTAGTCTAGAAAACTATAACAAATGGTGTGGAATTTACTTGAAACTTGATTTTACTGCTACTTTCCATTTTTTCTTATCAAACTTCAGTTTTATTTTAGCTTTTTTGAAAACTTTCTAAAAGAAATTCCACTTTTTTTACCTGCTTGGTTTAACTCAAATTTTATATAACATTATTTCACACCAATTATCATTACTACTGGTACTGAATCCAAAGACAAAGCAAGACTTTTTCTCAAAGTTTTGTTCAAATGGTACTGACATACTGCGAAAGTTAAGGGCAGATTAAAACTGTTTGCCCAGCAAGGATTCAAACCTGGGACCTCTGCCTTCCACATTCTGGTCCAGCACGTATTTTAATCTGCCACAAAGTTTCACATCAGCATACACTCCACAGCAGAGTGAAAATTCATTCTGAAAACAATCCCCTAGGTTGTGGCTAAACCATGTTTCATTGTCACATAGTCCACAAAATTATGCGGCACAACTTCTGTGAGGAGAGAAGAGAGTGCAAGTAAAGCTGTGAGAGTGGGTCATGAGTTGTTCCTAGATAGCTCAGTAGGTAGAACAGTTGCTTGTATGAAGCAAAGATCCCATGGCTTGAATCCTGGTTTGGCACACAGTTTTTAATTTGCCAAGAAGTTTCATTCCACCATATACTTTTCTGCAGAATGATATATCCATTCTCATGATTGACTTGTCCTTTGGCTTTAGTCCTCTTGGATAATATTATTTAGTGACACACAAAAATACAATTGTAAAATAAACATCTTGTTTTCATTTTAATAGGCCATTGTAGAAGGTGATTACATTTCTTTTATAATCTTTGGAGTCAGCCACTGGTGATGTATCATCACCTTTAATACTGCATATTCTCTTGTTCTGATACCTCCTATTACCAGCTGGTCCATCAATTGATTTAAACACAGAATACATGACATTTTGTCACTCATTTTGAAAAAAATTGTAAATAATGCTTTAAAACATGTACACTTTATCTTATCTTTCTCCTGAGTAAGCTGCTGGTGATGTATCATCATCATTAATAATGCATTTCCCCTTATTCTTCTGCCTCTAACTCCCAGCTGGACCATCCATTGGTTGAAACCCAGAAAACATGCCATCAGATCTCTTGTTCTCATTCTGGATGATGCCCTTTCAAAGAGAGCATCCTCTTCCTAATTTTTCATTGATTATTCAGTAACTTGCTGTCCTTGCAGAGTTCATCTACAAGTTTCATTGCAGTTTCATTGCCATTATCATTAGATCTTTACTTATTGTTGATTATGAGCCTTTTGCATCAGTGCCAAAGTATGATTTAAGTGATACACTCTTTACTTACATGTGAATTCTCATATTTTAGGTAGAATTTTCAGGATTATCTAATTTATGCAATTGCTTAATTAGTGACTTATTTGGATAACCAAAGGAACTATCTGATTCAGAAAAATTAGGGCAACAAAAGTATAATGCCAACCCTGACAAACAGAGCAGCTTAAGTGCTCTAGTAATGGAAGTTATAAATCAATTCTAAGTTAATGAATTTTCAGAGAATCTTCACTGGTTATTAGAGAGAGTGAACTTCAGTTTTTCTGGTGAGATGGATCTCTTTGTGACCAAACAGTTATTAGTTCACAACATTTTTGTGATTACATGCTGCTGGAACAATGTCAATTATCAGTTCCTCTTAACAAAGATAGAGATAAATTGTGAATTATAATGTGAATAAGAAGAACATTTCAAAAAATGCATTAATAATAATTTGGGCTATTTTGTGTACAAGTGATATATGCATTAGATGTATAATAGAAAACAGTTGAAAGACAAGGAAAATAGTTTTCCAAGGAGCAGTATGGTAGCAACAGGAGTAATTCCATTGTGCTATATTTCAACCTCTCTCTAGGTCTCCACCATGCTCACTGATGGTGGTCATCCATTGTAATGCGGAACTGTGATTTATCACTGAACAAAATGCAATGTAAGCCATGCCATGAATGTTGCATAACACTCTCAAGTGCCCTTAACTTTTTTTGGCCAGAAGGTGTGTGTGGTGGTTTGATAAGCCACACCAGAAGGGCACTTGCTCTCTTGAAGTTTGGCTGTTGTACAATGAGGTTTGCTGAGGAACAGAGCTGCAAGGGGTCAAAGTTTTACTCCATGTTCACTCTAGTGGCCTCATACACTGAAGTGCCAAAGAACTGGTATGGGTATGTGCATTAAAATACAGAAATTAAACAGGCAGAATACAGCACTGTGGTCAGCAACGGCTATAGAAGACAACAACTATCTTGTGCTGTTATTAGAATGATTAGTGCTGTTACAATGGCAGGTTATCAAGATTTAAGTGAATCTGAATGTTGTGTTATAGTTGGTACATGGGTGATGAGACACAGAATCTCTGAGGTAGCTATGAAGTGGGAATTCTCCTATACGACTATTTCACAAGTGTACCATGAACTTCAGTAATCTGGTAAAACATCAAATCTCTGTCATTGCTGCAAACAGGAAAGATCCTGCAAGAATGGGGCCAACAATGATTGAAGAGAATTGTTCAGTGTGACAGAAGAGCGATCCTTCCACAAATTGCTGCAGATTTCAATGCTGGGCCATCAACAAGTGTCAGTGTGTGAACCATTCAATGAAGCATCATCGATATGGGCTTTTGGAGCCGAAGGGCCACTCATTTACCCTTGATGATTGCATGACACAAAGCTTTACAGCTCACCTGGGCCCATCAACATTAACATTGGATGGTTGATGACTGGAAAAATACTGCCTGGTCAGACAAGTTTCGTTTTAAATTGTGTTGAGCAGATGGATATGTATGGATATGGAGACAACCTCATGAATCCATGGACCCTGCATGTCAGCATGGGACTGTTCAAGCTGGTGGAAGGTCTGTAATGGAGAGGGGCATGTGCAGTTTGTACTGGTTGTTACCTATCTCGTTTCTTGATAACTGAATGATGTGGAATCTTACGCAGTATATTGTGGTAGGACCACACACGCACCACGTGTTTGTAATTGAGAATAATACCAGTAGTTCCAGCACAATTTCAGCAAGGCTTATTTATTAGTAGCTGCTGAAAGATTACACACTGCAGATCTCGTTTGTCTAGGGGTTTTCGAAGTTTTGTCTGCAAAATCATTACTCTAACAAGCATGGCCTGGGTTTTCTTCTTGTTTGAAATAAACACTATCGGATTCGAATTACTTTCGGCTAAAAATAATATTTATTTGTACTTTTTGTTTAGTAACTACAATATTTTCACTACGAACATTGATACCCTAAAAATGCATTATACTGTACTGGTCACGTAAACACGTCCATCTCCCTCCAATACCGACAAAGAAGTGGCGGGCAAGCCAACATGTGCCCGGAAGTTGCAGCCATTCCTGCATTCCAGATTCTTTGGTCTCCTGACCTTAATGAACTCCAAAGACACATATAAATAAATACATATAAATATACAACATTTAACATCTCAAACAAATCCATTATTTATCATAAAAGAAAATATTCATAAATAAATAAATTAAACACATTGTATGGCAACATAATGAAGTTACCTTAACTCTTTACTGTGGGCATCATACTTTTCACATGAGATAAACTTTATCTCCGACAGTTAATTACATTACAACAGCCCACCAGGACTTACAAGTGTACCCTGGTCCACTTGTCAGTCCGATACAGAAATTGCATCATTGTCTTGTATACAACTTTTTATCACAACTGTAGTAAACTGTTTATTCATTCATCAACCATTGACTTCCTCCTTTGTCTCACAACATAGATTACATAAATACATATGTCGATTTGTTGCCCAGAAATTTACTATAAAATAATACTAATGTTAAAACATTTTCTCATATTAGAACAAACATAGTACTAACTCCTATATCATCAGTGAGGTTGCAAAAGTATTTCAATTCAACAACACTATTCTCTCATGAGCCTTGTAAATTATGTGATATCAAAATTAAGAGACAAAATAAGCCAAGAAAGTATCTGTATTGTGTTATAAACAGAGCTGAATAAAAACAGTTATGTTGAGCATGATGTAAAACAAAAGCACACTTGCATATACAAGAAAATATAGTCTATTAACTACGCAATTTTTTAAGCATTATGGTCTTTTTAAGTGAATGAACAAGATTTCAAAATTTATGAGATTTGCTATTCTCAAACTGTGAGGGTGGGTGACATGTCTTGTCTCCTAGCATCATCAGTAAAATAAAATCCCTTATTTATCAAGTTTACATATTTTGCAATTTATTTGATACTGTACAATTACTTAAACAAGCACATAGGAATCATGAAATCGAATATTAGATTATGTGACAATCAGTCTAGATACAACATCGTTTTGCATGAGATGTGTTACATGGCATAGTATGGTGACTGCATTTTTTTTCTTTCTTCTTTTTTTCCCAGTAAAATTCTCTCCAGATAAAGGCATGTTTGTAGGCTCAGTTTGCTCTTTTCTCAATATATGGCTTCAAAGAAACAACATTCCTAAGACCAAACAGCTTTCTCGACTTGGGATATACTAATCGGTACGCATTTGGATGGAGGTTCTCAATAATCTCAAATGGCCCAATGTAAATGTCAAAGAACTTCTTGAGTTCTGCTGTTAGTAACTTTGATTGTTTGTGGGATTTCACTAAGACATGGTCACCTACTCTGAATGTGGTAGCCTTTATTTTCCTATCATGTCTGTTTTTCCCAGCTTCACCTAGTTTCTTCATGGTTTTCTTTACAATCTCTTCACGTTCTTTCATTGATATTAAGCTACATTGTGGAAAGTCTATTAATTCAGAAATAAGATTTGCTGGTCTTAGATGAAACATAATTTCATATGGTGAAAACCCAGTAGAGCTATGCTGCAAGCTGTTCATGATATCCTCGAAGTTGTTTACATGGTCGGACCAACTAGGGTGTTTGTGACTACAATACGTCCTACAAAGTCTCCCTATTTCTCTCATGTACCTTTCTGCTGGGTTTGAAGATGGGTTGTACATGGATATCAAGATATGTTTTGTGTTAGTTTTTTCCACGAATGCTTTCCAGTTTTTTGAAACAAATTGTGAACCATTATCAGATAGTATAGCTTTAGGTTTCCTACACTCTTGAAGTAATCTCTCTCAATTTTTGTAATGATCTCTTTACTTGTAGCTTTTCGCACAGAATAAAGTTTAATTAGTTTGGAAAATACATCAACCATGATGAATATAAAACAATGGCCACATTTGCTTTTAGGTAAAGGTCCATAAAAGTCTACAGCTACTAAATCTAATGGTTTATCTGGAATGATGTTCTGCATTTCTCCCTGACATGTTCTGTTGCTTACTTTTACTCTTTGACATTTGTCACATGTTTATATTTCGTTCCTCACCTTCTTTACCATGTTATAAAAGTAGATATTTTCTTGTAACTTTTTTACACATTTCTGTATTCCACAGTGACCGTAACTCTCATGGGTGTACTTTATTAATTTGTCTGCCTCACACTCTGGCCAACATAGCTTCCAATTGTCAGAGTCCACATCTGTTCTTCTAAAGAGTGTTCCCTTAAAGACCTTATAGTACTTGTCAAGTTTATCATACCCTCTTTTGCCTAAACAGTCCTTAACCAATTTCCAATTAGGATCGTTATTCTGTCCCCTCCTGATGTTATTGCAAAGTGTCTTTATGAGCTTTTCATCTTGGATTCCCTTCATGTATCTTATTTTAAATTCCTTTTCTTCC
The DNA here is from genome assembly GCF_021461395.2 of Schistocerca americana. Lineage (NCBI taxonomy): Eukaryota > Metazoa > Arthropoda > Insecta > Orthoptera > Acrididae > Schistocerca > Schistocerca americana. The sequence continues at coordinate 393,317,496 of NC_060122.1, read as the reverse complement.
TCTTGATCAAACATTTCCTGATCTCCTCCTACTGGTAACCTGGATAAAGCATCAGCTACTACATTTTCTGATCCCTTAATATACACAATTTCGTAATCAAACTGTTGCATGAACATTGCCCACCTGGTTAATCTACTGTGATATAGTCTACACTCCTGCAAGTAACTTAAAGCTTTGTGGTCTGAATAGACTTTTATCTTGTGTCCTAACAGGTATGTTTTAAATTTTGTAAACGCCCAGTGTACTGCGAGTAATTCTTTTTCTGTGACAGTGTACATTCTCTCATGTTTAAGTAACATTCTGCTGGCAAATGCAATGGTACAATGAAGATTTTTTTTCATTCACAACTTTCTCCTGAAATAGTTCTGCTCCTAGTCCATAATCACTACTGTCAGTGTGAAGACAAAATGGCAAACTAAAATCTGGTCTGCGTAAAAGACTGTTCTTACAAAGTTCATTCTTAATTTTATCGAATGCTTTCTGGCACTCTTCAGACCAATTCCATGGAGTATTTTTTCTAAGTAAGTTGCTTAAACATGTTACATTAAGGCATTGTCCATTTACATATTTTCGATAGAATCCACAGAGTCCATAGAAAGACTTAAATTGTTTCCAGTTTCTAGGAGATGGAAAGTTTACGATAGATTTTATTTTCTCAGGATCAGCACTTATCCCTTCCTTAGTAATGACATGACCTAAAAATTTGAGTTCTGACACACCAAATTTACATTTTTCCAGTTTTAATGTCATACCACCTCTTCTGAGTTTCTCACACACCTTTTTCAATGACTTCAAATGATCCTCCCAACTTCGATTTGAAACTAATATATCGTCTAAATAAATTGTTAATTCTGACACAACTTCTTGGCCAAGTACATAGTCTAGTGCCCTTATAAATTCGGCGACTGATGAGTTTAATCCGAAAGGCACTACACAATACTGGTAACATCTCCCATTGTATAAGAAAGCAGTGTACTTTCTAGAACTAATTGCAAGAGGTACTTGATGAAAACCTGAAGTTAGGTCAAGGCTTGACATAATCTGGATACTTTTAAATTTATATAACAACTCATCGATGTTCTCTGGGTGGTCAGTTTCTCTGTATAAATATTTGTTTAACTGTCTGGAATCTAGTACTAATCTGACTTGTCCATTAGGTTTATTTACAGTGACTAAGGGATTATTATAAGGGCTTATACTCCTCTCAATGATTTCACACACTTCCATCTTTTGCAGTTCTTTCTCCACTGCTACCCTTTTCGAGATTGGAATACTGTATGGTTTTGTAAAGAAAGGTTCACGTGGCTTCAACTGTAAAGTACATTGGTATCCAATTACTTTACCTGGCATATTGCTAAATACATCACTATATTCCCACAAAAATAATTTCAAATCTTGTTTTTGGTTCTCAGTTAGTTCTCTAGCCTCGACAATTTTTTCATTTACTAACTTTTCAAACTCTATCTCATTTGTATCGAAATCTGTGACATGGCTTTCAATGTACTTACCTTCTTTTGTAAATTCATTACTGTTCACAGTCTTATTCATACAAAACACATTTGATTGAAGATGTTTCGTAGTGATGACTTCACCACTTGGTAGAGTCATCATTAATTTCTGCCCTGCCCAATCAAATGCTGCACTTACTTTTTTTATCCAAGTCACGCCTAGGATAAAATCCTCTGTGAGATTAGGAATGACGACCATGATACTCCTTCAATTTCAAAAGTGATAAAAGCCTGACTCCTTATTGATTTACTGTGCTTCCCGGTAGCACCTCTTATTTTAATTCCTACCACAGGTAACTTGACATAATCCTTATTAGTTTTCAGTTTTTTACTTAATGATTCTGATATCCCAGATACTTGACTTCCTGTGTCTACTAAACACTTTCCTTTCCATGATCCTATCTGCACATCAATAAACGGACTGCTTACATCAAAGTCAAATTTTTTGTTAATATTCTCATGTAATAAGTCATCTTCAATTTCACTGAATCCATATCCCTTTCCAGTATCCTTACCTGTATCATTACTACCAGAGTTATATGCTGTTATTACCCTAATTGCATTTTCTTTGGCCTGATTACTATTTCTGAATATTTCATTAATCCAACTACATTCATTTGTGCTATTGTGTGTCTCTCCTTTATATTTCTCTCTTAGCATTTTTGCAATGTGATACTTAATTCTATGCCACCAGTCTGGATACAAAGTTTCACATATATCAAGTGTTACCATTCTGAAATTTTCATCATCCTTAATGGCACTACTGTTAACCCATAAGTTAAACAAAAATTGCTCACTATCTGACATTTCATCATCTACTCCCCTAATGCTGTTAAGATTACCTGCTGTCAATTCCTTCTAATTTTTCTTCCATGTATCAAGATCAAATAACTCATTGGCTGAAATTCTGGCATCCTTATCATTCAAATTGTCAACTGTGTTCATGTGTACCTCACTAATTTCATTACTATCCTCTTTTATATTAGTAATCCCTAAAGCTTCCAACTCCTCACACCAATAAAACATCTATCTTCACTTCTATCCTCAATCTCCTTTTCTTCCCAATCAACATCACAAAAATTATCATCTTTATCCTCTGCACTCTTACCTTCAGTATGCAGATACACATTTAAATCATCCTTAGTAGGTGCTCTTTTCATTCCTAGCCCACCAGACTCTTCCATAAGTTCTCTAATTCCTAATACACTTTGATCATTTGACCAACTATTTTCCAGCAAGGTGCTTCTCTCAGCCCACTCATAGAATGAATCTAAGTTTAATTCTTCACAGTTTTCTAAGCAATCAGTGTCTTTAAATAACTTACCTTTTGTTTTTGGTTTATTTGGATGACATATATTATTTGTAACAGATACTACATTAATGGGATAACACTTCTCTTTAAAATAATTACTAATTATGTCACAGGTATCTTTCTGTTTAGTTAGACAGTTTGGGTTGGCCCTTTCCATTTGTGTATAAGTAGCTCCTACCTTGCGGACCGCCAATGGAGCCCTAATCAGTTTTTCAACTCTTGTTCAGTTCTCGCCATACCATTATGACTATTCCACTCCTTTGGTTTATTTCCAAAGTGCCTGTTACCAAACTGATTATGACTATTTCCATATTGACCCTTGTAATGGTAATTGTGTCCTTGTGATCCCTTGAAGTTGTACTGGTGATTTCTCTGATGAGAATCACTACTTCCAAAACTGTGTGGTTCCTTTTTATCATGTTGTGTGTTTCCCCAATTTGTATGTCCTGTCTTCTGAAAATGGTTTTGACTATGGTGTGGTGGTTTACCTGTTTTCTCAATAATTCTGTCTAGTTTGTTAACATATTTCAAAAACTGATCAATTGTGTCATCTGAGCCATAAGCTAACTCCCACTGTAGTTCACACTGTAGCCTCCTTTTAAGTGCATCAATTTGAGTGAGTTCATCAAAAGGTTTGCTTAGGTGAGTGAGTTTCCTTAACTGATTTCTGCAAAATTGCTTCATGCTACCAAATTCATGTTTATAAACAGGTCCATTCAAGAATTCACTTTTTATTCTTGCTTGTTCTGTCTCTGACCAGAATTTACTTAAGATCCTCTCCTCGAACTCTGCAAAAGACATTCCCTCCGTACAATAATGATTAGTCCATGACAATGCTTCACCTTCTAGAAATCTTTTCACAAATTTAATTTTCAAATTATCATTCATATTTGGAAAAAAGTTATCCTTGCAATGCTGCAGGAAATCTACCGGATGCATACTGCTCTCATCTGAAAAGTTTTTTACTGGAATATTGTACCACAAAGTGCCAATATTGTTCGGCAAACTATTGGTGACCATATTGCTACTAACACTTTCAAGTTTCTTAGTGATGTCATTAATACTACTTTCTAAACTCTTGACTTCATTTTTGTTTATCTGATTATTTACATCTATTTTTTCAGTAATAATTCCTATCTTTTGTTCAAATTTGCTTTCTACTTTAACAATTTTATCGTCTACAAGAGAAATACGATCAGATACTGTTTCTTCTACTTGTTTGATATCTGAATGCACAGCTTTAAACACATTATCGATTTTCTCTCTACCTATGCTAATTTCAGTTTTCACATTTTTTACTTTTGCATCTACATTTTTAAACTTTCTCCTGACGTGATTGACCTTACTTGTGATCTTAACCATATTACAACTCAAACTGGAAATTTTTGCTTCTACTTTTTGAAAGTGATCGTCATTTTTCTTTTCATATATCTTTGAACTGTTTTTCAGATTCATCACTCATGAGCTTAAGAGTCTGGTCTAACTGAGCAGCGTTGTTTTGCTCCATTTGATCCAAACGAATCTCATTAGCATCGAGTCTGTCTTTAATATTTCCTAACCACTGTCCGTTTTGTCTGTTGGTGTCATCAGTTGCCTTAAATTTTACCTCCATATAATTCATTATTTTTGATAGCATGTCTTTAACTTCATTCTGTCTTTCCGTATGAGTTTCAACTTTGTCTACAGGATTCGGACTATTACCGTTGCATTCACTTTCGTATGATAAATTTACATCTGTACTAGCGTTGGCGACACCATAGTCAATACTTTCCTCTTTTACAATAGTCATCTTTTTACACAGGAATAAACAAAACACAACAAATTTATCTTTTCTAAAGGATACTAAACTATTTTACTCCCAGTTTACTGATTTTCTTATAACGTCTTCTTTGTTGATTGGTGCGTGATGGAATTCACAACACTGAAACACTACACTTATATGAATATTGCTTTTTTGTTGCACAACACTTTACACTTTTTTCTTCTTTCGTGACTTATTGCGCCGTTATTCTTGCTCCAGTAACTGCATCCCGTTGTCTTGAAGGTATCAGCATTCGACTTCCTTTGTCTTGGAGGTATCAGCATTCGACTTCCTTTGTCTTGGAGGTATCAGCATACGACTTCCTTTAACATTTTCAGCCAGGATGTACGAATTCTGTCGTTTTCTTCGCAATCTCGGTGGTAGTTTATTTCGGTAACATTTTCAATAATCCCGGACGACGCCACCATATTGTACTGGTTGTTACCTATCTCGTTTCTTGATAACTAAATGTTGTGGAATCTTACGCGGTATATTGTGGTAGGACCACATTCGCACCACGTGTTTGTAATTGAGAATAATACGAGTAGTTCCAGCACAATTTCAGCAAGGCTTATTTATTAGTAGCTGCTGAAAGATTACACACTGCAGATCTCGTTTGTCTAGGGGTTTTCGAAGTTTTGTCTGCAAAATCATTACTCTAACAAGCATGGCCTGGGTTTTCTTCTTGTTTGAAATAAACACTACCGGATTCGAATTACTTTCGGCTAAAAATAATATTTATTCGTACTTTTTGTTTAGTAACTACAATATTTTCACTATGAACATTGATACCCTAAAAATGCATTATACTGTACTGGTCACGTAAACACGTCCATCTCTCTCCAATACCAACAAAGAAGTGGCGGGCAAGCCAACGTGTGCCCGGAAGTTGCAGACATTCCTGCATTCCAGATTCTTTGGTCTCCTGACCTTAATAAACTCCAAAGACACATATAAATAAATACATATAAATATACAACATTTAACATCTCAAACAAATCCATTATTTATCATAAAAGAAAATATTCATAAATAAATAAATTAAACACATTGTATGGCAACATAATGAAGTTACCTTAACTCTTTACTGTGGGCATCGTACTTTTCACATGAGATAAACTTTATCTCCGACAGTTAGTTACATTACAAGTTGGAGTGATACGGTACTCCTGATATGTCTGTATATGACTCTGACATGTGCGTAAGCATCCTGTGTGATTATCTGTAGCTGTTCATGTCCATTGTACATTCTGAGAGACTTGGGCAATTCCAGCAGGACAATGCAACAACCCACACATCCAGAATTGCTACAGAGTGGCTCCATGAACACTCTTCTGAGTTTAAATACTTTTGCTGGCCACTGAACTCCCTAGACATGAACATTATTGAGCATATCTGGGATGCCTTTCAATCTGCTGTTCAAAAGAGATCTATGCCTCCTTGTACTGCTATGGATGTATGGAGATCCTTGCAGGATTTATGGTGTCAGTTCCCTCCAGCACAACTTCAGTCATTAGGTGAGTACATACCACATCATGCTGCGGCTTTTCTGCATGCTCACAGGGACCCTACATGATGTAAGACATGTGTACCAGTTTCACTGGCTCTTCAGTGTATTATGTGTCTGTGATTCATTGCCAAAGTCCTTCCTGGTGCATGTGGAGCACACTGGTGGTGATGATTTGTGCAAATGAGAGTGGATCCGGCTGAGCAGAGCAGGGTGCCTGATGTTTACACAGTAACAGTGTTCTTCTGGGTAACAGCTAGCAGTGAACCACTGGGTGAAAGTAGCTCTTATAAGAACATCAACCTGTATTCTTTAGCAACTTGTCATACACTCATTATGGGTGAGCACATTTCAGAACTTTCCCTGTGGTTACATTCATTGCATCACACAGTTTGCTATATGACCAATTCATTCAATCTTTTCAGTGTCTTCAAGTTATGATACTATGCATTCTGCTACTTGTGTTACTGACTATTATAAATTTGGTTTTCCAGGGCTGAACAAGTAGGTTTTAAATTGTTAGATATGTGTGCAATGCAACTCAACCTCTCTTCACGTTTTTCTGGTTTCTGTAATAATAAGATGTTTTAAAGAATTACTTCTTTTTAAATTTTCTGATGCTTCATCTGAATGGACTATTTAATCTGGGTAACTTGTGAAAACTAAGTAAGTTAATTCTGCTCCCTCTTTGAGTGTTGACAGGAGTTGCCATCCTTACTTAACACTATAACTCACTGTAGCATAGGCCTCAAGTGTAGTTAATATGACAAAGTGGACATGTATTTTCATTCCTCATTCACTGGTTTGGCATGCATGCTGGATTTAAATTTAGTACATTCATTAAAGAAGTTGATCTTTATTGGATTCAGGTTATCTATCCTAATGGTAGCTTGGGTGCCTATACATTGTTGATTAATTGCTGTCTCTAGACAATTGTTTTAAACTAATTCAGGGTGTCTTTTTCTAGTGGGATTACATCCATATTCATTAAAATTGCTGGGGTTTTAAAATGATCTTAAGTGTGTATTGAATTTTTCTATCAAATGTATTAAGAGAGCATTCTAATCCTTGTTTGAGAGCAAATGCTTTTGCCACAATTTTGACCCTTGTGCTATTAAACTTGGTGCACATCTAATTTGCATTCTAAATGTGTAGATGTTTGAGTTAAGTTATGAATCTTGATCTCTGTTTTGTATGCTCATGTATTGTTAAAATTCTTGTAGCATTGATTGCACTTACAGATAAATTCAGTCAGGCTCTAATAAGAGATTCTTGTTGCCAGATACAGAGTGTAACCTCTTAATTTGATCTGTCATATGTTTTAGAGTGAAAGGGTGTCCTGAGTTCCTTGACCAGCCTAACTTGTGGAGTGCCCCAATTAGCTGGAGATGTTGGGGCTTAAAATTTTTCTCTTCAGTTTCAGCTGGCATTATTCACTTGCACTGTTAATTTCACATTGCCAAGGAACTTTGTTTTTGCAATAAAGTGTACTTATTTGTATCATCAGTGGTGTTCAGACCCTCTTTGCCCAGTCCTTCCAGCCTCTTGGCAACTAACCAGCTGGCTGTTTCACAGTGCTATCAACAAAACCTTGAGATTTTATCAAAATTAGATGCACCAAGTAAACTATTATGCAAGGATTCCATTAAAAAAGTTTTGTAGAAATCATACCAACTCAAAAAAATAAATTAATACACATTTTTATCTCAAGAGAATATGTTGTGTTGCTTGTGTTAGTACATCTCTGTGTTCCTTTATGAGGACATCATCGTCTTTGTTAGGACCTAGCATTGCATCTCACATATGTAATTGCTTTGTCTAAATCTTTGTCATAGTTGAAGAATAATCAATTATTATTATTATAGACTTGTTATTGATATAGATTTCTTTCTGAAGATGGTTTTCCACACAAACACTACTGCTGGAAGAATATCATGACTGTTATTTAGATATTGGGTAAGCTAATCTTCCTTATCACTGCTATAATGAAAAAAATGTTGTGTACACTGTAATTGAAATGGGTACAAGCATTCAGCATGTAACATTTGTCATATATGTCTTTGGAGAATGTTGAAACATGCAGATAATCTTCTTATAGTGCAAGCCTACAATGATGCTGATCCATGTTAAGAGTGTGTTGCTGTTCCTGCAGCTTTTTTCAGGTCTATCATGCAGATTATGGACAGTACCACTCCAACTCAATGCATTAAATATTATGGGAACCATAAATCTGACATGCTAGAGGACATGAACAGTACACTTCAGCAGCAGCATATACACTGTCACCACACAAATTGTAAACATACAGAATAGCTGAATGTTCTATGTAGGTTGTGTCCCATTTTATTATTTTGGAACATGTTTCTTTCTTCAGATTTATACCATTTTGTAAAATGCTTGGGAGCTGATTGTTTCGTTTGCCTAGAAACCATTAACATAAGCTATGAAAAATAATAGAATGTCAATCATATCTGAGAAGTGCTGCATGTCACGTAACTACCCACGGAATTTGGTGTTGTACTTGTGCATCTTAAAGGGTAACGTTTCTAAATTTCAAGTAATGCTGCAGCCTAGAACAATATTTGCCCATAATTGCACTGACTACTTCTACAATGTAATTCATTTGGAATTTGGTTGTGACAGTGAATGTGGTATTCTTTACTTGGTGTCTTTCATGGAAGTAATCTTGTGCACACGTGTTCTCTTTTCTGCAACTGCTGGCATAGAACATATGCATACAGTTGTGTAAGACCCACCTTTATGTAAATATTCATTTACACATAATGAAGGTATTGGTATTATTTATGGTTACAACTTAGTGCTGAAATGTTGTCAACAGTTTGTATTAAATGGCAGTTAACTTTTTTGTTTTTATTATCTGCTGGAAATTTCAAGAAATAAAATTAATTTCAAATGAGGAGAAAGTATGAAGTTAGTATCATTGAATAGAACTAAAAGATTTTTGAACAGTGGAAGATCCAGGATGGAATAACGACAATATTATGAAAATGATAGCTGCAACTCACCATATAGTGGGATACCCAGTCACAGATAGGTACCTTGAAAACATTGTCAAACAAGTAAGGTTTCAGCCATAAAGACCTTCATCAGAATTAGACAAAACACACACACACACACACACACACACACACACACACACACACACACACACACGCATACACACACACACACACACACACACACACACACACACACACACTTGAAAACACAATCCACACACATATGATCACAAGTCTCAAGCATCGAGCAAGGTGGAGCAGTGGTTAGCACACTGAACTCACATTCTGGAGGACAATGGTTCAAACCCGCATCCAGCCATCCTGATTTAGGTTTCCCATGATTTCTCTAAATCACTTCAGACAAATGTCAGGATGGTTCCTGTGAAATGGCATGGCCAACTTCCTTCCACATCCTTTCCTAATCCGATGGGACTGATGACCTCATTGTTTGGTCCCCTCTCCCCATATCAACCAACCAAGCAACATTCTCTGGCTGTTAAAGCCGGACTGCAAACAATAGCACATAATGGGAAAAGCAGTCTGTGTGATGGGGGTAAGGAGGAGGACAGGCTGGGGGAGGGGGGAGGGGGGAGGGGGGAGAGGAGGGGTAGCAGAGTAGGAAGCATGCTCAGTAAAGTGCTGGTTGTGGAAGCATACAGGGGTGAGGTAGGGAGATGGTAGGGCAGTTAGGTGCAGTCAGGAGGTTAGATAGAGGGCAAGGGGGGGGGGGGGGGGGGGGGGGAATGTGTCATTGCTCATTAATAATGTAGTTTATGAGCCACCAGTGGCAAAAAATATATGTGAAATGTTACTGAAATGGGGAATGTACCAAAATCTCCCACAGCCCACCCTCCTACATAAAAGATACCAACTATTTCTTCCATCAACACTCTCCACTGTTCCAGTTCCTGTGGGAAAGGAGAGAATAGAGGCCTGTTTAGTGCTGGAATGGTAACAGGTTAAATTACATAGTATGTCATGTAGGGAATGATAAAACCATGCTATGACAGGTATCTTTTGTGTGAAATGGAAATAATGGCTACACGAAACATATGCACAAACACTTATTCAATTGTGGACATGGTACTGGCTTCCACTATATGTACTGCCTTCAAAGTGGATCCAGACAAACAATCCCCTCTCTCACATGTCTACCAAGGTTCAGAGCAGCACCAGCATCACAATCAGCATCAAAGATGCAGCCAGCAGCACCTCCTATCAATGTGCTAGTACAAGAGCAATGCTAATACAGTCAACTGGAAGGCGTGGGAAACTATTCATGCCATGAATTATGAATTAACTGCACAGTTCCACTGCTAGACCAGGTTGTTGACTCCAGACAATAGCAAGACCCTGTGCTGACCATTCTGACATATGGCACACCATACCACATTTCACCAGCTTGTCAAGGTTCTTCCACTTGGTCAACCATGGCTATCACCACAGTCCACCATACCCTATGCTGACTTCTGCCAATGCACCAAAGTTTAAATTACCATGGCCATAGCGATGGCTTCCAGCAGATTTACTAACTTCATAGCAGAGCAAGAGATTCATACTTTCGTATCTTGCACTATCGGACATTGCCAACAGTGCCACAACATAGCAGGCCATGAATCAAAAATTCATGAAACACATTTTCCAAATGTACTGAGTGTAAAAAAAGAACATGGCCTAAATGATAATGAAAACTACAAATTCAAACAATTACAGAAGTGTTTTAATCTATGTGTGTACAAACTATGTCCACCTCAGTAGTGAGGAAGGAATCAAGAGTGAAGTATGGGATCTGATTAGATTGTTGAGACCTGTGTACACAACCTCCAGGCTTGTAATTAGAGTTATTATTCATAGTAAGTGATACTTACGTCAGCAGAATGAATAGCAGTATTGTGGAACAGTGCAACAGGCTTGGGATGATATTCATTAACCCAAACAAGTTTTTAAATGATAAATCTCTGGGAAAAGATGACCTACACCTCAGCAGATTAGGCTCTACAAACTTCAGCAAAATGTTCATAGACGTGTATAAAATCCTAAAAGAAAGGGAAAATAACATTCTGATGAGGATGACACAGCAAAGGTACAAATTGAAGATATAGAGACTGAAGAAATGACACACATGACATCATAGTCAAAAACAAAAATGCCCTACAGATGAACTGGAATAATAATGACTTAACAGCAGAACCATCAAACCTTTAATTATCTAAACTGATGAACTTAAAATTCTACTTTTAGAATATGTCAATGACAAAATAATTTGCCTGATTCAACACTGGTTAATAGGAGTTTATGTACAAGTTTTAAACAGTGTAAAATATTTTAAGAGAGTTAGCATATTTTGCAGGAGAAACAAATCTTCTGTAAGCACTTGCATTCTTGTTGATTGTTCAGTAAATTATAAAGCACAAGAAAATTTTATTTATTTAAATGAGGAGAGGTGTTTGACAGTTGCTCTGTAGAGTTAAGTGATGTGAATAACTAATTACAGCAACATATAGAATTCCTGAATGGCTGTAACAAAAGTTTTCATAGTTAAATTCCATTGTCTCCTAGGAAAACTTAAGAAAGAAAGTAAGAAAAAAGTTTTGATCACAGCCAGCTTCAACCAAGATGTGCTGGCTGAAAGCAGTAATTGCACAAAATTTCACAAATCTACTTTCACGCAAAACTTTTCTGAAAGTACTAGGAAAACCAGTAGATCAGTGACCTGCATTGAAAATATTGTTACAAACTACCAGTTTGAAACTGTAAAGAAATACTGCATAGACCAAAGTATTTCAGATCATTCAGTCTGTTTATTGAACTCCTGCAAAGAGGAAACTAACACCTCCAGGAGTGAAAATAGGAAGGAATTAAAGAAAAAGTAATATGAATTTTTTGGTTAGTATAGTAAGTACCACAAGCAGCCCTGCAGACAACATTAGATCAAGCACTAGAAGCAACAAAAAAATTCTTAAACTGTTTTGATTATATTTGATGAATCTTTTACTCCTATATCTTGGCAAAAGAAAGTAAGCACTAAACTTAAGAGGATTTCACCAGAATAAAAAGCTGTACATTGTCACATTGAGTTAAAATCAAACAGAAATCCTGATTTCCGTGTGTATTTTAAACAATGTAAAGCTGAATTCAGGAAATTAGTAGTGGCAGCTGAGAAAATGGTAAAGAATGTTTTCAATCACTATTAGGAGCCAAACTCACAAGTCAAGACATTTTGAAAACTGGATTTGAAAGTGATATTACAGAAAACCCCACTCAGGGATCAAATTATTTTAATGAATTTTTAAATATAGCTAGATCAGCAAACAGACTTGAACTCTTTGAAGATATCCATACAGTTGTGGCAACAATGATAACAAAAATAGAAAAGCCAACTAATACAAGTAGAAAGATATATATACACTTCACAAACCAAAACGAATGTGGTGTCCTATGACTATAATACCAGTGAGTCACAGATGGAATTGGTCAGCACATACAAATACCTGTGGATATGAAATGGAATGATCACCTAGGTTCTGGCACAGGTAAAGCAGGTGGTAGACTTTAGTTTATTGGTAAATATTGGGGAAATGCTATCAGTGTACAAAGAAGATTACTTACAAATCACTCATGTGACCAGTGTTAGAATATTGCTCAAGTATGCGGGATCAATAGCAAGTAGGACTAACAGTGGATTTGAACATATATAGAGAAGGGCAGCGAGAGTGGTCACAAGTATGTTTGATCCAGAGATGCTGAAAAAGCTGAAGTGACAGACTCTTGAAGATAGACATAAACTATCCCAAGCAAGCCTATTTACAAAGTTTAAAAAACTGGCTTTAAATGACGAATCTAGGAATATACTGCAACCCCCTACATGTTGCTCCCATATGGATTCTGAGGACTTGTTTAATTTCAAATGCATGAAGGCATTTAAACAATCAATCTTCCCCTGATCCATAAGTGAATGGGATGGGAAAAAAACCTAATAACTGGTTAACTGGGATGTGCCCTAAGCCATGCACTTCACAGTGGTTTGCAGAGTACCAGTATGTAGAAAATGAAACATTGTCTTAAGAAAAGAAAACATAATCCGCTTGGTCTGCAATATCCATATCAGTAAGAAACATTGTGTACGATATCATTTCACAGCCACTATCACTTATTGTAAACCAGTCTATTGAGAAGGGACGTTTACCAAATTATTGAAATTACCATTATTCAAAAAGGGATCAACATGAGATACTAGAAATTACTGCCCTATCTCTCTTCTGTTGATCTTCTTTGAAGTGTTTTAAAAGAGTTCATCAAAACAAATTAAAAAGTTTCTTACTGCAAATTACAGCATGCTTAAGAACCAGTTTTGCTTCTAACAGGTAAAAAGTGCTGTATATGTCATCAGTGAATTCACTCAAACAGTATGCTCCACATTAGACAGGGGTTAAAATGTCACAAGAATATTCTGAGATTTGACAAAAGCATTTGATTCAGTGAACCATCCCTGACAAAAGCATTTAATTCAGTGAACCAGCCCTTATTTCTCCTCAAATTACAGATATGGAATCAGGGAACCTGCTTTACAATTGTTTAACTCTTACTTAATAGACACGAAACAGAAATTAATTGTAACTTCAAATTCAAACAATTACTCCTTAAACTGGAAAACAATTTCCCAAGGAGCTATAACATGCCTTACCTGTGAGGGTACTGGAAGTATCATCAGTGGAAGTTCAATTAATTGCCGAAAACTGTTTTTTGTGCAGTAATGTGCACAACGCAACTTTAAATATTTTTCTCCGATTTTCATTTTTATTCTCACTATTGATGTGTTGATCAATCTCACATAAAAGTTCATGACAGGTAGACAGTAACCAAAACCTGCTGAACAGTATGACAGTGGCAAAACAACTGCAGTGCACTACAAATGACATCATGAAAATAGGTTCAGCTGTTAAAGGCTGTGAAAACATTACACACAAATAAACATCCATGTCACTGATACAATACAATTCTAAAGTCTGAAGTTTTTCACAGAACAACTTAAAGATGGTCAGGAAAGATGATATGAACTGATATGCAGATGCTGTGTGGCTGCTAATGCAGCTGGGATGTTAAGTTATGTAGATGTTATGTGTTTATTATCCAACTTCAAATTAAGGATTCTGAGTGGGGTTCAACTATTTTAAGAAAGGCATAAAGTTATGAAACATGTTAAAGAGTAGTAAATTATAAATGTACATAGAACCATCTTATGCATCTGCATGGGATATAACCTATTTATGAGTGTGGAGCCATATTTAAACTTTACCAAGTTTTTAATTAGTGGCTTGATTGCTTAATGAAGGATGTCATTCAGTCCAGAAAAATTAAGTCTACAAAATTATAAAGGTTATCTTTGGAATGTAACAAGAGGTGTGGCCTAGAAGACAATTGACTATAACTGGTTCTGGCTTTAATTACAAATATCTTTCAAATTACTTAGTTCCAACAAACGAAAACATGTTCTCAGAAAGAGTGGAATGAGTGCTTTTGAATGAATGGTATCCATGTTTAGATTTTGTCAATTACCACAAAATGTTTCCTCCTTGTAATTCATTATCACAGCTTCAACTACTTATATATTTTAATAAAGATGTTTCTCAATCAAACTGAATATTCTATTACAATCAGTAGATCACCCATTACAGCAGAACAATGAAAACAGCTTTCAATGATCAGGATGTAACAGAAGCAAGTTCTTAGGTTAAATCTTGATAAAACTTTAAACTGGTATGTACACAAAGACTACTTAGTAAATAAACTGAACAGTTTAGCATATGGAATATGTACTTTGTCTGTCACCAAAGATACTAGAAACAAATATATCACTGCTACTTTGTAAGTTATTCATTATGACATGATCTTCTGGCAAATCCAGCAATTGTCATGAAGCTCCTAGAATTACAAAGGAAAATAATCAGGAACATGTATGTTGTCAAAAATGGGTATTCTGTTGACCACTGTAAAAAAATTTAGAATCCACTGTATTCCACCTGGTCTCAATGACCAGAGCCAAAAGAGGGAAACATTCCACATGGGAGAAAATACCTAAAAACAAAGATGATGTGCTTACCAAACGAAAGTGCTGGCATGTCGGTAGACACACAAACATACACACAAAATCCAAGCTTTCGCAACAAACTGTTGCCTCATCAGGAAAGAGGGAAGGAGAGGGAAAGACGAAAGGATGTGGATTTTAAGGGAGAGGGTAAGAAGTCATTCCAATCCCAGGAGCGGAAAGACTTACCTTAGGGGGAAAAAAGGACAGGTATACACTCGCACACACACACACATTTCCATCCGCACATACACAGACACAAGCAGACATTTGTAAAGGCAAAGAGTTTGGGCAGAGATGTCAGTTGAGGCGGAAGTAAAGAGGCAAAGATGTTGTTGAAAGGCAGGTGAGGTATGAGTGGCAGCAACTTGAAATTAGCGGAGGTTGAGGCCTGATGGATAACGTGAAGAGAGGATATACTGAAGGGCAAGTTCCCATCTCCGGAGTTCTGACAGGCTGGTGTTAGTGGGAAGTATCCAGATAAACCGGACGGTGTAACACTGTGCCAAGATGTGCTGGCCGTGCACCAAGGCATGTTTAGCCACAGGGTGATCCTCATTATCAACAAACACTGTCTGCCTGTGTCCATTCATGAGAATGGACAGTTTGTTACTGGTCATTCCCACATAGAAAGCTTCACAGTGTAGGCAGGTCAGTTGGTAAATCATGTGGGTGCTTTCACACGTGGCTCTGCCTTTGATCGTGTACACCTTCTGGGTTACAGGACTGGAGTAGGTGGTGGTGGGAGAGTGCATGGGACAGGATTTACACCAGGGGCGGTTACAAGGGTAGGAGCCAGAGGGTAGGGAAGGTGGTTTGGGAATTTCATAGGGATGAACTAAGAGGCTACGAAGGTTAGGTGGCGGCGGAAAGACACTTTTTGTGGAGTGGGGAGGATTTCGTGAAGGATGGATCTCATTTCAGGGCAGGATTTGAGGAAGTCGTATCCTGTCACAAGTGGGGCACTTTTGGGGTTCTTCTGTGGGAGGTTCTGGGTTTGTAGGGATGAGGAAGTGGCTCTGGTTATTTGCTTCTGTACCAGGTCGGGAGGGTAGTTGCGGGATGCGTAAGCTGTTTTCATGTTTTTGGTGTAATGGTTCAGGGATTCCGGACTGGAGCAGATTCATTTGCCATGAAGACCTAGGCTGTAGAGAAGGGACCATTTGATGTGGGATGGGTGGCAGCTGTCATAATGGAGGTACTGTTGCTTGTTGGTGGGTTTGATGTGGACGGACATGTGAAGCTGGCCATTGAACAGATGGAGGTCAATGTCAAGGAAAGTGGCATGGGATTTAGAGTAGGACCAAGTGAATCAGATGGAACCAAAGGAGTTGAGGATTGAGAGGAAATTCTGGAGTTCTTCTTCACTGTGAGTCCAGATCATGAAGATTTCATCAATAAATCTGTACCACACTTTGGGTTTGCAGGCCTGGGTAACCAAGAAGGCTTCCTCTAAGCGACCCATGAATAGGCTGGCGTACGAATGGGCCATCCTGGTACCCATGGCTGTTCCCTTTAATTGTTGGTAGGTCAGGCCTTCAAAAGTGAAGAAGTTGTGGGTCAGGATGAAGCTGGCTAAGGTAATGAGGAAAGAGGTTTTAGGTAGGGTGGCAGGTGATCGGCGTGAAAGGAAGTGCTCCATCGCAGCGAGGCCCTGGACGTGCAGAATATTTGTGTATAAGGAAGTGGCATCAATGGTTACAAGGATGGTTTCCGGGGGTAACAGACTGGGTAAGGATTCCAGGCGTTCGAGAAAGTGGTTGGTGTCTTTGATGATGGATGGGAGACTGCATCTAATGGGTTGAAGGTGTTGATCTACGTAGGCAGAGATACGTTCTGTGGGGGCTTTGTAACCAGCTACAATGGGGCGGCCAGGACGATTGGGTTTGTGAATTTTAGGAAGAAGGTTGAAGGTAGAGATGTGGGGTGTCGGTGGGGTCAGGAGGTTGATGGAGTCAGGTGAAAGGTTTTGTAGGGGGCCTAAGGTTCTGAGGATCCTTAAAGCTCCGCCTGGACATCAGGAATAGGATTACCTTGGCAAACTTTGTATGTGGTGTTGTTTGAAAGCTGACACAGTCCCTCAGCCACATATTCCCGACGATCAAGTACCACTGTCGTGGAACCCTTGTCCGCCGGAAGAATGACAATGGAACGGTCAGCCTTCAGATCACGGATAGCTTGGGCTTCAGCAGTGGTGATGTTGGGAGTAGGATTAAGGTTTTTTATGAAGGATTGAGAGGCAAGGCTGGAAGTCAGAAATTCCTGGAAGATTTGGAGGGGGTGATTTTGAGGAAGAGGAGGTGGGTCCCGCTGTGATGGAGGACGGAACTGTTCCAGGCAGGGTTCAATTTGGATAGTATCTTGGGGAGTTGGATCATTAGGAGTAGGATTAGGATCATTTTTCTCCGTGGCAAAGTGATATTTCCAGCAGAGAGTACGAGTGTAGGACAGTAAATCTTTGACGAGGGCTGTTTGGTTGAATCTGGGAGTGGGGCTAAAGGTGAGGCCTTTGGATATGACAGAGGTTTCGAATTGGGAGAGAGGTTTGGAGGAAAGGTTAACTACTGAATTAGGGAGTTGTGGTTCCAGATTGTGTTGATTGGAATTCTGAGGTTTTGGAGGGAGTGGAGCTGGAAGTGGGAGATTGAGTAGATGGGAGAGACTGGGTTTGTGTGCAATGAGAGGAGGTTGAGGTTTGCTGGAAAGGTTGTGAAGGGTGAGTGAGTTGCCTTTCTGGAGGTGGGAAACCAGGAGATTGGATAGTTTTTTAAGGTGGAGGGTGGCATGCTGTTCTAATTTGCGGTTGGCCTGTAGGAGGATGCTCTGAACAGCTGGTGTGGATGTGGGAGAGGAAAGATTGAGGACTTTTATTAAGGATAGGAGTTGACAGGTGTGTTCATTGGCTGAGTTGATGTGTAGGTGAAGGATTAGGTGGGTGAGGGCAATGGATTGTTCAGTTTGGAACTGGTATAGGGACTGATGGAAAGAAGGGTTGCAGCCAGAGATGGGAACTTTAAGTGTGAGGCCTTTGGGGGTAACGCCAAATGTCAGACAAGCCTGAGAAAATAAAATATGGGAGTGTAATCTGGCTAGGGCAAAGGCATGTTTGCGGAGGGAATGTAAATAAAACTTAATGGGGTCGTTGTGGAGGTGTTGTGAGGGTGACATGGTATTACATTCCCTCCGCAAACATGTCTTCGCCCTAGCCAGATTACACTCCCATATTTTATTTTCTCAGGCTTGTCTGACATTTGGCATTACCCCCAAAGGCCTCACACTTAAAGTTCCCATCTCTGGCTGCAACCCTTCTTTCCATCATGATTTCAGAACGATAGTATTGAAGACAATTTAGACATATATACCACATAAATTAATAAGTGATGGTACTGATCTCCCATGGTACACAAAAAGGGTCAGATTGCTGTTGCAGAAGCAACGAAAAAAGTGTGCCAAATTTAAAAGAATGTAAATTCCTCAAATTTTGAAAGTTTTGTAGAAGTTCAAAACATAGCGCATGCTTCAGTGCAAGATGCTTTTAATAATTTCCGCAGTGAAATTCTGTCTTGAAATTTGGTAGAAAACACAAGGAGATTCTGGTCATGTATAAAGCACACCAGTGGCAAGACGCAATCAATACCTTCACTGTGTGATAACAATGGTGAAGTCACTGATGACAGTACCACTATAGCAGAGTTAGTAAACATGGTTTTCTGAAACTCCTTCACCAAAGAAGATGAAGTAAATATTCCTGAATTCCAATCAAGAACATCTGCCAAAATGAGCAACATAGAAGTAGATATCTTTGACATAGCAAAGCAGCTTAAATCACTTAATAAAGGCAAGGCCTCTGGTCCACATTGTATACCAGTCAGGTTCCTCTCGGAGTATGCTGATACAATAGCTCCATATTTAACTTATATACAACTGCTCGCTCACACAAAGATCTGTACCTAAGGACTGGAAAATTGCTCAAATCACACCAATACCCAAAAAGGGAAGTAGGAGTAATCTGCTGAATTACAGGCCCATATCACTAATGTCGATTTGTGGTAGGGGGTTTGGAACGTATACCGTATTCAAACATTATGAAGTACCTGAAGAAAACGATTTATTGACACATAGTCAGCATGGATTCAGAAAATATCATTGTTGTGAAACACAACTAGCTCTTTATGCTTGCGGCTATTACATGTCATAGGGCAGCAATAACACACTTTAGACATCACATGTACATTTATTAAACGTAGAAGTAAGCGAGTACATGAATACATGGCAGTACAAACATAGCATGCTGAGAGAACATAGACAACGCTAAATCAAAGATGATCAAGTCCAAAGATATGGCAAATCATGCCAGAGTAACCACAGAGACCTTCCCCCCCTCCCCTCCAACCCGCACCCTCCCCCTACCTGGCAGTGCGAAGTACAGCAGGGGGAGATTTCTCACTTGAACACAAGATCTCTGTGCCAGCACAGCAGTTGAAGGCAACATCCAGCACATGAAGTGGCTGCATTGGAAACCTTGCTGCGTAGGTGAACTGCTGCGTAGGTGGCGGAACATCACTCGAGGTCATGTCAGTTCTGTCAGCAGGCGTAGTGGTGAAGGCAGGAAGATTGGAAGTGTCAGAATGCAGTTTGGAGAGGGACCACTCTGATATTAAACGGTTGACGGAAACTGTTTAAGGTCGTCCATTGAGATGTGTTACAAAAGTATTCGCTCTATGACGTAAGATGCAATGCGGGCCCAAATAAGGTGGTTGCAATGCCGCATGCATGGAGCCGTCACACAGCATCATGAATTCACGTGATACCAGGTCCTTGTGGACGAACACCAGTGGTGTGGTATGAGGGCGAGGCGGGATGGGGTGTAGGCAAGCGGCGTTTGCATGCACCCATTCCACAAGGGCTGGAAAGTCGATGGTGTCAGCCAGCGGTGCGACCTCCACGAATTCTGCTGGCAGGAGGAGGGGTTCTCCATATAGGCTCTCTGCCAGTGATGCACTCAGGTCTTCCTTATGTGTGGAATGCATGCCGAGTAAGATCCAAAGGAGAGCCTCGGACCATAACCCACCATGGCACATGAGAGCAGCTTTTAGAGCTCTTTGCCATCATTCAACCAGGCCGTTTGCCTGCAGGTGATAGGCTATAGTGTGGAATCTTGTGACACCACACAGCTCATACAGTCGAGCAAAAAGCATGGACTCGAATTGTCGTCCCTGATCAGTAGTGACTGAAAGAGGGCACCCAAACCTCACGACCCACATGGATAAGAAAGCACGAGCTATGGACTCTGCTGTTTTGTTGACGAGAGGGACTGCCTCGACCCAACAGGTTACACGGTTGATCATAGATAATATGTATTTGTACCTCTCAGTGGGGATGAGCGGACCAACCATGTCAATGTGGACATGCCGAAGGCAACCACTTGGGACGTTGAACCTAAAGGAGGCGAGGGATATACGTGCATGTCCAAGTGCAGTAATCATGCCACATGCCGGACCAGACAAAACATTCAGTGACTAGTCTCGTTGTTGCCCGCATTCCTAGGTGGGCCAAGTTGTGTGAAGCATCAAAGATCCTGCACCAAAAAGCAGATGGTACCAAGGGGTGAGGGCGAGCCTGTAGAAATGTTGCAAAGGACTAGGGTTGTTCAACTGTGCAGGACAAGAGGTCGGAGAAGCAAGCAAAGACTAGTTGTCCGAAACTAATCGCTGTGTATCTATGTCTTTGATCTGGAGTCAGGTGAGGTCATCTACGTTCAAGGGTGTGGTAAACACTAGATACAAGATAAATGGTCAGCTACAGCATTTTCCGCACTGTGGATGTAGCAAGCATCTGAGGAATGTTGGCAAATATAGTCCATATGCCGGAAAGGTCACAGTGGAATGTCCTTCGCCAGGTTGCATATGGGGTCCATGAGAGTCTTGTGTCCAAGTAGATAGTGAAAGGGCGCCCATCGAGGTTGTCCTGGAACTGTATGATTGCCTCATAAACCACAAGAAGCTCGCTGTCGAAAGCCGACCACTTACACTAACTCCTGGTTAGTTTTTCTGAAAAGAAGCGGAGGGGATGTGTGGAGTCAGTGGTGTGCTGTTGCAAAACAGCGCCCACAGCTGACTCGCTTGTGTCAGTTGTAATAGAAACACAAGCGTCAGGATCAGGGTGGGCGAGAGTGAGGGCTTTCGTGATTGCAATTTTGAGATTACCAAATGCGTCGAACATGGGTTTGGTCCAGTCCAACTTTTGTTTCCCAGTAGTATTTTTACCAGAGAGGGCATCAGTAAGAGCTGATTGGACGGAGGCAGCCTGAGGGATATAGCGTCAATAAAAGTTTACCATACCCAGAAAACGACGGAGTTGAGGATAATCTTCAGGATGAGGCAGTGCGAGAATAGTTTCGACATGAGAATCCATTGGCTGAAGGCTGTCGGGTGAGACACTATGGCCTAGGAATGTAACTGATGTAGAACAGAGTTGAGATTTATCGTGACAGATCACCACAGCATTGGCCACGAGAGCCAGACAAACTGCATCAAGATGAAACTGGTGCTCCTCAGCAGAGGAGGAAAAAATCAGAATGTTATCCAAATACGCAAAAGCGAATAGCAGAGGTATCAAAATGGAATCAATGAACCTTTGCCTTGTCTGCGCAGCATTTTTCAAATCGTAAGGCATGTAACAGTAATCAAATAAACTGAAGGGTGTGATGATGGTTGTATTCGGAATATCTCGCGGGTGTATAGGAATTTGGGGATACGCCTTTGAACAATCTCTGACAGAGAACTTCAAGCCATGCAGTAATTGCGAGAAATCCTGAATATGAGGAATGGGATGGTTATCGATAATTGTCTGAGCATTAAGGTACCGGTCATCCCCGCACATGCGTAAGGAGCCGTCCTTCTTAGGAACAAGATGGATAGGTGAAGACCAGTTGCTGTCCAATGGTCAGGGCATGCTGGAAGCCAATAAATTCTGAATGAATACTTTTGCACGCAGAAGTCTGGCAGCATTAAGATGCCTAGCTTTATAACGTACAGTGGGGCCATCTGTCGTGCGGATTCCATGACAAGTGCCATTGCTGATGGCTGATACCGGTGAAGGGGACAGGCAGGGGGGGGGGGGGGAGGGGGCCGAGAGGGGGGCTGGTGCGACAACAGGTCAATGACCTTGCCGGACTGGAATGGCGTGGATGGGGCATCAGCAGTAGACGACAACAGAGAGTGTGGCGCAGCAACTACGCGATGCGAGGAAACCCACAAAGCGAGAAGATGAGCATCCTGTAGGTTTGCCTGTGATGACGCAGACACAGAAGCAAGTGGAGGGAAACTCGACACAGGAGTGATGCAGTGCAAAGGCGCTGTAGATACGAATCGTACTACATGTATGTGATAATTCAGCAGAGGTGCTGACAATGCGAGTGCATAATGCCCGGTTATGTGTGCACTGTTTGATGAAGGAAGAATAAGTGAATTGCTGCCACAGCTGCAATAATAAATGGTGATACAAAATGAAATGTAAAGAATCGATTTAATGTTGCGATATCAACAGCAAACCCAACTTGTCGATTTGTGTACGCAAGTTCAATAGATCAGAGAGTTGTGCAGTAATATGCTCGAGCAGAGATGCACATGTGGAAAGCATAGCCAAGGAGGCGGAGAGTGAAGTAGTGTTGAACTCGTTCGAGCATGGAACAATAGAACAAGACATGTGGTGGAGTTTGGCGGCCTGCAGGTCTGGTGAAAGTTCGTAACAGTGTAGGGCATCCAACCCAATCACAGGTTCATCCACATCACCGACATGGAAAGTCCAAGGGAAGGTGGTGACTGGTGAAAGGTGAAGCGACATCTTGATGGAGCCAAAGACCACGAAAGGAGAGGAATTTGCAGTGATCAAAGTGATGTTAGCAGAAGAAAGCATTTTGCCTGCATGCTTGGCAGGGGTAACGCTGACGTCGGTGCCCATGTCTTTGGGAAAGTGGGTGCCCTATGACAAGTCCATGATGTAGAGGCATCGTGCTGCTGGAACAAGTGGCACAGCGTTGGACAGTAGGCACCTTGAAAGGATTGTGGCGGGACGTGGTGCCTAAATGTGCCAGCCAGAATCGCTTGGGTACCCACAAGGTGTGTGGCATTTGTGAGCAGTGCCCCTTAAGTGGTATGGTAACAGCAAAGCAGGTAAGTTTGGAGGCGAGGTGGTTTGGTGACTACGTTGATGCTTGAGACTGCTTGACCTGCTGCTCGGGCGAGGTCGGCTGCTGTCGGGAGGCCACAGGCTGTACCTCCTGTTGGGCGCTGAGCTGAGCACACTGGCCTCTGCCAGCAGAGTGCAGAACCAAAAGTGCAGGCTTGTCAAATGATGGCAACGGGGATGTCAGTGACGAATGATACCGTAGGCACGGTCGGCCATGTGTAGACAAACTTTGAGAGGGTCAGCAACATGAGATAGCAGGTGAAGTTGTAGTTTCAATGGCAGTTTGACCATCCACAAAGTCCAAAGTGCAGTGTCCGG
Organism: Schistocerca americana; assembly: GCF_021461395.2. Lineage (NCBI taxonomy): Eukaryota > Metazoa > Arthropoda > Insecta > Orthoptera > Acrididae > Schistocerca > Schistocerca americana. The sequence continues at coordinate 393,293,755 of NC_060122.1, read as the reverse complement.
TAGTGTTTGATCATCAATTAATGCATGAGGGCGCCGCCAAAGCTGCGGTGTGGGGTCATCGAGGTGCTCGGCATGAATTATGTGAAGGATAGCCCCCACTGGTGGGCGAGAAAGGTGTTCGATGAGCAGCGTTTTCATCGTTATATACTTGGGCAAGGTGGGTGGTGAGAGGAGCAGATCACTGATGAGGTCTGGATGAGCATGGAGGTAGTTCACCAGGCAGATGAAACATCCGTCATCATCTGAAATCCTGTGGATATCTAGTAGGTGATCCACCAATGCGAACTGAGTCTCTGGGTTGTCCTTTTGTAAAGCAGGCAGCTTAGGAAACCTGCTGGGAAGCACATGTAGATGTGGCTCTGGTAGATTAAGATCTGTGTGAGCGGGGCAAGATGCCCCCGACACCAAGAGTGGAGTATCGATGGACGGCACGTCGCCCGAGGTCTGTGTTGGGGCAGCCGCCGCAAGCAGCCCACGATGTGGAGTGAGCAGGTGCTACTGATGGCACAATGTGTCCCAACTGCAGGCCCGATGGCAAATGCAGTGTGGGTGTAATGGCCAGTGCTGTTGCAACAGCAGGCAGAAGGCAGAAGGCAGTAGTGGCACAGCTATGGGGGGGGGGGGGGGGGGTTGATCCGGTAACCGATGCAGGTGGAACAGCCAGTGCCATTATGAAAGCAGGCGACTGTGGTGTGACCACAGAGAGATAGTCACAGAAACTGGCAAAGTCGAGGGCACCGGCTTCACCGAGATTGTGTGCAGGGTGGGTGTTGCGATGTTAGACCTATACGAATGTGTGACCCCGTGAATTCAAACATTCTAGTTACAGTTCTCCAACTTCATCGGCTCACCTAACCAAACTGAAGGAGACTGCATAGCTGAGGACTGAACCACAACATCCTTCACTGCATTATCATTCAAACTGTCACTAAGCTGCATGCACTGTCCATGCAGTAGCTATTGCTGGGTAGTTGCACTTGGCGGTGGCCATGTTGTGCTGGTTAAGGTAAAGTGGCTGCTAGCATGGCTGGATGTAGGTAATTGTTTACTTTTAACCAGACACACATTAGGTACATTTGTAAATACGCAAGCACAGTTAATAGGGTGCAAGGCACTAGTACAGAAAGACACTGGTAGATCCACTGTTCCGAAGACAATGTGGGCTGGCACACTAAGTCTGTTGATGATGGAAAGAAGCACAAAGTAATTCGTGAACACACAGTGACAATGTCAGGATCACCACTGTGCCTAGTCGTAGAGTGGTAATAACACACTTTAGATGTCGAATATATATTTATTAAGCACAGAAGCAAGCGAATACAACATGGCAGTACAGACAAAGCTAAATTAAGGATGATAGAGTCCAAAGATATGGCGCTTTACGCCAGAGATGCCACATACTCATGAATTAATGAGTGCTATCAACAGGGGATGTCAGATTGATTCCATATATTTAGATCTCCTCAAGGCTTTTGACTTCGTTCTTCACAAGTGTCTTCTAACCAAACTGCATGCATATGGAATATCACCTCAGTTGTACAACTGGATTTGTGATTTCCTGCCAGAAAGGTCACAGTTCGTAGTAATAGATGGAAAGTCATCAAGTAAAACGGAAGTAATATCCAACATTCCCCAAGAAAGTGTTATAGGCCCTCTATTGTTCCTGATCTATTTTAACAACGTAGGAGGCAATCTAAGTAGCCCTCTTAGATTATTTACAGTTGATGCTGTCATTTACTGTCTTGTAAAGTCATCAGATGACCCAAACACATTGCAAAATGATTTAGATAAGATATCTGAATGGTGTGAAAAGTGTCTATTGGCCATGAATAAAGAAAAGAGTGATGTTATTCACATGAGTATTAAAAGAAATCTGCTAAATTTCTATTCTGTTTTAAGTCACACAAATCTGAAGGCTGTAAAGTGAACAAAATACTAAGGGATTACAATTACAAATAACCTAAATTGGAACAATCACACAGATTATGTTGTGGGCAGAGCAAACCAAAGACTGCAATTCATTGGCAGAACACTTAGAAGGTGCAACAGATTTACTAAAGAGACTGCTTACACTACACTTGTCCACCCTATTGTGTAGTATTGCTGTGTGGTGTGGGATCCGCATCAGATGTGACTGATGGATGACATAAAAAAAGTTCAAAGAAGGGCAGCTCTTTTTTGTATTATCACATAATAGGGAAGACAGTGCCACAGACATGGTAGATGAATTGCAGTGGCAATCATTAAAAAAAAAGGTGTTTGTCATTGTGATGGGATCTTCTCATGAAATTTCAATCACCAGTTTTCTCCTCCGATTGCAAAAACATTCTGTTGGCAACCACCTACATAGGGAGAATTGATCACCACAATATAATAAGAGAAATCAGGGCTCGCACAGAAAAATTTAAGTGCTTGTTTTTCTTGTGCGCTGTTCGAGAGTGGAACGGTAGAGAGACAGCTTGAAGGTGGTTCATTGAACCCTTGCCAGGCCCTTAATTGTGAATAGCAGAGTAATCACATGGATGTAAATGTAGAACATTTGTGTTTTTTTTTTTTTTGTAATAAATGATAAACTGTACAATTGCATCTTTAAGTCATATACATGAAAATGGAACTGTGTATAATGCCAATTTAGATTTTCACAATAAAAGAGTATAGCATTATAATATTTCAGTTCTTTATATATCGTCAGTTATTTTGAATACATCGTTTTGTGAAAGTTGTTTTTGTTCTTTTAAGCATGTGGCTATTACAGTTACATAACAATTCTTCAAATACATTGGTACATCCCATTGGTATAACTTAACAGTATTTCTTCAGTATCTTATCCAGATCATATCCAAGTCTAAGATTAAGTATGTTTTTCAGTTACCTTATGTTCAACCTGCTTCTTAGTGCAAGGGAAGGCAGCTGATTCAGGCTGCTGCATAGTTGCACTGTTACACTCAGTGATAATTATTTTTCTTTTCAACCCACAGCAATATTTGCAAAGCTAAGTGTCAGTTCTTAACAAGTACATGGGTATACTAACACCATCCATTAAAAAAAAATAGCACTTCTGACTAGAAACGTTGATCCTTTCATTTCTTTCCCAAGGAAATACATGCAAAGAATATAGTACCCCACTAATGTATCAACTACTAGCAACATACATTATGTAGCTACACCTCCCACATTTATAGGTAGGTGGGCCACTCTCTATACATTCCTAGATCTGGTGCCCACAGCTCCCAAGCTCTTATAGTTGCCCTCTTACAAAATCAGTGCCACTGCCTTTGGCTAGTAGACAAACTGTTACTGTCATTATGAGTGCACTGCTCACCTTGCACATGTTCTGTTCACTCAACATGGCCTGTATGATTATCTGTGCTGTAATAATGGGTAGAGCTGTGTATCGTTCTTATGCTGTCCATTTCCATTCATGGTTGATTGATTTCCACAATGATCTGTGTTGGCTGTGCCATCTTCACTGTTTAAATCATTCTAATTCCAGCAAGTTATATTAGAATCCACAGTAATAATGACAGATTTACATTAGCTCTTTGTTGGATTTGGCAATTTCTCTCAGCAGTCAAAATTTCCTCACTGACATTATTTCACCACAGGGAAATCTAATTGTCAAATTGAATTTGAAGATGTTGCGGTTCTGTCTAAATGTGGTTCATAGAGCTTCCACATTCAGTAGAAACATGTTATTATATGTTATGATACTGCTGCTTGGAACCTGGTGTCAGTTGCCTCCTTATGTATTTTTACTTTTTAAATGTGTAGGCAGTGAATTCATCTGTGAGCCCTTTTCTCTGAACATCTAACTGTTCGTGTATGGTTTTTTCATGTTCAGCAGGCATGTTATTAACTTGATCAGACAGCTGACAAATGCTTTGTGACCACATGACTTGCATTTTGTCTACGCTTAGCACTTTGTCTGTTAATTTCTTTACCTCTTCAGTCAAACCTGGATTAGCCAATATAATTTAATTAATTTCAGTGAATATGACTGTTTGTGTGTGTGGTAATGCAGCCAGCTTTTTGCAAATTCCTTAACTATTTGGTCTTGCTTCTCTGTAATTTCTTTTGTCATAGTGGGTTTCATAGCTGAATGGTTGCCTGCACAGTATAGTGCTGTAGACATTGTCCATGTTAACACATCCATTTTTAGGAATAATTCTGTTAAATTATCTATGGCTTGACTAGCGTGAATGGCTGATTCACCTGCTTCAGAGAGAGAGTCAGTGTCACTATTACCAGAATGTTCCATCTTTGTCTGTCTGGCAGTCTTTACCACAACATAAATAATTTGAGAAAATGAAAAAAATCTAGATTCCTGTCATCACTATGAAATTAATAATTATCAGTTCCCTTTTTTATTTTCTAACTCACTGGAAACACTTCATGCTACAGTAAGAAGCCATACAAGAAAAACAGTTTAGCAGCACCTGTACATCTTTTTCACATGTCATGTATAAACATCCATATTGAATCTACAAAAACTTCTAATTACAATAATTAATTACATAAGAAAATTTTGACTAGTTTCCAAGCTGAATTTAGAATTATTTCTAAAAGAACAACTTGGTAGCACACAGAATGTAAAGGAATATTAAGATTTATTATTTTTCCCAACTTGCATTTATCTCCACCAGTAAAGGCCTTCTTCTCTTGGCACATAACTGAATAATGTATCGTACAATTTGGCAGAATAGTTTTTTCTTTGTTATCTGCCTGCACACTATGAGTTTTTAGCATAAAACAGAAAGATCAACAGTTAGAATTATAACAGTAGTAATTAATTAAAATAGTTCTCACTGTATTTAAAGTTCAGTCACATATGAGCCACACAGTTAAATAACATTTGATTAATACCAAAATAAAATTTATTTCTCGTTATTTTGTTATCAGACGTTTCTTTTTCTTTTTCTCTACTGGACCTATCAATGAGAATTCATTGTTTTTAAAAGAAATATACTTTGAAGCACATTTTAGTGTCAGGGTTGAATCTGATAAAAACATAATCATGTAGGTAAGTTGTGGACAAAGTAAACCAAAGACAATGATTTATCAGCAGAGCACTGAGGAAATGCAACAGATCTACTAAAGGAACTGCCTACACTACACTTGTACATCCTCTTCTGGAGTACCGCTGTGCAGTGTGGAATCTGCATCAGACAGGATTGACAAAAGAATTGAAAAAGTTCAAACAAGGACTGCTTGTTTTGTACTGTTTGTAAATTGGGTAGAACGTCCCACAGATACGATACGTGAGTTGGGTTGGCAATAATTAAAACATCATTGTGGTACAATCGTCCACGAAATTTCAATAACAAAGTTTCTCCTCAGAGTGTGAAAATATTTTGTTGAAACAGATCTAAGTAGGGAAGAAAGATTATCAGGAAAATATACGAGAAATTGGAGGCTGCGCAGAAAGATTTAAATGTTTGCTTTTCTGGGATGCTGTTCAACAGTGGAACAGAAGAGAAATAGCTTGAAGGTGCATGATGCTACAGTATCCTGTCCAATTTACTCCATGATGATTTCCATACAGATGTTCTGAAGAGAGTGTGAAGCACTACATAAGGGAAAAGTGGGGGAATAGTTGGCCCTTAAGCCAAAATTATTAACTTGACACCTATATAATGAGTAACCTAAAACCATCTCTCTCCATCTAAACAGGTCTCGAAAGACCTTAATGGTACTGACTGATGGCCATGTCATCCTGAGCCCATATGTGTCACTGGATGCAGATATGGAGGGGCATGTGTTCAGCACACTGCTCTCCCAGCTGTTTTCAGTTCTTGTGACTGGAGCCACTACTTCTCAGTCAAGTAGCACCTCAATTAGCCTCACAAGAGCTGAGAGCACCCCACCTGTCAACAGCACTTGGCAGACCAGGTGGTGATCCATCCAAGTGCTATCCAAGCCCAACAGTGCTTAACTTCAGTGATTTGACAAGAACTGGTGTTACCACTGCGCAAGACTGTTGGCCAACCTAAAACCAGTTGTACATAAAATTTCTGTAGTTCCTCTACTTTTACTGTAGTAAATAAAATTAAATCTAAAATTCATACAATGAAATTTAACTGCAAATATCACAAAGATGTGGCAGTGCAAGACTTCCCACCCCATGGTGTAACTACCATCTTTGGTTGGAGAACTGTGCATTTAAGAAGGGAAAGAAATAATTGCCATTTAAATTATCTATCAATTTCTGTTAGGAAATTAAAATACTGAAAGTATTTAAACAGTAACATAGGATGTGTAACCACTTTTATTTTCACTTTCCAACACATTTTAGAATATTCAGTTCATGGATTAGCAGTCGTCACAAGCATAGTCTTGGCATGCCTTATCCAATACATGCAGCTTGATTTTATTCAGAGCACTAAAAACACTTGAATTCTTTGTCTTTACCTACTTATCCACCTTATCCTGTGCAAGCTTCTTCATCTCCCAGTACTTAGTGCAACCTACATCCTTCAGAATCTGCTTAGTGTATTCATCACCAAGCAGATTCAGAAGGATGTAGGTTGCAGTAAGTACTGGGAGATGAAGAAGCTTGCACAGGATAGAGTAGCATGGATAGCTGCATCAAATCAGTCTCAGGACTGAAGACCACAACAACAACAACAAGAACAACAACTTCTCCACAGATGTGGCATAACTCTTTAGGTTCTTTATTGTGCATAGGTAGTGATTTTAACATGCTAGCAAGCTGGTTATCATAATCATAATCATTGCCTTCATCAGAAGTGCTGTAAACATCTGGTTTGTCTGATGACTGGTGTCTCCTCCTTACTTCAAGTTTTATTTTGTTGTTCTTTGGTCATTTATTAAAGCATAAATGAACAGCTTTCTCATATTTGTTCTTAAACCACTCCTGTTGTTTCATTTTATTACTTATTTTCTTCTTCATTCCAGCTTTTCTGTTTCTTTTACGACAGATGCATGTATGTTCTCTTTCAGTGCACCAATAAAGTCCTGAATAAAGAAAGTATTAAAGTGGACCCAATCGGCGATAGCATTGCTATAGTGCTATGGATGGAACTGTCAAAATTTCATTTATGAAGAAATGAATGAGACTACACATGGACGTCATATGCCAGTGAACTACTGTTTTTGTTTTCATATTTCTACTGGAAATATAATCCAAATAGAATTATGACTCTCATGATGCCACCACTGAAATCATGGCATTTGATTTTCTTCATGGTACAGATAAAAATCAGTGGTGGTTCATCTAGAAAGGCAATAAAGCAATGAGCCCTCATAAAACTATACATACCTGAGACAATTTTACAGTGCATAATGATTCTGAATTTCACATAATCCATTCTCCTGCTTCTATGACAGATGGTTTGGTAATATGTATGATCATCCCTGCAGATTTCTACAGTCATGTTGGAAACTGGCAGTCAGCTATTAACATACTCAGTTTGATCTATGGGCAAAATCTGATTTCACCGCCCCCAAGTACCACTTTCTAGCTGCTGGGTTCATAGGTCAGGTGTATAGAAGGGTGTGAGGGCAGGAGGTTTCTCCTATCCTGTGCATTGCAGTGATACTCCAACATGTATCTTCTGGAGTCTCTACTTTTCCACCTGTTGTTGTTCCTTGACAGTGTGCAGTTCCTCTTCCCCACCCCATGTCAGTTTACTGACATGTCACATAAATCCAAGATTTGGGATCTAATTCATATCTATGCTATTCTATAACTTCATTATGTCTTTTTTGTCAATGATCCCTGCAAACAGCTCACTTGTGAAACTGTAATAACAAGTGTCTAGTAAGCAACAATAGAAGCAGTTCCCTCCTGTTTGTTATAGTCAAGTAACCAATACTGAGGCCAGCTTTTACAGTTGGTCATGCAAAATGATATGCAGTTGTGAGTTTGAGGACATGAATTCTTAGGTGTGCAGTGTCTACAGTGTTAACATGTGTAATAATTCAGTGCAGAGGCTTACAGAAGCTAATTTATCTTCACTGTCACTGAAAGATGCTCTATATGAAGGATCTAGGAATAACAGAAGTTGGATATCAAGTTACTCAAGAAAACTCTCTCATTTCTGCTCCCAGCCCAACCTGGCATCGCTGGCCGGGGTGGCCGAGCGGTTCTAGGAGCTACAGTCTGGAACCACGCAACCGCTATGGTTGCAGGTTCAAATTCTGCCTCAGGCATGGATGTGTGTGATGTCCTTAGGTTAGTTAGTTTTAAGTAGTTCTAAGTTGTAGGGGACTGATGACCTCAGAAGTTAAGTCCCATAGTGCTCAGAGCCATTTGAACCACCCAACCTGGAATCCAATCAACAGGTAATCTCTCTTTTCCACATTGACATGGAACAACAGAAAGCCTTGGATTTGTTTCCCATTGTAGCTACTCACATTGCTGCAGACATGTGCTGTGATCCTGATTTATGGCACATCACGCACTTTATGGTTCATGGGTGGCCCACTTCATTTTCAAAGTATTCAGCCCAGATCAGATTCAAACTGAGGTTCAAAGACAATTTACAGGTCAATAAGCTCCTGGAAGCAAAGTGTGTCTGAGGTGACCAGAACCTCATCAGTGAAGGAGAACCCAAAAAATGAGAAGGCAACCAGACCAAAAATGCTACCAACTGAGTGGCTATCTACAACAAAGAGAGTTATAACCCATATGAACTTTCTTTATGCAGCATTAATTGTGAATTGAACCCAGATGGAACTGAACAGTCACCATATGTGACCAATGTATTGGAGGGTGGGGCTAAGTCAGGGGAGCCAAGATGAGTGTATGTTTGGAGGTTAATGAAGGAAATGGTAGCTTCTGTGTTCATGTGAAAACAGACATCCTGGCTGGCAATGATTTGATAAACATCTTATTTGCAGAAGGGTTGCCCTGAGAAACATCTGCCTGAAGTTCATGTACCATCACTCGATATATGTGGGAAGTGGTATCTGACTGTGCTGACAGCTGATGACAAACAGTTCAGATATGCATATCTTTCACACAATGGCTGCAGTGTGCCCAGCAATCCAGGGAGCCTGCATGTTGGTATGCCGTGAAGTGGTCAGGACTCAATGGGGGACCCAGCACCTTGTGGCAAGGGGACATTCAGAGGCCAATGACATATCAGAAATTGAGAAATCATTATGCTACCATTGGGAAAAAGACTTAATAGGATTCTGGTCCCAGGATGGCAGCTGGATCCCCACTCCAATTTATGCTGCAAATTGCTGGATTGGCTAACCTCAATGCTAGTAAAGTAAGAAGTGTAATGTTTAGAATATTTTCTTAACAATTATTTTGCAGCACAACCTACCCTGCCCTTGTAAGCTTTTCAGACAGTTTCTGACTTCCTTGTATTATGAGAAAATAAATATTGTGAGCATATACTTTATAAGTGTATAAAAAAATTTAAATTTCTTTGAATTTGCGGTTGAATAACTTCTGGTTCAAACTGTACTGTGGGTCGAAAGAGGCTAATAGCACTAGCAGCACTCTCCGTAAAGAAGGATTTCATGCACAGCATCATACACTAGAACGACTGCTTCATTAATATGGTAAGGAGGGAACAAGCACAGAGTGTTTCACAGAAGACATCATCAGTTATGTCATTGAGACATCACGGGATTTACTCACCCACACCCCTGGCCCCACTGACAAACACCAACTGCCCTTTGTGTAAAATGGCAGTAAATTCATAATTTTGCTGAGAAATTGAAAGAATAGCCTGTTTGAAGGGATGTTGTCCTAAGTATAAATTCAAAATGGTGAATTGTCATTCTGGCTGACTTGAAATACTGGCCCTGGCTCTATGTCATCAAAAGTTCAAGCCAATCGTAAAATGCGTTTTAGACAGGTACGTGCCGAGTAAAACTGTGAGGGACGGGAAAAACCCACCGTGGTACAACAACAAAGTTAGGAAACTACTGCGAAAGCAAAGAGAGCTCCACTCCAAGTTTAAACGCAGCCAAAACCTCTCAGACAAACAGAAGCTAAACGATGTCAAAGTTAGCGTAAGGAGGGCTATGCGTGAAGCGTTCATTGAATTCGAAAGTGAAATTCTATGTACCGACTTGACAGAAAATCCTAGGAAGTTCTGGTCTTACGTTAAATCAGTAAGTGGCTCGAAACAGCATATCCAGACACTACGGGATGATGATGGCATTGAAACAGAGGATGACACGCGTAAAGCTGAAATACTAAACACCTTTTTCCAAAGCTGTTTCACAGAGGAAGACCGCACTGCAGTTCCTTCTCTAAATCCTCGCACAAACGAAAAAATGGCTGACATCGAAATGAGTGTCCAAGGAATAGAAAAGCAACTGGAATCACTCAATAGAGGAAAGTCCACTGGACCTGACGGGATACCAATTCGATTCTACACAGAGTACGCGAAAGAACTTGCCCCCCTTCTAACAGCCGTGTACCGCAAGTCTCTAGAGGAACGGAGGGTTCAAAATGATTGGAAAAGAGCACAGATAGTCCCAGTCTTCAAGAAGGGTCGTCGAGCAGATGCGCAAAACTATAGACCTATATCTCTGACGTCGATCTCTTGTAGAATTTTAGAACATGGTTTTTGCTCACGTATCATGTCATTTCTGGAAACCCAGAATCTACTATGTAGGAATCAACATGGATTCCGGAAACAGCGATCGTGTGAGACCCAACTCGCCTTATTTGTTCATGAGACCCAGAAAATATTAGATACAGGCTCCCTGGTAGATGCTATTTTTCTTGACTTCCGGAAGGCGTTCGATACAGTTCCGCACTGTCGCCTGATAAACAAAGTAAGAGCCTACGGAATATCAGACCAGCTGTGTGGCTGGATTGAAGAGTTTTTAGCAAACAGAACACAGCATGTTGTTATCAATGGAGAGACGTCTACAGACGTTAAAGTAACCTCTGGCGTGCCACAGGTGAGTGTTATGGGACCATTGCTTTTCACAATATATATAAATGACTTAGTAGATAGTGTCGGAAGTTCCATGCGGCTTTTCGCGGATGATGCTGTAGTATACAGAGCAGTTGCAGCATTAGAAAATTGTAGCGAAATGCAGGAAGATCTGCAGCGGATAGGCACTTGGTGCAGGGAGTGGTAACTGACCCTTAACATAGAAAAATGTAATGTATTGCGAATACATAGAAAGAAGGATCCTTTATTGTATGATTATATGATAGCGGAACAAACACTGGTAGCAGTTACTTCTGTAAAATATCTGGGAGTATGCGTGCGGAACGATTTGAAGTGGAATGATCATATAAAATTAATTGTTGGTAAGGCGGGTACCAGGTTGAGATTCATTGGGAGAGTGCTTAGAAAATGTAGTCCATCAACAAAGGAGGTGGCTTACAAAACACTCGTTCGACCTATACTTGAGTATTGCTCATCAGTGTGGGATCCGTACCAGATCGGTCTGACGGAGGAGATAGAGAAGATCCAAAGAAGAGCGGCGCGTTTCGTCACAGGGTTATTTGGTAACCGTGATAGCGTTACGGAGATGTTTAATAAACTCAAGTGGCAGACTCTGCAAGAGAGGCGCTCTGCATCGCGGTGTAGCTTGCTCGCCAGGTTTCGAGAGGGTGCGTTTCTGGATGAGGTATCGAATATATTGCTTCCCCCTACTTATACCTCCCGAGGAGATCACGAATGTAAAATCAGAGAGATTAGAGCGCGCACGGAGGCTTTCAGACAGTCGTTCTTCCCGCGAACCATACGCGACTGGAACAGGAAAGGGAGGTAATGACAGTGGCACGTAAAGTGCCCTCCGCCACACACCGTTGGGTGGCTTGCGGAGTATCAATGTAGATGTAGATGTAGATGTAGATCCGATACCTGGAATGCGACCACGAGATAACTATGATGTGGAATCGAAGACGGCTGACCTGGAATGATTGAACATGGTGACTCAGGCATAGTGGGGCAGCTCTAAGATGTCACAATCCAGCTCAGATTTGTCTGACTATTTATAACAGTGTGGAATTACAACATACTGGCCTAGACATGAGGTATTGGTGTGGCTCTACTATGACATCAGAGTCCGAGGAAGGGGATCTGGAGTATAAATGGTGATGAAACATTGCGATCAGGGCATAGTGGCTCTACGTCATCAAAATCTGAGTTAGGGGTACTGGCACTATAACGTCGGAGACAAAGGACGTTTGTCCAGGTCTGCTGACCTATTTGAAATGTTTTACATGACAATTATTCACTCAGAGACGTATGGGCACTGCTTCTCCTAACTCTATGTTTGAGTTTCTCCACATGTGTCTTTATTTAAACAAATACCAGGAGTGGCAGACTTTCGGGAAACGTCTCCCCTCGACTTATTCCCCTAAGTTAAAGTCTAAACTGTACACCATTTAATAGGAACGTTTGTGTCTTTATTTAAACGAATACCTTTTCAGGGAGAGCTCCCTTTCCACGGTCGAGAAGTCCGCCATTAGGCACCATTTCACAAGAATGTTGGTCAATACTTTACTTGTACACGACATGTCAAGAAGGATTTCTGAACTACCTTCACAACACAGTGTAGTGCCAATTGCAGATGATTGTAGCATCGCCCAGCGACCAAACAGAAATCATTACATCTATCTGGTGGAAGGAATACGAACGCTATACCTTAAAAGTGCAACAAGAGGCTAATGGAAATGAAATGTGGTTTACTCGCTACATACAAGAAGAGAATATTGTTGAGGGCATTGACACATTTAGGATTTTTCAGGCAAAATGTAGAATCCATCCTTTATTGAATTATTTTTCAACGAGAGCTTATTATACAAAGTCAAAGAACTATGCCTCTATAACTTCTAAGGATTTCCATGATCTTAACCGTTTGACGGGAGATGGAACTTCTGTTTGATGGCAGGGAAAGTTTTTTGAAGAGATTATGTGGCGGACGCATATGTAAAATCTTCAGGATCGTTTGATGAACAAGCAAGATTATAATTTCTTCTCCTGTTTGGACATGGACTATGCGAGATAGTAGCACTCTGATTCTATCGATTACAAAGCACTTCATGGGTGTGTGGATGTTATTTCGCAAAACATTAATGCTAAAATATACAGAAATTGTAGTTGAGACAGGGAGCAGAACGATTTACGTCTCACATTAGGACCTCGCTAAAGTATCGTTAACCCATAGTTTGGTATGTTTTACACAACGTATAATGATATCAGGCGTTTCCACAGGATCTATGACGTCAGAATCGAATATGTCGATGTAAGATGGCTGATCTGGAATTTTAACTCTATGAGGTTTGAGTCCAATACTTGGAAAACTGGAATAGGCACCAAGACATCAGAATATAAGATGACGACAGAACATGGCGATCGCGGGCACACTAGCGCACGCCTGTGATGTCAGAATCCAAGTTTGGAATACTGGCATTGGCTCTTTGACATCGCAGTCCAGCTCAGACTGTAGAATTCCAGCGTAGTGACCAAGCAATCACTGGAGAGGGAAAGGCCTCTACACTTCTACCAAATCGCCTCCACCCCTCCCCCCCCCCCCCCCTCCCCCAGTTCCCCTCACCATTTCTTTTGTGCTATGCTTCAACACAACTCTCCACATCTCCTCTGATACAACATTTTAAACAATTTATCCCTCCACATAAACTAAAATGATGGGAAGTCTGCCAGATTTCAAGGTATAGAGCATTCATCCTGATAGTAAAACTGAATAGCCCAGCGATACAGTCTCCTGTACTGTTGTCAAACACTCGTCACTGTCGTAAGTTGTTGGGGGCAAGGAATAGCCATCCAACAGTCCTTAAACATACGTTCAGCTAGCATATTATACAAGCTATGATCGCAAACATTAAGAGATTGAAATTACCACCTTGGACACCAGATGGAACATTGATTCTCTATGACACAATCCATTTGCAAGTTTTTAGAGGTGTAAAACTTCAATTTTTTTACGAAGCTCACTTTCGATTACAGTTTGGAAATTATTGTATGTTCGCATTAATTCTATAAAATTATGGCAAATGTTTGTGACGAAATGGTGACATCTTATGAGAGTAATCTTGCGTTTTCTTCAGGTTCATAACAGCCGCCAGTTCAAACACCAGAGCCGACCGGAGTGGCCGTGCGATTCTAGGCGCTACAGTCTGGAACCGAACGACCGCTACGGTCGCAGGTTCGAATCCTGCCTTGGGCATGGATGTGTGTGATGTCATTAGGTTAGTTAGGTTTGATTATTCTAAGTTCTAGGTGACTGATGACCTCAGAAATTAAGTCGCACAGTGCTCAGAGCCATTTTTTTCAAACACCAGACAACACTGCACCCTTTATTTAACACTGGCGAGTGTCAAGAACTTGATATCACATATTTGCCAACATAACCGAAGAGCAGTTAACTATGTGCACAACAGACTGGATCTCTCCGTAGTTACCCATATTGAAGAGTGCAAGTGACATGGGTTTACCACAAATGAACGCTTAAAGTTAGAGGCACGTACTCCCTTCTCACACTGTTCCATATGCATGTGGGATAGCAAAAGACATTGACTGGCAGCGGTATAAAATATACTCCTCAGTGTGCTGTATGCAGACTTGCTGAGTATACATAGTGATTTTTCTAAAATGTGATGCTTAGCTGAGGCAGCATCAGAGTCTTTAACAACAGACAAACTAGAATCCACACATCGTATCATTGCACAGGGAAATGTTCTGTAATAGTTCATGCAGATGTGTGGGTCTCTTTGGCAACAGAATACTAACAGTTGTAGTAGTAGTAATAGTTGTTTCGATTGATTCAAACAGTAGTTCCCATGGTGAATTCAGACAGCAGTAGGTTCCCAAGTAACTGTAATATCCTCAGCCACCTGTATCATAGCAACATGCATACCCTTTTGATGGATGGCAGTACAATTTTTTAACTAACACCGATTTTTGCTGTAGACATGCCTTGGTGTGACGTAAATTTTAAATCGATGAAGATGAAATGTTAAAATCCAGACATTCTTCCTATAAACAGAACGTGATCTAATGTCAGGACTAGTACACTATTTTTAAGTGATTCTTCACAGATTTCTAGCAAATTTCTATCCACTACCCATCTGTAGCATTTAGGCTTCCTACCCACCATAAATGACTTCTCTGGTGTGAATTTCTAACATATTATTCACACCTGACATTCCAGCACAGTAGATCAGTGAGCAGGGTATGGTATTTTTATGCTGTCAACCTGTGGTTATTATCCTGCATGTTCTAAGTTTAGAATGCATGACGTGTTAGATGACGTCAGAATCCAAGATTGGCTGACTGGGGACATGAAGGCATCTAAAATAGTTGTTTCATTTCTCATGCTGTTGCGATTGTCTACCGCCATCTCTCATCCTCAGTAGCGGCTTACTAACTATCAGGCGAACTCACCACTAGTGCTCTGTGCTCCACAGTGAAGGGTTGGTCATCATCATCATGAAAAATCATTGGAGATCTACCACCTCCAGTCAGAAGAAAAATATTAAACCATTCATCTCTCTCAATGGTTATTATTCATTAAGTGTGCGTGTGTGTGTATTGTAACCACTAGTTCACTTCGGTGGGTGATTAATTAACACATAGTTTTAATATATTCCTTCTTCTAACAAAACAATTCGGGGAGATATTTGAATAATGTTTCAATAAAAAGCATTCGGAAGGAGAAGGATGTTAACCAAGAGAATAGGTGCTATAAAAAATTAAAGCTCAACATCGTAGCTTGTTTCACGTTATATAAGCCTGAAACATTATATGCCCTCTGTGTGTTCAGTTCAGTTCAGTAAGGACCTTGTCCGTTAGCACTAGTACCTTTGATGTGATGTGTAATTGTGCATTGGAAGTGGAAACAATATATCGGTATTATTAAAACTGTGTTTTACTCAGTTTATTGCAAAAAGTTAGTTCACAGTATGGTTAGCATTGATTCCAAAGATCAACATTTTTTTCCAAGTCTGATGAATAAGTTAAAGAAATAGAAAGATTAATTTTTTGGAGATAATTAAAGAGGCTGACATTATTAACTGACAAAAAGAATATAGGCAGTGAATATTACTGATGATAATAATTGATATTTCCTTCTGAAATGTTAACGTAGTGAACCGGTAGTCAACTGTTTGATTTTTGGAGAGAATAACAGTTGGAATCTCTGGTTTCTCTGACAATGAATCCGACTGCGCAAATTCTATTAGGCCTACTTTTCATACGATTTTTTACCTATTGGTAGATATGCGAGGGAAATAATTCCATTCAGAAACTTACGAATCCAACTGGAAATACTGGAAATAAAGTGCTCCATTATAGCGTCGGCTTGGACAATCAGAGATATAGCTTCTTGTATGGTACCATGCATCTTGAATTTTTGTACGTTTCGTACGCATTTTAGAGCATCTTTTATTATGCAGCATCCACAGTGAAAAGTGACGATACAGCGGGCTGTGTCTAATTTTGTTGCGGTTCTGCATCAAATACACGGAAACCAGAGTGCCCAAATATACGACAGCTAATTCACTATCTTGAATAATGAAGTAAGAACTTCATACATAAAATTTCACCAACATGCTACTACTACTACTGTTACTACTACAAGAAGAAGGAGGACCCGGTACAACTGGCGCCCAGCGTGGGTCTCGAAGAATTTAATTGGGTAACTATTACGAACATTTTCTCCAAAAGTAAACTGCGAAATAATTAAAGTAACTGTGAGCTTCAATCTGTTTTTCAACTGAACTGCGGTCTGGTTTTATGTGTGTAACTAATGCAAATGGTGTTGCATGTTTCATGCATCTATGTTGTGATCTATTTGTGATTGTATGAGCCTCTTACAAGCCACTAGAATTTTGTGGAGAGGGTAGGGACTGTGAACGGTTTTGACGAATTTGATGTGTCCTGCTGCTGTTACAATAAGGACGTTGGTAAATTGTGGTCACTTGCTTTGTTTGAAATGCACTATTTCCCATTAGACATTTCATTGAGTGTGCTAATGATTTATTAATTTGTAACTAATTAACCAGTTACGAGTAAAAATTAAAAAAAAACTGGGCATGATCGCCACATTATTTTAATAGTTAGTTAGGCCCTACAGTGATCTTTGGTTGTGTGGAATTTCAATGAACAGGATTTCCAGATTAGGGCAAAAAGTGACTTTTGATTTCAGTATTTTAATTAATTAGATAAAATCAGTATCACGACTCAATTGAATCTTCCGAGTGAAATGGTCAGAAAAACTCGTAGAGGGCAAATGGAGTCCCCGGATTTATTAGATCTCGGGTCTCGTGAAAACTTTGACGGTTCAGATATCGAGACACTACCAATGACAGAGCACGTTAGGATGGCTGAGGTTGACAAGGGTGTTGTGGAGCCATGTGCGTCACTGGCAGGACAAAATGACGAGACGTCTAGCTGCGCCTTATCAGATTTACCGGATAATTCCCAAGAAAAAGAACCGTAGGAATAGCACCTGTATGGTGTAGGTCCAGAGACTCGTTTTTCGAAATTTTGGAGTAACTGGAAGAGAGGGATCATGAAAGAGAGCAAGGTGAAATGGATGAAAAGTTTGCTGCGTTTTGGGCTGAGAGGGATAAAAGACTGTCAGAACAAAATAAACAGTTTCTTGATTACATCGAATGGAGATTGGTGGCTAAAGAAGTCGAACGATATAGGAAACACGAAGAAAAGGATTAGAAAATCCTAGCTGAGTTAGAACAAAGCTGGTCAACTGACGTAAAACAATATATCAAGGTCTTTTGGATTTGGTGAATCTGCTGAAAGGCAAAATTCAAGCTGTTAAGACAACTCAGACCACAGTAGAGACAACTATGGACAATTTAACTGAAAAATTTAATGATTTGGAAGTAGACACTACGAAGCAAATACACGAATACCTAGCCAATCAGTCAAAAAAGTGGGAAGAGAGGACGGCAACTGGATTGAAACGAAGTCCCACGATGTTAACTAGCGGGTTAGTACGGAAATTTCTTCTGCTGTGCAACAGGTCACAAAAGAATCTAATTTAAATCATGAATTAACCGAAAATTTCAAAGCGGAATTCCAGCAAATGAAAGACAAGCGCATAGCTAAAAACCAAAGGACTGTAGAAGGTAAGCTCGGAAGAGGTACCGAGTCGAAAAATTTTAAACAAATAAGAAAGGATTATCCTACACTCATGAGCAAGAATGTAGACTATGATGAGTTTGCATCTTCCTGTAGTTCATATGTCAATCAAATAAGGGATATTCGGAATGAAATTTCCGACTCTTGGTCTCTTAAACTGGAGCAAGGCATAATTAAAAATACGTAGTTTCGAACCCATTGTTTGAAGAAAGATATGCCCCATCCTACCGTATTCATCAAAAGCTTTCGGAATATTTTTGCGAGATCTTGATCGAAGCGTCACAACATCCAATTTATCGTGTCTCACATTTTCAGAGTCGTCGCCCTATGGGGCAGCGATGTTTCCAAGACGTGTAATAATTGCGAAGAATTCTACAGGACGTTTATTGTCAAATTATGGTCACGTAGTAAACAAGAGAGGCTCAGTAAGGAGGTACGTAGACTAAAATTCTATAATCCATAAAGGAAGCTCGAGGACAGACTTTGAGCAATACCTTCATAAAAACGATATTGGGACGAACGTATATCCCATCGTGAGGTTTAGCGAATTCTAAAAGAAACTACCTGTTTAGTGTTATCTGTGTCACTTGTTGATTTGCCGGCCGGAGGGTGGCCGAGCGGTTCTAGGCGCTGCAGTCTGGAACCGCGCGACCGCTACGGTCGCAGGTTCGAATCCTGCCTCGGGCATGGATGTGTGTGATGTCCTTAGGTTAGTTAGGTTTAAGTCGTTATAAGTTCTAGGGGACTGATGACCTCAGAAGTTAAGTCCCATAGTGCTCAGAGCCATTTGAACCATTTTTTTTTTGTTGATTCCCTTAATATCATTCAAGAGGACCAAATAATTCATGGGTTAATATAAGCACGAGGTAAACCATTGCAAATGTGAAATGCTGGTACATTAATACCCAGTGCAACCACAAGGATGTTGAACCACATGCCTGTTGTTGTGCAGGTGCTGTATGTCAGTTTGTGGGATGGATGGCTCTAAGCACTATGGGACTTAATATCTGAGTGTGGGTTGGAGTTCCATGTTTTTTACAATTGGTCGGTCGATACGGGGACGGCTAATGTTGTTTGTGGATGATGCTGGAGTTGTCGTTCGATGACATTCCATATGTGATCGGTTGGAGGCAGATTCAGTGATCGAGTTGACCAAGGCAACATATCGACATTATCTAGAGCATGTTGGGTCACAACAGCGGTATGTGAGTGGATCACCTGACTGACATACAAATTTGCAGTCAGGGTGCGTGGGATAACCACGTGAGAGCTCCTGCTGTGATACGCAATCACGCCGTAGACCATAACTCCAGATGTAGGTCCAGTGTGTTCTAACACGCGTACTGTTGGTTGCGGGCCCTCTGCTGGCCCCCTCCTAACCAACATACGGTCATCACTGACACTGAGACAGAACCAGCTTTCGTCAGAAAACGCTACAGACCTCTACCCTGCCCTCCAGTTATCTCTCACTTGACACCATTGAAGTCGCAAATGGTGTTGGTTTGAGGTCAGTAGAATGTACGCTACAGGGCGTCTGGCTCGGAACTGTCCTTGAAGTAACCGATTTGTAACAGTTCATTGTATCACTGTGCTGCTCAAATTGCTGCTGTATATGCGGTACGATTCGAAGGAGTCATACGCCGAACACGATGGCCTTTCCTCTCGGTAGTGCCGCGTGGCCGTCCGTTGCCCAGTGTTCTTGCGACCACACATTCTCGTGATCATAGCTGCCAGCAACCATGTATAGTGGCTGCGTTTCTACTAAGTCTTTCTGCAACGTCGCAGAAGGAAACCCAGCTTCTCATAGCCGTGTTACACGACCTCGTTCAAACTCAGTGAGATGTAGATAATGGCGTCTTTGTCGTCTTGAAGGCGTTCTTGACTGACATCAAATCACCACGTCCAATTTCGAAGGTAACTAATGCTCACGACCGTTACAGCCTCTGTTTAAAGCAACCCTCTTTTGCATCCTCATAGTGACGGTACTAGCACCGCTCTTATACGACTGATCATCTTTCAGGTGGTGAAACAAACCTACCAACCTTTGTTTATGTCACACAACTCCTTCTAGGACCTGCGATTTCTTTCTGTCAGTGTATCATTGTACGATTCATAGCTCCGGAAGTATGACGTCGTAAACACTGAGATGTGTGAAAAACTAGCTTTTACTAAGAACAGAGCGCGAATCTACCCAAAATATACTCATCCAGTGTTTGATAATGAATTTCCAATACACTTTAAACAGAATTTCAAATATTTTCTGCAATTATTCTCGGTTATATCCGAAACGTCAGATATATAACACAATAACTCATTTGTGAAGAAGTCAGAAGTTTGAAGCCGTTTTGTATATGGGAATTCGATTCTGCAAAGGATCAGGGACTTACTGGTTACGTACTAATACGATCAGGTTCTTTGTGTTAAAGTGTTATGCTTAGAAAGCACATCCATGCAGTGATACAAGTAATTACAATTACATGTTTTAATAACACAGATAAAACTGAATTGGGAAAAACCGTAAGCTTACCTTTTTGTTTTCTGTGTGTTGAATGTAACAAGAAACTGGCTCGATTTATTCGCCTTATACGCATTCCTCAGATCAGATGGCGGCTATCTTCTTGTTCCTGCTTGTTACTTAGAAGAATCGTAAGAGGGCAGCATTACTCGAAAGACGGCCTGTCTACCGCGACATTCAAATATCGAAAGTGGACAGTTATCCGTTGCGCACAATTAGCCAACATTCTCTTCATCTAAAATCGAAACTCACAGAACCAAAACCTTTTCGCCCAGTCAAAGATGATTGCAGTATACCAGATCATCAAAAAATGGTTCAAATGGCTCTGGGCACTGTGGGACTTAACATCTGGGGTCATTAGTCCCCTAGAACTTACAACTGCTTGAACCTAACTAGCCTATGGACATCACACACATCCATGCCTGAGGCAGGATTCGAACCTGCGGTTCCAGACTGAAGCGCCTAGAACCGCTCGGCCACACGGGCCGGCCCCTGATCATAAAATGGAACACATATCCTAAGTCGCAACGAAGTACAAACTAGCCTATGGACATCACACACATCCATGCCTGAGGCAGGATTCGAACCTGCGGTTCCAGACTGAAGCGCCTAGAGCCGCTCGGCCACACGGGCCGGCCCCTGATCATAAAATGGAACACATATCCTAAGTCGCAACGAAGTACAAACATTATGGAAGCAATAAAAAAATCTTGGCATATTGCAATTAGATATTCGATTACGACATGCGCTAAGGCTGTTCAAAACCGTTTGAGAAAGGCATATACACCGAAACAGCTCATGGAATATCCCTTTTAATTGTCTTGCGATAGTACCATTTCGATTGGGAACTTAAATATCGCCACTGGGCCGCAGCCTGATTGTTAGGCGCTTTATGTATATCTTTTTCGTTCCTCACAGACAGATGCCACAGACAGTTTACTTTCCGCGCAGACGCTTCCGCTGTTTGGCAATATCGTCCAAGAAAGGGATTACTATTTGTTAACCCCCCCGGCCCCCGACTCATAATACAATCGGATGTGGGGAGCTGAGGAAAGTGGAAAGTTAGTTTCGACTTCCACATGAGCTGTCGCTGGGAGAAGAGCCGTGAGGAGGGAGGACACCCCATTTCCTTCACTTAATGATGCCACTGTAAAGTACTCTACATCTTCATCTATATTATGCAAGACACTTTCTGGTGCGTGGCGGAGGGTACTTTTTGCACCACTGTCACTTCCCCCCTTTCATGCGCCAATCGCAAAAGGTGAGGAGGAAGAACAATTGTCGCTAAGCTTCAATGTGAGCAGGAATCTCTCTAATTTTACCTTAATGATCTTTTCACGAGAAATACTTAGGATGAAACAAAATGTTGGCTGAGTTTGCTACGAATTTAAGCTCTTAGAGTTTTAGCAGTAAACCACTTCGCGCTGCATAACGCCTCCCGTATAAAGTCTGTCATTGGGGTAGGAAGAGCACGTCTGTGACGCTTTCGTTCTTACTAAAGAAAGCTGTGATTAAATGCGCTGCTCTGCTTTCTCTATCACTTCTTTGTGGTGATACTTCAAGATTGACGAGCAATAATCAAGTATTCTGCTCTACTCTTCGTACGGTCTATCTATCCTTAGTGTGAACAGAAAATGTTCTTTTCCGAGATGTTACCGGTAGCTCCCGCCATAGTCCAATGCGACGAAGGAAGAACAAGGTTTAATGTACCATCGACATTGAGGGCACTAGAAGTTGAGCATGAACCTGGATCTGGAGAAGGACATGGATGGAAATCGGAATGTCCTCTTCAAGGTGACCGTTCCGTCATCTGCCAGGAACCACGAAAAATCTAAATCCATTAATCTACTTGGCTGCACTGGGGACTGAACCGCTGTGCTCGCTGTTTTACCACTGCGTCATGTCGCACTGTGCGGTGGACTAGGAGCTATCGCAGTACTCACTCTAGCATAGGTGCTAGAATGGAGCACAGTAAAGCGTAACATCTCGTTGAAGAATGACTTCTACATTGCTATCTTACACTGTTGTAGTTGAGAACTATGTTTAGATTAGCCATTCGTACACCTGGTATGATTTATGTAAACGACCGATATCAAAAGGAGCATGGATGGATGGTGACTTTGTCGTAATCACTGGCTCTACTGGCCATTGAGGACAAACTAAACCAATGTGTGAGCCAAGTTACGGAACTGAAGTTAAATTGGAGCTTAGCATCACGTCTCGGCCTAAAGATAATGGCCATGACTACTGAACATTCAAAATAACAACATACATTCCGTATACGCAAGTCTCAGATGATAACTGCACTTCGTGGCAACAGCGAAAACAAAAGGAGAACTATCACATAGATACGTGTTTTCAGCAAAAACATTTTGTGAGATGCTATTATCTGTGTCATGCAATCGCTCAACCGTTCTGTCACCTGTGCTAGTCCCGCATGCCATATAAACTGTGCTTCCAACTCTCCTGTCTCAAGTGTCGTATCGACATGAAGACCCTCAGCTGTCTGCTGTTTCTTCGTAAGTTCTAATAATACATTCTCATTACCCTCCTATGTAATAGATTGCCTTTAGCAGCCATTGACGTAAAAATAATGCCATTTTCAATAGTATTAAACTGACTCCTTCACTTTTCTTTCCGTTAACTACCAAACATCCTGTCCGCAGCAAGTTCATCACAGTCGTTTTTCTCTGTATAGAAAACTCCATACTTATCCGTCAGTCGCTGCAGCTCCTGGCCTAAGACAGCTGTATTTGTGAATCTGAAGGGTGGTCAAAGATTACGTACCCCAACAAACAGATCGTTATACTAAACATTGTGCTATATTGCTGCTACACGGTAGCAATATTTCTCTCCTAGTATCGAAATTCAATATTTGCCTGACAATGATAACAGTTCTATTTGTTTAAATTCACCACTGTTAATAGTTCGTGGTGTCATATACAGGATGTTAAAAAAATGTGTCGAATACTTTGAGAGGTGGTAGTACTCATCGAAACAAGAGAAGGGAGTCCAATAAACATGGTGCCGGAAATACATAATTTCTGCGATAAACACGTTGTTACAGGAGGTGTTCAACGTGACGTCCATTCGTGATTTTGCACCCCTCTGCCCTCCAGCGTAAGGAATGAATCACCCTTTGAAGTATATCCAGTCGTTGTTGTACCTGCTGGCACGCAGTAAAGACGCGACTCTAGTTTCCGCGTGTTGTTGATTGGAGTGGCGCAATTCCTTCAAGTGTCTCCATAACCGAAAGTATAGCGGACCGAGGTCTGGGGAACGAGCAGGCGAAGGTGTGGGTCCACCACTGACCAGTCCAGAGGTCCTGAAATGTCTGCGTCAGATATTCGCGCACGTTGTGACGAAAGTGTGCTGGTGCGCCATCATGCCTGAACCACATTTGTATTCGTTGCTGCAGTGTCACAGCCTCCAGCGAGGTAGGCAATACATTAATGAGCAATTTCAGATAGTGGGCCTAGTTAACCTCTGTGGTGACACGTATGGCCCTATCAGCAAGTACACCTGCCCATACATTGATTGAGAATCGGTGTTGATGCCCTCTTTCCTGAATTGCTTGGGGATTCACAATACCATCTCTCGTGAACCCTGCCTCATCGGTAAATAAAATCTTGTATGTGAACAGTGCGTCTGTGGCACAATTTTGTAGCGGCCATTGACTGAACCACCGTCTGTCCCGATGATCCTGCGGCCTTAGGGCCTGAAAGCGTTGTAAATGATATGGGTACAGCAATTATTCATGGAGTGCCTCCCATATAAGAGACTGAGACACGCCTTCTGCTGCTGCTAATCGTTGCACACTGGTCCCAGGGGTTTCTCCCACTGCACGTAGCACACGCTTCTCCATGGCAGGTGCGCGGAATGTGCAGGGCATCCCATTTATCAGTCTTCCGAGATGCAGGAGTACCTACGTCCCTCAGACGCTGGGAAAGTCTGCCGAACAACTTATCAGAGGGCACTCTGCGCTGTGGATATTTTTCAGCGTAGAGGGCTACGTCCATTTGCTAAGCCACAGGAAAACGTCATATTCGCCATTTCACCTGAGCTGTCGAGTGGTAGGGTTCCATTGTTAACCAGTGGTGGAAGAGGGAAAATGTAAATGTACCACACCATTTGTACGTACAAATAGCGCAAGAACAGTAAACACATAAAGTGGATAGTGTTTGGAAGAAGGTAGCATGATACGCACCCAGGCTTGACAGTACTGTACAATAAGGCACACAAACACGATGATAACTAACGTAGCCTACAACACGACTCGAACCACACAGCTGACTGCATACCACCTAACGGTAGGTAGGATACTGTGAATAACACACCATTATACCCTACCGACGCATCTGATGGAGCGCCAACGCAACGACTGTGCTAATATTCACAAACAAGCGTCGGGCAGCCCTTCCTATAAACACGTGTTTATCTCGGAAAGTATAGGTTTCCGGACACATATTTATTGGACCTATTTTTCTTGTTTTGACGAGTGCTACCACCTTTTTTTTTTTAACACCCTGTATATTCTCTTCCGATGATTTTTGTACAGTGTTGCACTTGTCCAATGGTGTTCAATTGAAGATGGACAACACGTGAAGAAGAAACAGTGGTTTTATAAGCAGTCTTATACCCGGGAGTGCTACTATTAAATACTACAGTTGTTTTTGTAATCACTACTTCGACTGGCATGGCGCCCTACCTCACCTTGAACTAATGTTTTCATGTGTAAAAGTGGCTCTGAGCACTAGGGCACTGAACTACTGAGGTCATCACTCCCCTATAACTCAGAACTACTGAAACTCTTTCAGGAGAGCTAGTTCTGCAAGGTTCGCAGGAGAGCTTCTGTAAAGTTTGGAAGGTAGGAGACGAGATACTGGCAGAGGTGAAGCTGTGAGGACCGGGCGTGAGTCGTGCTTCGGTAGCTCACATGGTAGAGCACTTGCCTGCGACAGGCAAAGGTCTCGAGTTCGAGTCTCGGTCGCGCACACAGTTTTAATCTGCCAGGAAGTTTCATATCAGCGCACACTCCGCTGCAGAGTGAAAATCTCATTCTGGCTACTTAAACCTAACTAAGGACATCACACACATCCATGCCCGAGGCAGGATTCGAACCCGCGACCATAGCGGTCGCGCGGTTCCAGACAGAGCCTAGAACCGCTCGGCCACCACTTTTCATGTCTACATCCTTCGTATATTTTGTACATTTTCTTCTATTTGCTTTCAATTACGGTTTCACTGCTGCTTCCCGTGTTATAGGCTATTAATTATTCCTAGATTATTAAGCACAGTCCTTGTAAGCTGCCCACTCTTACCATGAGGAATCTTCGTAGGGGATTTCAGCGGTCTGTTGTTCCTACTGCTGTTTGTTTTTGCTGTTACTGTAGTTGTAATAGTCTTCAGCCCAGAGACTGGTTTGATATAGCTCTCCAAGCTAGATATCCTGCACAAGTGTCATTATCTCTGCAGCCTATAGCCATTTGAACCTTATTACACCATTCAACCTTTCGTTCTGCTCTACAATGTTTATCCCCGAGACGTACCTCCGCTGCCAAATTAGCTGTTTCTTGATGCTGTGGATGTAGCCTGTCAAACTCTTACTTCTTTTAGTCTGGTTGTACCATAAACCACTTCTCCCCCTCACTCTTCAATACGTCTTCATAGGTTATTCTTGTGGCCGAACGGTTCTAGGCGCCTCAGTCCGGAACCGCGCTGCTGCTGCGGTCGCAGGTTCCAATTCTGCCTCGGGCATGATGTGTGTGATGTCCTTAGGTTAGTTAGGTTCAAGTCGTTCTAAGTCTAGGGGACTGATGACCTCAGATTTAAATCCCATAGTGCTTAGAGCCATTTAAACAATAGGTCATTCGAATCTTCAGCATTCTTTTGTAGCGCCAATATGCAAAGGTTCTGTTGTCTTCTTGTTTTTACACTGTTTGTCGCCCAATTTTTTTCTTTCCCAACTAAGTTCCTCACTTTATCCGTCCACTAAATTTCTGACTTCCTTCAGTAGCAGTTATGAACTTATTAAAAGTTAAAACTAAAGTTCCATTGGAGCTCTAAGCCTTTTGCCAACCATCAGAATCTAATAATATAAGTACGTCTCCACAGGCTAGATTCGGCCTTTTACAACTATGTCTGAATGATTACTTGCAATTCACAATTAAGTACTTGGCAGAGAGTTCATCGAACTACCTACAAGCTTTTTCTCTACCATTCTGCTCTCCAATGGCGCGTGGGAAAAACAAGCACTTGAATCGTTCTGTACGAGCTCTGATTAGTCTTATTTTATTGTGATGATCATTTCTCCCTACGTATGTGGGCGCTAATAAAATATTTTCGCAATCGGAGGAGAAAAACTTGATTCAAATTTCAGGAGAAGCTCATGTCGCAACTAACAAAGTCTTTGCTTTGCTGACTGCCACCCCCGTTTGTGTACCCTGTCCGTGGCATACTCTCCTCTATTTCAAGGTGATACAAAACGAGCTGCCCTTCTTTGAACTTTTCGATGTCCTCCGTCAGTCCCATGTGATGCGGACCCCACACCGCATAGCAATATTCCAGAAGAAGATGGAAAAGCGTGATGTAAACAGTTTCTATATTAGACCTGTTGCGTTCTGCCGATAAATCGCAGTCTTTGGTTCGCTTTCCTCAGAACCTTACCGATGCGACCGCTCCAGTTTAAGTCATCCATAATTGTAGTTCCTAAGCAGTTATTTGAATTTACAGCCTTTAGATTTGTGTGATCTATCGTCTAACAGAAACTTGGCGAATTTCTTTTAGTACTCGTGTGGATGACTTCTCGTTTTTAATTATTTAGGCTCAATTATCGGTTTTCGCACCATGCAGATATCTTGTCTAAATCATTTTGCAATGAGTTTGGTCATCTAATGACTTTACAAGACGGTGAGTTATAGTTTCACCTGAAAACAATCTAAGAGGGCTGCTCAGATTGTCTCCTACGTCGTTTATGTAGCTCAGGAACAGAAGAGGGCCTACAACACCTCCTTGAGGAAAGCCAGATATTACTTCTGTTGTACGTGATGACTTTCTGTCAGTTACTACGAACTGCGGCGTTTCTGACATGAGCAATTTGCAATTGATATGGAGAAGCTGCTAAGTGCAGCATCGATGTGTATCAGCACGACCTAAACTGCTCAAACATGATTCTATCTATCTATCTATTGCTTGAGCCTTGACCCGCAGTCACGCAGGGTCGGCCATCGTTAATCGGATTTGGCATGTTAATGTTTAAGGGGTGGCCGGATGCCATTCCTGCCGCCACCCCGTACCCCCCAGGACAGAATTAGTGTACCCCAACTGTCTGCGTCGACTGTAATGCATGGAATAGTGCGAAAGTGTTCAGATATCTGCGAGCCATGCAACTAAGCCGGAACAGGGGTACCAGCCCGGTATTCACCTAGAGGGATGTGGAAAACCGCCTAAAAACCACATCCAGGCTGGATCCGCCAGGCGGATTCGATCCGGAGCTGGCGCGCCTACCCAAGTCCAGGAAGCAGTACGGTAGCGCTCTCGGCTACCCTGGCGGGTAAACTGCTCAAACATGATGTATCACTAAAATTTTAAGTTTCGGCAGAAGGCTTACAGCCTTGGCGGAATCATGGCTTTAAACTCCCAAATTACTCCTATGTATTCTTCTCCGGTTCTGCCAATGTTCTCATTTAACTTTCGTACAAAGCCTTCTCGCAAACGTATAGTTTCAGAAAAATACTCCTCAGTACTCTGTAAGATACCGGACGATGTATGACAGACGTTACCAGCTGCAACCGGTTCTTTTGTTCCCTGTTCCATCTGCATTCATTTCAATAAAGGATGCCAGCAGTTCTTTTGCTGAGAAAAACTTTCGTGGCGGTTTTTTTTGTCTTCCTCTCTTTAGCCATGTTATGTGGTATAACTTACTAGGTACTAAAATTCTTGCACTTGTTCTCTTGTATGTATTCTATTCCTGATGTTGGCAAAGCTCTGTTTTCCCATTTGTACTGTTCAGCATGACATATGTAATTTTTTTAGAGCCAAAATCTGAGCTAACTCTCTCGAACATCAGACCCTGAAGTTGCCCGACATGATGGTGTGTCGACGCAAACTGTCAAGCATGTCTGCAACGCATGGTGTACTACTCACTGCCATGTAACACAGCGTAAGAACAGTGGTTTTAAAAAAGCATCCTAACCGACAGGGACCAGAGACAAAGTTCATGTCTTATCAGTGCAATGGATTTCAAACCCGACATGAATTATTGCTATCAGTGAATGCAGCTCCACCTCACCCAGTACACGGGCCCATAATGTGACAAGAATTACGTGCTATGTTAACTTGGAGTTGAGTACTCGGCAAAACGGTATTTTCACAGGAGCAGACAGAGTTGCACGTCTGCAGTGGGACTAGCAAATAGAAACTGGGCATTAGCTGACTGGCTTGTAGAGATTTTGTCTCTTTTCAAATGGTGCAAGATGTCCAGTGCACTCATGGCCCAACATGGTGTTTAATTCCCTGTCTGTGAAAAGCGTAGTTCAGGCTGGAGGTGGCTCTGTAATGTATTGGGAATGTTTTTCCTACCATGACTTGGGCACATGCGCTCATGTTACAGTCAACATGTTTGCATCAATATTCTCTTGAACCGAGTATTGGCCTTTCTTCTCTATCTTCACTAGCTGAGTACCCAGCACTGTCCGGGTATGTTTCTATTCCAATCTTCTGTTAGTTCATATCCTCTTCCCTGTTTCTCTGTCCATCACCTACACATCTTCGCTACTTCCATCTCCTCCATTCACCTCTCTTTGTCAATCTCCTCCTCCCGCTCTCTGTCTATCTGCTCCTCCCCCACTTTCTACCCATCTGCTGCTTCCCCTCTCTCCGTTCATCTCCTCCTTCCGCCTATCTATCCACTCCTTCTCCCTCCCCCTTCTCTCCCCATCATCATGTTATCATCCCCACCCCAATAGCAAGTTGGTGGTTCCTAAGCCCACATATTTCTTTCCAGTTAGCTACCCCCAAAGTATGTTGTTCCAGATAGTTAGTAGTAAGTATACCAAGCTTGGTTGTAATCGATGCAGGAGCTTAAGAGGAAATTTTTACCATCAGTTTTGCCAGGGTACGCACATGTCACATATATTGCACTTATATTTAACATATTTAAGACGTATTTCACCTGTATCCCTAGCGAATTTCACCCTGCAGTTTCGTTTTCACGCAGCTCAATGCCTATGGCGTCACATCACCTGAATGATGTGTCGTACAGTGATATAATTTTGTAAGTACATTCACTGATCTAGGCAGGTACTGTCTGTAGAATGTGTTGGGAAAATAATTAGTACTAAAAAAGTAATAAATTAAAACGTCATGCATGATTCGGTACTTTTTGTCCCATCCAAGTGTTTATGACAACATATGTCGTGAACTGTGTATCGTAAAATGATATATTTTTGCAGGTACATTCAGCAGTAAATGAAAATACTGTCTGCAGAATGTACTACGAATGGTGTTATTAGTAAGGAAGTAATAAATTAAAACATAACGCCTAATGCGGCGGTTTTACTGCATGAACAGCGAAAGTGTAGCGAGCAATAAACTTTGTAGGGTGCGTCAGCTAGAGTAAGTCTCGTTAAGGTTTGAAATTATGTGTAAAGTTTGTTGCAAGCCACTAATTGCTCTCATTCTCAAATATTGGATGAATATGGTCTGCTTATTTGCGCGCAATGAGCTATGCTGCTTTAAGAAAAAGATCGTTCTTACTTCACAGTGGTTGTTTCCAGACAGTAAGTGATATGCATATCAAGTTTGGTTAAGGTCTATCCAGTGGTTTAGCGGGTGATGATACACCCATTTTCATAATGAATGTATGGACTATGAGTTTGTTGTGGATATTTCCTGCATCCAAGACGACAATAGTAATGTTCACAGGATTGCATGCATACATTCCTGGTTTGACGAACACTCAGACGCTCTATTGCATCTCGATGGGCTGACTAAATGCTTTGGAATGTTTGGAACAACGCATGAAACGCACTAGTCAGCTTCCTCTTACTTCTATCGTTCTACAGGATCCAATCGTCAATGAATGAATGGCTTCACCTGGGTAGGGGATACCCTCGCCAAATAGTACTCGTTATTGGGACTAGATGAAGTATTACGCGGTATAACTGTATTGTCTCCTGAGGCTATGAAGTTTTTTCCAGGGCACTCGATGTGGAAGCAGTTTCAGATAATAGTATTTTAGCAGTTCTTTGAAATCTTCGATCATCTAAGCCAGAATGACTAGATCGTCTGTGAAACTTAATGTGGTTACCTGTTCATCTTGGAGCTTCGACATTAATGAAGCTGTAATCCGCGTCTAGTCATCTGGATTTACATCCTGCTTCGTTGCTCAACTCACGCAACTGTCTGGATGAGTCTGTCGAGGCTCCTCGAGCCAATTCTGTCGTTCACCATATTGTAAATGAGTTGGTGCACCATCCCTGGTACCATGCTGCCGATGAGATGTTAAAAGCACGTGAGATTGGACGGATCTAACAAGATAAAATCCCAACCCTTGGGGTTTTTGGTGCTGCAGTGGTGTCGGCACTGGCAGCCGCCGGCGACCCAGTGGTTGAGATCCACAAACCGGAGTTCCCCTGGCTGCCGACGCCGCCCCCGCCAGGGCCGCCGTGCAGCGACTTGGCCTGCCCCAAGATCTGGAAACCCGTCTGCGGCTGCACCTGCGACGGCCTCTACTGCCACACCTTCGGCAATATGTGCGAACTGCGCAGCTACAACTGCCGCAACACTCCTGGTAAGTCCACCTACCACTGTCCTCATTCTAATATTCGTTTACATCGTCCACAATTTGTATGAATATAATTGTATGGAAAAGAAAAGCGAGGAGTGATTAGATGACGATCACTTTTTCACTCGTAAGCGTAAAGGCACTAGAGAAGCAATTTTTACGTTGTACTTGATAATGGAAGCAAGACTTAAGGAAACTCACTACACAAAGAACAAATTGTTAACAGAAACATAGTACGGCTTTTGGAAAGATCGGCCCACAACTTCAACAGTTGCTGAATTTCTCTATTAAAGAGTACACCCTCCTAGACCAAGGTATGGAGACAGCAGCCATATTCTTAGACCTTTCTGAAGCATTCGACTCGGTCAACCATGGGTTGCTCATTGAGAACTGAAGGCTTACAACATCAAGGATTAATCTATGCGCATACTTGACAGATCGTAAACAGTGTACTAAACTATCACGTAAAATAGATAATAAGGTAATAGATTTCCACTCTTCTACAGATACAGTGCAATGGCCTTGCCGCAGTGGCTACACAGGTTCCCGTGAGATAACTGAAGTTAAGTGTTGTTGGGCATGGCCGGCAGTTGCATGGGTGACCCTACAGCCGCCATGCCCTGTTGCCATTTTTCTGGGTGCACGCAGCCTCGTGATGCCAATTGAGGAGCTACTCGACCGAATAGTAGTGGCTTCGGTCAAGAATACCATCATAATGACTGGGAGAGCGGTGTGCTGACCCCACGCCCCTCCTATCCCCATCCTCCTCTGAGGATGGTCCCGGTAGGCCACTCGTGCCCTGAAGATGGAGTGCTAGAGATACAGTAATCCAGGGGATACCCCAGGGATCGATCCTTGGTCCCTTTCTATTCTTGGTTCCTGTCAATGACATGGCACAACCCTTCAGCTCACTTGTAGTAACCTTTGCTGATGACAACTTCTTACTTTACCAAAAACACTTGAAGACATTACACTCAACTGCAACTGAGGGTGTGACAGAAATAGCCACATATTTACTACATACGGGTCTATACGCTAACGTCAGCAAATCCAGTGACTAACATTAAAAACAACTAGTTCTCTTGAAGCTGAAATAAACAATATTTGTAGCAATACATGAGCAGAAACAGTTGACATTAAATTTATTGGTGTCTACCTGGACAAAAATCTCTGTTGCGTAAACCACATTACTTCTGCATATGAGAAAATCAGCAGCAGATTGTATCTGATAAGTCAGCTGGCAAAAAAAGTCCCAAGTCCATTACTAAAATTATTTACTATGGCACAGTTTATCCATTTCTCAGTTATGGTACTGAACTATGGCGTTGTGCAGCAGACCTGAACCTCAATATAATATCAGTATTACAGAAAAGAACCACTAGGTTAATGCATAGACTAAAGTCCAGGGAGATCTGTCATGAAACCTTTGTCTGACATAAATATGTAACTGTGTATTCTTTGTATTTGTATAAGATTATTACATTTTTTTTCCTCAATAGGATTTATGATAGCCTCAAATTCAGTATGGAATCTGATAGGGATTCCATCAGGCCCTGGAGCTTTGCTCTATTTTAACAATTTCAGCTGTTTCTCAACACCAATGACACTAAAACTTATTTTGATCATCTTTTCAGTGGTCCAAGGATTAAACTGGGGCTATTTCCCTGGTTTTTCCTTCGTAAAGGAACATTTTACAATGGAGTTAAGCATTTCAGCTTTTGCTTTGCTGCCTTTAATTTCAGTTCCTGTTTCATTCACTAGAGACTATCTACTAACTTTGGTGCTACTAACAGCCTTTACATGTATTCTAAAAGACTTTAATGTTGGTTATGTTGTGACACCTGTCATGACATCTTGTCTACAACTCAAGG
Source organism: Schistocerca americana (assembly GCF_021461395.2). Taxonomy (NCBI): domain Eukaryota; kingdom Metazoa; phylum Arthropoda; class Insecta; order Orthoptera; family Acrididae; genus Schistocerca; species Schistocerca americana. The sequence continues at coordinate 393,260,506 of NC_060122.1, read as the reverse complement.
ATGCTATGTACTCCTTTGTAGAAAAGTTTCCTGACCCTCACTTTTGTCCACCTACAACTAAAAACAAATGTGTCCATCAACTCTTTGCTGGTTGAAAATTCTGTTATGGAACAATTTGATAAATTGGTCCACCAGCAAGTGCTTAGGTTTTTGGAAATTTTAAAGCCTGTGAAATAAAAGACAGAAATCTTGATGTTTGTTTCAAGCAGTGGCACCTTTTCATATGCTATTAAAAAAACTGAGCGCTGATAAAGTTTATCAGCCTAAATTCATACATGGTAAAGGCATAGAGGACACTTCTCTCACAATGTTTCAGATTTTGTTAGTGACATTTCAAGTTTTTAACTACCTGATGTGCTGATTTCACCACCCTCTGCATTTCCAGAGCTGTAAGCTAGGTGCTGGTACCAAATTCCACCTGCTTTGATCCATTAACTGCATTAAAGAGTTTGCCCTATAACACAGGCAGTATTCACTCATCACAGTCACTTGATAGATATTTGGCACTTTCTTGACAGGCTGTATTTCCCTGTTGTTCATTCCAGAATGAGGATTACTTTAATAAGTACATGGGAATCATTTTATAAGGCAGAGCCTGTGGTAGCAGCTCCTGTTTTTCTAGGTATTTGGTCATGATAAATGAAAATTAACACTTAGAAGGGGGACTGTAATAAAGTTTTAATTACAATTTCCAGAGTTGTGTAATTAATTTTTTTGTCTGCAAGATACATGTGTACAGTCCAGGTATGCATTAAAATCCCTTCATCAGTGTACCAGAGCATGCTGCTAAAGGAACTGAAACAAAAAGACACAGCCTAGTGATGAAGTGAAGAGTAATTTTTGTTTAGCTCATGTAAAGGTGTACTATGGTACTGTAGCATGGAGATATCTGTAACAGGATTGCATGCATACAGCTACACACAAACAAAAAATTAATTACACAGCTTTTGAGGTTACAATAAAAACTTCATGAGTATCCCTTGTAGGTAAATATAGTTTACAAGTAAAAAATAATGAAGTCCTGAATGTCACATACTTTTAGCCCACCTGTTGAATGATGGATTGCACAGCTTTTGAGGTTACAATAAAAACTTCATGAGTATCCCTTGTAGGTAAATATAGTTTACAAGTAAAAAATAATGAAGTCCTGAATGTCACATACTTTTAGCCCACCTGTTGAATGATGGATTGCATTTGAAGGCAAAAAGGATTTTACGATACTCAACTGTATTGAGGTAAATGAAACCAGAGAGATATTTGAAAAGGATTTAAAGTTAACGGAATAGAAACCAAAACTTTAAGAACTGCTAATGATGTTGTTATTCTATCAGAGAAGCAAAACGAACATGAATGATTGATTGAACAGAATAGAGAGTGATTTGAAAAGAAGTTATCAGATAAACATGAATAAAAATAAAACAATGAGTCTGTATTTCCTGCTTTCTACAATTTACAACTTTAGATTGCAAAGTGCCAAGTTCATGTAGTGGATGCACTACCCCAGATGGTGACTCTGATGAGAAATTCATCATTACATTTTCTGTTGCATTGGGACCTAGGACTGTGGGGAGCCCAAACATTTACAATGAAGTGGGGGTACTGGCCCACTTTGGCACATTAAACACGTTTCAGGAGGAACTGAACAGTTTCTACAGGAGAAATACATGCAAATTTAAGCAGTGCAGGAACAAGATTCTCAAAAGCATTACAGAATTTATGAAGGGAATCCAGCAATAAGATAATGAAAAACATATCAATATTTTTAATAACGTTTTATGTAAACAAAAAATCAGATAGTAGAATGTCCCTGTTAACAATAAAGTGCAAGAATGAAAGTGATATCTTTACTAATTGCCATTCACCTACAAATGAAGACAAGAGAAGGAATCTACAGATAGTTAATGAATTTTGGGATCTGAAATCTCCAAAATACTAAAAAGCAGTGTTGAAATACTTCTCAGCTACTCCAATGCTAAAACTGAGGAGGGAAAGAAACTTAAAAATATTGTAGACAAATATCCAGTTAACTTAGAAGCAAACAGAAATGGAGAAAAAAATGATTAGTATATGTGAAATTTTCCAATTAAAACTGATGTCCACACATTTTTCTAAACTTGCAAGAAAGGCTAAACCTTGGATATCATCAAATGCAAATCTAAGAAAGTTTCAACCGGATCATATAGCAATATCCAAAAAGAATATCAAGGATTTTATGAACGTTTAAGCAATCCAAAATGGGGAATTTGATTTGGATCAGAATCTCTCTAAGGTTAAAATATAATTTAATCTAAAACAAGAGAAAACCCAGAAACCCCCCCCACCCACCCACACACACACACACACACACACACACACACAAATCCAGCAGAGCCAATATTACTATAGAAAATTAAAAAGAAAAAAATGAGAAAAAATTTTGAAAACCCATAATTTAAGAAAAGAAAATTTCACAAGGAATAATACTAGAAATGTTTACAAACTTTTAAACACATTGTCAATTGTATTTGTTTCACAAATGAAAATCACAAAATAAGGTTAAATAATTTTAAAAAATGTTATACATTAGAAATATTTCTGGCCAGCTATTAAACTATCCAGTCTCGCCAGTTAAGTTAGAATTTCCAGCAATACCATAAAATCCCACAAAACAGAGCTAGAAATTTATGAAGCCATCAAAACACCCCAAAACAATGAGATATTGCATCAGAATTACTTAAATGGCCAGAAACTAAAGTTCCTACAATTGCTTTTTGAGAACACTTGAAAAGCAGAAAAGAGTTCAGAAAAGTGGAAAATAGTATTAATTCACCACCATATAAAAAAGGAGACAAACAAAATGTTAAAAGTAACAGAGGAGTGTCACTTTTTCCAGTAGATCACAAAGCTTTATCAAAAATTCCCGTGAACAGAGGTGAGGAAACTTTAGACAAACAACTTGGAGAGTAGTGATGTGGTTTTTGAAAGTTAAGATCCTGCACAAATAGACTTTTAGTCTAAAATCAACAATTCGCCACATAATGTCAACCAGCTATCCTAAACCAGCATCATTTATTGATTTCAAGAAAGCTTCAGATTTGTTAGTCAGAGACACAATAAATAAAATACCATAGTTAGAGAATTCAGCCACGCAGGATTACCCGAGTGGTCTAAGGCACTGCAGTCATGGACTGTGCGGCTGGTCCCGGCGGAGGTTCGAGTCCTCCCTCGGGGATGGGTGTGTGTGTTTGTCCTTAGGATAATTTATGTTAAGTAGTGTGTAAGCTTATGGACTGATGACCTTAGCAGTTAAGTCCCATAAGATTTCACACACATTTGAACATTTTTTTAACAAGAGAATTCAGCAAACATAACTCATGAAACCCTGACAAATACGGTACCTTAAGTTAAACTTAGGGGAGAAGTTTCAGTCATTTGAAATAAAACACATGTTAGACTAGGTGACAGATTATCATTTTTGCTACATTTTAGAAAAAATTGTAAGAATCTAGAATTTGGAGCTAAACAAACACCAAAATGAGTGCATAATTCAGGAAAGAAAATAACTGGAATTAAGGCTAACTATGTGCCTCTTGCAGATGATTTTTCAGTACTTCCAGAAAGTCTAATAGAGGCAGCTGCAAAAATAAATGTACTGGAAAAAAATAGGGAACAGAACTGCTCTCAAAATTATGGCCGAAAATCCAAAATTTCTGACAATATAAAAAAAAATACACTAAAATATATAGAACCACAAACAGGTAAAATGGAGTGATTTAGTAAATCTAGATATATTTAGAAATAGATAGATTTAGAAATATTTGCAGTATATGTAAGAGTTAATAAAATGGAAAGAGCAAATAGTCTGAACTGTTAAAACACTGTTCATCTGATGCCAGGTGTAGCTGAGCATTTAGCTATGTCTATATTTTAAAATCAATGTCCCTGGAGTTTCATGCATTTCAAAACATTTATGATGTTAGAATTTTAAACTAATTTGCAGGGCACTGCATTTTAAGAAAACTTTTCTATGTTTTAAGAAAAGAGAACATTATACAATTCAGTTGCATGGTCAAACACTAGAAAAGCATGCTAATAATTGACCATTATGTGGTGTTGACCATGATATTGCACTGAGCCTTTATCCAAAACACATGGTAGTGTTGCAGTAAACAAGTGCAGAGGTGAAAAGGAAAACTCGTTGCACTGTCAATGCTTTCAGGTCAGTTGTGCATATACTGTCAGCCCCAATTAACACTGACTCACAGTAAGCCGACTGAAGCACCCTCACTCCCAGGCACAATAATATTGTGGTCAACTAAAATAAAATGTGACGTATGTATCAAATAGTCCAGTTTTAGGTATTCTAGTATTATTGGATATGTGGCCCTACTCTGTCGCATTACAGTTTCACAAAAATATGTGTAACAAGAACTGCATACCTACAAGGACAATATTAAAACACTATGAAAAAGAAAGCTGCTACTCCCCATAGAGTGGAGATGCTGAGTTGTAGATAGATGCAACTAAAAGACTGTCACAATATAAGTTTTTGGCCAACAAGGTCTTTGTTGAAAATAGGTGCAACAGTGGCAGTGCATCATGGGTGAGACAACTGGGTGGAGGTAAGGAGGAGGCTGAGGTGGAGAGGGGGAGGGATAACAAGGTATGGGTGGGGGGACAGTGAAGTGCTGCTGGGAAGCACATAGGGACGAGGTGGAAAGAGGGTAGGTCAGCTAGGTTCCCTCAGGAGGTTAGACGGACCTGGTAAATGGGGGCAAGGTTGCAGAAAAGAAGAGAAGTAAGACTAGGTGTGTGGGTGGAATGAGGGCTGTATCGGGTTGTAATGGGAACAGGGAAGGGGCTTGATGGGTGAAAAAAATGACTAATGAAAGTTGAGGCCAGGAGGGTTACAGGAACATAGGATGTGTTGCAAGGAGAGTTCCCACCTGCACAATTCAGAAAGGCTGGTGTTGGTGGGAAGGATCCATATGGCACAAACTGTGAAGCAGTCAGTGAAATGAAGGATGTCGTGTTGGGCAGCATGCTCAGCAGCAGGGTGGTCCACTTGTTTCTTGGTCACAGTTTGTCAGTTGCCATTCATGCACACAGACAGCTTGTTGGTTGTCATGCCCACATGGAATGCAGCAAAGTGGTTGTAGCTTAGTTTGTAGATTACATGACTGGTTTCACAGGTAGCCCTGCCATGATGGGATAAGTGATGTTTGTGACTGGACTGGAGTTGGTAGTGGTGGGAGGATGTATGGGAAAAGTACTGCATCTAGGTCTATTACAGGGATATGAGCCATGAGATAAGAGGTTGGGAGCAGGGTTTTTGTGGGGATGGACGGGTATATTGTGTATATTTGGTGGACGGTGGAATACCACTGTGGGAAGGGGGAGAAGGACAATGGACAAAACATTTCTCATTTCAGGACACAATGAGAGGTAGTCGAAATGCTGACAGAGAATTCAGTTAAATATCTCCAGTCCTGGGTGGTACTGAGTTACGATGGGAATTCTCCTCTGTAGCTGGACAGTGAGACTTCAAGAGGTTGGTGGAAGACTGGAAAGATATGGCACAGGAGATTTGTTTTTGTACAAGGTTGGGAGGATAATTATGGTCTGTGAAGGCCCCTGTGAGGCCCTCAGTAACTTTGATTTTATCCATACTGGATGAGAGGTCATGGTTGTGAATGTCAATGTTAAAAAATACATCAGCTCAACCACTTGTTTATAGTGTAAAACACTAAGATTGATGCGTTTCGGAAGTCAAGCGTCCATCATCAGAATAATAAAAAGTAAAAGAACCTGTTAAAACTTGCTAAAATGGAACATGCACCAGGCACAATAAAATTGATAATAAAATTAAAGCATCATTGCTACTTCCCTTGTTGCAGCTGTGTCTTCCAAGGTGCATCTACACACAGTCTCTTCACTCTCAATGGGTGACTGTGTGGTGTGTAATGTCCAGTCAGGGAATAACTGATGTTATATTCCTTGATTGCACAGTGACTACTAAATGGTACGTGAAGGTTTTGGATCATGCTTTCATCCCCACTGTCCAATGTGATCCTGATTTTAACAGGATGTGGTTCATGCAGGACAGAGCTTGACCCCATTATGTGTTTCATGTCTTGGAGGAGCACTCTGGGTACCATATTCTGGTTCTGGGGTTCCCATGGCATGGGCTTTGATTGGTCACCATATTCTCTGGATCTGAACATATGCTACTCCTTTTTGTGGGGCTATATTAAAGACAAGGCTTACAGCAATAACCCCAAAACCACTGCTGAGCTTAAAACAGCCATTCAGGAGGTCATCAACAGCATCTATGTTCTGACACTCCAGCGGGTCGTACAAAATTTCACTATTCGTCTGTGCCATATAATTGCCAATGATGGTAGGCAAATCATACATATAATAACCTAACTTTGAATATCTGTAGTGATATTTACATGTTGAATAAAGTGTGTTCATACAGTAGTCTGTAATTAATTTAAATTTTTTTTCTTTTTTTTTCATTTTGTTCAATAATTGTCACCCTGTAGGTGAGTAAGATAGGAATTGAGATGCTGATGTTAGTTGGCAAGTCCTGGTACGTAGGCCCTAAATAACTGATGAGGGCAAGATATAAAACGTAAATTGGTAATAGCAAGAAAAGAGACATGTGTTGAAGAGGGAAGATTATGGTTAAATTTTCCAAGGATATAAAACTTATTAGAGATGGGGCACCAGTTCAGACTGGAGAAGGAAATCAGCCCTGTCATTTTCATAGGTATCATCCTAGAATTTGCCTTACAAGATGTATGGGAAACTAAGGGAAACCTTAACCCAGATGGCTGGGCAGGGATTTGAACCACTATCCTAGATCATGCAAGTCCAGTGTCTTCCCACTCAGCCACTGTCCTTGGTATGAGTGGAAGCCTTGTCCTAATGTATGTATCTGGAATGTGGGCTTACATTGTTCGTAACTGTGTGATGGACAACACAAACAAGGTGAAAAAACGCAATTTTGAAATGTGGAGCTGCAGAAGAATGGTGGTAGATCAGATAACTAACGAAGGGATACTGATTATGATCAAGGACAGAAGGGATATGTTAGTAGGACATGTCATAAGACATTAAGGATACATTTCTTTAATAATGTAAAGAAGTGTGGGGTGTGAACATTGTAGAAAGACACCATAGCTTGAATATAGTAAGGCAGTTCAAATGGATGTAGGGTGACGTTGTTCTGCAGAGATTAATTAGCTCGCACAAGAAATACTATTGTGGAGGACCAGAAGACTGTAACTACAATATATTAAAAACAATTACAGTAAAATGATATTGAAAACTAAGAACATTGAACATACGAGTATCTGGGTTATAGGAAATAGCTATGATTTCTAGCAATAATGTACGTTCTTTATATTATTATCTACTGAGTTGCACAGTGGTAAGGCATTGGACACACTTTGTGAGGAAAATAGTTCAAATCCCTCTATGGCCATCAAGGTTTAGGCTTTCCAGAGATTACCTTAATATCAATAAGTAGATGCTGGATTGGGTTCTTTACAAAGATTACAACTGATTTTTACTGTCATCCTTATCTGTTTTAACATTATATTCCATTTCTGTTGCTTATTAATTGTTTGCAGAATGAAATTACTGTTATTGACAATTTTGGGAAATTGTGGTAAATATAGAAGAGAATCATCTGATATAAATTTAAATTTTTGTTATGGAGTTTGCTCATGCTGTTGTTCACTAATTGTTTAAATGAGTATTTATGCTCTTTTAATCACAAACATTAAAAGTGCTGTACTGCAATGAGATTCTGTTACTACTGTGGCATTCATGTTGTGTTTCAGATTACAACTTTATCTGGAATGGAACATGTGACCGATGCCCGCAAACACCAGTACCACTACCAGATAAGGGACCAGAATCACATGAAAAAGAATAGGAAATAGCACACAGGAGGCTGCACCACAACTGCTGTCTTGTCTCTTTGTATAAAAGAATGTGCATCTGTCAAAGAATGATACTGTTGTAAATGTGTAACTTACTTATGTATACTGCATTCTAAAGATTTACATAAAATGAATATTACATGAACAAGCACTTCGGTAGTGTTCCTAAAAAATTGATAGCAAGGTATATGATGGCATGAAGCAGTGTACATGTTCTGCAAAAGCTACTTTTAGCCACAAAATGCTGTCCTGTGGCTGAAGGAGATATTTGCGTATGCACACTACTCTGAAGTACTGCAGTCACTGTTGGTTTGGTAGGCTAGTTAATAGCAGCCTAAACAAGAAAAATGTTCTTATACATGAAACTCATTCCATCTGTAGACCCCAGTATTCAAATGATAATGATTAAAAATTTTTAATAAATTAATTTTGCAGTTCTGTATTTTGTCCTTCAGATAAAAAATAATGGACATGAAATAAATTCCACAGTGCATTAAACTTCTGTCTTTTTATTTTCGTCGTTTTAATAATTCTGATAAGAAACATCAATAACCAACACAACAGAGAAAAATAGTTCATACAATGTAGGCTTTCATGGCCGGTATTGTCTTCACTTACAACTTTCGGGCTGATAGACCGTTGTTGAAATATAAAACTCTCCCCTGACATTTTGTCTCCAACTGCGGGAGACATCCTCGGAGGTACAGTGGCAAACTGTGAAGAGAACTCGAGAAAGCGCTGATTATATAGGCAGAACAGAGGGCGCCACTGTCGATCACGTGGCGTTGGCTATGAGATTGTCTCTGGTGATACCAACATTCACAATTGAAAGTAATCATTCGTCATGCTTGCGGTGCAATGCTGACATCAAAATTTTGTCCAGTTTAACACCCTCGTCTTTCCTGTTAAAATTATTATGGTGTTTATCAATCTCGGTAGCCTCGCTATATATGTATGCATAATAATGCGAGGTTTTTGATATGATGATCATCTCACTGAATTTTATTTCATGATCAGCTTCCTGGTAAACATGTTCTGTTATGGCCGATATATCCGTGTGACACAGGCAGCAATTCCTGTTATGTTCAACAAGATGGATGTTCACACTTCTCTTTGTGGTAGTGATATAAACCTGTCCACAACTACAAGGAATTTTGTAGACCCCTGCACCCCAGTGTAGCCAATGGGTGTCATGCATCTTTTGCCGATCTTAAATATTCTTTTATTTTCCTGGTGGGTCTGAAAATAGTTTCCACCCCATACTTGCTTAAAACTTTCCCAATGCAGTCTGTGACCTTACTAATCAACAGAAGAAAAACTTTGCCCTTGGGCGACCGTTGTTCGTCGTTGCTCCTGATTCTCTGTCTAAAGTGAAGTGCTTGATCTATATCCTTGCTAGAATAGCCATTCTGCATGAAAGTTGACCTTAGATGTTCAATCTCATCTTTTAAATAAACAGGTTCACAAATGTTGTATGCCCTGTCTGCCAAGGTTTTCATTACACTTCTTTCTTGTCTAGGGTGGTGGTTTGAATCTTTATGCAGATAACGATCAGTATGTGTGACATCAGGAGCAACAATGAACAACACTAGCCCAAGGGCAATGTTTTTCTTCCATTCATTAGTAAGGTCACAGATCACACTGGGAAAGTTTTAAGCAAATATGGGGTGGAAACTATTTTCAGACCCACCAGGAAAATAAAAGAATATTTAAGATCGGCAAAAGATGCATGACACTCTTTGGCTACACTGGGGGTCTACAAAATTCCTTGTAGTTGTGGACAGGTTTATATCACTACCACAAAGAGAAGTGTGAACACCCATCTTGTTGAACATAACAGGAATTGCCGCCTGGGTCACATGGATAAATCGGCCATAGCAGAACATATGTATCAGGAAGGTGATCATGAAATAAAATCCAGCAAGATGAGCATCATATCAAAACCCTCGCATTATTATGCATGCATGTATAGAGAGGCTATTGAGATTGATAAACACTGTAATAATTTTAACAGGAAAGACGAAGGTGTTAAATTGGAAAAAATTTGGATGTCAGTGTTGCACCGCAAGCGTGACGAATGATTGCTTTCAATCGTGAATTTTGGCATTACCAGAGACAATCTCATAGCCAACGTCACGTGATCGACAGTGGTGCCCTCTGTACTGCCTATATAATCAACGCTTTCTTGAGTTCTCTTCGCAGTTTGCCGCTGTACCTCCGAAGATGTCTCCAACAGTCGGAGACGAAACATCAGGGGAGAGTTTTATATTTCGACCTCGACCTATCAGCCTGGAAGTTTTAAGTGAAGAGAAAACTAGATTGCTACTGTTTTCCACAAAAATAGAAAAGTATTTTAATCTGTCATTTGAGTGCCAAACCAAGTAGAATGTTATTTAGCAAACCTCTTGTTTAATTTTGTTTGACGTCATATGCCAGTGAAATGGAGCATAACATCTCCAAAATACAGTTAAGATGTTTTGCACAGAACACTGCAGGATACTTAATTTAAAACTGATGTATTTGCACTTAATCTTTCACTAAGTATTCTAATTAATTCAAAAAAGAAAATCATCTGTGGATTATGAGAAGTTTCCATGAAGAAATTATTTTTATTGCTATTTTTGCGTTGCTATTTGTTATATTCTTTCTATCAGTAGGCAGATATTATAAGGGTTTTATGGCAACTAAATTACTTCCTTTTGACACGAAGGTAGCAAAACATATCAAAAATCTGTTTACTGTCTCGACTGTATTTCATAAAGTTACTGGTATGTTTTGCATAATTGTTTTTAATCCTTAGCTGCTCTCAGAAGTGCCTAAAAGATAATTCTCTCTCTCTCTCTCTCTCTATCTCTCTCTCTCTCTATCTATCTATCTATCTTCCCCTGTCTGTAACATTAGCAGCACTAAAAATTATGACTATTTAGTATACTGAAGTGCATGTGCATATGCAATTATTCCCAAAACTTTTCATGAAATGAAAAGTAAAGAAATAAAATTTTGTCTCAGGAAACTAGAAATGCGCTTTTCCAATTTAAATTCTTGGGAATGGGAAACAGCACAACTTCTCAAATATTGTGAATTAACTGTTAACTTTCATCCATACTCTCCTCAGTGGTTCCTTTCTTTTGCTTTATGCAATTGAATATAACTTACTTTGAAACAGTAGCAAGAGCTTATTTTCTATCAGGCATTTAAAATGTTTTGAAGGTGAATCTAATACAAGAGACTGATTATTAAATCAGGAAGTTGACAGAAATGTGTAGACTTATACTTGCCATTCAGTTACATGTAATGGGTGGTCTGTAAGATATATTAAGAACTCTAATGGTCTTTTAAAAGAACTTTGTAATATTTTGTGTGTGGTTGATACTGCCTGATGAAAAAACGAAACTCCAAGAAGGGGATTCAGAAACAAACTTAAACTTAATTCTACAAGAGGGTATGTGATGTTATTTCAGTGGTTAAAAAATTGAGCCAAATTCACAAAGACATTGGCATTATGAGCTCTCTTACCTGTATAATGTTGCAAAGTCATTGTATTCCCTTCTGAAACAAGTTGGTCCATGACTGTTGTAACTGCTTATAATTTCCTGGATACTAGCACCTTGACAGAATTAAATTCTGAGCTGGCTGCACATATTGTCAGGAGCAGATCTAGAGATCTTACTGGCTACAGGATTATCTCAACATCATGCACGCATAATTAAATTTCACTGTGGAAGCTGTTGCATGTGAGTTAATACATGTGGATGCAGGATAACTAGGACATACCATTCTGCCATCAGAATTCTCTCGATCACTACCAGACATGGCCTGAAGTCATACCTGATGGATCCCCATACCGTGATGCAAAGAGTAATACCACTGTGCTCAACAGAGTACTGATAGAGTGAGGCCTCTCCACAAGGCACTTCCATACTCACTGACAGTGGTCATCCATCATAGTACAGAACTGCAATTCATTGCTTGCCTCACTGCAATGCCATTTATCACCTCACCACTCCAAACACAGCCGTTTCTGTTGTCGTGTTACTGGCAGTCTGTCATGAGATGCTAAGTTCTTAGTCCATCTGATTTTACCATAATGAATGGTATGAAATGACATAGAGGATCTCCAGGAGTCTGTTGCCTGTTCTTGGATGGCAGGCACAGAGGCCATGGGGTTATTACGTGTCTGATGCACAGTATGGAAGTCCGCCATCTAGATGTGTACACTTGTCCTCATATTCCCATGCAGTCCAATATCAGATCACTGTCACATCCAAATGCTTCACAAATTTGGATACTGCACACATCAAACACATGCACAAATGGTGATGTATGATGAAGCCCATTTCAGACTCTGTGTGGTACTGGTATCACTATATCACATGAGTATGCAGAGTCTCTGTGTCCTTCACAGTGATCACTCACCATCTGATGCTGTTCAGGCCCCTTATATATCCTACCAGATGTAGGAAATACACTAATTAGGGTCATTACTAAAGCACTCTGGTGCACCTAGTACCTGTCACAGAGTACTGCAACTCCAATCATTTACATACCTGCCAGTGGTATGTATACATACAAAGTTCCTTTGACATCAATCCATGTCTTACAGATGATTCACTTTTTGTATCATGCAGTGTATGTTGTAGTTGAAGTCTTTGAGAAAGTTGTCTTGTTAGTTGTTAAGTCTTCATTGATAATTGCAGAAATTGCAACACATTTGTTGAAAAGCAACAAACAACAATAGTTCATTCTTTGGCAACACCAACAAAACCCTTCAATATACTCTCAAGTTCTCCTATGCATACTTCCCTGTTGCACGCAACAAGCCAGTAGCAAACTGTTGTCAAGTTAGTAGATTCAGTTTTGTGTTACAGTTCATGTTAACAATCCAGTATTTACTCTTTCAGCTATGTACCTTGACAAATACAAAATCTTTGGCCTCCACACACCTAACCAACAGCAAAATCTTTCCAAATAATAAATTCAGATTTTTTTTGGCATTTATGTTGATATTAAAAATATTGCTCTTTCACCTATAACATGATGACAAACTTGTCATATCATATCTCCAAGCACTTGACATAGAAACATTGTCACTCAAAGCAGAGGTCATCCATTCAAGTTACTAAAAATAAAAAAATTCAGCAGTTTTCAATACATTCAGAAAAAAATCAAATCAGTTTTATTAGCTAGAATATCCTGTGTTGCTTGTGTTAGTACACCTGTGTGTTCCTGTATGACGACAATAGTCTCTATGTTGGGAACTAGCAGTTCTTTTAGCACATGCATCATGTCATCATTTAAGAATAATCAGTGATTATTATACATGTCACTGAAACATTCCTTCATGAAGGTGGCACTGTCCATGAATAGTTCTGCTGGAAGAACACCATGAATGGGAAAAAAGCACTCATTTTCCACATCACTATTATAATAAAGATATATTGCCCTCACTGCAAGTGAAATGGGTAGAATCTTTCAGCATGTAATATAAGTCATGCATGTCGTTGTAGAACATTACCCCATGCAGGAAGTCTCACAGTGCTACACAGGGCTACAGTAATGATGAGTTGTGTTAACAGTGTGTTGCTGTTCCTGCACATTTTGTCAGCTTCGTTATACTGATTGCACCTATGCTGTGGACAGATTTCCATTTTAATGCTAATGCAAAGGCAAGGGAATGGCTAATTCTATTGCTTGCACCATGCCTTTATTTTGTGTTGCAGAATACAAAACTGCTAAAGAGATTTGGGATAAGCTACATAAAACTTACGATGTTCACTCAATCAAAAACATTTATCTGCCTTGAAACAAATTTCATAACACCGTGTGGGAAGCATCTGCTGGCATACAAGGCCATCTAGCCAACTTTGATGAAATGCAAACTCAACTTTTATTTTAGACAAGCCAGTTGACATTGGTGACCATTGTGCACAGTTTTTGCAAACTTTTCCCAAAGAGTTCAGTTACATTTCTATTACATGTTATGATTTAACTGCTAAAGAGAAGACATGGAATAAGTTACACAAACAGTGATTATACAGGGTGTCCCAGCTATCTTGTCCACCCAAAATATCTCTGGAACAATAACAGCTATTGGAAAACGACTTTTACTGGTATCAATGTAGGGCTGGGGCCCATGAATGTTCATATTTGGAAACATTCTAAAACGAAAGCATATGTGTTTTTTAACACAAACTTTTGTTTTTTTATAAATGTACCTTCTATATTTTTTCTTCAGCAATCCATAGCGTGACAAAGCACATACACAATGGCGTTGATTGCATCACAATATTCCCATTACATCCCGAGATATTGAGACGTGAAGTTGACGCTTGAAACACCCGACATGCGCTGCTAGTGCACGTCCTGAGGCTCAGGCGTGAACCCCATGCTGCCTGTAATCGCGATGTGATTGACATGCATAATCACACTTCCATACTTATCAAGAGGTCCGAAACTATTAATACGGTCTGCTGCCATCCTGAACGTCGTACATTCCAGCAGGTATTTATCCCATAGGCTAGGGGTGATGCAGTTCTGTAACATATCTGTGTACCGCAATGTTAGTCACAAAGTTGACTTCGCTTATCATTAATCCATTACTAAAAAGGTAATGCCGTTCAACATTAAAACTTTACTTTACTGTAGATCTAGTGCAAGTGACAGTTAATCATTCACTCGTAATATTAAAATTCATGTTGATGGTTTTAGTGAAATGAGCAAGTGGACTAAAAGTTTCACCATTGTTTAGGTTAAAATGTTTTGATTTGGGAAGTTCAGGTAGGACATAGAAGATGAATGTAAACATGTTTAACCAATTAGTTCTATTATCACATAATTATCAATGTTATGTTTATCTAATGTGTTAAATGACAAATTGTTGCAAACAAATGTTTCTTAACATCACTGGGTAAAATGGCCCTTTGTAGAAACTTCCACTGTGATACCAGCACTATATACTAAACATAGCGTTCGCATCTCATGCTCAAAGTGATGCCCATTGGCTTGCATACATAGGGTCACTCTGCGGATGAAGGATGCCCTACTTCGTGCTACTGTTTCCTCTTTGAAGGCTGTACATGAATCAATAATGCGTTGCTTCACGTCCTCTGGTGTTGTTGGTTCATGTTGGTAAATAGCATCCTTCACTGCTCCCCAAAGAAAATAATCCAGCGGTGTAAGGTCCGGAGATCGGGCAGGCCACCTAACTGGGCCACCTCGTCCAATCCACCTACCAGGGAACTTACGGTTCAGAAGTCATCGTGCTCGTAAGGCGTTATGTGCAGGGCATCCGTCATGCTGATACCACATGACCATTCTCCAGTTCAGAGGTACGGTGTCCAAGAGAACAGGAAGATTGAGTCATATAAATCTGGAGTATTGTCTGCCATTTTGGATGCCATTTATAAAGAAAGTTCCGATAATGGTATCTCCAATAATCCCACACCAAACATTAACTTTCCACGGACGTAGATGCTCTACCTGACGGAGCCATTTTGGATTGTCTGCAGACCAATAATGCATATTCCTCATATTGACAATTCCTTTGTTGGAGAATGATGCCTCGTCAGTTAAGAGAATATCTGCAAAATAATTTGGATTAGTTAGAAGTTTTTGCTAAGCCCACTGACAAAATGTTACCCTATTGCGGAAGTCATTTCCATGAAGACCCTGGTGCAAATGAACATGGTAAGGATGAAATTTATGACGTTTAAGAATACGCTGTGCACTTGATTTTGACACACCAACTTCATGTTCAATTTGACGTGTGCTGATTTGAGGATTCACAGGTATGGTAGCGAGCACAGCAACTTCGGCACGTTCATCTGTGTGTGTTCTAGGACGATGTCGAGGTCTTGGATTTAAGCTTCCCGTTTCACGTAGACGAGATGTGAGACGACCAAACGTCTGACGCGAAGGCGATGGCTTGTCAGGGAATCTTCTTCTGTACAGTCGTTCTGCCTGAACAGCATTTCGTCCACCTACAACAGGGTACAGTACAGGTATGTAGAGTAGGGTAGAAAACAGACATATTAACTCAATAATCATAATGTCCGCTAACAGTACTATCAACAAACAAGCAATCTCATAACGTATTTCCCATCAATGTACATTCTCCATAGATCAGCAGCATTTCTACCATATCTTCATGTGTGTACATTATACTGTACGGTATAAGTTCCACAACACAACGTTTATTCACAATGTGTACTACTTCCGTGGCATCACCAGATTACTCTGATGCACGACTACACTGGCAAGCAGTGTACTGCACGCTAAAGCAACAACGAATGGGATGCTCAGAGGGTGGTGGAGTACAGGAGTTTGCATGGGTCGCAAATCATAAACAAGGCGAAGTGGTAACTGTGGCAGTAGTGAGAACTACGTTAGACACTTGACTAGGTAGAGCCAGACCCTGCGCGACAGGCACAATGGGTCACATAACGCATTAGATAAACCTTATTTTGGATGTGCAGGTTAAATAAGACAACCTGATGGGTGTACACCAATCGGTACTGGTTCATATTGTGTATGTAGATATGTAAAACGTGCAAGAGGGAAACCATTATGTGCTTATGAGAGTTGAAGGCAGCAGACCGTATTATTCGTTTTGGACCTCTTGATAAGTATGGAGGTGTGATTACACTTGTCAATCACATCATGATTACGGGCAGCATGGGGTTCACGCCTGAGCCTCAGGATGTGCGCTAGCAACGCATGTCGGGTGTTTCAAGCGTCAACTTCATGTCTCAATACCTCGGGATGTAATGGGAATATTGCGATGCAATCAACGCCATTGTGTATGTGCTTTGTCATGCTATGGATTGCTGAAGAAAAAATATAGGAGGTCCATTTAAAAAACATAAGTTTGTGTTAAAAAACACATATGCTTTCATTTTAGAATGTTTCCAAATATGTACATTCATGGCCACCAGCCCTACATTGATACCGGTGAAAGTCATTTTCCAATATCTGTTATTGTTCCACAGATATTTTGGGTGGACAAGATAGCTGGGACACACTGTATTATGAACTGAGAATAACATATCATAATGATGAAAGTGTTGCTACACTAGTGATGACAAAAATGAAGATTAACAAACAGCAACCAAGACACAAACAATCTTCATCTAAAGCTGATACATTAAGAACCTTACTATAAAAGTAACGAAGACAGAAAATGATTTTAATGTGGTAAAGCAGGTCACTTATCGAAACAATGTAAAACAGGGTTGGTTTATTTCAAATGTAATGAAATGGTCCATCGGTCAAATGCACGTTCTACAAAGACAAAAGAGAAGAGTGTGCTATTTTGTCGAAAGGTGTAACATCAGTGGAACACACAGGAAGTTGCAGTTGCACAGATAGGCCTACTTCAAAAACTGAGAAAAGAGTTTTAATGGTGGGATGCAACAATTTCTTTGTAGATGTAAATTCACCAGACTGTGATGAGTGGTGCATTGACAATTGTGTGACACCACATAACAAATCAACATGATTTCCACACTATGTATTAACCACTCAAAAATCCAAGAAAGGTTAGAAGTACCAAGAGTGGTGTGTAAATTGAACACAATTTGGTACAAATTGAATAGATGTAGGTATTCAGTGGACGAAGATGGATAGAACAATATTTTGAAGATGTTTGGTTTTGCCCTGATTGATCCTGTGGCACATTGTCTGTTAAATAGGCAGCACAAGAAGGAATAAATCAAATAATTAATGATGATGATGATGATGATGATGTTTTGTGGGGTGCTCAACATCATGGTCATCAGCACCCGTACAAGTTCCCAATCTTTTCATTGCCAGTCCCGCCACATCCTGAATGATGATGAGATGATGGTGTGATGATGAGGACAACTCAAACACCCACTCCCCAGGCAGAAAAAATCCCTGACCTAGCCAGGAATTGAACCCAGGACCCTGTGATCCAGAGGCAGCACCAAATATTTGGAAATGATGACAAATCATGAGTATGTTTCAAAAACAATATTCCAATTCCTACTGCTATATGCAGAAGCAAAAATGAACTTTCTCATTTAGCTGTGAAGATTGTTTGTCAAGAGAAATCTTGAGTTGTTGCTGAAACTGATGACAGTTTCATCAAAATAAATGCTATGAGCACCAGATTTTGAAAGACCATGGTATAGAAACAAAGACTGACAGTAGCTTTTGTGAGAGATGTGTCTATGGTAAACATCATCAGCTATCATTTGGTGACAGAAAGTAGAAATCCACAAAACCTAGAGAATTAGTTTATGTAGATGTTTGTGGACCAATGGCAGAAAATGATTTGCAAGGTCACTGATACTTTGCTGTTTTTAAGGATAATATTTCCAGTTTTAAAGTAACATACCTTCCATGACACAGAGATGACATTAAAGAAAAATTACCCCTCTTCATTAAAATGATAAAGGCTCCAGCTGATGTTACATTGAAAGAATTATGTACAGAAAGTGGCAAGGAGTCCATAAAAAAGATGTACATAAGTCTTCTGACTCAATTGAACTGGAACATTTGATTACTGCACCATAAATTCCTCAGCAGAATGGAGTTGCTGAGCAGGAAAATAGAATACTTTGTGAGATGGCACACTCTTGGCTTGGCTCTGCTCTGCTGAATGCCTACTAAAAGCACTGTGGGGCAAGGCTGTTCTGGCTGCAACATACACTTTGAATCAATATGGTCCCATGAAGATTAAAGGTAAAACTCCAATGGAAATATTTTTGAAGATAGAACACTGCTTAGATAATTTGGTGATTTTTGGAATGGTATGCAATGAAATTCCTACACAAAAACAGAAGAAGTTTGATGCCAAATTTTTAAAAGGCTATGTTGTTGCTATGATGATTGTGGGTACCATGTTTATTTATTTGAAACAATGTATGTGTATGTATGCTGAGATGTAAAATTCAACTGCAAACAATTACAGAAATCATTTACTCAAGAGACTAAAGGGATTGTTGATATCTTAGATGGACATAAAAATGAAAATGTTACAGAAAATGAACATGAAAGTACTGATTTTGAAGAGGATAGTCAATGGGATTGTATGAACCAAGATGTAGCAATAAGTGGTGAGAGGGTTACTAATCATTACAGAAATCATTTACTCAAGAGACTAAAAGGATTGTTGATATCTTAGATAGACATAAAAATGAAAATATTACAGAAAATGAACATGAAACTGCTGATTTTGAAGAGGATAGTCAATGGGATTGTATGAGCCAAGATGTAGCAATAAGTGGTGAGAGGGTTACTAATCATCTGTATGATACTGAAAGACAAGTTAAGAGCAACTTGGAAGCAAGAAATGAAGACAGAGGAAGCTACAATTTATGTGAATGGCAAAACTTGAAAAAAAAAAAAAAAAAAAAAAAAAAAAAAAACATTATGTTATGGAACTGTAAAGAAGCAATATAGCCAGAAAAATCTGAAGAATTGAAGAAAGCAATGGAGGTAGAAATGAGTACTATAAAAGGAAATAAAACATGGGAAATAGTTCACAAAACTAAAACAAACCAGATACCAGAAAATCAATTATCCTTGCTACAAAATTAAATGCAAATAATGAAGTAGTTTGATGTAAGGCTAGGTTGGTGGCAAAAGGACATAATCAACATTTTGTAATAGATTGTGTTAGCAAGTTGAGCCCTGCTTTAAGATCTGAGATGATGAGACAAGTGTTTAGTGTTGCAATTCAGCATGACTGGTGTATAAGGAAATTTGATGTAAGGACAGCACTCCCCAAAGGTATTCTAAAGGGGAAACTATACATTTATCAACCAGAGGGCTTTGACAATATTACATGATGTGCATGTAAATTGCTGAAGAGTCTGCATGGTTTCAAGTGGACCTATAAATACTGGTATGAATGTTTTGTTAAATTTCCTAATGAACATAATTTAAGGGAGAGCTCTTCAGATCCATGTATGTCCTGTAGTGAAACCCTGGCATTGCTGTTTTATGTTGATAATGGATTTGCCATAAGCTCTATTGATTCAACAACTAAGTTTATTGAACAGTTGGGTAAACATTTTGAGATCACTGTAGAAAAGGTTGACTCCTTCTTGGGATTACAAATCAAGAAATTTGACAACAGTCTTCAAATAAATCAGTCTCCTTGTGTGAAGAGAATCTTAGAGAAACATGGGAGTATGGATGCAAAACCATTATCTATATCCATTGAACCACGATTGATACTGGCTGCGTCACTCCTTTTAATAATACTAGACTCTATGGAGAAATGGTTGGAAGTTTGATGTTTTCAACATAAGGTAAAAGACCAGATTTCTCATATGCTGTTAATGTTGCACCGAGAGTCAAGACTCAGCAACAAAGGTGCATTTTGCATTGCTCAAGCAAATATGTGGGTATCTTAAATCAATAACTACAGATGGCATTTAGCTTTAAAAGAGTGAAAACTGTAATATTGAAGCTTGTAGTGATGCTGATCATGGTAGGGGCAGAAGAACAAGATGATCAACAAGTAGCATCTTACTCAAGTTTGATGGAGAGCCAGTTGTGTGAAAAGTGAGTTACAGTAGTGTTCTGCTCTTTCTTTTATGGAGGCAGAATATATGGCTGCAAGTGAAGCTTACAAATCACTGAAACAAACTGCACCTGTCGATGATTCATCAGTTCCTGTTTTGCAAATAGATAACTAAAGAGCTATTAGATTTATTAATGGATCAGGATTTTATGAATGATCGAAACACATAGAGTCAAGGTATCATTACATTCATCAACTAGTTCAAGACAAGAAGGATAGAGTGGATTATACACCAACAAACAGACAGACAGCAGACATTCTGACAAAAGACAAAAAGATTGCTATTTACAAAGTTACAGATGATGAAGGAACTTGTTGATATAGTGTCTACTTCATCATATATATAAAAGCATTGCAGGATTGTGTATTAGTGTTCCCAATGTTGTTATCATATATATGTGTATTACTTATCTTTGGAGTTGTCTCTCACAGGGTTTTGTTGTTTTGTTCTTTGGTTTTTCAGTTGTATCTAATGGCTGTTTGTGATGTAAAGAGTGTTTTTGCTATTCACTGATGGTATTGTGATATTGTAACACTTTTGTGATTTTTTGAATAAATGTTTCATTTCAAAACTGCATTTGGTGTTATGTCAACACATTCTACATACGACAAAACAGGTCCTTGTTTACTGAATTGACAGCTTCAGCAATTCAGTTTCTCCTGAATAGTAGCTTCTGTAGGTAAACCAGAAACTCTGCCTTTTATGTTCACTCACAGAAAAATTAGAAAGTTGTGAGGTTTAGTGACCTGGGAGGCCAAAAGCAATAAATAAGATCTGGTTGGCCACCTCTTCCAGTCCAGCAATGTGGGATAGCATTGTTAAGATAATGGCACAATTCAAGCTCGAAGTGAGGCTTCATATGCAGGCATCATTTCAGAACACACCTCTGTTGTTTGTGGAAGATGAATTTCCTGGCCTGCCAATCTTGTGGACTTTGAGGGCTCTGTGTAATTGCATCTCGGATACACATGCCATTTTCACAAGACATGCACATACATACATACATTAATCCTTGTTCCATATATCATGAATATGACATTTTGTAATGATGTGGAATGTGTCACTTTAACATAAGTTTTCTTTACACAAATTAATATATATATATATATATATATATATATATATATATATATATATATATATAAAAATAAAGGGAAACATTCCACGTAGGAAAAAAATATCTAAAAACAAAGATGATGTGACTTACCAAATGAAAGTGCTGGCAGGTCGATGGACACGCAAACAAACACAAACATACACACAAAATTCAAGCTTTCGCAACAAACTGTTGCCTCATCAGGAAAGAGGGAAGGAGAGGGAAAGACGAAAGGATGTGGGTTTTAAGGGAGAGGGTAAGGAGTCATTCCAATCCCGTGAGCGGAAAAACTTACCTTAGGGGGAAAAAAGGATGGGTATACACTCGCACACACACACATATCCATCCACACATATACGGGCACAAGCAGATGTCTGCTTGTGCCCGTATATGTTTGGATGGATATGTGTGATATGAAGTAGTACCATAACTATATGTATATATATATATATATATATATATATATATATATATATATATATATATATATATATTAGAGGGAAACATTCCACGTGGAAAAAATATATCTAAAAAGAAAGATGATGAGACTTACCAAACAAAAGCACTGGCAGGTCGATAGACACACAAACAAACACAAACATACACACAAAATTCAAGCTTTCACAACAAACGGTTGCTTCGTCAGGAAAGAGGGAAGGACAGGTAAAGACGAAAGGATGTGGGTTTTAAGGGAGAGGGTAAGGAGTCATTCCAATCCCGGGAGCGGAAAGACTTACCTTAGGGGGAAAAAAGGACAGGTATACACTCACACACACACACACACATATCCATCCGCATATACACAGACACAAGCAGACATGTCTGTGTTTGTTTGTGTGTCTATCGACCTGCCAGCGCTTTTGTTTGGTAAGTCTCATCATCTTTCTTTATATATATATATATATATATATATATATATATATATATATATATATATATATATATATATATATATATATATATATATATACAGTTATGGTACTACTTCATATCTAAGTATTCATGTGTTGATTAGAAGGAGTTGTCATTCATAAATTCTTTTAATTTGCTTTTGAATGTTGGTTGCCAATCTGTCAGACTTTTAATACTATTTGGCAAATCCCCAAAGATTTTTGTGGCTCTTCCTTTTGCATATGCAACCAGCTTCCCAGACTTATGTGTGTCAGCAAGAAATCTGCTTGTGCAGAGGTGGCTTCTTGCTAATTTAATGGTGGAATGCTCATTGTACTTGAACAATGGGCTGACTTCACACCATTTCCAACATAAAAAATGATTTCTAATGGTATAGTTGCATGTTTCTACAAACAACCGATGGCACAGCTGTGTCAAAACTTTGAACCATCATCTATTCAGTGAAATGCACAATGTGTTTCTATCTTTTATAGTTCTTTTGCAATTAATAACTGAAATCAGTTATTTCTTTGTGAATCACCTGTTAGAATTGACATACTGCCAACAGGAATTAGGTGACCTTTGAAAATTTTGTATAATAATCCATTACACCATGTAGAATATTACTAGCAAGCTTCAGCAAGGCAAATGATATTTAGCACCTTGTTGACTCTGTTTACATGACGAATAAATTTAGATTCAAATCATTAACTGCTTAAATGTGTTGACTTCTGCCTAACAGCAAAAAACACAGCCCACTAAAATGTCACAACAGGACAATGAACTACTTTTCTGACAATGATCTTTAGACAGTTGATTTGTTTAGCTTGTGTCAAGGATTCTTTACAAAGAACAATATTATGAAAAGATGACTCACCATATGGAGGAGATGTTGAGTTACAGACAGGTACAATGAAAAAGGCTGCTATACATTAGAGACAGTGGTCATGTGTCTGTGTAGGTTGTGCTTGTGGGGATGTGAATGTGTATTCTAATTCAGGAAAAAGCCTTTTGGCTGAAATCTAAAATGTATAGCAGTCCTTTCATTGTGACTTTCTGCAATTCAGCAACTCCCCTATATGGTGAGTAGCAAACTGTCCATTTCATACCACAGTTATTATTCCATTGTAGGCTTTTCATTGTTTGATTCTCTACGCAGAATCCAATACGTAGTCTTGCAAGGTCAGTTATAGTAAATTCAACTAGACAGATTATCATCTTAACATTTCTTTGATCGTGTACGTGCCCTTAACTGTGTAGACCATAAACTTTTATTAGGGAAGGTGAAACATTGTAGCATTAAAGGCACTCCTAGCATGGGTGATGTACTATCTCAAGAACAGAAAGCTAAGAATGACATCAGCAACTAATGGAATCTACATGCACATCTATGGCCATAATCTGTAAACAGATTCTGAAGTGCATGGTTGAGGTGCTTCCCATTATACCATCTGCTAGGGTTTCTACCCTTTCCATTTGTAAATGGAGTGCAGGAAGAATGACTGCTGTAATTAGTCTATGTTGTATTTGTGGAAGCAATTTGTAGGAGGCCATATTACATTTCTAAATTACTCACTTAACACTGGTTCTTGAAATGTGGTGAGTAGGCTGGTCCTGAGCCCATCTCATCAGTACTCAATCTGCAGTCATTGCATCACAGCCAACTATCTGTGTGATCTGTTAATGTGATGTTCCTATATTCCTCATTATAACACTTATTCTTACTCAAAGTCTGATACTGCACATTTGTCTCCTGTGGACATCCACCTGGAAAGTTCAAATAGAGTTAGACTTCTCACATCATGTACTTACACATTTCTTTGTCTGTGTCTACATCTACTTCTACATCTATACTCTGCAAAACCACTGGGAAGTGCATGGTAGAGGGCATATCCCATTGTACCAGAATTAGAGCTTCTTCCCATTCCATTCATGTATGGAAGACAGGAAGAATGATTATACAACTGCATCCACATGTGTTATAATTAATCTAATGTTGACCTGTTGATCCGTTTGTGAGCAGTATGTAGGAGTTCATGGTATATTCCCACACTCATCATTTAAAGCTCAAACAAACCTGTTCCCAATCATGTTACCCTTCTTTGTAAGTGTTCAATGTCTCCTGTTAGTCCTAACTGGTGTATGTCACACACACTTGAGCAGTATTTTAGGATGGGTCATACAGGTGATTTGTAAGTAATCTCCTATGAAGGTTGATTGCATTTCCACCCCGTATTCTACCAATAAACTGAAATCTACCAATTGCTGTGTGCATGACAGAGCCTATGTGCTCATTCCATTTCATATTCCTACAAAGTATTACACTCACATATTTCTATGGGTTAACCAATTACACAGGTGACTCACTGATATTATAGACTCAGGTTACTGTATTTTCTTCATTTTCTGATGTGCATAATTTTATATTTTTAAATATTTAAATCAATCTGTTGATCTTTGCACCACTTTGAAATCTTATTAAGATCTGACAAAATATTTAAGCAGCTTCTTTGAAAAAGTACTTCTTTGTAAATAACTGTACGACCTACAAAAAGCCTGAAGTTAACATTGTCTTCAAGTTCACTGATATACAATATGAACAGCAAGGGTATCAAATCTTCCCTGGGGAACACCTACTGTACTTCTACAGCTGTTGATGACTCTACAATCAAGATAACTTGCTGTGTCCTCCCTACCAAATATTCCTCAAGCCAGTCACATATTTCACTTTAGACCTAATATGATTGTACTTTTGATAATAAGCATGGATGTGATACAGAGCCAAATGCTTTTTGGAAATAAAAAAAATACTGCATTACCTGAATTGGTCTCATAAACTGACATACAGCTGGGAGAGCGGTGTGCTGACCACATACCCCTCCGTATCCACATCCCGTGACGCCTGTGGACTGAGGATAACATGACGGCCAGTTGGTACCTTGGGGCTTCCAAGGCCTGTTCAGATGAAGTTTAGTTTAGTTTGCCATTATCTGACTGCCCTCATACAAAAGCTTTCAGTATGTTATGTGAGAAAAGTGAGAGTTTTGTTTCACATGAGAGATGTTCTCAGAATAAATGTTGGCTGGGATGGAAAAAGCTAATCACTTCTATAACACGTCCTGTAAGTATGTGGGAACTGCTCTTTCTTCCAACTACTGGGCCCGTGGTTTTTGTTGAAGGGATCTATGATACATTGTGAATAAAAGAAGGACTGCAAATTTGGTGTACAATGTGATAGGAATTGCACTGGGACATGGTGATTTGTTCAGTTTCAATGATTTTTAGCTGTTTCTCGATGTCACTGACATTCACACTTATGTCACTCATCTTTTCAGTGGTACAATGATTAAATTGGGCCAATTCTCCTGAATTTTCCTCTGTAAATAAACATCTGAAGGCATAGTTAAGCATTTCTGATTTGGCTTTGCTGGTCTCAGTTTTAGTTCTGGTCTCATCTGTGAGTGACTGGATGCTAGCTTTGGTGCCACTACCAGTCTTTACATATGACCAGGATGTCTTTGCATTTTGTCAAAGATTATTTGACAATATTTTGCTAGAATAGTATTAAAAGACATCTCAAGTTGCTTTCATGACAATCAACTGGAGATGAGATGAAAATTCAGAGCTTCCAGAGGAAAACAGTGAATCTCCTCGCCCTAAAAGGCACGTCATTCAAAATCGAATATCAGAGTCATGTTCACAGTTTTTTCCGATACTGGGGGCATAGAACGACCAGAGTTCTCTCCAAGGGGAACAACTGTAAACGATGAATTTTACAAGGGGACACTGCAACGTTTGCAAACCGATGTACGACGAAATATTAGAAAAATGAACCAATTGCTTCCTTGTGCATCACGACAATGCACCATGCCACACCTCACTATTTATTCGCGAGTTTTTGGGAGGGAAAAGTGTTCCTGTCTCTCCACATTCGACTTGCTCACCACATTTAGTACCATGTGACTTTCGGCTCTTCCAAAAAATTAAAAGGATATTTAAAGGGATCAGTTTTGACACTATTCCTGATTATGAGAGGGCCACTGCAGAGCAACTGTACCCTTTTCCAAAAGAAGCCTTCCAGAAATGCTTCTAGTCATGGATTCAACGTTAGGATGAGTGCATTGCTAACCAATGGCAGTAATTTGATGGAGACTAAATCAAATTCCATGTAAGCTTATTACTTTGTTTCTAATGAAATGACATGTCCTCACAGCTTTAAAGCTTTCTTGCGAAACTTGCAGAACTAGCACTCATGTAAGAAATATTGCGGAGATATGGCTTTGCCACAACCTGGGGGATGTTTCCAGAACGAAATATCCACTCTGCAGCAGAGTGGCGCTGATATGAAACTGGGAACATCCCCCAAGCTATGGCAAAGTCATGTCTCCGCAGTATCCTTTCTTTCAGGAGTGTTAGTTCTGCGAGGTTCGCAGGATAGCTTCTGTGAAGTTTGGAAGGTAGGAGACGAGGTACTGGCGGAAGTAGAGCTGTGAGGACTGGTCGTAAGTCGTTCTTGGGTAGCTCATTTAGCCGGCACGGTAGCTCAGTGTGTTCGGTCAGAGAACTGCCTGGTTATTGCAAAAAAAAAAAAAAAAAAAGTTCGAGGACCCCTACGTAATCCTTTCAGCCAGCGATATTCTCGAAGTGCAGCTGCAGCATTTCTGTCATTTTGATACTAGAGCCTTGCTCCTTTTGTCCAAGCTGATGTTGACACGTCAACAAGTGCACTGTGACTGGTCAGGTGTGTGAGACTACGATTCACGATGACTGTGATCACTGCACCTGGTGGACATAGTTGGAACTGGACGGTGGCGCTGTGACGCATAGAAATCATGCACCCGATACTCTGGACATTAATGCTAAGAAGTTTGGTACTTGTACGGTAATTAGTTTCCGTGTTCTCACGTGTTAAATAGCGAAAGTTTAACTATAACCACCCGGTGCTAAGGGATGAGAATATACACTTGAAGGTCGCTGAGACTGTAGATATTGTCATAAGGAATAGGTTAGTGGGCAGTTTAGTTGAAGAGGAATGGACATCCCTAAAAAAGGGCAATCACAGAACCTGGAAAGAAAACCATAGGTTCAAAGAGGGTAAATGTGAAGAAACCATGAGTAACAGAGGAAATACTTCAGCTGATCGATGAAAGGAGGAATTACAAAAATGTTCTGGGAAACTTAGGAGCACATAAATGCAAGTCGCTGAGGAACGAAATAAATAGGAAGTGCAGGGAAACTAAGGCGAAATGGCTGCCTGTAAAATATAAAGAAAGCGAAAAAGAAATGACTGTCGGAATGACTGACTCTGCATGGAGAAAAGTCAAAACAATCTTTGGATTTAAAAGCAAGGGTGGTTATATTTAGAATGCAAGGAGAATTCCACTGCTGAATGGGGAGGAGAGAGCGGACATGTGGAAATAGTACAACGAAGGCCTCTAAGAGAGCAAAGATTTATCTGATGACTGATAGGAGAAGAAATGGGAGCCGATATAGAAAAGATAGGGGGCCCAGGATTATAATTAGAATTTGAAAGAGCTTTGAAAGACGTAAGATCAAATAAGGAGGGAGAGATACGTAAAATTCCACCAGAATTCGAAAATCATTGGGGGAAGTGGCAACAAAACGACAGTTCACGTTGGTGTGTAGAATGTATGAATCTGGCGATATGCCACTGGACTTTGGGAAAAAACATCATCCACACAATTCCAAAGACTGCAAGGGCCTACAAGTGCGAGAATTATCGCACAATCAGCTTAACAGATCATGCATCCAAGTTGATAACGAGAATAACATACTGAAGAATGGAAAAGAAAATTGAGGGTGTGTTATGTGACGATTAATTTGGCTTCAGGGAAGGTAAAGGCACCAGAGTGGTAATTCTGACGTTGCGGTTGATACTGAGAGCAAGGCTGAAGAGAAATCATGATACGTTCATAGGATTTGTCGACCTGGAAAAAGCGTTCGACAGTGTAAAATGATGCAAGATTTTCGAAATCCTGAGAAAAATCGGGGTAAGCTATAGGAGAAGATGGGTAATATGCAATACGTACAAGAGACAGGACGGAACAATAAGAGATGAAGGCTACGAAGGAAGTGCTTCTCACGAGTAAAAAATGTGGAATGAGGGTAAATAGAAGAAAAACGAAAGTAATGAGAAACAGCAGAAACGAGAACGGCGAGAAATTTAACATCGGGACTGGTGAACACGAAGTAGATGAAACGAAGGAATTCTGCTACCTAGGCAGCAAAATAACCAGTGACGGACGGAACAACGAGGACATCAAAAGGAGGCTAGCACAGGCAAAAAGGCCATTCCTGGCCAAGAGAAGTCTGCTGGTATCAAACATAGGCTCTAATTTGAGGAAGAAATTTCTGAGAATGTACGTATGAAGCACAGCATTGTACAGAGTGAGAATCGAAGCGTTTGAGATGTAGTACTACAGAAGAAAGTAGAAAATTAGGCCGACTTATAAGGTAATGAATGAGGAGGTTCACCAGAGAATCTGCGAGAAAAAGAGGATATGGCTGGTTAGTTGATTGATTTGGGGGAGGGGACCACACAGACAGAGACCATCGGTCCGATTGAATTAGGTAAGGATGGAGAAGGAAGTTAGCCGTGCCCTTTCAGAGGAACCATCGCAGCATTTGCCTGAAGCGATTTAGAGAAATCACAGAAAAGCTAAATCAAGATGACTGGAGTAGTGTTTGAACCGTCGGCCTCTCAAATTCGATTCACGTGTGCTAACCACTGCGCCACCTCTCTCCATTGAGGATATGGAATACACTGACAAGAAGAAGGGACAGGTTGGTATGAGAATAACTTCGATGATACTGGAGGGAGCTGCAGCGGGTAGAAACTGTAGAGGAAAACAGACTTGGAGCTCACTGCTACTCTGAGATCAAGAGGCTGGCACAGGAGAGGAATTTGTGGCGAGTACAGAAAACAAATTATTCCGCTTCCTTGCTTGATACATACGATGCAGAACTCATAATAAAATACTCTAAAAAAACTATGAACAGACCTATTGTCGCAAGATAGGTAATGCACTAGAAAAACTGTGTGATTAAAGCATGTCATTGTCGAGTCAAAGCTGTCGACACATGGAACAAGGAAAAACTGCTTGAACTAGTACTCAGCGTAGTAGCTAGGGTCATGAGCACACTTGGCAAGATATGAATTTCGCGTCTCGCAAGATTTATTTTCTAGGAACAGAAAGAACACAACTTCGAATGTGCACCTTCAAAAACGTTGCCGGCCTGACTGGCCGAGTGGTTCTAGGCGCTACAGTCTGGAACCGCGCGAGCGCTACTGTCGCAGGTTCGAATCCTGCCTCGGGCATGGATGTGTGTGATGTCCTTAGGTTAGTTAGGTTTAAGTAGTTCTATGTTCTAGGGGACTGATGACCTCAGAAGTTAAGTCACATAGTGCTCAGAACCATTTGAACCATTTTTTTCAAAAACGTTGCGTCCCTGGCCACCTCCAGCTACGACGCTGCTCGTATTTATTGCACATACCGTGCAGTCCACGCCGTATGACATGTGACACATCTGATGGCGATGTCGTAAATGCTCTCACTTTGAGATGTTTGAGTTCATTAACTGCATCGGAATCAAAGATAAGCAAGGGATTGTTGTGTATTACATCCTTCGTGAGGAAGTTCACTTACTCATTTTCTTGAATGCCTTGATTCGATAATATCCAGAGGAAGTCACCGAAATTCCGAACGGATGTGGCTGAACTGCGTTCTTCATTGTCTTCATACAAAAAATACTGTCGTCTTCTGTACTGCTTGTGTGGCCCAATGGTAGAGTGCTCGCTACTTAAATTGGCCCATGTCTGTGAAGATGGTGTGGTATAGGTGGGGACACGTAGTGGTGGGGAATCCTACCTGAATGGCCACAGCACGGTGGGGGAGGTGCAGTCCAACAGCACACATTCAAATCTCCCGTAATGTACAGCTAGCAAGTCCTCAAACGATCGTGTTAACAGGTTATGCCATTACAACCAATAATCCGACAAATATAGAATTCCAAGGTCAACAGTTTCCCATTAGAGTAGCGAAAAGGAAATGATCGCATAAACAAAGGGCAAAAAAATGCCCAAATGTGTGTAAATTCCTGAAGGACCAAACTGCAGAGGTCATCGGTCCTTAGACTTACACACTACATAAACTAACTTAAAGGAAACTATGCTAAGAACAACACACACACCCATGCTCGAGGGAGGACTCGGACCTCCGGCGGGAGGGGCCGCGCAGTCCGTGACATGGTGCCTCTAACCGCGCGGCCACTCCGCGCGGCAGCAAAGGACAAACCTAAACAAAAAAGAGTCTGATCATGCACTAGCAGAAGCAAATCTCGTACAACAAAATACGGGTAAACATGTAGCATAGGAGACAACGCTGCTCACTACGATATTGACAATGTGAAATAAAGAACAGGGGTCACATCGAAATTATGTGTTAGTCCCATGATTCGAAAACATTACCTAAAATAAATTTTTCTTCTCCATCTTGCGTGTCTTTCTGCTACACTTTCGTATGGTCTACATCAGTCAATTAAGGTCCTAGCAGCACCGCGGGCTGGTTTCGGGGAGCTCAATTTCCAAAACAGTTTGAGGAAAGAGGCACGCTCTCGGTAGCTCGCATTGGCATTATCAGTGAGAGGTTGTGAGATCCTATCCCAAAAGCCGAATTCGTTCAATGTCTGTTGACATATCTACTTGGCAAGGACTCTGGATACCGCGTACTCTGAAATTTTACGCATTAGTGTCTTGCATGCGATTCCCTTTACTCATGTATTTTCGCAGAACCTTCCAAGATATTTAGGTCTCCCATTTGCTTTCGCTGATTGTACATAGTCTCCCATTTCATATCGCTTCTGATTATTGCCTCTGTCTACTCACACGATGGAATGAGCTCAAGATGACTATTATTCTGGTAATCAGATGCTTCATTACAACGGCTTAGTATTTTCAACCTCACCAGATACATTCCAAACATGGTGGGATGCTGACGGGGCAGCAAAAC
Source organism: Schistocerca americana (assembly GCF_021461395.2). Lineage (NCBI taxonomy): Eukaryota > Metazoa > Arthropoda > Insecta > Orthoptera > Acrididae > Schistocerca > Schistocerca americana. The sequence goes on along the minus strand of NC_060122.1, from coordinate 393,229,002 downwards.
TAATTTAACGACGTAAATGTCTCTTAAATTTTTGTATGAGTAACGCAGTGCTATTCACCATGGGAAGTCACTACGCTAACAACGCGAACTGACTGGCGAACAATACACACTACACCACTTACTGAATGAAGCTAAAAATTTAGATCCAGTCAAGCCTAGAACAGTGACTTCTTCAAAAGGAGTTCATGATAAACCACCACACCTAGCAGTCTATTTACATTTAGAGCTTATCAGATTAGTCGGGCGTTCACTCCATCATAAGTTAACGCTTGGATGGATTAGAAGGCTGGAAAATCCTTAAACAGAGGTGCCCACCGCACGTCGTCTGTCTCGTAGCATCTGACCGATAGCTGTAGACTAGTGGTTCTTGACCTATATCTGCGTGTTGTATGAACTCTGCAATCTACTGTGTTGTGAATGGAATGGAGAGCTTTTGCTTTATTAGCGACTTTTTGTCATATTCACTGGCATATTCCAATCTCGCCCATCTTAATCCCATGGTCCTCGCAAGCGATACAGCAGAACTATCGCACAATATTCCTCGAATATTGATTCCCTAAATGCATTCAACAGAATTTCACGAGAAAAACATCGTCTTCGTCTCAGGTTCTCATTTAAGTTTGCTATGCATCCTTGTTGCACTTTATTTCGTGCTGTGCTGATTTTTTTCGACCTTTGTAAAGCGTATCTGAATTCGTTTGATGTCTTGTGTCATGCCGCTAGCTAGAACAGTTGTCAAAATTTTTCACACTGGCACCTTGCATGGGGTTTCCTGTATAAATAAACCACTCTTTCTCTGAATTTACCCAACAAATTTCTCTTCCGTTTATATTTCCTATTAATGAGTTCATACGTTCGTTCAGTTGCGCTGGTTGGTAACCATGATGTTAGGGGTTGTACTACAAAATTGTGATTAACTGAAGTAAATTTTAATTTCTAAATGGTAGTCGGATACTGGATGACAAAGGTAATATTGGTTGTGACCCAGAAAAGCGTAATAGGACGACTAATGTCCTCAGTGTAAGAAATTCAGGGAATAAGGTCAGCAGCATTAATAATATTTCACGTGCGTGTGATTTGATAGACTAGTTATCTGATAATGCGTTCAGTAGTGCGTCACAAGACTGTTTGTCCAGTAATGTATGCGTAATTTTCCCGGTCGATGCTACGCAAGTTAGAGTTCTCCCTCCCCCCCCCCCCCCCCACCCACCCACATCCACAACTGCAAGCCTCCTTCCCTACTAATACCGTATGGTTGATCTCTTTCCGTAATACTGAGTGTAGACTATCTTCGAAAGACTCTTCGATAAACATATCTGTATCTCCCTGCCATTAGAAACATCAAACCAATACTGCCACGCCCCTTTATCTTTGTCATTGCAAAGTCGTTAGCCTTAATGCTCCTTCAGCTTCTTCTTATAAACCCTCCAACTCACAAGCAATCTAATCAGTCTTTCAGAAAGCCGTTCAGTGATTTGTTCAAAGTCTTCCCAGCGTTTCACCCGACACTCAGTTCATCGTGATATAAGAGGGCAGCTGCTTTCTTAGACACAGGTGAGTTCTGTGATTTTACTACAAACGCAGCGGTAATTAACTAATATTTTAATATTTTCACTTTTCAAATTCGGTATTCAACCGAATTTAATAAATGAGTCTTCAGATATCAAGTGCAGAGAATGGTGGCGCCGTGTGCTGGGCAATGGACTCGAATTTGGGAGGATGACAGTTCATACTCTCGCACAGCTATCCAGATTTAGGTTTTCCGCTGTTCCTTTGAGAGGGACTCGGCTCATTTCCTTCCCCACACTTCCCCAACGCAAGTGTGTGCTCTGTCTCTAATGGCCTTCGTCGTCGATAGGGCTTTGTCTCCAATGCTTCTTTTCCCTTCCTCGGATAGCGGATTTTTGTCTGAGTATCTCGTAGGATCTAATGAATGGAATGGAAAGTCTAATGAGCACACACTGCGGATCGATGAGCAGCAGAAATGACATTAGCGATCAACTTGACAACAAAATTTGAGACCGCGAAGTAGAGGAAGCGAAGGAAATCTGCTGCCTCGCTAGCAAAATAACTCATGTTGGACGGAGCAAGATGGACATAAAAAGTAGATTAGTACAACAAACATCGGGCTTAGCTCGAGGAAGAAAGTTCTAAGAATATACGCTTGTAGCACAGCACTGTATGGAGGTGACTTGTGGACTGTGGGGAAACCGGAAAGAAGGGCTATAGAAGGATGTTCAAGTTGAGCGGTGCGATAAGACATGAAATCGGAAGGCTCTCTGCGGAACAAAGGAGGAGAAGAGCACGTGGAAATCATGAACAACAAGAATGACAGTAAGTATTTTAAGGTATCAAGGAATAATCTCCATACTACTTGAAGGAGCTATAGAGGGTAAACACTGTTGGGAAGACAGAGATTGGAATATATCCAACAAATACACTCCTGGAAATTGAAATAAGAACACCGTGAATTCATTGTCCCAGGAAGGGGAAACTTTATTGACACATTCCTAGGGTCAGATACATCACATGATCACACTGACAGATCCAAAGGCACATAGACACAGGCAACAGAGCATGCACAATGTCGGCACTAGTACAGTGTATATCCACCTTTCGCAGCAATGCAGGCTGCTATTCTCCCATGGAGACGATCGTAGAGATGCTGGATGTAGTCCTGTGGAACGGCTTGCCATGCCATTTCCACCTGGCGCCTCAGTTGGACCAGCGTTCGTGCTGGACGTGCAGACCGCGTGAGACGACGCTTCATCCAGTCCAAAACATGCTCAATGGGGGACAGATCCGGAGATCTTGCTGGCCAGGGTAGTTGACTTACACCTTCTAGAGCACGTTGGGTGGCACGGGATACATGCGGACGTGCATTGTCCTGTTGGAACAGCAAGTTCCCTTGCCGGTCTAGGAATGGTAGAACGATGGGTTCGATGACGGTTTGGATGTACCGTGCACTATTCAGTGTCCCCTCGACGATCACCAGTGGTGTACGGCCAGTGTAGGAGATCGCTCTCCACACCATGACTGCGTAGGATCCTACGGTCTTGGCGTGCATCCGTGTGTCGCTGCGGTCCGGTCCCAGGTCGACGGGCACGTGCACCTTCCGCCGACCACTGGCGACAACATCGATGTACTGTGGAGACCTCACGCCCCACGTGTTGAGCAATTCGGCGGTACGTCCACCCGGCCTCCCGCATGCCCACTATACGCCCTCGCTCAAAGTCCGTCAACTGCACATGGGGTTAACGTCCACGCTGTCGCGGCATGCTACCAGTGTTAAAGACTGCGATGGAGCTCCGTATGCCACGGCAAACTGGCTGACACTGACGGCGGCGGTGCACAAATGCTGCGCGGCTAGCGCCATTCGACGGCCAACACCGCGGTTCCTGGTGTGTCCGCTGTGCCGTGCGTGTGATCATTGCTTGTACAGCCCTCTCGCAGTGTCCGGAGCAAGTATGGTGGGTCTGACACACCGGTGTCAATGTGTTCTTTTTTCCATTTCCAGGAGTGTATTTGAGGAAGCTGGATGCAACTGCTACTGTGAGGTGAAGAGGATGGCACAAGAGAGAGACCCGTGGTGGCCAGCATCAGACCAGTCGGAAGACTAATGACCAAGCGCCTGCCCCCTCCCCCTCCTCCTCCTCCCTCCCCCCCATAGAAAACAAATGTGGTTTAACCTGAATTATAAAAAAAAATCACGTGTATTCCTCACGTACTAGACCACCCTAGTGGCTGTTTCATGAACCTGTGCACAGTGCATACCTGACCCATCCAGAAGATATTAAAAGGATATTCCCTGTTTTGCATGTCGAGCAATCTACAGCCAAGCTCGTCACACAATCGACAAAGTCTCTTGTTTGGACTCTGCTCTAGGCTCCAGACCAAGGGCTCCCAATCTGTCCTTGGAAGCATGCTGAAAATCGATAGCTACAGCGAGACTTCAGTGGGAAGATTAGGTGTCTTGAGCACTGCCACTAGTGTTGGAAAGACCGAGCATACGATGTTGCATTGTCTTTGTTCTGAAGACGTAGGATACACTGTTCCCTTGGACATGCATGGTTCTTTCATGTTGCCTTAACCGCCCTTGTTTTCAGTGTTCCATCGGTTACAAATTATATTTGTCACAAATGTAGGGTCTGCCGAAGTGACCGAGCAGTTCTAGGCGCTACAGTCTGGGACCGCGCGACCGCTACGGTCGCAGGCTCGAATCCTGGCCCGGGCATGGATGTGTGTGATGTCCTTAGGTTAGTTAGGTTTAAATATTTGTAAGTTCTAGGGGACTGATGACCTCAGCAGTTAAATCCCATAGTGCTCAGAGCCATTTGAACCATTTGAACAAATGTAGACAGAATAATATAAATAAAATAGCTATACCGATTTGAGTGAAAGTGCTCATGTATCCTTTTTTTTATTTCCAGTCTCCTTACGAATTTTTTCTTCTTTCAGGGTAGAGATTATGAAAGTAACAAGTAAATAGTAGATATTGATTATTTCCAAAGCAGCGAGATCCAATCCACAGACTTCGGGATTACGAAACTAAGCGCTTATTGGTTCTCTTTCTCTCCCCCCCTCACTTTCCGACCGCATCGTATTTTGGTCCCTTACTTTAAACTACGTAAGATGAGACTTTAACATTAATTGTTTTCATTACGTGGGCGGGGCCAGTATAAGCTGAATACTTTGTAGGAGGCCAAATAAATGCTTGATTTTATTTTAGATCAGCGCCAGGCTCCCTACAAGTTAACGATTTAACGAAATGAAGTCCAGCCAGGAGTTCACTGATCTGCCTTAACTGATATCGCTGAAAAATCTGAACTCTTATAAACGCGAATTACTGAAATCCTCAAACTCAAAGTAAATAATGATTTAAAATGATTTACTAGCCACTGCTATGAATGAAATCTGCAAAATAACTTGATATTTGAATCTGCCGCGTAATGTCGGCCAATTGTTGCCCTTCAGCGATAAATGCTTCTTTCTCTGCAAGTGAAACATGGAGATGAGGTGCTTATATTACCTTGAAATAATAACATGAGCTAGTTTTTATACATATAATATTTATACATATAATAATAATATAAATATACATTTAATTTTTTATACATATAATATGTAAGGTAATACTTTAATACACAACATTATCTAGGAGAGACAACAATAAGAACATCCGAAAGCGTTAAGCGCTACCCACAATCTCTAACGAACAAAAGAAGCAGAAGAAAAAGATTTGTTCTGTCTATCGTATATATATAATTACACAAAGATATAAACATTTGATTTCAATATATTTTTCACTACGATATTAATCATCAGCGATAAAGTTCTTTTCGCTTTACGTTACAGGTTTTCATAAATGTTACTAATATAGTTCTTCACAAATGCCTTTTAAGTCTTGTCTATTTTATGTTATTCACTATTTTTATGTTCATTGCGCACGCACTGTCCGTAAAAATCGCCTAAGGGACATTACAATCGGCTGTCCGAGCAAGACTCATGGCCAGACCAAAACTTCCAAAAATTGTTGTCCATGTGTCACACGTGTACTAATATATCCCATTAATGCTATTCCCGTGCAGGGGAGACATTTTATTTGTATGTCGCAGACCCGGTATTGGCCAATAAATATGAAATTGTATTGCCTCTGCTGTGAAGAACTACAATGTAGTGTTCCTACGGACGTGCACACAAATCGTTAGCTTTAGCGACGCTCCACTGAGAACGCTACGTATCTTGACCACTTCCACTAGAGTCGGGAAAGAACTGAGTACGGCTGCAGATAGAAGGCGATACAAGTCGTTGACGCCGACGAAAAAGACGTTCTGAAGGTAATTGGCACCTGTGAATTCGCTTACAGCCGGGATGGCATCTTCGATCTGACAGAGAGACCCTTTCCCCTGCAGTGATTCTATTTTTCTACAAAGCGGTACTCGTGCAATAAGTTCGACCTACGTGCCTCTAGCGGCCTCTTCTTTCCCTGAGCTCGACGACAGTAGGGCTGCTATTGGAATTGAAAAAGGGAAATGGTTTAGCTTCGTGATATATTTCTACTGAACTCTCAGCTGCGTCCGTAAATCAAAGATCGATTCCTACCGCTCGAAGCTAAAGCTACTCGATTGCTTCAGAAGAAAGGCTCTATGTTCATCATAATATAAATTTTCGCGTTATAAGAGTTTTTTCTAATATATCCTAACACACAATTTTGACTAACACATAATATTTATTGAAGCTATCCATCTGTCTCAGAATCGGAACTTTTACTGATAATCACTCTGTGGGCTTTCTTCGTGAGAGTGAAGTTTTCGTATTTGTCTTCTCTTTTAGAATTTATCCACGGCGTTACCAACACTTATCGGTAACCAGAAATGCGTTCTATTCGTAGTGATATTACAGGTTCTGTGCAGGATAGCTTCCATGAAAGAATATCACTAAACCTGAGATGAGAGCTCTGCTCAACCTGTTTTTCGATTCTTTCTCCGTAAACCATTCTAGAACAAATGAAGTATTACAGTCAATATACAGAAAGAAATAACTTGAAACATGTAATTTGTTTAATCCCCTAAGGCGATCTTTTAATTGATATTTATTAATTAATAATCGATTAATTACGATATAAAGCGTTCTAGAAAAATACAAGATCAGATTTTTAATCTTTGGTTAAAAGAATCTACAATCTGTATTTCCACTGCATCACACTGAAAATAGGCCTTCGATATCACTAGATATTGTAGAAATGGTCATTTAGTCTTAAGACTCTTCGTAATTCTGACATAAGGGCAGAAGAACGCTAGAAAAACGACGTCTCTTCCTTTCTCCCCCCACCACTCCAAATATAATTTTCCGTTACTCCCATTTCTAATGTATCACACTTACAAAGTATTTTAATGACGATAACAAAATATGTAAATGAACAAATAATATATAAAAATATATAAATCTATAAAGTGTTTTAATATAATAATAATTTATTTACATTGGTTCCAATTTTGAGACTGTTCTCATGCTGCTTTATCTACGGAAAATTAACTACAACGCTTCAAGTAAAATGTTAGTTTGTGAGAAGTATCATGACACCTACGAAGCTCCGACCCCCACACCCTGTTGATCAGCGCTTGTGTTCTGAACAATTCTGAATTCAGTGAGTTAGGCGAGTTATTACCAGTGTGATTGGAACAACAATTTCAGATGATTCGATGCCACTAAGTACTATGGTGTCAAAATTGAGGACGCCATGTCAAAGTGGAACAGACGTTTTTGTTTCGAGCTGAATGATAACAAATAAGTATAAAAAGACACTTTAATTTCGTGCTCAGATATATTAAAGATGACATAATGCCACAGTGCCTAAGAAACGCAATAAGTGCAGAAGAAAAATTATATTTGACGCTAAGTCCACAAAATGTTATACATTATTAGATTGTGCTGCAGTTCCAAGACTTTGTGAGAAAGTTGTGGAGGTTGAAGGGCTGCTGTTATCACTTGGCTGATGTGTCTTGCACTCTGCATCCATTATTTCATAATCAGAAACTATCATACTAATTTTTCTTTTGGCTTCTGCCTTATAAACTGGAGGTAAACTCCTTACAACTGTGCTGATGTGACGGAAAAATAAGTCAATATCATCATCTTCGTGTTCCATAAACGTTTATAGTAAATTTTGCCTAATTTCGTCCCTTTCTTTCCACATTTTTAATATTGTATCATCATTACTACGAACTTTACTGCGTTTTCTTTTCCGTGCTTGCACATAACGTTCATCGTTTGTTACCACAGATGTTTCACCATTATTTCCTATTGTATGTGTTTCTACCGTATCTTCTTCCTGTGATGCCGAAAGGTCCAGCTGACGAGTTCGATCTCCACTGTCTTCTTGCCTTTCTTGTATTGTTGTCTGTGATGATGTCAATGTAATACTGGTTCCTCCAGATCTGTGATGTGCAACACTGTCAAGGAACGATAGCTGTTCGTGTCGTTTTGTTTTTGAATTTTTTGAGGCAGCAGATCCCGTTCCTAATTTTCTTTTCTTCTTGAACCTCTGGTAACCCTTAAAAATTTCCACTTCTTCTTACAGTCATCACCTGTAAATGGAAATTATATTAGATGTATGTTTTCGTTTGTTTCAGATTCTTGGCCACAGGCGAAAGTTACCGGCCTTTATCATTTGCCTATCGTATATCACCATCTTACATATCAAGAGTTGTTAAAAATGTTTTGAAGATATTAAGAATAAGGCTGCTGCCCATGTTGATGCCACCTTCTACTGAATCAGATTTCAGACGTATTGAAGAAGAATTTTGGCTTAAATGCAATATAACTAACTGTGTAGGCGCTATAGATGGAAAACATGTTCGCATAAGGGCACCAGAGAAAAGTGGATCTCTGTTTTTTAATTACAAAGATTTTATACAATTGTTCTGCTGGCTATTGTGGGCGCAAATTGTAAATTCATTAGCGTTGATGTCGGCGCTTAAGGAAAAGAGCCTGATAACGGTATATTTCAGAAATCGGCTATGGGCAAGAAAATAGCCGCAAAGGAGTTTAATATACCTCCATCAAAATGTTTGCCAGGCACAAATGTGATATTACCACATTTCCTGATAGGAGACGAAGCATTTGCTCTCAGTGATTGTATGATGAAACCTTATTCCAGAAGAGTTGCTGCATCACATAGAGACAAACAGATCTATAATTGTAGATTATGCCGTGCTCGTCGAGTGTCAGAAAACGCCTTTGGGCTATTAAGCCAAGTATTTAGGGTATTTTATAGTCCTATTGCCGTGGCACCTGAAGTGGCTGACGACCTCGTTTTGTTGGCATGTTGTTTCCACAATTTGCTACGAGACGGTTATCTTGAAGAAAATGGTATTCCATTTTATAGCTATAGTTTTAACGAAGCAACCAGCCAAAACAACTTGCATAGCTTTTCTAGTTTTGGAGGACTTCTTAACAGCAGTGGTTTTGAAATTAGAGACAAACTTAAAGATTTTTTTCTCCAGTGAATACAGTTCTGTGGCGTGGCAAGAGGCAGCGGTTAACAATGGGTTGTGAATAACAATGGATTGTAAATAATGATTTATGTAAGACGAAACATATATACTGTTGCTTTTTAACATCTTCATATAATAATTGTTAGTGCACATACGGATCTATTTGTTAGTAAATAATTGGTTGAATATACGTACTTGTTTTATTTAACTCTTGTGCTATAGCTTTCCAGACGTTATCTTTCACTAAAACGTTTCTGTATTCTTCATCCCCTGCGTCATAAATTACAGAATATTTCGCCACGCTGTTAATTAACTTTCCTTCATCGGAGTCCTAGAAACTCATTTTCACTGAATTGGGTATGTTCGGCCAGTAAAAGCAGTCTCCGGTGGCTATGCGGTTCGGCGGCAGCGGCACCACTGGTCCCTGACCGGATGTGCGGTCTGCCGCCGAAGCAGGTATACGGCGGCAGACGACGCTGCCGCAGCGTTCAGCACGCCTCCCATTGCAAACATGGCAACCAGTGGTGCCGCCTGCAGCCGGTCGGAGCAGTCTGCGGTCGTGTTCGGAATCGCACCTTTACACACTTCGTTTAACGCTGTTGTAATTTGTTGATCCCTTCCGAATAATAGGAACTGTGCAAGTCTGCAAAATAGCTATTAGTTGCTGCAATCACCTCCTCGTTTGAATAAAATCTTTGTCCCACCAGCCATTTCTTCAAATTGGGGAACAAATAGTAGTCCGAGGGAGCCAAGTCTGGAGAATAGGGGGGATGTTAAACAAGTTGGAATCCTATTTCCAATAACTTTGCGACCACAACTGCTAAGGTGTGTGCTGGTGCATTGTCGGGGTGGAAAAGGACTTTTTTGCGGTCCAATCGCCGGCGTTTTCCTTGCAGATCGGTTTTCAAACGGTCCAATAACGATGAATAATGTGCACCTGTAATAGTTTTACCCTTTTCCATATAGTCGATGAGGATTGTCCCTTGTGAATCCCAAAAGACAGTCGCCATAAACTTTCCGGCCGAATGAATGGTCTTTGCCTTTTTTGGTGCAGATTCTAACTTGGTAACGCATTATTTAGATTGCTGTTTGGTCTCAGGAGTATAGTAATGTATCCATGTTTCATCCACAGTGACGAAACGACGCTTGAAGTCCTGCGGGTTCTTCCTGAACAGCTGCAAACCATCCTCGCAACACTTCACACGATTCCGTTTTTGGTCGAGCGTGAGCAATCGCGGAACCCATCTTGCGGATAGCTTTCTCATGTCCAAATGTTTATGCAAAATATTATGTACCCGTTCATTCGAGATGCCCACAGTACTAGCAATCTCACGCACCTTAACTCTTCTGTCATTCATCACCATATCACGGATTTTATCAATGATTTCTGAAGTTGTAACCTCCACATGGCGTCTAGAACGTTCAGCATCATTTGTGCCAATATGGACACTCCGAAAATTTTGAAACCACGTATAAACTGCTCTAATCGAAGTTGCAGAGTCACCGTAATGTTTATCAAGCTTCTCTCTAGTGTCCTGAGGCGTTTCGCCTTTCATAAAGTAATTTTTTGACAATCACTCGACTTCCTAGATTCACACGAATGCCAAACACAAAGAAATAGACCAATATGGCTGAAACGTAGTGTGCTTTCTTTCCGAAGATGCTACTAACTCAACATTACGATACGAGCCGATGGTGCCATCTCTCGGACTTTGCACCGAATTTTCAAACGCTCCTCGTATATCTATTAGAGTTGTGGATTTGAGAGTCTATTGATAGGGGCTCGCTTTTTATGTGAGAATAGAAACAGAGACGTCGAAAGAGAAGACTTTATAGTGCACACCCGAAATAGGGGGTTTGAGGAAGGGAATCGGATATGATCTTATCAGTGGAACCATTCTGGCTTTTGCCTTTGCCGCTTTTTGGAAGCTAAAGGTGGATGAGAAGACTGGGACTTGAAGCATCTCTCTTCCTTAATGCAAGTCCAGTATCTTACCGCTGGGTCTGCTCGCTCTGTTCTAACAGTGGAGACCTGGCCAGTCGCTTGCGTTTCATACTCAGCTGGAGGTAATGCATCAGACCACCTGTTTGCTGGAAGCGTGGTGCCAGACTTCCTGCTTTTTCCAGTATACCAGATCTGGGCACATCTGGCAACAGCCACTGCTAGATGATCGATTGCTGGCACATTGGGGTTGTGTGCGGACTGCAGCAGTATTCGGAGAGCTTGGCAGTTTCCTCAATGTGACACGCGATTGCGATGACGGGCGACCGCCTCACCACAACACAAACGGCGCAACCCACAAACTGAGAACGCTGTTACAAACTGTTGGCAGAGAGCACTCCATTCAAGATACCGCAATGCCCACAATCTCCAGCCATATACACTGGTGAAAGGTTCACACGACTGTATCTCCTACGAATAAGAAAGTAAGCAAAGAAATTAAAAGCGCCAACCACTTCGAAAGCTAACTAGGTTTCACTCTCACGCATAAGAACATAAGAAGTATCTAAACTAACCACGTCCACAATCTTAGTACTGCTGTCATTGCACGTGTTCTGCAAAGTAACTAATGCCAACTTGTTGGGGGCTCACATGCTACTATTACTTGACATTCAGAGGTTAAAAACTGGATCAGGCAACAATGGCGTTTGTAGTAGAGACATTCGATTAAATCTTAAAGTCAAATACGTGTTAAACTACCTCCTGCTAATTCAAAAAATTGAACTGAAAAAAGTAATAAAAACAGTAATAAACACGAGTAAAAAACTAGTTGCTTTCATATCCGGAAGCAGGGTTCAAATCTCATACAGGTATGCAAATTTATGTTTTTTTGTTGTTCTGTAGGTCACTGGAACAGAACGTCAAAGAGCTGGTAGAAGTTAAACTTTCGAGAAGGTAAAGACACTGGAGAGGCATTTCGAATGCAGCGATTGACAGTGGCAACAGGACTTAAGGAAAATCAAGACATGTTCATGCGATTTGACGATCTTAAAAAGAGCGTTAGACAATGTGACACAGTCCAAGAGGACCGAAATTCTGAGAAAAATTGAAGTAAATTTTAGAGAGAGAAGAGTAATATCCAATATACAGGGTGTTTCACTAAATGTGTTTACCTCTGTATGTTGCGAAGTAATAGGCGACGGAAATATTTATTGCGGTAGGTCACCATAAGAAACGTTACACTGTCTGCGGAGCTATGAACATAGTTTATTGTATTATTATCCAAAGAGTTACAGCAAAAAGATACAATTTTTAAATGGAACAATAGTTGTTTCTATCATGCACTGGAATCAGCAACACCAGCTGTGTGTACATCAATTTAAATTACATTCCTATCACTTTTAGTTTGGGAGCTAAAACCCTTCAAAGTTCCTGGAGCAGATACCACACACGCTGCGTATAACGCAATGCGCCTTCTAAATGTGGTGCGGCCGAGTTGTAACGTCGCCGGTGTCACGGAGCGAGAAGCTTCCTCGATGGGCTGTTAGACTGCCGACTTTCGCCGCTCACGACCGTATACCCGACAGTTCGAGCCACACAAACAAACGGAGCTCAATATACCACAGTTACTGACATCGGATGAGGATTGCATACACGAACAACGAGTACGTTGACATTTTGCTGATGCTCGGCGAGTGGCGACACGATGCCACTGAAGCAGCCATGGCGTACGTCGTGAGATATCCTAGGCGAAGAGCTCCGGCAGCCATTACGTTCTTACCTGCCGAACAACGACTTCGGGAAACAGGCAGCTTGGTAGCTCGCCGCACTAACAGACGAAGAGCTGCAAGAAGTGAGGAGACGGAGGTGTTCGTTTTAGCTGCAGAACACCACGATCCTCATGTCAGCTTATGAGCCGTTGCTGCAGTCACTGGTGTCAGTCTCACATCTGTGTGGCGTATAGTACACGGACACAGGTTTCAGCGTAGCCCCTGTCACTGACCCAGGAGCTGCATGGGAACGATTTCCGTGCGAGAGTTACATTCGTAAATGGGCCATGCGTAATTTCACGCTGGAGTCTTTACGGGGTGTTATGTTCTCTGATGAGTCCACGTTCGCAAATTATGGTGCAGTGAATCGCCTTAAAGTGCACTACTGGGCCACAGACAATTCTCGCTGGGTGCGACCTGTCGATCGTCAACGTAGGTGGTCTATTAATGTATGGTGCGGAATCCTTGGGGATGAAATCATCGGTCCACACTACTTCCCAGGTACACTGACAGGTGAGTTATATCGCGCGTTTATTGTCGACAGTTTGGGTCGTCTCCTTGAACATATGTGTCTAAACACGAGAGTCCATATGTGAACGAAGCACGATGGTCACCCAGCCAATTTTGCGCGTGCTGTTGTGGAAGAACAGGTTTGCAGGAAGGTGGCTGGGGTGCCATGGTCCTCATTCATGGCCCGCAAGGTCACCCGATTTAACACCATTATATTTCTTTTTGTGGGGATATCTAAAGGATCGTGTTTATGTCACCGAGCCCACATCCCCAGATGATCTAAAACGGTGCATCGAGGACGCATGTTGCTCCGTGACACCGGCGATGTTACATCTCGTCCGCAGATCCTGTAGAAGGCGCAATGCAGTGTGCATTCAGGAACATGGACACACATTTGAACATTTCATTTAATTCAACTTCCCACCGCCAGAACAGCTATCACCCACCACACAGCCATGTCTTATGTACAGCGTGTGGTATCTGCCCTGAAACTTTGAAGGGTTTTAGCTCCCAAAGTAAAATGATAGGAATGTAATTTAAATTGATGTATACACAGCTGGTGTTACTGATTCCAGTGCATGATAGAAACAACTATTGTTCCATTTAAAAATTGTATCTTTTTGCTGTAACTCTTTGGATAATAATACAATAAACTATGTTCATAGCTCCGTAGACTGTGTAACGTTTCTTATGGTGACGTCCCGCAATAAATTTTTCCGTCGCCTATTACTTCGTAACTTACAGAGGCAAACACATTTAGTGAAACACCCTGTATACGCGAACCAAGAGGTAACAACAAGAATGGAAGGCCCAGAACGACGTGCTCGATTAAAAAGTGTGTACGACAGATGTAGAATTTCGCCCCAACTGTTCAATCTGTACATCGATGATGATGATGTTTAGTTTGTGGGGCGCTCAACTGCACAGTCATCAGCGCCAGTACAAAGTCCCAATTTCCACATAGCCCAATTTTTTTCACACTCTTGTCCACCACTTTCAGGAATGATGATGATGAAAGGATTAGAACAACACAAACACCCAGTCGCCAGGCAGAGAAAGTCCCCAACTCGACTGGGAATTGAACCCGGGATCACGTGATCCAGAGGGGTCTCTGTACGTCAAAGACCCAATGATGGAAATCCAGGGGGCGGGCAAAAACATAGAAACATGAAAATCACAACACATTGTCAAGCTTCCTGCCGTGTAGGAAAACCGATGGCATTTCAAGCTTCCAGTAGTCTAGGAATGGATAAACATAGCTGCTATATGGTTTTCAAGAGAATCGTATACCACTCTTCCTACAAGTAGTGGCAAGCTGAAGTAATGATGATGGAGGTGGATAGCGATCACATACACTTCTCTCCAAAGTATACCACAAACAGTAATATCGACTGACACGCAAGTCTTTCACGACGGCACTGTTTGTATGAAAAGTTCTCGTACTTCTTGCCGAGTCATTTCAGGGTAAAATCTCGAGCTTTCGACGATTTCCACCGTAGTCATCGCTGCTGTGGTTGCCTTGTATAGCCGAAAGAAGGTTTCTGATTGGTCAGTAGTTGAGACGTGGTGTCGTAGATAATGTCAACGTCTGCGCTGGTGGCGCCACCGCTTTCGCCGTAGTGTAAACATTCCGATGAACATCTCTGGCTCTTCTCTGCATCGAGAGATCGCTTCCATGCACAGCTAAGATTATATCCGCCGTCATGGTTGAAGATTTTCTCACATATTACTGCTACCAGTTGTGAAAATTACCGAACTATCAGTTTAATGAGCCACGGCTGCAAAATACTGACACGAATTCCTTGCAGACGAATGGGAAAACTGGTAGAAGCCGACGTCGAAGATCAGTTTGGATTCCATAGAAATGTTGGAGCACATTAGGCAATACTGATCCAGCGACGTATCTTAGAAGATAGATTTGCATTTGTAGACTTAGAGGAAGCTTTTGAAAATGTTGACTGGAATAATCTCTTTCAAATTCTGATGGTGGCTACGGCTGCAGGTTCGAATCCTGCCTCGGGCATGGATGTGTGTGATGTCCTTAGGTTAGTTAGGTTTAAGTAGCTCTAAGTTCTAGGGGACTGATGACCTCAGATGTTAAGTCCCATAGTGCTCAGAGCCAGGGGTCAAATACAAGGTATGAAAGGGGAGCAATGGTTGGGAAAGGAGTGAGACAGGGCTGTAGCCTATCCCCAATGTTATTCAGTCTATACATTGAGCAAGCTGCAAAGAAAACAAAAGAAAAATTTGGAGTAGGAATTAAAATCCATGGAGAAGAAATAAGAACTTTGAGGTTTGCCGATGACATCGTAATTCTGTCAGACACAGCAAAGGACATGGAAGAGCAGTTGAACGGAAAGGACAGTGTCTTGAAAGGAGGCTATAAGATGAAAAGCCACAACAGCAAAACGAGGATAATAGAATGTAGTCTAACTAAATCAGGCGATGATGAGGGAATTAGATTAGGAAATGAGACACTTGTAGTAGATGAGATTTGATATTTGGGGAGCAAAATAACTGATGATGGTCGAAGTAGAGAGGATATGAGATGTAGACTGGCAAAGGGAAGAAAAGCGATTCTGAAGAAGAGAAATTTGTTGACATCGGGTATAGATTTAAGTGTCAGGAAGTCTTTTCTCAAAGTATTTGTATGGAGTGTAGCCATGTATGGATGTGAAATGTTGACGATAAATAGTTTAGACAAGAAGAGAATAGAAGCTTTCGAAATGTGGTGCTACAGAAGAATGTTAAAGATTAGGTGGATTGACCATGTAACTAATGAGGAGGTAATAAAAAGAACTGGGGAGAAGAGGAATTTGTGGCACAACTTGACGAGAAGAAGGGATCGGTTGGTAGGACATGTTCCGAGACCAAGAGATGAATACACAAAGCGGATTCAGAAGGATGTAGGTTGCAATATGTACTTGGGAATGAAGAATCTTGCACATATGGAGAGCTGCATCAAACCAGTCTCTGGACTGAAGATCACAACAACAACATTACTTCTACACCCTCTTTAATTACAGTCCCAGTATTTTGGAGCCTGGGAAAAACCTTTTTGTCACATAAAACAGTATTTTATGTTTGTTTGTGAGGGTGTGCTCAGCAACTGCGGATTTCTACAGCTAAGGATTTTTAATATGCCGTTGATGTTCTGCACAGCGGTCGGAAACGGTGCGGATGGACTGACCGATGTAATTGCTTTCGAAATCACATACATTGTTGTAAATTTCAGGAATCTTGAGCCCGAGATGCCCTTTAACAGGGCGTCGCATCTGCTTTATCTTCTTAGGAAGTCGGAAAACAGATCCGATACCTCGTCTTCCCAGGACTCTGCCTTGTTTGCAGGATGTAGCTCCGCAAAAGGGAAGGAATGAAATTGGTTGCTCTTCCCATGAGTGTTCAACATTTTCACGTTTGCTTTTCTTGGTGAATGCTGACTAGATATCCTGTGACCCACAGCCGTTCTTCCAGAACACATACTCCAGATGAATGATTTCAGAATCCAACTGGTCTTCCTCAGATACGGTTTTTGCTGTCTGTACCAGTGTACTTAAAGCCGTTCTCTTCTATACTGAATCGTGAAAACTCTGGGCGCTCAAATACAAATCAGTCCATGTTGGAGACGTCCATCCAACATTCGTCGTACCAGATGGTTAAACAACGGCTGGAGCGATGGCGTCACTCGCGCAGACGTTGACACCATCTGTGACAGCATGACGTAACTCCCGACCAATCAGAAGCCGTCTTTGGGCTATATAAGGCCACGACAGCAGGGATTTTGACAATCAGTTGCTCCTAGCGAAGACGATGGTGAAAATCCTCGCATGCTCTAGATTTTGCCCTAAACCGACGCGGGAAGGAGTCCGACAATGTTTTATACAACAGTTATACTGAGATCCGCTGATTGTGGCGGCGTCACAATTCACCCTCGTGCCCACAAACCCAGCCCCTGACTATGCGAGCTCTGTGAACAAGGGCCTTGTCGTCTCGGAAAACATCTTTACCACTCGGGAACAAATATTTTACCATGGGATGGACCTGATCCGTGGAAATGATCACATAATCCATGGCAGTAATGCGATCTTGCAGAGTAACCACTGAATACCACGATATGACTCTCCAAATCATTACCGAAAGCTGACCATGTTTCAGTGTTCACATCAATCAGTCTGCATCGTAGGCTTGGGACGGTCTATGGCAGACGTAAACTCGGTCAGAGGTTGGAAACAGTGTGAAACAAGACTCATCCATTCAAATGAATTTCTTCAATTGTTCCATGGTCCAGGTTTTGTGGCTTCGGCACTACGTTCTCCTGTTAAGGGCATCTGTGTCATTGATGTGTGGTTTTGGAATTGTGATTCCACGCTTATGGACCTCCCTTCGTATTATTTTGGTGCTGACATGGTTCCTGAGCGCGGCATTCAGTTCCGTTCTGACTTGTACCGCTTTCTTCCTGTTAGTTTTCGTCATAATCCTCCCTCACGATTATTCAACACACACTTTCGTCTGCTTTGTGATTTAACTAATAACATTTGCCGCTTCTTCTGTCTGCGGTATGAGTCTTCGATACGGTGCCTCTTGAAACTCCAAGGACTTTCCACTTTCAGGATTAAAATTCATGCTTCAACACACTTTCGTCTGCTTTGTGGTTTAACTAATAACATTTGCCGCTTCTTCTGTCTGCGGTATGAGTCTTCGATACGGTGCCTCTTGAAACTCCAAGGACTTTCCACTTTCAGGATTAAAATTCAGGCTTCAACAAAATTAATCTTGAAATTTGCTCATGACATAGGTATTGTAATGTCCCTGAAATACGTAATATTTTTGTAATATTCCGGCTGCGAGTACCAGCGATGATGCGCTACCGTAATTGAGACGACAATACTCTTTGCTGTGAAAAAAGAGCATCTATGTTTTTTGTAATTGTTGAACGTAAGGAATGCCAATTGAACATTGTTTTTTTTTGGAGGGGGGGGGGGGGGGTCAGATAAGTTTGCATATAGACGTAATCTGAAGTGCACAAGAGAAATAACTTGTAAGCGCAGTTATCAAGAATAACAAATTTAGTTTGTGGAAATGAAGATAAATATCGTTTACGGACATTTGTTCGATGTTAAATACCCGGACCTTCATAAAACGATTAGTGTGTTTAGCAGTCCAGGGCAGAGTGATTTCTTCACAAAGTAACAATACTGGGCGAATCTGCTGCTGTCACGGTCCGAACGACGCGAAATGTTTCGCCGTTAGCTTGTTTCTTAAAGACGTTCCCTCAGCGACCAGTTTGTCAGTAAGAAGATATCATACTGCCACTATTGTTCAACCTTCTCATTCTGAAAGTGTTTACAGAAAATCCTATGGCGACTGTGAGTACTTCGGCTGCCACGAGAGACAGAGTTTTCATAGCGAGTTGTAGCAGTTTGCTCCGACTTTGCCTGGCGTTCTCTGAGAACGGGAGAAACGGGAACCTCCGACCGCCAACTCATTCTGTACCTAACCCGTTCTCTCCTTGCAGCAGCCACGAAGAAAACATATTTTATCTATAGTCAAATTTTTTCACAGATTTTTGTATTAGATAGGTAAAATTTTTAAAATCTGTGCATCTAAGCAAAAAAAGTCAAAAGAGAGTTTAAACGCAGTATCTGTCTTACCTGTATCAAAGGCAAAGGTCAAGTTAATTAATTTTTCTTTACAACGTAGCAGTTCATTATACCATCTTCAGTGAAAGTAAAGCCGTCTACTAGTATCCAACATCGGCTTTAATTTGAGGAAGAAATTATTGAGAATGTACGTTTAGCAGAGCACTGTAAGGTAGTAAGTCATGCACTGTTGGAAAATCGGAAAGGAAGAGGATCATAGCGTTTGAGGTGTGGTACTATAAAAAATATTAAAAATCAGATGCACTGATAAACTAAGGAACAAGGAGGTCCTCCGCACAATCGGCGAGGAAGAGAACATACGGGAAACACTGACAAGAAGAAGAGACAAAATGATATTACACGGGGCACCAGGGAACAGCTTCCATGGTACTAGAGGGAACAGCGGAAGACAGTGACTGAAATAGTTTCAACAAATAATTAAGGAAGTATTGTGCAGGTGCTACTCCGGGACGAAGAGTTTATTTAGCACAAGAGAGGAATTCATGGCGGGATGATGATTCGAAAAAGAGCTTAAGCTGAATACCGAGATAGTTCTTTAGAAGAGGTTATCGATGATTTCCTCCCATTTTCTTGCCCTGAGCGCATTTGCATCGTGCCTGTAAAAAGCGAGTCATCGATAATCTTCCTTCCTTCGTAACCACTGCCCGTAATCAAATGAGGTAGCTTGAGTAAATGGTTGGTTTCGTCCACAGAACGAAAAAACGTGTGTTAAAAGAAGCAAAATAGTCTGTAGATAAAATTTTATGCTTGCAGAAGCCGGCCGGGGTGGCTGAGCGGTTCTAGGCGCCACAGACTGGAACCGCGCGACCGTTACGGTCGCAGGTTCGAATCCTGCCTCGGGCATGGATGTGTGTGATGTCCTTAGGTTAGTTAGGTTTAAGTAGTTCTAAGTTATAGGGGACTGATGGCCTCAGCAGTTAAGTCCCATAGTGCTCAGAGCCTTTTGAACCATTTTTTTTTTTTTTTTGCTTGTAGAAAATTATAAAAACAATTAATTCATTCTGAGAGTAAGTGTTTGTATATTCTTGCGTCAGACACTAATAAAGGTTATTCGAAAATGACGCAGAAACGTAACAGACAGATCACAACACTATTATAGGACTTGTTTGGGAAACTACTCTAACAGTGAACTTAAATTCACAGTAACGTAACAGGCAGTCATTGACAAAACGTGACGCGATAAAAAATTCAGAAATGCTGGCTACAATATTTTCAATGAAGTGAAGCTTTCAGCTTAATAGAACTAATGCAGTTCTTTTGATTTTTCGCTGCCACTTGTAATCTCCTGTAAAGTGAATAAAACCATTTGTATTAAAAAAATCGATGCTATTACAGATGAAGGACTTGCTGGGAAGAGACCTACTTGAACTTAAATAATGTATGAAACGTACACAAAAATTTACATGTCTTGCAGAAACGTATTATAAAAAGGTGATATCTCCAATCCATTTTATTGTCATTTCAATATTATCCTTAATACCAAAGTTAAACGACCCGAAACCGATTTTTTCTTATTATTTTAAGTTAGAACATCGTTTCAGTAGGGCCTAAAATTCTCAGCTTTGTAGGTGCATATTCTATTAAAGCATTTTCTACTTTTCCTAGACTGTTCTTTTTGCAGACGTCTAAATGAATTTTAATTTTTTTTCAGATTGGCAGTGTCTCACGTTTGATGTGATGCAGTGCAACGCTGTAAAATCTATGTCACGAGAAAAGCTGATGGTATCTATTCTGAGTGACGTATTTACTGCATAAACCTGACATAAAAGGAGTTTATTCGCAGTAAGTCAAAAACAAACACGTTTACATTAATTAAATTAGTCAAACTGAGAAATCAACACTAGTTGACTAGAACTACATCGTCAAAATCTGAAGTAACGCAAGACCTCTTCAGAGATGTATGAGAGAGTCATTTCGACTATCTGTAAGATCCAGATACCGAACTTTTTTTTAAATCAGGTCTTGTCGTCCTCAACAACAAATAATTAGTGTATTAGAAAAAGGTTGACATGATTACAGATCACAGCAATCCTACATAATTTAGAACAAAAGTAGCAGTACAAATGACAGTATATTATGTTTTTTATTCAGGCTCTCACGACATCTGGAATTTTTGTCTGAGAATGGTCTACAGGAGCGAAATCGACAGCCGAAATGAAAGATAATGCTTACTGAGACCTGGACTGCTACTTTTGTTAAAAGAAAATAAACTGCTTATTTTATATTTCGTATTATTTTTGCATTCCAGTTATAAAAACAGCTTTTAGACTCGCTTCAACTTGTGAAACATTTTATTTCTGTTTCGTCATATTGGAGAATTTAGTCCACCTGCTGATTTATAACATTATGTAATTTTTATATCAGATTATTAATACGAAGTTTATCAGAAATATTTTTCAAAACTATGGGTGACAATTCCTCATACCAAATCAAAAGTCCCAGAAACTTTTGTCTTAAGATTCTTCCTTTTATGAGTTATTGGGTGAAGTTTACATTCAACATATGTAGAGATAAGATACGCTCATAGCAACTTCCATAACTGTTGAATAATACCTGGTTTCTTCGCGCTAGAAGCCACACATACATTACACAAAAGATTCTCTTGATACCTATTCCTTCGTTATGGCAACTTGCAAGTTCTCCTACACCTGCAAATTCCATGTCCAGCAGAAAGTGAGTGACCATGATCGCGGTTTGCCTATGACTGTAAGTCTTTCACACGATCTTGCGTCTATTTGATATCCACAGTGTGTCACTTCGCGTCAGCTACTTCGTAATGCAAAGCCAGAGAAAGAATCTAAGCCAAGAATAGGAAGTACTTCAACCTAAACCTGGCAGTTAGGATGGCCCAAGATAAAAGTAACCGTTGAAGACTCCAATGAGTTTACAACGTTTCCACCTACTCTATTAAATGTGCAGCGAGGACCTATAATGTGACTAATAACTGGCACTAATAAAAATTTCTCTCGCCAACATCTTATTCCGCCATTCACACGAAAGCCTGCCAGTGCTGGCCAGTGGCTATACTTACCAGAAGCACAAAGCAGAGGTTACAGCACTTCCATGTGCATGTTATACATGCATGCTGCCAGGTAGTCTGCTATATGTGGACCTCAGCAATGTCCACCTGACCACAGTTCTCACACAGTGGCGCTCTGCAATCTTGATGTGGTAGTGCTAGCAAGTCACTCCAGATTCTCAGAGCCGTGTGATGGGTTCAGATTAATAATGGAAGGTTATCTGCCAGACGTTGGGGTAACCCATTCGCACTTTCCTCGACACCTCACCTGGTAATTTGCACAGAAATGCGTCCAGAGCGTGTTGCTCGCATTCTTGGACTGCTGTCTGATCCACTTCTACATTTCCTGATAAGGAGTGTATTTTCTTATTAACTTTGCGAATATGGTCTGCAAATTCCTCGGTACTCTTTCCTATGATTTATCAAGATGCTTAAGTAATTACCTGTGTAGCTTAGTGTTGCATTTTGATTGATAGTGTTCAAACAATCCACTTTGTAAATCCACGGTAGTTTCCACGTCACTTAGCTACTGTAGATATTACATGTACACACGAGCATGGCCTGTCAAGTTTAGCCATATTAGACTCTGTAATTGGTCCTCCAACCATTTAACCAAGATCTCAGCGCCTTTCAAAGAAAAACCCCGATGTCGTCTCCGGTTTTATTACGAAACAGTTGGATCAAAATTAACACAGTGAAGTCCAGTAGTGGGGTAGATGGACTAGCAGCGATGAGGTTTCTGCCCTTCTGGCAACCCTCAACTCATTTTGTTCCTCACTCAAACTAAAATTATCCTCTCACAACCGGGCGATAGTAGAGGGGTCTGAGTGCTTTCTGGCTGAAACAGCCGAGTATTCTTCTTATGTACACAATGACAAGACATTAGGCCTTATGTAAAGAAATCAGGCACATGTGGTCTTCCTGATATAAACAATGACATCTTTGTTATGTTTATGCAAGTGTAATTTATGACCCGAATGTAAAGAAACCATCCCCTAGTGGCCTTGTTATTTTTTATTTTAGTCCCGGATGTTTATCCGTCTTATCTCTTTCAGTTGACACCTGGAACCTCCCCTCCACGGGTCTCCACCACTCCTATTTTCTTATTGGATGAAAAAAAAAAAGACGGGAAATTCAAAGGCAGCATTATCCTATGGCCTAACGCCTACGGTGGTCACCTATATTACCCAGTTAGCTTATGATTAGAATATATGTTCTCTGTATCTTAATTAATACTATTTATGTGATGTCCTTAGGTTAGTTAGGTTTAAGTAGTCCTAAGTTCTAGGGGACTGATGACCTCTGAAGTTAAGTCCCGTAATGCTCGGAGTCATTTGACCCATTTTTGAATACTATTTATGAAACAGAATATTTTCCCACTTACCTTAATTAACACAGATGGAAAAAAGATCGTAACACCAAGAAGGAGTTGCGTGACATAAATGAAAGTTAGCAGGTGTGTTTCTACATCTGAAAAATGATGTCTATTCAAATTTCGCGCCTGTAGCATAAGAGTGGTGCCTCAGCGAGGATGTGAATTAGTTTTACTTTAAATACACGCTGTAACCGTCGTTAGCATTAGTTACCTCTGAGGTTGGACTTAAGCGTTGATGTTAGTGAAGAATGTCTTTAAGGCGAAAAAGGCACCATTATCAACACCTCACTAACTTTGAACGAGGTTGTGTAACAGAGCTACGAGAAGCTGAATGTTCTTTCTGCGACACTGCTGAATGACTTAGCAGGAAAGAAGCTACAGTAGATTACTGCTGGCAGCGATGGTCACCTGAATGCATCGTCGCAAGAAGAGAGGGCTCGATGGCCACGTGGCACTACCAAGATGGAGGCCATTGTGTTTGGCGTATGGCTCCGACACATCAAACTGCGTCTACAACAGCAGTAACAGCGGCAGTTGGCGCCACACTTATACAACGAATTGTTGGTGGAGGTCTGGCGTGTTTTCTGATGAAATCTAGTTCTGCTTCGGTGCCATTCACGGTCGTGTGTTGGTTAGTAGGAGGTCAGTTGAGGACCTGCAACCACCCTGTTTGCGTGCTAGACACATTGGACCTACACTTGGAGTTATGATGTGGGGTGCGAATGCGTATGACAGCAGGAGCACTCTAGTGATTAACCCACGCACCCTGGCTGCAACACTGTATGTCAATCTGGCGATTCGACCTCTGCGATTTGTGAAAGGAATTCCAGGGGGTGTTTTCCAACAGGACACCGCTCGCCCGCATAGTTTGTTGTAACTTAGCGTGCTATACAGTGTGTCAATATGTTGTGTTGGCCTGCTCGATCACCAGATCTGTCTTCAATCGAGCACACATGGGACATCATCGGACGACAACTCCAGTGTCATCACAACCAGCATTGGCCACCCCTGCATTGAGCGACAAAGTGCAACAGGCATGGAACTCCATCCCACAAACTGACAGCCGTCAGCTATACAACACAAAGCACGCACGCTTGTGTGTTTGCACTGAACGTTCTGGCAGTTTCATGGATTATTAATGTACCAGCATTCCACATTTACAATGGCTTATCTCGCACTTACATTAACCTGTGATTTTACAGTGTTAATCATTTAAATACACTATTGGAAATGGAAAAAAGAACACATTGACACCGGTGTGTCAGACCCACCATACTTGCTCCGGACACTGCGAGAGGGCTGTACAAGCAATGATCACACGCACGGCACAGCGGACACACCAGGAACCGCGGTGTTGGCCGTCGAATGGCGCTAGCTGCGCAGCATTTGTGCACCGCCGCCGTCAGTGTCGGCCAGTTTGCCGTGGCATACGGAGCTCCATCGCAGTCTTTAACACTGGTAGCATGCCGCGACAGCGTGGACGTGAACCGTATGTGCAGTTGACGGACTTTGAGCGAGGGCGTATAGTGGGCATGCGGGAGGCCGGGTGGACGTACCGCCGAATTGCTCAACACGTGGGGCGTGAGGTCTCCACAGTACATCGATGTTGTCGCCAGTGGTCGGCGGAAGGTGCACGTGCCCGTCGACCAGGGACCGGACCGCAGCGACGCACGGATGCACGCCAAGACCGTAGGATCCTACGCAGTGCCGTAGGGGACCGCACCGCCACTTCCCAGCAAATTAGGGACACTGTTGCTCCTGGGGTATCGGCGAGGACCATTCGCAACCGTCTCCATGAAGCTGGGCTACGGTCCCGCACACCGCTAGGCCGTCTTCCGCTCACGCCCCAACATCGTGCAGCCCGCCCCCAGTGGTGTCGCGACAGGCGTGAATGGAGGGACGAATGGAGACGTGTCGTCTTCAGCGATGAGAGTCGCTTCTGCCTTGGTGCCAATGATGGTCGTATGCGTGTTTGGCGCCGTGCAGGTGAGCGCCACAATCAGGACTGCATACGACCGAGGCACACAGGGCCAACACCCGGCATCATGGTGTGGGGAGCGATCTCCTACACTGGCCGTACACCACTGGTGATCGTCGAGGGGACACTGAATAGTGCACGGTACATCCAAACCGTCATCGAACCCATTCCTAGACCGGCAAGGGAACTTGCTGTTCCAACAGGACAATGCACGTCCGCATGTATCCCGCGCCACCCAACGTGCTCTAGAAGGTGTAAGTCAACTACCCTGGCCAGCAAGATCTCCGGATCTGTCCCCCATTGAGCATGTTTGGGACTGGATGAAGCGTCGTCTCACGCGGTCTGCACGTCCAGCACGAACGCTGGTCCAACTGAGGCGCCAGGTGGAAATGGCATGGCAAGCCGTTCCACAGGACTACATCCAGCATCTCTACGATCGTCTCCATGGGAGAATAGCAGCCTGCATTGCTGCGAAAGGTGGATATACACTGTACTAGTGGTGACATTGTGCATGCTCTGTTGCCTGTGTCTATGTGCCTGTGGTTCTGTCAGTGTGATCATGTGATGTATCTGACCCCAGGAATGTGTCAATAAAGTTTCCCCTTCCTGGGACAATGAATTCACGGTGTTCTTATTTTAATTTCCAGGAGTGTATGTTGCTTAGACTATTGTATTCCAAAAATTTAGTTACTCCACATTAATTATTTTTTTCTGTTGCAAATTTTTTTCTGTCAGTGTATAACTTTATGACCGCTATCAAAACACAGCTGCCTCTGTATTTACACCATTCATATTAATTAATATAATTTGTACCCACTGTCAAAATATGGCTGCCTCTATATTTAGGTCACTCCTATACTAATTACTATAGTTGATATCCCAAAAACGAGGTCTTGGTTGTCCAGGACTTTAACTTTGACACCTGATTGTATGTCCACGTCCCATTGCTGTTTGTGGCAATGTTTCACAGTTTTGGGGCCAATTTGATTCAATTTTGTCACTTTTCTTCTAATATTCTAAGTGCCCACATTTCTAGATCATCATTATCGCTGTGTTAAAAACAATGGCTGACGCACTATGACATCGCCTAAAAGGAGTTCAACACTTTGACATTACTGTGGAACATGTAAAAGCAGCAGGAAATCAGTGTAGGGGAGTTACTACAGACATTTATGCACACATATAAAACTTCACAAAGTCCGCTAATATCCAACACTTGTGCTGCCTAACACCACTACACACAAAAAAGCCACGCAGATGTGCTGTGGCTGCAAGGTCGACCCTCCTGGTAGTGGCCACAGGGTTTCCAGAGCTGCAAAATGATTCAAATGGCTCTGAGCACTATGGGACTTAACATCTGAGGTCATCAGTCTCCTAGAACGTAGAACTATTTTAACGTAACTAACCTAAGGACATCACACACAACCATGCCCGAGGCAGGATTCGAATCTGCGACCATAGCAGTTGCGCGTTTCCGGACTGAAGCGCCTAGAATCTCTCGGCCATAACGGCCGGCGCGTGAACCATTCAACGAAACATCATCGATACGGGCTTTCGGAGCCGAAGGCCCACTCGTGTAGCCCTGCTGACTGCACGACTCAAAGCTTTACGACTTGCCTGGGTCCGTCAACACCAACATTGGACTGGTGATGACTGAAAATATGTTGCCTGGTCGGACGCGTCTCGTTTCAAATTGTATCTAGCGGATGGACGAGTACGGATATGGAGACAACCTCATGAATCCATGGACCCCGCATGTCAGCAGGAGACTGTTCAAGCTGGTGGAAACTCTGTAATGGTGTGGGGCGGGTGCAGTTGGATTGAACTGATTTGGGGGAAGAGACGGAACAGTGAGGTCATCGGGCTCATTGGATTAGGGAAGGATGGTGAAGGAAGTCGGCCGTGCCCTGCCAAAGGAACCATCCTGGCATGTGCCTGAAGCGATTTAGGGAAATCACGGTAAACCTAAATGAGGATGCCCGGACGCAGGATTGAACCGCCGTCCTCCCGAATGCGAGACCAGTGTGCTAACCACTGCGACACCTCGCTCGTTGTGCAGCTGGGGTGATACGGAACCCCTGACACGTCTAGATACGACACTGGCAGGTGACACGTACGTAAGCATCCTGTCTGATCAGTTGCATCCATTCATGTCCATTGTGCATTCAGACGGACTTGGGCAATGCGACACCTCACACGTCCGGAATTGCTAGAGTGGCTCCAGGAACACTCTTCTGAGTTTCAACACTTCCACTGGCCACCAAACATTATTGAGCATGACTGGGATGCCTTGCAACGTGTTGTTCAGAAGAGATTTCCGCCCTCTCGTTCTGTTACGGATTTAAGGAGAGCCTTGCAGGATTCATTGTGTCAGTTCCCTCCAGCACTACTTCAGACATTGGTTGAGTCCATGACACGTCGTGTTGCGGCACTTCTGCGAGCTCGTGGAGGTCCTCCACGATATTAGGTGTACAAGCTTCTTTGGTTCTTCAGTGTATTTTAAGAAACCTTTTCACTGACAATAAATCGGTTTTCGTACATCTTACAGTCTGATGTCTTCGCTTGGTAAAGGACTGATTTTATTTTCCCGATTAATCGTAGTTACAGCGCTGCATCAAATTAATTAATACATTGCACACTATTTTAAAGGGCTTACAGAGGTAAAAACGCATTCCGTAAACGTTATGTATGGTTGATTTTAGTTCATACATTGCAGTATATGAAATATGGGTAAGATATCGCAATTTTATTTAAAACTGAGAGGAGACTGTTACCTCATTTCGTTCTAGAGTTATTGATTTTTATATCCAATGAACGGTGGCACGCAACGAGCCCGTTTCCATCCCTTGTAATGAGGAGTTATGTGGTCGTGACAATCGTCGTAATTCACAAACGGTTCGGAATATCGGAACAAGGTTTCTTGCAAATTACAACACGCAAAGAGGCACAGACGTTGTATAATAAATCCTCGAAACTTCCTTATTCACCATGGTATGGAAGTAATTCGTCGGTAGCAATGAGAGGTCGGGGCTCAGGACACAGGCCGACGTCAAAAGCACTGTAAAAACCCAAGCGGAGCACGTATACACGTCCAACCGAACCTTGAGAACGTCGGAGCAGGATATATATATATATATATATATATATATATATATATATATATATATATATATATATATAGTGACCAGTTGACTGCAGCATAATATAGTGTTCACGATAAAATAATCCGTTTTTATTGCTGAGTGCTATGGGAAGCACAATTCGCGACAAACTTGCTCTGAGCTCCTTGCGCGAAGGTTTAAGTCTGTTTGGCAAAACCTACAGAAAACTCTGCAATACAAGACTTAGTGGAAAAATGGCACAAAATAGGATCTGTAGCGAATAAAACGCGTGATGTGCATTAGCAAAGATCAATCGCGCTCACTCTTATTCTAAACCATTATCACAGCTAGTTTCATTTTGCCCACCAAGTATAACTATATTTTTATGTTGGTGATCAGGTGCTAGTCTTTGTAGAAAGTGGTGGTCATACACTGAAGCGTCAAAGAAACTGGTATACGCATGCGTATTCAAATACAGAAATATGTAAACTGGCAGAATACGGCGCTGTGGTCGGCAACGCCTATACAACATAAGTGTCTGGCGCAGTTGTTAGATTGGTCACTGCTGCTACAGTGGCAGGTTAACAAGATTTAAGTGAGTCTGAACGTGGTGTTATATTCGGCGAAAGAGCGATGGGACTCAGCATCTCTGAGGTAGCAATGAAGTGGGGATTTTTCCGTACGACCATTTCACGAGCGCACCGTGATTCAGGACTCCGGTAAAACATCAGATCTCCAACATCGCTGCGGCCGGTAAAAGATCCTCCAAGAACGGGATCAACGACGACTGCAGCAATCGTTCAACCTGACAGAAGTGCAACCCTTCAGCAAATTGCTGCAGATTTCAATGCTGGGCCATCAGCAGGTGTCAGCGCGCGAACCACTCAACGAAACGTCATCGATACGGGCTTCCGCAGCCGAAGACCCGCTCGTGTACCCTTGATGACTGTACAACATAGAGCTTTAGGCCTCACC
Organism: Schistocerca americana; assembly: GCF_021461395.2. Lineage (NCBI taxonomy): Eukaryota > Metazoa > Arthropoda > Insecta > Orthoptera > Acrididae > Schistocerca > Schistocerca americana. The sequence continues at coordinate 393,199,677 of NC_060122.1, read as the reverse complement.
TGTACCCGTCAACACCTACATCGGACTGCTGATGTCTGGAAACATGTTGCCTGGTCGGACGAGTCTCGTTTCAAATTGTATCGAGTGGATGGACGTGTATGGGTATGGAGACAACCTCATGAATCCATGGACCCTTTATATCAGCAGGGGACTGTTCAAGCTGCTGGAGGCTCTGTAGTAGTTGGAGTGATATAAGAACACTGATATATCTAGATATGACTGACAGGGGACACGTACGACTCCTGCATTCATTCGTGTCCATTGTGCATTCCGACGGACTTGGACAATTCCAGCAGGACAATGCGACATCCCACACGTCAGAATTGCTACAGTGAGGCTCCAGAAACACTCATCTGAGTTTAAACTCTTCCACTGGCCACCAAACTACCCATACGTGAATATTATTGAGCTTATCTGGGATGCCCTACAACATTCTGTTCAGAAGAGGTCTCCATCCTCTCGTACTCCTACCGATTTATGGACAACCCTGCAGGATTCATGGTGTCAGTTCCCTGAAGACCTACTTCAGACATTAGTTGAGTCCATGCCACGTCGTGTTGCGGTCCTCCCGCGTGCTCGCGGTGGCCCAACACGATATAATGCAGGTGTATCAGTTGCTTTGACTCTTCAGTGTATTTACGTCCTCAATCTGGTAAGAGTTTCGTATTAATTGGACCTGCCTTTGTACAGTTACACCACGTGCAGAAAGGTCAAGGAGCTACTAACATTGTCCGGCAGGTCAATGTGTAATGTGAACAGTAATGGCGTATTCACAGATTGTCAAGAATATTGCCCACTGCGTCTGTTGGTAATGATGTCTCTCAATCAAGAAAGGCGTACTGGGTTCTGTTTTCCAGTCTGCAGACTAATTCTATCCATAGAGTTCTGGCCTTCGTGAACGACCAGAGCTTGGTGAGTTTCACACTATCGGTGCTTGTATCAGACGAGATATTATTCAACCTGGTTCAACACAAATGAGCTTAACGGGCCATGACGACGTCATAGCAGAGACTTCTTGCAACAGTAAAACTTTCTTCCCAGCTTTATTATGTTTGGGGTTGAACTTTCTCTTAGTGTGGACGATTACGTGTGTAACAGCAACGGCGCCATATTACTATACACTGTGATGTTTTTCTATTGTTGTTGGTGCAATATGTAAGTGTATTGCATCGTTACATGCGTCAAACCATTCGGTCTGCCTGCGCGACTAGCTTCTCAGCGGACGTGCCTCTAAATGTCTCGCCTCACAGATCAATTATCTATCGCTGCCTCATAATTGCGATACAGTGTCTCACTTATCTTGTTTCACCAAGCGAGGTGGCAGAGTAGTTAGAATACTGCAGTCGCATTCGGGAGGAAGATTGTTCAAATCCCTGTCTGGCCACCCAGACTTAGGTTTTCCGTGATTTCTTAAGTCGCATAAGGCGAATGCCGTGATGGTTCCGTTGAAAGGGCACGGACAGTTTCCTTCTCTGTCCTTCCATTACTGTACTTCATCTCTGGTGACGTTGTCGACGTCCTGTTTTACTCTAACCTTCCTTTCGTCTTATCTATGTCCTAGAGGTACTTGTACATAAAAGAAAAAACAATCTTAAACTTCCACTCTGTAGCTGCTGTCATCTTCTATAATGCTTATTATTGTTATATTTTACATGTTTAGTGTATTCTTCTTTTAATTTTCCCTTTTATTTCCTATATGCAATACAGACATATATTTGCCTCCGTTGATATTATTGTAGTTCGTTCAGAGCGTCTTGAACGAATTCTCAGGGGGTTGTGGCGCGACACCCAGCACATCAGTAGCTGAAGGGGTAAAGAGTTGCAACGGGAAGAAGACACACTTCCGTCAGATAGAGCTGGAACTATACATGTGCTTACTGCTTTGGCAATGCGAGACTCGACAGCCACCTCGTAACGGCTATGGTACGCATGGGTATTTGTTAAATCGTCAATGTTGGCAACGGAAAGACACGAAACGTTAGCGACCGAAGTCGCCGACTTCTGCCGATCCAGAACCAGTGATCCCTGGTTCAGGACGTTGCGAACAAATAGCGGTAACACACAATTTTTGTACTATTATGTAATCATGTTGTTGTCGTATTATTATCACTAGTAGCCCACCAGTGAAAGAGAACCTTGTTACCAGTCAGACCACGTAACAAAGTTTAAACATCTTGCCAACATGATCTGTAATGTTAATAACAGGCCCACAGACAGCAACAAATACAACCCGGCTCCAGGCGTTTATTTCAATACACAGTAGGTGTTAAGAAAAAGCGACTTCCTTTTGTTATTGTTAATATTTTTCTCTGAAAATTAACGGGAACGGCTCACCATTTTACTCTGTCAAACGGTGAAGCACAACCTTGTTACTTTTTCCAGTTACGCTTCGTTATACGAGGGTGAGTCAAATGAAAATCTTAAATTTGTATTAACAAATCGAAATTTCGCTCCTTTATCCTGCAAGTTGGTAAGCTTGCTACAAACAGCGTGCAGGATGGCCTGTAGGTGGCAGCATAGTGCAGATGCACACATACCGTCGCAGTATCAGTATAAAGATGGTCGCCCCACTTGCGACTTGCACCAAGGAAGAACAGCGTTCAGTTATTCGGTTTTTGCATAGTGAAGGTGTGAAACCTATTGAAATTCATCAACGAATGAAGGTTCAGTACGGTGATGCATGTTTGTCACAGCAGCAACTCGACGAATGGAGTAGGAAGTTCGCAAATGGTGTGACATGAATGGAAGATGCTCCTCGTCCAGGTCAGGCACAACGAGTTGTGACTCCACAGAACATTGCAGGAGTTGAAGCCATAGTGAAGGAAAACCGCCGAGTGACACTGAATGACATTTCAGCATGTTTACTGATTAGTCATGGGTCAGCACACCACACTGTGCGTGATGTGCTCCAGTTTCAAAAAGTGTCTGCAAGATGGGGCCACGGCAGCTGACTCCTGAAATGAGAGAACGACGTGTTGATGCTTGTGAAGAACTTCTTCGGTGCTTTGAACAAGAAGGTGATGTCTTCCTTGCAAGAATAGTTACTGGGGACGAAACCTGGGTTCACCTCCACCAACCGGAAACGAAGAGAGCGAGCAAGGAATGGCGCCATTCCTCATCACCAAAACCAAAGAAGTTTCGAACAGAACCATCAGCAGGTAGGTTATGCTGACTCTTTTTTGGGACGAAAAAGGCGTCATTTTGGAGCATTACATGCCTAGAGGGAACACTGTCTCCAGTGCATCATACACAGATCTCCCAAAAAATCATCTGCGGCCTCCAATCAATTCAAAGCAACGTGGATTGCTGTCAACAGGTGTCCTTTTCCAACATGACAATGCAAGGCCCCACACTGCCCGTACAACAGGTTCAACAATCACAAACTTGCATTTTGAGTGTCTTCCTCATCCATCATACTCACCAGACCTTGCACCAAGAGATTTCCATATGTTTGGAGCACTCAAAGACGCAATGGGAGGAAAGAAGTTCCGTTCTGATGAAAAAGTACGCCACGCGGTGCATGAGTGGGTGGGCGGACAACCAAAAGAATTTTTTTAAAGGGAATTTATGCACTTTGTAAGCGCTGGAGAACTTGCATTGAGCATGGGGGAGATTATGTTGAAAAGTGATACAGCTTTGTACCACTTCTGCACAATAAATAATATTTAAAAAAGTATTTAAGGTTTTCATTTAATCCACCCTCGTATCTCAGTGTTTCTGTTAGTGGCGACATATAAGTTTTTTCTTCGTTTCTTCGTAAGTTGTTTCCTGCATCTTTCCTACATATATCTGCCTCTCACCCACCTCTTCTCTTATATCTATTACTGCCATGACATACCGCTAACGTCTGACTCTTACTTCCTGTGCATTATCTCTGTTATTTTTCTTCACAAGCAAATATAACTGTTTATTCCATTAGAGCTATTCCAATTTTACTGTTTATATCATAACTACACTCCTGGAAATGGAAAAAAGAACACATTGACACCGGTGTGTCAGACCCACCATACTTGCTCCGGACACTGCGAGAGGGCTGTACAAGCAATGATCACACGCACGGCACAGCGGACACACCAGGAACCGCGGTGTTGGCCGTCGAATGGCGCTAGCTGCGCAGCATTTGTGCACCGCCGCCGTCAGTGTCAGCCAGTTTGCCGTGGCATACGGAGCTCCATCGCAGTCTTTAACACTGGTAGCATGCCGCGACAGCGTGGACGTGAACCGTATGTGCAGTTGACGGACTTTGAGCGAGGGCGTATAGTGGGCATGCGGGAGGCCGGGTGGACGTACCGCCGAATTGCTCAACACGTGGGGCGTGAGGTCTCCACAGTACATCGATGTTGTCGCCAGTGGTCGGCGGAAGGTGCAAGTGCCCGTCGACCTGGGACCGGACTGCAGCGACGAACGGATGCACGCCAAGACCGTAGGATCCTACGCAGTGCCGTAGGGGACCGCACCGCCACTTCCCAGCAAATTAGGGACACTGTTGCTCCTGGGGTATCGTCGAGGACCATTCGCAACCGTCTCCATGAAGCTGGGCTACGGTCCCGCACACCGTTAGGCCGTCTTCCGCTCACGCCCCAACATCGTGCAGCCCGCCTCCAGTGGTGTCGCGACAGGTGTGAATGGAGGGACGAATGGAGACGTGTCGTCTTCAGCGATGAGAGTCGCTTCTGCCTTGGTGCCAATGATGGTCGTATGCGTGTTTGGCGCCGTGCAGGTGAGCGCCACAATCAGGACTGCATACGACCGAGGCACACAGGGCCAACACCCGGCATCATGGTGTGGGAAGCGATCTCCTACACTGGCCGTACACCACTGGTGATCGTCGAGGGGACACTGAATAGTGCACGGTACATCCAAACCGTCATCGAACCCATCATTCTACCATTCCTAGACCGGCAAGGGAACTTGCTGTTCCAACAGGACAATGCACGTCCGCATGTATCCCGTGCCATCCAACGTGCTCTAGAAGGTGTAAGTCAACTACCCTGGCCAGCAAGATCTCCGGATCTGTCCCCCATTGAGCATGTTTGGGACTGGATGAAGCGTCGTCTCATGCGGTCTGAACGTCCAGCACGAACGCTGGTCCAACTGAGGCGCCAGGTGGAAATGGCATGGCAAGCCGTTCCACAGGACTACATCCAGCATCTATACGATCGTCTCCATGGGAGAATAGCAGCCTGCATTGCTGCGAAAGGTGGATATACACTGTACTAGTGCCGACATTGTGCATGCTCTGTTGCCTGTGTCTATGTGCCTGTGGTTCTGTCAGTGTGATCATGTGATGCATCTGACCCCAGGAATGTGTCAATAAAGTTTCCCCTTCCTGGGACAATGAATTCACGGTGTTCTTATTTCAATTTCCAGGAGTGTATTTGTAAGATTAGATGTCATACTAAATGTAAGGCAGCTTGTAACATGTGTCATGATGAATGTAGTAATAAAATATGAAGAATCGTTAGGTACATGTAAGGGAAGCATTAATCTTGTCAGCACAAATTGTCAAATCAATCCAATTTCACAACTCGGTAAATGTGCGTTATAAGTGGCAAGCTTTGTGTGTATTCCGTTGTGAAGTTTAATGATGCTATTCCTTTCTTTCTTTAACAGGGCATGCAGACTATAGGAAAAATCATGATTGTTGGAGTTTTTCTGCTTTCTGCACCATCGCTGATCGAAGCCAAAATATCCTGGCCCCCACGCACACACTTCATTGAACTAGAAGATGGAAGAAGTACAACGCAACAATTATTACAGACAGTGAAAAAAATTTCTACGAGATTCTTCAACAAACACAGTCACGTTCTTTTAATGAGACAAGGCTTGAACACTAGCCAGATAGCTGGGCAAATCATTTCTCATATTACTGACGGTTTCAACAGCAATGCGTCATTAACAGTTACGTATTTACCGCCCGATTCAGAATTAATTCCTTTGGTGAACTGTAGTGAAAACCAAGCTAATTATTCAAAGCCCGATGTTTACATATTAACTGCTCAAGATTTTTCGGAAAGCGTGTTCAATGAATGTTTCCAGTCGTTACAACATCTGTCACTTTGGAACCCAACTGCAAAGTTCCTTCTGGTTGGTGACGATGTATGTTCTCTTAACTTTAAAGAAGAAATTGCAGAAATTTTTAAACTATCTTGGAAAAAGAAAATTTTAAACATTGTTGCGGCAGTTACATGTAGAGAAATGAACTATTCTTCTACAAGTGTTCTGACTTATGATCCATTTCTGGTTAAAGATAGTATATGGAGCGACTCTTACACCCCAACACTACTAGAGATCGAAGACATGGATGACATTTATTACGATAAATTCATGAATCTTAATGGCAACGATGTTCGCGCCTCAATGTTTACTGTAAACCCCAGCGCGATAGAAGACAATACCACCGTTTCTAAATTTCGTGGCTGTGACGCCCAGATGACAGAAACGTTGGCGAAATATATGAATGCAAATCTTGTTATGTTGCCAAATGACGGGTCAGGCTTTGGGAAATGGAACGGTACTGTTAACACCGGAACGGATGGCGACGTCATGTTTGAAAGAGCAGACATCGCACCAAATACTCGGTACATAATTGTCGAAAGACTGAAAGTTCATGGCTACACTTACCCTCATGACAAAGAAGACCTGTGCATCCTTGTGAATAAGTCATCTCGTATTCCTCAGTACCTCAACATTATTCTGCCGTTTGCCATAATAGCCTGGATGACAATTCTTTTAAGTATGCCATTTACAGCTTTTTTCTGGAGTTTAATTCGTCACTTTGGTAATGGCTCATCAAGGGTGGAAAAGTTTGCGTACGTGTACATTAACAGCTTTCTTAAAATATTTTCTGTGTTTCTATCAATAGCTGTGCCATCGCTTCCATCCGTTGGCCGCGAGCGCATACTGTTCGTCATGTGGACGTTCTTCAGTCTTATAATCACTAACACGTTTCAGGGATCGCTGACGAGCTACCTCACAATTCCAAAGTACATGCCAGACATCGACACGATGGAACAGTTGTCCAGATCGGGCTTAAAGATCCTCATTCACCCGGAGCTGCTGCCCGTTTTCAAACTAGACACGGGGAACCCCGTGATAGATGCCCTCAACAGGAATCTCATACCAGACATTGACATGGAAGGATACCCAGAGAAAATCCAGAGTGATGGCGGCACGTGTGCTTTGGTAAACGCATACGTCGGCCAATTTTTGATACGAAGTAGACATTACGTGAGAAACGGTTTCCCGTTACTGCATTTGACGAAGGAGTGTCCTCTGCCCGCAGTTGTCGCTTTTGCTACTCAGAAGTATTCCCCGCTACAGCCTAGATTCGACTCGCTGATAAGGCGCATCGTAGAAGCCGGGCTTTACAAAAAGTGGCAGAAAAATACGCTGGACGAATCGATAGCAGCGGGAGACCTCCTGCTTATTAGCAACCGTGAAGGAAAAGCTGATACGGAACGCATTACTATGTCCCATCTTCAGATGCCATTTTACTTACTGTTCCTTGGTTACTTCCTAAGTTCTGTACTCTTCTTCACCGAGTACGTAAGAATGAAAGTGAACATTAATAGCATAAAAAATGAAGGAAACAGAAAATTTGGAAGACGTCAGAATAATCAAACTTCGGAACACGGCAGTGGCATTTCCTGTCAAGGTCCGTAGAAGAGACTTTCGACTTTCACGTGCAAATTGTTATTGAAGCATTTTATTTTTAATTTCTTTATGGTAATAATTTGGAGAATCAAACTGCAGCTGCTTTAATATTTAGAAGCACTACAGGGTCTGTAATTGTTTGAATTTACATGTACGGAAAAAAACTGAAAACACGTAGAACAACAAGAATGTTTCGCAGGAATGTAACAAGTGCTCTATGATGATCCTATGACAGGAATTTACGTGAAGAAAAGTCCCGCAGGAAAGTAACAATTGTACTTCGATAATCCTATGACAAGGAGTTACATAAAGAAAAGCAGAATGACCGGAATTTAGTACGTGAGAAAATACAAATAATTTCTGTCAGGCCGTTTTAAAAAAACCTTCAGAGACGCTAAAATAATAATGATTATTTGACCCAAAAGCCAATATTTGTAATTATTCTAAAAGTAATGGATTATATGCACAATTTCTGCGTATCTTCCTGCTATCGGCAGGATTTGTGACAGTCCTTTGGATCATATCCTGCTTGAATTAAAAATGAAAACAAATTGCTTTAATGTTTCAGTAATGTTATATACAAAATAAGAAATATGAATAAATTTGCATGTAACGGAATACATTATGCAGTGAATGTTTCCTCTGAAATGGTTGCTGCAACGTTTAACACCTTTATAAGAGGCTGAAATGGCTACTGTAGGATTATGCTTGTCTCTCACATTAATTACTCGTGTACGCGTGTATATACAGATTTATCGTCCATTATTGCTGTAATAACTGTAGTATTTTGCCAGGAATTCATGAAACTTATCGTTACATAGCCTATCAAGAAGAAATTATTGCATCTGTATTCAAGTAAAGCAACAAATAATGTAAAACACAATGTAATCGGCAGATTACGAAGCTTGATAATTGCATAATGAATCGAATAAAATTGAGTGTGCCACTGAACATTGTTTTATTTATATAACTTTGTCTAAAACTGAAAATTTACTCAGTTTATTACCAGCTAAATGAAGTGTAATTTGTGTTACATGGTTTGTATAAAAATGAAATACCTAACTGAGTACTGTGGATGAGAAAGAAAGTGTAGAGCTTCTTTAAAAGGAAGTGTGACCCTGCTTCCTTAGAGGCATATTTTTAAAACTGTGATTCCTGGACTACAACAAACGCCTCTAGACGATGATATGATCCGTCAGTCAATACTGTAGGTGGAAGCAACCTCTTCAACTGCTGAACGACGAGTTACTGGCAGGGAACATGTCAGTTACTTCATGCAAAGTCTTATGGAAGATAGAAGCTGCACCGTGAAAGGTTTTCGTAAGGGGAAAGCCACCTACTTTAAATGCTACAGGAGCATTTTAAAGATAAATTTCACACGTATCATAGAGGAATTTCAGAGAAACACACTGTTTGTCACATCACGAAGAAATTTTATTTATAAAAATAGTTTGTCAATTGTATTGGTAATGTATCAATTTACTGAGACATAATTTCCCACAGAACGAGATTATCAGTCATTTGTCTAACAGATCGATTGCAAAGACTTTACCTTTCACAGATACATTTGTAAAGCTTGGACACATGAAATGGTGCGTTGTCGTTGAGTATTAAGAAACGCATCGTTGAGTAAAATAATACGCGGTAGATAGAACAGCAATAGGGGGAGAGGCAGCTGTAGTCGTGTCTTGGGCGAAATGTGACGGTGATCGGTTGGCTTACCTGACGAGCTCTGAGTCAGAGCAAGTGGTCCCCTTTTGAAAATGAGATGTTTTGAGGAACAATAGCTAAGAATTTAAATATTATTGGAGGAAAGATTTTTCGAATTTTTATTGTGACGCAGAAACGACTCGTCGACCAAAACAAGTTTGTCACATTTCTTTGCGAGCAGTTAAGTATTATTGTAATTTACTGATTTTCAATGTTCAGTGATTTCGACTGTTAGGTGAAGGAGACCATTTATCAATCATATGTCCAATGCACGTCTCTTAGTTTAAATGAGAGTTTGATATGATAATTTAAAAGTAAAACTGATAGCAATATAATACTTCAATAATACTTGCTGTGTATTGTAGGGTGAAAAGGGATGAGTAATTTTGTTAAAAGGAGTTTAAATGCTAGATTTGCAATTCTGAGAAAATTAAATAAATTCCGATTTCATTTTATGCTTCATTTGTAATCACCCTCTCCCTTTTCTTAAATGACATTCATTTAGAACACATCCAATGAGAACTAAGTGCATTGTTAGCAAATGAGTAGAATGACAAGTGGATAGGGTGTTCTTTTCCTTGACAAACGGTAAATTATACCAAGCATCGCAGCGCTTTTCTCTTTCAGCTCGTTATGCCGCAACAGCATTGCTATTGGCAGTCACGCAGATACAGGACAGAAACGAACGTCCATTGCAGGTAAGACATTATCACGGCCTAATTACAGAACTCATCAGCCGCCTGTTGTGAAATAAATCGCACGTGAACACGTTTCTCGACACGTAATGTATAGCTACCATGAGTGAGCATTTCCATGACAAGGTTAGTTTCATTTAAACTGTCAATGTTCAAAGTTCCTTTCATTGAAAATTTCCAAAGTAAATAATTTTCATTTTATTAAATACTTTCGCAATTTTCCGCAATTAAGTATTAATCGTTAGATACTCTCAACCGATGCACTTTGCACTTTGCTGTACTACGCAGAAACCTCTTCATTGACACTGCCATGGTGTTTGGCGTGTGGATTTAAAATGCTGTTGTTGTAATGTACTTGTACTTGAGGACTCTGTTAACTGTGGAAACCAGCAGAAAGAGATTTTATTTGTACTACTCAGACACAACTGACCTCTACCTATCTCTCCACCTCTGTACCCTGTAGCAGAGCGTATACACACAGTACTCTGCATACAGAATGTGCAACAACATCAGCATAAAAACGCAAAGCTCGCTACCTGGTTCCAGCCCCAGAAGAAATAAAGCTGTGTCAGGATAAGACTGTTTCTCTATCAGAATTGTCACATCCTGACAACAATACATTTTGATTAACTTTTCGGAAGCACTATTTACACTTTGCAACAGAATTGAAGGACCACTTCATCGGAACTCCATAATCATCTCCCTTGCAAACGCATAAATTTGAAATTTGGCTGAAAGGTGCGTACAACCTTACCTTGTATTGGTGCAAAAGCATGTCGTCCTGCAACGTCACCATCGGGCTCGTCGAAGCTTCAGACAACAAGATGTCGATACACTCAGTGAAAAGAACAGAACTCAGACGTTTGTGTACAGTGCAAAGTGAGTTAGTGACGTCAAAACGGCAAAAGTTTTCACCAGAATTCTGTACAAGACCACCGTGAAGTTTCATACTACAGCAAGGTCGTCACAGCTCCTCTTACCCACATTTTACCACTTATTTTGACACCTCTGCGATGAAGGTCAGAGCTGTGATACCCAGCGTTGAAATCATGCGATATTCTTATGGGTACCCGAGGAAGTGAGACACTTAAAGTAGTAGATGAGTTTTACTATTTAGGAGGCAAAATAACTGATGACTGTCGAAGTAGGGAGGATATAAAATGTAGACTGGCTATGGCAAGGAAAGCGTTTCTCAAGAAGAGAAATTTGTTTCAAATGGCTTCAAATGGCTCTAAGCACTATGGGACTTAACATCTGAGGACATCAGTCCGCTAGACTTAGAACTACTTAAACCTAACTAACCTAAGGATTCGAACCTGCGACCGTAGCAGCAGCGCGGTTCCGGACTGAAGCGCCTAGAGCCGCTCGCCCACAGTGGCCGGCGAGAAATTTGTTAACGTCGAATACAGATTTAAGTGTCACGAAGTCCTTTCTGAAAGTATTTGTAAGGAATGTAGCCATTTATGAAAGTGAAACATGGACGATAACTAGTTTAGATAAGAAGAGAATACATAGAAGCTTTCGAAATGTGGAACAAAGGGCGTTCAAAAAGTTTTCCACAGTCGTCTCTATTTTTTTTGCAGGAGGAGAAAGAAATTTTTTGTGAACATACTTGGAACATTTAGCTATAAGATGGTGTATAAAAGTATTTTCTTTTTTTTACAGGTGAGCCATAATGGACCGTGAAGTAGATGTCAGGTTGCGACAACGGTGGGTGATGGAGATCCTCTTCAAGATCGGCATTGACTGTGCCACATCGATTCACAGGAAGTTGCTCCCTGTTAATGGGGAGAACACCGTGGATCGCAGCAGTATGCAGTGATGGTTGCAGAGGTTTAAAGGGGGTGATTTCGCTCTACTGGACAATCCACGATGCGGTAGACAATCGACGGCAGTGAGTGATGTGAATAACGCGACCATTGATCAAATCATCCAGAATGGCAGATGTGTGACGACACTACAGCTTGCTGAAATGACTCGTTTGTCATTGGGTAGTGTGGTATCACTGGTACAGTCACTAGGGCACAGAAAAATCTGTGCACGTTGGGTGCCTAGATTATTGAGAAGAGAAGTGAAATCGAAGAGGAAGAATGTTTGCGACGGTCTCCTGAAGACCTTTACTGAAGAGTGGAAACAGTGTTTTGACGGGATCATTACCCAGGATGAAACATGGTTGTTTTTGTCCGAACCTGAGAACAAAAAACAGAAACATCTGTTGTCATCTGGGTTCCCCCCGGAAGAAGAAACCAAGACTTTCATGAACACCAGGCCGAAAGGTGATGGCCTAGTTCTTCTGGGATCAGTGTGGTGCAATTTTCATTGACTTTTTGGAACCTGGTTCCACAATTCACCGGGACCGTTACTGTTTGTCACTGGACAAGCTATGATGTGCCATTAAGACCCACCGACCACAGCTTCAGGTTCAGCTCATCAGACTACACCATGACAATGATAAACCCCATACAGCTCTTATGACGCAGGAGAATGTCAGGAAAATGGGTTGGCAAATTGTTCCTCATGCTCCCTATAGTCCGGACTTGGCTCCATCTGATTTTTACCTCTTTGGTCGTCTGGAGGCCCACCTGCGCGGTAAAACATGTGATAGTGAGAAAGACCTTATTTCCTGTGTCAAGCGATGGCGTAAAAGGCAATCCCCAGAATGTTACCAGAGTGCATTTATATCATGGGAAGAACGGTGGGCCGCACGGGGTAGACGCGCGCTCTGGGGCGCCTTGTCGCGGTTCACGCGGCTCTCCCCATCAGACGTTCGAGTCCTCCCTTGGGAATGGGTGTGTGTGTTGTCCTTAGCGTAAGTTAGTTTAAGTAGTGTTTAAGCTTAGGGACCTAAAACCTCAGCAGTTTGGTCTCATAGAACTTATCACAAAATTCCAATTTTCCAAAGAACGTTGGGTCAGATGCGTCACAGCTGATGGAGGCTACATTGAGTAGGCTCAATGTACGAGGTGCGTTCAAGTTCTAAGGCCTCCGATTTTTTTTCTGTGGACTGGAAAGAGATAGAAACATGCGCATTGCTTTGAAATGAAGCCGCGTTCATTGTCAATACGTCCCAGAGATGGCAGCACCGTACGGCAGATGGAATTTTACCGCCAGCGGCGAGAATGAGAACTGTTTTAAATACTTAAAATGGCGACGTTTTCCGTACTTGAACAGCATGCAATCATTCGTTTTCTGAATTTGCTTGGTGTGAAACCAATTGAAATTCATCGACAGTTGAAGGAGACATGTGGTGATGGAGTTATGGATGTGTCGAAAGTGCGTTAGTGGGTGCGACAGTTTAATGAAGACAGAACATCATGTGACAACAAACCGTAAACCTTGGGCTCACACAAGCTGGTCTGACGACATGATCGAGAAAGTGGACAGAATTGTTTTGGGGGATCGCCGAATGACTGTTGAACAGATCGCCTCCAGAGTTGGCATTTCTGTGGGTTCTGTGCACACAATCCTGTATGACGACCTGAAAATGCGAAAAGTGTCATCCAGGTGGGTGTCACGAATGCTGACGGACGACCACATGGCTGCCCGTGTGGCATGTTGCCAATCAATGTTGACGCGCAACGACAGCATGAATGGGACTTTCTTTTCGTCGGTTGTGACAATGGATGAGACGTGGATGCCATTTTTCAATCCAGAAACAAAGCGCCAGTTAGCTCAATGGAAGCACACAGATTCACCGCCACCAAAAAAATTTCGGGTAACCGCCAGTGCTGAAAAAATAATGGCGTCCATGTTCTGGGACAGCGAGGGCGTAAACCTTACCCATTGCGTTCCAAAGGGCACTACGGTAACAGGTGCATCCTACGAAAATGTTTTGAAGAACAAATTACTTCCTGCACTGCAACAAAAACGTCCGGGAAGGGCTACGCGTGTGCTGTTTCACCAAGCCAACGCACCCGCACATCGAGCTAACGTTACGCAACAGTTTCTTGGTGATAACAACTTTGAAGTGATTCCTCATGCCCCCTACTCACCTGACCTGGCTCCTAGTGACTTTTGGCTTTTTCCAACAATGAAAGACACTCTCCGTGGCCGCTCATTCACCAGCCGTGCTGCTATTGCCTCAGCGATTTTCCGGTGGTCGAAACAGACTCCTAAAGAAGCCTTCGCCGTTGACATGGAGTCATGGCGTCAGCGTTGTGAAAAATGTGTACGTCTGCAGGGCGATTACGTAGAGAAGTAACGCCAGTTTCATCGATTTCGGGTGAGTAGTTAATTAGAAAAAAAATCGGAGGCCTTAGAACTTGAATGCACCTCGTGTAGCTAAATGTTCCAAGTATGTTCACAAAAAATTCATCCTCCTCCTGCAAAAAATAAAAGAATTAGAGACGACTGTGCAAAACTTTTTGAACCCCTTCGTACTACAGAAGAATGCAGAAGATTAAATGGGTAGATCACGTAACTAATGAGGAGATAGTGAATAGAATTGGGGAGAAGGGGGTGGCACAACTTGACTAGAAGAAGGGATCGGTTGGTAGGACACGTTCTGAGGCATCAAGTGATCACCAATTTAGTGCTGGAGGGAAGCGTGGAGCGTAAAAATCTTAGAGGGAGACCAAGATTCAAAAGGATGTAGGTTGAAGTTATTCGGAGATGAAGAGGCTTGCAAGGGATAGAGCAGCATGGAGGGCTGTATCAAATCAGTCTCAGGACTGAAGACCACAACAACTCCCGAGGGGAACATTTCAGAGACCATGTTTTTCAGATTCAAAACGGAAACGTCTCAGGAGTGGCGTCAACGTAACGCCTTCCTTCCCTGGGGTGTTGATTCTCACACCTTTCGCGGTCGAAAACGACAGTTCGCAGTGTGATGAGCAAAATGACTTCCTTCTTGACTACCTTTGGCACTGTTGACACAAATTGAGCCATTCACCACTTCTCGACGGACGTTAAGTGGCTATTGAAAGTGATCTCACCCCATTATAGTGCTGTGCGACTGCCGTTTTCACTTTGGTGTACAGCGTGGGACCACTAGAGATTTTTTCGAAACAATTCGACGAAATTTTAACGTGGTCCAAAGCAGTAAATGGTCCTTAAGCTTTCACAGTGCTCGTGTTTCATGCTCTCTTACGGCTTGATCAGGAGGGATGTGACATTTTTAATTAGCCCGGAGGCATGTTAAGTGGTGATCCATCTTCAGGTGCCTCCGAATGCTTCACAGGTTTTCTCTGTAAAGGTACGTTTCTAAAATTGTCAATAAATTTGAGTTGGTACCACCGAGGGTTTTGGCAAACATGTGGGGACTTAAAGGGACATTTTGCCGTTTTGTTTTCACATGTGTCAAAGTCGCACCACTCCATGATCACGCCACAGGAAGGCTTGAAACAGAAGCGTTGAGAAACCATAGGTAGCCTTTGCAGCTTTGGATCGCATTAAAATCTTGTCGAATGGTTCTGAACAGTCCATAGCGACTCCAACGTGTACACGACAGCAAAAATTCCTGTTACGTTGCACTTCAAAGGGATGAAATCACGGTCATCGGTGATGTAGACCAACAATATCGACAGAGAATGTCTGAATCGTCTGAGGATACCAGTAGTGTCAAAGGCTGTAAAGAACGTCTTTCTGTTACTCGTCGCACTGCGAACATTCAGTTTCTATTGCAGAGGTGCCAAAAGAAAGGGTCAAATGGATGAAATGTAGGTTAGAGGCGCTGTGACGACCTTCACGTCGTGTAACGCGTCCACGGTGGTGATGGGCTGAATTTTGGCGAAATTTGGTACCTATGTGACATCATTAACCCGTTTCACACGTCACATGAGCTTCTGAGGTATGGCATTTTTTTTCACAAGTGTCGACACCTTTTGTCTGAAGCGTCGTCGAGCCGCAGGAGACAATAACAGTTCATTACAGGTTATCGAAAAAGTGATCTTCTAATTCGCAGTGTACAAGAAGCTGACAAAAATCATGGGATATCTAATATTACCGTGTCGAGCCCCTTTCTGCCCGGCGCAGTGCAGCAACTCGACTTCCATGGGCCCAACAAGTCATTGGTAGTCCCCTCCACAAATAATGCGTCCATAATTATGAAAGTGTTACCAGTGCAGGAATTTGTGCACAAAGGGACCTCTCGACCGTGTCCCGTAAATTTTCGATGGGGTTCATGCCGGGTGATCTGGGTGGCCAAATCATTCACTCAAAATGTCTAGAATGTTCTTGAATCCAGCCGAAGAACTGTCATCCAGAAAAAAATCCATCGTTATTTGGAAACATAGTCCATGAGTTGCTGAAAATGGTTTTTAAGTAGCTGATCATAACCATTTCCAGTCAATGATCGGTTCAATTGGACGAGAGGACGCAGTGTATTCCATGTAAACGCAGACCACACGATAATGGAACCACCAGCTTGCACAGTGCCTTGTTGATAACATGGGTCCATGGCTTCGAGTAGAGTGCGTTACACTCTAACCTGCCAACTGAAATCGGTAATCATCCAACCAAGTCACGGTTTTCCAGGCGTCTGGGGTCCAACCGATATGATGACGACCCCGGGAGAGGTTCTGCAAGCGACCTGCTGTTAGCAAAGGATCTCGCGTCTGTCTCTTCTGCCATAGCCCATTAACGCCATATTTAACTGCACTATCTTAACGGATACGTTCGTCATACGTCCCACGCCGATTTCTGCCATTATTTCACTCAGTGCTGTCCGTCTGTCTGTCTGTCAGCACTGACAACTCTACGCAAGCGCCGCTGCTCTCGGTCGTTAAGTGTAGGCCGTCGGCCTCTGTGTTGTCGGTCTGCCTCGGCACACTCTTGACGCTGTGGATCTCGGAATACTGAATTCACTGACGATTTCAGAAACAGAATGGTCCATGCGTCTGTACGAAGTCTGTTAATTCCCGCCGTGCGCCAATAATCACTTCGAAAACGTTTACACGTGAATCACCTAAGTACAAATGACAGCTCTACCAATATACTGCTCTTTTATACCACTTGCACGAGATACTACTGCTATCTGTACACGTACATATCGCTGTTCCATGATTGTCATTTCATTTACTATAAAAATTACACTAAAACAACTAAGCCACTAGTTCTTACGTTATAGGGGAAACGAAAGCCATGAGAGCAAGATAACTCGTACACAGGATCTCACCAATGTTTTTCACCACTATAATCAAACCTATTCTCCAACCTGCGAGTGCCGAGAAAGAGTTCTTGTACGTCCACTGGTCTCGAGTGCCCACTAGGAAGTGCCTTTCATAATGATAACATCTCTTGACTATTCAAACAAATTTCGGGCTTGCAGCCGGTCGTCCTATTGAACGACGACCGGCTGCAAGCCCGAAATTTGTTTGAACAGTCAATTCGACGGAAAAATTTTAAAATTCACATCTCTTGAGTAGTTCGTAAAACTAATATTTGTGACAGCCAATCAGAACCCTGTGCCATCTTCCACTCCCTATAGCTTTCAATGTCATGTTATATATTGTAGATTAAGGCTCTGATGACGATCCGTTCGCCTTGCGAGAAGGTAAAGGCATCAGCGAGGCAGTTATGACGTTGCGATTGATAATAGATGAGAAACTTAAGAAGAATCAGGATTCGTTTATTGGATTAGTCGACTTTGGGCAAACGTTCGATAATGTAAGATGGTTGAAAACGTTCGAAATTATGTGAAAAATGGATGTAACGTACAGGGAAAGATGGGTAATATACAATTTGGACAAGAGCCAATTGGTACAAGAGCCAACTGGGAACAATAAAAATGGAGGACCAAGAACGAAGAGCTCGGATTCCAAATGATGTAGTCGATATATCGAAGAATCAATTACGGAAATAAAAGGAAGATTCAAGGGTGGGATTAAAATTCAGGCTGAAAGGATATCAGTTATAATATTCACGGATGACATTGTGTCCTCAGTGATAGTGAAGGCTTGCAGGACTTGTTGAACGGAATGAACAACGAGAACATAATATGGTTTCAGAGTAAACCGAGGAAAGACAAAAGTAACGAGCAGTGGCAGACATGAGATTAGCGATAAACTTTACATCAAAATTGGAGACGCTAATAGTAGACGAATTTATGTAATTCTGTTATTTTAGAAGCAAAGGAACACATGATGGACGAAGCAAGGAGGACTTAAAAAGTCTACTAGTATCAAACTTAGGTCTTAATCTAAGGGGAAAGAAGTGAGGCTCTGCATTCGGAGCACAGTGACGTATGGTAGTCAATCACGGACTCTGGGAAAACCGGAAAAGAAGAGAATTGAGGCGCTTGAGATGTGTTGCTGTATAAGGATGTTGTAAATTATAATTTTATTACGATAAGGAAGGAGCAGTTTCTCCTCGGAAACGGGGAACAAAGGAGCATATGGAATAAACAGACAAGATGAAGGTAGAGGTCGATAGGTGATGTGTTAAATCATCAGGGAATATCTTCCTTGCTACTACATGGAGCTACAGAAGGTAAAACCAATTGTGGAAGACAGACACCGGAATGCATGCAACAAAAAAAAGAGGACTTTCACTGCAAGCGGTGTTGGTACGATAGAGGAATTCGTGGCCTGGCCTGAGTCTATGCAAAAGTAATTAATTTTTTCAGATGACTTGGTGAGAGAACGACTCTCTTTGCCTACGTGTCTTGACCTTAGAAAGCAATTTTTGTACTGAATAGGACACCTACCTTTTAAAATGCAGGGCAGTGAACCGTTGACTCAGCTATGGCGGACTCTAGTATTCTTTAGGCGCACAATGCCACCCGGACAGCTGGGATCCCACCCGGTTGATCCTGGATCAGCGCCATCAACAAACATCTGTCATTCCACTTGCCCATACATATAGAGCCATTGTGTCTCTTTAAACCCTCGGCCAGCCTGCCTGGTCCGCTTTTCGTTCCTCTATCCAATCTCACTTTGGAGTAACCCCAGTGCTGATTATGGCCGTCGGCAACCTAGCCAAGCTGACACAAGTGAAACGTGCAGAGAACTTGGGAAAGGGGGACTGGAGAGATAACTGTTTACGACTTAGGATGCAGCGCTGACAGATTTTATAGTAAGATTTAATTTTACTATTTTTTTTTCTAAAGTGGACAGCAGTCGAGCGGATGCAGAGCCCATCCAAACACCCGATGTTCCTTCATCGAGCCAGGTGCTGGACGCAAGGATCCGTAACGCCACTACTCAAGCGGCATGTATGGCAACGATGGCACGCACTCCATCAGCTACCGAAGGAGTAAGGCGCAGAGAAAGTGGAACTATCTTGCTCCGTAACAGAACTGAATAAGTGACTAGGTCACAAAGCAAGACAACACCATTGTGTTCGATGGAACAAACAGCCAAAGAGCAACACATTACTTAAACACTGACATAAAACTCAATAGAGAAACATGAACACGTCATGATTTCATATTTATTATTGAGTAGTGTTTTACGCATTGTCATTAGAGTAAACCGGAAACAAATGAAAGAAAAACAGGCCACAGTAAATTCTAAACAATAAAAAAACACACATAATGAACGCAAACGAGCATTCAGCGTTAGTAACGCAGCTAACGTTTCTCTACATGCCCACTTACTAATCCAAAGTTTTACGCGTAACAAACAAACAGAAGTCGCTCTCAGACACACCCAGGATTACTCAAATTGTTGAAATCGTCATCTTAATGAACTTGGCACCACTTACTACTATGTCAGTAGGTCCTTATAAGGAAACATGTCTGCTCTTGCAGGCATTAGCCATAACTTAAAATCAAATGTACTGTAATAGTAAAGTGCGCGGTAAGCTACTTCAGTTACCACCAAGTGAGTATTGTTCTTGCAATAGGTCTCCACAGCAGAAACGTAAGGTTCGCCACTGAGAGACGAGGGCGACAGCGACAACAAACATACGTACGTTGTTCCTTAGTGTTACACGAGGTCATCTAAATAACTGTGGAGACACCCGGAAAAAACAACATGAACGAGCATAAAACATGTTCACGCAATGGGATACAAAATCAGTGCATTTTTAAAAGCAGTCAAAATTCACAACAACAACTCTGAGATCACACGTCAATCAAAAACAAGTCAGCCTCAATTTACAACCGCACCACATGTCACGAATATAAGGAAATACGAAGACGACACCCTCAAACATACCATCGTACTTGTAAGTAGAAACAACGACATCATAGCAAACAAAAAATCCAAGCATACAAATACAAAAGTGTGGTGGACACAGCTCTTCACAAACCCGTTCACTGATCCCGTCACTAAGTGGACATCTGACGAACAGTGATCCCTCCAGTCTTAATTTAGTGACTGGTATTGGGTTCGGTTGTTCAGGGGAGGAGACCAGACAGCGATGTCATCGGTCTCATCGGATTAGGGAAAGACGGGGAAGGAAGTCGGCCGTGCCCTTTCAAAGGAACCATCCCGGCATTTGCCTGGATCGATTTAGGGAAATCACAGAAATCCTAAATCAGGATGGCCGGACGCGGGATTGAACCGTCGTCCTCCCGAATGCGAGGCCACTGTGCTAGCCACTGCGCCACCTCGCTCGGTATATTGTGCATAGACTCACACGCGATACCTCCAGGTCATCCTCTCGGGAATAAGCGAATTATTTCGTCGTAAGGAAACACAACTCGTTTCCTGTCACTAAGAGACTGAATCAACCAGATTTCAGACAGTAGCTACACGATCCTAAATTAATACAACCCGGCAGATTGTGAAATCATATGGTACTTTCACATGGTTGAAATAGCAAATACACATGACATATGTGCCTCATTACCAATCACACGCACAGGCGACATATATACATAATCCCTGCTCGCAGGTCACATCGGAACCACTCCCCAAGGATCTATGCTCGATTCTCGAACGCACAAGGCGAAATAGACCAGGAACACATCAGCCCTTTACTCTTCTTGCATAAGCACGCTGACAACTGCATGTGACTAGCCAGCCACCAGCAACAACTGCAATCTGGTGCTGCTAGAAGCTACCCAAAGCTACACAGTACTTCCAAATTTCAAAAGAAGTCAGCAGATACTGTGACAGCAGACAGAACAATTGAAAATCACTTCCGCGCTACATTGCCCGTAACGTTGTGATATCATTCCCGTCACATGAGCAGCTAAATTCAGCTCTACTGCCTCGACGACACCGCACGAGGCGGCCATCGCTACCACCTAGTTCCGTACTAAAACACGTTCCGCACGAGAAGCCCTTATGGAAGGTGGCGGGATTATTCAAATGCGCGCAAGGCGGGGTCTCAAGGCATAACAAGACTGAGGGACCTGACATCGACACCCGGCACCGTGTTCCAGCCGGGCGTACCTCGACTCTGCAGCGACGTGTTCCAGACGGCGTAGCACAACACCTTCGACGACGGAGACGAACCAGCGGCAGCCTGCGATTAAGAGTTGTTGTATACTCCGACAAAAAACACAGTTAAAATACGTAAGTAAAACTTAAACTCATAGTTTTGCTTTTTTAACTTGTTAGAAATCATGTATCTGTTATTGATGAGAAAAAGTGTATTTTGTGTGACACGAAGGACTGATTCAAAATTTTTTTTTCACTCTCGTATGAGCAAACTTATGTAAATGTTTCTGTACGAACTACTAATGTAATCTAACTTCTGAACCCTGACCAAGACTGAACACTCTCGTATCAGCAAACTTATTTAAACGTTTCTGTACGAACTAATAATGTAATCTAACTTCTTAACTCTAATCAAGACTGTGAACTAAAGCTGCAAAACTGTTAGAAATTTCTGTCATCAATAGCGCTGATTATAGTAACTGTTATAGCTATTTAAAAATGTAAAAATATTACGAAATATTACGCATTTCTAAATGTGGTGTGTATTTGAAACATATTAAGTCTGAAAATTAGATTATGGTAGTCTGGTGCTCGGTCCTTTTTTCAGATTTGGTTTTTCAGTGACCTAGCCCAAATGGGAGAGCACATAGCCAACATCAAGCCCAACGAAGTGTATGATGATGCACACTATACCCGCAGTTGCAATAAAGCAAAGCGTAGCACATATGCATATGATGAAAAAATTTATAAATGTATATACCATTATCTACACTGATGGTAAAAAATCGCCACACCAAAATATAAAGTTCCCCAGACCATAACTCCAGGTGTAGGTTCAGTACATATAGGGCACAGACAGGTTGTTTACAAGCGCTCACCTGGCTTCATAACTAACACACAGCCATCACTGGTATCGAGACAGAACCAGCTTTTATCAGTAAACGCAACAGGTCTCCATTCTGCCCTCCAACGAGCTCTCGCTTGACGCCACTGAAGTAGCAAATGGCGATGGTTTATGGTCAGTGGAATTTAGGCAACAGAGCGTCTGGCTCAGAGCTGAACTTGAAATAACATATGTGTAACAGTTCGTTGTGTCACGGTGGTGCCAACTGGCGCTCAAATTGCTGCTTTAGATGCACCAGGTGCGCCGCAGTCATACACCGAACACAATGGTCTTCCGTCTCGGTAGTGCCACGTGGCCGTCCGGAGCCATCTTCGCTTTCGACTGTGATCACCGCTGCCAGCAGTCATGTACAGCGACTATATTCCTGCCAGATCGTTCTGAAATACCGCAGAAGGGACATCCAGCTTCTCGTAGCCCTACTACGCGACTTCCTTCGAACTCAGTGGGGTGCTGATAATGGTGTCCTTGTCGCTTTAACGGCTTCTTCACTAGCATCAAATCATTACGTCCATTCTCAAAGGTAACTAACGCTCACGACTGTTGCAGCGAGTATTTAAAGCAAACCTGATTGGCATCCTCATAATGGCACTACTAGCTCCTCTCTTAAGGGACTGGTGCGAAATCTGAAGAGACATCATCTTTCGAATCTAGGGACACGCCTACCAACTTTCGTTTATGTCTCACTCCTTCTTGGCGTTGCTATTTTGTTTGTTTGTTATTTTTTGGCGTCAGTTTTTGTGTAAACTACCAGTATGCGAATGAACATTTTAAAAGGTGAACTCTATCACCTAAATGGCTTATGAATCAAAATGTAACAGATAAGCTAATGGGGAATGCTAGTAACAAACATTATAAATATTTGATCCTAACATTCCCGAGTGCTATGTAGCGTCTTCATATGAATCGACGTATGCAATAACATAATATCTTTAACGCAGAACAGTGAGAAACATGCGTGGAATATGAATATTAATTTGAATATCTGTTACGACAAGACTGCAATAAACGCTATTTATCCGAGAATAATTGGGAATAAATTGTATTTATGCAGGCAAAGAATAAATAGTATGTCGTAATGTCTGTGGATAGTAAATTGTGCAATGAATTCTGATGTATTTTTATTAAAATGCTGAACAAGAGCGGATGTTAGAGTAATATTTCTTCTCTGGATGTACGTAGCTGAGGGTAGACGCTTAACATTTGCGCTGTTGTATACAGGTCTGTATTGTAAGAAGGGCGAATAATATTTGAATTAAACATTACTTTTCTGGTTGTTAGTGTAATAATAGCACCCTCCATGTCAAATATTTATGCATTTTCAGATTTTACTTAACAGTGCAGCTTCGCTGAATAACATCGCCGGTGCGCAACAATATGGCACCATTACACTGCAGACTAAATTGATAGACAGGCGCGCAGTCCTACGGAAAGTAAATTATACATTCAGATTTTCAGCGTATTAATGAACGAGAGTAACATAACATAAAGTAAGTTTTTAGTTTCTTCATGAGTGTTTCTGCAATAGGCTGTGGCCTGTAGTTACGCAGCGATAGAAATAATTTGATTAAGAATTTTATTCATTAACCTTATTCGAGGCTCTACAGTATTAAATGTAAGATAACAAAAAACTGAAATGCAAAGATTTGAACACAATTATCAGAAGGGGCAACTTTTTTTTCGTAACGCATGAAAAGTCATTTTAAAATGTAAAAGCAAAAAGAATTAAATAGTTGATAATAGTAGAGGGTTAACACGCAAGTGCGAATCGAATACGAGCCATCAGACTGCCTCGAATTACCTGCGATCAGCGATCAGAAACCGATCGCTGCGATATGCCCACACACGTGCGATCTACGAAGGGATCGATCGCCCATGCGACGGATTGCTGCCATCCGTCGCTCGTGTGTGGAGGTTGTTAGCGATGGACGTCTCTTCGGTAGCAGTCGTTTCTTCATGATGATGCTTGGATGACAATGCAGGAATGACACTGGGACAACAGGTTACGTTTACAGTCCCGGACTGGGGGAAAGACTCAGTATTGTAGGCGCAAAATACGAAAGCGAGGGGTGGGAGAACTCACTTATCTTCCCGGTTAATTCTTAATCAGTCTTTGTTTTATTTCATTTTTTGCCTCCGCCCTCGGTCTGCGCCCTTAGTGGCGGCGTATCTCGGCAGCACCTCTGAATGGCCCTGCTTACGAGTTCTTAAGTATGAAACGGGTCGAGGAGGTTAATAATTGCTGATGTGAAACTGTCGTAGTTTGGAATCTCTGAAGTACTTGCTGCTTCCAAGTCGCACTGGCCATGAACGAGTTGCAGTTGTTTGTCTGGATAGTGCCTTGTGGGGAGCAAGTTGATTCTGGGTTCACTACCTAAAAATACCCAGTGGTGGAATGGGGTGTAACCGGCAGGGGAGAACAATTAAAACATTTGAATGAGCTCCGACAGACGTTTTTACCTATCTGGCCCTTCAAAGTGATTGTGCCACAATATCTCTGCGAATATGCTACGAGTTTTTTGTAAAACGCGAATAACCTAGACCGCTTCTTTTTTCACATCATCACGATACTTTAACGTAGCAAAGCACCCACACAATCATTAGCGGTCTTGCGGAGTACCGCCAAACCACCCGTCTGAAACGAGAGGTCGTGGGATCAAAACCCGCTTGGAACACGGATTTTTCAGTCTGCGTTTTAACCCAGCATTCGTCTCTCAAGAATGTGAAGAGTCATCTGAAACGCATGGTTCGGATTCCGCGTTAAACTGTAGGTCCCCTTTACCCGGTTGGATAAGAGAGACGGATGTAGCCGAAGTGACGTCGAGTTGAAAGACTTCCACACGGATACTGAGTCACACGAAATGCAGTAATTATAATGACTATGCCGTCTGTAAAGCGGAGAAGTTTTCTGCGACTGCACGCGAATCTGCGAAGACGTAATCCTCGCAGGTTTATCCCATTCATGCCGCACGTCACAGCTGGCGCCGTTCCCAAGGTCCGCAGTGACGTCATCTTTACGAGCAGCTACAATGCCACAGAACATCTCCAGCGCTTTACCTGCAGCCTCTTGTCAAGTTTCCATTGTTCCCTGGGCTGACTACTGCGTACAGATTAACAGGTTACAGTTACACTGATCAGGCAAAACATTATGACCAGCTAACTACGAGACGGTATGTGCACCTTTGGAGCGGATAACAGCGGCAGCCGTCTTGGTGTGGAAGCAGTGAGGCCTTGGTGGGTCGCTGGAGGGAGTTGGCACCACATCTGCACGTAGAAGTCACCCAATTCCTGTAAATTCCAGGGAGGGGGACAATTAGCTCTGACGCTACGTTCAATCACATCCCAGATGTGTTCGATCGGGTTCAAATTTGGCGAGCTGGGGGGGGGGGGCAGCTCATTAACTGTAACTCGCCACTGTGTTCCTCGAACCATTCAAAAAATGGTTCAAATGGCTCTGAGCACTATGGGACTTAACATCTGAGGTCATCAGTCCCCTAGAACTTAGAACTACTTAAACCTAACTAACATAAGGACATGACACACATCCATGCCCGAGGCAGGATTCGAACCTGCGACCGTAGCTGTCACGCGGTTCCTGACAAGCGCCTAGAACCGCTCGGCCACGCCGGCCAGCTCTCGAACCATTCCATCACACTCCCACACTCCTAGCCTTGTGACATGGCGCATTATCTTCTTACAAAATGCCACATGATCTTCAATGAAGGGGTGTACGCGGTCTGCTACCAGTGTACGATACTCCTTGGCCGTCATGTGCCTTGCACGAGCTCCACTGGACCCATGGATGCCCACGTGTATGTTCCATAATGGAGTCACCGCCAGTCTGTCTCCGTCCCGCAGTACAGGTGTCAAGGAGCTTGAAACACCCCCGTTATGGTCCTTTATTGGGTTATGCGTGATTTACCAAAGCCGCCAAATAGGTAATTATTGTTGTTATATGACCGTGTGCTTAATGGATGGAAGGCTATCGGTTTTTCTGCTGTGGTTTCGGGGGCATTTCAACCGAGTGTGGCTGTTCTGAGACTGAATAGTGGAGTGATTGAAAGTTTGCCTATTATTAAGGACCACAAAGGTTGCGATGTACAGACTGGTATGTATTTCTACTAACACACAAATTCTGAGGCAGTTGCTACCGTCTCCTTACACGTTTAATTACGGTTATGTCTTTTTATTGGTTGCTGATTTCAAGTAGTTAGTCACACGCAATGATGATGGTTAACATTTACAACAATCCTCACTGCAATCCATGGTTGTTGCTGGCCGACGCATTTGACGCGAAACACGTGATTCGGCACTTGTCACTTTTGATTTTATATCACTCGCGAATCGGTATCGATGAGGATCAACCCCACGACGATCAGGGAGACGCGCTCATTTGTCATACTCCGGTGAATTTACCGTTTACTACTCACTCGACCACCATTCTTGCCCGTCTCTCCAGAACTACTTCGCACTCAACACTCTCCAGTACTACTGTTCCTCACTCGACACTAGTCTCACTGCCTCCTGCAGTGCTCGACAATCGACTCCTTTGCACTATCGACCTGGGCATCTGACACTAATATCTATGTTCGTGGGATCACGGATCCCATACAAGCTGTTCCCCTGAAAGACGACGGATTCGCGCTCTCCTATCGGCATCAGACCATGGAACGCTCTGCAAATGCACAAACGTTGAATAGTCAGATGTCAATTTCAGTCCTAGGTGCCGATGTCGTGATGTTAACATTGGCACTTGCATGGGTCGTCGGCTCCCAAGGCCCATCGTTGGGAGTGTTCAGTGTACTCCTTGTTCGGACACACTTGTACTCCGACCAACAGTAAAGTCTGATGTTAGTTTCGCCAGTGTTCGTCGCCTGTCCTGTTTTACCAGTCTGTCCAGTCTACGCCGTCCGATGTCTGTAATGAGGTGTGGCCGCCCAACCCCACGACGTCTGGACGTGAATTCACCTTGGTGTCGTCACGTGTTGAACACACTGACCACAGCACTCCTCGAACACCCGATAAGTCTTGCAGTTTCTGAAAGCCATCACAATATGCTCTTGGTCAAACTCAGAGATCTCGCTCTCTTTCCGCATTCTACACACAGACAAAACGCTCACTGATATACACTCCTGGAAATTGAAATAAGAACACCGTGAATTCATTGTCTCAGGAAGGGGAAACTTTATTGACACATTCCTGGAGTCAGATACATCACATGATCACACTGACAGAACCACAGGCACATAGACACAGGCAACAGAGCATGCACAATGTCGGCACTAGTACAGTGTATATCCACCTTTCGCAGCAATGCAGGCTGCTATTCTCCCATGGAGACGATCGTAGAGATGCTGGATGTAGTCCTGTGGAACGGCTTGCCATGCCATTTCCACCTGGCGCCTCAGTTGGACCAGCGTTCGTGCTGGACGTGCAGACCGCGTGAGACGACGCTTCATCCAGTCCCAAACATGCTCAATGGGGGACAGATCCGGAGATCTTGCTGGCCAGGGTAGTTGACTTACACCTTCTAGAGCACGTTGGGTGGCACGGGATACATGCGGACGTGCATTGTCCTGTTGGAACAGCAAGTTCCCTTGCCGGTCTAGGAATGGTAGAACGATGGGTTCGATGACGGTTTGGATGTACCGTGCACTATTCAGTGTCCCCTCGACGATCACCAGTGGTGTACGGCCAGTGTAGGAGATCGCTCCCCACACCATGATGCCGGGTGTTGGCCCTGTGTGCCTCGGTCGTATGCAGTCCTGATTGTGGCGCTCACCTGCACGACGCCAAACACGCATACAACCATCATTGGCACCAAGGCAGAAGAGACTCTCATCGCTGAAGACGACACGTCTCCATTCGTCCCTCCATTCACGCCTGTCGCGACACCACTGGAGGCGGGCTGCACGATGTTGGGGCGTGAGCGGAAGACGGCCTAACGGTGTGCGGGACCGTAGCCCAGCTTCATGGAGACGGTTGCGAATGGTCCTCGCCGATACCCCAGGAGCAACAGTGTCCCTAATTTGCTGGGAAGTGGCGGTGCAGTCCCCTACGGCACTGCGTAGGATCCTACGGTCTTGGCGTGCATCCGTGCGTCGCTGCGGTCCGGTCCCAGGTCGACGGGCACGTGCACCTTCCGCCGACCACTGGCGACAACATCGATGTACTGTGACCTCACGCCCCACGTGTTGAGCAATTCGGCGGTGCGTCCACCCGGCCTCCCGCATGCCCGCTATACGCCCTCGCTCAAAGTCCGTCAACTGCACATACGGTTCACGTCCACGCTGTCGCGGCATGCTACCAGTGTTAAAGACTGCGATGGAGCTCCGTATGCCACGGCAAACTGGCTGACACTGACGGCGGCGGTGCACAAATGCTGCGCAGCTAGCGCCATTCGACGGCCAACACCGCGGTTCCTGGTGTGTCCGCTGTGCCGTGCGTGTGATCATTGCTTGTACAGCCCTCTCGCAGCGTCCGGAGCAAGTATGGTGGGTCTGACACACCGGTGTCAATGTCTTCTTTTTTCCATTTCCAGGAGTGTACTTTGCACCTTGCTTGGCTGGGACTCGAACCCTAATTTCCCGCTTTACGCGCGTGGTTACCTTAACTGCTTCCTCTCATTCTCTCTCTCTCTCTCTCTCTCTCTCTCTCTCTCTCTCTCTATTTCCCGCTTATGGAGAGCGGCCACCTTATCCACATTGTTTCATGTTTTTTATAAGTTAGTGGACTCGAGTAGTCCTAACAATAGTGAACATAATAAAATTACTATACAAAATGCAACCTCTGTGATAGAGTTTTATTTTTATTCGTAAACAGTGTAAAAGAGAATACAATGAAATTGAGAATACCCTACCGGTAATGCAACAAAAACACGGCGACTGCTCGAAAACAACAGAAAGTAAAGGCTGTTCGTTCCCAACTTTCCACAGCGGAGATTCGAGTTCATCTTAAATACAATTTTGTTCAACGGTTCATTTCGAGATTCAGATCAGTGTTCCATTACATTCAACTTCTCTTATCGGGAACTACCCAGAGCCACCTGGGGAGGGGGTCCTTGAAGAAACTGTCAAGTTATTAGCAAAAGTCTGACGATGTCTGGAACAATACTGCAGTTGATCGTGTCATTCCTGTAACAAATTCCAGAAGTCAAGTAAATATTATAGCTTCTTCCGAAAAATGTACAGAAAGTCCTTTTTTCCACCACTTCGGTTATCCGAGAATGACTAATGGTCAGATCCAAACAACGATATCTCGTCGTCCATGTATGATACCTGTACTCGTAAACTTCAATAATGCTATTCCCATACATGAGAGACATCTTATTTGTAAGTCGCAGGTCCGTTAATGGCTAATAAATAGGAAATTGCAGTGACTGAGATGTAAAGGAGTACGATGCAGTGTTTCTTCGGACATACACGCATTTCGTGTTAACAAAATGTACTCGGATCTAAAGACGTGTCTTACAGTTAAAACCAGTAATTCCATCTCCTATTCCTTAAGGAATCGAATTCTCATGTTTCAACAAGAGCTAGTTTTTCACTACTTCAATATTTGTGTCAAGATATCTCTTAAACTGTGTGGTGTACAATGTTGTAATTAATACAGATATATTCAGTGGTAGATAAGTTCTGCAGAGTCTGTTGCGAATAGATTTAGTAGCACTGAAGTAAGATTAAAACGTCATGCCTGATAAGTTTTACTAAATGAACAGCGAAAATGCAATAAGGGAAAAAGTTATTTCCTTTCATTCTTTTACCTGGCCTATCTGAAAGAAGAAGTTTCGCAAATGTTTGAAATTACGTGTTAAGTTCGTTGGGAGCCGCTAAGTGCTCTCATTCTCAAATATTTGATGAATACCATTGTGGGTAATTTGCGCGCCATGACTTACGTTGCCTCATGCCGTGTACACAGTTTCCAACTTTAATATTTGTTTTACGATGTTAAACCTGTAACCTAAGGTACGATTACACATCGTAATGAAAAGCAAATATGTTAATTTTTTAAATATGGTCAATAATCACATGACAAACTGAAAATCAAATTTTTCTTGCCCTTGGAATCCGTTACTGAGGCGAACTGGAACTGTATGACTGTTTCCCACATTTAGTAATAAAAAGGAAAGAGGCTTTCGCAGAGTCCTTCCACGCAGTTCTCGTGTAATGAAGTAATTGTTCTTATACACTAGATGCTAATTATGAAAAACTAATTAAAAAACTGAGTATATTTCATGAGAAGAATGTCGGAAAATTTGGGTAACAAGACATGACGTTCGGCGCGTAGAAAAGGAACTAGGAAAGTTCCCAAATCCAAGATACACCCAAAAAAGCAAAAAACGGTGGAACACAAAGGATTTATCCGAACAGGGTGGAATCAGCAAATGTGATGTTCACATACAGACAAAAAATGATTGCTATTTCAGAAAAGTTTGATAATTTATTCTAGAGAAAGAGCTTCACAAACTGGACAAGTCAATAAAGCGTTTGTCCACCTCTGGCCCTTATGCAAGCAGTTATTCGGCATGGCACTGATTAACAGAGTTGTTGGATGTTGTGATATTAGATCTCCAGTTGGAGGGCCCTGCTCATAACGCTCCAAACGATCTCAACTGGGGAGAGATCCGGCGACCTTACTGGCCAAGACAGGGTTTGGCAAGCATCAGGACAATCAGTAAAAACTCTCGGCTTTGGCGGGTGGGCATTGAAATACGACTATAAGCGCAGGAAGGCTTGCCATGAAGGGCAACACAACGGGGCATGGAATATCATCGACGTACCGCTGTGCTGTAATGGTGCTGCACATGACTACCAATCGGAGCCTGCTATGAAAAAAAAAAAATCCCAGACCATCACTACTGGTTGGTGCATCATATGGCGGGTCACAGTAAGTTTGGTATCCCACCAGTGTCTGAGGAATCTCCAGATACATCGTCGCGCGGTTGTAGGGCTCATTTCGAAGCGGCACTCATCTCTGAAGACAATTCTACTCCAGTCAGAGAGATTCCTGGCCGAAGACGTGTCTGGAGTTTCCCTGACGCCCGCCATAAGGCGCAACAATCAGGAGTGATGGTCTGCTGTGCCATTTCTTATCATAGCAGAACAGTGGTACGTCTATGATATTCTACGCCCCATTTTGTTGCTATTAATGGCAAACCATCCTAGGTTCACACTTCAGGAAGATAACTCCCAGTCGCATATGGCGAGAGTTTCTACTACTTGTCGTCTTGCTTGCAAAACCACGCCTTGACCGGCAAGGTCGGCTGTTGAGTAAGTTTGGAGCATTATGGGCAGGGTCCTCCAATCAGCTCGGAATTTTGATAATCTATCGTACCAACTGAATAGAACTTGCCACAATACCACTTAGATCAATTCCATGCCGAATAACTGCTTGCATAAGGACCAAAGGTGGACCAGCGCGTTGTTGACTTGCTCAACTTTTTTTTAATACATCATCTAATTTTTCTGAAATTGTAGTCATGTGTTTGTACATATAAATCAAAACTACTGACTTCCGTTCCTCTCGGATAATTCCTTCGTGGTGCGTCGTATTTTGTGTGAGATGTACATCGCACTTTTCAAAAACAGAAACAGAAGCGCAGAAAATTTCTTCTACAACAGAAAAACCTTTAATATGGTGACGTAGTCTCTGGGAAAAGTTTAGCAGGTGTCCGATGTCATTCCTGACGAGGCTGTGAGGAGCCTTGGAAAAGTGATGGGTGGTGGCTTATGAACTGCAGTAGGCCAGCACAATGCATGTGCGAGTCCATCAAAGAGATTTCGAGACTCATCAATAAAAAATAGAAAAAATTTAATTTTGTAAACCCTCGTCGCCAGTTTTGTAAGGGCCTCTTTGCTACTGCTGTAGAGACCGAATTGCCACTGTTGTTACGGAAGGCCGAGTTTGTGATTCCGTGAAACGACTTCTGCTGCAGAACATCGCTAAGACAATTTCTCCGTGACACTATTGTAGAGCTAATCCCCAGGGCCAGGTAACAGGACAGCAGATCGAAGATTCTAGAACACTCCAACTAATTAGTAACAAAGTCACACAAACGAGTTAAAAAGGTTTACTTATCTTTGAGACTTGTTGAATGATGAAGTCTGTAATATAACTTAAAAAGGCCCTCAATGTCTAAGTGCAAATAATAGTAGGTAAAATTCACAGTAAAGAGCAAACGCAACTTACAACAACTGTCTGTTCACTTCTAAGAGTTCACTAAACGACATTCCCTATCTAAGTCAGTACGATGATCGATAACGAAGTGGGTGAGAGCTGCTCTTCTATCTTCCGAGTAGGCTTCTGTCCGTTGTCGTCCGGTCATTGGCAGATTGTACTCGTCCGGCAGTTGGCAGAGGCGAAGTCGATATCTCCATCTTCTGCGCCGCCCGTGACGCTAGTGGAACTCCATGGCACTGGTGTCAACTCGCATCTTTGCACCTGGCTGTGTCTTGTTCGAACGATACAGCAGTTAAGATGGTAGTTTTAATGCTTCAGGTGTTCCACACAATTCCCCTCACTTGTGTAGAATGCACAGCACGTTCATACAGCCACGTGAAACTGCCGAAAAGTTCCTCTTTCGGCTGTTGTTCACCTCGCGCATCCAATTGGCTTGAATGTCGGTTATGTAGTCAAAGCGTTGGACCCTTCACATGAAATTCCGTACTTTGTCGTTCTGTGGACGGTTCGTCTTGCTAATACCAAGTCCAGTGACCTGCGACGGTTTTTACGACAAAAGATATGGCCGCTGTTTGCAATTCAATCAAGTCACGGTACGCGTCCACGCATCGTTGGGTTCGGAAGTCAAGGTGTGCAGGACGAACTTTGCAAACATTTTTCTCTTTTTCAAAAAATTCTGGAGAATGTCTTGAACAACTGATTTGATTCAGTGCGGTATGTGCCCAATATCGCTGATACGAACGGCCGTACGTACACTACTTAACACTGCCCACTTGCAACTAACTAGTCGGATACACATCTGTTGTTTGTTTACATTTGTTAGTTCAAACTGCCACCGTAGATATTTAACTGACGTCGCTTATACGCTGGGAATAAAATGGACTCTGGACTTTCTGGTCGGACGGTGTATTCATGAATTTTCGAAGTCGGAAACGTGTTATTAGAAACGTTAGAGTTTCGGGACTGGTTTGGAATGTCAGTTTTTGGAATTCTGAGAGGAAAGTTTCCTGTGACGCACAACGCTTGTTCTCAGGTGAATCATATGGAAAGGTTACGGTCGTGATTACGGCCGCACGACGGGAACAACCGAATGACAGTTGGAGCTAGACGCATGGGGCATTCCATTTCAGAAACTGTTGGGGAATTCAGTACATCGAGATCCACAGAGTCAAGAGTGTACTGAGTATACTAAATTTCAGGCATTACCTCTCATCACAGAAAACGCAGTGCCCGACGGTCTTCACTTAACGACCGAGAGCAATGAAGTTTGCATGGAGTTACCGGTGCTAACAGACAAGCAACACTGCGTGTCAAAATCACGTAAATCAATATTGGATGTACGACGAATACAGGAGTGTGCGGCGAAATTTGTCGTTAATGGACTATGGCAGCAGACGACTGATGCGAGTGCCTTTGCTAACAGCACATCGCCTGCAGCGCCTCTCCTTGGCTCATGACCATATCGGTCAGATGAGTATCAAGTTCAGTTGGTGAAAGCTGATGGTAGGTTTCGAATGTGTCAACAAGACACTGTGTAAGCTTTTGGTGGCTTCTTTATGATATGGGTGTGTTTACATGGGAAAGACTGGGTCCTTCGGTCCAGCTGAACCAATCATTAACTGGAAATGGTTACGTTCGGCTACTTGGAGAGCACTGTCATCCTTTCATAGACTTCAAGTTCCCAAACAACGATGGAATATTTATTGATGGGAGTGCTTCATGTCACCAGGACAGAAGTGTTCGCGACTGGTTTGAACAACATCCTGGACAGTTCGAGCGAATGATTGGGCCACCCAGTTCGCGGGTCTAGGATCCCGTCGAAACTTTATGGCACACAATCGAGAGCTGAGTTCGTTTACAAACTCCTGCACAGGCAACACTTTCATAATTGCGTGTGGCTATAGAGTCAGCATAGCTCAATATTTCTGCAGGGGACTTAGAGCGACTTGTTGAGTCCATGGCACGTCGAACTGCTTCACTACTCTAGGCAAAAGGAGGTCCGAAACGATATTAGGAGGTACCGTATGACTCAGTGTGTGTGCAGTTGCAGTGAAATGCTAATAACTTGCGTATCCGAGCATGCCAATTTGATGTTTGTTACATGCCCCTTCATGATAATACACTCATGCTCACTAATTAAGGATAATGCTGGTACTTGGTGAAACAACGCTCTGGTGAGCGGTTTGCGGGTTTAAATCATCTCAGGGTATGGCCATGTGGTACATTTGACCTGCGGTCGCCGCACGGTGGCGCTGGCAGCAGTCCACATACGCAGAGGTGCGTTGGTGCATGTCAGAGTACGGTGCAGCGAGTAAGTGTGCAGACCTTTTCACACGTGCTAGTGGTGACTGTTGAAAATGGCGCGAAGAACACATACATATCGATGACGTTATGAGGGGTAGAGTACTAGGGTGACTGGAGGCTGGTCAAACACAGCAGGTCATAGCACGGGACCTCCGTGTGCCACAAAGTGTGAAGATTGTGGCAACGATTCCAGCAGACAGGGAACGTGTCCAGGCGCTACAGTACGGGACGTCCACAGTGTACAATATCACAAGAAGACCGATATCTCACCATCAGTGCCCGCAGACGGCCACGGAGTACTGCAGGTAGCCTTGCTCGGGACCTTACCGCAGTCACTGGAACAGTTGTCTCCAGATACACAGTCTACAGACGACTGAACAGACATGTTTTATTCGCCCGGCGACCTGCAAGGTGCATTCCACTGACCCCTGGTCACAGGAGAGCCCGTAAGGCCTGGTGTCAAGAACACAGTATATAGTCATTGGAAAATGGTCCCAGGTTACGCTCATTGACGAGTCGAGGTGTAGTCTGAGCAGCGTTTCCCGCCGGGGTTTCATCCTGCGTTAACCAGGAACCAGATAGCAACCCCTTAATGTCCTATAAAGGGGCGTGTATGCAGGTCGTGGTTTGATGGTGTGGGGTGGGATCATGATTGGTGCACGTAACCCCTGCATGTCTTTGACAGAGGAACTGTAACAGGTCAGGTGTATCTGGACGTCTTTTTTCACCAGTATGTCCGCCTTTTCAGGGGTGCAGTGGGTCCCATGTTTCTCCTGATGGATGATAACGCACGGCCCCACCGAACTGCCAACGTGGAGGAGTACCTTGAAACGGAAGATATCAGGCGAATGGAGTGACCTGCCTGCCTTTTCTCCAGACCTACACCTCATTCAGCACGTCTGGGATACTCTCGGTCGACGTATCGGTACACGTCTTCAAACCCCTAGGACACTTCAGGAGCTCCGACAGGCACTGGTGCAATGGGAGGCTATACCCCAGCAGCTGCTCGACCACCCGATCCAGAGTATGCCAACCCGTTGTGCGGCCTGTGTACGTGGGCGTGGTGACCATATCCCATATTGATGTCGGGGTACATACGCAGGAAACAGTGGCGTTTTGTAGCTCGTGTGTTTCGGGACGGTTTTCTCATCACCAATACCGTGGACTTACAATCTGTGTCGTGTGTGTTCCCTATGTGCCTATGCTATTAGCGCCAGTTTTGGGTAGTGCCACGTTGTGTGGCACCACATTCTGCAATTATCCTTAGTTTTTGAGCATGAGTGTATTTTAATGGACGGTAGTGTAGACTGTGAAACTGTGAAGAAATGATCAATTCAGTCATAAACTTTTGTTATAAGTGCTAGAAGAACAATTAATTACTGTTAGCAATGATAAATGATGACTGAGGAGTTGACCAAACCGTGTTATGGATTCTGTGCTAGGAAAAACATAATCCAAGAATCAGAGTAATTTAGTATTGTAGTGACTTCGCAAGACACGTTTTGAATGTGCTGACGCCCTTCGAGTGTCCTAACACTCAGTGACGGTCGACGACAACGTCAACTCCTAACTACGCAAACAGACAAACAGAGAAGGCGCAGATCAACATCGGAAAGAACAGTCGAAGCAAGTCTGGTAATTGAGCTACGGAGAACCCCAGTGGGGACACGGTGCGCAGCAGAAGGAGCTAGTGTCCTGAAATAACCTTGGAAAGCGACGCAGTGGGAGAAGAAAGAGCCGGTGCATCCAGACACCGCGCGGCGTGCCAATCAGTTAAGTTTGCCAAGGCCGGCGGCGTGTGATGCTGCAGCGGGCGGGCGAGAAGAAAGCAGCGGTGACGCGCCGTGGGCCAACCAGGTGACAGAGTCCCACAGCCGATCACGCCTCCCACGCCAGGTCCGGCTGCCGCTCTCACCCTGCAGCTGGCATAATAATTCGCCCTGCTCCCTGCTGCCACTATGACAAACTCTCTCTGCAGATTCGTAATATCGGGGGACAATCAAGGGAATACATGACTATTTTTACTTTTAGCAGTCACAGAACATGCTTTTAATCATTATCATATTTCGCCATACATAGATAATCTTCAGACAATGTAACTGAATATTTTTCTGATCTTTAAAACGCTTAAAATTTTGCACGTAATATTTAAGGGAGACTTAAAGCAAGGTTCAAAAACATGCTGTTCCTAAGCACACTGGACAAAAAATTTAGTCTACCCCAGGAGACACCAAATCTAGTCTCAACTTTCCTAGCGTATGCCATATCCAGCTGAAACCACTTATTGACAGTTATATCCCATAGGAAAACGACAGTGCAAAGATGTTTACACCTACATTTCTCTTGTTGTTTCAATTAGTTCCAGGTACGTTATATGGGATTAAGAGCTGGTGATTTAGCGGACGAATCGAGTTGCGACAGGGGAGTAATGGCCCACCCCAATCAGTCCCGTATGCATGCATACCTTGTGAACACCTGAGTGTTGAAACTTACTGGCAGACTGAAACTCTATGCTGGACCAGGACTCCAGCCTACGACCTTCACCTTTCGTGGGCAAGTGCTCTACTGACTGAATTATCGAAGTCCAACTCACGATCTGTCCTTACTTCCACCAGTACCTCTTTTCCTGCCTTCCAGATAAACAGAAGTTCTCCCGAATACCTTAGTTAATGAACGAAGTAAGGCTGCGAGGAGGGTTGTGAGTCGTGTTTGGATAGCTCAGACATTCCCGCGGAGGGCAAAGGCCCAAGTACGAATTCTAGTCCGGCAAACAGTTTTAATCAGCCAGAAAGTTTTAAATTAGCGCAAATTCCACTGCAGAGTGAAAATTCATTCAGGAAACGATTTCCTAGTATGTGGCTAAGCCATTTCTCCTCAATATACTTTCGACCAGAGTGCTAGTCCAGCAAGGTAGTTAGAAGAGCTGTGAAATTTGGAAAGTAAGAGATGAGGTACTTGTGGAAGTACGGCTGTGAGGGCGCATCGCGAGTAGTGCTTGCATAGCTTAGTCAGGGGAGCACTTGCCCAGAAAGCCAGACATCCCAGGTTCTTATTTGCTGGGAAGTTTCACATCAGCCAAAAATCTTCTGCAGAGTAAATATTTAAAACTGACACTTCTGTGTTTCTATCTGAAAAGCCAAAAGTGTCCAAACATACACTCCTGGAAATTGAAATAAGAACACCGTGAATTCATTGTCCCAGGAAGGGGAAACTTTATTGACACTTTCCTGGGGTCAGATACATGACATGATCACACTGACAGACCCACAGGCACACAGACACAGGCAACAGAGCATACACAATGTCGGCACTAGTACAGTGTATACCCACCTTTCGCAGCAATGCAGGCTGCTATTCTCCCATGGCGACGATCGTAGAGATGCTGGATGTAGTCCTGTGGAACGGCTTGCCATGCCATTTCCACCTGGCGCCTCAGTTGGACCAGCGTTCGTGCTGGACGTGCAGACCGCGTGAGACGACGCTTCATCCAGTCCCAAACATGCTCAATGGGGGACAGATCCGGAGATCTTGCTGGCCAGGGTAGTTGACTTAC
Source organism: Schistocerca americana (assembly GCF_021461395.2). Lineage (NCBI taxonomy): Eukaryota > Metazoa > Arthropoda > Insecta > Orthoptera > Acrididae > Schistocerca > Schistocerca americana. The sequence continues at coordinate 393,161,409 of NC_060122.1, read as the reverse complement.
ACCTTCTAGAGCACGTTGGGTGGCACGGGATACATGCGGACGTGCATTGTCCTGTTGGAACAGCAAGTTCCCTTGCCGGTCTAGGAATGGTAGAACGATGGGTTCGATGACGGTTTGGATGTACCGTGCACTATTCAGTGTCCCCTCGACGATCACCAGTGGTGTACGGCCAGTGTAGGAGATCGCTCCCCACACCATGATGCCGGGTGTTGGCCCTGTGTGCCTCGGTCGTATGCAGTCCTGATTGTGGCGCTCACCTGCACGGCGCCAAACACGCATACGACCATCATTGGCACCAAGGCAGAAGCGACTCTCATCGCTGAAGACGACACGTCTCCATTCGTCCCTCCATTCAAGCCTGTCGCGACACCACTGGAGGCGGGCTGCACGATGTTGGGGCGTGAGCGGAAGACGGCCTAACGGTGTGCGGGACCGTAGCCCAGCTTCATGGAGACGGTTGCGAATGGTCCTCGCCGATACCCCAGGAGCAACAGTGTCCCTAATTTGCTGGGAAGTGGCAGTGCGGTCCCCTACGGCACTGCGTAGGATCCCACTGTCTTGGCGTGCATCCGTGCGTCGCTGCGGTCCGGTCCCAGGTCGACGGGCACGTGCACCTTCCGCCGACCACTGGCAACAACATCGATGTACTGTGGAGACCTCACGCCCCACGTGTTGAGCAATTCGGCGGTACGTCCAACCGGCCTCCCGCATGCCCACTATACGCCCTCGCTCAAAGTCCGTCAACTGCACATGCGGTTCACGTCCACGCTGTCGCGGCATGCTACCAGTGTTAAAGACTGCGATGGAGCTCCGTATGCCACGGCAAACTGGCTGACACAGACGGCGGCGGTGCACAAATGCTGCGCAGCTAGCGCCATTCGATGGCCAACACCGCGGTTCCTGGTGTGTCCGCTGTGCCGTGCGTGTGATCATTGCTTGTACAGCCCTCTCGCAGTGTCCGGAGCAAGTATGGTGGGTCTGACAGACCGGTGTCAATGTGTTCTTTTTTCCATTTCCAGGAGTGTACATCATGAGGACGTCGATAAAGCATATACTTCTTTCATGTTCACAGTAATCTCAACAAATGGGTCCAAGTCGTGGTACAAAAAACATCACAAAGGCACTTCCTTTCTGAACCACACCCTAAATATACTGCAAGTTAAATACCCCATTGGGCCATTAATGAACTCGATACCCTGAATCACTTGGGGAGAGACAAAATGACGACTCGTAATGCCACTCTAATGACCCCAGTCAGTGTACTGTTGCGCCCCAGAATAGTACCCCAGGCGAACACTAAAAACTGATTAAAGTCCTTCACTGGCGACACCAGAAATCAAGCCTCCTGAGTCAATGATCAACAGACTGCCCACTAGAGGAAACTCTGACGAGGGCAACGTGACTGCAGAGGCAATTGTAACATGTGAGTCTGCCCGTGTGGCAAAAGCTGAACGAAGCACAAAGACAGCATGACAAGAGAAAGATGCCCGCCATACTCACGGCAGAATAGAGTGTCACGAGAAGGGCCAGATACGGCACAACAGTGACCATTGAGTCACTGACACAGCAGAAAAGAGCGTCTGGAGAATGAAGTTACTAAAGCCTGAAGCCACCGGGAGAACTGAGAGCTGACCAAACAGGAAAACTGCCACACATGATTTCATTACCGCAGCCACCACAGTAGAGCATACGCGAAATGCCAACGCAAATACTATACTCGACCCTCTGCAAGTCTACCTCGTTGAGCTGCTGTTCATCATTGTCCAGTGTGAGCCGAGCCAGCTACCATACCAGAGGACACACAAACTGCCCATGACGAAATGACTATGACATGAGTTATTCACTACAACACCAGTACTGTTAGACACGTGTTGGCTACTGCTGAATTGGTCCGCATACCGCCGGCCGAGTGAGCTGCCAGCGTTGTAGGAAGACAATTCTCTATTTTTGAACAACAAATATGTCGAAATATATCAGCACACCTGATGATGCCAACAAGGTCGATAGCTGAAATATTGTGTCCTTTGTACTCTCACACCAGGCTGTTCACCCGAGATGTATTTAGTGATGAAATACGCCTGGAGAAACTGAAGAATAACAACAAATACGTCACTGTGAATAAGATTTTTTTGGCTATCTCAAGCACAAAACCATTCTTGGACCCCTATATCTGGTGTCAGTAAGCAGTTGCCAGCGGTAGAGACATTTACACCTGGTGCCACACCCATTTGTCTCCAGCAGAAGCAGTTGACATCATAAGCCACTTACGTTATTCAGCAGCTAAGGTTTGCAGTTCGCTACAATGTGGTGAGTGACTGACATTTGTTGGCTTTCTTGTTGTTTCCTTTGTACTGGCCATATTGAGCCGTAGGGACCTTCATACTACTTTAATAATGTCGTTTGACAGGCTGCAAGAACCTGCGCATTTGTCTTACTGTGGGAATACTAGGGAGGTTTATCTGAAGCCAGTTAGATGTCTGTATTGTTATTTGCTGGGCATGGCATTCCGTATGTTCAGGCTGTGTCTGCTACATGTGGCAAGTGAAGAAGGTTACATCACGAAGCACGGCAGTGCACGGACTCCCGTTGGGTCATGATATGGTGCACAGGTTTAAGTGCAGTTTTGTTCTTACTTTTGCATTGGGTGGTTTTCTTATTTTTCTTTACAACGGCTAGTGGAGCTTACACAAATGCCTGACACACGGGCAACAACTTCGAGAAAAAGAAAAAAAACAATGGAAGCTCTAACGGCGCGCATTGCCATGTTGTTGGAGACTACAGACCAGCATAAGCAGGACATCGAGCATCGAGGCATTGCGTAAGAGAGGAGAGGAATTGGAAGCCGCTTGTGGGGAAGCATATTCTAATTCAGGGGAGACCAAAACCGTGTTGAGTGAACCCACCCCTTCCGTTAATCCTCCAGCAGCTAACCTTATAGCGCCATTTTCGGGGAACGCAATCGAGAATGTATTTGCTTTTACTGCTAACGTGAAGCTTGCCGCCGATTTGAGAAAATGATCAGGCAATTAGCTTGGACCTCTGTCAACATAGCCTCATTCAAACATTAGTCGATTTATGTCTGCATCATAAGGTTCTTCAAGTCAAATGGCTCTAAGCACTATGGGACTTAACATCTGAGGTCATTAGTCCCCTAGACTTAGAACTACTTAAATCTATCTAACCTAGGGACATCGCACACATCCATGCCGGAGGCAGGATTCGAAGCCGTGACCGTAGCACCAGTGCGGTTCCAGACTGAAACGCCTAGAACTGCTCTGCCACAGCGTCCGGTCACAAAGTTGTTCTTGATTGAAAATGTCAGTTTACGAGCATAATTCTCGTCGTTTGCGGGAGGTGTTACTGTTTTGTTTCAATATGATGAAAACAGCGGCTGAGTCTCATCGAATGCTCTCAAGTATGTATGGTAAGGACGCTATTAGTGAAAGAACGTATCGTGAATGGTTTCGACGCTTCAAGAACTGTGATTTTAAAGTCGTTGACCGGCATAGTGATGGAAGAGAGAAAGTTTTCGAAGATGCCGAATTGGAGTCATTGCTGAGTGAAGACTCGCGTCAAACTCAAGAAGAATTGGCATGATTGGTGGGAGTGACACAGCAAGCCATTTCAAAACGTCTCAAGGCTTTGGACATGTTTCAGAAAGAAGGAACTTGGGTCCCGTGTGAGCTGAAACCAAGAGACGTTGAACGGCGTTTGTGTGTTTGTGAACAGTTGCTTCAGAGGCAAAAGCGGAAGGGATTTCTACATCGCATTGTGACCGGGGACGAAAAATGGGTTCATTACAATAACTCTAAAGGCAAAAAATCGTGGGGTAGTCCCGGCCATGCTTCCACGTCGACAGCTAAATCGAGTATTCATGGCTCCAAGATCATGCTCTGCATTTCGTGTGAGCAGCTCGGCGTCGTGTGCTATTAGGTGCTAAAACCAAGTGAAACAATCACAGGTGCTCGTTATAGAACGTTATTATTGCATTTGAGCAGAGCATTAAAAGACAAACGGCCGCAATACAGCGAGAGGCACGATAAAGTGATTTTGCAGCAGGACAACGCTCGACCCCACGTTGCAAAAAAGGTCAAAACGTACTTGGAAACGTCAAAATGGGAAGTCCCATCCCACCCGCCGTATTTTCCAGACATTTCTCCCTCTATCACCTATTTAGATCAATGTCGCATGGCTTGTCTGACGAAAACTTCCGATATCATGAAGAAGTCACAAATTGGATTGACTCGCGGATTGCTTCAAAATATGAACAATTTTTTCGACGTGGGTTTCGTACACTTCCTGAAAGATGGGAGAAAGTAGTGGCCAGCGATGGAAAATACTTTGAATGATACATGTGTAACGAATTTGTTTCATTAAAGCCTCAAATGTTGGGGGAAAACGGCGGAAGCAAAGTTGTACACCTCGTACAAAACCTTAACAGTTTTCACTTGGAAAATTTGGAGGCTTTACTTTTCAGCACACCTTCGTATTAGACTTTTATTAATCAATGATCTCAGTTGCAGCTGTCCTGTTGGCGGGGGAGGCTAAGTCTGTGGAGCTACAGGTCTCGCTAGAGCACTGCAGCACCAATTTCCACGTTATCACTGATGGGGTGCAAAGACCACCACCAACCTCCTGGCCTACTGGAAGCTAGACTAGCGGTAGCAAGACGGTTTTCACCACACATCATCGAGAAGGGGGTGAGAGGGGGGAGGGGGGTTGTGGCAGTAGTGCTGTTTGCCCCATATGGAAGACTCATGTCATCTCGATGTAGTAGTTCACAGTAGAAACCAGTCAGTTGCTGACAATGGAAGAGTGGACTCATTTCTGAGAGAAAATACTGCAAGTAGCAATGCAACGGACGGCATCCTCGATTTTTTGAGAATAGAAGCAGAATAAAGGCTCAGAGAAACATACGAAACAAAAAGAGCGGTGAAATTTCTGTAGAAGTTCCTCCAGCATTTCGTGACGATCTGTTTTTGGTTCTGTGGTGGTATTAATTTGGTGTGAATCCAGCACCAAACGGAGTGAGCCGTCGGACTTTTCTACCATCGTGAAGGACTGTTGTACGTAAAGGTTGCAGGTTCAGTGATGTTATCGTCTAGCATCCTCTTGATCTCTAAGAAAACTTTGTGGAAGTAGGCCAGGGCAATCTGGTCGGGCGGCACGAAGAATTTTGTGTGCCCGTGCACTCGGAATGCGTAATGAAATTACGGACTGTTCCGGTTTTCGGCAGAAATACATCCGCGTTTTCAAGTATGATTCCTTCAGATACGCCGGCCGATGTGGCCGAGTGGTTCTAGGCGCTTCAGTCTGGAACCGTGCGACACTACGGTCGCAGGTTCGAATCCTGCTTCGGGCATGGATCTGTGTGATGTCCTTATGTTAGTTAGGTTTAAGTAGTTCTACGTTCTAGGGGACTGATGACCTCAGATGTTAAGTCCCATAGTGCTCAGAGTCATTTGAACCTTCAGATAAACACTGTCATTCGTTAGAATGTTTTCTAAGTTTCGTAACATGTTATCAATTACAGCGCACTTTATGTTGAGTTTGTTCATTTTCTTGCGCGATGCGACTACACTCATGACGCCAGGACTGATTTCTATCCTCCTGCCGGTTTCTGGTGTGATGTAGGCCGAGGCATTCAGCCGGAATTTTCTGACGTGTTGCGTGATCAGCAAATGTAATTTTCCCCATAACATCACTTTTGCAGTGTGAGCTCTCCTCGTCCCATGTCCAATACAGCCTGATGTTGCTTCAGGAAATCCATTCCAAATATTATTTCAATTTCCAGCGAAGGGACGACCAGAAAGTTGGCTTCCAAGGAGTGCCCTTGGCAGCTTAACATTCTCCATGTGCTTTCCTCTCAGTTCGTCGGTGATTTTCGTTTCCTTCAGAGTAAGTGCTGGCCATGGGTGATTCGTATTGTATCTCTTGTCAACAGATACCAATTTATCGTAACGTGGCTTCCACTGTCCACGATTCCAGTCAGACTGATGTTGCCTACGGTTATGTGAATAACATAATGTAGAACCGGTCGTGACATGACTTCCTTTTCCTCACGCAAAAGCTCTCTTGTGTCTTCATATTCTATCATGATGTTGCTCGTTTCGATAGTTCCTACGACCTTGTTTTGAGCTGTTTTCACAGTAGCCGAGCATCAGTTTCCATTAAGACTTCTGTTACGTTTCCCCTGTGACGGGTTGGGCGGCCTAATCTCGATGTGATGATCTTGTTGGTTTTTCTTGCTGCCATTGACTATTGTTCTCCCAGTTGTTTCTTTCCCGCTGTGGTTCCCCAGTATCCCTCTGGAACTGGTTTGGAATTCGTTGTTCTCTCCAGTTTCCGTTTTGCCGTTCATTATAGCTATTGTTGTAATTGCCTCGTCTATCTCTGTTCTCCCACGGTGGCTGGCTACTCCCTCTACAGTTCGAGTAGTTGTTTTCCTGTGATCGATGATTTCCCCCATTTCGTGTGTTGTCTTTCGTTTCTGACGAGCGTTTCCAACTTCGTGATTGTTTCTGTTCCTGTCTCTTGCGATTTATATTTCTTTGACATTCTATCTAGCATAGCGCTTTCTTAAACTATTCTGTAGAATCGCTGCACCTTCTGATGAGAAGTTGTTGGTAGTGCAGAGATAATTTGGCATAACAGTACCAATCCAAAAACCGATTCTTCTTAACTGTCAACTCAATGGCTTCACCGATCTACGGAATTTTTACGCCTCTAGGTCTTTGATCAGCATAATCTCCTGTTTCATTCTTTCTTGAATGTCCTGCTACCAATATGTGTTAAGGAAGGCGTTCTTGAACTCTTTATATAAGCTACAGCTCTCAGCAACATTGCGCATATATCCTACGATCGACACCTCTAAAATCCCACCGGCAGATTCCAGTCTGTATTTCAGTGACCACCATCCGGTAGCACCTCATCGTACTGAGCTACCCTACTTTTTTGATGTAATGTATTGTTATTCTCTCTATACATTTGGAAATTTTGAATTGATAAGAAATGTTTGTGTCCGAATGAGTCGACATTTCCTGCAAACGAATTTTCCCTCGTCTCTGCAGCATGCGTCTCCGAAAATCGGTGTCGAAACGATCCTTGTGCGCTGTTAACACCTCCTTTTGGGTCGTCGGATTGACGAAGAAATGTTTCCTGATGCAATAATTTACCAGCAGCCGTATGTATTGTAGAAATTTATTTTATGAACTTTTTATGTGCTACCAGTTTCAGCGTTACACTGATACCATCTTAAGGCCCCATACGTCATAGTCGTAAAATCGCTATACGCGGAAGGAGCCATATAACATATAACAGACTCTCTGTGTCGCCTGGCCACCAAGAGCTATTGCATAGCGATTTGATTCACGGATCCAGTTATATGGCTCCTTCCGTGTATAGCGATTTTACGACTATGACGTGTGGGGCCTGAAGATTGTATCAGTGTAATGCCGTAAATGGTAGCATATAAGAAGTTCATAAAATAAATTTCTACAATATATACGGCTGTTGGTAAATTATTGCATCAAGAAATACATGCCAGCGGTTGTCCCACAGTCCATAATAGATCAACAAAGAAAAAGAAATGTTTCCGACAGCCGAAGGCGTCTACAATTGTGTCCAGGTTCGCTTTCTGCCATACTTTGCGTCACTGACGGCATGCGCTCTGTCGTGTGCTCTATGGCGGCAGATGTTTTCTCCTGCGGCATTCGTCTTTGTGCTGGTGATGTAGCCTCACATTGCGCATCGAAACGTCGTAATGCATGTACTTCTCTCCTTCCCTGATTATGCGGGAGTGCTGCCGTACCAGAACGTGATTGTAATCGAGCAATCCGCTGACACTTCCTGGACATCTTTTACTGCTCATTCTGCTGTGAGGTGATCCGAGTCTGCTCTTCTTTAACCTCTGATATTTCTGCCTGTTTATTCTCGATCTGTTCGATGCGTTTTATTTTCTGACTAAATTTCTTGCGTTTCCTGGGCGATCCTCCTTCACCATTTTTAGAACGAGGCAAGAACCTTTCTGGTTTCGCTCATTTCGGTTTTGGGCTGATTTACTTGTTCTTTAGCTAACAAAGCTTCTAGGGTAATAATCTTGCCACCTGGCATCGCGTTTTGCCTCGTTCACGACCTCTCGCGCCTCTGTCAATGTTTTCTTGACGCTGTCTACCTCTGACACTTGTGACTTCGCTCTTAACCTGTTCTCTTCTTCCAATAAGCTGTTTACCTAATATCCGCATGTCTTTCATTTCCGTAGTGCTTAATTCCCTTATCTTTTCCGTGCCTGTCTTCTCTCTCTCCTGCCTTTTCTTCTCCGCTTCAATAGCATAAGACCCTCAGACTGAGATTCTCCGATTGTACCTCCAGGACTAGACGAACGCCATTTCATTGCTCTGCGACGCTTTGTTGGTGACTCTGCTCCACCACACTCACTAACGCTACATCTTACCATGCTTGCAGATTCTACATGGCACTCTGGTGCGGTTTCACCTTCGCTTTCGTTGACTGACTGAATTACTTCGTCGTAATCAGAAAATTCTGCGCTCGACATATCCGCAATGTCAGCTACTACATTCGACTGAGAATTCTCCACAGCTTTCACTTTATCAATGCTACCGGTCTGACACTGAAGTATTTGCGACGAGATTCGAATATTCTAACTACTTTGGAGCAAAAGTGCCTTGCTTCTAGTGAGCGTACATTCAGGTTTGTACTCCCGAGAGATTCCAATTGCTCCTCGTCGCAGTGCCATACAAATCTACCCTGAATGTTGCTCTCGCGCCCCACTGATTCTAAACCACTGACAATGCATATCACATAAAAAACAGCTCTGATCAACGATAACATGCCAAACCACAGTTACTCTAACCATTACGCACTTTAACACAACGCTGTTCTCCGTTAGGAAGAATCAACAAGTGACTCAGAAATCAGAACAACAAATGAATGAAAACACAAACAAACAACTCACACAAATTTACAAATCATCGAGGTATTTAGCGCCAGCAATTCTTATGGTTACGCGAAAATAATTTATCTCAGTGCACCAACTGAATTTCAACATGGACAGAGACGCTGTAGCGAAAATCGCATCTGACGGTCACAGAAGGTGCATCAATTCAGGATTCTGGCAGCGGTCGCCAAACTGCAAAACTACACTGGTCTTGCTGCAGGCGACTACGTTTGTACACCCTGACAGCAATCGGTCTATCTAGTAAACCTTTCACTTGTCTACCTGGCCCATGCGTCAGCTGTTGTTGTCAGCTGCATTGGAAGTTATCAATTTCATCAGAATGTAATTAAACTGAAACAATTTAATGAAATGGTGGCCATATCGTTATTGTAGTCAATTATTTTTGGGTGATCAATACATCAATATGAGATTGATCTTTTATAAAAAATTATGCCAAAAGTTTATTGATCATAAAACTGTACAAGCAACACAAGTTACGCGAGATGAAAAACGAACTGTGAACTGTTGGAAACACACAAAGACGCAACAAATAGTTAACACTCCACTAGGAGGTCATTGTTTGGCAAAGACTAAGGTTTGTCTGAGTAATCTTTTTACTCGTCTCAAAACAAAGATAACGCAATCTGAAATCGTGTAGTGCTGAATGGACTCTGATAGATTTATTCTACACAGTAGTTGCACTACTTTGGTGCAGCTGAGGCCAAGTGGCAAGGCTGTTATTCTGTTTGCCCTAACAAGCCGGGGCAGCAATACTACACCCCCTTCTCGATGAGTAGCGCTGTCTCAGTCGACAGTTGTGGTGCAAGTTTCTGGAGAGCAGCGACGTACGCCGCCTGTAATTCGTTATCGCGAGCACGAGCTATGCAAAGTCATAGCTGGCGATCTGTTAGTCGGATAGCAGTTAATCTCTAATGGAGCTCTGATATCTTGGCAGATTCCGGCGTGTGACACTTCTGTTCGCCAGTCACATCATGGACCAACTTGACTCAAAGACAGGAGATTAAATGTCAAGGTGGCAGACCTGACACAAATAAGATTGTCTTCGGCACAGCGAGACGTCCAAGATGACTGAGGCCTAAACTGTCGGCACAGGTAAGTGTTCACAATAGGCTCCCCAGTAAAGACCAATGCCAGTCACACTCAGGACGAGTGTCCCAAGTACAACCCACTCATATGAAGGTTGAAGACCAGAATCCTCTTTCCATAAAACCATGGTAAATTTTCCAAATGCACTCACTCCACCGCCCCCACAAGGGTTTTTTGGCAATCACAAGACTCCACGAGCTCCACGTCTCTCTTCTAGCTCATGTCCTCTACTTACTGGCTAGTCCTAATTAAAGTTCTTTTCTTTTCCGGAGAAGCAGCCAGTCTCTGATTCGTAAGTTTTCGGACAGAGAGGAGAAGACGTTAAGTTCCAGACTTCGTCTTTCCCATACTGTTTTAGGCAGCATATATTGAATATCTTTTTAGGACTAAAGTGAACAACACTTTTGTTACAGAGATAATTATTTGGACGGGCTGAACATTACACAGTATCTGACCAGCGATCTTGGCTGAAATAAGAGGAGTGCTTTTCTGTTGCAACATAGGCCGCTTCAGAGTCGCATTCTGTTGTAAAATTCTTTCAAAGGCCCGAGGCTTCCAAAAAACTAGGCGGGCAGAGAGACAATACCATCTGATAGCTCCCTTAATAGTGCTCGGTCCATGGTGAACATGGAAATTCGCGAATTTTTGTAGCCGCCATCTTCTTCACACAGGGCATTTACAACACTATCGAAATGCCTTGCCCAGGCGACCCACATTTCTCTTGTGTCCCTGCCCCTGCTGTGGCTAGAGAATCTAACAGCTAGCTCCAGGTAGGCATTTTTTCATCTGTTCAGCTGAAAGCTTTCTCTGCACACTGGTGCGAGAATTTCCTGGGACCAACGTTCTTTCTCCAGTGAGTGCTTTGAGATGTTCCTTCCCCTAGTGGTTACACATGGCTCTCAAGCCACAAATGTCCACTGTGAGATTTATTGTAAAATAACAAAACTGCCTGCTTGTGGTCAACTCCAGAAAATACTATTTGAAGGAGAACCACCATAAATGTCCAGCGTGCATTAACAACGTACATGCTCCCGTCAATGCCTTCTCAAGTTGATAACTTCCTGTTGTCTCACAAAAATCGTATAATGGGTGTAAAACCAACATTAAAGAGTAACCTGGTATGTGAAAAACAGTGAGAGAGTGACTTGTCCTCTTTCAATGATACTGGATCATGTCAGAGCCACACATGTGGCTAGCAGGGCATAGATGTAGCAGGTTCTTCAATGACCATACGGCATGACCTCTAAAAGCACACTTCGAAGAATACAGTGTGAAAAGTACTGGTGGAACGGAAATTACATCCGTGTCACACAGTCTGTCAGGAGTACTATACCACCAAGCTTTCTACACTTTGTACTGTACACAGGTGGATTGGTGTTTTCAGTCGCTGCAATAGCAGCATGGAATACTTTCATCTTATTTCACTAGTGACGATTCTCATTCAACCTGTGACCCAGAACTGTACAGAAACAACCAATAGGACAGTATTCCTCACCATTCAATTTCACTGGGGCACATAGCCGTGTGATGGTTCGAGATGTGCAACCACAATTGCTGGAGACTGTATCTTTTGTCCGTGGGAGGATGTGGTTTCAGTACGACAGTGCGCCAACCCACTTCAGTATTAATGTGCATGAACATGTAAACATCATATGCTATGATCATTGCATTGGAAGTGAAGGTAAACTTCCAAGATCGGCGCAGATTTTCACTATAGGTTACGCAAAGGCGGTGGCGTATGAAATTCCAACTAACGAGCAAAGAGCAACTGGTTCCTAGGGTTCCACTTACTTATATCATTGCCGCGCGGTTTGAGGCGTCATGTCACGCACCGCGGCCCCTCCCACCGGAGGTTCAAGTCCTCCCTCGGGCATGGGTGTGTGTGTGTGTGTGTTCTTAGCATTAGTTAGTTTAAGTAGTGTGTAAGTCTAGGGACCGATGACCTAAGTAGTTTGGTCCCTTTGGAATTCACACACATTTGAATACTTATTTGAACTTATTTCATTGCAAAACAGATAAATAATTACTTGAGAGTCTGACAGAATTTTATTCGTCTTTGTAATGCATGCAGGGAGAAGGCCGCTCGTCGTTTGGAATGCTGTTACAAGATTGAGTTGTCGCTGTAATGTGTAAGCTTATATCAATGAAAAAACTAAATATTTTGTGGCATACTGCATATTACAAGCGATTATCTGGTAATTCACTGATCAGCTGTTACTAGCACTTAATAAGCGTATTGCTGCTCATGGTATTGCACATGGCAAGAATATTACAGACTGCGCAATGTTTTTGTGCGTTAATCAAGTTACAACTAAGAAGTCAGAAAGCTACGGTCTTATCTACCTGTTGTACACCTCCAGGAACCACAGTCATTTGCGCGCAGCTCTTTTCATTGGGCAATAAGCGTCTACCACGGTCATGTGATTACTCTTCTTGCTAGTTGATATGCATCAGCAACAGTGATGATTCTTTGATTTTCTTCAAATAGAGCAATTTCTCCTCCGCTGTCATGAGTAATTATATGAGACCTTACCACTCATTCTCCAAAGCGATTATTCACCGTAACTGCACTACCACATTGTCTGGTAACGTTATCCAACGACACATCAGGGCGTCGAAGTTACACCGGAAATCACCTGCTATTAAGCCGCTCTTTCTGCAATAAATATGAACTGTGCAAGACCCCGACTCGAGCTAACAAGCCTTTTGGTCGTGTTAGTAATGTCCCGGCTGGAGCGACCGAGAGACCGATTGCTTCACATGAACTCAAACAATTAAAAGAATTAGTCGCGCAACGGATTGAATAATGAAAAAATAATGGCCCTCGGTTCTTATAAAATCATAAATTACTAAACTGAAAGTCTCGGTCCGAAATAATTCCAAATTTATTTGCTTTTCATGAGTACACACGCTTGAAAAGGGAAAGACCACGTGAAAAAAGGGAAAGACTGCACATTAACAGGAATAGCAAAGATACGAAACAAACATTGAATATAAGTACGATTTAATTGAATATATATCGGATTGAATATACACTAGTAGGATGTGAGTGACCGCCATGTCAATAACGCATCCTCTAAAATTCATAATCACAACTGGACGTACAACGACTGCTCTGATCAAACAAGGAAACACGGTGCAGATTTCACATGCAAATGCCTAAACCTGCTCGGTGATGGGTGAGCTATGTGACTAGATTTAACGCCGCTGCCTGACCATATTTAGTGTGAAACGAATCATAAGCGCTTAATTATGACCCTCCAGTGATAACACAAACTGCAAGCTACTGTCACCAGAATCAACGAATCAAGGAGACATGGTCTGCATCTGCTGCAACTTACCATTGGCAGCAACTCATCAGTGAGAGACAGAAGGCTGTGGCTCAAGAAGCGGCTCCCAGCCAATATCGTCCACTTCCACGTCTCTATCCAGACTCTCCAAGCCGCGAGCTGCAGTGTCGTTTCCACATCATTATCCAGATCTAAGAATTCCACACGACCTCTCTGCTCCGCACAAAGTGCTTCCAGCACTGGGAATAGCTCGGCCAATGATCAACTAACAGGAGTTTTTAAACTGAACTGTAACACTCCATCTAGCAGATATCTTTTTAGTCTCCCAATGGCTGCCTTCCCAGGCATGTAATTTTGAGAACCGGATTTCCAAACTCCCACTTAGCTAATGACTTTTAAGTCAACCAATGAGCTGTCTTGCTGTATTGCGAGGGAGAGAGAAATTTTCGGCCCGCGTGGAAGGCGTTTAAGCATCACCTAACTTCCCCCTCCCTCCTTCCCCCTCCCCCCGCGCCCCCGAAAGGTAGGGAAAGGAAAACGTTTTTAATATTGCATGCCACATAGCTTCCCACGTAAGGCAGTGAGATGGTTATATTTCAGCCAGCCCAGCTTCCCTCATTCTTGGAAAAGCTGGTTAGCGATAAACATGAGACCAGAGTATCCATTGAGCAGAGATTCCGACTCATAAAATAATGTATTTTGCGTTGGATCAGATACATGTCACTGTCCCCCAGAGCGAGAATGTTAGAAGAAGCGCCCAACCACACGCAACAGGAGTTGCAGTTATGAAAATGGAAATGTCGTGTTGCTAGGGCCTCCCGTCGGGTAGACCGTTCGCAGTTATGAAGAATTTGCGTACATACATCTGGCTTGAACCGTAGCTGACAATATCGCGCGCTGTGCAGCTTACATGTCTGAGATTGCTCACCCATGGCTCCAAACAGTCATTAATTAGAGGATGGGAAACTAAATACATAGAATGACGAAATGCCTGTTAGCGACTTGATCTTTGCAGCCACTCAGATACTGCACGATGTTAACATAATTACCAGTCGTTATAGCGGTTTAAATAAATCGGTGTAACTGCAATTATATACGGATAGTATCATTCTAAAAACCTCATTACATGTCTGAGTTGTAACGCTGCGCCTCTGCCGCCACTGTGACTAGATGCATCGTCTAACATCATAGGTACTGCCAGATATATGGCGAAGAATTTGGCCTGCAGTCCGTCCTTGGTACAACTCACGCTATGTGCCACTGTAATCTTTCAAAACGAATGGCTCGTTAAATTAAGTTACCTGATAATTTAGTGCTAACAATTGTCAGAAATTATTTTTATAAAATTGAGAAACAATTGTGTCTAGCTAAGGACTAGTGGAGCAAAGAAAACAGAGAAACCATGACATTATTGTTTAACTGCTGTTAATTTGAAAAGAAGTGTTGCCTCTTGTAAGATAGTTGCCTTACCGCTCTGTTTAATGCTGATTTAACTGCAATAAGTTAATAATGTTGGGTGCTAGTCAGTCAATATTTATGCTAATACTAGTACAGCTTGTTTTATGCCTTTTGAAACAAATTAAAAGTTAAAACGTGTTTCCTCTGTTGGACTCAGTGTTTCTACTCCAGCAGTCCTGTTTATTAGTGAAAGCTGTATCAAGATTCCTACAGTACTTCCTGATATTACCTTTCACATCTGGACAGAGAAACACCGAAGGAGACTGTATAATTTGCATAGATATGTAGCTATAGATATGTATAGATTCTAGTCAATTTTCGCTGCTCTCTGCAATTGCGGCTGCTGTTTACCGCTTTTTCAGCCAAATGGCTCTGAGGTCATCAGTCCCCTAGAACTTAGAACTACTTAAACCTAACTAACCTAAGGATATCAAACACATCCATGCCCGAGGCAGGATTCGAACCTGCGACCGTAGCAGTAGCGCGGTTCCGGACTGAAGCGCCTAGAACCGCTCGGCCACCGCGGCCGGCTGCTTTTTCAGCCAGACAGCACCTCCTGTGTAGATGACCACCTTGTAGCTCTCATCATTAACACAAGACGTCACTCACATTTCTATTAAAAGTGGAGCAGATAGCAATACTTACAGGATATATAAAAAAAGTGTTCCATATTTTGATAGATAGTGGTATGGACCAAAGGTAGACAAAAATGCCCAGCTAAATGTAGGTTCCAAAATGCGTACCTTAGGAACTATGAGCACTTGTTCATCTTCGCTATTGTGAAACACACTTATTCTACTTCAAGCTCTTTGCTATTACGAACAACCTACCGACTGCAGTAAACAAACGAGAGCACATGGATGTGCTGTTATCCATGGATACAGCATGCAATAAACCTCTGTTAGTGTTGTTACTGCAAACTATATTCACCTTTCTGGGTAAGTTCTGAGCATCAACGTCTGTTGCGTTAACTGGTACCCCTTTAAGTGTGCTCCACATTGCTAGATAGGAAGAGCCCCTTGTGACAAAAACTTCACGGGCGTGTCCCGTTATAAGAATAGCACAAACAAGCATTGTGTCAAGCGCTAACTGTACTACCATAGCTGCTCAGCTGCATCGGTGCATCAGTTGAACATCTATTTTTGAAGACTTACCACTTGACATATTTGTACCAAGTCTGTTTCTGACATCTGATTATACCTGAAGCACGGCAGTAAAATTTTTGTAACAAATATCAGCAGTAGTAATCGCATGCCCAAAACATTTTCTTTTATGCAATTCAACATTTCAACGTTTTGTTGACGAAGGAGCGGAGGGCATTTTATTGCATGAAGAGTTTATTACAAATATGTCACAGACGTAGTACATATGTTTTGGAGACTAGTTTCGAACCGATTGGTTCATTCTGAAGCATGACCTACTGAGGCTGCATTGAAACTGCCTGATCTTAATGACAACTGTGACATTTATCTGCCGTCACAAGTGATGCATGTATTGCCAATCAGGCACTTTCAATGCAGCCTCAATAGGACACGGTTGAGAATGAACCAGTCAGTTAGAATTTAGTCCCCAAAATATATGTACTATATCTGCGACATATTTATACTATCCTCTTGATAATTTCTTATAGTTGTAGTGTAGTTGTAGTGGGACGTGTACATGGTTGTTACTTAAAGAATGTTCGAAAAACGACTATAAGAACACACGGAGAACTACATAAGGTGAGAAACATACGGATCCGCTGTTGTGGAACGTGCTTTGTAGTCAGCAGACCACCAGATTCGTTTCGGTAAGACTCAGCTAATGGTAGCCACAAGCGGACATTATGCAAGGCTAGACAGGGCACAGACGTTACTAAACATCCACTAATTTTAATCGGAAGGAGGAGGATGTGAAGGTAGACTAAATCTGGATTCCGGCGCTGAAGGAGATGTGTACCAGTCTTTCACCATCGGATGATAATAATAACTGACAACAGCAACCGACAACGGCCAATTCCGATCGAGTATTCAAAGGCTGTGATATCACGCGTCAGCACAGGAGCACACTGAAACGAAATTTTACTTCAGTTAGAAGCGACTCAGGGTGTGAATCGGTATTTCGAAAAAGATATAACCCTCCAGTGAAGGTGTCCTCCGCAGAGGAGGACGAAATGCTGGGTGTGAACAAGAAATTCATTTGACCATGGTGTAACACCCAGAATACGCTATCGGAAAAAAAGTTAATACACCTGGAAAGACGAAGTCGATTTTGTTCGGATGGCTTCATAAGCCACCTAGAGGATAATAGATGTACTGATAACTGTTTCAATCTCGTCCGCGAATACATAGCGTAGTGGCAGAGCTACCAGAGTGCCATCTGTGTGTATCCTTTAATAGGGAATATTACACCCAGAAGGTCCAGTGTTGTGCAGACATGTGAAGCAAGCAGGCAGCCATGCCACGTAGACGTATTCTTGCTTCCGACAGCCGGTAGCGAATTTGAAAGGGGTCAAATTGTGGCCTACCGAGTGGAGGGATGGTTCTTTTTGGAGAAATGCCACAGATTTGGTCGTGCTGCGTCAGTTGTGCAACGATACTAGTGTCAGTGGTCACGTGAGCACTCTCAAACATGTAGACGAGGGTCTGTACGTCCACCCAGCAGACTCTCACCAGGGTAATCGTAAGAACAGCAGTGGCAGATCAGACAGCTACTACAGCACAGATAGGAGGGCTTGTGAGTCCAGACATGTCAACACGAACTGTTACGAACCGGTTATTAACAGTGGGGCTACAGGCAAGCACACTTCTAGCTCGTCATCCATTCACGCCACAGCGTCGAGCTGCACAACACAACTTGTACCATCAGATCACTTGGAAGCTGAAATAACGCACCGTGTTTTTCAGTGACAAAAGCCCATTCTACCTGCAAGCAAGTGATGGTCATTTGCATGTGCGATGTATACCTGCTGAGCGCTGTCTCGTAGGGCGCATTCGTCCAATAGAGACTGGCCTTACCAAATGTTCAAATGTGTGTGAAATCTTATGGGACTTAACTGCTAAGGTCATCAGTCACTAAGCTTACACACTACTTAACCTAAATTATCCTAAGGACAAACATACACACACCCATGCCCGAGGGAGGACGCGAACCTTCGCCAGGACCCGCCGCACAGTCCATGACTGCAGCGCCCCTGACCGTTCGGCTAATCCCGCGCGGCCTGGCCTTACCCCAGGCGCTACAGTCTGGGATGCTCGAAGCAAAAACTGTCGTTTCACTTTTGGTGTTTCTAGAATGCATTTGTCCAAGAGAGACTGGCCTCATCCTAGGCGATACGGTCTGGGATGCGACAAGCAAAAACTCTTGTTTCACCTTTGGTGTTTCTGGAGACGATGCTAACCAGCGCTCGGTACGTGTAGAATGTCTGCACCTGTTCTTTTGCCGTTTTTGCAACAAGAAGGTGAAGTGTCGTTCCAGCAGCATAATGCTCACTTAGACAATTACCGTGAAACTGAAAGTGCTCTGCAAGACGTGCAGCTACTTCCTGGGCCATCACGATCTCCAGACCTGTATCCAATCGAGCACGTGTAGGATATGATGGGACGAGAAGTGATTTTCAGTCAGGAACCACGCGACCGCTACGGTCGCAGGTTCGAATCCTGCCTCGGGCATGGATGTGTGTGGTGTCCTTTGGTTAGATAGTTTTAAGTAGTTCTTAGTTCTAGGGGACTGATGACCTCAGATGTTAAGTCCCATAGTGCTCAGAGCCATTTGAACCATTTGAGAAGTGGCTCATGTCACTTGTCAACCAAAACCTCTTATAGAACTAGACGAATAGGCTGTGCAGGGGTGGAATAATGTATCCCAGGGCAGGATTCGCCATTAGTACGATCGACTGAATGCCAGGGTGAGCGCCTGCATTGTCGCCCGTGGGGGCTACACCACGTGTTTATACAGGTGTTTCAGCATGGGTTAATACCTGGTACCTCACAACCGCTTGTGCTATTGATTTGTAAATACAATCATTTCATGTACTCCATATGCCCTGTTGCAATAATACACTACGAGCCATTAAAATTGCTACACCAAGAAGAAATGTAGATGATAAACGGGTATTCAGTGGTCAAATACATTATACTAGAACTGACATGTGATTACATTTTCACGCAATTTGGGTGCATAGATCCTGAGAAATCAGCACCCAGAACAACCACCTCTGGCCATAATAACGGCCTTGATACGCCTGGGCATTGAGTCAAACAGAGCTTGGATGGCGTGTACAGGGGTACAGCTGCCCATGCAGCTTCAACACGATACCACAGTTCATAAAGGGTAGTGACTGGCGTATTGTGACGAGCCAGTTGCTCGGCCACCATTGACCAGACGTTTTCAGTTGGTGAGCGATCTGGCGAATGTGCTGGCCAGGGCAGCCTTACACGAGGCTTTACAACAACGTTTCACGAGGCAACGCCAGTCAACTGCTGTTTTTGTATGAGAAGTCGGTTGGAAACTTTCCTCATGTCAGCACGTTGTAGGCGTCGCCACCGGCGCCAACCTTGCGTGAATGCTCTGAAACGCTAATCATTTGCATATCACAGCAACTTCTTCCTGTCGGTTAAATTTCGAGCTAGTGTCGGAGGGTCCATGCGGCTTTTCGCCGATGATGCTGTAGTATACAGAGAAGTTGCAGCATTAGAAAATTGTAGCGAAATGCAGGAAGGTCTGCAGCGGATAGGCACTTGGTGCAGGGAGTGGCAACTGACCCTTAAGACAGACAAATGTAATGTATTGCGAATACATAGAAAGAAGGATCCTTTATTGTATGATTACATGATAGCGGAACAAGCACTGGTAGCAGTTACTTCTGTAAAATATCTGGGAGTATGCATGGAGAACGATTTGAAGTGGAATGATCATATAAAATTAATTGTTGGTAGGGCGGGTACCAGGTTGAGATTCATTGGGAGAGTCCTTAGAAAATGTAGTACATCAACAAAGGAGGTGGCTTACAAAACACTCGTTCGACCTATACTTGAGTATTGCTCATCAGTGTGGGATCCGTACTACGTCGGGTTGACAGGGGCGATAGAGAAGATCCAAAGAAGAGTGGCGCGTTTCGTCACAGGGTTATTCTGGTAAGCGTGATAGCGCTACGGTGATGTTTAGCAAACTCAAGTGGCAGTCTCTGCAAGAGAGGCTCTCTGCATCGCGCTGTAGCTTGCTGTCCTGGTTTCGAGAGGGTGCGTTTCTGGATGAGGTATCGAATATATTGCTTGGCCCTAATTATACCTCCCGAGGAGATCACGAATGTAAAATTAGAGAGATTCGAGCATGCACAGAGGCTTTCCGGCAGTCGTTCTTCCCGCGAACCATACGCGATTGGAACAGGAAAGGGAGGTAATGACAGTGGCAAGTAAAGTGCCCTCCGCCACACACCGTTGTGTGGCTTGCGGAGTATGAATGTAGATGTAGATGTAGATGTAGGTCATCTTCGTGGTGTACCAATTTTAATGCCCAGTAGTGTAAATCTGGAGTGAACTGGAAACCTGTAAAAGGTAGTACTATTTTTTTTCCCGCAGTCTAATAAGTGATTTCAGCAAGAGTTCCACGGCTAGAAAAACTCCCACACGTGGAGCTCAGTGGTTCGATGCTGCATCACGTAAACAATGCCAGATATAGTGATTCCCCATCCTTCCATAACGCCTGCGCCTTTCCTCCGCCAGCAGACGCGGCGTAATTCCGGCTGACGTAAGGCGGTGGAAGCTCTCAACGGCGCAGTGGCGCAACCGCGGTGACCGCTGCCGCCTAAACCCGAGGCATGCAGGGCGCCTGGCTGGGGCTATGCACGGCGGGGCGCTGAGCCACTGGAAGTCCTTGGGCGGGCGGGGAAGCCAGCCCAGGGCGGACGACCGCGTCGCGCCGCGCCGCGCCGGATACATACATCCCACGACGGCCGCCCTGCTGGAGCAGTCAGACACCGACAGCCGCCGAGAGGACAGCCGCAGGACGCACCAGCACTACCAGCGACGTCTCTCGCCATGGACGCGACTTCTCCGCTCAGAACGCTGACACTCGTAAGTAGTGCTCCCGTCTACATCTACACGTCGACACAGTACATTCTGTGCCAGGAGATTCTTCTGGCACTGCTATCAGTCCCCCCTTTTCCGTGTTCCATTTGCGAATGGAATCTTGGAGCAATGTCGGTAGATAAACTCCCTTAAGAGCTACAGCTTCTCTGAGTTTCATATATATCACTTCTACATCTACACTACATTTATACTCCGCAAGCCACCCAACGGTGCGTGGCGGAGGGCACTTAGCGTGCCACTGTCATTACCTCCCTTTCGTGTTCCGGTCGCGTATGGTTCGCGGGAAGAACGACTGCCGGAAAGCCTCCGTGCGCGCTCGAATCTCTCTAATTTTACATTCGTGATCTCCTCGGAAGGCATAAGTAGGGGGAAGCAATATATTCGATACCTCATCCAGAAACGCACCTTCTCGAAACCTGGACAGCAAGCTACACAGCGATGCAGAGCGCCTCTCTTGTAGAGTCTGCCACTTGAGTTTGCTAAACATATCCGTAACGCTGTCACGCTCACCAAATAACCCTGTGACGAAACGCGCCGCTCTTCTTTGGATCTTCTCTATCTCTTCAGTCAACCCAACCTGGTACGGATCCCAAACTGATGAGCAATACTCAAGTATAGGTCGAACGAGTGTTTTGTAAGCCACCTCCTTTGTTGATGGAGGAAGTAATACGTTGCTGACTCATTTAGGAACGCACGCTCTCGGAAATGCAACAGTAACTCTCTCTGTGACACGCAACACCTCTCTTGTAGCGTCTGCCACTGGACTTCTTTGAGCTTCTTCGTAACTTTGTCGCGCAAAGTAAACGATTCCACGATGAAAAAGCTTCGCTTTTCGACGGGTCTTCACTATATTTTCTACCAATCCAAAGTGCTCAGGTATCCAGACCATTGAGTAATACTCAAGAATCGCTCTTAAAAATCTCTTGTAAACCCCTTTTTTCATGGATGAATTAAATTTCCTTAAGGAGGTAGGACGTCAAACGGGCCGACTTGGAGCAGGAGAGGCACCACAGGACATTTCAATTTCCACTGTCTATACTTTTACAAATAAATTCATAAAACTTTGTCAGCATGACCAGGAAGAATTCCGAATTCACACTCATAGCAGTCGAAGTTCGAAAACATAACGAAGTAATTTTATTTACATGTGAAATTTCATCATTTTCTTTTCACTTACTAATGGCAGCATTTGTTGCTATAGGTACACTTTTCTTCATAAGTAAGAGAGATGGTTCGATGAATTTTGCACAGCATATAAACCATACTTAAAGATGTATTAAATTCTAGAATTTTCCAAATCTGTTAAAAACTGTGGTAAAAATTGAGGTAATTAACGAAAATAATTGTGTTTTTTTCTGAAGATGAAGTTTAAAATACAACAGAGCATTTGTTTTTTCATAAATTAAATAAATTCTAGAGTTTCATGCACTTGTAAGCATGGTATGTATGCTGTGCGAAATTCATCGAAGAATCTCTCTAACTTATGAAGAAAAGTGTACCTATAGCAACAAATGTAGCCATTAGTAAGTGAAAAAATGATGAAATTCCGCACGTAAAAAAATTATTTTGTTATGTTTTCGAACTTCCACTGCAATGAGTGTGAATCCTGAATCCTTCCTGATGACGCTGACAAAATTTTATGAATTTATTTGTAAAAGTATAGACAGTGGAAATTAAAATGTCCTGTGGTGCCTCTCCTGCTCCAAGTCGGCCCGTTTGACGTCCTACCCCCCTTAACGATAAATAAAAAAAAATGGTTCAAATGGCTCTGAGCACTATGGGACTTAACATCTGTGGTCATCAGTCCCTAACCTAAGGACATCACACACATCCATTCTCCAGGCAGGATTCGAACCTGCGACTGTAGCAGTCGCACGGTTCCGGACTGAGCGCCTAGAACCGCTAGACCACCGCGGCCGGTCCTTAACGATCCTCCAGTGAATTCTTGCCTTGCATCTGGATTTCCGACAGTAAGCTTAAACCGGTCATCCCACTTCGGATCGTTCTGGAGGGGTACGCGAGGTTTCTTACGAGTATCACTGTTTCCAATGATTCATCGCCACCATTGAAATCGAACAGTATGGGGTCTCCTCGCTCATTTATGCACAATATATTTCATACTGCAATTTCAAAAAATTACCGGGTCTGGAGAACGTATCATCTCAACCCTTGCGTGCTACAAGCGCACTTTAAGAAGGTAAAGTATGATTACGGTTCAAGATCCTGTCACCGACCTGATCACGAACTAGGACTGCGAAAGGGCGGAGAAAGAAATCTATCGTGTCCTTCGCAACGAACCACTGGAAGCCCAAGTTTCGGTAACAGGACGGGGATTTGAGCCTCTGCCCTCCCAAAAGCGGGTCCTATGCCGTATTACAGCGTCCCTTCGCTCCTAATGGCTGCAGGAAACATAATGATATTGGCCTGTACTGACTGCTTTCCGGTGGCCAACAATTTCAGTTAGCAAAACAAGTGTTTAACGCATATAGTGTAAATCGATCAACTGTACTCCGCTAGCTGCTGTACTGTGCTTTCGAAAATTATGGAATAAACAGCGCTCGGCAGAGTCCGACAGTGTCAGACTATATACACCATTAACGGCAATCTTTTGGAGACCGCCATATCGTTTAAATTCGTTCGGCTAGCACTACGAAACAATACGAAATGGAACGAACAACTGGAATCGGTAGTAGGAATTTCTCTTTTTTAGAATTAGTGGTAAATGCAGTGTGTGTGTGTGTGTGTGTGTGTGTGTGTGGGGGTGGGTGGGTGGGTGTGTGTGGGTGGGTGTGTGGGTGTATGCGTTGAGGAAACCGCATACAGAACTATAGCGTGACTAATATTTCCTATATGGCAGTCACTTTAGACGCATTTTATACTGACGGAAGAAAATCGCAACATGCTCGTCCCCGGTAGCTGACTGGTCAGCGCGACAGAATGTCAATCCTAAGAACCTAGGTTCAATTCCCGGCTGAGTCAGAGATTTTCTCCGCTCAGGGACTGGGTGTTGTGATGTCGTAATCATCATCATTTAATCCCCATCGACGCGCAAGTAGCCGAAGTGGCGTCAAATCGAAAGACTTGCATCCGGTGAACGGTCTACCCGACGGGAGGCCCTAGTCACACTACATTTATTTATTTATCGCAACATCAATAAATAATTAATGTAGAGTAAATAAATTTCAAGAATATATTTTTATAGGTAACATATTTCATTGATTAACTTTGCAAGATCACAGATTAATGCAAGCGCAACAAAAGCCATTGCAAATGTGAGGTAGTGGTATAGGAAAAACCGGTCTAACCGTGAATATGTCGAATGCAAGCGTGAAAACATATATGCACTGTGTAGTACAGGTGCCAGATGTCAGTCTGTGGGATGCAGTTCAATGCCAGTTCTACCTGGTCGGTCAATGCAAGGACGATTAACGCACTCTGGGGATGACGCACAAATTAGCATCCGATGTAGTTCCGTATTTGCTCGCTTGGAGACAGATCTGGTGATCTAGCAGGCCAAGGCAACATGTCGACACTTTACAGCGCGTGCTGGACTACAACAGCGGCATGTGGACGAGGGTTAGCCTGTTGGGAAACATCTCCTCCAATGCAGTTAATGAATGACAGCAAAACAAGTCGAACCACCTGAATGACGTTACAAATTTGCAGCAAGTGTACGTGGGGTAGCCACGAGTATTCCTACTGCCGTACGAAGTCGAACCCCGGACGCCAGGTGTAGGTCCAGTACATCTAGCACTCAGACAGGTTGGTTCCAGGCGCTCAACTAGCCTCCTCCTAACCAACATACGGCCATCAGTGGCAGAATCAACTTTCATCAGAAAACACAACAGACCTGCAACCTCTCCTCCAATAAGTTCTCTTTTGAGACCTGTGAAGTCACAAATGGCCGCGGGTTAGGGTCAGCGGAACGCACGCTTCAGGGCATCTGGCTCGGATCTGTTCTTGACCGATCTGTAACGGTTCCTTGTGTCGCTGTGTTACCAACTGCTACTCAGGTCATTGCTGTAGCTGCAGTTGCACCAAAGAAGTACGCCGAACACGATGGTCTTCCCCCTCGGTTGTACCCCGAGGCCGCCTAGAGGCTGCTCTTCTTGGAAGCGTGTCATCATTGCCAGCCTGTAAAGTGGCTACTTTCCTGCAAAGTCTTTCTGCAGTATCGGAGAAGGAACATCCTATCACACGACCTCGTTCAAACTCAATGAGATGTAGATAATGACGCCTTAAAGACATTCATGACCACGTCAAGTGCCAGAGATAACTAACGCTCGTGACTGTCACGTCGTGCATTTAAAGTAAACCTGATTTGCATTCTCATAGTGACGCTGGTGGCGCTGTTGTTATGCGAATGGCCCAAAACTTGAACAGACATCATCTTTCAGATGCAGAAACACGATTACCAATTTTCTTTTGTGTCGAACACCCCCTTCTTGGTGTTGCATTTTTTCTCCAGCAGTGCATTTATGACAAGATACATCCTTTTTGACAGATGGCTGAAAGCAATAAGACATCCATGTTATTCCACCCACGATTAGGCTACTCATGCAATTACGAGGCAATTTTCAAACTTCTTATCAGATGTCGTAGTCTAAAATCGAACCACAGTGTGCCAAAGTATTGGACGCCGTCAAAGGTTGTGGCAGAACACAAATTCGTCACAAGAGGCTTCCATTTATCGATCCTGTGTACAGCCACGAAATTTGGCGCTGTCGGATAGTTTGGCTATTGCTTTGGATATCAGATCATGAGATGTGCTAAGACGGTTCTGATTCCCCTCAGGATGGTACACAGGCCGAAATGGAATGAAGTGGACATGGGTTACATTCATGAAAATATTAATAGCTCAACCACGCTTTTAGCATGTCTACATAGAAACATGCGTTTCGGTAGAGCATAGTCGCACTATCAGACACAAACCATCACAAGAATTAAAATGTTGCATCGAACAAAATCTGCAGACCGATTCATAAACATCAAAAATTCGGAACACGGTTGTCTGCGTTTACTTTTGGCACTTGTCTTGTCGGCCACTGCCTTCGCCGAACAATACAGTATGTTGAACTGTGCAGTGTCGTTCGTCAAGGCTATCACAAGCTTGTCATCCTACACGATCAAAAACCATATACGACTTGTACAGGCTGGTTATAATTAAACTTCCGGTACTTGAGCCAGTATAGTTTTCTGCCCAGAAAACTATTTACCACATGAGAACCCGATCTTATAGGATGCTCAGACTGAATGCAGTAGGATTTGCGTTGTTAGTAGTGTTAGTCTCATTACTCGCCGTTGGGCACCAGTACTGGTGCGACGGTGCAGGGCTGAAACAAAAGCATTGGTGTGCATTACAGTTGCAGACAGTCAACATGGGTCTGGACAGGGCGAGAATGGCTTTACTCGTAAAGCAATTTTATCAAAATAACATCAAAAGTGTTTGCTCTCCCTGAGTATCGACACATTAACTCGATACGGAGACGTCCTTTTTCCGCAATGCGGTAGAGTACCTGATTCGGAAGTTCTAATTGACTGGCTATTTGGAAATTGCTCCTGCGCCAAAAGTTGTTGAAGTTACTGTAGCCATGGCTAAGCATGCTGCACGCAATGTGTGATCTTCAAGCAGTGTACGGCCTGTGTCACAACAGCTGAACATTCCATGGTCCACCGTTCGAAAAGTACTGCGATCAGCTGTGAAATGATATCCGTACAAATGGGATCCGTACAAATTTCTAGGCTCTCGTCGATGCAGATGGCCATCACATTGAGAACGTTTGTAACATGGGACATAACCATGGTGCGCCATTAACAAATGTTACCTTGTCATGTGGAAATTAAAATGTATTTCTTTCAATGGGTGACTCGTTATCTTTTTTGCCTATCTCTTTAAAAACGTTCCCACAAAGTTTCGTTGTTCTACGATCACCAGTATTTCATGAGCGCTCTGTCAAATACCGATAGTTTAATTACGAATATAACGCACATATGCGGTTCTTCAAATCTTCTGAGAAAATTTGTTGTTGTTGTCGTGGTCTTCATTCCGAAAACTGGTGTGAAGTATCTCTCCATGAATCGCTATCCCGTGCGGGCTTCTTCATCTGCGAACTACTGCAAATTACAGCCTTCTGAATGTGCTTACTGTATTCATCTCTTGGTCTCCCTCTGCAATTTTTACTCCCCACATATCCCTCCAGTATTGGTAATCCCTTGATGCCTGAGAATGTGTCCCATCAACCGATCCCTTATTTTAATGAGTTGTGAAGCAAATTTGTCTCCCCAGTTCTATTCAGTACTTCCTCATTTATTAAGTGGTTTAACCACATAATCTTCCACATTCTCCTGTTGCTCTACCTTTCGAAAACTTCTGTTCTGTTCTTGTCTAAACTGTTATCGTTCATGTTTCACTTCCTTACCTGGCTACACTTCATACAAATACTTTCAGAGAAGACTTCCTAAAACTTAGATCTGTATTCCATGTTAACAAATTTCTGTTCTTCAGAAGTGCTTTACTTGCCATTGCCGGCCTACGTTTTATACTCTCTCTACGTCGGCCATTATCAGTTATTTTGCTGCCCAAATAACAAAACTCACTTACTGTCTCGTTTCCTGATCTAATTACCTCAGCATCACCTGATTTAATTCGACTACATGTTGACGTTGATTTTATATTCTCCTCTTAAGGCACTCTCCTATCCTTTAGATGCTCTTCCTAGTTCTTTCGCTGTCATCGGCAAACTACGAAGATTTTGCTT
Source organism: Schistocerca americana (assembly GCF_021461395.2). Lineage (NCBI taxonomy): Eukaryota > Metazoa > Arthropoda > Insecta > Orthoptera > Acrididae > Schistocerca > Schistocerca americana. The sequence continues at coordinate 393,133,772 of NC_060122.1, read as the reverse complement.
CTTCTCACTGCACATCAATTGCGAATCTAGACGTTTCTGGCATGTGTCTTACCTGCCATTTGCTTTATGTGCTCGTTTGACTTTAAATCGCTCCGTACGCGTGCACGTAGACATTTTATGGATGCGACTGCTTCCAATGATTGTTCTGCATTCGTGCAATCATATAATAATGAGTGTTTCTGCCCAATACGTTACATTTATGTTGAGGACTAACTGCCAATCGCTGCACCAAGCATCGATCTCTTGCAGGTTTTCTTGCATTTCGCTACAATTTTCTAGCGTTCCAACTTCTATGTATACAACAGCACCATCCGCGAAGAACCTTTTGGAACTTTCAACCTTATTCGCTAGGTCGTTTATATACGTTGTAAAAGTATTGGTTCTCTAACACTTCCAAGGTGTACTCCCGAAGTTACTTTTACGTCTAAAGATTTCTCTCTGTTGATAATGATATCCAGTGTTCATTCTGCTACAAACTCGTCAGTCCGATCACACAGGTGGTCTGATATTTCATTCGCCTGTATTTTGTTCATTATACGGGAGTGCGGATAGAAGACTGAAGAGATACGGAAGATCCAACGAAGAGCGGCGCATTTCGTCACGGAATCGTTTAGTCGGCGTGAGAGCATTACAGAGATGCTAAACAAACTCCCAACACCAGACTGTTTCACTTAATACTCTCAAATGCTACACAGGCAACGACAGTACTACTGCCAGCCAAAGATCACATTGCTTGTACTCAGAACCAGTGTGGTGTAACATATCGACTATTAAAAGATTCCGTCTGAAAAATATCCAGTATACATGAGGGAAGTATGACTCATCGAATAAAACTAGAAATCACATCGCTCTTATCGAATACAAAGAATAATCTAGAGATCTTACAATTAAACAGCACTAAAGTGACAATATTGCCTCTTACATGTTGTACTGCGATAACCTGGACCATACTATATTTGACTAATTGCTGGTTCTTCCCGGTGTCCACAGATGTTGGCGATCTTGCTGCTTGTCGTGTTACTGTCGTTTGCATCCGATGCTGAAGCGTACATGGAAGTGGCAGCTACTAGGATTAGGTAAGTAAATCATTCAATAGCTATATCTGTCTCAAAAATCTACAGTACCGTTCAATATTACAATTATGCCTATATCAGAAAACCCAGTATATAAATCACCTTCAAAGTCTACAAACTGAAACTAAAGATTACCTGTGCTGTGATTTAAGATAATAATAGATACCAGACACTTTGCATCTAATCGTGCAATAACACCATAATCAGTAACATGCATACTTCGGATACTGAGCGTCAGATAGTGACATTAGGGCTAAAGTATGAGTCACAACGCAAAGCACACATAGACAGAGCTGAAGAATATAGTTTCTCTTATTTTGTTTCCCCTCTGAAAACGACTGTTTCTCTGGGTGACCCCCTCGCCCACACCAAAAAAGTGACCTCTCTTATCATAACACAGACGTTTGGAAGTACCTCGAGCTCTGTCCTCTCACCAGTTATGTAGCATGTGATGGCAATGATGTATGTATTGCACCAACTCTAAAATAAACTACGCTACTTTAACGTTACTACGCGGACAGACGCATCCACTGTATACACCTTTTATTTCGTGAACGTGAGTCATTCCTTGCGTCCCTGTATCGGAGCTCCCATGGCGTTGTAGCCGCGGCCAAAACCTTCACGTACTATTGAAGATGTGCGGCTCTCGTGACATTACGCGACGCAGTGCTCCGCTGATTTAACTGAACGTGTGGATGGATACTTGTCTTGCTCTGAAAAAGCCAGTTTCGTTGTGTGGTGTGCGTACTGTAAGACCTTCGATACACACAGCATCAGATTATTTGACTTGTCGCTCTAACGAAGTAGGTGAGTGTCAGCAATATGTCTCGTGGTCTTATAGTGGCGTGTTTATCTTCCGCCGTTAGGTCTGACGAAAGAAATGTCACTTGCACACTTAGAGTAGCAGATTGACAGTGACAACTTTAAACAGAACTTGATTGATTTTCACACACATTTATTAAAATAATAAGCATAAAAATAACTTAACTTGGTTCTGGATGCTATTTACAATTGACAATCTGAAGTTCCTTTGGTCTTGGTATGTTAATCTTATTCTCACATATCTCTGATACTTGAGGAAGTGTGTATTCATTTATTTTCATGGCTATGTATAGGAATATGGTAATCTTATTAGGCGCAGACTGAAACTTGACTACAGACTAATGCAGACTAATGCAGACTGACTAATCGGAGGTCTGTACACCCGTTATAGTACCTCACGCATTCGGGTATCACTGCGTGAGTGTGATCCGTGAGGAGAAAAGGTTCTACGTTAGCAGCGATCTCATTGGCCGCGTTACATATACACGCGGATCGGCGGAAGCAGAATTTGGTCCGTCTCTAAAACAGCGCCATCACGTAGTGCGGAGATGGACGAGCACTGCGCCTGCGCTGTGGGAAAGTTGTGTACGCGCTGACTACGCGGGACTATGTACACGACACTTTGACACAAGATATCTGACACGGCTGTTCTACCTTGCAGGGACGACCAAACAACGTCAGTCCTATAGGGCGTTAATCAGGTAGGGTCTTTGAGAACCCGGATGGCGTTGTCTATGCCCCCGCGAACCCACCGATTCCATATTCACATTAAAGTCGTGGGACCTGGACCAACGCGAGCACCAGGACCGCGGATGATAAACCGAAGTCTGTATAAATTTTGTACTGAACAACAAATTATCTCGCTCATTTGTGTATACCTAATTATAGATCGTTGATTGATACACGTTGCATGTTCTGGCTTTCCTTGAGCGTCTACTCTTCTTCCTTTCACATCCGTGGGTGCATTCGTTACACACCTGACTTGAGGCAACAGCGAGAAGAAATTCGTCTGTCGACATACTGTATAAGATTTTCCTGAACGATTCCCAAACTCTTTGTCTCTGTCATTAGCCATGGACGTAATAGACGTACTGCGACTTAGTTCAATCACAGTGTCGTTTCTGCAGAACTGTGACACGGAGGCAGCAAATTACTTTCTCCTTCTAACCTTATCTGAGTAACAAGATCACACACACACACACACACACACACACACACACTATACGCATGCGCACCCCCACAGCCATATGAGAATGCCTGTGATCAAGGTTATTGGGAGCCATGAAGTAATTTTGTTTTTACAAAGCCTACTAACAGGAAGGAAAGTCGCTTTTTCATTAGATCCCACTGCCAATTTCCGTCTTACCGCTACACGAAAAGGCTTCGGGCTTACTTTCTATGGAATCGTGTATACAGCGAGATATTCGTTATGACGATGTAAAAGCGGTGGGAAATTCGTCCTTTGTTCTCTTCCAGACATAACAACGCTATCGCGTCATTAGCTCCAGGAAGCACTCTGCCCTTTTTTATTACGCCTGCCATTAACGCCAGGCCAGGCATTAAGGTCAGCCACATGTGTGGCCAGGTGCCTGGCGCACTGCAGCACACAGCTTGAACGACGACGGAATGCGAAGTAAATTATGAATCAAATTAAGCCGGCGGAAGTGGCCGTGCGGTTAAAGGCGCTGCAGTCTGGAACCGCAAGACCGCTACGGTCGCAGGTTCGAATCCTGCCTCGGGCATGGATGTTTGTGATGTCCTTAGGTTAGTTAGGTTTAACTAGTTCTAAGTTCTAGGGGACTAATGACCTCAGCAGTTGAGTCCTATAGTGCTCAGAGCCATTTGAACCATTTGAATCAAATTAATTCTCATTTGTGAAGAACAGCATAGTTCATAAAGTGGGAGATAATGACCTTATAATGAGATCCAGGATGAACCTTTCACATTGCAGTTGAGTGGATGCTGTTTTGAAACTGTCTGGTAGTAGAACATTGAATGTCTGACTGGAACTCAAGCCGAGAGACTTACCTCTTCTAGGCAATACTCTTACCAGATGAGCTATCCCAGCACTCCTCACAGACCAGGTGAAAAATTCGTCGTGCCTTTTCCTCACACGATATTCGTCAACCATGAATGAAGCGCAACAGGTAGATTCCGTCTTCCTAGATTTCAGGAAAACATTTCACACAGTGCCACACTACAAATAGTCAACCGTGGTTCGAGTATATGGAACAGATTCTCATATGTGTGAGTCGCATGAAGACTTTGTAAGTAATAAAGCCCGGTACGTTACTCTGGATGGAGAGTGTGCATCAAAGACAAAGGTATCAGCAGGAGCGCCTGAGGGGAAAAAGGGACCAATCTTGTTCTTGACACAGAATAATTTTGCTAAATGGGGAAAAATGCAGGAAACTATACCTGAGAGGATAATGAACGACAAAGGTCATATGGACATATGGTCAGAGATGTGCTACAATGGTATCACCCATTTTAAGATGGAGGTAAGATATCTTTGACAGTGATCCAGTTATCAGCACCAGGCAGACGGTTAGCCAGCATCAGGTAAGCCAGACGACAGTATAAGACATTCTCTAAGACGACAGCCACTATTTGTATCACATAAAGAAATGTATATATTTGAGTGGTGTATGTTCTATCATACATGTCCGTCAGTGTACCTTTGGCACTGAAGTAGCGCAGACGTCTTGTTTATGTCCTCACTGCAGTAGGTTGGAAATTTGAGTCGGTCAGGAACCGTGTCAGGATGGCCGAAGTGGTAAACGCAACTGCTCATGAGAAGTGGCAAATCAGGATTCGAGTCCTAGTCCAGCACAAACTTTTAATTCTCGGCATTGCATTACCACAGTGCTCGATGTGGCTGGTAGTACCTGTGTTTCTCTTATTACATATAACTGTTTTGTTGCTGGTTCATTGCACAGGCCACCATGCTGCCACGATTGCTCTTACCCAACCTATCCGCAGACGAGGCTACCTTTATATGGGATGCATCATAACCTTCACAACAACAGAGAATTTCGTGTAGTGCTAGGAGTTAACCATCAGCTTTGGAGCAGTCTCAATGTGTGGCAGGAGATTATTGGCGACTGCCTTGTGGGGCCACTCATACTACCATAATGCCTCCCAGGTGAGGCATGTCTACAGTTTCTGTGGCTGAACTTGCCTCTCCTGCTGGAAGACATGTATTTGGTGGTAAGGTAGCTGTAACATGATGGCGTGCTCCAGTTCCCTAGCCTCTTGAATGTGAAAGTAAAACAATACAGACAGAATAGCCCCTCTTATCCGTGGTTTCCACATGTGCTACAGATCATTGTAACACAGGCTGTGAAAGATGTTTTAGCACCAGCTTCAAATGGGTGACCCCCTTTGCAGTGCATTTTCGACCATATGCCCATGTGACCTTTTTTGCTCTCATCATTTCAGGAATCGTTTTCTGGTGTTTGTTTCCATTTAGCAAGATCACCTTGTGGTCTAGAACAATCTGACGGATAGGATAAGAAGCAACACGTGACTGTTTGCTGATGACGCTTTACTGTGTGGAAAAGTGTCATCACTGAGTTACTGTAGAAGAATACGGGATATTTTGGACAGAATTTCTATTTGGTGTGATGAATGGCAGCTTGCTCTTAATGTATAAACATATAAGTTAAAGTAAATGAGTAGGAAAAGCAATTCTGTAATAATCGAATACAATATTAGTTCAGTGCTGCTTGATACAGTCACGTCCATTCAATATCTGGGCGTAGCGCTGTATAGCAATATGAAATGGATGAATACGTTAAGATCAACTGTAGGGAACAAGAATTATCAACTTCAGTTTATTGGTAGAATTCGAGGCAAGTGTGCCTCATCTATATGTAGAGAGACTGTGCGACCCGTTATGAAGTACTGCTCTCGCGTTTAGGATCCCCGCCAGGCCGAATTCAAGGAGGACATCGAAGAAATTCAGAGGCGTGCTGCTAAATTTGTACCGGTAGTTTAAAACAGCACAAGAATATTACAGAAATGATCCGTGAACAGGACTGGAACCGCTGGGGGAAGATGATGTTCTTTTCGCGAAACACTATTGATAAGTACAATTAAGATTTTCACGACTGCATATCCTGATTGCTGATGAATTTTCTGGCCTGTATGGACATGTTCGAAGAAACTTTCCGGTTCCTCATGTTTTTATCGTTGACAGGTGACAATCGACACTTAAGTTTGATCTCTGACTAGTATAATCTCTGCTGATCACGTGTAAACTCGACCATTCCCTCTTTACGCAATATTTATGTCGCTCTCCGACGTCTGACCCGTCAGTCAGCAAGACTCAGCTTTGTCATAAGCACCTCGGAAGATGTCCAGCGCAGCTCTAAAAGGAACGCCAGGAACCTAAAGTTTCTTCGACCACGGAGTACAGCCCGGAAGACTCACCAGCAACTATTGAGAGAGTTTAGAGAACAGACGTTTGCAACAGAATGCAGGACGATTCTACTGCCTCCAGCATGTATCACACATTAGGACCACGAAGCCAAGATGAGAGAGAGCAGGGCTCATATGGAAGTAACAGGGCGCGACGAAAAGTAATGCCTACAAATCTTCATGTGAAAAGTCTTAAGGCTTTTTAGATTAAACAAGCGTTATTAACATTCTACAGCTTTATTCTTCGTATCTAGATATTTATTGCTCGGTTAGTCATTCTAGAGACGAAAACCTTTATCCCAAGTGTACACCAATTTATTGACACCGTCGCTAGAGAATGGCTTCGTTGATGGAGTCACAACTTTACCTTCGCTTGCACTGCTTCATCACTGTCAAAGTGGAAGTGTTCGAAGGTGTTCATTAAGTTTTAGAAACAGATGAAACTCGGATGCAGCGAAGTCGAGACTGTACGGAGGATAATCTATGACACCGAACCCAAGGCGTCGGATTGTTCCAGATGTCTCAGCGCTCGAGTGCGGTCTGGCCTTTGCATGCTGAAGGAGAGGGTGTTCTATGTGTGGTCGAATATTTCGCATTCGAAACTCGATTCCAACACCTGTTTCTCACTCTCCGACATAGTTACGTTACACACCACCATGCTACACGCTACTATTCGGAGCTGTCTTTCAGCACAGAGTTGCAACTGGCGTCAGGCGAAAAGTGGGCCGAGTAATATGCATGACAGCCCGCCCAGTTGGACGTGCGGTCCATCGCACGGCTTTCCGGACGGGAAGGAGCGCCGGTCCCCGGCATGAATCCACTCGGCGGATTTGTGTCGAGGTCCGGTGAGCTGGCCAGTGTGTGGATGGTTTTTAGGCGGTTTTCCATCTGCATCGGCGAATGCGGGCTGATTCCCCTTATTCCGCCTCAGCTACACTACGTCGGCGATTGCTGCGCAAACAGGTTCTCCACGTACGCGTACACCACCATTCCACTACCACGCAAACATAGGGGTTACACTCGTCTGGTGTGAGACGTTCCCTTGGGGGGGGGGGGGGGGTGTCCACCGGAGGCCGAACCGCACAACAATCCTGGGTTCGGTGTGGGGCGGCAGAGGGGTGAAGTGAACTGCTGTAGTCGTCGTGGGGACGGAGCCTCTCCGTCGTTTCTAGGTCGCCAGTTAACATAACATAACATAACACAATATGCATGACACGTAATATCTCAACCGATATTGAGAACAGAATAAAAAATTCGGAAGCGTTACTTTTCAGCACATCCTTGTAATAGAGGTGATCCAAAAGTTTCTGTTTGAGGGCGTTGCTGCAGCACATATACGACACCGCTACTCCGATTCGCTTGTGTAAAAGCATCGACACGTAAGCAAGGGGTTGGTGTGGTATTCGAACAAGATCATTTTGATCGTCGCTTATATGGGGTGATTGAGGTGCTCCTACCGATGGGCTTTATGCTACGTGCAATGCCTTCAAAAAGCATGGGCAAGATTTTCATATTCTCTCGCTCGCTTTTATTCCTACAGAAAAGTGAAGAAGACATCTTTGTAGGAAATTTAATACTGTTAAATTTTGTTCTAGGATACGTTTACGCCAGAGGCCCCAGTTTTCGAGTTAGTCAAGAAAAACGTGTTTGAAGATCATTTCTTTTTTCTTGAACAACTCGAAAATTATGTGTTCTAGCGAGAATGTGTGCCAGTACAAAATTTAACTATATTAAATTTCGTGCAAAAGGATCCTGTTCCTGTAGGACTAATTGTTCACACGTAGCAAGTGAGACAATATGAAAATCTTATGCTAGGTTTTTGAAGACATTGCGGGTTGCATAAAACCTGTCGGTAGAGGCAGGTGTTCACCCTGTATGCAGACGGTTGTCTTTCCCTCGTTCCATTTGCTAGTGGAACAGAAAAGAGAATGACTATCAGCGTTACACCTTATGGTGACTTGTGGAGTATGTGTGTAGCAGTGGATGTGAACCAGCCTTCACAGCTTCATGTTTGCCAGTGTTCCTCTTAGGAAAGCTGGAAGCTCCGCGAATAGGAGAGACGTACTGGTGGAGGTGAAGCTATAACTGTGAGGACAGGTCCTAAGGCGTGACTGGACGGGCTAGGCTTCTGGTTCCAGTCTTCGTCCAGAACATGTTTTTAAGATGTCTGTGAATTGATACCTGTACACACAGCTCACTACGTTTCGCGTCAGTATTGAATTATTAAAGTGATTTCTGGCAGCCTTTCATTTCTAAGGACGTAGCAATGATCGCTTACAAGAAAAAATACGGTTCTCCTCAATATCAATTTAAAAATATATGAGAAATGTAACTAAATTGAAAGCCCAATATTATGAAAAGGATACATTGCCACTCACTGGATAGTGGGAATGCTGAGTCGCAGATAGGCACAACAAAAAGACTGCTAAGCAAGTAAACTTTCAGCCAAAAGGCCTTCCTCTGAAATGGACAAGACGCACACACATTGACGCAAACATGGCTCACACACACATGACCACTGACTAGACTCTGATCTGGTCTTGGCGGCCAGAGACAGTGATCATAAGTATGTGAGTCGTGTTTGCGTCAATGTGTGTGTGTGTGTGTGTGTGTGTGTGTGTGTGTCTGTGTTTTGTCTATTTCAGAAGAGTGGGTTTGGTTGAAGGCTTACTTTGCTTTGCCTGTCTGCGACTCACCATGTCGGCTATATGGTGAGTAGCAATCTACCCTTTTCATATTATTGTCATTATTCCATCCTGGATTTCCATCGTTAAATTTAAAAGCCTAAATCAGACATTTCCCTTTATGAGACACTCATATGCACACGCTACCGGAGACGTAAATTATTTTTCTTCAGTCTTAAGGTACTATAACTATCGCTAACGTACGTAGCGAATTGGTACATCTCCGCGATTTCCCAAAATTCTAGGATGGTTACGTTGAAAACGTTACTGCCAATTCCTCGCGCTATCCTTGTTCAATGCGAGTTTCCATTTAGTCTCCAATGACCGTGATAGGACGCTAAAGTATATTTTCCCTTTCTTCTGTAACGGCCGCTCTGTGTTCCATCGAATGTGTTGTCGTGATGACACATACCTGTCACATTTGTCAGAGACCATCGAATTAATCAACTTGAATTCTATATTTATTCATTTAATTTAATTTTATGCAATTACTTATTTATTCCATGTGCTGACATTGTAGTCTCTGTATTTGGGAATACGATTCGGCTGGTTATCGACTCCCAATCAGAGATTATCTCTGTAGTGATAAGTTGTAACAGCACATAAGTCACCTGGACACACTAGGAAATATTGGGGAAGATATTTCAGCTATGCAGCAATGAAACCAGAACTCCCTTGCCTGATGCTTCTCTGGTTTGCAGTTGCAGTCAGTTTCATTATGAAAATAATAGACTCGTACTTAGAAGCTGATTCGTATCTCTTTCTATGGCCTGACGGCATAGGAAAATTTCAAAGCCTGAAGATGACATAAAGGGAAGATGAGAGATCCAGCAAAATTCTGTCGCTTTAGAAGTCCAACAGCATGAAACAAATTTTTCGGAGAAATAATTAACTCTAAAGTTAGTAAACAGCTAGCTGTAGAATCACTCCGAAACGTACTTACAGAAAACATAGATAAAATATGGTTGAGAAAATAATCCGAAAATGTGGGAAAGACGAAAGAAAAAGCCCATAAAATATATAATGTTTTTCCTTTATAAAAAGCTTGTTTCCGACTCTATGGAAATTATGAATAGAATCTTAAGTATCACTTGCCAACGTCACATGCGAGCCACTACCAATAGGTAATGCAACAATGTTGCCACATATAGACTGGTGGTAGAAACGTCGTTTCGGTTTCCAGACGAGGAGTAAAACGAGAATTTAGTGAAGAACGTGACAAAAAATATATCATTGTACTAGAATTATTTTAATAATAATAGTAATAATAACAATATTAAGTAAGATCCAGTAACTTTGTTGCACGATGCACTCCTGTAAAGAAACTTGGAAAGATCTGGACGTGTGTCCAACTGAAAAAGGAAATTTGTAAAGATGGATGTCATGAATTGATATATATATATAAATATACACATTGTTGGTTCTCTGTCAAAATCTTTCATTTGCTAACTATGACTATCAGTAGTTAGTGCCTTCAGTATTTAGAATATTTTATTTAGCTGGCAGTATTTGTGAGGTGATTCACGAAAGGTATAGGTTGTTATTAGTCAGGGCCATTATTTTGTAAGCGTTATTGAAAGTCAGATTGCGTTGAGCTAAAAAATATTGTTTGTCAGTTTAGTGATGATCATAATAAGTAAAGAGAAAACTGTTTGAGGATGTTGTGTTTTGCTCAGATGTTTCTGTAGCAAATAGCGTAGAAGTTTACCAGCAAAGTATTCTTAATTTTTCTAAGGGGACGTTTCAGAGCTTAGACTATTAAAGGAAGGCTTCTTCTCGTTTTCTGTGGGGTGGTGAGGCATTTAACAGTTTATCATTTATTTAATAAAAATAGTTTTTTATGCTGTGTACTATTTGGTATAAAAGAGACTCGTTGCTCTGTATGGATGAAAAATAAACTATCCAACCCATTAGGTAATGCTGCCTTTTAACTGGAGAACGACAGGGACATGCCAGATTATAGCGACACTGTGCAGTACATAGTGTTGCACTTCTCTTGGAAATAACACGTTCATGACGTAAAAAAATTTACATGCCATCTACATACATTAAGCGAAGAAATGCGTCAGAACATGTTGTCTGGGGTAATACAGCAGGTTATGGTCTACGTAAGCTAACTAATTTTTCTTCTGGGGCTCTCAAAATAACAAGAAGCCTGCATTTCTTATAACGAGACATTATAAAGATGTTTTCTTAAGTTGTTGCCCACTATTTATTTGAATGGGTGTTTGCTTGAATAGTACAGAAAATTGACATTAAACGGTCACTAACTTTTGGTTAGAGATGTGTGAAAACTAGCGCAATGAATGTCTGAGGAGTTCTAAGACCCTGCGCTGTAGTACTTCCGCTTTCGTAGTTATTCCTCCATTCACGGTTTCAATGTGTCTTATTCTCACACATTTTGCCTGAAAGCACATCATTTTACGTCTGCTTTCTCGCAACTAATGTTAGAACGACAACTATTAGCCGCCGCGTACTACAGAAGATGCAGCTCCTGAGCACTGAGACATACATAAATTGTAAGAGAAACAGCGATAAATAAAATAAAATTGCTTCATTCATCACTGCGGTGGTGAGGGTACAAAGATGCTTTAAGCTTTGTTCGTTATCTCCTTACGGTGGAAATCTGACTTTGGATTCACATACTTCCAGCTGTATCAATCTTCACAAATCAACAAGTGGACTATAACCGACACTACAGTTTCTGCTCATTTCGTCTCCGGTAAAGCGTCTAGTTGCCGTCTCAAGGCATGTTGTCTTACATTCAGAGAGGTAGATACATAGATAGATAGAGAGAGAGAGAGAGAGAGAGAAAGAGAGAAAGAGAGAGAGAATGATAGAGAGTGAGTGAGAGAGAGAGAGAGAGAGAGAGAGAGAAAAAAATCAGAGTTAACAACTAAACAAATGACATTCGGTAATCTCAGCACCAGTCTTTGGAATTTCTCTCCTTTTTTTATCAAATATGCGGGTCTCAGGGAATATTTGCTTAATTCTCGGTTCGATTTAGCGATCGTAGTGACGCAGTGGTTGGCACACTGGACTCCTATTCGAGAAGATGACGATTCAAACCCGCTTCCGCCCATCCAGATTTAGGTTTTCCGTGTTTTTACTAAATCACTCCAGGAAAAAGTCGGCATGGTCCCATTGAAAAGGTACGGCCTATTTTCTTCCCAATCCTGGAAACTTCAACTTTCCGAGCTCGTACTCCATCCCTAACGACCTAAAGGTCGTACTTCCTTCTGCTGCATTTCATCTGATCCCGTGACACCTGCCCCTCTTCATTGAGCTATCCTGGCATGACTCACGACCCGCCAGTACCTCATCTCCTACCTTCCAAACTTCACAGAACTTCTCCTGCATACCTTAGCAAATCTAGAAGAACGGTTACTGTGGAGACATGACTTAACCACAGTCTGGAGGCTTATTTCCAGAATGAATTTTCACTCTGCAGCGCAGAGTGCGCTAATAGGAGCATTTGCCCTCGAAAGGCAAAGATCCCTGGCCCGAGACCAGGTTTGACGCACAAGTTTTATCTGACAGGATGTTTCACACATGCCTTAGGATTAAGTGGGATTTCTCATTTATTACCAATGTTTTAAACACGACGTTGACATGAGGGAATAAGTACGCACTTCGGAGTAAATCTGTATGCAGAATCGGGACAATGCTCCAGCAAAATTGTTAAAACAGTTCCACGTATCAATGGAGTGGACTGAAAGGATCTCATTAATTAAAAAAAAAAATGCTCTCATAATCGGCAAACAGAAGGCAGAAAGGATGGTAAATAAATAATATTCTGTTATAAACTTAAAGGGAAATAAAGTCGTCAAGGTACTGTTAGCAAACCATTTACGAGGTAGCCCATGTATTCTCCTGTTGCTACATCCACGCTGCACATATAGCCGCACTTACTAGGTGCGTTGAACTGTACATGTGCGCGTCACTCACGTTCCCAGTACAAAGTCTGACAGTATTACAGTCAAGTTTCACGTTGACATATCTCATTTAGTTGCCATTATTAAAAGAGCACTAAGCTCAAAGTGGCAACAATGTGTACGGTTTTTATATTTCTGACAAGATTAAGGTTTAATAACATTACTCAATAAAGCAAACGTATTTCAGATACTGCAGAACGCAAATGCCAAACAATTTAATAGGTGTATAGCGGCCAAAATATGTGATACTCCTATTTTTCTAGGCAGGCAAAATGTGTGATAATAAGACACATTAAAACCGTGAATGGAGGGAAAGTTCGAGTCCTATACTTCGCTTACTGAGCCCCTTAAGGAAACTGGCCCAGAAAATAATGTAATTTTCCAGAATAAATATAGGAAATGAGGTATTGTTGGAAGTACAGTTGCGAGAGTGGGTCGAGAGTAGTGCGTTTATACCTTAGTCTGCTGCAGGTACAGTAGCTCGGTATGTTCAGTCACGGGGCTGACCTCTGTCTTAAAAACAAACAAAAAAAGTGAATTTCTCGTCGATGAGATTTGATATTTTGCCACATCTGCACAGAACCACTGACGCAAAAACGACGACGAGAAACAGATCGAAAGAGCGAAAAAAAAAAGAAGTCGCTAGGACACTTATCGGCGACAACTAAGATTTGAAGTTCGAGTCCAGTTCCGAGACACAGCCTGCTAGGAAGTGTCTCAAGTTCCAACGTATTTTCGTTTCTGAGTTTTCTGTTACTAAAATAGCAGAAAATTTCTATGTATACAGGGTGGTCCATTGATCGTGACCGGGCCAAATATCTCACGAAATAAGCGTGAAACGAAAAAACTACAAAGAACGAAACTCGTCTAGCTTGAAGGGGGAAACCAGATGGCGCTATGGTTGGTCCGCTAGATGGCACTGCCATAGGTCAAACTGATATAAACTGCGTTTTTTTACATAGATGGCCAATCGAATAAACTCACTTCTCAGAGAAAGTACACTTACATTTACATAACATCGAATATTGCAGTCAATACTTACCCGCCAGGGTAGGCGAGAGCGCTAACGCGCTGCTTCCTGGACTCGGGTAGGCGCCCCGGCCCCGGATCGAATCCGCCCGGCGGATTAACGACGACGGCCGGTGTGCCGGCCAGTCTTGATGTGGTTTTTAAGCAGTTTTCCACATCCTACTAGGTGAACACCGGGATGGTCCCCACGTCCCGCCTCAGTTACACGACTCGCAGACATATGAAACACATTCACACTATTTCACGATTCACTCAAGACGCAGACAGCTGGGGTAAACTAATTCCGTCCCGGGGGGTATGGGGTGGCGGCAGGACGGGCATCCGGCCACCCCTTCAAATTAACCACGCCACACCCATAATTAACCCTGCCGACCCTGCGCACAATGCGGGATAATGGCAGTAGCGAAAGAAGAAGAGATTGTTGTCAATACTTCTGTTGAACCAATAAGAAAGTGTCAGAAGCGATTAGCAAACTCGAAGGTGAGTAAAATAATATTTTGATCTATTGGAACGCGAACCAGCAACACATCACCTACAACACTTTACAGCATTGCGCCTCCACTGGTTATGTTATACTGACCATTACTTAAATGCGGACATACTTCACATCTTACCAATTTTAATCGTAGACGTATTATTAACTGACATTGGACTATTGCAACTTGTACCAAGTACAATACGTTTTTTATGAATCATCTGTGTGCCGTTGCCTTGAAACGGCATACTTTCATAATTTACTTACAGCAATTCTTTAACCATCAATATGACGTTTCCCGTCATTTTATTACAATAAATCACACAACTGACGATGAGTTTTCGAGAGTGCTTAGGAATGGCATTTATATCACATACACATGTGGAAAATATCACAACACTGGACTCGCATTCGAGAGGACGACGGTTCAAACACGCGTTCGTCCATCATGATTTAGGTTTTCCGCGATTTTCTTAAATCACTTGAGGTAAATGCCGGGATCATTCTTATGAAAGGACATGGACGACTTCTTTTCCCATCCTTCTCTAATCCGATGCAACCAATGACCTCGCTGTTTGGTCCCCTCCCACGAATCAACCAACCAGCCAACCAAAATATCGCAACCCCGCGAGTCTGTACTGAAGAGAGGTGGCGTCATGTGACATAGATGGTGTCCTTGCATCTCACTGATTTACGTTCAAACGAGCGTTCAGAATGTCTGACTTGCTAAATATTGCGCCGCACGTTCGGAAAGACTCTTCAAAGTGCTTTATCCAAGCTACGACGTCAAAACCTCGGCACGCTCAATGCTCACGTTCGAAAGCACTATTCGTGTACCGACTGCTTTAGAGATGACGAAGTAAAATATTACGTGTTTGCAGAAAATATTAGTTTACATACTTATCCTACCATTTCCATAAGTCATGAAAAAATTATCAGTGCCGATAGGAACTGGTTAAAAAGTTGTTTTAATTTTTGGACATACACTACTGGCCATTAAAATTGCTACACCACGAAGGTGACGTGCAAAAGACGCGAAATTCAACCGACAGGAAGAAGATGCTGTGATATGCAAATGATTAGCTTTTCAGAGCATTCACACAAGGTTGGCGCCGGTGGTGACACCTACAACGTGCTGACATGAGGAAAGTTTCCAACCGATTTCTCATACACAAACAGCAGTTGACCGGTGTTGGCTGGTGATCCGTTGTTGTGATGCCTCGGGTAAGGAGGAGAAATGTGTACCATCACGTTTCCGACTTTGATAAAGGTCGGATTGTAGCCTATCGCGATTGCGGTTTATCGTATCGCGACATTGCTGATCGCGGTGGTCGAGATCCAAAGACTGTTAGCAGAATATGGAATCGGTGGGTTCAGGAGGGTAATACGGAATGCCGTGCTGGATCCCAATGGCCTCGTATCACTAGCAGTCGAGGTGACAGGCATCTTATCCGCATGGCTGTAACGGATCCTGCAGCCACGTCTCTATCCCTGAGTCAACAGATGAGGGCGTTTACAAGACAATAACCATCTGCACGAACAGTTCGACGACGTTTGCGTGGACTATCAGCTCGGAGACCATGGCTACGGTTACACTTGACGCTGCACCACAGACAGGAACGCCTGCAATGGTGTACTCAACGACGAACCTGGGTGCACGAATGGCAAAACGTAATTTTTTCGGATGAATCCAGGTTCTGTCTACAGAATCATGATGGTCGCATCCGTGTTTGGAGACATCGCGGTGAACGCACATTGGAAGAGTGTATCCGTCATCTCTATACTGGCATATCACCCGGCGTGATGGTATAGGGTGCCATTGGTTACACGTCTCTGTCACCTCTTGTTCTCATTCATGGCACTTTGAACAGCGGACGTTACATTTCAGATGTGTTACAACCCGTGGCTCTACTCTTCATTCGATCCCTGTGAAACCATACCTTTTAGCAGAATAATGCACGACCGCATGTTGCAGGTCCTGTACGGGCCTTTCTGGATACTGAAAATGTTTGACTGCTGTCCTGGCCTGCATAATCTCCAGATCTCTCAACAATTGAAAACGTCTGGTCAATGGTGGCCGAGCAACTGACTTGTCACAATACGCCAGTCACTACTCTTGATGAACTGTGGTATCGTGTTGAAGCTGCATGGGCAGCTGTACCTGTTCACGCCATGCAAGCTCTGTTTGACTCAATGCCCAGGCGTATCAAGGCTGTTATTACGGCCAGAGGTGGTTGTTCTGGGTACTGATTTCTCAGGATCTATGCACCCAAACTGCGTGAAAATGTAATCACAAATCAGTTCTAGTATAATATCTTTGTCCAATGAATACCCGTTTATCATCTGTATTTCTTCTTAGTGCAGCAATTTTAGTAGCCAGTAATGTATTAAGAAATTATTACCTGAAGAACTATTGTGAAAGTATTTAAATCCTTTTGGCAAAATCTGTTAAACATACTCACCGTGCTACTGCGTTGTTATGTCAGCTGCTGTACTCGGAGTCTGGGAAAAAAAGAATGTGGCGGATCATAGAGAAGCCACTATGTGCTAGGTCTTATTTCGAGAACAGTCTTTCACTTGCGGTAGTCTGGGAGATTGAGCATGCGGTTGTGATATAACACCCGGCAAAAATGAGCACCAAATGGAGTGGCTGCCGGCGCTGTTTGCCGTTACGCGGCAGGTTTCCAGCGGATGCTGGGATGGGAAAACCAAACAAGTAATCTGCGGATGCGCTGACGTAGGCGAGAGGAGCGCCGGGTAATGACCAGGATCTGCCGCTAGCCAAACAAGCCGTGTTGTGTTGCGGGCGAATTTACGCAGCTGACCTTCAGGCTGTGGAAAACTACTCCCTGCATAACGTTTTTTTGTCGCACGAGTAATTCAAAGTGCTTCAGTTTCCTTGAGCAATCTGCCTTCATCCATCGTCATGCCAACGCAGACCTTGGCAGTGTTCGTGCATACCACTCCTTTCGATTTTTGTTTCCTTTTCACGTTAGACCAGTCAGGCCTCCTGTTTGCAACTGTTCTTTTGTGTTTGTGTCGCTAATGGTAGTTCTTGTCATCTTCATATTAAGCTGTTTCAGGAGAGAGTGCAGGCAGTATGCAGACAAATGACGTATCGGTCTGATTATTGTTAGTGACCTTTTTTTACCCCAGTCGTGTTTCATCCGTACTTCAGCTTGTAGTGTTACATTCAGCTGTCTACGAGCGAAGAATTTCTGTTAAAAAGATCCTCCATAGATTTTCACAATCTGTAATCGCGTCAACGCTGGCAAAAGCTTCCTCTAAGTCTACAAATGCTATAAATGTTGGTTTGCCTTTCCTTAATCTTTCTTCTAAGAGAAGTCACTAATTTCTCACGTGATCCTATGTTTCTTCGGAATTCAAAGTGATCTTCCTCTAGGTTAATCTCTGTCGTACTATTATACACACATCAAAAGAAGTTTTGCATCACCATGGTTCCAGAACGTTGACTGTGGATATTTTATCACCGACACAGTCCCTTTGACTGTTCAGAGATGTCACTAAACGCACCTAAAGACGTAAACAACCATGCATGAGCAGCGCCTATTGTACGGAGGAAGTCCGACAGCCGATCAGTTTCAGTCATTCCACCTAGAAGGAGGTACACTGCTCGTGTTGTCTTAGTTCAACCATGTCTAGACGTTCAATACCGCGGTTCGACCGCGTCCGCATTGTTGCTTTGTGCCAGGAAGGACTCTCAACAAGGAAGTGTCCAGGCGTCTCGGAGTGAACCAACGCGATGTTGTTCGGACACGGAAGAGATACAGAGAGACACGAACTGTCGATGACATGGCTCGCTCAAGCCGCCCAAGGGCTACTACCGCGGTGGATGACAGCTACCTTCGGATTATGGCTCGGAGGAACCCTGACAGCAACACAACCATGTTGAATAATGCTTTCCGTGCAGCCACAGGACGTCATGTTACGACTCAAATGTGCACAATATGCTGCATGATCTGCAACTTAACCCCCGACGTCCATGGCGAGGTCCATCTTTACAACCACGACACCATGCAATGCGGCACAGATGGATCCATCAACATACCGAATGGACCGCTCAGGATTGGCATCACGTTCTCTCCACCGAAGAGTGTCGCGTATGCTATCAACCAGACAATCGTCGGAGATGTATCTGGAGGGAAACCGATCAAGCTGAACGCATTAGACACACTATCTAGTGAGTGCAGCAAAGTGTAGGTTCCCTGATGTTTTGGGGTGTCATTACGTCGGGCCGACGTACGCCGCTGGTGGTCATGGAAGGCGCCGTAACGGCTGTACGATACGTGAACGCCATCCTCCGACCGATAGTTTAACCATATTGGCAGCATATTGGCGAGGCATTTGTCTTCACGGACGACAATTCGCGCCCCCATCGTGCACACCCTGTGAATGACTTCCTTCAGGATAACGACACCACTCGACTAGAGTGGCCTGGATGTTCTGCAGGTATGAACCCTATCGAACATGCCTGGGATAGATTGAAAAGGGCTGTTTGTGGACGACGTGACCAGCTAACCACTCTGAGGTATCTAGTCCGAATCGCCGTTGAGGAGTGAGACTATCTGGACCAACAGTGCCTTAATGAACTTGTGGATAGTATGCCACGACGGATACAGGTGTCCGCAACTCGTGGTCGTGCGGTAGCGTTCTCGCTTCCCCCGCACCGGTTCCCGGGTTCGATTCCCGGCGGGGTCAGGGATTTTCTCTGCCTCGTGATGACTGGGTGTTGTGTGATGTCCTTAGGTTAGTTAGGTTTATGTAGTTCTAAGCTCTAGAGGACTGATGACCATAGATGTTAAGTCCCATAGTGCTCAGAGCCATTTGAACCATTTTTTGGATACAGGTATGCATGCATGCAAGAGGAAGTGCTATTGGGTATTAGAGGTACTGGTGTGTACAACAATGTGGACCACCATCTCTGAAGGTCTCACTGTTTGACGGCATAACATGCAATGTGTGGTTTTCGTGAGCAGTGAAAAGGGCAGAAATGATGTTTTGTTGATCTCTATTCAAATTTCCTGCACAGGTTCCGGATCTCTCGGAACCGAGGTAACGCAAAACTTTTTTTGATGTGTACATAATCAATCTAAAAAATTCTGGTGTGAGCAGGTCTCTTTCATTTATACAATCTTCTTATATGATTCTTAAGGGGAGCCGGAGGTAGTCAAATCCAAAAAATTACGATTTTTTTTGCTACCGAAAATTAATTGGAACATTCCTCTTTAATGTAAACTTTGAATTATTGTTCTACTCGCCCTAGAAGTGGAGTTATTACCATTTTCCCCCACGCCTGCAGAGGAAATGGGCGGCCGCTGAATGCATCTAAGACCCTCTCGTGACTTCCTGGCGAACTGCTTGGGATTTTCTCTACCTGTTACGCATACAGCGCCGTATGTTACGCATACAGCGAGTGTGCAAGGGTTGGCTACATTGTTTTCTGTGACAAATGAAGCGCTAAGAGCGCGGAACATCGTCTCTTTGCAGTTTACCGTTTCGAATTAGTTCAGTGTTGCGCCTGTTGTTGGTAGTATTACACTTCTTGTGTAAAGCGTTGTTCTGGTTACGATGCCACATTTTAGTAACCGTGTATATAAGAAGAGGAAGAACGTAGGGAAAAGAAAATTAACACTGATACGAAGTTGCGATACTACAATTACTGAAACAGTGCGTTCTTCTGCTAAGCAACACATAGCCGGCCATAGCCCTGTGACATCTTCTAGCAAGAAGCTGACTGGTGGAAGTGACAGATTTCGTGAATATGTTAGTGACAGTGATGATATTAACTAAGTACTGAATATTGGATTATTATCTTCTGTGCTGAAAGAAAGTGTTCTGTGCAAAATGTGTTCAAGTGTACGAGTGGGACTAGAGATAACAAAGCACTTTGGTTTAGCTTGTGAGATGAAGATAATCTGTGCATGTTGCAAGTATCAAGTGACTTTCTACAATTCACATGCCAGTCTCTTTGGTTAAAATGGACGATCTAGAGTGTTTGATGTGAATGTTCGACTTGTGTATGGTCTTCGATCCACTGAAGAAGGGTCTGCTGCTGGTAAACTGTTTTATGGTATTATGAACTTGCCATTGCCTCCAAGCAAATTTGGGTACTACTGTGAACTGGTAGGATCCTCTGTTGAAGATGTGGCTTTGAAAACCATGAAGGAAGCAGTGGAGGAATCTGTAGAAATAAACGGTGGTTCTAGGAATTTGGTAGTGGCATTAGATGGTTCCTGGCAAAAGAGGGGTCATAAATCCCTGAATGGGGTTGTAATTGCTACTTGTGGTGATAGTGCAAAAGTGATAGATTTTGCAATATTATCAAAACATTGTAGGTGCAAAAATAAAATCAAAGGAGAGCACAGTGGAACCTGTGAGGCAAATTTTAGTGGATCAAGTGGAGCAATGGAAGTGGATGGAGTGAAACAAATACACTCCTGGAAATGGAAAAAAGAACACATTGACACCGGTGTGTCAGACCCACCATACTTGCTCCGGACACTGCGAGAGGGCTGTACAAGCAATGATCACACGCACGGCACAGCGGACACACCAGGAACCGCGGTGTTGGCCGTCGAATGGCGCTAGCTGCGCAGCATTTGTGCACCGCCGCCGTCAGTGTCAGCCAGTTTGCCGTGGCATACGGAGCTCCATCGCAGTCTTTAACACTGGTAGCATGCCGCGACAGCGTGGACGTGAACCGTATGTGCAGTTGACGGAATTTGAGCGAGGGCGTATAGTGGGCATGCGGGAGGCCGGGTGGACGTACCGCCGAATTGCTCAACACGTGGGGCGTGAGGTCTCCACAGTACATCGATGTTGTCACCAGTAGTCGGCGGAAGGTGCACGTGCCCGTCGACCTGGGACCGAACCGCAGCGACGCGCGGATGCACGCCAAGACCGTAGGATCCTACGCAGTGCCGTAGGGGACCGCACCGCCACTTCCCAGCAAATTAGGGACACTGTTGCTCCTGGGGTATCGGCGAGGACCATTCGCAACCGTCTCCATGAAGCTGGGCTACGGTCCCGCACACCGTTAGGCCGTCTTCCGCTCACGCCCCAACATCGTGCAGCCCGCCTCCAGTGGTATCGCGACAGGCGTGAATGGAGGGACGAATGGAGACGTGTCGTCTTCAGCGATGAGAGTCGCTTCTGCCTTGGTGCCAATGATGGTCGTATGCGTGTTTGGCGCCGTGCAGGTGAGCGCCACAATCAGGACTGCATACGACCGAGGCACACAGCGCCAACACCCGGCATCATGGTGTGGGGAGCGATCTCCTACACTGGCCGTACACCACTGGTGATCGTCGAGGGGACACTGAATAGTGCACGGTACATCCAAACCGTCATCGAACCCATCGTTCTACCATTCCTAGACCGGCAAGGGAACTTGCTGTTCCAACAGGACAATGCACGTCCGCATGTATCCCGTGCCACCCAACGTGCTCTAGAAGGTGTAAGTCAACTACCCTGGCCAGCAAGATCTCCGGATCTGTCCCCCATTGAGCATGTTTTGGACTGGATGAAGCGTCGTCTCACGCGGTCTGCACGTCCAGCACGAACGCTGGTCCAACTGAGGCGCCAGGTGGAAATGGCATGGCATGCCGTTCCACAGGACTACATCCAGCATCTCTACGATCGTCTCCATGGGAGAATAGCAGCCTGCATTGCTGCGAAAGGTGGATATGCACTGTACTAGTGCCGACATTGTGCATGCTCTGTTGCCTGTGTCTATGTGCCTGTGGGTCTGTCAGTGTGATCATGTGATGTACCTGACCCCAGGAATGTGTCAATAAAGTTTCCCCTTCCTGGGACAATGAATTCACGGTGTTCTTATTTCAATTTCCAGGAGTGTATTTGAACGTTCAGTTCCCAGATACAACGTTAGGTACAAATACTACCTTGGGGATGGTGACTCCAAAGGTTTCAAGACTATAGAGGAACTGAAACCATATGGAAATGAATTTGCAGTTGAAAAGTTGGAATGCATTGGGCATGTGCAAAAGTGTATGGGGGCACGGCTTCGAAGGCTCAAACAAACTTTGGGTTCAAGTAATCTCAGTGATGGAAAGACAGTAGGAGGGAGAGGCAGGCTTACTGATGAGGTGATTGAACGTCTACAGAGATACTATGGGTATGCTGTAAGGCAAAATACTAGTAATGTTAGTGACATGCGAAAAGCAGTGTGGGCATTGTTCCTTCATACTGCCTCTTCCAATGAATACCCTCAACACAGCCTGTGCCCAAAAGATTCCTGGTGCAAATATAATGCAAAAAAGGACTATGATCACAAACATGGTTTGCCAGCAGCTGTGATAAATGCAATAAAACCAATTTTTCATGACTTAGCACAGCCAGAATTGTTACACAAATGTCTACACGGAAAGATGCAGAATCCTAATGAGAGCGTAAACAATTTGATTTGGAAAGGATTCCTAAAAGAGTGTTTGTAAGCATAAAAACACTGCACTTTGGCATTTATGATGCAATAGCAACCTACAACCAAGGGAACAGTGTGAAGTGTGAAGTTCTGAAGGCATTAGGATTTACAGCTGGGGTGAACACTGTACGAACACTTAGAAATATTGACAGAGAAAGGATAAGAGGAGCAGAAAGAAGAGAAAGGCATATGAAGTATGATGGAACAACAGGCCAGAAATGAAGACAGTAGAGGAAGCTTTTGGAGGATGAAGAAGAAGACCCTGATAATCCATCCTATAGTGCAGGAATGTATTGAGAAACTTTGATAGCCATTTCCCGTAAATCATAATTTTTCGAATATAAGGAACATTTCCTCAAAATCCACTCAAGCTAGAGAGATGAAATTTTTATACAGCACGCCTAGTGGTCGAACTTACATTGTAACACAGCCATTTGGCAATATGTTCAGTAGTTTCATTTCAGTTTAATTACAAAGCAATTATTTGTAAAAAAAATTGGGTCATTAGTAAAAAAATAATTGGAAGGAAACTAGAAAAGATACTCGAAAATCCCTCTGTCATAACTGAAATATTAAACCACTCTATTTGTGAAAAAAAATTCAAATTTTTCTATTTGGTAGTTTATTCATAAATGTTCCTCAAACTTAGTGATTTTAACATGGGCAGCATAGGCACCTCCAGCTCCCCTTAAACAAAGTGTTTGCGATAGTTAAATTATGCTCTCTGCAACAAGGTGGCTTCCTATTTCATTCATTTCCCCCAGGCCATATTCATCAATTGTTTTTCGTTCTTTCCCTTTTCCTACTGTCAACCATCACAATTAAACCTTCGACTCCCTTAACTGTCTGCATAATTTCTTTTATCGTATATTTCTTCGACCTCTTCATCAGATGCGGAGCTATTTGGTGGATGAACTTATACTAATGTGGTGCGTACTGAATGCATGCCTCCCTGCAATAATGCGTTCACTATGTTGTTCACAGCAGCTACCGACTTTCGTATTTTCTTATTCATTATTAGACCTATTCCTGGATTACCCCTAACTGAGGCTCTAATCATAACTCTGTATTCACCTGCCCAGAAGTCTTTTGCTACTGTCATCGAACTTCGCTAGTTCCCACTACGTCCAGTTTCAACCTATCCATTCAATTTTTTTTTAGTTGTTTTTGTTTCCCTGACAACGACATCCTCCTGAGTTGTCCCCGACTAGAGATCCGTTTAGGAGATTATTTCACCTCCCAAAAATTTTACTCAAGAGGATGCCATGATCATTCAGCAATACAGCAGAGCTGCAATGCCCTCGGAAAAATTAAGCTTGTAGTTTCCTCTTACTTTCATCCGTTCGCAGTACCAGCACAGCAAGGCTTTGATAGTCGTTGGTTGGTATTGAACGGCCATATCAGTCAGCCACCGAGATCGTTTTCCCTGCAAGTATTGCAAAGGCTGCTGCCCCTCTTCAGGAACCATACATTTGGCTGACCTCTCATCAGATACCCCTCCATTGAGTTTGCACCTATGGTACAGCCGTCTGTATCGTTGAAGCACAAAAGCTACACTACCGCGGCGAGATCCATGGTTCGTGGGGGAGAATATTCGTTTTATCGATTTGCGTTAACAGAGACAGTAAAACAGGAAGAATAACCAGTATTCCAGCGGCGACTCGCAAGCCAGCCTTTCCCGTGTTGTCTGCTACCGCCATTCGACACTGCTTATCATTATTCAGTTGCTGCTGAAGTATTGGTTATTGTTTCTGTTTTACTGCCCTTGTTAATACATATCGATAAAACGAATATCGCGCTAGATTAATTTGGGACCGCTTTGTCGAATGGAAACATACGAGGCTTGGAACATTGATAGTGGTTTGTTGGTTTGTGGGGGTTGAGGGGACCAGACTCCAAAGGCCATCGGTTCCGAACTTTGATAGTGGTAACTATTTATTTACAGCTCGTACAAAATAGATATGTGTTTCAAAAATTTACTGATCTTCAAAGTAGTTACCAGCATTGTGTATAACCCGTTGCCAGCGATGTGGACGTCGTAGGATACCCTTAGCAGTGCCAGTTGTGTTGACAGTTCGAGCGGCGCGGTCTATTGCTTGACGAATTCGTAGCAGTTCTGAAGCGAATGCCGTGAAGTGTTTCCTTCAGTTTAGAAATCGAGTTGAACTCACAAGGGTTTAAGTCAGGGGAGTGCAATAGGTGGTACAGTACTTAGCGGCTCCATCAGTCAAACAAATCTGTAACAGCGTGCACTGTATGTGTTTGAGCATTGTCCTGCAAAATGATGGTCAGGTCCTGCAGCAAGTCTCATCACCTGTGTCTCTATGCTGGTCGTAGGTTGTGTTCCAAAAATGAACAGCATAGAGACGACACTTTCTGTAGGACCTGACCATTTTGCAGGACAATGCTCAAACACGTACAGTGCAAGCTGTTAGTGATTTGTTTGACTAATGGAGCTGCTAAGTGCTATAGCACCTACTGCACTCCCCTGATTTCGTCGGGCATTAGACCGCGCCGCTCGAATTGTCAACACAACTGGCACTGCTAAGAGTATTCTACGACTTCCACATCGCTGGCAACGGGTTGTACACAATGCTGGTTACTACTTTGAAGGTCAGTAAAACTTTGAAACACGTATTTTGTACGGGGTGTAAATACATAGTTGCCACTATTACAGTTCCAACCGTCGAAAAATTCGTCTTTAAAAATCTATCATTTGTCACGAGAAAGAAACCAACGCTTTTCAGTGACACTAGTTGTCACGCGAAATATCTGATGAACAGTATATGTTTGGATCTGCTCCAATTACGCATTGCATAAGGAAAATTGCTAATGTTTGCCCAAACAGTAGAGAGAAAGCACCTGATGACTCTTAGGGGAGAGGCCGACCGGAGTGGCCGAGCGGTTAAAGACGCTACAGTCTGGAACCGCACGACCGCTACGGTCGCAGGTTCGAATCCTGCCTCGGGCATGGATGTGTGTGATGTCCTTAGGTTAGTTAGGTTTAAGGAGTTCTAAGTTCTACGGGACTTATGACCACAACAGTTGAGTCCCATAGTGCTCAGAGCCATTTGAACCATTTTGAACTCTTAGGGGAGACCGTATGTACATTACGTACATCATTATTCGAGGTATCTAATACGACTATCACAGTTGTCTTAAGCTACAGATTTAGTCTAATTATTTATGTAACGTCTACGGCTGAATCCTGAATACGCTTAGAAATGCCGAGATTTTAACGGAGACATCAATAATAATATAAACTATTTGGTAGCTCTTACAGAAAAACGTGTACAAAAATCTCAGTTTCGTTCGAAACCTCGAAGGAATACAGTAACTCAAGGTAGAAATGGGAAACATACTGAGAGCTCAGATTAAATGCTGATATATTCGCCATCGATTTCTGTTAAGTAATTCAAGTAAAGCCGGAATTACTACCTATCCGTCTCTGTACTCCACTCAATCTATGATACTTTCTTATTTAATTAAGCAAAAGTTACAAAGAGCAGGGCACTCGCAACACTAAGAAATAAATTCTCGCAACTTTCCTGGATTTTAAGAGTGTGAGAGCAAAAATAATAATGCCTTTTCGCGCCGAATGACGAAAGAAAGATATAGAAAAATGCGAAGACGTGTTTTATATTATCTGAAAAACTATAGCTCTTCTGACGTGCTCAGCTAAAGTTGGCACTACATTCCAGACACTTTAACATTATTGAACGGTCAAATCACTGTTCTAAAGCGCAATCTCGGAAGACGGGTATCTTCTAAACAGCCAAGTCACAGAATGCGTGATGTAAAATCACAAATGAGGTAGCATTACACTTATCATTTCAAAGGAATAGTTGCATAACTACGCAACACACCGTAGGTAGTTTATGCTGTGTAGTTTGTTTAACATCACATTCCTGTTTGAGATTCGCTTATAACAGAAACGAGTATATAAACAATAAGTACATGGAACATTAGTCATCAACTGTGGCACACTATTCAAATCAAATTATTAACACTTCTTAAAGACGCCTTTTTGATGTGTTTCAGGGACCGTCTAAAAGTGCACGTCGGTTTTCCGTCGAGGTAGTTGGAGGCGTGGATCACCAACCATGAAACCTCTCACCAACCACCAGCCAACCACTGACGCCAGAGATCTGTCCACTGTCCAGTACAGACAACAGTGAATCAGCTGACGCTTCAGACACATTATTCAATGAACTGGACTTCATTACATGTTGTACAACATGTCAGAATAATATTTAAGTTCCTGAGTTTCCTTCAGAGCCTGAAATACTGGACGAACCATTGATTTCAGGTGTTGCCTCGATGGATTTTGTCACTAATGTTTCACTGTGTGTTAGTAATAGGGCTGCTTTCAGTGTGAAAATTTAGCATTTCATTTCCTGTTATCTAACAGAAAACTCGAAAAGAAGCGCTAAGTTAATGTGACTTACAGTTCCTCAATGGCAAATGGCCAGTAGTGTCAAATAATCATGTGGTTAGGTCAAGGTGCACAGTCACAAAAAAAATCTGATCTCATCGCGTATCCTCATCGGTGTCTTGCTCACAGTATAAGTTTACTAAGTGATCAAGTAACTGTGAATATTAATTATCCTGTAGAGGATGGGATGGTACAAGCTGAAAATTACGGATCTATACTTGTCCACTATAATCTCAAATACTGAAAAAATATGACACTATGAATACAAGGATCATGAGATGGAAATGTGAATGGCTGTCAACATAGAGAAAATAGCATATTTCATGAATTAATTAATTACCTTAGTGTTTAGCTGTAGAATATTACATTCCTTTACAAAAAGAAGAAAGTACTATTATCTAGAAACCTCCATCGCGGAGTAAAAACTCCTATCTCCAAATACAGAAACTATGATTCCAGTTAGTTAGCGGATGCCTTTTTCCTATCAGTTCCAGCAAGAATAAGAGTTCTTTAGGAATGATACCTACTGTCCTTCGCTTCAAGCTTCTCTAGCTGCACCAAGAATATTTACCCGTATGTCGCACCTTATGCAATGGAATGGCAACAATTCAGCTTCCTGATTTCAAGTGTTATTTCTCAGTAATTAACGACAGACATTGGTATTAAAGCTCCGAAATAAGCTTTCAAATAAAACGAGTGGTGCAACAGTGGAAAGAAGATTGGAGGAACTTGTGAGACTGCACGAATATTAAGTGATACTAATGTATCAGAATGACTGTATTTTATGTTCTGCTGTTATATTTCTCCACACACGTTACCTCTTTCACATTTTTATCATCATTACAAATTTCAGTATGTGTTTTACAAATGAATCAAGTTTTTCAGTTTGAGTGAAGTACTTTACAATTGATAGTAGCGTACGAGTGACTGATAAAAAATAGAACTTTTTTTTAAATCTTTAAATATTTGTAGACTATGCTTTGCATCTACCTGAAAATTACAGGAAATGTATGTAACATCATTATTTATTCATAATTCTTGAAGCATTCGCAATGTGGTGTGTTTATGTGTTGGTGATAACTTGCGCACATATAAATGCTTATTTTGTACTTTTCTAATAAAAATATTTCATATCATCCTTTGTTATGTCTCTTTTTTATCTATTTGATCCCTTCTACAAACATAGCAAAATGAAAATACTGCAAAAGTGGCACAAACTGCTCGTTAAACAGAAATAAATTTTAATTTGCATGAAAAAGAAGACCACAAAAACCGTATCTTTTTCACTTCCACACTTAACTCTAAGAGAACCAATTTGATTTTGCCATAGTATTTCATTTGCCGCTCGAAATGCGATTTAAACTGCGTATTCACGTTTGGTAAACGTCTGCAAACAGAATATCAAATACATCAGAAAGGTAAGTGTTAATATGGTAACTTACTGCCCGTATTCTATTAGTCTAAATGAGTCACATTTGTCTACTTATCCTGGGTGTAGCTACAGCATCGTGAGACTATGATTAACTGTTTGGATTAGATTAGATTAGATTCAGTTTTCGTTCCATAGACCCAAAAAATGAGATTATTCTCGTGGGTGTGGAACGTGTCAGAAAGTATGACATAAAAACATAAAACATTTGAATATGATACTTACTACCCTGATCATTTGTCAGGAGATAGTCGAAAATAAGCCAATACAATGCAGTAAACTGAGACAGCTAATATTTACAGAATTAACACACTGTCAGAATGAAACACTGTTATCTACCATTAACAAATTTATCATACGCAAAATACCTAATCTTGTCTGTTGTGACAAAGTGTTGTCAAAACTGAAATCTAACAGATATTTTTACTTAAGTTGACTTAACAGTCTCTGTTAAGATATTCATCTGTGGGGTAGAAGGAGTTGCCTATCAAAAAATCTTTCAAACTCTGTTTAAACCGTGCTTTATCTGAAACCAAGTTTTTAATGGATGCTGGCAATTTATTAAAAATGCGTGTTCCTTAATACTGAACCCCTCTTTGAACCAAGGTAAGTGATTTTAGGTCTTTATGTAGATTCTTCTTATCCCTAGTATTGATACTGTGTACTGAGCTTTTGGTTGGAAATACAGATGTATTACTTGCAACAAATTCCATTAAGGAATAAATATACTGAGAAGCAGTAGTTAGAATACAAAGTTCCTTGAACAGGTTTCTCCAAGATCTTCTTCAATTTACGCCACAAATGATTCTTATCACACGCTTTTGCACGCTAAAAACTTTTGCTCGGTTTGATGAGTTGCCCCAGAATATGATCCCATACGACATAATAGAATGAAAGTAAGCAAAGTATGCAAGTTTTTATATTTGTATCTCCTACATCAGACATTATTCTCACGGCGCTTAAGCAATTCTGTGGTGTGCCCTTCCCAAAAGAATTTATTACCGATTTGTAATCCTGTGTCATATTTATCCAAAATTTATACGTATTAATTATATTTCCACATCCAAAATACGTAACACACACACACACACACACACACACACACACACACACACGCTTGGATGTTTTGGAAACCAGCCTTATGAAAACACAATTAGTTGATTTTTACATTTACCTAGACGTGTTTCGATACTTATGTGTCATGTTCTGTGGGTCAAATCACTGGATTAACAGGTGACCATCGACAATAACACAACACCTCCCACTGAGTAGTATGTTGTCATAAGTGTCTGCTCAGGTCACATTTCGCCACATTTTGCGAAAGTACATGTGAGGTGATGTAGTGTGTAGAAAACACGAACCAGAAACGCGAAACAGAACGAAAAATTTTGAAGATGACATGCTGTCAAAAAACGACGAAAACGAGCACTAAAATCGGTGTATAATAATACAGTTCAGTCAGCGATGTAATTTTAAGAAATAAAAATTTGACCCACAGAATATGACACATAGGTGTCGAAATATGACTGGGTAGATATAAAAATAAACTAATTGTATTTGCATAAGGCTGATTTTCAAAACAACCCAGTTTTTAAATCGCAAACACGGAAGAACCAAAAGAGGAGCGTCAGGCCTTCGTAAAATGAGTAAAACACACATACATATATGCACTACGTTTATGAAATTAGCTTACAGATTAAACAGCACTACGAAGTGTTTTTTGTTGCTTGTTAAGTGTTGCAAACTTAATTCAACGACTAAACTGTCTGCAAAAAATGTCGGTAGCACAATGTTATTTTCTTACCTTTCCAAATTAAACAAATACGTCAGAGCACATACAAAATTTTCGTTAGGTGCTATAACGGTATCTCGTTATCTAAAACACGTAAAAGGTGTTAACATTTCAACAGCATCTGAGTTTTTACAACTTTTCAGTAATACTTCACCTTTGTTGTTGTTGTGGTCTTCAGTCCAGAGACTGGTTTGATGCAGCTCTCGATGCTACTCTATCCCGCGCAAGCTTCTTCATCTCCCAGTACCTACTGTAACCTACATCCTTCTGAATCTGTTTAGTGTATTCATCTCTTGGTCTCCCTCTACGATTTTTACCCTCCACGCTGCCCTCCAATACTAAATTG
Organism: Schistocerca americana; assembly: GCF_021461395.2. Classification (NCBI taxonomy): domain Eukaryota; kingdom Metazoa; phylum Arthropoda; class Insecta; order Orthoptera; family Acrididae; genus Schistocerca; species Schistocerca americana. Next base: position 393,102,869 of record NC_060122.1, on the reverse strand, counting down.
GTGATCCCTTGATGCCTCAGAATATGCCCTACCAACCGATTCCTTCTCCTAGTCAAGTTGTGCCACAAATTTCTCTTCTCTCCAATTCCATTCAATACTCCCTCATTAGTTATGTGCTCTACCTATCTAATCTTCAGCATTCTTCTGTAGCACCACATTTCGAAAGCTTCTATTCTTTTCTTTTCTAAACTATTTATCGTCCACGTTTCACTTCCATACATGGCTACACTCCATACAAATGCTTTCAGAAACCATTTCCTGACTCTCAAATCTAAACTCGATGTTAACAAATTTCTCTTCTTCAGAAACGCTTTCCTTGCCATTGCCAGTCTACATTTTATATCCTCTCTACTTCGACCATCATCAGTTATTTTGCTCCCCAAATAGCAAAACTCATTTACTACTTTAAGCCTCTCATTTCCTAATATAATTCCCTCAGCATCACCCAATTTAATTCGTCTACATTCCATTATCCTCGTTTTGCTTTTGTTGATGTTCATCTTATATCCTCCTTTCAAGGCACGTAATTAAACCATTCTTCATCTGGAATAACACTTTTTTTCTGTACAGAAAATAGTGAGAAAATCTCGCATATGGGGAAATATTCATTGACATCCCACAGGCACTAAGGTTCTGTAGCATCAGTCTGGCGGCATTCGGTCAAGGTGTTGATGGTGTAACACTTGCCAGAGTACTAGTCACTTTTGAAATAGAACCAATTTCAGTTACCACAGTCCTGCATTCGTTTCTTCTCTGGACAAAACCTATCTGCAAGTCCTTGTCGGTGAGTCTGCAAGAAACCATCTTTGGTTTCCAGTGCTGGGTAAGAACACGTTTGCTTTCATCTGCTCGTCCATAGCCACATAACTAACGAAACTAGTCACAACGGAAGGACCACAATTCAAGCAAGAAAAACATTCACGCGCTAGTAGGCGCCGGTAAGACGCTCTGTAGTAAAACTCGTACATCGAACCAAAGAGCTTGGAGCCAGATACCCCTCTTATCATTTGCTAATCCCATCTCTACTTCGTAATGGATTGAAGACTTACGTTACTGTAGATTTTCTATATTCGGAGCGATGTATATGGAGAAATGGTGATATCTGCTTCATACTACAGCTCATGCACAACCCCCAACCTGCTGAACTGTACAGCTTTAAGTCGCAGGGTATTAGAATGGAAGCGTGTAATGTTAACAATAGCGAAAACCAGACTGAAGTGTTGTGATGATTCTGCCTTTAGGACGCTCAACAGCAAGGCCTTCAATGATCTTTCCGGACGATCTCCTACCTAAGAGTACGGATTAGCAGATTTCTTCATAATGTTTGGCTATGTCGACACAAATATGTGGTTCATATCTATTATAATCCTTCTTTCGTTTGGGAAAACGTATTTATGACACACTGCCTGTTATGTGGCTACCTAAACAAAACGGAGGGGCCGAGTCATCCACTCGAGGTCACTGAATTACTTTCCCCAACACTTTAGGCAGGAGGCATAATACTCCACAAAATTTTAAAGTGCTTGTTGTACTGCTGTCGTTGTCAGACAGAATGGGAGCAGTGGTTCAGAGCGTTAAAATTCTATGTCTTCTGGTCCTGCAAAACACTCGTATACTTTATTCTTCAAATTGTACATATGTCACTCATCATAACTCCAATGTGTATTCAAGGACATGAGTGGATGAAACTGATTTGTTGACACATTTAGATACACAGATTTCTTAAAGGATCTCAAGCGACTAATTTTCCCTTCTATCCCAATCACAGTCATCTTTTTTGCACAACATTGTCAACATTTTCCCAAAGAATACCTTTGTTTGAAATATTCCGTGGAGCGACGTACGACGTTGGGGTCTCTGCTACACCTTTGTTAACGTCAGAGCATCTGTCGCTGCCTCCACTGCACCTGTCGAAGTCCAACGAATACCTCAAACAGAAATTAAGAAATACAAGCAGAAACTTGGTCTAGTACGTGTGACGTAAATAAATCAGTGATTACCACAATCGAAAAGTTACTTAATGGTTAGACATGTTACTTCAAAATTTCTATACAGAACGTATAATCCTTCATATTTAATGGCGAGAGTACAGAAATTTTAAATCAAAGAAGATATTCATGGTAATCTTCAGAATCGAAAAATCCGAAATTTCTGTTTCCTCACATGTTGCACATGACTCCAGCCATACAGACATTTACCCCCATACCATCATATGAAACACAAGTAGCTGTAATGTTTATTATCGGAAGTAGTATACCACATGCTTCACGTATTGGTGGATCATCCCGACGAAGGAGGGAACACATTTCTGTGGATAGTGTCCTGTTCTTAATCAGAGTATCACTTCCTTACATCGATATGGATGGCACGATGTTCACCACATTTGGGTAGAACATCTAACATATACGTACCCTCATACAAACTGTTTCTTACGTGTGAACACATGACAGATTTATTACAACAGGCGCTAATTATTATCATTGTAAATGTACTGCATCGCACTGTCACGCGTTACCTCACATACTGATGATTGTAACAAGAATTACACCTTCGTAACAGTTTACACGTCCCAGTGCAGGATTTGTGTCCACCAATTACACTAGTCTTTTGTAATTTTTTAATTTTAGGAATGCTGTATTTTATAAGAGAATTGCTTCTTCAGTGCATGCCCACTTTTGTAACTACATAGAGATTTACTTACAAACATATACGTGAGGTGTAAAATGCTCAGAAGTGATAGGTATAGAATGTCCAACGCATTGTCAAAAATATTAAGAAAAACAGGTCACTGGGATGAGCAGTACCGATTTGTAGTCCGATGGTACTGCGAATAATCGTCAATAACAAATACTGTAAGAGCCCGAAGCCCACAAGACATCAGTGGAAGGAAATAAGCAAATTACGTCAACTTATTTACTTCTGTATCTCCTAAGTTGGCAATTATTCTCAGTGTAAAAGCAGCCGAAGATGTCTTATACGTTTCTTTCCAGTTTACGTTTTCGTCAATGCACACACCTAAGAAACTATAATTTTCTACCCTGTTTAATTATTCTTGTTAGTATACTATGTTAATAGGAGGAGGGATGGTTCTGACAGTACAAAACAGGATGTACTGCGTTTTTTCAGAGTTTGAAAATGGCCTATTTGTGCAAAACTATTCAGCAACTTTCACAAAAACATCATTTATTATTTTCTCTGCTGATGCTTTTTGAGCAGCTTCACAAGAATGCTTGCGTCATCTGCGAACAAGACTAATTCTACGAACTTCCAGCATGCTGCAGCTGAAAAATAGGTCCGGAAATAGTCTTGTAATTGAAATAAATGGTTGCAGCTTCGTCACATGTTGCATTGAAAGGTATCTAGTTTTTTTTTTAATTTCTTGATGGTGACTAGTTTCTGACAACTGTGTCCATTTTCTAACTATCCGTTCTGTAAGTGCGACAAATACAGGCGATATCCCATGTACAGAAACTGCCCCTTCAGTAATCAAAGCGGTATATGGCCGGCTTAACAGCAGCACGTTACACCCCATAGGACTGACATTACAGTTCTCGGCACTTATTTGATTATCCGATCTGTCAATTTTAGACATGTTGTCCATACTCCTCGAACTTTTTACAGTTTTTCTTATTATTTATAGCACTGTTTATAATAATAAAGTATTTCTGGGTCATTGCGTTTGCTGGCTATTTTGTAGATGTCCTCTTTTCGTTGTAAAAGGACTCTGATAACTGTAATAATCCAAGGTTTTTATAATGAATTTTCTTAGGCTGTTTCCGAAGTGTACATGGTGGAAAGTTATGTAATGTCACAACTCTACGTCATGATTTGACAATCCGTTTAACACAGGATAGACAGGAGTCTCTTTAACTACTGATGGTTGAATGGTACCTAGAGTAATTCGCATCACCCGTAGGGAAGTTTATGACTGACGCCACATTGTAAGTCGCTAAAAGTACTTCTAAATTACTTTTCATGACAGATTCCTTCAAGAAATTTACTATAAATTGCCAAAAATTAATAATCCCTTCCTGAAAGAGAACACTATAATTCATCAGTATTTTTCATGAAAATTTTACTTTTGCACAGTAGAGACCTGTAACAATGACAGATACCACATTTCTCAATAGTAAGTTACAAACACATGCTTCTATATCTTGCTGCACCCTAGAATGATATTCGGAGCGGATGTGATATGATCTTAAACTTTTTCCCGGTCGGCGGCAGCTTTAGAGTTGAAGCCAAGGCAAGCTAACACGCAATATCTAGATTGGAGTGGAAACAGGGAACATCAGCCGATATCGCATATTGCATGGGTACACAAACGAGTTTGCCGCCACACCACCGGAGCTAGAGTACCAAAGTGCCGATGGAGCAGGACGTCAAAGAGTGACCTGATATCATGAAGCCAGTGCATATAGGCCACATCCGGTCAATTTTGCCGCAAGATAAGGTTATTGGCATGGACTGTCTGATATAAATAATCTGACTTCCGAAGCCCGGTTTTCGGTTTCCAGCTAAGCAGCCCCGAAGTGGGACCTGTGACGCTCCATCAGCCGTCCACCTAGATGTCTTCATCTACATCTACATCTACGTGATTAATCTGTTATTCACAATAAAGTGCCTGGCACACGGTTCAATGAACCACCTTCAGGCTGTCTCTCTACCGTTCCCCTCTCGAACGGTGCGCGGGAAAATCGAGCACTTAAATTTTTCTGTGCGAGCCCTGATTTCTCTGATTTTATCGTGATGATCAGTGCTCCGTATGTAGGAGGGTGCCAACAGAATGTTTTCACAATCGAAGGAGACAACTGGTGATTGAAATTTCATGAGAAGATCCCGTCGCAACGAAAAACGCCTTTGTTTTAATGATTGCCACTTCAATTCACTATGTCTGTGGCACTATCTCCCATATTTCGTGATAATACAAAACTAGCTGCCCTTCATTGAACTTTCTCTATGTAATCCGTCAGTCCCACCTGATGAGGATCCCACACCGCACAGCAATACGCCAAGTTAGGTGTAAGCAATCTCTTTAGTAGACCTGTTGCATCTTCTAATGTTCTGCCGATGGCCTTTGGTTTTCTCTACCAACAACATTAAATTAATAGTTTATTCCGATTGTCAAGTTAACCTCTACCCATACTGTTGTGGACTGGCAAGACAGCCAATCCACTATGACAGGAAGCCGAAAGGCACACGTTTAAGCTCACGCAGGCTGGCGTAAGGTATGTTTTACAGCATCAATAGTAACTGGTAATGGCGCTTTGCTAGGTCGTAGCAAATGACGTAGCTGAAGGCTAAGCTAACTATCGTCTCGGCAAATGAGAGCGTAATTTGTCAGTGAACCATCGCTAGCAAAGTCGGCTGTCTAACTGGTGCGAGTGCTAGGAAGTCTCTCTAGACCTGCCGTGTGGCGGCGCTCGGTCTGCAATCACTGATAGTGGCGACACGCGGGTCCGACGTATACTAACAGACCGCGGCCGATTTAAAGGCTACCACCTAGCAAGTGTGGTGTCTGGCGGTGGCACCACACATACTATTTCGCAGGAAGTATCTACTTCAATTTCACTACAAGGTAAACTCCACCACCCACTGAATTAAATCTATCCTTTCTGAACATTGTTAGGTCGTTTGAAAAAAATTCTGCTGAACTTATTTCCGGCTTTAGCCAGCTTTCTGCACCTATAACTATTTGGGTTTCAGTGATTTCTATTAGGGCTTGGAGATCTTGTTCTTTCCGAACACAGCTACGACAATTTACAGCTACAATACCGATTGTTGCTAAAACTTCCTTGTTATGTTTTACCTGGCCACTTTTAAAGGGACACCGTATCTGTGGCTTCCTTAGACCCTCTAACCTGCAAAACCACCCAGTCCCTTCCACACAATCCCTGCTACCTGTGAAGCCCGCTTCCTGTGTGTAGTGGACTACTGACGTATTAAGCGGAACCCAGAAACCCGATGGTGCAAGTCAAGGAATCTGCAGCCTGCAGGCTCACAGATCTCCCTGAGCCTCTGATTCAAACCCTCCACTCGGCTCTCCACGACCACAGTCGGTTCTATCGATGATGCTGCAGATGGTGAGCTCCATCTTAACCCCGCAAGCAAGATGGGCAGGCTTTACCATTTCTGCTAGCTGCCCGAAACCAGAGAGTATCTCCTCCGATCCAAAGTGACACAGGTCATTAGTACCGACATGAGGCACCACCTCAGTTGGCTGCACTCTGTACTCTTCATGGCATCTGGAAGTATCATCCCAGTATGCACACAGAGTGAACACTGGCTTCCTTCCCCTCCTTGGCAGCCGTGTTTCTAAGGGGCCTCATTACACCTTGGAGTCCCCAACTACCAGTAAACCTACCTTCTGTGAATGCCCAGACCTTGTGGCTGAGGAGCGTCCCCTGGAACAGGATGGACGACTGCATCTGGCTTTGAGACTTCCTCAGCCACAGATAACGCCCGATACCTGTTAATCAAATGAACTGGAGAGGCACTATGATCAGCCCCTTGGAAAGTCTTTCGCTGCCTGCCTGACTTTGCAATGATCTTCCTCTCGACCATTGGTGAAGGGTCAAAACCAGTGCAGGCAGTACCCGGGGCAGCCACAGCAGTGTACCGATCGGGGGGGGGGGGGGGACTTTTGGGATATGCTCGATGTCCTTTGTATCTCTGCGTCTGGCGCCACACAGTGATGCCCCTTGGCAGCAGCCTCAAGCTGTGTGACAGAAGACAACACCGCCTGGAGCTGCGAGGGAAGGTCACCTACTCAGCTCACATCTGCACTCAACTATCACAGTTTCTATCCGTTACTGAAGTCGCTCCTGCTTGCAGTTCGTAAAAATATGTAAGAAACGAATGGTGAACTCTGCTTTTTAGCAGCAGGAACTGGAGGTGCTCTCTCACTGATGGTCTAACCGACACGTCAATCTATGATGCAACAGCCAGCCAAATCTGAAGAAATTGGCCATCTTTGCCTTCGCTGATGAGAAGACTTCAGGCCCCTTGGAGGCCTATCAGATTGTACCTGGTGAGCTGTTGAACTGCCATAATCCCAGAATTGCCCAGTAGCTGCCACCCCTCACTAAGCATCTGCGAACACTTAAGCCGCTGGCTATTCTCTCATTGAGACATGACGATCTCAACGAGAGCGTCATGGTAACATGATAGCTGTGCTGCTGGCCAACAGGACACGTGAGGCAGTGCATCCGGGCAATAACCGTCTGTAATGTAGCTGTCCGCTGTGTATGCAGTGCTGTCACCGTAGCAGCCGAAACTGCTGGTCGTGCAGGCGTCGTTTCATGCCGGCGTGGCTACCACTTTTGAACTCACCCGGCTACTGGCAGCAGCGAAAGGAGACAACTTTGTACCAGTAAGTAATAATCATGTATTATCAATATCTTACTAGCGGCTTCTGGCGTTCAACAGATCCTCACCACTGCACCCCAGTCCATGCCACTGTGGCAGTCACAGAAGCCACAGCTCTCGCCCTCTATAATCCTGATCTATACAGAACCGGCCTAAATTAAAATAGTAGTGAAATATTTATCACACGTATACAAATGATCATTCAGATCTACATGAGCACAGTTCTTATGACTTCAACCATAGCAAATTTGGCTTTGAAAAATCTACTTTGAAGACTTCATTGGTCATACAATATCGTTTGCATAAGGGCCAGAGGTGGACCAACGCATTACTGACTGGCTCAATTTGTGAAGCCTGATCCTTTCAATAAATGAACCAATTTTTCTGAAACTTTAATTGTAATCACATTTACTAATTTCCATCCCACTCATATCATTCATTCATAATGTGTATTTTTCTTTTTGTCGTAGAATGCATGATTTTACAGCATCCACATAGCAGTACACTTATTGTTGTCTTGGGACATGTGCTCCACTAGCATAGAACACCACTGTAGTTGGTGCCCGAAGCATGGATTTGTAAGTGCCTCGGCATTGTGAACCAGGCACAAACAACATGGGCAAATCCGGCTGCCGTTGCTCCAAGCAGAGGCGCCCACTTCACCAGCAGGTCGTGTCCACTTCGCTAATACGAGGTGCGGCCATTGTGAGACTACTTCTATTTGTAATGTCACATGGCCACAAGCACATCGTGCTGTATCCATTTGCTGACATTGTATTTAGGGTGTCACACTTCCACAGCACGGACAGTTGCAAGCCAATCCTCCATCCTGGACACCATCGCCTTCAGAGTTTTTCTATGAGCTACCAGCAGTTTCTATTGGTTATGAACTGTAGATTAAAATTGAAGAAACTGCAAAAAGGTGGGAATTTAAGGTGATGGGACCTGGATAAACTGAAAGAACCAGAGGTGGTACAGAGTTTCAGGGAGAGCATAAGGGAACAATTGAGAGGAATGGGGGAAAGAAATACAGTAGAAGAAGAATGGGTAGCTCTGAGGAATGAAATAGTGAAGGCAGCAGAGGATCAAGTAGGTAAAAAGACGAGCGCTAGTAGAAATCCTTGGGTAACAGAAGAGATACTGAATTTAATTGATGAAAGGAGAAAATACAAAAATGCAGTAAGTGAAGCAGGCAAAAAGAAATACAAAAGTCTCAAAAATGAGATCGACAGGAAGTGTAAAATGGCTAAGCACTGATGGCTAGAGGACAAACGTAAGGATGTAGAGGTTTATCTCACGAGTGGTAAGATAGATACTGCCTACAGGAAAATTAAAGAGACCTTTGAGAAAAGAGAACCACTTGCATGAATATCAAGAGCTCAGATGGAAACCCAGTTCTAAGCAAAGGAGGGAAAGCAGAAAGGTGGAAGGAGTATATAAAAGGTCTAGACAGGGGCGATGTTCTTGAGGAAAATATTAGGGAAATGGAAGAGGTTGTAGATGAAGATGAAATGGGAGATATGATACTGCGTGAAGAGTTTGACAGAGCACTGAAAGACCTGAGTCGTAACAACGCCCCGGGAATAGACAACATCAAAATTTACCCATTATAAGAACGAAATGTGCAATCACCATTACATATTCTTCACTGGGCACTACGACTGTAAAGACAGATCTGTACACTTTAAGCGTATGCGTGACTTTAAATGTTTCTTAGAGATTCACTTTCACAAAGTCATTTTTTGTTGTTGTTATTTCTTCTTCTTAATGGAGAGTCTCTTCCTATCCCTCTCCCTTATTCAACTTTCTGTGGTTTGATGCTCCTGTCTGTGAATCCACAAGCCGTGTCGTATTTCTTGTCGGTGAGAGGTGCGGTTAGCCCGTCAGTGGTTGCCTAGAATGGTCTGCGCACGCAAACCTATCCATGTGGGCTAGAAGCTGAGAAGTATCCTGTGTTTAAACATAGTTTGCAATTTTCTGGAATTATTTTCCAATACTCACATTACTGGATTCCATGCGACTTTATTCCCCATAAGTTATCTGAGAAATTCGGAAATTCTTCTTCCTGCTTAAGTGCCTCGTCCTCCAAAACTCTGGCCACAGCTAACATGAGATGGTGTTTCGTCATTCTTTTCTGACCGACGATTCTGTGCTCAGTCCAGATCACTGACTTAGTTCTTCAGCCAGGGCAACCCTGTACCTCCTGGGCTACGTCTGCCTTCAGTCTTTCCTTGAAGCTTTAGTTGCAAAGTGTTGTATTTCACGCATTACATGGCCAAATTGTTAGACTTTTCTTCTCAACACGGCATTGAGAGTTTGTAGATGTTTGCTCATATGTCGCCTTATTACCACATTTGTGAGTCTATCTGTCCACGGCATCCGTAATACCCTTCGATACGCCCAGATTTGAAATGTGTCCAGTTTGTTACCTACTACTGCGGTAAATGTCCATGATTCAACTTCATAGAGTAGGGTACTGAACACGTAGTATCGAAGCAATCGAGCAGGAAGCTTTATCATCACGGTGACTCAGTGCTCCCATTTTCTGGAAAGAACTTAGGGCATTTTCAATTTATTTAGAGAAGTCCGAGTTATCATTGGTCTGACAGTCAAAATATTTACATGATGAAACTCTTTAGATATTATCATTACTGGACGCGAGGGTGCCCTGTTTGCTGCAGAAGCCTTGAACTTATTCTTAGTTCGAATATAATAAATTTTCTTGAGATTGAGAAGCTTATGTCCACGAATCAGTATGATTTTAGAAGGTATCGATCGTGTGAAACTGAGCTTGCCCTTTTTCTCACATGATATACTGAGAACTATGGATGAAGTGAAACAAGCTGATGCCATATTTCTAGATTTCCGGAAAGCATATGACATGGTGCCTGATTGCAGACTATTAACGAAAATAGGAGCATATAGAATAAGTTCACAGATACATAAGTGACTCGAAGACTTCTTAAATAATAGAACCCAGTATGTTGTCCTCGATGGCGAGTGTTCACCAGAGACAAGGATATCGTCAGGAGTGCCCCAGGAAAGTGTGACAGGACCACTGTTGTTCTCGATTTGGCGGACAGGGTGGGCAGCAGGCTGAGGTTGTTTGCTGATGATGCCGTGGTGAACGGTAAGGTGTCGAAGTTGAGTGACTGTAGGAAGACGCAAGACGACTTAGACAAAATTTCCGGTTGTTGAGATGAATGGCAGCTAGCCGTAAATGTGAAGAACGTAAGTTAATGCGCATGAGTACGAAGATCAACCCTGTAACGTTCGGATACAGTATTACTAGTGGCCTGCTTGACAGAGTCAAGTCTTTTAAATACCTGGGCGTAGCGTTGCAGAGCGATATGAGACGGAACGAGCACGTGAGAACTGTGGTAGGGAAGGCGAGTGGTCGATTTCTGCTTATTTGCAGAATTTTAGGAAAGAGTGGTTCACTTGTAAAGGACACCGCATGTAGGACGCTGGTGCGACCTGCTCTTGACAGCTGCTCGTGTGTTTGGAATCCGTACCATGTCGGATTGAAGGAAGACATCATAGCAATTCAGAGACAGGCTACTACATTCGTTACCGGTAGGTTCGAACAGCACATAAGTGTTACGGAGTTGCTTCAGGAACTCAAATGGGAATCCCTGGAGGGAAGGCAACGTTCTTTTCGAGAAATACTATTGAGAAAACGTAGAGAACCGGCAACTGAAGCTGACTGTCGAACGATTCTGCTGCCGCCAACATAAACTGCGCGTAAGGACCACGAAGATAAGATGCGAGAAAATAGGGCTCATACATAGTCGTTTTTCCCTCGATCTATTTACGAATGGAACATGAAAGAAAATTACCAATAGTGATACAAGATACCCTCCGCCACGCACCGTACGGCTGCTTGCGGAGTACCTGTGTAGGTGTAGATGTAGATATAGATCTCTGATTATGCTGACAATCATCCATCTTGTCTTCTTGACGTTTAAATGCAACTCTATTCAGTAACAGTGTTCCTGCAGGTCATTCAGCCTGGTTGCAACTAAGACAGTGCCATCAGCGTATCTGATGTCATTGACGATAACCCCATTAACAACCACTCTTTGATGATTTGCATCAAAAGTTCGTTGGAAAATTGTTTCAGAGTAGATGTTGAAAAATAAAAGGGACAGAATGTCGCCCTTGCATAACGGACACTTCTTCTCAGAATTGACCTCAGACAGGCACACCGCCGGCCGGTGTGGCCGAGCGGTTCTAGGCGCTTGAGCCTCGAACCGCGCGACCGCTGCGGTTGCAGGTTCGAATCCTGCCTCGGGCATGGATGTGTGTGATGTCCTTCCGTTAGTTAGGTTCAAGTAGTTCTAAGTTCTAGGGGAATGATGACCTCAAGTGTTAAGTCCCATAGTGCTCAGAGCCATTTGAACCATTTGGATGCGGTACAGATTTCCAGTCAGTCAGATGTCACAGCCATCCAGATGTTGTTCATCTAAGACATACATCAGCTTGTCATGGTGGCAAGTGCCATAGGTTTGTTCATAATCGATGAAAGAAGCGACATCAGCATCACAACATCGTTGAATTAATACCTGAGGACTAAGTAACGCCTCCCGAACCCTGACAACATTCCCGAATTCAAAGAGAGTCTCCAATTCTCTTCTTAGATGGACAATTAATACATGCAAAAATACAGGGTATCCCAGGAGAAACATTCAGTATTCAGGGATATGACAGGAACGATCATTGATGTAAAAAGCATGGTATGGACGTAGGTCCTATGCCATGCGGTTTCCGAGCCAGAACACATTTAATGTTAATTGTTATTTATTTTCTATATTTTAAAATTTCCCACTCTACTTTTAAAGTCTGTGTGAGTGTATCTAGCTAGGAACATTTAAATGATAACGGATAACGACTTTACATAGGATAGTATGGATGTGTCACACGAATTTCTTTATGATAGAATTGTCTATAAATTTTCTGTAAATTTAATCAGATTAAGAGAGAGAACAACTTCCTGTCGATGAGAGCCTAAAATGTGGCTCCTCTTTATCAGTTCCTGATACTCTCAGGGAAGGTAGGTGGACAAGCATACTGATATGGGACTGATGAAATTAAAAGACAGGTCTATAACAGAGTTGAATTTATTAGCATTTATGACCAGCACATATAATTCGCTTGCCTTTTGGGGTGCGCAGCTCTGAATAATACAGTGGAAGATTAAATTCGCCCTACGGCGCTACTAAAATTAATTGAATAAATGTGTACGTGATTTCATGGGCAACAAATATATGGAAATCTGAGGATTATAGGATTATCTGATTTCATAATCACAAGTCGACACTCATGTTCCCCGGTTTCCATAACACTATGGGAGGAAATGTTCTAAACACAGGAGGAGGAATCGCAAACGCGCTAGCAGGAAACTGCCACCACGAGAATAGATAAATTGTATACAGGGAGAAACACTACGAGTAGTATCACGTAACTGGGCGTACTCCAAATCAGTAACAAACCAACGAAGACTCGTCTTATTCAACACCACGTGGTGATCGTTACAGCTTGCACAAAAATAATCTTAACGGCAGTTCCTGTCCAGGTACGACGCTGCACTACAGACAAAGAACAAACCCCCCAAAATACTTAATTTTAACGTCTCACCAAGGCCGCATCTCACTTTGTTGTGGACAGCAGCTTAATTTAGTCTACACTTTTTATACTGAATCATTACATATTTTACTCCCCATCATTGTGTGGTAGGCAGACACATTCTTATCATCTAAACACTTGCCGTCCCGTCGTAGTGATCACCAGATAATGAATATTGATGCCAAGAGAATGCAACGTAATATCAAACACTGCTGGTGCATCTTAATATTCCATAGGTTGACTCACAAACCACCCAACAGAGATGTACCCGCTTCTTACAGACTACACCCGTGATGGTAGTAAACCACCAATCTTATAAATTCCATCCTGGATTATCTTTATCATAATATCCTATTAAATCAACACAGGCTTTCCTAAATCATTAATTAAACTGAAACTTATAAAATAGCTCTAAAGTAGGATCTGAACCCACATGGGTCAACGGTCGGCCCTACACAAAGTGAGTCCATAAGTCCGTCTGAAATTTACTTAAAATAACTCAATGATAGAAATCGAACATGAATACGCAAATAAAATCACCGATCCCATTACTAGCAATATATTCTAGGTATTTATGACCCCTTTGTAAAGTGAAGGTACGCAAGTTAAACAGAGCACCAAGAGCACTGTGACCTCCTTTCCTGTATGTCCTCTATCAGCCTCGCTTCCCGAAAGGGAAGGGCGGAAATTCTTACCTGGTACCAAGCACGGAGTACATCACCTGTTCCTGCAAAGTCTCAGATTTCTCCTGCTGTTGTTAAGCTACTAAATTGGTAGCACAACCCACCGCCTTTCCACTCTGCCTGAGAAGGAGCGATATTTATATTGTTGCTGTATGTTGTATGTCAACCGTGGACCTAGAAACGGGCGGAGAGGCTCCGTCCCCGCCAGTGCCGCAATGGTTCACAATCCCACGACGACCACCGCAGTCCACTTCACCCCTCCGCCGCCCCACACCGAACCCAGGGTTACTGTACGTCTCGACCCGCGGTGGACCCCCCCCCCCCCCTTCCCAGGGAACGTCTCACATCAGACGTGTGTAACCCCTGTGTTTGCGTAGTAGAGTAATGGTGGTGTACGCGTACGTGGAGAACTTGTTTGCGCAGCAATCACCGACATAGTGTAGCAGAGGCAAAATGAGGGGAACCAGCCCGCATTCGCCGATGCAGTTGGAAAACCTCCTAAAAACCATTCACAAACAGGCCGACTCACCGGACCTCGACACAAGTCCGCTGGGCGGCTTCGTGCCGGGGACCAGGTACTCTTTCCCACTCCGGAAAGCCGTGCGTTAGACCGCACGGCCAACCCAGCGGGCTGATCTTTATATGAGTTAGACTTCTCCAATTACTCCATATCCATGCCAGAAGGTGAAAAGATAATGTAAGGGGACGAATCTCCAGCATAGTTGAAGAAATAACACAACATTTGCATTCTTCATTATCCGAGGCTCTAAGTTTTCAGTAATACATGAAAGAAAATAAAGATTCAACGCCACTGATGGCTGTAAGTTATATTGTTATACAAATTAAACGAGATTTGTACATGTTGTGTTGGTGTCTGAGAGCCTTTGCATATTCCCTGGTGAAGGGGGTAGCGCCTATGATGTGACCAAGCAGCTCATCTCGCATATTCGGCTTTCGTTTCTTAAAATCAGACTTCTTCCAACCCCGTAAACAAAAGGTTAGTGGCGTATGGTCTGCTGATCTCGGTGGCCAGTTGATTGTACTACCAAGACTAGACCAGCGACTAGGGTAAAAGCGGTTGAAATACACTATGTGATCAAAAGTATCCGGACACCTGGCTGAAAATGATTTACAAGTTCGTGGCGCCCTCCATCGGTAATGCTGGAATTCAATATGGTGGTGACCCACATTTAGCCTTGATGATAGCTTCCACTCTCGCAGGCATACGTTCAATCAGGTGCTGGGAGGTTTCTTGGGAAATGACAGCCCATTCTTCATGGAGTGCTGCACCGAGGGGACATATCGATGTCTGTCGGTGAGGCCAGGAACGAAGCCGGCGTTCCAAAACGTCCCAAAGGTGTTCTATAGAATTCAGACCAGGACTCTGTGCAGGCCAGTCCATTGCAGGGATGTTACTGCCGTGTAACCACTCCGCCACAGGTCGTGCATTATGAGCAGGTGGTCGATCGTGTTGAACGATGCAATCGCCATCCCCGAATTGCTCTTCAACAGCGGGAGGCAATAAGGGGCTTAAAACCTCAATGTAGGCCAGTGCTGTGATAAGTGCCACCCAAAACAACTTGGGGTGCAACCGCCCCCCCCCCCCCCCCCCCCCGCATGAAAACCACGACCACACCGTAACACCACCGCCTCCGAATTTTATGTTTGGCACTACACACGCTGATAGATAACGTTCACCGGGCATTCGCCATACCCACACCCTGCCATCGGATCGCCACGTTGTGTACCGTGACTCATCACTCCACACATCGTTTCTCCACTGTTCAATCGTCCAATGTTTACGCTCCTTACACCAAGCGAGGCGTCCTTTGGCATTTGCCGGTGTGATGTATGGCTTATGAGCAGCCACTCGACAATTAAATCCAAGTTTTCTCACCTCCCGCCTACGTATCATAATACTAGGGTGGATCCTGAAGCAGTCTGGAATTCTTGTGTGATGGTCTGGATAGATGTCTGCCTAATGCACAGTACGATCCTCTTCAAACGTCGGCGGTCTCTGTCAGTCAGCAGACGAAGTCGGACTGTAAGCTTCTGTGCTGTATGAGTCCCTTCACGTTTCCACTTCTCTATCACATCGTAAACAGTGGACCTAGGAATGTTTAGGAGTATGAAAATCTCGCGCACAGACGTATGAAAGAAGTGGCACCCAATCACCTGACCGCGTTCGAAAGTTCCGCGGAGCGTTCCATTCTGCTCTGTCACGATCTCTAATGACTACTGAGGCCGCTGGTATGGACTACCTGGCAGTAGGTGGCAGCACGACGCACCTAACATGAACAACGTATGTTTTTGGGAGTGTCCGGATACTTTTGATAACATAGTGTATTCCCTCACGCGTCTGGTGAAATGTACATTAAATGTTTTTGTCTCGAAAGCCATTCGGTATAGGTCATATGTCCGTATGAAATGAGCGTTACTGTCATATTCCTGGGTACTGACTATTTCCCTGGGACACCCTGCATAAACACTTTTACTAAAATAGTGATTGAGTGAGTGTCGTAACACACACACTCCCGCCTTCCTCTCCCCCCCCCCCCCCCTCCCCCACACACACACGCACCTCCCTGCTCACTGAGGAACTGTTTCTGGAAATAAATCTTTTTTACACCATTGCATTGCAACCTCACTGTAATTCGATAATGTAAGACATAACAGTTGTGAAATTTGAGCCATACACTGGTACGGAAGGGAAAGCCGTCTAACCAATATGAAGTAGTCTCCGCTAAAGCATGCTCTTACTCTCTGCCGGGAAGGACTTGGCAACGCGTGGCGGTGTACGTACAAGAACGTCTTTGTCGATGCAGCGGCGAGTGCGAGTGGTTTCACTGCGAGCGGCGGCGTCCAGTGAAACGCGACACGGCGGGCTGCCCTTGCCGACCGATCGCGAATTGCCCATACAGGGCAGGCGCGCCGCGAAAGCGAGCGCCGGCTTCCTTCCGGGTGCGTGAGGCGGCCGCGCGTGCGCAAGGCACACGCCGCCGACCGCAGGCAGCCCCTCTGCCGCCTGCCACATTTTCGCAATCCGCTCTGCTCGAAGACCGCACCGAACAGGCACTGCACGTCGTGGCGAAGCAGTTAAACACTTTGGGCTCGAATTCAGTGAACCGGGTTCCGGCACCTCTTCTGGCAATTAAGATATATCACATGACATCCTAACATGCGAGGCAATACTGACCCTACGACTTATCTTAGAAGCTAGATTAAGGAAAGGCAAACCTACGTTTCTAGCATTTGTAGAGAAAGCTTTTGACAATGTTGACTGGAATACTCTCTTTCAAATTCTGAAGGTGGCAAGGGTAAAATACAGGGAGCGACAGCCTATTTACAATTTGTACAGAAACCAGATAGCAGTTATAAGAGTCGAGGGACATGAAAGGTAATCAGTGGTTGGGAAGGAAGTGAGACAGGGTTGTAGCCTCTTCCCGATGTTATTCAATCTGTATATTGAGCAAGAAGTGAAGGAAACAAAAGAGAAATTCGGAGTAGGTATTAAAATCCATCGAGAAGAAATAAAAACTTTGACGTTCACCGATGACAAAAAATGGTTCAAATGGCTCTGAGTACTATAGGACTTAACTTCTGAGGTCATCAGTCCCCTAGAACTTAGAACTACTTAAACCTAACTAACCTAAGGACATCACACACACCCATGCCCGAGGCAGGATTCGAACCTGCGACCGTAGCGGTCGCGCGGTTCCTGACTGTATCGCCGATGACATTGTAATTGTGTCAGAGACAGCAAAGGACTTGGAAGAGCAGTTGAACGGAATGGATAGTGTCTTCAAAGGAGGATATAAAATGAACATCAACAAAAGCAAAACAAGGATAATGGAATGTAGTCGAATTAAGTCGGGTGATGCTGAGAGAATTAGATTAAGAAACGAGACATTTAAAGTAGTAACTGATGATGGTCGAAGTAGAGAGGATATAAAATGTAGACTGGGAATGGCAAGGAAAGCGTTTCTGAAGAAGAGAAATTTTTTAACATCGAGTATAAATTTAAGTGTCAGGAAATCGTTTCTGAAAGTATTTGTATGGAATGTACCAATGTATGGAAGTGAAAGATGGACGATAAACAGTTTGGACAAGGAAAGAATAGAATCTTTCGAAATGTGGTGCTACAGAAGAATGCTGAAGATGAGATGGGTAGATCACATAACTAATGAGGAGGTACTGAACAGGATTGGGGAGAAGAGAAGTTTGTGGCACAACTTGACTAGGAGAAGGGATCGGTTGGTAGGACATGTTCTGAGGCGTCAAGGGATGACCAATTTAGTATTGGAGGGCATCGTGGAGGGTAAAAATCGTAGAGGGAGACCAAGAGATGAATACACTAAGCAGATTCAGAAGCATGTAGGCTGCAGTACGTACTGGGAGATGAAGAAGCTTGCACAGGATAGAGTAGCATGGAGAGCTGCATCAAACCAGTCTCAGGACTGAAGACCACAACAACTACAACAACAACTATCAAAATCCATCTGCCTGTATATTCACATCACTCTTACATTAGTATTACAATTAGAAGGATATAGGTTGTAGTAGGTACTGGGAGACGAAGAAGCATGTACAGGATAGAGCAGCATGGAGAGCTGCATCAAACCAGTCTCAGGACTGAAGACCACAACAACAACAACAACAACAACATCCTGAAAGCCACAGGTTAAGGCACTCAGCATTTGCAGTAGTTCTTGACTTCAGAACAACATTCGACTGCGGAAGCACAACAGTGCTTACTAATGAAGCTGCTATTACACAGGATGATTGAGCTACCCCTACCTACGTGTTTTATGCAACCCACAACGCCTTCAAAACCCATACGCGAGATTTTCATACTCTCTCGCTCACTACGCGCAATCTATTACTCCCACAGAAGAAAAGGAACAGGACCTTTTTGTAGGAAATTTAATGTCGTTAAACTCTGCACTTGTTACGTTTTCGCTGGAGGCCACGGGTTTCGATTAATTCAAGACAAACACGTTTGAAGGTCAGTTTTTTAAGTTTTTCTCGAATAGCTCGGAAGCTATTGCTTCCAGCGAAAACGTATACTAGTACAAAATTTAACACAGTAAATTTCCTAAAAATATCCCTTTATTTTTTTCTTTAGGGCTAAAAGTATGCACATAGTGAGTGAGAGAATATCAAAATCTTGCGAGTGGTATTGTGGATTGCATAAAACCCACGGGTAGTGGCAGTTTAATCACCCCGTATGTGATATCAAACGAAATTAGGACTGAAAATTTTTTGGAAGAGAGGATGAAGCATGATTTCTTGGATGGAGTGTCATCAACTGAAGTGGAAGTAACCTCTGTCATGCTCCACACATCCAGTGATTCTCCATGTGGACACATCGAGAGAATAAGTTGACTTTCATGTATGAACCGATATGAATTTCCACTAGTTGGTTTGTAAACAAATACCAGCGTTGGAACTTCAATACAAAAGAGTTACAGGTTTGCACCTGTTACTGTCCTTCACAGTAGTAACCAGCGTTGTGTAGAACCCGTTGCAAGCGATGTGGAAGGAGTAGTGTACCGTTAGCAGAGCCTGTTTTGTTGATGGTGCTAATGGAGCGGTCTACTGCCTGTCGAATCTCTGGAACAGTTCTGAAGCGAATGCTACGACGTGGTTCCTTCATCTTCGGAGTTAAATCAAAGTCATGAGGACTTAAGTCTGTGGAGTATGGTAGATGGTATAGTATTTCCCAGTCCCATTGACCGAACAGTGCAGCCATAGCTTGCGCTGTATGTGCCCGCGCATTGTCGTGCAAAATGATGGGTGGGTTGCGCAGAAAGTGGCGTCGCTTCTTTCACAAAGCTGGTCGCAGGTGATGCTCCAAAAAAGGACAGTAATACTGTGCATTGACGGTCTGCCGTGGAGGAACGTAATGCTTTAGGATAACACCATCACAGTCATACAAAAGAATCACCATAACTTTCACCATTCTGACGCACTTTCAACTTTCACGGCGACCCATAATGACGCCATTAGTTGGATTGGCGTTTAAGTTTTGGCCCGTACGATGTCTCATCCAGTGTTACGATACGTCGTAAGAAAGCCTCTCCGTCGTGCTCATAACACTCCAAGTGTATCTAAGCAGCGTCGTAATGCATCCATTTCTGCATTTCCATCAAATCATGCGGAACACGTCGTGATGCAATTTTTCCCATGCCCAGGTTCAGGATGCGAAGCACAGTCGTTTGCGCTAAACCGGTTTCGTGAGCGAGCTCACGAATCGTACGGCGTCGATCACTGTCCTCAAGCGGCAACAGCATGCACTCCTTCTTCAGAGACGCTAGGACGACCTGCCCGATGCATGTCTGCCACAGTTTACCGCCCTTCGTTGAAGGCTTTTAGCCAACGTGCCACTGTTCTGTACGGCAATGCCGATTCCCTGCACGCCTCTTGAAGACCTAAGATGACACTGTCGTGCTGTACGACCTGTGGCACATTCAGTCTTGATCCAACTCCGTTGTTCCTGTTTCGGAAACATAGTGACACAGTTACTTTGGGCCGGTCGTTCACAAGTGACTGTGTTTCCCTCGATTGTGTGCACGCTGGTGACGTGGGACGGAGGTAAGGTAGGTACGCCAACAAAGTGTGCTATCAGCGACAATAGTAGATTCCATTGCATAGTGTCTCCACAGCAGTGTTACCGCCATTTAAGTTCCAACCTTAATTTATATTGTACGTCTTTGTGCCACACGTATTATCAATGTTCTGTTCCTGTTTCATACAGATCATGTTATTGTTTATGAGTATTTCTGCATGTGGGCTGATGGACTGATTTTCGTTTCACACCTGTTGCATAGAGGTTCATTGAACATTGCATCACAATGGCTAAGAAGCTCGAAATTGGCAGGCAGCAAATAAGTTGAAAATTGTACTGACAACGTTTTCTTTCGAAAAGTTTGTCGTGGCTGTGGAATTACCAGCGAAATTTGTCGAAACGCTTGCTACTCATACTGTAATTATATTTGTGATCTAGCAGAGACTGCCAATAGTAACCTCAGAGATTAGCAAATGAGGCAGTTATGTACATGGTGTTAAACTTAAATTAGGCCCCCATCATTTAATTTATTCTTTAGGCAATATTTTATTAGCAAACTTATGTCATAAGTTATTATAAATTACTGCACGTCGTGGAAATGTTGTCTATCCATTTCTATGCACTTGTCAACACGTCTGACCGTGTTCCTGCCTGCTCTTGTTAGCTACACACTGTCTGTTCCATTGATGGCTTTCGTTATGTTTGCCTTCAGTTCCTGCAGGGTATGTGGCTTGATCCTGTAAACAGTATCTCTTAAGTGGCCTCACAGATAGAAGTCCGAGCTACTAAGATCAGGGGATCGTGGCGGACACAATCCCGTCAAAATGATTCTTTCACCAATAAAATTCTGTACCATAGTAGTGCGAACTGTATGGCAAGTGACGCCATCTTGTTGCAACCAGCAGTCACGCTAATCCTCTTGCAGTAAGTCAGTGAACTGTTGGATAATGTCTTGATAGACAGTAGGATCCACAGTTGTCTCAAAAACAAAGGTCCTATTACTCGTCGCCTTGAACCTGCATATCATACGCCAATTTTTTGTGGTTGTAGGGGAGACTAAGTAAAAGTGCGTGGTTTGTCAGTACCCCAGGTCTGGTGCTTCTGGCTGTTAACATACCTAGCCGTCCGCTGTAGCCGAGCGGTTCTAGGAGCTTCTGTCCGAAACCGCGCTGCTGCTACGGTCGCAGGTTCGATCCTGCCTCGGGTATGGATGTGTGTAATGTCCTTAGGTTAGTTAGGTTTAAGTAGTTGTAAGTCTAGGGGGCTGATGACCTCAGATGTTAAGTCCCGTAGTGCTCAGAGCCATTTGAACCATTTTTGACAAGTTGTGTGTGCAGGCAACAAACAGCACTCCCACTCCATCTCCAGTCGCACATTATTTCGCTCACCTCACACCAATATACGGATACCAACAACAATATTCATTTAGTATAAACTACCTGAAACATGGGGTTTCTTTTAAGTTGAACACTCTGTATAACAAAGGAGTATCTAAAAGAAACTGCACAAATATTCAGTCAGTTACAAGTCTTGTAAAGTTTGGCAAATCACTTTAAATTTTCAGAAGTGTAAAACTGTGCACTCCACAAATCCTAAAATCGTAATATCTTATGCCTACAGCATAAGTGACTCACAGCTGAAATCAGTCGACTCATACAAATACCTGAGTGTAACAATTTGTAGGCTCATGAAATGGAATGATCACGTAAAACCAGATGCAGAATTTGGACTCATTGGTAGGATATTAGGAAAATGCAATCAGTCTACAAAGGAGATTACTTGCAGTACTCATGCCACATATCCTGTAATATTTCAAAGTGTTTGGACGCATACCAAATAACATTAGTAGGGGATATTGAACATACCGAAAGAAGGGCACTAGGCATGGTCAGTCAATCCAATTTTCCACCCAATTTAGGATAACTACTTTCCAATGTTGAAGAACTTAAAAGTTTGCCAACGATTTATTTCATCGGCTTAAATTGATTTTATTTCATTTTTCACGTTGATAATCGCAATATGAACGATGCCAGTGCAGTATGTAGTTCTGTGAGTGAGCCGACAGACGAGACACGGCATAATTTGATATCCACTTAGTGTTCCCTCCTTGTTGGTTGTATGCGTGGTTGTATGGTGTGTCCTGCTTTTCGTTGCAAGTTAGCTTAGAGGTTAAGGTACGATCAGCGGTAAAATAACGAATTGTTTTACTCGTTCTCCTGCAACTAAGAAGCTAAAACTTGACAATAATTCTTCTGCAAGGGAAAAGCCACGTATTTCGACGGTGTCGGGGTATGATAAAAGTGAAAATTTACACCTGGACAATAAACTCAAATGTGGTTGGTCATCCATTGCAATTGTTTCAACTTAAGCCTTATGTACACACTTAGCTGATGAAAGGCATCTTTCTACTGGTACCTAGAGTATAGTGTAAGAGACGGTCAAATTAAAACGAAATAGGTGAAAAAAACTACATAAACTGCTTATTAATTCTAACGTAATCATCATATCTGTTCATATACTTATCTGACTGCGATACAAGACGGTTGATGCCTTCATGGAAAAATGTTTGCGGTTACAGAACCATGATTGTACCCAGGAATCCGAAGCAAACCTTCGGCCAAGGATGTCCCTTTTCAGGGCTCCGAAAATATGCAAATCGTATGGGGAGAGATCGGGACAGTATGGGGGATGCGTAAGGACATCCCAGTGAAACTTCTGCAGCGTGCTCGAAACAACCTCGGTAACTTGTAGTGCTCCGGTCGATGAGGTGCACAGCTGGGTACAATCATGGTTCCATAGGCAACCACAAACATCTTTCCATGAAGGCAGTGTCCGTTCTGTCTCATAGTTGGATAAATGTATCGGTAGTTATGGTGGATGCCTTTGAAATAATAAACAGGTTTCTTATCCTTCTCGCCGACCGGTGTGACAGAGCGGTTCTAGGAACTTCAGTCTGGAACCGCGCCACCGTTACGGTCACAGGTTCGCATCCTGCCTCGGGCATGGATGTGTGTGATGTCCTTAGGTTAGTTAGGTTTAAGTAGTTCTAAGTTCAAGGGGAATGATGACCTCAGATGTTAAGTCCCATAATGCTCAGACTCATTTGAACCATTTGTTATCCTTCTCCATCTCTTTCGTTTTCATTTAGCTTTCCCTTATAAGAAAGCGTGAAGACTACAGCATCCATGAACTGATGTAAATTTGTGAACTATTGTAATGATAGGTAATGTTAATTACAATGTAGTTTTGTAGTTAAATAAATAATCACCAATATTAAGAATTTCAGTAACTGCCCGAAATACAAGTGCCTGTATATGCATGCCTGAAGGAACATTCCATCGTATTTCCGAAAAACACAGGCACTGCTATTTCGTATTTATTCGCCAGTACGAGCCCATAGATTCTTCACAAATATTCGTGTGTCCCTCCTGGACGGGAATATACGAGAGCTACTCGGAAAGTACAGAACAATCGGTCGCGATGTGGAAACCACCCTGATGGTCTAAATAGTTTTATTTTCATCTGATTCTGTACATAGTCGCCCTTCGATTTAGACATTTATCGTAGCGTTGTGCTAACTTTCCAGTATCCTCGTCATAGAAAGCAACCACGTGTACATCCCGCGCATTCTCTAATCTAGTCTATACCTCGCTGTCAGTGCCAAAATGTAGGCTTCGTAGCCAGGAGTTCACAAGAGCAGAGATGAAACTCAAATGGAAGGGAACCACATCCGCGCGTCGAGCGATTTGTTAGTAACAATCCGAACGAATTCAAAAGTAATAGCAGTGTACGTGGCTACAACACTAGGAGAAAAGATGATCTTCACTACTCAAAGTTAAATCTATCTTTGGCTCAGAAGGGGGTAAATTATGCTGCCACAAAAGTCTTTGGTCACTTACCTAATGCCGGCCGAAGTGGCCGTGCGGTTAAAGGCGCTGCAGTCTGGAACCGCAAGACCGCTACGGTCGCAGGTTCGAATCCTGCCTCGGGCATGGTTATTTGTGATGTCCTTAGGTTAGTTAGGTTTAACTAGTTCTAAGTTCTAGGGGACTAATGATCTCAGCAGTTGAGTCCCATAGTGCTCAGAGCCATTTGAACTTACCTAATAGCATCAAAAGTCTGACATGTAGCCATATAGCATTTAAAAGGAAATTAAAAGAATTTCTTAATGACAACTCCTTCTACGCATTAGATGAATTTTTGGATGTAGTAAGTGGGTAATTTCCCCAAGCCCCACAAAAAATATTAACTGTCATGTAATATTTTGTGTAATGTAATATCTTGTATAGACACCTTTTATTAACCTGACATGTTCCACATCATTGCAAAGTGTCGTATTCATGATCTATGGAAAAAGTACTAATCTAATCTAATCTAAATGTATTTCACCGGAGCAGGCGTCTTAGGTTGAGAGCGTGGGCTACACGATTTTTTGAGATGATTAACGGAAACAGATTACGGTATTTATATGGAACCTGCCATAATATCTACCTTAATATAGCTGTAATAAAGTGAAACAAAAAATGGATCTGAGCACTATGGGACTTAACTTCTGAGGCCATCATTCCAAAGTGAAACGTACGGCCGCAGTAGTCCAAAGGTCGCTCGCACGGTAACTCAGCGTTTTCGATAAGAGAGCTGGCTGCCATCTGTAATAATAAAAAGAAAGGACCCTGAGAGAAGTATTCAAGAATCGACTTCAAGGGATGTCATGTGACGTTCATCCACATCAAATGCCGAGATTCAGTCCCGCGGAGGCGCCGGGATTTTTCCTCGTTGCAGTCTACCCAGCAGTGCCCCGGTGCTATTAGCCTCCTGTCAGTCAAGTACTGGGGATTTTTCTCCGGGATAAAAGGCGACCGGGACGCCGCGCCCTCCACCGTCCCCCTCCCAGCACAGCGGCCAACAGAAGGCGGCACTCTATCTGCAATCTGGCTAATAGTCTGATTGCTGCTTGGTCTTACGTTTTTTTTACATGTAAAGAGCAGAGCGAAGAATGAAATAAAAAGATAGGGAAAATGGGAGACAGGAGTTGAAGTGGGTAACGTTTTCGAGACTGAAGACTAAGTCGTAATTGGGCTTAGTGGAAAGTAAGGAATCAGCTGCTATTTCTAGAGACATTAGTTTATTTCTGTTTCTGACGAATCGCTTCACTTTTCTGACCTCACAATGCAGGCTATACCGTCATCGAGTACTTGCAACGCAAGAGGGGTTGGCATAAACACTTGATGCACACAGACAATTCACAGTGGTACCTAACTGCACGACGGCTGCCAATGGTTTATTATAGTGACCGAAACGATAAGTTGACCTCGATATAAGTTGATGGTTGTCTGACTGTCGCTGCACTTCAAGTTAACGACGAATTGTCTGAAACACTACTGGCAGTTTAATCTGCGTTCATATGATATTTCTGAAATGAAATAAGTATGCGGAGCGTATTACTCAGTAGAATTATTATAAAATGTTCTTAATAGCTCTAATCGTTTACTGATGCTCCAAGGGAAGCTTTCTACTATTTAAAGAGCAACAGTCTTCATTTCGCTATTATATAACGTTCATAGAAGTAGTAGCATCATAGCATCATACAAGAGAAGAGCGTACATGTGGCGGCACGAACACCCTGTTGCATAAAGAATCAGCATTCATCACCATCAAGACTCCGAACCTAGGTCATATGGTGTAGTGGCATTAGTGATCCCAGCGTTTACATCTGTGCTGGTTCTTGATACATCCCCTCACTCGATACGCCATCGAAAGATATATGAATTTACTTGAGTAAGAACATATGAAATAATACAGACCGAAACAAATCCAAGCTAAACAGCACAGGGCGTTAGGGGTACAGATGCAGATATTTCGTTTATGGATGAGGACTGTGCACTGAACAACATTACGTCACTATTCACTCCGTTAGCAGACTTCCAATTATAGGTATTACGAGTCGTACGCTTTTAGATTGGTTAGTACCTCCAGGTACTAGCGGCATCGGCAAACCATTAATGCTTATTTTCCCCTGTGCAGCAGGTCAGGTACTGAAGTGTGGATGCGTGAACGCAAATCAGACAGTCTATACTAACAAATGTAGCCCACTTTGTCGTGGAGTTACCACCGTGCAGAAAACATCAAGTAGTATGTTATGGTATTTGTGTGTGCTGGAAGACTGTTAGATGCAGAAAAAATAAGCAACTCACTGAAGTAGGTACATTTTAAGGCACCAGCTGTCACAATATCTGTACCTATATCGCTAAGAGACTGTATGTTACAATAAGTCTGCAGGCTTTCGTGGTCTTTGTCACTGAACATAAAATCTTCTGTGTTGTTAGGCTGCTCATTTTTCTTCTGTACGATCGACATTTAGTCCTCTATGTTCGGTTGTTCTTCACGATCTTCTGGTGTCCACGGTTAACTGTTCATTCAACAATGGGAGCCACAAGATCCCGAAGAAGATCCCAGCAGAGGGGTCGAAACGCCAATCTTATAGAAGAAGTATGACGTAGCCTAACAACCCAGAAAATTTTACCTTCAATATATTACACGGTGGTCTGTGGAAGTAATGCAATTTTATTTGGTTATTGTGTGAAATTTGACGTGTATTTACACCAATATAACTTACAGATAACTGCTCAACACATGGCCGGCCGCAGTGACCGTGCGGTTGTAGGTGCTACAGTGTGGAACCGAGCGACCGCTACGGTCGCAGGTTCGAATCCTGCCTCGGGCATGGATGTGTGTGATGTCCTTAGGTTAGTTAGGTTTAATTAGTTCTAAGTTCTAGGCGACGGATGACCTCCGAAGTTATGTCGCATAGTGCTCAGAGCCATTTTGAAGCCCAATGCGTACTGCCACTACTGGAACGCCAAACCAGCTTAAATCTTAAAAACTACGTCAGAAAAGGGTCTTACATCAACGCTGATGCGATTCTGAAGACGTCCGAGGAAACTCCTTATTACTTATTGAGTGAGACATGGACTCTAGATCTCCCCGGACTGCAGATTTCTACTCATCTACATTGCGAAGTTGCTGTGAAAATCTTTATTCTTAAAATTACCCGACAGAAAAAATAAGCTGCTGAAAGATCAGACGATCTCATCAATCACGGGATGTGGCTGAATCATGAGAGTAAGCGATGTGGAATGTTGTGAGTAAGATTAGTCATTGAAATACTTGCCGTGTGGACCATAGCACCATCTTGCTGCAACGATACCGTGTTTAAACGGCAAAGTCCCTAGAGATGTGGAATGAAGAAATTGTTAATCTTTGTTACATACGGCTCGAAACTGATACCCAATGGCCGAGCGTTGTTATCTTCAAAAAAATATGGCCCCATGTTTGGAATGGACCGTCCAATAGCACACCAGATAACGACCTTTGGACTCCCTGCGCTTTTCCATGAATAAGCTGCTGGTTTGTGTCTGAGTAATATCGGAAGTTTCGTTTATTGACAAAGTTACTGAGATAAAAGTTTTCTTCACGGGGCATCACAAGGTTTGTCAGCAATGCGTCATCCGGGTCAATTTCGTCCAGTAATATTGTGCAGAAATTACATCTACTCACTTTATCTTCCAGTCGCAACTTTGAGCCACTTGCAGGTAATGAAGATGAAACTTAAAAACTTTTTTGACAGTTCTCTGCAAAGAAGTGCGAGGGATTCGCGATGCTCTCGAATGGTGAAGGCAGACCGCTGTGAGCTTCCGGTGTTCGATGGATGGATACGTGGATTCAAAATTGTTGGGCGCTAAACGGCGTAGTCACCAGCACCCGTTATGAAGAATGTGATGCAGTTGTATGCGCAGTTAATCTTGTTACAACGAAAAGTAAAGGCCGTGTAACTAGAGTGACAATAATACAAATTCTGTTTCAGGTCCCTTATGCTTCACATTGCTTACAGAAGCGGTCTCACGGCACTGGGTCTTGTTCACTTGGATATTATCCTGTCTGGAATATGGAAATGGTGGTCCTTTCCACGACGTGTTGCGCTTTGAGCAGCCGTAACACTCTGCATACGACAAAATATGTCCACTGCCTCCATTCGCACCTTCTCTGGCGAACGTTCCACACGAAACTTAATGCCATACTGTCAGGGTCGGATAACATGCGATAGTTGGTGCGAGCACATCTGCATCTTAGCTTTGTGACGAATCTTAAATGCACGGTTTCCCGTAGCCACTCTATATTCGTAAGGGTATAAATATAATTGATCATTTGAAGTACTGGAATTTTTGAGACAGAATTACCCCAAGAAGAGTGTGGCGTGATGAACAAGGCACCGCTTACTGAAACTGGAATTTCCCAATGGCGCCAATGGGCGAGGCCACTGGGCGATGTAGAGGGCGCTGTCGTCGTCGCTATGGTAGGGATGGGAAAAACTGCCCGATCAAAGCCGATACTGGTATTTCAGTTCTGCATAATTGGTATAATTTGATATTAGTTTGGGCTCGGTAATAACAGGCTTTTTTCATTTTATTAATAAACGAGCTAAAAACCGGAATATAAGTTTGCCATAGCAGAAGTGTTAAAATTTTGTGGTTTGTAAACAAAAATTTTTGAAAAGCAAGTAATGTTTGTTCGTAGAATTTCCATTGCTTTGAAATATTGGATTATTATAGAAATTGCGAAAAGCCATCAGCACAATTTTAATAACAACGCCTACAGAAGAAATTAGCAACAATCACAATACAGCGCTCCAAGAACAGTAGTGCCCCTGCTGCCGTGCTGTTTGGCCTATTAGGCGGTATGTATCTACGTGGAGTGTCCAAGACTTAATCCACGTGGTCTATGGCACAGTTTCTCGCTGTCGTCTTCGAACAACAGTTGTATTGCAGAATGGTACCATCCCCAGTTTTGAAGTATTTCAAAAAGTGCAGTAGCAGTGAAGTAAAATGCTCCATTTACTTTAAAAGACCAAAAACGGGTGGACACGCAACAAACTGACTCCATCATATAAGGATAGAAAATCTACAATATCCCGTGGAACTTCGTTGAAATATATAGTTTTATTGCTGTACTATAAACTCAGGGTAATAACTGGAATCTTAATTTTGTGTTTGCATCGTGGTGAAAAATTGATACCCGCCAAACATGACGATACCGGGAAATCATGAACTTGCGACCTTTCGCTCTCACCGTCTCAACGCCCGTCTACTCCACCTTCGCCATCTTTGCTGGGGACAATGAGACCGATTTCTGTCGCAGTCTCAATCCCTTATCGATCCTAATCTCCTACTCCTTCACCTTGATTAGAATTTTTAAATCCATCTTCGAAAATCACGTTTGTTACTGGAAGTAACAGCAACAAAAGAACCGAAAATCGGTTACTCTAAAAGGCGGTTATTTTTAGCATTGTTAATATCTAGGCTAAATTGGAGACGAAAAGAACCAGTTTAACCGAAAACCGGTTGTTTCAGGGACATCCGTCATTGCCACGCCTTGACCGAGGTGGGCGGATACGTGCCTCCGCTGGTGAGTGTTCGGCGGGGCGCTAGATGGACTGAACAGCAACCAGCAGGCCGGCGCGATTGTGTTGGTGCGAGACGCACTCACTAATTTAAAGCTGCGGACCCCGGTGTGTCAGCGATGCAGTCATGAATATTGTTGGGATCCATTGCAGGGCAGTAACATGTACTTTGGGCCGCTAGTTGTTCGAAATAATCTGATTGAGTTATTTCCTTTGCATCACCACTGTCACGAGTCCCAGTGCAGCCTTAGTAACGGTTCCTTTATTACCCTGGTGGTGGAAACTTGTTCACATCTTCGCCAATACTTTTTTGGTACCGTCTGTAATTTCTAATTCTGTAAATAGTTTGTATTGTAGAGTTTGTTATTATGAAATGGAATCCTGAGACGTTACATACAGGATGTTCCAGAATTATCTCTGACGCATTCACACACACCAAGTTTTAGTAGCCGTTTAACAGAGTTCAGTGCGTGCACCATCTGTAGCACGCAGGACATCAAAGCGATAGTTCGACCCATGTCCACCCTTGCGTGCTCTCATTCATGTGAGCAGTTCTTTCTGTAGATATGTCATCCAAAAGCTTTCTAACAATCGACGTCCATAGAGGAGGGGCACCATCCTGTTCCAGCATGAGGTCAGGTTGCAGTTCTAAGACCTGTGGAAATGCAAATTTTTCCAACATGTCCACATACACAAAAGAGATTATTGACGCCTCTGCAAAAAAAGAAAGATCCCACCACACGGTTGTGAAGCAGATCACACCAAAAGTTTACCATTGAAATGTCGCGCACTCTTTCCGTGCTGAAGTGGGAATTTTCACAGCCACAGGTCCTACACTGTGTCGGTTTATCTTCCGGACACATGAAAGCAAGCTTCGCCGATGAAAAACACCTGTTTCAGGTATTCTTGGTCATCGTCGATGCGACTCAGTATCTCAATTTCAAATACTTTGCGCTTTGGCCTGTCATCAGGTAGAAGTTAATGCATCAGCTGCTCCCTGTTGGCATGACGTTTCAGTCGAGTAGCACCCTGTCCGCAGTGGCTGCAGATACCTGGAATGCTGAGACTCTTGGCGGACTGATTTGCGTGGACTCATTTAAATTGACTGTTTCACCTGTACCACAAATGCATCACTCGTGCTTGGATGCTCAGAACTTGTCCTCTTCCCGACTCTTCCGGTATCCTTGAAACTCCTGTAACACTTTCTGATGGTCGGACGTGGTGCTGGTTTTAGTATCGGACGGTGATTCGGATCGACAGGAAGAACATACCAGAGATACTCGTAGTTCCAGGCGACAGCCATGGCTTGCACGCGCGCGAGGCGCAGCAGCCGCGGCAAGTCTGTTAGGTGGCGTTGCCCTATGGGGTGTGTATACTGCTTAATACCGCTGCCCCGCTGTTTCTAGCCAATTTGTCGCTACTGACTGAAGCCTTGAGTTACGCACCATTGAATAGTAGAGTTTTGACTTTGTATGAGTTATGTTTGTGATTTTGATTGCTCCCTGAATTCCTGTATACGCAAAGACGATTTTTCTACGCCCTGGTCTTGTTTTGGTCATTCGTTTACTTCGTGTTCTCCGCCGTCATTTACTTCCGTAACTGCAAGATATCACAAACTGTGTTCTATCCACACAGAGAAGAGTGGTGTGTTTCTGTAACGTGCCCGGAAGTTCTGCTTCTCTGCCATCTCCTTGGGGAGCCATTTTCATGAACAGTTAACATGAAAAAATTGGCCAAGAGCGAATAGCGCTCAGCCACTGAGAGATCCGTGCGAACATAATTATGCGTGTATGTACAGTTCATCGATTTGGTAATCGAGGATCTCAACGATTTTTGACTGTTTTAGATGTAAATACTGGTAAAATATCGGTCCCGGGAATTTCTAGACCATATCAAAATCTGTAAAGTAGATCCTCATACCAGCCCGGATATACAAAAGAAGCGACCAGGGGACTGCTGTTGATACACAAGACTTAAGAAAATTTTTGTTATTTACTTATTTAAACTCGATTACTAATTACATTTTATGTTTGCATGTAGTAACGTTCGTGTATTATGCTTTTGACAGATCATATATGGAATGTACGTTCTAATGGCAAAAAGATATTTTTTATGTGATGTTGTTGTGGTCTTCAGTCCAAAGACAGGTTTGATGCAGCTCTCCACGCTACTCTACCCTGTGGAAGCCTCTTCATCTCCGGGTAACTACTGCAGTCTACATCCCTCTGAATCCGCTTACTGTATTCATCTCTTGGTCTCCATCTACAACTTTTACGCCCCACGCCTCCCTCCAGTATTAAATTGGTGATCCCTTGATGCCTCATAACGTGTCCTACCAACCTATCCCTTCTTTTAGTCAGTTCGTAACACAAATTTCTCTTCTCCCTAATTCTATTCAGTACCTCTTCATTAGTTATGTGCTTTATCCATCTAATATTCAGCATTCTTCTGAAGCACCACATTTCGAAAGCTTCTATTCTCTTCTTGTCCAAACTATTTATAGTCCATGTTTCACTTCCATACATGGCTACACTCCATACAAACAATTCCAGAAAGGACTTCCTGAGACTGAAATCTGTACTCGATATTAACAAATTTCTCTTCTTCAGAAACGCTTTTCTTGCCATTGCCAGTCTACATTTTATCTCCTTTCTACTTCGACCATCATCAGTTGTTTTGCTCCCGAAATAGCAAATCTCATTTACTGCTTTAAGTATCTCATTTCCTAATCTAATCCTCTCAGCATCACCTGATGTAATTCAACTACAATCCATTGTCCTCGTTTTGCTTTTGTTGACGTTCAACTTATATCCTCCTTTTAAGATACTGTCCATTCCGTTCAACTGCTCTTCCAAATGCTCTGACAGAATTACAATGTCATCAGAAAATTTCAAAGTTTTTATTTCTTCTCTCTGGACGTCAATTCCTGCTCCAAACATTTCTTTAGTTTCCTGTGCTGCTTGCTCAATATACAGATTGAATAACATCGGGGACAGGTTACAACCCTGTCTCATTGCCTTCTCAACCACTGCTTCCCTTTCATGTCCCTCGACTCTTATAATTGCTATCTGGTTTCAGTACAAATTTTAAATAGTCTTTCGACGCTGTTTTTTACCCTTGCCACCTTTAGAATTTGAAAGAGAGTATTCCAGCCAACATTGTCAAAAGCTTTCCCTAAGTCTACAAATGTTATAAACGTAGGTTTGCCTTTCCTTAATCTAGCTTCTAAGATAAGCCGTAGGGTCAGTATTGCCTCACGTGTTCCAACATTTCTACGCAATCCAAACTGATTTTCCCCGAGGTCGGCTTCTACCAGTTTTTCCATTCGTCTGTCAAGAACTCGCGTTAGTATTCTTCTATGTGAAGTCGTAGGGTCAGTATTGTCTCGCATGTTCCTACTTTTCTCCGGAATCCAAACTTATCTTCTCCAAGGTCGTGTCAGTATGAAACTTCCTGGGAGATTAAAACTGTGTGCCGGACCGAGACTCGAACTCGGGACCTTGGCCTTTCGCAGACAAGTGCTCTACCAACTGAGCTACCCAAGCAGGACTGACGACCCGTGATTGCAATCAGTTCGAAACTTAAAAATCTTACACCGTCTAGACTATCAACTTTAGTATCGGGTGTAAATTTTAGTTCGATTTTCCACGTTGTTGAAGTGAAAATGGGGTCTTAACAGTCGGAGAACAGACAGACGGATGAAAAATGACAAAAAAATCCTGTAATATAATTACAAATTAATAGCACTCGGATTTTTTTTTCCTTTACTTGTTCTGTGAAATCTTCCTTCTTGCCAGATTTCATAATTCTTGGTCAACGGAAAGTACACTACAGATTTTGATGAGTAAGTTTTTGAGTGGCAAAAATGACCTATCTTTTTATTGGACTGTCTTAAAAGCTAATAAATGTTACGCTCCCAAGAGACCATAGATCTTAATATGTGACACAAATATAAGCTTGATACGTCTACCCGTTCCTGAGAAAAAGGGTTCTTAACAGTCGGACAGACACAGACAGAAGGACGACAAAGCGATCCTCATTTCTAGAATATACTTGATCAATTTTATAAAGATCGTCAACGGACGACCACGCGAAGGATTACTTCAGGGCACCTATCAGACAGGGTAGTGTTTGCGGGTAGTCACACATCCGCAGTCACTTGTACAGTGCCGCAGACGTTACAGTATGTCACAAAGTAGACGCTTACCAGATTCTCTGCGGCGGAAGGGCCATAGGAAGAATGTAAGCAGGACAATCGCAAAATGATGAATCCCAATGGCTTAATCTGAATCGTTCTGTTGTTTTTCGGATGTGGCGACAGTGTGTAGAGACCGAAACTGCATCTCGAAGAGCAGGGCTGGGCCCACAATATGTGACGTCAGAAAGAGAGGACTGTTTATGGCTGTAACGGCATAACGGCACCGCTTCAGTACTGCACGTCAACTGGCATCTGACCTCGCAGCATTCTCTGGACGTGTTGTATCGAGAAGCCTTCCGGCGACTGATCTTTGTCGTCTGAGGCCTACTGTATGTGTATCTCTGATGCGTCTCCACCAAAGGGAACGTCTACAGCGGTGTCGCCAACATGTCACCTCGACAGTCGAACAGAGGGCCAATATTCTTTTCATAGATGAGTCCTGCATTGACTTCGAGAGTGATTCTCGACGGATTCCTATCTGGAGGCAACCTGGAATACGGTTTCTGGATCCAAACATTGTGGAAAGAGACCGAGATGACTGGGTGTTGTGTGATGTCCTTAGGTTAGTTAGGTTTAAGTAGTTCTAAGTTCTAGCGGACTGATGACCATAGATGTTAAGTCCCATAGTGCTCAGAGCCATTTGAACCAAAGAGACCGATATCGAGGAGAATCCTCAATGGTGTGACCAGGGATTATGTTGACAACTCGAACACCTCTTCACGATATTGTGCAGGTGACTTGGCAAGGTTTAACTGCTGTCAGGTGCCGTGACAAGATCTTAGAAACTCGTGTGCGGTTGTTGCGAGGTATTGAGGGACTATAATGTTCGACCTAGGGGTTGATGTTTTCCTGTATACGGAAGATATTGCATGTATAGCGTGGCCTCCTCGGTCTCCCGATTTGACCGGCATGCACTACGGAGACGGGTTGCATCATGTCAGCATCCATCAATGACTCTTTAAAACTTGTGCGGAGCTCTGCAGGAATAATGGGCGTTATTGCCTCAACATCAAATTAACGACATCATTCACAGCATGCTCCGTCGTTGTCTGGCCTGTATTCCTGTCAGAGGTGGACGCACTATATACCGAGCACATCAGCCAGTTTTCGGAACGTGTGTGCAAATCCGTTAAGTTTTAAAAAAAAATTAAGAACATTTTTGTCTACCATTATGCGTGTTGCATTTGTTTACATTCTGTATTCCTTATGTTATTTCTGCTTGGTTACTACTGCATTGTTTACCTTGTTTTTACATTACTGTCACCTGTTTATATTGTTTTGTGGGACAATAAACGCAGCCCCGTAAAATATCTGTGTGTAGTTTTAATTTTGGAAACCAGTGTTTATTTAAATTGTATTTTGCAGTATTTACTGTTGAGTAAATTATTTGAAGACTTATTGCACGTTGTTAGCCCAATTCACTCATATCCTGTTTAGAGAAAAAACATTTTAGTGGACTAGTTCATTAATTTACACATACCAAGAGGACATCGGAGGAAATCGTTCACTTTCATAGATAGTATCGAGAAAGAAGAGACTAAACAACAGTTTCATAGTGACTTAGACAAAAACGTTTAGTAATACACAACCCATTTACACATTTTACGATTTAAAATTAATAGTAAAAAAATTTAAATACATTCATATTTTTTCAATCCGCTCTGTGATATGTGCAGGTATCAATAATTTTCGTAGGGTTTAACCTATTTCACTCCACCTAGGTGATTGTAGAGCATAGCTGACATAAGGCTTGTTGTAAAATTTATTCAAATATTTAAGAAAGCTGACTAAATGTTAACTGAATAGGCCGGCCAATGTGACCGAGCGGTTCTAGGCGCTACAGTCTGGAACCGCGCGACCGCTACGGTCGCAGGTTCGAATCCTGCCTTGGGCATGGATGCGTGTGATGTCCTTATGTTAGTTAGGTTTAAGCAGTTCTAAGCTCTACGGGACTGATGACCTCAGATGTTAAGTCCCATAGTGCTCAGAGCCATTTGAACTATCTGTTAACTGAATAGTGGATTGGAATTTTAATGTGGAAAATGGATTGGATATACAACTTATTAACATGACATATTCAGTAGTCCCTGTGTAGAAGAACATTTCAGAGGGAAGACGAAAGGAGCGCGCACGATCGGTTTGTCGCAACTTCAGAAAATCACATATTGCCAGTGGAGCTGATATGCTGATGCACACATAGCAGCAAGAAGTGAGCAAAAAACTTGACGGGGCCCTAGTGCTGTCAAGGAATCTAAGTTGGTTATTTTGTTCCAAGCACAGCTGCAAGATAATTGCTTGACCTCAGGAACCAATTTTGGATAAGCGCAGATAGGTTCGTCACATACGACGTTTTTCCTATGGGCAGCTGTCTTCTCAACAGAACACTCGCAGCTGAAGTCAGTAACTTTCATCCGAATTACGTTGTAAGTTTGGATAACCCAAACAATATTTATACCCTGGTGTGTTGAGTGAATCTTAGGATAAACGTAAAATATATGTAATATGAAAAATATGTTGACATGGAATTGAGCGCATATTATTTTGATGAATAATATAAATTAGTTGTTTTCTGTCCTCTGTAAAGTAAGGAAGTATTTCACCAGAAGCGTTTCCCTTTAAAGTACAATGTGTATCAAAAAGAATCTTCTCCATTGGCACATCTATATTTCTGAAACTAATAAACGTATAAAATAAATTTTGTATTTTGATGAACAGGAAACTCAAAAAGTTCTTTTTAATACTTTTTGATAGTTGTTCAGTATGCCCCCATTGAGATGCACGACATATGTCAATGTGGAATTCATATTGTTCCCACAGTTCACCTACCATGTTTCGAGTTACAGCTACCACAGCTGCTGTTATGCGATGTGTCAATTCAGATGTTGGTAACAGAGGCATATAAACGGAGTAGTTCATTAAACACCAAAAGAAATAATCATATACAGTCAGATTCGGTGACTTTGGAGACCAGTAATGTAGGGCTGAATCATTTGGACCATGCAGCCGATCCATTGTTCAGTAATCCTTTTGACTGAAAAATTCCCGCACTTTTACATTCGGGTGTGGCAGTGTCCCATCCTGTTGGTAAATGAAGTCGTTCAAATCAGTCTCCAACTACTGGAATAGAAAGTTCATAAGCATATCGAGATATGCCCTTCCTGTAACAGTGTTTTAGACAAAGAAAAATGTGCCATACACCTTTTCCCTTGAAACTGCACGAAACACACTGCTGCTACCTAGTGGGAACCATGTAAAGCTCGAGAGTTTGCTGTTTCCAGCAGTATGTCGTTCGCGCACATACCTCAAATAACATAATAGTTATGATTTTTTAAAAATCGGATGAGTGTTTTTGATACACTCTGAATTTCATCAGAAGTGTTTCTGTTTACTTGTAAAGCATTACGAGTGGTTACGGAAACGTGCTGAACAAATTACTTTTGGCATTTCGATTCATATATAGTAAAAAACAATTTTTCTTACTTAAGTGATGTTTTCTACGTTCAAAAGATGTTCATTGTTCTATTTTATGTATTTTAATGACAACTGTTTTTTGTTGTCTTTTAGCAGAGGGTTCATAGGATAACAGCTTGTCACTTTCACTACTCACGATTTTGGCTTTTACTGCAATAAATACTGACTTCCTAAAGCGACAGGAAAGACTGTTTGTCACTGAAAAGGAGCGGTAAACATGGTGCAGAAAACGCATAAATATCACAGTCGTGCCGAGCGAGGTGGCGCAGTGGTTAGCACACTGGACTCGCATTGGGGAGGATGACGGTTCAATCCCGCGTCCGGCCATCCTGATTTAGGTTTTCCGTGATTTCCCTAGACCACTTCAGGCAAATGCCGGGATGGTCCCTTTGAAAGGGCACGGCCGATTTCCTTCCCCATCCTTCCATAATCCGAGCTTGTGCTCCGTCTCTAATGACCTCGTTGTGGACGGGACGTTAAACACTAACTTCCTCCTCCTCCATCACAGTCGTAAATCAAACTTGTTTTATCTCTTGATAATCCCACTCTCATAACTAATTGCAGCAGGTGTTGCAGTGTAACCAGATACCAAGACAGTTTCACCATATCTCCTACCGCTTAGTTTGCAAGTAAAAGTATACTATATTTAATCAAGTGATGTAATTGATAATCAAAGCTTGTTGAGAATTTTGGGGTTATTGAAGTCTTATGTGAATCAGTGATCGACAGTTAAAGGCAAGGAAAGAGATAATACTCTTCTTGTTAGTTTTTGGGAAGGTATGGAAAGTTTATGGAACTGGTAATACGCAAAATGATTGAAATTCTGTATTCTCAACATCCAGACTTGCAGAAAGTTAATGTAGCTATTTCACAGAAGTAATTCAAACAAGTTGTGGCGCGCATCTCTGGAAGACAAGTCGGAAACGGTCAGGCTGACTTACTATAAGTATCTGACTGAAAGTTTTCGTCAACTGGATGTTAGGTACCACGTTGACTGATGCTGTATGTTTAAAAAATAACATAAAATGCGGAGTGGCGTCGCAGAACATATAAATGGATGTCCCAATTTCATTGGTATATTATAAGAGCTTAAATTAGACTATTTACAACAAATTATACATCAAATTGCAAGTAAACTAACTTAGCTTTCGTTACAAATGTTCAGCATGTGCAGCCTTAGTTATATAGCACACATTCCACATCAGATCCAATTCTTTCCATAAGATTAATACGTCCGGAGTAATGGAAGCAACAGCCTCTTCAGTTCTTTGCCTCAACATTGGCAAATCATTAGGTAGTGGAGGAACGTAAACAAGGTCATTCATAAAGCCCAAAAGAAAAAATCGCATGGTGTAAGGTAAGGTGAAGTGAAGGCTGGCAGAAAAAAAGCTCTGTCGTATTGACCATTACTATCAGTCGCACGGTCAGAGACTTTCCCTTTCAACCACTCTTGTCGAAAGAGACGTTGTCTTATTGCCAAACAGAGTTCTCTGGCTCACTTTCTAATTGGGGAAAGAGCCTTTCTTGCAACATATCTAGGTAAGCCATTCCCGTTACGGCAGCTTCAGCGAAAAAATGGTGCCTACACTTGACGTCGAAAAAAAACGTTTAATTATGGGGAATCTCTGTGATGCACTGGTTAATGTGAATGTCCTGAAACCGAGATACTATCATTGCAGATATTTACCTTCCCACGTAGAAGGGAAGTTGCCTCATCACCGACATCACACCATCAAGAAAATCATCTTCCTGTTGCAACACTTCACATATAGAGTTATATCGTACGCAATAGTCATCTGGATTTAAAGCATGTACCAGCTGTAATACGTTTGGAAACATGTGTAAACATAATTTTGGAACCTTCAACAGTGACATCTTTGGGTAACTGAAGCTCAAGATTTGCTTTCCGAACAGACTTCTTAGGACTAAAAGGATAAGATGCTGTGTCACGGTCAGCATCCTCTTCAGACACGTTTGGTCGTCCCTTGACACACACAACGGCGTATGTTTTTCCCACGTGGGGGACGACAATTTAACTTGAAACGAAACGCTCGTTGAATTAAAACTACAGAGTCACTCGTAGGAAACGGCAGTAGAAAAAAAGTTTTACGCTCAGAAGTCGCCATTTTGCATACGTGGTGTACGTGGCGCTTCAAGTGGGAAAACAACAAAGCAGTACTCGCGCGTGCGCTTAACTCAGACTGTCTGAGTTACTCCTTAATTGTGGCCTTGAACCGAGCCTCTATAACCCTTACAGTCGATACTATTAGAACTTATAACTGAGACATTCGTTTATGGACAGCCAGTGTATTCAACATGTTTCACGCGTTGACTGCCGCACATTTAGTGATAGATGGTTCGTTCACTGCAGGCCACGCTTGGCACACGAAGGTAGGCGTGCGGCTCTGCGATGGCCGCTGACGATCTCGTGGCAATCAATGTGCTAAAGAAACACCACTAATGATGTTTAACCAATAAGA
This sequence comes from Schistocerca americana, assembly GCF_021461395.2. NCBI lineage: Eukaryota > Metazoa > Arthropoda > Insecta > Orthoptera > Acrididae > Schistocerca > Schistocerca americana. The sequence continues at coordinate 393,063,019 of NC_060122.1, read as the reverse complement.
CGTTAAATGTCTGGTAAAAATATTTACTAGCTACATCTATATCAATGACATCTACATTATACTGAGGTGACAAGTCATGCACATATGCAGATGGCCGTAGTATCGCGCCCACGAGGCATAAAAGGGCAGTGCATTGGTGGACACGAAGGGAATCAACAGACTTGTAACGCGAAATACTGATTGGAAGTAAAAGGACATTCTATTTCGGGAATCTTTAGGGAATTCAATATTCCGAGATCCACAAAGTCAACAGTGTGCCGTGAATACCAAATTTCATGCATTACCTTTCACTATATACAACGCAGAGGCCGATGGCCTTCACTTAACGACCGAGAGCAACGACGTTTATATATAGTTGTCAGTGGTAACAGACAAGCAACACTACGTAAAATAACCTCATAAATCAATGTCGGACGTACGACGAACGTATCCGCTAGGACAGTGCGGCGAAATTTGGCCGTCACGGGCTACGGCAGCAGACGACAGAGGCGAGTGCCTTCGCGAAAAGGAAGTCATTGCCTGTAACGCCTGTCCTGGGCTCGTGACCATATCGGTTGGATCCTAGACGACTGCAAAGCCGTGGCTTGGTCAGATGAGTCCCGATTTCAGTTAGTAAGAGCTAATGGTAGGGGTTCGATTGTGCCACAGACCCCACGAAGCCACAGACCAAAGTTGTCTATAAGTCATTGTGCATGCTGGTGGTGATTCCATAATGGTATGGGCTGTGTTTACCTGGAATGTACTGGTCCCTCTGGTCCAACTGAACCGTTCATTGACTGGAAATAATCATGGCTACTTGGAAACCATTCGCAGTCATTCATGGACTTCACGTTGCCATGAAAATTCGCCGTGTCACTGGGCCACAATTGTTCGCGATTTGTTTGAATAACGTTCTGGACAGTTCGAGAGAATGGTTTGGCCGCCCTGATCGCCCGAAATGAATCCCAATGATCATTTATAGGACATAATCGAGCAACCAGTTCGTGTACAAAATCCTGTACCGGAAACACTTTCAGCACGATTATAGAGGCAGCGTCGCTCAATATTTCTGCAAGAGACTTCCCACGACTTCTTGAGTACATGCCACGTCAAGTTGCTGCATGGTGTGACACGATATTAGGAGGTATCCCATGAATTTTGTCACTTCAGTGTACTCTGCATTACGCTGAGGGAAGAAAAAGCAAAATAGTGTTTTTACATAGCACCTCCAACATCGCCCAAAGAAACATATTAATAATAATAATAATAATAATGATAATAATAACAATAATTTACCTGATACGTTTTATTTCTGTATTTCACGCCTGGAGAACTGATATTTACTAGCGTTATTCACCATAAATAGCTTTTTTTACAGAAAATATTAGACTGTTAGTGTAACAGTGGTACCCTTGTATGAGATATGATTACAACCAGCTGGTGGCAGCATCCGTCTCACTGAGACGATACACAATTTGCCAGATTTCTCAGCATGCCCTTTCTAAGGGTTTGATGTGCTACTCTTCTTTCGATTGTCAGTAAACTTCCTTCATTTCTATTGACTACCACATATTGTTCGAATTTCAATACATGTGTAAGCAAACTGTCATAAGTATGATGTTGTACAGTGTGCTCCACTATGTATTTCAAACGTAATGTAATGGCTTTGTTATTGTGGATTCAGACATAGAAGAAGTAAACAATAAACTGTTTGCAGTTCCAGTTGGTGGCCTACGATGAAATGTGCGGAATGAAAATCAACACTTTATTGTGGTCTCATTTTACTATACACGGTGAACTGGAATACCATCGACAAAATTTTGGAGATTCTGCATTAATATTTTCTGAGTCTGCGATACCCGGTGGCTGGTTACAAATCAACAGCTTTTCTTGCCTTATACCAAAATACTCAGAAAATATCCTTGAATAACCCACGCAATATTTTAGGTGGGATTCGAATTCACTCCATTGTCACGGCTTGAAGTCCATATTGTTTCTGCTTCACATCATCGCCGGTAATATACCAGAATTAAGAGAAATAATTGGTCAATAACACACAATTTGTACAACTGATATTGCATGTTGTTTGCTGATTATTGGATTATACAGTACGATGAACATTTGCAACAAGCTAAAATTGTCGGCCAGAGAGAAACGTTTTACAGGTTGAGTTTTTGAACTGGTCTGGAATACTGTCACGGAGGGGAATATTGTTAGTTCTCCGTGAAAGGTAATATGTACAGTGTGTTCAACTGATAGTCTCCCATGACAGAGCTTGCCTTTTGTATAGTTTATGGAAAGCGCAACCATCACCTGCCATCATCATCATCATCATCATAAGCAGCAGCAACAGCAATAATCCGTGGTCATCAATACTGAATACTACACGATGCATCAACCAGATGCCTCTACCTCGAAGGATTTAGTAGTATTGGGAACAACCGAAGGCAATTGATTCATTCGGTTGTTGGAAACAGTTGATTTACTCGACTATACTGTTGCGTATTGATTGAATTATTCATTAATTTTTTTGTGTGAAACCGGTCTATGGGAGCAACAGAATGAAAACAATACATTTATTTGGATGTATGACTGAACAGTCCACGGGTGTACTGCCGGTCCATGGTGTCCAACGGGCACAATATTTCGGCGATCAGACATGTCGCCACCGTCAGGTTCACTGACATACTGAGCCACAGACGATGTGCGGCCGACTTATAACTCCTCCCTATGCATGCCATTTACTCCACGGTATGCACCTGAGAGCATGAGTCAGTAGTCGCGGAGAGGCTTCCATTGGCGCCTGTGGTACGTCAGTGTAGCTACTCTGTCCGCCCTGGTCGTCATATCATTGTGTTTGCTAATCATCCTCGTAATTAGACACAGTGCTCGTTCTCAAGCCATGCTGATATAGCTGCAGTCTCGGTTGATAAGATCACCCATGTTGCGAATTTCGATGGCTTCTATAACGACATTGTCCCGGTATTTGGAAGTCTGCGCTAAAATTCTCGTGCTTTAGTATTCCATCGCATGATCACATGATTTTCTGGCAAAAAGTGCTCTGCGACCGCTGACTTGTTTAGGTACATTAGTCGTGTATGCCGCTGGTGCTCACTGTTCGTCCAATATCTGTCCTGTCACATTAGCACGAATCTGAGAAACCCCGGCCTTCCGCGAACCGAGGTCATCTTTGACACTCCACAATGAAGCCTGTGTTTTATTGGGCGGACAAAAGACAGTTCTTACGTGGTATTTTTTGAGCATGCGCCCGACTTTTCCTGACATCGTGCCGGTTTAAAACATAAAGGCTGTGGCTACCTCTTCCTCCGTGACTTCTTCCGTCTCCGCAGGTTGTTTTGTAGTGGTGGAGCGAAGAACGCGCTTACACTGTCATTCTGAATATACGTTTATCGGAACACAGTTCTGAGTTGTTATCTGCGTGTAAATGCAGGTCAGTGTACGTTTTCTTCCGATACACATCATGGCCCAGGTTGCAATCTGCTCTTCTCCTTACCGTAACGTCCAAAAATGGTGGACTTACTTTGTCTTCGTCTTCATATTTAATTTGGAGTTGAGATCATGGAATTCGGATCTACAATGAAGCCAAGGAGTTTGACCCTTTCATAGGGCCACATGACGAACATATCATACACATAACAGAAAAAACAGGTGGGTTTCCATTTGGGTGAGGTCAAGGCGTCTTCCTCGAAGAAGCGAATACAAATTCGCAACGACTGGCGAGAGTAGGTTGCCCATGGCCACTGCCTTTTCTCGTAGTATTCCCCATTAAACAGAAAACAGGAGGATGCCGGGCTGAAAACGCTGGTGCTCGTTCGTTAAATTTCTGACCGACGAGTTCTAGTGACTCACGTAGAGGCACCCTGGTGAAGAATTGAGGATGTTACGCTGGCATTTACCCACGTAAGATTTATTATCTCCTTCAGGTTTTTTGCCAGCAAACGTGTAGGAGCTGTGATGTTACTGATAATGGGGCGTAACGACACCCCATCTTTGATGACCTTGTGGTCCACAAAGTCTTGGGAGTAGGCCTACAGGTCGCTGTGGTTACAATTTCTTGATTACCTCCTTAGGTAGCTCCGATTCCATGAGAAGCACCCTGGTCTTGTTGTCCACCTTCTCGATGGGGTCAGCGTTGATCTTCCTGTAGGAGACTGCATCTTCTCAGTGTAGTCCTTGTAGGAGAAAACAGCTGTACCATTGCCCCTGTCAGTAGGTAAAATAATAATTCATGATAATTCATGGCACTCTCCTAGATTCCAAATGGCCATACTCTCATTGCTGGCAATGCCTGACTTCGTAGTTTTAGTTCACATCAGAGCGCGATTGGTTTCACAACGCAATTGTTTTGCTGCTTTAGTTGTAGTCGCACGAGAACCTGTTCAGCTGCGCTGAAAATGTCCGCGACCGGTATCAACTTAGGGTGCGGGACCCCTCAGAAGCTCAGTTCGCCGCAGCACCTGACGATACTGACATGTTTAATCACTGAAATATTGTGCCCGTTGGACACTATGAACCGGCAGTACACTCATGGACTGGACAAATACGCCGCGAGAAACCGAAGAATCACACAGATGGTTAAAGTTTTACGTATTGGTTGGTCTACTTATTTGTTCTTTCAGGTGAAACTGGTGGCTACAGGAACTGAATGAAAACAGTACACGCAGACCATTTCAGTTTTGGATGCTGACTTCATCTTCATTATTTCTTTTCCAGTGAAATCAGTCTGTAGTCTTTCTGTCAGTTGAACCACTGAGTTCTTTCTTTCAACTGAAACCACTCTGTATTGTTTTAGTTGACTGAGTCATGGGCTTATTCTTCTGAGTGAGACCAGTCTATGGGACTTTCATTAGTTGAACTAATGCTGTGGTATACAACTGGGCATGGAGGAGGAGAGGGGGGAGAATGGGGACACCCCAAAGATAAAACGAGCACTGCACATATTTACTTAACTATGTACTGAGTAGACTAAGTCTTGTTTTCATCATTTAAGACTGATTAGTCTATTTCTGTGGACTGAGCTGTTCCAGATGCAATTAAATTTTAACAAATTAAGCTGTTGTGTCGTTGGTAGTACGAGTTGTGCGTACACGCTTAAGGATATATGAAGAAGAAAGTAAAAATGCCAAATTTTAGGAACTGTTTGGGTTCTGTTTTCCTGGAAAGGCGTGTTGCTGTCCATTAATTAAAAATCATTTGAATCACGTCCTTAAACACTTCTTCCCTCATTTATTTGTGTAAAAGGTAAATATCTTGTGCAGAGAATTAAGCTACCGGCTACAAACGCACATACAAATCATAGCTATACATACAGACCTGATTGTATTTTACAGCTTTTGAAAAGTAGCAGATATAATACTTCACGGACATGAAGAAGTGCTGCTCACACTCATACACTATTATACAGTTAAGCCCATGTTAGCCTTCACTGTAAGCAGTCTGACGCCACGTTCGCACCTCTCGCAGCCACAACTGGCTTCGCCTGATCCCCGTCCCAGTTCAGTTCTCTGAGGAAACACTCGATCATTTTGCCATTGTTAAATCTTTAATATTCACTGTACTCTGTTATCTTTTGTCGTCACTCCTACTGTCGGTGCTATATTTACTTTTTATTGAGTGCCAATAAGTAGTTTTTACTTCAATTTCTCGTCGGTTCAGGGAGGCACTTACTTAATATTGAGCTAGGTGTCTGGATCAAAATGTCGAAATGATCAGCAGCGTGATGTTGGAAGCAACATATGACTGCATAACAAGCGATCCCCAAGACAAATTCAGTGCGCTATACAGTACCTGTCCGCAAGAATAAATCGCATTCTGAAACTCCATTCATTAAAGAATTTCAAAGATAATAGAAGAATGATGATAAATATTTCTCATGAAAAGAATTCTTCCTCGCCGGCCGAAGTGGCCGTGCGGTTAAAGGCGCTGCAGTCTGGAACCGCAAGGCCGCTACGGTCGCAGGTTCGAATCCTGCCTCGGGCATGGATGTTTGTGATGTCCTTAGGTTAGTTAGGTTTAACTAGTTCTAAGTTCTAGGGGACTAATGACCTCAGCAGTTGAGTCCCATAGTGCTCAGAGCCATTTGAACCATTTTTTTTTTAATTCTTCCTCCAACTGACAGTATATGCTTAACAAAGAAATGATTAATTCGGCAAACAATTAAAACATATATCTGATAAACTTTCTTTTCACATCACCCCAGCATTTAACGCAAGAGATTTGTTGGTGACGGGGGCTAACAAGCAAAGGAAGTCAGGGCTTCTGTAGATGTAAATAAAAAGTAATTTACGATAATGATGGAAGCTGAAGAAATGAATTAAAATTTGTGTCATGCCCAGGACTTACACCAAGGCATACTTGCTCACTAGACAGGAATGCTAACCGTTACAGCACGACAGCACTACCGTTAACATTCCTGCACGGACAACTCTCCCTTACACAAACTTCAATTCACATCTTCAGCTTATTTTCCCCTTCTTAGATCGTCACTGTTGTCAGGGATCCACTTGTACGTGGAGCCCGATTTTCTAATATATTTCATGAAAAATGACATGAAATGGTTTCCACATATAGAAGAGATTGTATCTTGGACACCATTGAACCAAAGATGTTGCCTGAGTGGCAGAATCGCTTGTAAGTAGGGGCGCGCGGAGCACACTAGCAGTTGCCGTTGCACTGTGTTAAAGGTAGGAAGTAAGACTTTAAGCTAGTGGCTAACTGAGAGAATTTAGATGTCGGCCTATGGACGCAGCACAAAACAGTTGTATAAGGTAATGAAATTTTGTATGTTTAGTTTTAAGTATGCAGCAACGCAATGTGGATTTTGTTAATTCTAACAGTATCGTCCCTTGAATGTAGGAACCAAGTATCTTCCATCAGATTTGTATTTATTTGACATTATTTGTATGAAGCTATTTTACGGCCGGCATTGCACTTCGCTGGGCCAAGATTGAATATTTTGTATGCCTATTGTGGAGGAAACAGAATACCAACATTACAACCGTTGCGACTCAAGAGTCAAGAAATTTGTATTTCATTGTTTATTTGCATAGGGAATTTTATCAGTTTATTGCACAAGGCAATAGAACTTGGTGCTCACGAGACTGAGTAAATTTCGGGCATTACATACTGGTTTTCCAGATTAAGTTGTTTAATTTTTCTTTGGATTACAGTAAAACTGATTAAGCACACCACTTGCTCGACAACAGATCACACAGTAAATCTGGATAACACAAAGTTATTTCTAAAGAACATAACACTTGTAATAAACACAGTCATATAAAGAACGTTACACTATTTCCGAGGCTTTCCGGTAATGGAATAGCACCCCAGCACAAGATGTAATGAGGAAATCGTGTCTGTACCTTAGGCGTAGGTGATCTGTAGATCTGATATAATTAAATTTTCATCGAGACATTTGAGTCTCATCTTTATCTACGATAATGCTGGAAGCTGAAGAAATGAATTAAAACTTATGTCAATTTATTTCTTGAGCTTCCATCATTATCATAGATAAAATGTCACGAGAAAAATTTAATTACATCAGATCTAGAAAAAGGTAGTTGTTCGTTTACTTAGACATAAATTTATAATGCATCATAAGTTAATAAAATTTTAAAGCCAATCAAATAGCCATATTTGATGACAGTGGTACGAAAAATTCGTTTTTATGTAAATGAATACATTGTTGTCGTTGTTGTGGTTTTCAGTCCAGAGACTGGTTTGATGCAGTTCTCCATGCTACTCTATCCTGTGCAAGCTTCTTCATCTCCCAGAACCTACTGCAACCTACATCCTTCTGAATCTGTTTAGTGTATTCATGTCTTGGTCTCCCTCTACGATTTTTACCCTCCACGCTGCCCTCCAATACTAAATTGGTGATCCCTTGATGCCTCAGAATATGCCCTACCAACCGATCGAAAATACTTCGTTTCCGGAATATACCTTTTATTCACCTCCCCTTGCAATAAGATTAGTTACTTGTCTTTAAGAAAGTTGGCAACCCTTATATAACCGAAAAGGGAGCAAAAGTATGTAAGTGGAATCACTCAATTCCGGAGACTGGGTAAAAACATTTAAGTAACTGATGTAATCATCAGAGACTTGTGTCAGTCTGTTGTCTCACATTAAGTGAAGCCACTCAGACCCGGAGAGTGAGTTAAAAACATTCACATCGCTGCCGTGGCCGCAGGTAATAGTTCATTCTGTTGTTTCATTCTACTGAAAAACTGACTGAGCGAATAAACTATCCATTGGCCAGTCGGTCGTTAAAATCATTTTTTGGTTGTCCCATCGCTACGATGAAACACTGCTTTCTTTCCACTCTCTTAAAATACCCAGCTTTTCTTGTCTTTTCCAAACTTTTTAGTGCGTCCACTACATCTCAGAACATGGCGTTTAAAATTTCTCTGCGATTCTTGTTACTAAGCCAAGCTATCACCGCTGCTACGATTACTGGATTAGATAGTACAGTTTTACAAAATTTTAATTAATTATGAATTCGTCGATATAAAGCACAATGGCTCTTATGATAACTGCTAAGTACTTGCGAATCAAATACTCTCACCCCACAATGTCTATAATGCCCCAATAGCTAAAGTTCACTTAACACCTTAGTAGACAATTTGATCGCAAAAACGCCTTCCTGACCAAAGTTAACTTGAAATACCACGCTCCTTTGACAGGCTCGGCTTAACACAGTAAGCTTCAAATGTGACCAAATAAATATCTGACGGAATAAACAAGACGAGACAATCATGCGTTCACAAAACGAAAGACACAAATAAGTATATGCATACATAGGGGTAAATATACACATGACAGAAGGTCTGTCCTAATGCTGATTACTGAGAAGGTAACTGTTTGCTATTGTAAATGAGTATATCATCTCACTTTCAATTCTTATTTTATTCTTTGGTTTCCCTCACTTGCGCTTTTCTTTTCTACGTCAATCTTCGAAATAAAATATTCTTCTCAAAATATTAATAAATTATTGTAGCTTTTCTTGTCTTTTCCAAACTTTTTAGTGCGTCCACTACATCTCAGAACATGGCGTTTAAAATTTCTCTGCGATTCTTGTTACTAAGCCAAGCTATCACCGCTGCTACGATTACTGGATTAGATAGTACAGTTTTACAAAATTTTAATTAATTATGAATTCGTCGATATAAAGCACAATGGCTCTTATGATAACTGCTAAGTACTTGCGAATCAAATACTCTCACCCCACAATGTCTATAATGCCCCAATAGCTAAAGTTCACTTAACACCTTAGTAGACAATTTGATCGCAAAAACGCCTTCCTGACCAAAGTTAACTTGAAATACCACGCTCCTTTGACAGGCTCGGCTTAACACAGTAAGCTTCAAATGTGACCAAATAAATATCTGACGGAATAAACAAGACGAGACAATCATGCGTTCACAAAACGAAAGACACAAATAAGTATATGCATACATAGGGGTAAATATACACATGACAGAAGGTCTGTCCTAATGCTGATTACTGAGAAGGTAACTGTTTGCTATTGTAAATGAGTATATCATCTCACTTTCAATTCTTATTTTATTCTTTGGTTTCCCTCACTTGCGCTTTTCTTTTCTACGTCAATCTTCGAAATAAAATATTCTTCTCAAAATATTAATAAATTATTGTAGCTTTTCTTGTCTTTTCCAAACTTTTTAGTGCGTCCACTACATCTCAGAACATGGCGTTTAAAATTTCTCTGCGATTCTTGTTACTAAGCCAAGCTATCACCGCTGCTACGATTACTGGATTAGATAGTACAGTTTTACAAAATTTTAATTAATTATGAATTCGTCGATATAAAGCACAATGGCTCTTATGATAACTGCTAAGTACTTGCGAATCAAATACTCTCACCCCACAATGTCTATAATGCCCCAATAGCTAAAGTTCACTTAACACCTTAGTAGACAATTTGATCGCAAAAACGCCTTCCTGACCAAAGTTAACTTGAAATACCACGCTCCTTTGACAGGCTCGGCTTAACACAGTAAGCTTCAAATGTGACCAAATAAATATCTGACGGAATAAACAAGACGAGACAATCATGCGTTCACAAAACGAAAGACACAAATAAGTATATGCATACATAGGGGTAAATATACACATGACAGAAGGTCTGTCCTAATGCTGATTACTGAGAAGGTAACTGTTTGCTATTGTAAATGAGTATATCATCTCACTTTCAATTCTTATTTTATTCTTTGGTTTCCCTCACTTGCGCTTTTCTTTTCTACGTCAATCTTCGAAATAAAATATTCTTCTCAAAATATTAATAAATTATTGTAGCAGTAGTGAAGCAATCGTTTTCCAGACGGTTCTGAATGCCACTCATCGGTGTAAATTACCACATTCTTCGTCTCTGTACACTGTATCTGAACTCTTCTAATCTTCTCCTCCTTCCACCGCTTGTAAAACACATAAATTGACTAATCTCCCTTAAATATACTCGGCGCTCACGCCCAAGCATCCAAACACTTTCGAGTCCTGTCGTGAATTGCTCGCTCGTCAACTGGCACTTCCTACACAGAGGTTACATAAAATTATGCTGAAAGATAATGTTAGAGCTCAAATAGCATTTTCTTTACATTTTCTCGCACATAAAGTCATAGAATGAATAACACACGCCTACCAAAAATTAAATTGGTGGGGAGGCTGTCGCTTAATCACCGAAGAGGCTGAAGTATGCCCATTACACAGTCTCGATCATACTTGCCACATGATCAACCCACTTGCCGTTCAACACTCACACTCTCTGATCAATTGTATCTGGACACCTATTAGTGAACATTAATGTGGTGTGTCTCCACCCTTCGCCTTTATTACGGCTTGAACTCTGCTGGGAACTCTTTCAATGATGTGCCTGTATGTCTGGGGAAGAATTGGCAGGCAGTTCTTCTTCAAGAACCGAAAACGGAGAAGGAAGCGATGTCGGATGCTGGAGTCCAGAGCGAAGTCGAAGTTCTAACTCATCCCAACAGTATCCCGTTGGGCTGGGGCGGGATTCCCCACGGTGCACTCTGGTCACAGCTAAATGAACTAGCACAATTGGCGGTCAAAAAATTTTCAAGGCTTCCTGAGAAGAAAGCAGATCACAAGCACACAATAAAACCAGAGATCTTAAAAAAGTGAAGCAGTCCTTTTGAGGACAGCCTGACCAGGAAGGCCGGACCTAGCGTCCGAATTTGTCAAATGAATATAGAAGACGTTAGTAGCGAGAAATGACAATACCTGCAGAAGATTATGCGAAGATACTGACATCGTCATAATTGAGGAATCGAATGTTGGCAGCGAAGAACAGCTTAATCGTAGCGGAAAAGTACCAGGGTATGATTTGCTCGGTGCCACTCTGCGTCGATCATATGATACAGCCACATATGAATGCAACCGCGTAGAAAGTGCAGCTTTAGTAAACACCTCTTCAGGTGACAATATATGTGATATCATTACATAAGTCGACGAAGTAACCACTAATAATGTTTATAAGTCACCAAATATTTCATGGCTTCGGCACTTTCTTCGATCAGTTCCTCATCCAGGTATTTATATCGATGACTTCAACAGTCACCACAAATAGTGCAAATATAGGTCTATAGATATAAGCGGCAAGCAGCTGTCAAACTGGGCAGATGCCAATAGCATACACTTAATATTTGATGATAAATATCGTGGAACAGACATAAATAATGCGAAACAAATTATTGATTGAATACCGTAAACAGTCAACAGTTGCTTTAAGAGAACAATGGACAAGGATCCTGGGTGGCAGAAGTGAGTCAACTACTCTGGCCCTAAGATTGTGGATAACGCAATCTGAATTGATCTGACGCTGAGCATACTTTGATTGATCAAATCTACTGAAGTTTTTCTACATAGGTGCAGCTGACAGTAAGTGGCGATTGAGATCTGTACACCCTGACAGGACTGGAGCTGCAGTACGTTGCCCTGTTTGCTTCGTGCGGTGATGTAACATGCAGCTGGCGAGAAGTGTGCGGCAGTGGCGAAATGTGGAGGTGGCACCTGTGAATCGACCGCGGTCACGAAAGAAATGTAGAAATGTCGCGGTCTCGCGATCAGGCAGACGGATCGCAATTTACTCTCTACCAGAGCCCTGAAATCAAACTAAATTCAGTGTGTGACCCACCTGTTCGATGGTCATACCAAAGACCAATTTGGCTCACTTATACGACAGAGCCCACAAGGATACCAAACGTCAAGACTGGTAAACCAGCAACGAATAAGTGTGCCCTCAGCAGACGAGTAGTCCAAGACGTTTGAAGTCACACTGTCAGTACAGTAAGAACTTCACTACAGGCTCCCCAGTCTAAACTACTCGCCAGTGAAGTCAGTCTTACGACAGGTCCCAAGTACCAACCACTTATGGCAGAGCTTCGACCAGACCAAAGTCCAACACCGAAGTACTTGCACCTCTCCAGAAGAAAACAAAAATCCGTTTTCCCGCAAAGTGCGCGAACGACACTGCTTTCCCGCTATCTTGAGCCAATCACAGAGCTCTAGAGGCGCTAAATCTCCCCTCCAACACGACAGCACAAACTCATGTTGAATCACGCCAAGAGATAAGAAACCTGTGTCTCTGGAAAAAAAGGAACCTCCAATTACCGCCTTCTTAAAGTTTTCACGGAGGAGGAAGATAATTTTCTCTGAAATCGTGTTGCTTCCCATGCCAACAAGTGAACAGATACAATCTTTAAGATCTTTATCTAAATCACCTGTGCCTTGGAGCTTGTTAGTCCTAGCTATGAGGTGTAATAAAGATTCTATTTCCTAACGTTTCTCAGACAGCGGAGTTTCTTATACAGGCCTATTTGCAATATAGGCGAACATGAGAGCTTGTGAATTTTTATTACGTGTGGCTCTGCATACAATGCCCAGTTTATGACTCCACTGTGTAGACACGTTCCTTCAGTCTGTCACCCCCAGCCCAGGCTTTGGCTGGCACCAATGCAAGTATCATGGCATTGTTCTGCTGGAGACATGTCTCGACGAGGGGCTGCTCTGTCTGCGCTGTACAGTTGTGAGCATGTCTGGCAAGATTTACTGAGGAATGGGCTCGTTGCTTCCAACTTCAAACATGCCGTTTCTATGAGCTAAGAACCATAAAAATACCTCATGCTTTTAGCGCCATACCAGGCCCCAGCAACGTCTCCTCAGACTGTTAACTTTTTAGTCTCACTCAAGGTGCATCAGGTTGTAATAAAACATTTAATACTTTCCTGTATACGAAAAACAGGTGAGAGAGTAATTTGTCCTCTCTCACTCCTCTGCTTGCCTCTCTAAGAGTTCTCACAGAGCTCCCTCACTCTCAACATAGATCTGTAATTATTGACGTAGGTATCACAGTCCCCCTCACATTTTCATATCTTCACCCCAGATGGAACTTCAGAAAACGTATTGGAAGACATTTTCAGACATTCTTGAAAGAACACTCAGTTGGATATCCCTGAAATACAATAACTATCAAAGATTTGTTGAAGCGGTAATAAGTGCAGCTAAGAAAAATATTCCTGGAGGTTACAATAAAGAATACGTTCTAGGGTGGAGTGAAACTGCAAACAAGTTTATCAACAGCTTCCTGGAGCATTGAGGTCGTGAACACCGTCACACAGTTAGGATGCCGCAGTATGGCTAAAATGGATGACGAAAGTTGAGCAAATGAACTTCACAACATTAAAGAGGAAGGCATGGTCGTTGTTGCATAACTTTGAAGCGAGAAGCAAACCCATCCACAATGGTTCATCCATCTCGTCAAATGTAATAGCTGCCTATATAGTAAAAACATCCAAAGTATTTCAGGGTCAAAGTCATACCACTCAGATAAAGTGGGATCTCAGTGTACTGAAAGAAACAGGAACAGTAACTCCATATTCAGATCTCTTTACAGTAGATGAAGTTAATAGAGTCATAGTGACATAAAATATGGAAAAGCCATTGGTGAAGATGGCACTCATCGAGGATTTTTAAGAAACTGTAGCAATTATACAAGAGTATGGTGGCAGAATTTCTTAGCCACATTTTACAATTTGGTATTATGTTACTTGACTTAAGACAGCAAACACAATGACATACTTGAATGCTATTGCCCATAACACTTCTTAGAGCATTCACTGAGGCGGCATACCAAAGAAAACTCCAAAGTTCAGTTGCCTTTGTAGATCTTAGGGCAGTGTACAACACAGTTTGGAGGCAAGGTATAATTTACAAATCTTTACATATTATCCAATTGTGGGGTCGCAGGTTAGTAATAATAATGATATTCAGTCATAACTAACAGGAGAAAATATTAGAAGATTGTTCACCGTCTTTTACGAGAGCCTGGAACCTATTTTTGTGGTCAGCCAGTGAGCAATGGAGTACATACTGACCATAGTTCCCAGTCTGCAGGTCTACGTTGTTCATCCCACTGCAAGAAATGTTTCTATTCTCTGTTTGCTCAGTGGGATCAGCACTATGATTGTAAATGAATATTTTGAGCTCTAATTGATAGATATATTTGGTACATGCACATCATTGTAATATTCATTACGTTAAAACTGATAATAAATATCTCTATCTTAAAACAGCACTATGAGCAGTTCAAAGGTGACCTTTACAGTAAGTTCCCATTAAATGGTCTTTCGCCCTGACTCCTGAAAAATCAGAATAATTGCTCGCTACAAAAGTGGAAAATAACTGTCACCACTTGACACACAGATTTGTTAACATCACAGGCGGCACACTAATAGCTACTCCTTCAAAATCTAAGTGATCAATGACGGTGTATAGTTCTCGCGATTTCACTTCCTATTTGTACCGATAATAAAGAGTTTAATTGAGGTCTGGCTGTGACGTCATCCAAGTCAATGCATAGTCCGGCGTTTGACCGACGCGGATCGTATGGTGGCTGGGTGTGAAGACCAGCCTTGCCTCTCAAGCTGTATTTATGAACAGGCTCAGCGGATGGACAAGAGAACATCTACTGTTATCCGTGCTATGCCCACGGTAGCAGCCTCTAAACGGCCGCCTTCTCAGACCCATAATATTTTATAACACGGTTCTGTATTAATTTTGAATTTTCATATAACACAGTTCTGTATTAATTTTGAATTTTCGTAATTTTTTATGAATGTAGTTAAGTCGGTTAAAATTACAGAAAAAGTTTTAGCTTGCCTACATGTAAACTATGCCGTCTATAATTTTTAAAACAGAACTGACAGTAGAACATGACCTCTAAACTACAATTTTAAGAGACCTTGTATTTGTTATTATTCACACGCAGACCTTGAAACTTGTTGCAACTCTATTATTTATTAGATTTCATCACGTGCTGCAGTCAGAACTTTCTAGCATTGATATAACAGATACTTAACCTACTACAATGTAGACAGTTTTTGTTACAAACTTAGTTTTCAGTAAATTACTGGAAAACTATTAGAAGTAGCTCACTGTGGTTAAATAATTAACGTTTATATACTAAACTGAAGCTTCATTCAAATTT
Source organism: Schistocerca americana (assembly GCF_021461395.2). Taxonomy (NCBI): domain Eukaryota; kingdom Metazoa; phylum Arthropoda; class Insecta; order Orthoptera; family Acrididae; genus Schistocerca; species Schistocerca americana. The sequence continues at coordinate 393,047,502 of NC_060122.1, read as the reverse complement.
TCATATTTCTAAGTTTAATATTTAGCGCCTTCAATTTTTGTTAAAAATGCGGATTCTGACCAAAATATTGCTTTAATCATTTTGAGTCATGTACCAGTTAATTTTGACATACACGTGCACATTATGACCAATTTTTGGGTTCCTAGCTTTATTATTTACCGCTACTTATTTTTTTCTTAAAACGATGTACGAGTATTTGGGACAAAATATTCATCTGATCAGTCTGAGATTTGACAGTTTAAACATTAATAAGCGAAAGTATCTGCTGACAAAGTTTGGAAAAGCAACTTTAACTTTTAATTCCATTCTTAATTATGGTGCAATACTCGCGTGCTATGCACAGACGCGTTGTGGTGACGTGGCGCTACTAGCAGTGAACTGGGGTAAGTCCCGGCACACACGATCGCCTCTGTCTCTCTCGGATAATACAGCGCTTATTCCGCCACACCATGTAAAATGCTGGAAAACCTGACACATGAAATGTTAACAGATAGACCATTCTGCATTACTCCTGAACACACAACAAGCGAACGAAGGATACTCAGTGATGACCATCCACAAGTGTCAGTCCTGGCATCGCTGCTTTTTAGCATGTACATCGATGATATGCCTGAAACAAAATCTTCACAATTTGGATATGCTGACGTTTGGGCGCTGGTCACACAGCATAAAGACATGGAGGAAACGATCTTACCATGATGAGTAACTACATCAGGAATTGGAGGCTGTTGCTAAGCCAAACAAAGCCAAAGATACATGCATTCATTTGAATAACAAAAATGCAAATAAAGAGCTTGTGGTCTCCGTATGGCACGAATGGCTTGTAAACCACAAAGGGGAGGGTCAGCCGCCTAATTGGGCAGCTGTTCTCTATCCTTCACCGCCATAGGCACCTTTGCTTCGTGAAATATGAGAGCTGTTGAAATATGAGAGCTGTATATCTGATAATGGGTCTGTGTGTAATGTAGTGTCATATTCGTGTTGGAGATGGTGAGAAGAGAGAGAGAGTGAAGCTTGGTAGCAGCGTGTAGCCTACTTCTCTCGAAGAGCGTCAAGGGAGCTACCGAGCCTAGCGTCCCCATCAGACGGACGGATCACCGTAACAGTGTCGTAGGCTCTCGCTTCATGAGTCACTGCAGAGAGGTTTGAAATTGAATTCAGGTCATTTGATGTAAAGACTGGAGATGAGGGACTCCACACAACCACCACTCCTGTCCTCTCTACCATAAGGCAAAGGGTAAAACGTCAACAACATGCAGCGTAACTAGACGGATACCCATCCAAGTACTGACCGCGCATAAAGGTGCTTAAATTAGGTATTCTGACGGGAAAGGGGGATCCAATTCGGCACGGCCTCTCTCACGGTTGACGTTAGCAGCCACCTACTCTCCCAGAATAAAACACTGAAGTATGTGGGAGTCACCTTGTGTAGGACCCTCAGTTACAAATAGAACTTGACAAAAGCAGCAGCTAAACTACGAACCAGAAACAATATAATTCAAAAGCCATATGGCACAACTTGGAACACTATGGCATGTGTCTGTGCTGTGGGACTGATATACTGGGTGGCAGAATATTGTTCACCTGTATGGCTAAATAGTGATCACATGAAGGAAATCGATGTGGAATTGAATACAACCGTGATAATGATGCCTGGAACAATAAAAACCACACTGATACTTAGTCAAATGACACCAGCTCACAGAGATATGCGTCAGTCGAAGAGTACAGAAACATAGAAACAACGCCCAGCTTCGTATTCTTTCTCTTACTGAAGATGTAAACATGAACAGACTTTGGTCAAGAAATTCTTTAATTGTTACCGCTGTAGGCCTGCTCCAGTGCATAACCGGAAAACCACCAAGATTTGATCTTTCCAGGAAAGTGTGTGCTAAATAGGATAAGAACGACCCATGAAAGACGTTCCGCCTCCATCTATAAATGGCGCATGGTTATTTCTCCCTGCGTGTGAATATGGTGCTGAAAGCCAAACGATTCGACACATCGTCGAGGAATGCGCTATTAGAAAGTACCAAGGCCAGACTTGCTGATTTCGTGAATGAGACCGAAGAGGCTACCGATTGTATTAATAATTTGGACATATGGTTTTGACTTGCTTCTAATTTTGTTATGCCCTGACTAAGGCTTTTACGTTTTTACATGTTTATCTTTGTTTATACGTGTGTTTATATTTTTCTTTGGATATTTGTGGTCTATCTGCAGCTTTTATTTGTATTATTCTTGCGCATTTATATACTTTACTGGTGTCTTTTATAAACTGGGACTTGTTCCGTACGCTAAATAAATCCATTGCGCTCAGGGCGGGACGGCGCAGGCGAGTCGATTTCAGGAATGTTATTGTCCACATATTATTTCCTCACAGATCCTGCTCTAAGACAGGGTGGAATGTCATTCAGATACAACCAGTCATCTTATCTTACCTGTTCCTCTACTGTGCGCAGTACATAATGCTATGAAATGTGTTCATATCATCAGTATTTAGCGCTTTCTTAGCGTAATAAGGAGTTCACGACTTAACCACGAAAATAATAACGGAATAACGTGTTCATTGTAAATAGGTGTGTGTGTGTGCGTGTGTGTGTGTGTGTGTGTGTGTGTAAGTACAATCTAAATTCTGCACCATTTCATTGCAGTAATGTGTTCATTATAAAAAAAAATTAATTTTAATTTCAGTACATTAGTGTTTGTAAAATGTTTCTTTCATATATTATTTTAATTTTAATTTCAGTGCATTAGTGCTTGTAAAATGATTCTTTTATATAGTGTTCATTAAAAAAATGACGAACATTCCACTTGGGACCTGTGGAAGAAACATTAGCTTATTTGTTTCAGTTGTAAATATTTGTCATGTATTATTGTTTTTCTGACATGGTCTACATCCTGGAGGACCTCCTCACTACAGATCAATTGGAATGAAAGTAAATCTAACCTAACAGCGCAATACCAGCACCAGCGTACTTCACTGTTGGCACTTCACATGATGGCACGTACGGTTCTCGAGCCATTCGCCAAACCCAATCCATTCCACCGGACTGTCACAAGATATGGCGTGATTCAACCCAACAAATCACGTGTTTTCAGTCAACCACTATAAAACAGTAGCGTCTTTCCTCGCACCACCACAACCTTGGCATTTCCATTAATGTGTGGTTTATGAGTAGCTGCTCTATAATTGCACCCCGTACGTGCAGTAATTGTGCTAGCTGGAGAGCTGGCCGCAATTTGGAACAGACGAATGATTCCTTCTGCTGCTTTAATGCGACTTTCTACAACCACCCTTCGAAGTGCTCAACTATACCTGTCGGTCAGTACACGAGTGAGACCGGTCTAGGCTTAGCTCTGGATGTACCTTCGCGACCTCACTTCACAATCGCATCACCAACCGTCGACTTTGGCAGCTTCAGGAGGGTTGAAATGTCACTGAGAGATCTCCTAGGTGGCATCCAATGACTAGTCCACGTTCGAAGTCACAGAGCGCACCTAATCGACTCATTCTGCTATTACTGCTTCTTTACTGATACATGAGTACTCCTCTAGTCTGATACAGTGGTCAATTCCGCATTGCAAAGAGTGTCGGGGTACTTCTGATGAAACGGTGTGTGCTTGTCATCTGCTGACCCCCATAATGTCAAACATATATCTGTTCATTACTCCGATGTCTCTGTTCTTCCACAAATTCATTACGCCATCCTTCCTCCTACGTCGAGCTTCTTTCTGTCGGCGTTCCTAGCTGTCCTTTTTTCCTGCCACTTAGAGAACACGTGGTTGGATTACCGTATTATGTGCAGCATATCTTGAAGTCCGTGTTAAGCTATAGGTTTCTTTGTAACTATGTCAGTTAAAATAAAGTTCGGAAGAAAGCAATGATACACCATGAAAAATTGGACCATGCCTAGTGAACTAACGCAGTGTTCAAACCAAATTTCGGGTTTATTTCAGCTTCAACTTGACCTTTATCTAAGTTCTAATGCCTGGGCTTGTTCAGACCTACTTCGGACTTTCTTTCGCTGATTTTTCATTGGTAAAATCTGCAGTTTGAGACGAGGTATAGAGGCCCAGTTCTAGTGGCTGCTGGAGCTAAAATGAACAGAAAAACAAACGAAAATGCCGCCAATTATTCAGTAAAATGTGAGGTTGATTACAGTCAAGAAGCATTAAAGATGTTTAAATGTCAGAGAATTATAGACACACAGTTTTAGTAGATTTCTAGGGCTATAAGGAATAGGAAAGTGTACGGTAATACCGGCAGTAACACGATGAATGGGAAAACCCGCGCATAAGTAACCGCCGGCCGCTGTATCATCTACGATTAAGGGAAAAGTACTGTAAGAGAAATCATGGATGAGAGAAAGTATTACGGAACCAAAGATGTTACAGCAGGCTATACAGAGGAGTCGATGTGATTTGGCCATTTAGGTGAATGTATCTGTTTCGCTATAAAGTCGCTTAAAGAAAGTGGAGAGCACTGAATCATTCACTGTACGATTCGGTGGTCATCTCCACATCTTCTGCGTTAGGAGGAAACTTCTCCGGCGCACGGGTTTTCATACTTTTGGTTTCCCTAAATCTCTGGTAACAACGGCTGGAGGGATTGGGCTAAAAACTAATCACATGGCCCTTGATCATAGATCGCTCATCGTACTGCCTTGAAGTCAGTGGTCGGCCAGTCAGAATAGGCTTAAGGCATATCACTGAGTTGTGTTTACGTTTACAGAAATCTCTTCAGCTGAATAAGCCGATGATTCCTTCAAAAAAAGTACATTTTTTCTCAGCTTCATTTGCAGTCCCAATTATTCTCCAGGCTAAGAATGCTGCTGTTCAAGAGTCTTTAATACCTAAGCTACCTTCCTTTTCTTTATCTATAATTTTTTTTAATCACAGGACTTTTTGAGTAGGTAATTCACTGGAGTGTTGACATTTGCTGTGGAGAGGTAGTTTCTGAAAGAGAGCAGGATTTTATGCCTCGATGTTCTAAGCCGTTCCTAGAGCTCGAAAGCTTTTTTGTTTGCCCGAACATACACTCCAGGAAATTGAAATAAGAACACCGTGAATTCATTGTCCCAGGAAGGGGAAACTTTATTGACACATTCCTGGGGTCAGATACATCACATGATCACACTGACAGAACCACAGGCACATAGACACAGGCAACAGAGCATGCACAATGTCGGCACTAGTACAGTGTATATCCACCTTTCGCAGCAATGCAGGCTGCTATTCTCCCATGGAGACGATCGTAGAGATGCTGGATGTAGTCCTGTGGAACGGCTTGCCATGCCATTTCCACCTGGCGCCTCAGTTGGACCAGCGTTCGTGCTGGACGTGCAGACCGCGTGAGACGACGCTTCATCCAGTCCCAAACATGCTCAATGGGGGGCAGATCCGGAGATCTTGCTGGCCAGGGTAGTTGACTTACACCTTCTAGAGCACGTTGGGTGGCACGGGATACATGCGGACGTGCATTGTCCTGTTGGAACAGCAACTTCCCTTGCCGGTCTAGGAATGGTAGAACGATGGGTTCGATGACGGTTTGGATGTACCGTGCACTATTCAGTGTCCCCTCGACGATCACCAGTGGTGTACGGCCAGTGTAGGAGATCGCTCCCCACACCATGATGCTGGGTGTTGGCCCTGTGTGCCTCGGTCGTATGCAGTCCTGATTGTGGCGCTCACCTGCACGGCGCCAAACACGCATACGACCATCATTGGCACCAAGGCAGAAGCGACTCTCATCGCTGAAGACGACACGTCTCCATTCGTCCCTCCATTCACGCCTGTCGCGACACCACTGGAGGCGGGCTGCACGATGTTGGGGCGTGAGCGGAAGACGGCCTAACGGTGTGCGGGACCGTAGCCCAGCTTCATGGAGACGGTTGCGAATGGTCCTCGCCGATACCCCAGGAGCAACAGTGTCCCTAATTTGCTGGGAAGTGGCGGTGCGGTCCCCTACGGCACTGCGTAGGATCCTACGGTCTTGGCGTGCATCCGTGCGTCGTTGCGGTCCGGTCCCAGGTCGACGGGCACGTGCACCTTCCGCCGACCACTGGCGACAACATCGATGTACTGTGGAGACCTCACTCCCCACGTGTTGAGCAATTCGGCGGTACGTCCACCCGGCCTCCCGCATGCCCACTATACGCTCTCGCTCAAAGTCCGTCAACTGCACATACGGTTCACGTCCACGCTGTCGCGGCATGCTACCAGTGTTAAAGACTGCGATGGAGCTCCGTATGCCACGGCAAACTGGCTGACACTGACGGCGGCGGTGCACAAATGCTGCGCAGCTAGCGCCATTCGACGGCCAACACCGCGGTTCCTGGTGTGTCCGCTGTGCCGTGCGTGTGATCATTGCTTGTACAGCCCTCTCGCAGTGTCCGGAGCAAGTATGGTGGGTCTGACACACCGGTGTCAATGTGTTCTTTTTTCCATTTCCAGGAGTGTATATAAAAATGGTTCAAATGGCTCTGAGCACTAAAGAACTTAACTGCTGAGGTCATCAGTCCCCTATAACTTAGAACTACTTAAACCTAACTAACCTGACGACAGCACACACATCCATGCCTGAGGCAGGATTCGAACCTGCGACCGTCGTGGTCGCGCCGTTCCAGACTGAAGGACCTAGAACCGCTCAGCCACAACGGCAGGCAGTCTCAACAAATCGTTGGACGTCCGCCGCAGAAATAATAAGCCATGTTGCCTCTATATCCGTACATAACTGCGAAAGTGTTGCTGGTGCAGGATTTTGTGCACAAACTGACCTCTAGATTATGTCCCATAAATGGTCGATCGTATACATTCCGGGCAATCTGGGTGGCCAGATCATTGGCTCGAATTATTCAGAATGTTCTTGAAACGAATCACGAACAATTGTGGCTCGGTGTCATGGTGCGCTGTCAACCAAAAAAATTCCTTCGTTGTTTGGGATCATGGAACCCATGAATGGCTGCAAATGGTCTCCAAACAGCAGTGGATAAACGTCCCCAATCAATGATCAGTTCAGCTGGACCAGAGGACCCAGACCATTCCATGTGAAGACATTCAACACCGCTATAAAGCCACCACCAGCCTACAGAATACCTTGTTGAAAACTTGGGTCGATAGCTTCTTGGAATCTGCACCATACACGAACCCTGCTCCTGCTAACTACAATCGTGACACATCTGGCCGGTTCAAAATGGTTCAAAATAGCTCTGAGTACTATGGGACTTAACTTCTGAGGTCATCAGTACCCTAGAACTTAGAACTACTGAAACCTAACTAACCTAAGGACATCACACACATCCATGCCCGAAGCAGGATTCGAACCTGCGACCGTAGCGGTCGCGCGGTTCCAGACTGAAGCGCCCAGAACCGCTCGGCCACATAGGCCGGCCATCTGGCCGGGCCACGGTTTTTCGATAATCTAGGTTCCAACCTATGTGGTTACGAGCGCAGGAGAAACGCTGCAGACGATGTCATGCTGTTGGTAAGGGCACTCTCGTCGGTTGTCCGCTGCCATAGCCCATTAACTCCAAATTTCGCCGCACTGTACTAACGGATACGTTTGTCGTACATTGATTTCTGCGGTTATTTCAAGCAGTGTTTCTTATATGACAAGTCTATGCAAACATCATTGCTCTCGGTCGTTAAGTGAAGGCCGCCGTCTACTGTGTTGGCCGTAATGAGAGGTAATGCCTGAATGGTATTCCTGGCATTCTTGACACTGGATCTCGGAGTGTTGATTTCCCTAACGGTTTCCGAAATGGAATGCCCCACGCGACTAATTCTAACTACCATTCCGCGTTAAAAGTCTGTTAATAGTCGTCGTGCGGGCATAATCACGTGGGAAACGTTTCCTATTAGTCACCTGAGTCAAATGGCAGCTCTGCGAATGCACTTCCATTTTATATCTTGCGTATGCAATAGTATCGCCATCTGTATACGTGTCTATCGCTATCCCGTGACTTTTGCACCTCTGTGTATGTCAGGTGCCATCAGTGATACCAGGGAACGTGTCGTTTTACGCCGGCCGAAGTGGCCGTGCGGTTAAAGGCGCTGCAGTCTGGAACCGCAAGACCGCTACGGTCGCAGGTTCGAATCCTGCCTCGGGCATGGATGTTTGTGGTGTCCTTAGGTTAGTTAGGTTTAACTAGTTCTAAGTTCTAGGGGACTAATGACCACAGCAGTTGAGTCCCATAGTGCTCAGAGCCCTTTGTCGTTTTACGTTCTCTCGGGACACCTGACGATAATGGCGTTGTGGTCTAAAACCGGTCGTGGTTTTTAGAATGAAGAGGAAAGTGCAAGTGGTGCTCGTGTACGAGGCAGTGGCATTCTCTACCGACGTCAGATGTATCATGAATGATGGGTCAATGATGGCTACCTCCACAAAACAAATGCGTTAACTAAGACTCTTATAATAATTAACAGTGATGATATACATTGTTTAATTACTGACAGAACACAATTTTACGAACAATTTGCTAAGTTCTTGATCTACTTCATCAATGGATAATTTGGTATCGATGCCATCATATTGTCGAAAATTATATGAAGAATCTGCTGCGATCCAGACAACTTCAAGTCCGAGTAAAGTTCGATTTCAAGACACACTAAAGTTAAACATGCCCCTTGTTACAGATAGCACCGACTGTAAGCGCTCTGACTGCAAAATTTTATTACGTTGATGGAGAAGTACCAAATTAGTCACGAAAATTTATGAATGAACAATTACATGTGTGGACAATGATAAGGTCACGTTAATCCAAATCTCACATAATTACTCTAACTATGTAACTGGAGTTGATAAAGCAAAGGAATCACCTAGAGATGTAAAATCAGTACGGAAGCGTGATCAAAATTTCTCAATTTTTATCTAAAAGACTCATATGCATGGAGAGTTAGAACGAAATTTTTGATGATCCACAACCAGAACTTCAAAAAACCAGGTTTAAGACAACCGTTAACAAATCATAACAGAATAACTCTGGATTGTCTTCCACCTGTATTGATGGTATCCGCCCCCAAATGAAAACTGTAGTTTCACATCAGTAACTTCTTGGGTAACAAAACAATAGAGTTTAGTTTGTTATGCTATATATATATAACTAAGATTACATCCATTTTTAATTTATCACCGAACTTTACCACTTATGCAAACACGAACTTTTTCCAGAATGCTTTCCACATTAATGAAGTATGAAATACCAACAAAACAATAAAATAGAGGCATACTTCGAACATATGTTATTTAGTCGATATAACATTTATCAAAAACCCATGTGCTACCAAACGTAAGTAACCTTAGATCCTAGCAATGCAGTTTATCTCTCTTGACATATAGCCAATACATTATTTCTCGTCGCACAGTTTACTGTGGAAATGTATACCGTTTCTAATCGGTAGTAGTACAGCAAAACAGTTTCTGGTGCACTTTTCATATCAAATTAATTAAATTGATTAATTAATTACCCCCATCCCCTGATGACGTCATGGGATTTCCTCAACTGGTACGTGGGTCCCTTCTCCACTCTCTCCCCACCCCTGGAAAGGGCGAGAAACTCAAATTTGTTTGGAACATGAAATTTTGTGTGTTTACCTTGAGTTTCAGAGACCAGCTGACCTAATTCACAACACCACCACCAGAGAGCGCTGTTGGCTGACCCCCACCAGACTCCCTTATTTCCTCATCAACTTGTGAGGGATTTTCAGTCTGTACTGAGGTGCTGGATACAATGGATGTAAGTCTTTATTTTGTACAACATGTTCAGTGGACGAGATTATCTAATCAAATCGATGGCAGTCTGTGGATTATTGCTCAAACAATGTCTGGGATAGTATTTATTTATTGCTTTAAACAATTTGCAAAATCCAAGGCAGTGCAAAATATTGTTTTATTTAAAATGATTGAATTGGTGAGGAGTATTTGCCATTGATTGAGCACTAGACAGTAGCTCCATCCAGTTTCATCAATAACCGCTGGATGTGGAGTGGATATTCTCGATATTAGTGTAGCCAATAGCGACTTCAATCACTGTCCTGTTCAAGTGAACCAATATACGTATATTTAATATATTCGATGACAACACACAGACGGTGTTTGTTTCCAATATACTGGAACAGGGAAATGCAGTAATATCTTATTGAGTTTTCTACCAGATGTCATTAGCGAAGGTTCTATAATTTGTAGTTTAACACTACTGGATGTCATAAAAATAATGAGGCGTGAGAAAGAGACACTGTGCTGTCAATGAAGACTTGGATACTATTACAATGTCATGGTTCCAGAGTGGTAATCATAGGAATACGGTAAAGGACACGGGGACATTTATAGATAGTCATACAGTCATTCAATATCGATAAACTGCAGGTGTTACGCTTCTGAATTTCTCTATGCAGTCCATGTACATTTTGTATGGTTGTGAATATCCACCCGGGCGTTAGTGTGCTCTTTTTCTTGTTGTGTTAGTTCTCTATACCCAGTCTGTGATGGGTGGAAGACTAGACGGTCTTGTAACTAATGGAACATAGTTGTCGGAACTTGATGGGTTTTAGAGATCATTAGCACGAGTCTGTAGCTTGATGGGGGATATCTCTTATTCGTCGAAATCAGATGGATTCAAATTCTGTATGCGGAAGGCTGGAGGATACGTGAGAATATGGCAGTTAAGCGATAGTCTAGCGAAAGGGGAGTTGAAAGGTGACCTCTGTACAGTTTCTTGTAAGTATTGTGGGCAAACACATTACAGCCTCTCACATACGTCTCGCAAAGTGACTGCAATGAGAAAATAGGGGCAATACGGTTTCTATAGAGACAAAGCCAGCAGTAGAAGGTTTTTTTTCTCGATAAATAACAGACAATATTCTTTCGTGAGTTTTGTGTGCCTGTAAATGGATGGAGTGACATCTTGATAGGTAGACTGAATTTACATCTTATATTCATATCCCGCAAACCATCTTACGGTGCGGGGTGACGGTATCCTGTACCAGAACTAGTCATTTCCTTTCCCATTCTACTCGGAAATGGTTTTCTATTTGAGTTCTTGAAGTGTCCACCAAACCAATTTGCGGGATGCAATAGGAACGCTTCTATAGTGCTGTATTCTGAGGGAAACCTAGGTCTGCAGACACGTGCATGTTTAGGATGCGGCAGTCAGTAGACAGGTATATTGCTATTGCTCACTGGGTTAGCCTTTCCGGGATATTTAGAAAGGAGGGATGAGGGGAAGCATATTGTTCAACAATACCCAAGCGACATTTAAGCTCCCAGTACTTCTGAGGAGGACACAACAGCTGTCCTGCTCGTCGAACATTGTGCTGTCAGCCAGGAGAGGTACAGCCCAGACTCGTGGGTGAAGGTTCATGATCCTGTAACAGCTACTCACAAGTGATCTAGTGGCTGTGGTGTCGTTGGGGGGGGGGGGGGATTGAGAAGAGGGTAATAGACCAGAGGGTGATATATATATATAATATCCTATTGCCCCCTTAACCCAAATATTAATTCTTTCATTAGCATTAACACGTCTCCTGTTCCTTGTATATAATGAAAAAGGTTTATCCGTAACAACAATTGCTGTACCATAATTCCTATCGCCCTGAACTCCAATAGAACATGTACGATAACATATAATGTCTCTATCGTAATAGGACTCCAAGCCTAATTGAGGCTTATCACTGCCCCTTACAATTGCAATAGTTATCCAACTATTACCAGTTACAACCTCAGTAGTTGTACAAGAAAAATGAATCTTAGCTCCTACAAAAGTAATAGGTCCATTTAGTAGCTCTTCTTGTGATACATTATTAGGAGTAAGACTACATGTATCAACAGTCTTGTAGACAGGCAATCTTGATCTTCTTGTATATCTCCTCCTCCTGTACGGCATGGCTGTGTTCTCAGTGCGGCTGCCTCGAGTGAAATGAGCGTGCAGCTGGCTGCTTAGCGGATGTTCCCACTGATAAAACCTGGGTGCGGCAGGAAGTAGCGCGCTGACTAATTATATTGAAGTCCAAGGAGATGTTACTGTATACTATCATCCTTAGTAAAGAGAACCATCCTTATCTATCCCGTGAGATTTTTTTAAAAATTAAAAACACTAATCAGCTAATGAAGCATCTTTATCTTCTGTGGGTTGCAGGGGTTACGACCCCTGGGGAGGTGGGTGGGTGATATATATATATATATATATATATATATATATATATATATATATAATATCCTATTGCCCCCTTAGACCGACATGTCTCAGCAGGATTAGTTTGGGAGCAGTGTATCAGAATTCCAGAATTCTAAGTGACTTACTTCCACCAGCAACAGAAAGACAGAATGCAATTAGCGTTGGATGTATTCAGCTATTTGACAATGTTTACCGGTCACTCTGGTATTTTAGGAAGTGACTACCTAGCTGGTGGGAAGACTCCAGAGACGTCACGGTAGCGTCTGTAACCTGGCGAGTATAATCCGGCTACAGGAAAAAAATTACTCACCATGCAATGTGACTGTCATGATCAGTGTAATTAATTAGTCAATCACTTGATATTAACGACGAGCTATTGGATGGGTGGGAAAGAGGACGAGGGTACCATGGATATGGTTGGACAGGTAATAAGGCTTTTCTTCGTTGCGGCGAGATCTTTCGACGGAATTTCGCTCTCCCACCCACACTGGGAGAGATGACCATGGTATTAAAATTAGGTGTATTACCGAATTTATAAAGTGATATTTGGTACAAACCTGATATTTACAACTTTTCTGTGCTGTTACCTTGAGAGACTTTGTATGCGGGAAGACATTTGTTTACTTTAAGTGAGGAGGCATCTTGTAACTGAGGTAGAGCATGCTCTTAGCTCTCTATCATGAGCCAAAAATGAGTTTAAAATTCAAGCGCTATGATACAGAATGTGGCCGATGCCAGGCAGATACGAAAAGATATTTTTTTACCTGATGAGAAAATACTTAGAGGAAATATACCCTATGCCATAGCGTTGTATAGGATTTACACAACAAGCAACGATACTTTAGAGATGTGAAAGACATGCATGTATGGTCCGATTTCTACTGTTTTCTGCCTTCGAATTTAACTCGTATAAACGGGAGGAATCTGCATTTTGCGTGATAAATTCGAGGAGTTTTCACAAAAAAGTCCCCATTTAGCACTTTTTCAACTGAGGACTCTGTGTCATGGCTGGAACTACAGTTAGTCCAAATAGCGCAGCATTGAGCCATAGCGGCAGGGATGGTCACGAGGGATCAGGTGATGGCAACTCGCACCTTAGGGCTGTTACGAGTGGCAGTTTCCTAGCTGGCCGGCTCTTCGAGTACAGAAGACACTCGGTAAATGGTGCTGGACTAGACTGGAGGTGACTGGTCAGTTTTCTTTTCCGTCTTGTTGAAGTAAGACAATGAGCCCTACATTCATAAGAAATTATCGTACGAATATTTCCCATATTTCTGATGACTAGACTTCGACTTGTGACTGATCAGCAGATATAAATGTGTTTCATTCCCAAATGTACGTAGGAGCAGGGCTTTATAGCCACAACATGACAGTATGTCGCTGTTCTCATGGTATTATCCATTCTTATATACCCCCCAGCAGCTATTCACTTGTGGATCGACAGGAGGACACTCTCCTCTACTTCTGTGATAGATTTCTGTCCTATTATTATTATCCATCATTCCCATATAGCGCTATTAGCTAGACTGGCTGGACCAACTAATACCGAAAATATGCACTCCCCAGCCAGAAGTTATTTATGAAACAAGATGGAGCTACTGTCTAGTGCTCGATCAATGGCAACTACCCCTGCCCAACTCAAACTTTTTAAAGAAAACAGTATTTTGCGCTGACTTCCCTTCTGCAAATTGTTTCAATAAATAGAGAAACACTATCGCAGGAATTGTTTGGACAATATTCCATGCACTGCTATCGATTTGATCAGGTAATCTTGTCCAGTAAGCACATCGTACGAAATAAAAACTTACGTCTGTCGTATCCAGTACCTCAGCACACACAAAAGCTCTCTCACAAGTTGAACAGGGGAGGGGCGTGTGGGGGAAGGGACTAACAGCAGTCTCTGGTGAACTTGTGAACTAGGTTAACTGGTCTTCGAATCTCAAGGAGAATACACAAAATTTCATGTACCCATCAATAAATTTGAATTTCTCACCATTTCCAGGTAGGGGGGGGGGGGGAGGATGGGGGAAGGGACCCATGTGCCGGCTGTAGAAGATCCATTACGTCATTGGGGGTGATTAATTCATAAATTTAATTGATTTGTGTAAAAAATTTCGTACCAATTTGATACCGCATCTCCACCAGAATTATTTCACGCTCACCTCGCTGTACCAAGTAACTGCTCGGAATAAGTAATAACTGAGTATGGCTTGTAAAGGTTGTACTAGGTTTTAGGTACGGATTACTTATGAATGTAAATCAGAATATGGCCTAAATTAAGAAAAACGCCTCATAAAGTGCAATGTGTAGATCGATGCACCAAATTAATGAAGCGATCCAACTGCAAAGGTCTCTAGAAAATTACCGAGAAAGTGGACACTTTTTATAGTTCAACGATTTGAAATAGGTATATCAAAAGGAAATTTAAGAGAACATGAGCAGTCGACCCAATTATCTCACGAAGCTTAAAAATATGTTAAGAAGCGTGGGTTATAGTCCTGTGCAGTGCTATGTGCATGTGGATTCTGCTTGCTATAATCACCCTCAGATACAAAACATCAAATAAGCACGTATTGTGTTGTAATAACGCACATGAATGCTTGCTGCACAACTCTATCGACAAACTGACCAATGACCACCGACCAACATAAGACCATACTCGTCCCACAGTTGGCCCTTAAATATTTCCTGCGACATTATACACTACAGTATCTATGTTTGGTACTTAAGTAACGACAGCCATTCGTATTTAAAGCTAATTGCACAGTTAACTTCAACTGAAAATAAAGAAAACTATTGCGGTTATTTTGCGACTTTTTATTAAAATAGAAGCACATTTGGTAACATGTTGTACCTTTCATACTTTCTCTGCAACAGAAGCTTAATATATTTTCTTATCCATTCTTTAAACGATGGCATTCACTTTTTATCCACTGAAGATCTACAAAAATTACTCCGGTAAGAATAATGTTATCTAGGAACTCTTACATTTGGTACGTGTTTGCATAGAACCAACAATATCAGAAATATGCTAAACACATTGTTGTTAGTTTAGTTCTTTATTTTCTCAAACTAGTTTCGGCGACAAATAACATCATCAGTGGGTTTTTTAATCCCAAACATGCAGGAAATAGCATGGTTATATAAATATAGTGGCACATTATTACAAAAAAAGAATAGTAAAAATGAAATAATGTGCCACTGTGTTTGTATAACCGTACTATTTCCTGCATGTTTTAGATTAATAAACCCACTGATGATGATGATATTTGTCGCCGAAACTAGTTTGGGAAAATAAATAAACGAATAAAAAGGTACTTTTGCATCAAGGCGGACTCAATTTCTGATATTGTTGTTACTTGAGCAAATTGCGGTTTTTACAAATTAGAAAAGATGTGAAAAAGTGTCGCATGTACCCAAGAACAAATATTCGACTGAAATTTGAAATTCACAACTAATAAAATATTCCGAGCTCTTATACCGTGGTCGAATGGATTTCACATTGAAACGCAACGTCTGGTCCCCATCCGCGGAGGACATTTTCAGGGGAGATCGTAGCTTCTTTACACGCTCGATTCACACTGAGGCTCGCTATCTGGCTGCAGCAAAATTCCGTTTACGCATCCTCAGCAGCAGCAGCAGCAGCAGCAGCAGTGTCGTGACGGCACATGCTTTGAACAGCTGGGTGCAGCTGGCCGTTGTCTGTTGCCGTCGTCTGCTGTTGCTATCACGCAATGGTGGAAACCTAGTACACACCTTCTTCAGTAGGGATACAGATGTCATTCAGTTTGACACCGTCCTCCTTTCTACTGAAATTTTTAGGGTGTATAACAATCTTTACGGTATTCCTGTATAGCTGTTCATTGTTTCCGCTTGTGGCTGCCAGTCTTGGGTCCTACCAAACGTTGGGCTTTATTGTGAAATCCATTCAACCATGGTATAATATCACGGAATATTTTATTAACTGTGACATTTCTGGCGGTGAATGTTTACATTTTACTAATTTAAAAAAGTTTTAATCGAGAAAATCTTGTCAATACTTTAATAGTCTTATTGTTACATCATTGCCGTGCTAAATTCCAATAATCATTTAGTGAAATCAAATGAAGTTGAATTATTGTGAGAAAATAGTTACAAGTTAAATATATTTTGAAACACAAGCTGCTGGAACTACCACAAGACAGGTAAAATTATTCAGACACTAAAGAAACTCAGTTCATTTGCAAGGATCACATCTTCCCTGGAACAAGACATTCTTCTGTTTCAAGGTACAAGGTAGCGCACGACGAACGAAGTATATCTAAATTGTCCTCATGTTATATAAATAGTTCTAAAAACGGATAGCATTTTACTCGCCTTAAGACTCTGTATCTGAAGTATTAACAATACATTTGAAGTAGTTTTAGTATATTATACAGCACTTAGATATGTAGAACGTCAAATATTTACAGGATCAGCACAAAAAACAATCTCATGTCTGAAGACAGCAGAAACTGTAGAAAATGGGGGGAAATGCTTACGGAATTCTGTAATGTAAATTGGTTCATATTCCTAAAACCAGTCACAAGACCGAAGTATAGGCCAAAAAAAAAACCGTGTGTTGTTAGACCTAAAAAGGTCTGAATGACGTTCACAGAAAATGCCTGCGACAGGTTTTACAATGTTTCAAAATTTACATAAAATTATAAATACATAATGAATAGTAAACTGGAAGTACTCATCCACCATGAAGATTAGGTAAGGATCTAGTAAACTGATGCTGCCTTCTTACTACATGTCACTGTGGAGCATTCTTGGTACTAACACATTCGCACATAAACTTTTAATAAACTCGTCTATAATTCCTTACACACCTGCACGATTTGAAAAGTAGTCTGTTGTGGCTTTTCCTGCCGTCGCTACCTTTCATTTTAGACTTTATATATTACATTTTATATGTTCAGACTGCTCCCGTGGTTGAATTTCTATAATCTGTCGCAATTAAAAGAATTTTAACTTTCTGTAATATGTATCCTAGAATCATACTTAAAACTGCAATGAACTCAGCTCACTGTCGTGATTTTTCGGGTGGACGTGGCTTCTCTATATCGTATTTGTGGCGTCTGTCACGAAGTTTCGTTGAAAATATAGTATTCCCTTTCATTTCGTCCTCCATAGCACTTGTCTCCTCCATCAATCAAGCACGCGTGCCCCAGCCTCGGGAAAATCCCCTCATCCAGCGCACAGTAACCAGATCGACCGAGTAGCCCAGCCACCTCAAGGCGCTAATCACTACCTTTCACTCCCCAACCCAGCTTCTCGTAAAATCACGAGATCGGCTGGCAAAATTTTGTTTCCGGATTCAGCGAACTTTTCTTCATACGTTGCTTCCTTTGGCTCATTTTTACGTCGTTCAGCTTTTGTTCGTGAGCTACACTCCGACTTAACTGAAATCTGTGATGAACCTTTCTCCGCTTTACGAAATTTTTATGGCTTTCGTGCCAATTTGCTGACATATTGCATGTTGGCGTTTATCTCGGGTTCTTCGGCAGACGTTTGTTTGACGATTTTTCTGACCATCCCCAGCACGAGCGGGTGACATGTGTGTATCTTTGCTAGCGCTCTCAGGCAGAGGCGATGAACGACACAAAGATACACTACTGGCCATTAAAATTGCTACACCAAGAAGAAATGCAGATGATAAACGGCTAATCATAGGACAAATATATTATGCTAGAACTGACATGTGATTACATTTTCATGCAATTTGGGTGCATAGATCCTGAGAAATCAGTACCGAGAACAACCACCTCTGGCTGTAATAATGGACTTCATACGCCTGGGTATTGAGTCAAACAGAGCTTGCATGGCGTGTACAGGTACAGCTGCCCATGCAGCTTCAACACGATACCACAGTTCATCAAGAGTAGTGACTAGCGTATTGTGACGAGTCACTTGCTCGGCCAGCAGACGTTTTCAGTTGGTGAGAGATCTGGAGAATGTGCTGGCCAGGGCAGCAGTCGAACATATTCTGTATCCGGAAAGGCCCGTACAGGACCTGCAACAAGCGGTCGTGCATTATCCTGCTGAAATGTAGGGTTTCGTATTGATCGAATGAAGGGTAAAGCCACGGGTCGTAACACATCTGAAACGTAACGTCCACTGTTCAAAGTGCCGTCAATGCGAACAAGAGGTGACTGAGACGTGTAACCAATGGCACCCCATACCATAACGGCGGGTGATACGCCAGTATGGCGATGACGAGTACACGCTTCCAATGTGCGTTCACCGCGATGTCGCCAAACACGGATGAGACCGTCATGACCTGGATTCATCCGAAAAAAATGACGTGCACCCAGGTTCGTCGTTGAGTACGCCATCTCAGGCGCTCCTGTCTCCGATGCAGCGTGAAGGGTATCCGTCATCTCGACTGCTAGTGCAGTGTCGCGATACGATAAACCGCAATCGCGATAGGCTACAATCCGACCTTTATCAAAGTCGGAAACGTGATGGTACGCATTTCTCCTCCTTACACGAGGCATCACAACAACGTCTCACCAGGCAACGCCGGTCAGCTGCTGTTTGTGTATGAGAAATCGGTTGGAAACTTTCCTCGTGTCAGCACGTTGTAGGTGTCGCCACCGGCGCCAACCTTGTGTGAATGCTCTGAAAAGCTAATCATTTGCATATTCACAGCATCTTATTCCTGTCGGTTAAATTTCGCGTCTGTAGCACGTCATCTTCGTGGTGTAGCAATTTTAATGGCCAGTAGTGTATATAGCAAAAGTCAAAGATTCCTGAGCTACATGGTTCTGCTCTTGGTGAACCATGCATTTCAATACTTGAATAAGAAACAGAGTTTACAGAATTACCAAAGTAATATGCATACATCACATGCCAATGTCCAAGGGCATTTCCGTGGCCATTATCACTGTGGTTCTCCCCTCGCTACCTGCAGCGGTCGTTCGCTGCAGCTCTGGAATCCGGGACCATTTCACCTCGAGGTTTTCTTCTCTTGTTGAGGTTATTATCATGTCTGTGTATTTCTATAGCTTACCCAATAAAGCCGGTGTGGTAGCTCTTCTCTACAGCAGAAACAAAAACCTCGAGTTGAATGGATCCAGGATTCTGGTGCTGCGGCGAACGACCGTTGCAGATAGCAAACGGAGAACCACAGAAAAGCCCTTGGACGTTGGCGCACCAGGTATATTTAATCTGCGGTCTAGAATTCGACTCCACCACCAACAATGGATGGTGAAGCTTTGACAGTACCAGCCACTCGCAGAGGCGAACGTCAGAAGAATCATTACACAAACGTCGGCCGAAGAACGCGAGACAGAAGCCAACAGGCAAGTCGTCTCTTTGCTTTCGCAGAACTTTCTAAAACGGCTGCTGTCTCATGGTCAGTCTTTACCATCCCTCAGGAGGTTGCGAGCGTATGCCGTTCTAAGGCAGACTGTAGGCCTATAACAAATTTTTGTACCATATCCTCGTCCTCAGAGCTGAATATTGGCTTTGACAACTCAGATGCTTGAATTCTTTCTCCCCTGTCGTTCTTCCTGAGGAAAGAGATGTTACTGCCTTTTTAACATTACTTTTACCAGCTATAGTCACTGGTGCTGCAAGAATCTAATGATCACTGAAGCCCCCTCTGCAGTGTATCAGGTATTTACTTGCAGGTCTAAGATTGTGCCCTCAGGAGCCGATTCTCTGTCTTCTCGGTGTATTTTTCAAATAAGGCATTCATATCAATGTCACATGAATCTATGTATCTGGGCACCAGTTTTAATCACAAGAGTCTCCCACGTCTGGCCGGCAAACTGAAGTATCCTTCTACGACAGTGGCATGATGAGGAAACTTTCTCGTTACATTCTCCAAGTTTTCTTTGAAGCACTCTGCCACTATAGCTCTCGCGGCAGGTCGTCTACAAAAGCAATGTGATTACCATGTTTCATCCACCTTTGATGCTTACCTTTAACCATTTAATTTCACATTCATGTTCTGTTATAACGTCACTAAATATCGTCAGGTTCTTTAGAGCAATAAACTTGCTGTCACCAGTGGTATCTAGGAAATCCTTGCGATGTTTGTCTTAACCTGGATTTTGAATTTCGTTGTTATTCACTTCTGCAGCAGTAACCTTTCTGTTCATATAACTATGTCCTCATTATTACATATAATACTTGATACCGATCCCAAGACCTTACCACGGGTGCTCCTACAGTTTACGAATATCTTGTTAAAATCTTCTCTTTTCGATCTGCAAGGACGGAAATTTTCCTCGCCGCTTTCTACAGGCAGTTCTTAACTGGCCCTAAGAAGCTGTTTCTGTAGAGGTTTCTCTACTCAAAAAGCCGCCACTTACTCACCACAAATACTCTCCTATCCGAGCAGCCGCTTCTTTTGTCTAGTGCGAATCTAACCTGTTGAGAAGAGGCACAACAGTTCTCAACCCTATAGCGGAGGTCGAGAAATTTTCATCCGAGTCGCACTCAGAATCATCTATGCCTCTGTCCACCCGATTGCAAAGCAAAGGACCTTGATCGACGCTGGATATGATACAGCAAGTGGTGAATCACGCTTTCTCTTCACAAGCGACGCTAGCTGTCTTCAGCAATTTAACTAAACGTCCAGAAGATCCGGGGATGGTCTCAGGTGCCAAGTGCTGCCATAAACCACTACACCCAGCCGATTATACCCAGTGTGTTCAATAGCCGCCGGCAGATTATTCTCAACATAACAGACAAGACCTCCCGATACCCACACTGAATGCGTACTGGCCTTTTTTCTCGACATGCCTGCTCTTTCCCTGTGGGTCTCCATTACTCTCGTACTTTAGTTGCACTAGTTATAGAAATATTCCCTACTGGTTCCCTACTGGTGACACATAAAAATTAGTGTCCGGACGTGTGTAATCAATAGCTAACATCTTCATACCTAATGCAACTAATTTCAGAAATATTTTGCAATTGCGAATAAACTTTGTAACTTTAGTAAAGCTGCAAAATCGTCACCAATGTCTGTTTCTTTAGCTATTGTGAAAAATAAGTTTCTATATTATTTGCCTGGCATTGAAGCTCCCAATGACCCACAAATACACTCTCT
The DNA here is from genome assembly GCF_021461395.2 of Schistocerca americana. Taxonomy (NCBI): domain Eukaryota; kingdom Metazoa; phylum Arthropoda; class Insecta; order Orthoptera; family Acrididae; genus Schistocerca; species Schistocerca americana. The sequence continues at coordinate 393,026,244 of NC_060122.1, read as the reverse complement.
GGTGATTGTCCGTACTCTGCACGAAAATCGGCCACTGGCCCAACAGACGAGGTATCCCGGGCTGGCTCAAGTATGTTATCACAACAGGGCGCCACCATGTACCTATTATTAAGGCTTCAGGCTTATGTCCGTTTCCCACTTTCACCTTCCGACCAGAGACAGGTGAAGTCACCACTAACCAGCACCTCTTCTCAGGCGAGGACAAACAAGTCAGACGTTGCGAATCTGTAGATGCAGTGACACTGAGATTGTCAGAGGAGCCCCAGCGTCACTGCAGCTAAAAGCAGCTCCTGAAGCTTATCGACCGAAACCAAGGTAGGTTCCAGCTGTATCAATACATATACTTTTCACTGTATATCTGTATATAACATGTGTTGTTCCTACCCATTTATAACTGCTAAAAAGCTGTGGTGTCTTCTAAGCATCGCTGAATACGGTACTACTAAATCATGTCACAAAATGAAAAGTGTCCGCTGTAACATGAACACAAACTCACTGAATACAAGAGAACAACATACAGTGAGGCAAGGAAATGCAAGTGCTGGCATGAACCTGCGTAATTCGAGCTGGCCAATTCATACCTTCCGGACTCAGGAATGCAAAAGTTAAACCCTTTAGCATTCCGTCCAGCCCATCAATTCACACACTTCCATCCCTCTAAGAGCTCTCAACAGACTCCCCTGTGTCTGGTGCATCTTCTTAATTGTGACCTGTTTCCTCAGAATAAAAATCCTTCCCTACACACCCACTTCAGACATACATATCTACAACGTTTAGATGTTTCTAACACCGGTTTCTACGTTACAAGAAAATATGAAAATCTTTAGACAATATATTTTTAGACTAAAACAGCAGTCGAGAATGCATTTTCAGCCTGTAGTGGAGTGTACTTTGATACCAAACTTCTTGGCGTATTAAAAGTTGTGACGGACCGCGACTCGAACTGAGCAACACAAGTGCGACTCACGACGATTCATCACAGCTTTACTTCCCTCAGTACTTCGTCTCCTGCTTTCCAAAGGTTGCGCGTTAGAGTCCCAGTCCGCCATACAGTTTTAATCTGCGTGGAAGTTTCATTCACAGCAGTGTTTTACGCCGCTGTAAGTCGTTTCAATAATCATTTAATGAGAGCACTGTAGATACTAGCAGCAAACTGGATAAAAATGAAGTGACTTTCAGTAGTCATTAATGAAATTCTATTTTCAAAATTGGAACCAAAACATGGGTAATACGCAATGCATTTATACTGTACAGAGTTTAAACGATCTATGTTCAATACTTTCTCGACGACTGTAACAGCAGAAATAGGCAATGATCCTGTTTAGTGATTAAAAAACAGGTCGTGTACTAATGTAGAACAGGTTTCCTTTATCATTTGGGTCATCTAATTTAGGAAATCATACAGGGCGAGGTTTCTGTAAAAAGCCATAGTCCATTCTCTTAACTCTCTGCTCACATGGTGGATTAAACGTTATCAACAAGATCCGGTGGAATCCCACACAGGCAATACGTACACTATGTGATCAAAACTATCCGGACACCTGGCTTAAAATCACAAGTTCGTGGCGCCCGCCATCGGTAATACAGGAATTCAATATGGTGTTGGGCCACCCTTAGCCTTGATGACAGCTTCCACTCTCGCAGACATACGTTCAATCAGCTGCTGGCAGATTTCTTGGGGAATCGCAGCCCATTCTTCACGGAGTGTTTCAGTGAGGAGAGGTATCGATGTCGGTCGGTGATGCCTGGCACGAAGTCGGCTTTCCAAAAAAAACCAAAGGTGTTCTATAGGATTCAGGTCAGGACTCTGTGCAGGACAGTCCATTACAGGGATGTTACTCTCGTATAACCACACCGCCACTGGCCGTGCATTATGAACAAGTGGTCGATCGTGTTGAAAGATGCAATCGACGTCCCCGAATTTCTCTTCAACAGTGGGAAGCAAGAAGGTGCTTAAAATATCAATGTAGGCCTTTGCTGTGATAGTGTCACACAAAACAACAAGGGGTGCAAGCCTACTCCACGGAAAACACGACCACACCACAACACCACTGTCTCCGAATTTTACTGTTGGCACTACACACGCTGGCAGATGACGTTCACCGGGTATTCGCCATACCCACACCCTGCCATCGGATCGCCGCAATGTGTACCGTGATTCGACACTCCACACAACTTTTTCCACTGTTCAATCGTCCAATGTTTACGCTCCTTACAGCAAGGGAGGCGTCGTTTGGCATTTACCGGCGTGATGGGTGGCTTGTGAGCAGCCGCTCGACCATGAAATAGAAGTTTTCTCACCTCCTGCCTAATTGTCATAGTACTTGCAGTGGATCCTGACGCAGTTTGGAATTTCTGTGTTATGGTCTGGATAGAAGTCTGCGTTTTACACATTACGACCGTCTCCAACTGTCGGTTGTCTCTGTCATTCAACAGACGAGGACAGCCTGTACGCTTTTGTGCTGTACGTGTCCCTTTACGTTTCCACTTCATTATTTCATCGGAAACAGGGATGTTTAGGAGTGAGGAAATCTCGCGTACAGATGTATGACACAAGTGACACCCAATCAACTGACCACGAAGTCCGTGAGTTCCGCGTAACGCCCCATTCTGCTCTCTCACGCTGTCTTAACGACTACTGAGGTCTCTGATATGGAGCACCTGGCAGTAAGTGGCAGCACAATGCACCTACTATGAAAAACGTATGATTTTGGAAGTGTCCGGATACTTTTGATCACGTAGTGCACCACGGAGCAGGCGACCTCACTAATACTGTGAGACTGAGGGGCTAAAAGGATACACTAGCTGGGGTAAGAACAGAGCTACAGTGCGCTCTCACACTAAGGCAAATGTGGCGGACCCGTGGTTTCCCAACCCATCTTGTGGGCAGCGGGCAAATCCCCTTTACGCGACGAATCAAGTGTTCCGTCTTTAAAATCATTCATGTCAACAAGATGTTATACTGTGACCTTCCAATTTCTCAGAAAATTAGCTATCTCATTAAAAAAAGTGTAGCTAACGTCCACGTCTTGTGTAATAGGTAAATAAAAGATCAGTAAGTAGAAAACAGCAGTGGTGCCTAGGAGGCAAAAAAAAAAAAAAAAGACAAACCAAGAAAGTTTCGCTGTACACGACAGTAAAATGATCTTTTAGTTCACAGAATGAGTCATGTTAGAATGAATCCTAAACGCACTGCCGTTCCGCAGTTTCACCGAATCCCTGCACATCTGACGCAAACTTGTCGAGCTGAAAGCCGAGCAGTGTGTTTGGTTTTCACTAGCGGCTTTAAATTACACAACAGCCTAAATGGCAGATGGAAGCGCTAACGAAAGCGGCAAACAGATGTGACGACTCGAGGGGCAGGTAAACATTCCAGCAGCAGGTAAAGCGGCCGCGCCCAGACCTCAATGCATTCCCTATTTCGGGGTAACACTTTTAACTCTTTATGTCATCACGTAAAACCATGAAGAGACTGGACAGTAATATCAGACTTTAAGTACATTCAAAGTAAGACGTAACGAATACATGAACAAAATTACAACGTAAAACGCAGTGTTAAGATGTCCAGCGAATTCTAGAGCATCATGTTTGGGGTTGTAGTGCAGCAGTAAACAATACATACTGTGATTTGTCAGTGATGACAGTTGCTTGGTAGTTTAAGTGATTCGTCAAAAATGACCTAATAAATAAGCAATGGACCATAAAATTGACATGGTAGCTTTACATTTTCTTATGCATTATTTCAAGGAGATGATTACTGGGAAAATTTGGAATAAATTGTTGTGACCAAGTAACTTTTATCGGAGGCTGCACTAGCTTCAAAGTGGCACAGATACAGGACGCTATTTTTCAATCTAGTACCCCATTATCTGTAAACAACGGTAGCCACGTTTACAAATCGTTCAGTTCCTCGACGACAGAAATCTGCTCGTTGGTCACAGCCATTTTGGAAGAACCACCGTCGAGACGTTCTTTTGGGCTATTGTAAGTCCGGGGGTAGCGACGTACTCTGACCTGGGTTCGAAACGCGCCACCGCTTAAATTTTAATTAATAATCGGGATTGGCAGCCGATGACTTCCGACATAAGAAGTGACCCTCATACTGCCAACGGTCTTGTCAAAGAGAGCAGAGGAGCGGATAGAGGTTCAGGGCACTCTCTTGTCCTTGGGGTGGCAAAGTCCCCAAACGGCGGAAGAATCAGCAATGATGAACGCAATGAGGGTGCAGAAGGCAATGGAAAACACTGCATTAAAGACACATATCGTGTATCCGCATGTCATGTGGCCTGTAATTGAAAAATTGTCATGGTGATCTCTCCATTGGCAATAGATTCCGGAATAGTCCCCCACTCGGATCTCCGTGAGGGGCCTGCCAAGGGGGAGTTAACGATGAGAAAAAGATTGAATAACCAACGGCAGGATAACGTTCCACGAATCGGGCGTGGAATGTCGGAAGTTTGAACGTGGGAGCAAAGCTAGAAAATCCGAAAAGAGGAATGCTAAACCTCAATCTATATAGTAGGGGTCAGTGATGTGAAATGGAAAGAAGACAAGGATTTCTGGTCAGATGAGTATATGGTAATACCAACAGCAGCAGGAAGTGGTATAACGAGAGTAGGATTCGTTATGAATAAGAAGGTAGGGCAGAGAGTGTGTTACTGTGAACAGTTCAACGATAGGGTTGTTGTTGTCAGAATCGACAGGAAAGCAACATCGAAAACGATAGTTCAAGTTTATGTGTCGATGTCGCAAGCTGAAGATGAAGAAATAGAGAAAGTGTATAAGGATACTGAAAGCGTAATGCAGTATGTAAAGGGAGACAAAAATCTAATAGTCATGGGGGACTAGAATGCTGTTGTAGAGGGAGAAGAAAAGGTTACAGGAGAACAAGAGTCCCATAGGATCTTACCACAAGGTAGATAAAAGCTAAGGAATTCTGCTACCTAGGCACAAAAATAAGTAATGAAGGATGGAGAAAGGAGGATATCAAATGCAAACAAGTACTAGTAAAGAGGGCATTCCTGGTGAAGAGAAGTCTGCTAGCATCAAACATAGGCCTTAATTTGAGGAAGTAATGTCTGGGAATGTACGTTTGAAGCACAGCATTGTATGGTAGTGAAACATGGACAGTGGGGAAACCGGAGCAAAGGAGAATGTGGAGCTGCAAATAAATGTTGACAGAGGTTAAGGAATGAGGAGGTTCTGCGCAGACTCGGAGAGGAATGGAATATGCGGAAAACACTGACAAGGAGATGGGCCCAATCATTGGTCTGTGAATGGGCGGCTTAAACCACATCCAAGAGGTATAACGTTCATCACCCCATTGAAGATGTGTGTGTGTGGGGGGGGGGGGGATCGATCTGTGAACTGTGTGTGCCTCCAGGTTACTTAGCGTTGTAAGATCTGCTCATAACGCAGGAATGTATAGCACCAGCTGTAAGGTACAACTCTGTAGTCTGTTGATGCCTTGCTGGTGGCGCTATTGAGGAACAATAACTCGGAATTCTTACATGAAAACCAGGATGCGTCTTGTTAGATTAGAATTTACAAACATCAGAAGAAGGGTTCTGTCATTATTCTGAACTCTCAGGTTTCTGCAACAGCGGTCTCCCACTACTTGCTTAAACTGACAACAATGATACCATTGGCTAAAACAATAGCAAAATTCTACATGACGGAGCGAAATGTTAGAGGTATATACTCACACTGTCCGAGATTGAGACAATCCCTCAGACTAGTTAACGTGTAATTTTGTTGGCATCTAGGGCGAAACTACGGTGGAGCGGAATTTCAGCGTCATCGAATTAGAGATTCGGGCTTGGAGATGGGTAGGGCTTCCAAAATCGACATTCGCGACCGTACATTGGAGATTCGGCTTTCCGGAGATGAGCGGCGGCCTTCTGCAATCCATCACCTGCTGCAGCTTGTTCCAGCTGATCATATTACCTGTAAGTTCACCAGCAATGAGGTGAATCTGTAGCGCTAACGTAGGAATTGGTGCACTTTTATGCTTTACGTTAGTATGGAGTTAGATTGAACACACGTTGTGAGTTGGAAACCAGGCTGTGGCTTCGCTGTTTGCTATTCATGCAAAATTGTACCCCTCAGTTTTCGTAATCCACGCAGTCATGATGAATATGATCCCGCATTTTCTGTTCAGAGGTACTTTCATTCTTCGCCGGCCGTGGTGGCCGAGTTGTTCTAGGTGCTTCAGTCCGGAATCGCCCGACTGCTACGGTCGCAGTTTCGAATCCTGCCGCGGGCATGGATGTGTGTGATGTCCTTAGGTTAGTTAGGTTTAAATAGTTGTAAGTTCTAGGGGACTGATGACCTCAGATATAAAGTCCGATAATGTTCAGAGCCATTTGAATCATTTGAATTTCCGTTATACCGTGGAGCACCATTCTGATCCACTATCATGAGGATAACTGACTTGTGTGGATTCAGATTCTGTCCTGCACTCATTCCCAGTCTGTTAGATAATGAGATTTGCATTTTCATGTCCTATGTTGTTTTTGTTTTACAATGCAGCCAAACTTTGTCAGTAATCATGATATTAATTAATTCCACTTTAGTTTCATATGATGAATGTTCCCTCCTCCACACCTACAATTGTTAATTTAACACAAGACCCACAGCTACATTTGTCAGCGCCATCCACCTGTTCCGCTTCCTAGCTCATATCTCGTTATCTGAGCTGTAGTGGGGCGATCTGCACATCGAGAGGCGATGCTCAGTATAGATCACTGGTTTAATACATACACCTGTTCCCATGACCCTAGTGGTGTATTGCAATACAGCTCCTGCACAGCCAAAGAAAACGGCGCTCCTTTGAATTTATTCTGCAGTGGGGACGAGATGTGTCTCGATTCCATAGACGCTCTCATTGTTGCAGGTGTGAAATGATGGACCATGTCTCATCGTCCGCATGCAGCTTACTGTAATGTTGCTTTCCACGGAGTGACACTCAGGGAAGTTCGCCGCATGGGGTAGCAGCGCAGTCTACGGCGCCTTCTCACAGTTCTTGCGGCTGCCCTCGTCGGAGGTATGAGTCCTCACTCGGGCATGGCGGTGTGTGCGGTCCTTACGTAACTTAGATCAAGTAGTGTATAAGCCTAGGGACTGATGACCTCAGCAGTTTGGTCCCATAGGAATTTACCACAACTTTTTCAGGGAAGTCCAGAGATGTGATTTGCAGGGTGTTCCATTTATCTGATGACCGCCTACCCGGGGTACTGCAGGCGAGCCACACTGTGCCCCCCTTTTTGTGGGTTGTAGCCTGAAGGCAGTACAGACATACGCGCCTTGTCGGCCAGTGTCAGTCGAGCGGTGAAAAAGGCATTACGAGTGTAACCGTGAAGTTTGCAAACACAGCCATGGCAAGAGCAAAAATTCAATTCCACGATGAGTGTTTTTTGGAAATTTGTGGTAAGATCCTATGGGACCAAACTGCTGAGGTCATCGGCCCCCAGATTACACACTACTTAATATAACTTACCCTAAGGACAACACACAGACACCCAAGCCCGAGGGAGGACTTGAACCTCCGACGGGGAGAGCCGCACGGACCGTGACAAGGCACCTTAGACCGCGCGGCTGCCCCGCACGCAATGAGTGTTTACTTACGATTCGTATGTGTTTACAGAGTCCGTTCGTATTGTTCAGAGATTGTTTCAACAGAAGTTTTCAGGTGTTCGAGTTCTGAGTCGTCATGCAGTCAACAAATTAGTGAATAAATTTCGTGAAATGGGAAAGGTTCAGGACAAGAAGCGTAAATGACGACGTACAGTGCTCATAGAAGCTTGTCTCCATGACATTGCACACCACCTGGAAAATTTCCCTAAAACGACTCTTAGACGTCGCAAAAAGGTGAATGGCCTTTCAGATCATGATGCACAAATTTTAACTCTAAAAGGTTTTTGTGCTGCAACACGTGTTAAATATAGTCATCAGCTGTTTAGGAAAGCTGATCCAGTTGCTGTAGAGACCTTTGTAAACCTTATCAAGGAACAAGAGTGGCAAGATGTTTATAGCGCTGATACAGTAGACGATAAGTATAATGCTTTTCTCAAGACTTTTCTTATGCTCTTTGAAAGTTGCTTTCCGTTAGAACGTTCAATACAGGGTACTAGCACAAACAGGCAGCCTGGGTGGCTGACTAGAGGGATAAGAATATCTTGTAGAACAAAGTGGCAATTATATCAAAACGTTAGAAACAGTCAAAATCTAAATGCAGCAGCCCATTACAAACAGTATTGTAAGGTGCTTAAAAATGTTATTACGAAGGCAAAAAGTATGTGGTATGCAGGTAGAATAGCTAAATCTCAGGATAAAATTAAAACCATATGGTCAGTCGTAAAGGAAGTGGCTGGTCTGCAGAGACAGGTCGAGGATATAGAATCAGTGCGTAGTGGGAATGTCCGTGTTACTGATAAGTCGCATATATGTACACTATTTAATAATCACTTTCTGAATATAGCAGGTGAACTAAATAGAAACCTAGTCCCAACAGGGAATCATATAGCGCTCTTAGAAAAAAGTGTTCCGAGACTGTTACCTGAAATGCTCCTGCATGATACTGACAACAGGGAGATTGAATTAATAATTAAATCACTAAAGACCAAGAACTCTCATGGATATGACGGGGTATCTAGCAGAATACTGAAGTATTGTTCTATATATGTTAGCCCAGTACTTAGCCATATCTGTAACTTTTCCTTTAGGAGTGGTCGGTTTCCTGACCGATTGAAGTACTCGGTAGTGAAGCCACTTTATAAAAAGGGAGACATTGATAATGTTGACAATTTTCGACCTATTTCTATGCCATCGATGTTTGCTAAAGTTATCGAGAAGGTTGCATATACAAGGTTACTGGAGCATTTAAATTCACATAATTTGCTGTCAAATGTTCAGTTTGGTTTTAGAAATGGTTTAACAACTGAAAATGCTATATTCTCTTTTCTCTGTGAGGTTTTGGACGGATTAAATAAAAGGTTGCGAACGCTAGGTGTTTTCTTTGATTTAACGAAGGCTTTTGACTGTGTTGACCACAAAATATTACTGCAGAAGTTGGACCATTATGGAGTAAGGGGAGTAGCTTACAATTGGTTCGCCTCTTACTTTAAGAACAGAAAGCAGAAGGTAATTCTCCGCAATATTGAGAGCGGTAGTGATGTTCAGTCTCAATGGGGCACTGTTAAGTGGGCCGTTCCCCAAGGGTCGGTGCTGGGGTCACTGCTGTTTCTTATTTATGTAAATGACATGCCTTCTAGTATTACAGGTGATTCAAAAATATTTCTGTTTGCTGATGACACCAGCTTGATAGTGAAGGATATTGTGTGTAACAAGTAATGTAGTTCATGAAATAAGTTCGTGGCTTGTGAAAAATAATTTGATGCTAAATCACAGTAAGACTCAGTTTTTACAGTTTCTAACTCACAATTCAACAAGAACCGATATTTTGATCAGACAGAATGGGCATATTATAAGTGAGACAGAACAGTTCAAGTTCCTAGGCGTTCGGATATATAGTAAGCTGTTGTGGATAGCCCATGTCCAGGATCTTGTTCAGAAACTAAATGCTGTTTTATTTATCATTAGAACAGTATCTGAAATAAGTGACACTTCAACGCGAAAAGTAGTCTACTTCGCATATTTTCATGCGCCTGTGTCGTATGGTATTATTTTTTTGGATAATTCTTCTGATTCAAAGAGGGTATTTTTGGCTCAAAAATGGGCTGTTCGAGCTATATGTGGTGTAAGTTCGAGAACCTCTTGTCGACCCCTATTCAATAGTCTGGGAATTCTGACATTGCCCTCACAGTATATATTTTCTTTAATGCCGTTTGTTGTTAGCAATATTAGCCTATTCCCAAGAGTTAGCAGCTTTCACTCAGTTAATACTAGGCAGAAATCAAATCTGCATGTGGAATGCACTTCCTTGACTCTTGTGCAGAAAGGAGTGCAGTATTCTGCTGCATCCATTTTCAATAAGCTACCACAAGAACTCAAAAATATTAGCAGTAGCCCAAACTCTTTTAAGTCTAAACTGAAGAGTTTCCTTATGGCTCACTCCTTCTATTCTGTCGAGGAGCTCCTGGAAGAGCTAAAAAATTAAGCAAATTCCAGTGTTACATTGTTGATTTTCTTTATTTAAACTTACGACTTGTCACCTGAATATGTTTTTTTATATTTCATTTTATCTGTTTCTAATATAGTGTTATAATTTCATGTATTGACTCGTTCCATGACCATGGAGACTTCTCCTTAATTTGGTCCCACGGAACAATAAATAAATAAATAAGAAATAAATAAAAAGCAAACACAAATATTGTGCAAAGAGATGCTAAGCTGCTTGGGCTGAGACCTTATAAAGTATCAGTAGTATAAGAACTTCAACCTGATCATCCTGCGCACAGGATTAAGTTTTGCGAATAGGTTTTAAGACAAGTGCATGACAGTGAAATGGATCCTTAGCTTATTCTGTTTCCATTTGAGGCTTGGTTAGATTTACATGGGTATGTTAATTCCCAAAACTATCGGCACTGGAGCGCAGATAGAACTGTTGTGTTTCATGAGGAACCCCTCCATGATCAGAAAATAGGGGTGTGGCGTGCAGTTAGTGATGACAGAATAACAGGTCCAATTTTTTTAATGACTCAGTTATAAGTGAGAGATGTGCGCAAAACATTTTTCGGCCGCTTTTTAATGAAATGAGTGAGAGAGAACGAAGCTTCGCATTTTTTTCAACAGGATTCGACAAGGGCTCATTTTCTTTGCACGCAATTCACGATGTGTTCCATGAAAGAGTGATTAGTAACAATATCTGGCGCGCTAGAAGTCCTGATTTAACTCCGTACAATTTTTATTTATGGCAAGCATTAAAAGGGAAAGTGTACGCAAGAAATTCTCATACTATAGAGGAACTTAAGGACATTTCTCCGTGAATCAATTAATTGAATATCACAGAGAGAATTACATCGTGTGATTAATAATTTCTTGAGTAGATCTCAGAAAGGCGTGGAAAATAATGTCAGGCCGTTACAGCATCTCCTTGTGTGACATGGATGAGTACAAAATGTATTTGCTTTTATTTTGAATGTCGTCATGTCGTACCGCAGCAATAGACGGGGCAACACGGCATCTGATCGCCGGGCAACGGAGCGCTGGCCGCCCAGCGCCTACTGCTCTGCACAGGCGGTCATCAGATAATTGGAACACCCTGCAGCCTGTGCCTTTCTGCGCAGGTGGCAGTCCTTACGGAAACCTGCGTGAGCACAGTTTCCGATACTCCAAACGATCTCGGACGGTGGAATATGCATTGCGTATTGGGATATGCATCTGCTAAGCATTGTCCGCTACAGTCAGTCTGCGATTGCTGCGAATAAGTTCCTAGATTGCTTGATTTTCTGTGTTGAAGTAAATATCCTTCATTTGAAATATACATCAGGCACGACTGCGCGGTCTTTGTCAGACTGTAGGCACCAATTTACTACGGCTTGACGCGACACTGCGCTTGGCCGATACACCGCCGGAATTACACGGTGACTCGGGCTGCATTTGACATGTTTTATCCTCAAGAATCGCACTGTCCTGCGTACTTCTACTTTGGAATACGTTTCCAGTTGCAGCGCCATTTCAGTCCGCACAATGCGATGCACCTGTTATTTGTACTGCAGCAGAACTGTCTCTGCAGGAAACCCGCAACATTTTGCTCTTTTCTGACAATGCGCCACTCTTGTTGCTGAATGGTCTTAGCGACGGAAGACATGTGTAATACACTTTATGAGATCACTACGTATATGTCAGTTCAGCGTTATAAAACCAACGAGTTCTTAGTCGAAACAACCCTTCGATTATCGATGTGAGCTTCTTATTGATATAGAAATGTAGAAAGCAGTGGATTCATGGAATATATCTACACAATCTGAATCATCAGTTCCTTTCTTCTGGATGTTGCATTTTTCAGAACCGGTAATCTTGTAGCTGTTGCACTTTACAGGACATGGCGTGATTCTAAAAGAAGTGTGTCAACTGCCTACCGGGTATTCTGTATTAGCTGCATCATTAGCATCACCTCGCAATCCACTGTTCCTCAGCTGTGGTCGTATCGGGCTTCTTCATGTCTAACAGAGATACCGGTGCCTAAATGACACAAAAAAATTAAGGCACCATGTGTAAGTAGGCTGTTCAGGTCTTTATGTTGGTAACGCCACGTGGCGCTCTATATGAATATCACTGACTGTGCTGTGTGAAGTCTGTGGCTGGTTGGCATTGTAGGAATAGTCGCTATTGTAGGGTTTGCCAGTTGGATGTGAACAGCGCGTAGCGTTGCGCAGTTGGAGGTGAGCCGCCAGCAGTGGTGGATGTGGTGAGAGAGATGGCAGAATTTTGAGAGCGGATGATCTGGACGTGTGTCCGCCAGAAAGAGTAAATTTGTAAGACCGGATGGCATGAACATATTATATATATATATATATATATATATATATATATATATATATATATATATATATATATATATGTATGACTTTTGGCACTATTAAGGTAAATACATTGTTTGTTCTCCATCAAACTCTTTCATTTGCTAACTATGCCTATCAGTAGTTAGTGCCTTCAGTAGTTAGAATCTTTTATGTAGCTGGCATTATTGGCGCTCGCTGTATTGCAGCAGTTCGAGTAACGAAGATTTTTGTGAGGTAAGTGATTCATGAAAGGTATAGGTTATTGTTAGTCAGGGCCATTCTTTTGTAAAGACTATTGGAAGTCAGATTGCGTTGTGCTAAAAATATTGTGTGTCAGTTTAGTGTTGATCAGAATAGGTAAAGAGCTAAATGTCTGAGTACGTTCAGTTCTGCTCAACTGTTTGAAAATCAAATAACGTAAAAGGTTTATCAGTACAATTCATTAATTTTTCTAAGGGGATGTTTCACATTGAAATGCTGCAGATCAGCAGACAGACAGATCTGGTATATTAATTAAATTTATTCGCCGAAGTATAGCCCTTGGAACGAGAGTTAGCCAGTTACACACTATTAAGAGATCGATTCACTCAAAATTAATTAAATAACTTATCACGAAAATGTTTTGCTCTAGGTCAAAGCCAAACAATAAAATACGACAAACTTAGAACGAAACATAAAAATTTGATTTGATGGAATTACGTTTTCCAGGAGACACAATGAGACGAGGAAACCTGAACAATACATCTAGCCCCTTTGAGAGAGTGTGTTAGTAAAAAAGTCACGAAGAAAGTTGAGAATCTGAAATTGAAAGGGAAGTACTCAGTAGTACAAGATTTGCGTTTGAACAAAAGCCAACACAGGGGTCAGCACGACTAGTTTAAAAAAGTCGCCATGCCCGTCGATCGAGACTCAAACGTTTTAAAATTGCCACCGAAAGTACCGCGAGCGTGTTATTGAAAAACTGCGGCGCTAAATCGAATTGCTCTGTCCATTGCTGCTAGGAAATAACGAAAGTAAGCTCATAGGTTCTCCTATCGCGAAGTGACTTCAACCTAGCGCTGCAAAGAAACAGGGCTTCAGAGAGGCTCTCAGCACCTTTGTCAGTTCGGATACTCCTCAATGGTAAGCGTCCACCTGCAGAAAGAAGTTCGCCCAATCAAGTAAACAGGGGATAGTGACAGCCCACCTCCCAGTCTAGGAGTTGGAGAGACGGAAGTGACGCCAATTCTGTGAAAGTGGGCAAGCCTTGTAGCCTTGCTCGACGATGTAACCGTGGCTTGGAAATTAAAGTAACGGCGTGCAACCTCTGCAGAATTTCGCAATCTTGTCCATAATTAACTATAATTAATCTCTGCCCAGCCCGCCCGGTTAACTGTGCGGTTTAACGCACTGCTTTCCGTGAGGGAAGGCGTGCCGTTCCCCGGCATGAATCCGTCCGGCGGATTAAGAGTCGACGTCCGGTGTGCCGGCCAATCTGTGGACGGTTTTTGAGGCTGTTTTTCATCTGTCTCGCCGAATGCGGGCTGGTCCTCCTTATTCCGCCTCGCTTACACTATGTCGGCGATTGCTGCACAAACACTTTCTCCACGTACGCATACACCGTAATTACTGTACTACGCAAATATTGCTGTGACACTCGTCTGATGTGAGACGTTCATTGGGGGGGGGGGGGGGGGGCACTGGAGGCTGAACCGCACAGTAACCCTGGGTTCGGTGTGGGGCGCCGGTGTGGTGAGTGGATTGCTGTAGCCTGTTGTGGGTTTGTGTACCACTGAGGGTTGCGGCGGGGACGAAGCCTCTCCGTAGTTTCTAGGTCCCCAGTTCAATACAATACAATACTATCTGTGCCCTGAAGATTTCTACGCCCCCACCATCGATAGCTCCCAATTCAGACTGACCATCAATGGTCTCAGGCTGCTGGCGAAAACAGATTTAATATCATTTATTCTTTAAGTAATTTTATTGATATTCGAAATAATAAATGGATCAATCTGTTACTGATGTCATTTGATTCGTAAATACACGAGCAACGCGTATCCGCCTCCTGTGTACGAGACCACAATTTGCCATTGTGACAACTAATTTGACAGACCATCATCATAAGTCACCACGCACGCTGTGTGTTAATCGTAGACTGCAGTTTTCAGCATAATAATATAAATATTATTTATTAGCAAGTCTCTCCTTGTGAAGAGACTGGAGAGGGCTGCAGTCGTCACTTCTCCACTCCTCAAAAATCTCAAAGAAAAGCCTTCGAGTTACAGTCTAGTCAACATTTTAATAATGTGATTCCCAACAGCTCTTATGTAGTTTTAAAAACTTACGACACGCAGTTGTATGATGGCATACTTTATTACGACTGGATTCGGTCACGTCGACGATGATTTCATTAGAAACGGAGCACAAGCTCAGTAAGGGGCAGGACGGGAAAGGACGTCGGCCGTGGCCTTTCAGAAGAACCATATCAACATTTGCCTTATTTGATAGGCAATATCACAGGAAACCTAGGTCTGGAAGGTCAGACAGGTGTTTGAATCGCCGTCCTCCTGTATACGAGACCACAGTTTGCCATTGTGGCAACTCTTCTGATTTGATAGACTATCATCATAAGTCTACCACCCACGCTTTCCATGGGTGTCAATCGTAGACCGCAGTTTTAAGCACATCGCTTATAATTGGTATCGATCAACGTTCATTTGAACTCCAATTAGCTAGCACGAAACACTGGAGATTTATGATTTTGTATAAGACGCTTAATACCTTAGTCAAAACAGTACCTGACCTCACTCACATCATCGCGTAGTTGCCGACTCTATACAGAGTAAACGTTGCTGAGGTAAAACAACTAGCTCAATCAGTAATTTTGAAGTCGTGAGCGAAATTATACAAGGGAACAATGTATATGAACTGTTAATCTGTCTGAAATTTACGACTTTTGAGAAAGCTTTTGATTCAGTTTCAGCGTACTGAAGGAAGAGCAGTTTCTGAGCTGCAGTGCCATTTGGAATTTTCACCCTAACAAATCATTGTCAGAAGTGAAAAACGGTCGGAGACAGAGAAAAGCGTCTGGATGGCAGCAGTTTGAACCCCAGACTTTTGTACTTGTACTCTGCAACTTCGCTATCAAACGACATTAGCCAGACGAAAGAAACTGTTTAAAACAAGTAAGTTGCCAGGTCGTGATTGAAACCGTGTTACGTTTGGACTGAGTACACTGCAGAATTAACTCCGTAGTTGGCTTAGATATATCCCAAACTATTCACATGGTGAACATCTCAAGTTAATGGAAAAAGCACTGGTTACCCTTGCCAGCTGTGTGTTTCATGATTCTCTAACAATCCTGACTTCTGGCATTTATGACAGTCATGTGTGTGTGTGTGTGTGTGTGTGTGTGTGTGTGTGTGTGTGTGTGTGTGTGTGTGTGTGTGTGTATGTATGTGTGTGTGTGTGTATGTATGTAGGGGGTCTGATGAAAGACTCTGAAATTGCCATTTTTTACATAAATCTGTTGGCCCTTTCGAGACGTGTCTAGCAACTATAAAATAAATCTGATAGGTGATACAAAAGATCTTTTCTATCCCAAAGAATTGATGATTGCTCATGCTGTGTGAGAATTCTGTGGTCAATGAAAGCTTTTTACTCGAGACTCTGGTGGGGTGCGAGAAAGAGCCCCTTTTGCACCTCTTGCGGACGCCTGTGGACAGCTAGAAAGAGAAAGATATATAATAAAAAAATATGAGGACCGCCGTAAGAAGCATAACTCGTGTGGAATTTTCCTCGAAACATGTGAATCTCACCTTTATCATCGATAATGATAGATGCTGAAGAGATGAATTAAAATTCGTGGCGTTGCTGAGATTTGAACCCATGTCCTGCCGGCCACGGTGGCCGTGCGGTTCTAGGCGCTCCAGTCCGGAGCCGCGCTGCTGCTACGGTCGCAGGTTCGAATCCTGCCTCGGGCATGGGTGTGTGTGACGTCCTTAGGTTAGTTAGGTTTATGTAGTTCTAAGTTCTAGGGGACTGATGACCACAGCAGTTGAGTCCCATAGTGCTCAGAGCCATTTGAACCATTTTGAACCCATGTCCCCTTGCTTACCCAGCAGGTGGCTAGACATTACATCACCGTAAGAGTATATGTAACAAATCTCCATGGACTACCGTAGTCCCGTTCCCTTCATAACAAACTTCAGTTCACGTTTTCAGCTTATTTCCTCCTTCATACATCGCCGCGCGGGGATAGCCGAACGTTCTAGGCGCTGCAAAAAAAAAAAATGGTTCAAATGGCTCTGAGCACTACGGGACTCAACTGCTGAGGTCATTAGTCCCCTAGAACTTAGAACTAGTTAAACCTAACTAACCTAAGGACATCACAAACATCCATGCCCGAGGCAGGATTCGAACCTGCGACCGTAGCGGTCTTGCGGTTCCAGACTGCAGCGCCTTTAACCGCACGGCCCTAGGCGCTGCAGTCATGAACTGTGCGGCTGGTCCCGACGGAGGTTCGAGTCCTTCCTCCGGCATGGATGTGTGTGTTTGTCCTTAGGATAATTTAAGTAGTGTGTAAGCTTAGGGACTGATGACCTTAGCAGTTAAGTCCCATAAGATTTCACACACATTCATTCATTCATTCATTCATTCTCCTTCGTACATCATCACTGTTGCTGATGTTGTCCAGTATTGGAAGAGTACCCCAGAATTGGGCATAGTGGGGAAATCCTTCCTGTACCCCAGGTGTAGGTTGTTGTCAGGGATAATATTGGTCTAGCGTAGTCCTTGCAGCCGTGTTACCTATACTGCTACGGTGGTCTAATGGCTAGCACACCTGCTTTGTAAGTAAGGAGACCCGGCTTCAAGTCCCAGCTTGGCACAAATTCCAATTCATCTCTTCAGCCTCTATCATTATCTTGTGAAAGATGGGTGCCAGTGATCTAGTATATATGGTATTCCTACATTCCCAAAGAGCATTCGACGCAGTACATCACCGGCGACTGTTGTCAAAGGTACCGTCTCTGACAGAGTATCTTCCCTGACAAGTGACAGGCTCAAAGAACATTTGACTCACACAGCACAGACCGTTACTGACGTTGGCGAGAATCAGAAGTGGAGGTAACTTCCAGAGTGGCTATTGAAAGTGGGGTGGGACCATTCTTACTCTCAGTACACGAAAGTATGAGATGCAAACTTGGAGATGAAGTAGTATAGTTTACAGCAAAATTCCACCTTGTGTGAATTTGGGCAATTTAGAAAGGCTCAGAGAGAATATGCACATTGCTTCGTAAATAGTAGCTTATATGAAACGCATATAAATTCCAGCTAACATTCCTACATGTGAAAGAGAATCTGATAGTTTTTGTATTCACTGTACTCCGTTACAGTGGCTGTATATCCAGAGGCAACTTTAATAAGCGTTTTGTAAGGCTACCTACACACAAAAGAAATGTTAATGGAGGCAAAGTGCTAACTGTACATTTCTTTTGAGATTTGTGTGGACGTATGGTTCAGCTGAAAAAGAGATCACGTCTGTCACCTGAGCAACTAAGGCAGTCTGTAAGAATACGTTACACGGAATAAGTAATAACTGTGTAATCACTGTATTATTATTTACAATAATGTGGTCTTCCATCAGAAGGCTGGTTTGATGCCGCTCTCCACCCAAGTCTATCGTGTGTAAGCCAGTTTATCTCTGCGTAGCTACTGTAACCTTCACTCATTTGACACATTCAGACTCTCTTATCACCCTACGGTTTTTACCCCGTACACTTTTCTCCATTGCCAAATTTGCTATTCCTTAGTGATGTGCCATTTTGACGATTGTGCCATAAGTGTTTTTTTCTCTGCAGTTCGATTCACTTGTTGTGAAATGGTTACCTGATTTACTCATCTAATCTTCAACATTTTTCTGCAGCACCACATTTCAAAACAAAACGTAAGAGAAAGAAAGAAGAAGGAAAAAATAAAGGAAGTTTGTCTAAACCTCCAAGAGAACCACCCTCAAAATTGTGACACTGTAGCCCACTATACTCTTAAAATGTACAACGAGACACACCAGCCACCTACATCGGTATAAAAAGTTTACACTCACCCAAGTTACACTGGAGCTCTTATCAGGATTCACTGAACAAACTCGAAAGTCACGGTACGCTCCGCTAACTGGATTGAAGCAGTTTCCAAGCCGCAGAAATAGAATGTCCAGCACTTTCTTAGTCTGTCGCCTCCAGTGACGGTGGGACTCTTACATGAGTGACCTGAATTCAGTCCTTAACAAGCAACCACAGAAGTATTCAACGTATGCCTATTGTCGTAACTACAGCAGTGATGTGATGTGGTGGTGGTGGTTAGTGTTTAACGTCCCGTCGACAACGAGCTCATTAGAGACGGAGCGCAAGCTCGGGTTAGGGAAGGATTGGGAAGGAAATCGGCCGTGCCCTTTCAAAGGAACCATCTCGGCATTCGCCTGAAACGATTTAGGGAAATCACGGAAAACCTAAATCAGGATGGCCGGAGACGGGATTGAACCGTCGTCCTCCCGAATGCGAGTCCAGTGTGCTAACCACTGCGCCACCTCGCTCGGTGTGATGTGTTGTTCGGACAGTATTGCCGCAGCTATTGTCTTTCTAACGACGTCGTCTACGGTGTAGTAACTGAAACTGTTCTTATACCGTATGTTTATCATATCTAGCGTTCGCCATTTGATCGACTGAAGTCCATTTCTAGGAAATCCTTACGTGCAAGATCAACGTTATAAGAGACTCCGTTTCTTATATGAATACACTTTGTTGTAGTGTAATACCATGTGTTAAGAGATCATAGTTCACACATTTATATGTGACTGAACGGCACATCTGAATTTTTCATAGTTAATTTGGATGTGGGTCATTACCGATTAGGAGATTCACCATTCCAAATACGGAGAGCTCACATATAGAGTGTAAATGTTTCTAACGGAGCACCTAAATCGTTTGCTATAAAGCATCCAACACCTTTTACCAAAAGCTGTACAGTCACTAAATACAGATCTGAAGCAAAGGGAGTTCCAAATTATTAGCGAGACGGGAAGAAACGCAAACAATTTGCAGGCACAGATTAGTACCCGAAGTGTGAGATATTGTGACATAGTTAATCTGAAATAAGAGACGTGTGAGTGAAATGTGCACCACACATGAACTGTGACACAGGAAAAGAACACCGCTAATCTCTGAACGGTGGGGAGAAATGCTCCAACTACATACACATACAATTATTGTGAACTGTAGAGACGCTCTGAAGATCAGTTAATTTGTCGCTTCGTTACACGCACTGTGCAACCGACAGTGCCAAGTTATTCTCTAGGCGTCCTTACTGTTAGCTTAATATGTTGAGAAGAACTGTTCTGTGCAAGAAAGGGAAGCTGACATTTCAACATTAAAGTAGCTTGACACTGTTTACCAGAAGTTATTTATTGTACACTTTTACTACTATTACTTTTGCAATTATTCTTCCTGTACGTTATGTGTAGCACCAGAGCACATAACCCACCTCAGCCGATAATGAGCTGGAGTCCTATTTCTTTAATTTGTTATACACTCCTAAATGATGTCACTGATGTAATAAAAAATATGGGGTTTCAAAAAGATTCATCCCATTTCATAAGACTATTTTGTACATGAATCAAGACAGATAACTTGAGGTGAATTTTAACTTACACATCGAAACTAAAACGTATATATGCATACCGTAGTGACAAATGAAAATTTGTACCAGGGCCAGGGTTTCAAACTCGGCTCTTCTGCTTACTAGACAGTTAGGTCTATGCTAACCACTACGCCACACTGACACACTGTCTTTGCACAACTGTACAGACTGCCCTAGGACGCCACTCTCCTCATTTCAAATACTCATTCATGCCTCAGCCCACTTAGCATAGCATTCCCCCTAAACTAAAACAGCGTTGCAGAGAATCTCCAACTGTATTGTAATAGCCCTCAACTCAGAACGAAATGAGAAACTCTGTCCAGGCACAGGCGCTTTAAACCAAATGTAACTACAAGGTTCCAGACCCACTTTCAAGTCTCACAGATCTGTGATGTATACAGGGTGGTCCATTGATAGTGACCGGGCCAAATATCTCACGAAATAAGCATCAAACGAAAGAACTACAAAGAACGAAACTCGTCTAACTTGAAGGGGGAAACCAAATGGCGCTATGGTTGGCCCGCTAGATGGCACTGCCACAGGTCAAACGGATATCAACTGCGTTTTTTTTAAATAGGAATCCCCATTTTTTATTACATATTCGTGTAGTACGTAAAAAAATATGAATGTTTAGTTGGACCACTTTTATTTTGCTTTGTGATAGATGGCGCTGTAATAGTCACAAACGTGTAAGTACGTGGTATCACGTAACATTCCGCCAGTGCAGAAGGTATTTGCTTCGTGATACATTACCCGTGTTAAAATGGACCCTTTACCAATTGCGTAAAAGGTCGATATCGTGATGATGTATGGCTATTGTGACCAAAGTGCCCAACGGGGGTGTGCTATGTATGCTGCTCGGTATCCTGGACGACATCATCCAAGTGTCCGGACCGTTAGCCGGATAGTTACGTTATTTACGGAAACAGGAAGTGTTCAGCCACATGTGAAACGTCAACCACGACCAGCAACAAACGATGATGCCCAAGTAGCTGTTTTAGCTGCCGTCGAGGCTAATCCCTACATCAGTAGCAGACAAACTGTGCGAGAATCAGGAATCTCAAAAACGTCGGTGTTGAGAATGCTACATCAGCTCTATTCCACCCGTACCCATATTTCTATGAACCAGGAATTGCATGGCGACGTCGTGTACAGTTCTGCCGCTGGGCACAAGAGAAATTATGGGACGACGACAGATTTTTTGCACGCGTTTTATTTAGCGCCGAAGCGTCATTCACCAACAGCGGTAACGTAAACTGGCTTAATATGTACTATTGGGCAACGCAAAATCCACAATGGCTGCGACAAGTGGAACATCAGCGACCTTGGCGGGTTAATGTATGGTGCGGCATTATGGGAGGAGGGATAATTGGCCCCCATTTTATCGATGGCAATCTAAATGGTGCAATGTATGCTGATTTCCTAAGTAATGTTCTACCGATGTTACTACAAGGTGTTTCACTGCATGACAATGGCGATGCACTTCCAACATGATGGATGTCCGACACATAGCTCACGTGCTTTTGAAACGGTATGGAATAGCATATTTCATGACAGGTGGATTGGTCGTCGAAGCACGTTCACCGGATCTGACGTCCCCGGATTTCTTTCTATGGGGAAAGTTGAAGGATATTTGCTATCGTGATCCATCGACAACGCCTGACAACATGCGTCAGCGCATTGTCAATGCATGTGCGAACATTACGGAAGGCGAACTACTCGCTGTTGAGAGGAATGTCGTTATACGTATTGCCAAATGCATTGAGGTTGACGGACATCATTTTGAGCATTTATTGCATTAATGTGGTATTTACAGGTAATCACGCTGTAACAACATGCGTTCTCAGAGATGATAAGTTCACAAAGGTACATGTATCACATTGGAACAATCGAATAAAATGTTCAAACGTACCTACGTTCTGTATTTTAATTTAGAAAACTTACCTGTTACCAACTGTTCGTCTAAAATTGTGAGCCATACGTTTGTGACTATTACAGCGGCATATATCACAAAGCGAAAAAAGTGGTCCAAGTAAAACATTCATATTTCTTTACGTACTACACGAATATGTAATAAAAATGTGGGTTCCTATAAAAAAAAAAAACGCAGTTGATATCCGTTTGACCTATGGCAACGCCATCTACCGGGCCAACAATAGCTCCATCTGGTTTCCCCCTTCAGGCTAGACAAGTTTCGTTCTTTGTAGTTATTTTGTTTGACGCTTATTTCGTGAGATATTTGGCCCGCTCACGATCAATGGACCACACTTTATACGCAAACTGAAGCGACAAGTGAAAAGTGCAAAGTCATTGTGCGAGGGTGGCGTAGTGGTTAGCGCAGCTGTCTAGTGATCAGGAGATCCAGGTACGAATCCTGGCCTTAGCACAAATTTTCATTCGTCGTTTCAGTCTGTGTACGTACATCATAGATGTTTCAGACTTGAAAAAGTCTCTGGAACCATACAGTTCCGTCTGATCGAAACTAGAAGTTTACTCTGGCCCCACTTGTAAGTTGCCGGTCCACGATACTGCAGATTGTGGTCGTCCTGGTGTAGCTAGGTTGTTCACTCGCTCATTAAATAACCTTGGTGTGTCAAACCCAGTTGGCAATCACAAAGCAACAAAAGGCGTTTTGTTATTTAATTTTTCAACAGGATGAAGCAGCATCGCACTGACACCTGTATGCAAGGGGCACAAACCGTTGCTTGCAATGGAATGCCTTGGAAACGTAGATAGTACTTACATAGTCATATTAGGAGCGGAAGGAAAATGTTGGCTGTGTACGAAAAGCCTGATGGTGTACACCGAAACTAGCTCAAGATAGGAGGAAGATAAGGAAAAACTTTGGCTCGCGCCTAAGTATCACTGTGATAAATACGGTATGAAACACAAGTTCATCGCCCCAGTGGTATGCGGTCACTTAGAATGAGATCGCAGTATAGGCTGTTGTTAGAAAGACGTCATTCACACGCAGTGTACGTCTCGACACCAGAGAGGCAAAACAGGTTTCGCCCCTTCATGTGAAACCGGACGCCGCTCCTTTGTCTAGCTACGCGTGGGCGGGGTGGATTGCGCGACAGGGCTTTCTGTACTCTTCACTGCTCCGCGGCTTGTTGGCCGTCGGGCTCTCCGCGCTCGTCCACTTTTGATCTTCTCTTCAGCAGTGATTACTTGGCGAGCCTTTTTCGTATCATGTCAAGTTGTGACGTCTGTAAACGCAAAAACCTAATTACATATCGTTGCGTATTTTGAACTTTTGTCATAACAACTCGTTGGAAGTACACTGAGTTACCCACTGTTTAAAGAGCCGCGTCACTGATCGTAACCACATTATTGTGCTCCCTCTAGTGTGAGCGGAGCTTTTATACGGCAATCCGCGCTCAGACTGATATGTTCGACCACTCAGTCGTCTGTCAACCACCAAAAATACATATAATCAAGCGCAAGTACTTCTGTCAAAAGTAACTGAGTCCATGAAAGCAAGATACCTGATCCGTGGTATTACCCAGTTCTTTAGAAAATCAAAATTACAATCTCACCACAGTTATTTAAAGGAAATAGGAAGCCCGGGATCGCTGGTGATGGACAAGCTTGTGATTGTTTTACAATTTTAATTTGACTCAAAACAAATTTTATTATAAACTTCAATTCGAACATTTGCCCTCCGATGCAATATACAAATCTTCACTTTAATTGAATTACATAAACACGAATAAGAATCATTTTGCATTCGCAACTCAAAATCATTAATAGTAGGTACGCTGAACAATCACAAACAATCGTTCTTGTTTAACCATATCTCAAAAGACTAATAACACTATACACTCCCAAGCATACACAGCCACACAATACCACAACTTCATAAACAACAAGAGATCTTAAAACTTAATAAAACTGAACTTCCCACATAAAGGTCCACAGTGAAACATGCTTATACTAAAAATACAAGGTGGCCCACCCACGGTCGCAAAACTTGCACACAGAAATAATAAGATGCATGTTCATTAAAGATACACAACTGATTAAAATAGGTGTTAAATAAGAATGGCTACCAATAACTCAACCAGTAAAATAACTTACAGAAACGCTAATATTATAATAGGGTGGCCTCACTTACCTAACGGACATAATGGCTCAGAATGATTCCCAAATTGCACTTAACTTTAGAGAACAGCGACAAGGCCCGTAGCAGTGTTTGGAAGCAATAACGCTACGGCCTGTAGCCAATACAAGTGGTCATTGCCCACGGCTTGTGCACAGGGTCACATAGCAGGCGGTATATATTTATATATAATCCGACCGGTACCACAATGAGCGGCCCTGACAATCTATAACCGCGCCGACGCCCGGCAACAAGCACTCTTAACAAATGTCCTGCAGCACAAATAGACTGCAATGAAAACAAGGTCAAATCACAGCCACACTGGAATACATAATAAGCACACCTCCAAATTCTTACGGAGCAATACTCTCACATAACCCGTCTCCCAGTAAATTAGCGGGAAACTGTAGAGATCACTTCCAGTTGCCTTAATTCACTTTCAACATTAAATAAACATACCAAATGCTGCCGTGACAAATGATTAAAACCATCAACCCTACGGCTCCCGGGCACGTACACAACCGCAGCCTGTCCCAAAGCTGGCAATATGCGCTAAAACAAGTTAAAATTTGCATGAAAACCACTTAAAACACACCTCCACTGATAAACAGAAACGGAATGTGGAACATAAAAGGCTCCTTAAAAATAGCCACCGTGGAACCAAGTATAGAACCATCTCCGACAGCTACCCATGCCACCATAAGTTTCAACAATCTTCTTAGTTGAACACAGAATAAAAGTCATACGTAACTTGGAGCTTGCAAATTACGAGCTGGGAAGCTGTTAGCGAGAGACGACGAACCCACCACAATTTTGCACCTCAAGGCGCCCAGTGATAGGCACCGTACATCCGGCGCGCACCGAAAGACAAGGGCGGCGAGCACGGCGAGGCCCATGCACCACGGTTAGGGAAGCGGGCTGGTTTCCAACCCAAGTTGGCTCGATGAACGCCGACCGGAGACTCACTCGTCAGACGTTCACCCGGGAAACCGTCAGGGGAGCAGTCAAATATTGCAGGATATCAGCGATGCGCGTGGAGCACCCTAGCGCCAGCCGCCACGGTTCAGTACCTGTGTAAGGAGATTGTGCCAAGTAAGTGAAGTTAATGTGACTGCTTCGTGGGCTGGATGATACGAGCGGGTGGCAACTATTAGGTTAACAGACGTTTATGTAACCAAGCATAGGAAGGGTTTATGTTGGTTCATGTCTGTTTAAATTCCTGTATCAGGAAGCGGGTATCTGTTAAAATTTGCAAAGGACGTCACGTGTTTGGTGAAGGTTATCAGTTTTTTAATTTAACATTAATGACATTGAAGTTTTACTCTTTTGTAAACATGTACGTCACGCAACGGAATGTCAGAAATCAGATGGGTGCTCTAAAAATGTCGTGTTCTTCTGAAATGAATTGTTTATCGCCTATGCCGGAGTGATGTGCTGAGTGCTGGTGTGTATACATAACTACTATAATGTTAATAATAATTATTGTTATTGTTAACATAATAACGCCGTTCCTTTAAACTCTGAAGGAACAAGGTCTGGATGAAAAAACTACTGCAGTTATTAGTGAAATGCTGAAGGGTACAAAATCTATAATAAAACTGAGGAGAAGAACTTCGGAACATTTTGAAATTAAAACAGGAGTGAGACAAGGTTCTCGACTGTCTCCATTTTCAGGTGCATCTTGGAAGAAATAATAATAAAAAACAGAAATCGGAGCTTAAAAATGACGAATAAATTGTATTAAGACGGATAGACTGCTTAGCTTTTGCAAACGACGTGGCGCTTCTAAGTCAGGACATACAAACAGCACAAAAACCAATATAAATTCTTAAAGAAACAGCAGAACGAGTGGGTCCTCAAATACCATTTAATGAAACAAGATACATGTCTAACACTGGCCCCCAAAATTCTGAAAACTAGATACGGAAATCTATAGCGTCTGGGAAAGGTTGGTTACGGAATTCGTTCGTACAAAATGCAAACAGTCTTCAGAGAACACAAGACTGCAACAAAAAAATGCATCTAAAAATAGAAATGAATGAAATGCTGAAATTCGGTTATCAAAACACTGTCATTATAAAGCTGTAAAAGTTATCGGAATTAGGAAGATAGATAATGAAGAAATTTAAAAAGAGAGAATGAAAAGTAATGATACTGAAGGAGGAACATATAGACTAAGAGCAATTAAAGAACGACAAAAATGCATCAACATTTATTTGTATATGAAGAAAAACGCAGACAACGATTTTGTGGTAATGTTAAAAGACTGGAACTAACGTGATCAATTAGACAGCGTGTGGATTTCTATGAATGTCGTCTTAAACATAATGCAGAAACAATAAAATGGATCGGTGGAGTGAAAGAAGAATTGAAGGGAATCGGAATAACCATGCCATATACCAAACAGACCTATTGCAGCACCGTCTAGCGGGCCAACCATAGCGCCATCTAGTTTCCCCTTCAAGCTAGACGAGTTTCGTTCTTTGTAGTTTTTCCGTTTGATGCTTATTTCGTAAGATATTCGGTCCGATCACTATCAATGGACCACCCTGTATATTGTACCGGCTAGTTAAGAACCATTTCTAGCCTTGTGGGTCGGGCATAAAACATCTCTGAATCACGTTGTGAATCTAGTCGTGTGAACTAGCAGTTGAAAATTGATGTCGTTTTCTTTAGATATTTCATACAGTTTCAAGCACGATGGATCCAAAGACAGTTTATTTCATTGCTCGGGAGTAAGATATCAGTTGAGTTCCAGACTATTTTTACTAATTTGGTTCCGTGAGTAATTTGATTTAGTTACTTTAGCAGTCTCTGTGCATTCGTTGAATCCTATTAAATCTGTTTGTAAAAATGGTTATCAGTTTCCTTCAGTAAACCTTGAATGTTCACAGATATTATTGTCTATGTACTCGCTGATTATGGAATTTAGTAAACACTGGAAATGTCCCGTATACTTCTGTTTTGTTGACGCCATGAAGTTCTTGAATTACTGACAGATGGCACCGGGGGATCAATGAAAGGAGAGTTGGTCCTAGTGTGTATTGTTTCGGTATGATAACAGTCAGTCGGTACCTATCACCAAGATATGCTTTCCCATGAAACTGTCCTTTGCCATTAATGTCCGATAAAATATAAAAATGTCTCTGGGCCTTACAATGTCCAAGCTTCTCAATTCTCACGACACAGTATTAATTATGAGTACGAATCATTTCCATGTCTGTTCAGCACAAGTTTAATCTCTTAACGGGCACTATTATTCACTTGTCGTTTATTAGCGGAATCACTATGACAACGAGTGGCGAAGATACTACTGCGATAGGGGTCCAAACTATTTTCGCTCCCAAAACTCATTAATAATTCTCATATAGCGAATAAAGTCCTAATTCAACATAAAAGTTTCAGAATTGTCAATAAATATCTTCACAATCGTAAATATATGATTTTAGCGTTTTGTTTAACACGTACAATCACCATTCACTTGAATATCAATGTTCGTACACCCAATCACTTCTAATTGACTCCGTCTCTGCATTTATCACAAAATAATCTATTCTCCACCACTCCAATGTCTAATCCAGTTCTAAGAATGCAATTTAATTATGCTTCTAATAATGAAATTCCGACTACCACGGAAGAATTGCGAACACACTCGCCACCGCTGAAAACAAAAAATCAAGAGACCTAACAATGCTGCGCATTGGTTTAAATATTACATTAAAAAAAACGAAGCTCTGTTATGTCTTCCTTTTTATTCCCTTTGTAGTACTTTGCGTTACTCTATTTCGAATATCTACTTTTTGTAAAATTTTAACCTACTGTTGTTCTTGTTGTTGTGGTTCTCAGTCCTGAGACTGGTTTGATGCAGCTCTCCATGCTACTCTATCCTGTGCAAGCTTCTTCATCTCCCAGTACCTACTGCAACCTACATCTTTCTGAATCTGCTTAGTGTACTCATCTCTTGGTCTCCCTCTACGATTTTTACCCTCCATGCTGCCCTCCAATACTAAATTGACGATCCCTTGATGCCGCAGAACATGTCCTATCAACCGATCCCTTCTTCTAATCAAGTTGTGCCACAAACCCCTCACCAATTCTATTTAATACCTCCTCATTAGTTATGTGATCTACCCATCTAATCTTCAGCATTCTTCTGTAGCACCACATTTCGAAAGCTTCTATTCTCTTATTGTCCAAACTATTCATCGTCCACGTTTTACTTCCATACATGGCTACACTCCATACAAATACTTTCAGAAACGGCTTCCTGACACTCAAATCGATACTCGATGTTAACAAATTTGTCTTCTTCAGAAACGCTTTCCTTGCAATTGCCAGACTACATTTTATATCCTTTCTACTTCGACCATCATCGGTTATTTTGCTCCCCAAATAGCAAAACTCCTGTACTACTTTAAGTGTCTCATTTCCTAATCTAATTCCCTCTGCATCACCCGACTTAATTCGACTACATTCCATTACCCTCGTTTTGCTGTTGTTCATGTTCATCTTGTATCCTCCTTTCAAGACATTGTCCATTCCGTTCAACTGCTCTTCCAAGTCCTTTGCTGTCTCTGACAGAATTACAATGTCATCGGCGAACCTCAAAGTTTTTATTTCTTTTCCATGGAATTTAATACCTACCCAGAATTTTTCTTTTGTTTCCTTTACTTCTTGCACAATATACAGGTTGAATAACATCGGGGAGAGGCTACAACCCTGTCTCACTCCCTAACTATTACTTCGAAATACTACTACCGTTTTTTGGCTCTCAGGCCATTTCGTATTACAGAATTTAATCTAATACTCGTTTCTGCATAACCACTCTCTAAAGAGCGGTTACAACTACTCGGTCCAAAACCCTTTATTACACGAGCAGAAGCAGAGCGCAAGCTGATGACAAACCCTTCTCTATCGGCGTCTTTAGACTCCCTTTTGACTCTGTGTAAATCGATTAGCGTCGATTCACTCCACAAGCTACACGACGGCTGCAGTGAGTTTAAATTTAAATGCGGTGCATCTTATGTGGAAGTATGCGTAAGGCCGGTATTACACTATGAAATTTCTTTGTCAAATATCTTTGTCAAAAATCTTTGTGAAAGATATTTGATGGTGTAATAGGGAACTTTGTCAAATGTCGTCCAATATTTGATCAAATCTAGGGCCTCGCTGTAGATTTAGTCAAAGAAGTCGCTTGTCTTCTGTTCACTGCAATGTGACATGTTACCACATGGTGCGCTAGCAACGCTGCAGCGTTCTGTCGTCTGTAGTGTTTTTATAAACATTGCCGGTAAATACAATTCCGACAACTACAAAGTTAATAGAGATGTATAAAGCTGATGAGGCGCTTAAGAACGTGAGGCACCCTGAATACAAAAATAGATTAAGAAGATTGGAGACCCGACCTGACCTAACCTAACCTAAACTGACCTAACCTAACCCTCTCTTGTAGCAAAGAATCGGAATGTCACAGTGAGCCTGTCTTCTGCAGATGTAGCACTTTTTAAATGAATATTGTGCTCTGTGTTATGAGGACACACTTCACTGAGAACATACAGAAATGTATGCTCATCCATTCTTAAGTAGTTGATGTACGACTTGACGTCCTCCACTATAAGCTCACGTAACAAGTCTTGTTGAATGCTTTTATCGTGTCGTAGTAAAGCCCACGGCTTCACCCAGGTATGTTTCCTTTTTTCCCCCCACTTCTCATCCGCATGTGCACACAGTGCAATTGTGGTACATCTACATCTACATTTACATGATTACTCTGCAATTCACATTTAAGTGCTTGGCAGAGGGTTCATCGAACCACAATCACACTATCTATCTACCATTCCACTCCCGAACAGCGCGCGGGAGAAACGAACACCTAAACCTTTCTGTTCGAGCTCTGATTTCTCATATTTTATATTGATGATCATTCCTACCTATGTAGGTTGGGCTCAACAAAATATTTTCGCATTCGGAAGAGAAAATTGGTGACTGAAATTTCGTAAATAGATCTCGCCGCGACGAAAAACGTCTTTGCTGTATTGACTTCCATCCCAACTCGCGTATCATATCTGCCACACTCTCTCCCCTATTACGTTATAATATAAAACGAGCTGCCCTTTTTTGCACCCTTTCGATGTCGTCCGTCAATCCCACCCGGTAAGGATCCCACACCGTGCAGCAATATTCTAACAGAGGACGAACGAGTGTAGTGTAAGCTGTCTCTTTAGTGGACTTGTTGCATCTTCTAAGTGTCCTGCCAATGAAACGCAACCCTTGGCTCGCCTTCCCCACAATATTATCTATGTGGTCTTTCCAACTGAAGTTGTTCGTAATTTTAACACCCAGGTACTTAGTTGAATTGACAGCCTTGAGAATTGTACTATTTATCGAGTAATCGAATTCCAACGGATTTGTTTTGGAACTCATGTGGATCACCTCACACTTTTCGTTATTTAGCGTCAACTGCCACCTGCCACACCATACAGCAATCTTTTCTAAATCGCTTTGCAACTGATTCTGGTCTTCGGATGACCTTACTAGACAGTAAATTACAGCATCATCTGCGAAGAACCTAAGAGAACTGCTCAGATTGTCACCCTGGTCATTTGTATAGATCAGGAAGAGCAG
Source organism: Schistocerca americana (assembly GCF_021461395.2). Lineage (NCBI taxonomy): Eukaryota > Metazoa > Arthropoda > Insecta > Orthoptera > Acrididae > Schistocerca > Schistocerca americana. The sequence goes on along the minus strand of NC_060122.1, from coordinate 392,995,383 downwards.
TGGTCCCAGGACGCTTCCCTAGGGAACAGCTGATACATACAACTGCTGCGGTTAATAACAAGTTGTTGTTGTCATCCATGTTGAAATCTGACGAAAAATATGATGACAGTGTAATAGCCCTTCTAGCTCTACGTTAAAGATCTTTGTCAAATATATTTGACGAAATATTTGATGAAATGTTTGATCAAATCTCAAAGAAATTTGATAGTGTAATACCGGCCTAAGGTCCAAAGCAATGCTTCAGGTCTCTGCATCTGGATACTCCGCCTTCCGAGCGTCAGGGCCGTTAGAGCGGTCCTGCTGCAGCTGGGATCGAGTGTTAATTCGCCGGCGGCCCCCGCCGCCTTGCCTGGTGCGTCGGCGCGTCCTTCCTCCGTTGGGATGCAGCCGGTGGCGTCCGCACGTGGCGCTGCAGCCAGTGCCAAGGGCGTCCGCTGTCGCCATTGTTCCGGAGAAATCAGCCCCCCACGGCGTCATTGCTGGCTCGCCGCCGGCTGCCGCATATTTTTCGGGAAATGGACGGCCCAGAGGGGGACGCCGGCGCCGGCGTCGGCGTCGCCAGGCTACAAAAGGCCTGCCACCGGGCGACGGCCCGCAGGCAGCCCGCGTGTCGCAGACGCACAGCTCGACGTCACTCCTCTGACATGGCACCCTCCAGGACCGCGGTGAGTCGCCGCGCTTCCGCACGCAGTGTCCTTCGCTTCGCAGTGCAATACGTTTAAAATCGTACAGTGTTTGCCGTAGCGGTGCTTCTTACGAACGGCGATGTGAAAGAAAGGAACTGATAATACGAGTGTTTGCTCTGTAGCTACAATGACGTGGTAATGATAACTGCTAGTATTCTCTTCGCCAATGTGACACAAGACAGTGCCTTCGTTGATGTGGGAAGTGAACGTTACTTGTGAACTCGTGAAACAGACATGAGTGTTGCGATTAATAATTTGCATGAACATGGAACTTTCGGTTATGTTTGCATTTCATAATTTAATAAAAATTTCGGTGGTGGTATCAATGCACCTGAACAGAAGGCCACATGTTAAACAAAGTTTCTGTATGTTTATTGTACCACACTATTAGAAAGGAAGAGTCAGGAGCACTGCTCTAATAAAATAAAAAAAATTAATAAATCACACATCACGAACGAATTGTCCAATTGCCAGTTGTCCAAATGGGACGGAAATTGGTAGATGTGTTGTGTATGTAAAGACAAACAATTTCTTAGAACTGCAGAAAAATTTATTCAAGAGAAAGAGCTTCACGAACTGAGCAAGTCAATAATGCGTTGGTACACCTCTGGCCCCTTATATACAGGGTGAGTCACCTAACATTACCGCTGGATATATTTCGTAAACCACATCAAATACTGACGAATCGATTCCACAGAGCCAGTGTAATTGGTTAATACAAACCATAAAAAAAGTGCACGGAAGTATGTTTTTTAACACAAACCTACGTTTTTTTAAATGGAACCCCGTTAGTTTTGTTAGCACATCTGAACATATAAACAAATACGTAATCAGTGCCGTTTGTTGCACTGTAAAATGTTAACTACATCCGGAGATATTGTAACCTAAAGTTGACGCTTGAGTACCACTCCTCCGCTGTTCGATCGTGTGTATCGGAGAGCACCGAATTACGCAGGGATCCAAAGGGAACGGTGATGGACCTTAGGTACAGAAGAGACTGGAACAGCACATTACGTCCACATGCTAACACCTTTTTATTGGTCTTTTTCACTGACGCACATGTACATTACCATGAGGGATGAGGTACACGTACACACGTGGTTTCCGTTTTCAATTACTGAATGGAATAGTGTGTGTCCCGACATGTCAGGCCAATAGATGTTCAATGTGGTGGCCATCATTTGCTGCACACAGTTGCAATATCTGGCGTAATGAATGTCGTACACGCCGCAGTACATCTGATGTAATGTCGCCGCAGGCTGCCACAATATGTTGTTTCATATCCTCTGGGATTGTAGGCACATCACGGTACACATTCTCCTTTAACGTACCCCACAGAAAGAAGTCCAGAGGTGTAAGATCAGGAGAACGGGCTGGCCAATTTATGCGTCCTTCACGTCCTATGAAACGCCCGTCGAACATCCTGTCAAGGGTCAGCCTAGTGTTAATTGCGGAATATGCAGGTGCACCATCATGCTGATACCACATACGTCGACGCGTTTCCAGTGGGACATTTTCGAGCAACGTTGGCAGATCATTTTGTAGAAACGCGATGTATGTTGCAGCTGTTTGGGCCCCTGCAATGAAGTGAGGACCAATGAGGTGGTCGCCAATGATTCCGCACCATACATTTACAGTCCACGGTCGCTGTCGCTCTACCTGTCTGAGCCAGCGAGGATTGTCCACGGACCAGTAACGCATTTTCCGTGGATTCACTGCCCCGTGGTTTGTGAAACCTGCTTCATCGGTAAACAGGTAGAACTGCAACGCATTCTCTGTTAATGCCCATTAACAGAATTCCACTCGATGATTAAAGTCATCACCATGTAATTGCTGATGTAGCGACACATGAAACGGGTGAAAGCTGTGACGATGCAGTATGCGCATGACACTACTTTGACTCAGTCCACCGGCTCTCGCAGTGTCCCGTGTGTGGGTTGATGGCAACTGCAGCTAACACACCAACTGCACCCGCTTCTCCTGTGACGGGCCTGTTACGGATCCGTTTGCGTGCTACGACCATACCTGTTGCATACAGTTGGGGGTAGATGTTTTGCAATGTGCGGCACGTTGGATGCTCTCTGTCCGGGTACTGTTCCGCATACACCCTGCAGGCTTCAGCTGCATTTCGTCAACACTCGCCATAGATGAGTATCATCTCCGCCTTTTCAGAGTTCGAATACACCATGGTCACAGTTCCTACAACACTACACTATCACAGACGTCTGGTAACACGGTGTACTGCAGTTGGTCTGCGTCCGGAGACGAATGCAGAATAACAGTAGCAGCAAGCGCTACATGCGGACACTGCGACAGCTAGACCAAACCACAACAGTGCACTACAGCCACACTCGTAAACACGGTTGTCATCGTAAACATGTCCCTGCAGATGCTGCTCGCCGACCGTGGCCCGTGTTTGTTACAACACGCAACTGAACGTCGGAGGTTTCCAGCGTCAACTTTAGGTTACAATATCTCTGGATGTAATTAACATTTTACAAAGCAACAAACAGCACTGATTACGTATTTGTTTATATGTTCAGATGTGCTAACAAAACTAACGTGGTTCTATTTAAAAAAAACGTAGGTTTGTGTTAAAAAACATACTTCCGTGCATTTTTGTATGGTTTGTATTAAACAATTACACTAGCCCCTCTCCTCACGTTCGGTCTGTGGAATCGGTTCGTCAGTATTTGATGTGGTTTACGAAATATATCCAGCGGTAACGTTAGGTGACTCACCCTGTATATATATATATATGGTTCAGCCGGCCGCGGTGGTCTCGCGGTTCTAGGCGCGCAGTCCGGAACCGTGGGACTGCTACGGTCGCAGGTTCGAATCCTGCCTCGGGCATGGATGTGTGTGATGTCCTTAGGTTAGTTAGGTTTAAGTAGTTCTAAGTTCTAGGGGACTTATGACCTAAGATGTTGAGTCCCATGGTGCTCAGAGCCATATATATGGTTCATGGCGTGGGTTCCTGTTGTCATGTCCTAGTTCATAAACCACGGGCAACGTACGAGTGGCCAATTAAGTGGTTCTGACAGTCGGGATACCAGTTGCTTTGGAATAAGGCTGGGCATCTCGGACATATTCTGAGTCGTGGTCACCTTTGCGCTCAGACGGCAAAGACTACCAATTCCACCGGTTAGTCCCTGAACCGTTAGGGGTAAAACCCAATGGGAACCGGGGCAAGTAAGGCAAGCAACCTGCTTTCCTGGTACTTTAAATATGATGCTGGCAATAATCAGAGCAAAATGCCTCGGACCTTTCGAGGTGACGGAGTCCCACCTCTAATTGACAAACCAGGGACTCCTAACATATGCCTCGGCAAACGAATGGTAACGAGATGGGGAGCTTTTAATATCAATGGGGGCTACTCTGGGAAGAAGGTACAGCTGGCAGAGGCTGCAAGTAAGATGGAGTTGGACGTTTTAGCTGTTAGTGACACTTTGTGTGATGTCCTTAGCTTAGTTATTTTTAAGTAGTTCTCGGGGACTGATGACCGTAGTTGTTAAGTCCCATAGTACTCAGAGCCATTTCTTTTTTTTTGTTAGTGACATTCGGGTAAGGGGTGAGAAAGAAGAGGAAGTGAGAGAATAAAAGGTCTACCTGTCAGGAGTCAAAGCAAGAATAGCACAATGGGGTGTAGGGCTTTACATCAGGAAAGAAATGGAACCCAGCGTAGTTGCAATAAGGTATGTAAACGAACGACTGATGTGGATAGATTTGACAGTGTCCAGCAAGAAAATTAGGATTGTGTCAGTATACTCGCATTGTGAAGGGACAGATCAAGATAAGATGAATAGTTTTGATGACGCACTAAGTGATGTAGTTGTTAGAGTAAAGGACAAGGACAGTGTTCTGCTCATGGATGATTTTAATGCCAGGATTGGAAATCGAACAGAAGGGTATGAAAACGTTAAGGGTAAATTTGGAGAGGATACGGAGGCCAACAGGAATGGGAAACAACTCTTGGATTTTTGTGCCAGTATGGGCTTAATAATCAAAAACTCCTTTTTTAAACATAAGAAAATTCACCGGTATACTTGGGAAGGCAGGGGAACCAGATCTGTCATTGACTATATAATGACAGATCAGGAATTCAGGAAGGCTGTGAGGGACACATGTGTATTCAGGGGATTCTTTCATGACACTGATCACTATTTAATCTGCAGTGAAATTGGTATTGTGAGGCCGAAAGTTCAGGAGGTCAGGTCCATATGTAGGAGGATAAGAGTGGAGGAACTTCAGGAAAAGGAAATAGGGCACAAGTACATAACAGTGATCTCAGAAAGGTACCAGTTAGTTGAATGTAATCAATTATAGACATTGGAAAAGGAATGGACAAGGTACAGGGACACAGTACTAGAAGTGGCTAAAGAATGTCTTGGAACAGTAGTGTTTAAAGGTGAGATGAAGCAAACAGCTTGGTGGAATGACACAGTCAAGGCAGCCTGTATAAGGAAAAGAAGGCGTATCAAAAATGGCTACATACTCGTACACAGGTAGACAGAGAAAGTTATGTTGAAGAAAGAAACAAAGCCAAACAGATAATTGCAGCATCCAAGAAGAAATCTTGGGAAGACTTTGGAAACAGGTTAGAGACTTTGGGTCAAGCTGCTGGAAAACCATTCTGGAGTGTAATTAGCAGTCTTAGAAAGGGAGGTAAGAAGGAAATGATAAGTATTTTGGACAGGTCAGGAAAACTGCTGGCGAATCCTGTTGATGCCTTGGGCAGATGGAGGCAATGTTTTGAAGAGTTGCTCTATGTAGGTGAAAATACGATCAGTAATGTGTCAGATTTCGATGTAGGATGGGATAGGAATGATGATGGAAATAGGGTCACATTTGAGGAAGTGGAGAAAATGATCAATAGACTGCAGTGCAATAAAGCGGCTGGCGTGGATGAAATTAAGTCGGAACTCATCAAATATAGTGGAATGTCAGGTCTTAAATGGCTACACAGGATAACTGAAATGGCATGGGAGTCGGGACAGTTTCCATAAGAATGGACGAAAGCAGTAATCACACCAATCTTTAAACATGGAAACGGAAAAGATTGTAACAACTACAGAAGTATCTCTTTAATCAGCGTTGTGGGTAAAATCTTCTCAGGTAATGTTGAAAGGAAAGTGCGAGAATTAGTTGAGGACCAACTGGATGAAAATCAGTGTGGGTTTAGGCCTCTTAGAGGTTGTCAGGACCAGGTCTTTAGCTTACGGCAAATAATGGAGAAGTGTTACTAGTAGAACAGGGAAATGTATCTATGGTTTATAGATCTAGAAAAGGGTTCCTAGGAGAAAGTTATTGTCTATTCTACGAGATTATGGAATAGGAGGCAAACTTTTGCAAGCAATTAAAGGTCTTTACATAGATAGTCAGGCAGCAGTTAGAGTTGACGGTAAATTGAGTTCATGGTTCAGAGTAGTTTCAGGGATAAGACAAGGCTGCAACCTGTCTGCACTGTTGTTCATATTGTTTATGGATCATATGCTGAAAACATTAGACTGGCTGGGTGAGATTTAGATATGTGAACACAAAATAAGCAGTCTCGTATATGCGGATGACTTAGTTGTGATGGCAGATTCGATTGAAAGTTTGCAAAGTAATATTTCAGAGCTAGATCAGAAATGTAAGGACTATGGTATGAAGATTAGCATCTCCAAAACGAAAGTAGTCAGTGGGAAAGAGATATAAACGGATTGAGTGCCAAATAGGAGGAACAAAGTTAGAACAGGTGGACGGTTTCAAGTACTTAGGATGCATATTCTCACAGGATGGCAACATAGTGAAAGAACTGGAAGCGAGGTGTAGCAAAGCTAATGCAGTGAGCGCTCAGCTACGATCTACTCTGTTCTGCAAGAAGGAAGTCAGTACCAAGACTAAGTTATCTGTGCACCGTTCAATCGTTCGACCAACTTTGTTGTATGGGAGCGAAAGCTGGGTGGATTCAGGTTACCTTATCAATAAGGTTGAGGTTACGGGTATGAAAGTAGCTAGGATGATTGCAGGTACTAGTAGATGGGAACAGTGGCAAGAGGGTGACCACAATGAGGAAGTCAAAGAAAAACTGGGAATGAACTCTAAAGATGTAGCACTCAGGGCGAACAGGCTTAGCTGGTGGGGTCATGTTAGACGCATGGGAGAAGCAAGGTTACCCAAGAGACTCATGGGTTAAGCAGTAGAGGGTAGGAGAAGTCGGGGTAGACCAAGGAGAAGGTACCTGGATTCGGTTAAGAATGATTTTGAAGTAATGGGTTTAACATCAGAAGAGGCACCAATGGTAGCACTGAATAGGGGATCATGGAGGAATTTTATGAGAGGGGACTATGCACCAGACTGAACGCTGAAAGGCATAATCAGTCTTAAATGATATATATATGAAAACTAAACTCCGCCCGCCGCGCGGTTTCAAAATTCAAATGGCTCTAAGCACTATGGAATTAACACATGAGGTCATCAGTCCCCTAGACTTAGAACTACTTAAACCTAACTAACCTAAGGGCATCACTTACATCCATGCCCGAGACAGGAGGTTCGAGTCCTCCATCGGGCTTGGGTGTGTGTGTCGTTCTTAGCACAATATAATTTAAGTAGTGTGTAAGTCTAGGGACCGATGACCTCAGTAGTTTGGTCCCTTAGGAATTCACACACATTTGAACATAAACTCCGCCCTTATGCAAGCAGTTATTCGGCTTGGCATTGATTGACAGAGTTGTTGGACGTCCTCCTGATGGATATGGGCCCAAATGCTGTACAACTTTCACGTTAGATAGTCAAAATTCCTGTCTTGTTGGAGGGCCCTGCTCATTATGTTCCAAACGTTCTCGACTAGGAAAGGATCTGGCGACCCTGATGGCCAAGCTAGCGTTTCGAAAGCACGAAGACAAGCAGTAGAAACGATCACAGTGTGTGGGCGGCGATTATCTTGCTGAAATGATGCCCAGGATGGCTTGCATGAAGAGCAACAAAACCAGGCGTAGCATATCGTCGACGGATCTATGAGCTGTGAGGCTACCGCAGTTAAAGACCAAACGGGTCCTACTATGAACAGAAATGACACCCCATGTTGTTGGGCCATATGGAGGACAACAGTCAGGTGCTGCGTTCGATTGCCGGTTGGATGGCAGAGTTTCTTCGCTCCGTGACCATGTGTTTTTGTTGTCCTAATCATTTCATTTCACATTCATCGACATGCAAATGGCCGAAATGGCGTCAAATAGAAAGACTTGAACCAGGCAGTTGAACCACCACAGACGGGGTCTCGCAGCCAAAGATGCATACGATCATTTCATTTTTTTTTCTACAAAAGCCAAATGCGTATGCTGGAAGTCTAAAGACGTCAAGGAAAGGCATCTTTGTTTTAAGAAAGAAAGGGGCTGCAGTTTCTCGCTACGGTAATTTACACTTTTAGTAGGTCTACGCCAAAGAACCAAGGTAAACCAAAATTTCAGAAGAGCAACATGAATTATCACCAATTCTAACTAAACTGACAACAAAAAATTTTAAATAATTGCTAGAGTTAAGAACGGATTGTACGTTAAGGATAAACAAAACTGATAGATAACCCTCAAAAAGAAAGGAAATGGCTTTGAGCACTATGGGAATTAACATCTATGGTCATCAGTGCCCTAGAACTTAGAACTACTTAAACCTAACTAACCTAAGGACATCACACACATCCATGCCCGAGGCACAATTCGAACTTGCGACCGTAGCAATCACGCGGTTCCAGACTGAAGCACCTAGAACCGCAGGGCCACACTGGCCGGGCAAAGAAAGGAAGGTTTAGGTTTTGGTGGCTAGTCGAGGTCATTGGAGAGAAGGGACACAAAGGGTGAAGAAACTATCCCGGGATTCACCTTACTCTGTTTTGGGAAATCACAGAAAACCAAACTATAGTTGGTCGGATGAGTATTTGAAACCTTCTTAATTACGATCCTACGTCAAACAAACAAACAGCGGAAGGTTCGCAGGAAGGTTAATAACGGTTTACTGTTAACTAAAATAGGCAGTGCATAGTAGAAGAAGTCAGAGATGAGAGGTCAGAAATGTCTCCTGTCTGTGTAGAAACGCTGGATCAGGTGCCCGAAACAAGACTCTTACCAGAAGCTGATTGTGTTGGGACCTTTGCTGTTCATGCTTAATGTCAATGGTCTAGCAGGCTTTATTAATAGCAAGCTCAAAAATTTTGCACATGACGTAGTTGTATATAACGAGGCACTATCTGAGAAAACTCCCTTCCCTATCCTTCTCTAATTCGATAGGACACATGACCTCACTGTTTGGCTCCCCCCCCCCCCCCCCACCTCACTCCACCCCAGCCCCAAAATCAATCAACCAACCAAAAAGCTTGAGCAACTCTTCATGAAGATCGTCATACGATTTCAAAGTTGTACTTATATTGGAAACTTGCTTAAAACGTTCGGAGGTATAAAACGGTGCACGGTGTTCCTTGAATGTAGTATCAATAAGTCACAAATGCAGTCAGTCAACTGATTCAAGTATCAGGGTGTATCGATTTGTGGAGATATGAAATGGACTGACCAGTAGGCTTAATTGTAGGTTAAGTTAACATAGCACCTTCGTACATTGGTAGGATTTTGGTATGGGTAAAAATTTATAGCTGGATCTTTTTGTCGAACCCTAGACTTAAGCCAGAAGCTTTCGGGACTACCTTACCTCGTTAGTAAATAATTTATGTCCCCTAATCAATCAGTGATAATCGATGGAGATCTGTCATGTAACAACTGATTTAAAAGGCGGAAGATTAGGGTTTAACGTCCCGTCGACGACTAAGACATTGCAGACTGAGAAAAATCTAAAATTGGAGAAGGGTGGGGAGGGAGAACGCCGTGCCCTTTCAAATAAACCGGACAATGCCCCGCTGAGCGGCCACCTGAAGGAATGACAATAGCGCTGTCTCTAGAATCTTCCTGATGTAAAGGTTAATGTTTTCATGAGGATGAATTGCGCAACGGATTTTGCATTCAAAAAGTGCACTTGGATGTTGGTTATTCATGTGTGTGTTATGCCACATATAAGGAGGATAAACGTCGACTAATACTTGTCAGAGTTTCACATCGGCAGGAAGTTCTCTATCGAGAGTACGAGAGTACGGTTTATCTTCCTGTGGTATTGCCGCTTGCATTGGTTGGTATCTCTCGACTGCCATGCGAGTACGGAATCTATGGGTTTCGGAGGTCCATGCTCGACGTCATACAAGATCTCAACATCCCAACACGCTTAAGAGGAAAGACTTCTTCCGATCGTCAATGCAGGCTCATACAGCTACGTAAATTTTCTTTAGTCAGGAATTAGACTGGTTTCAGCAATATAATTATCCTTGCGACGACTTCTGGAGCACCATGAACTGTCAGCAAGGCTGTCAATGTTTCGGATTCCTTTGACGTGACTCCTCACCCTACTTCAATACAGAGAGTGCTCGACTTTTGCCCTAGGCAATATGTTCTCAAGATCTCATACTCATTGCAAATACCCTATAACAGATTGTTCGCAAGGAAAATTCCATATCACAACCCCTCAGAATTAACGTTAAGTGGCGCAGTGGATAGTCCGTCAAAATCTGAACATAGGTCAGGCATGAAAACAGGAAGAAGTTGTACTGAACTGTGTCCTACAAATAAATGAAGAGTATGGACATTTTCGCGGTTCCGACCAATGTTTTGTGTAGGTTTTCTTTAGTTTTTTGCGAACACTGAAACCTGATACGCCCTTCTAAGTACTCCAAATTCGGAAATTTCTTGCAATAATCACGTTTCGCTGGGTTCTAACAGGGAAAACAATCAACATCTTTACCGGAATAATGTCTCAACCAGTCCACCTAACCAATTATAGGTAGGAATGAAAGTGTAAGGGAACAAAAGAGAAATGAATGAGAACATAACGGTCTCTCATTTGTATCATACACAAACGTTACAAGAAAGTGCACACTTCTGTTATAGCACTGTGTCGTATGACATGTTTTATTTGCATTAACGTAGAATTCAGTTCTTCAACAACTCTGCAAGAGCTGAGATTCGACGGAATAAATAAAGAGCAAACAAATATTCCGGAAGGGAGATGGCCACATTACTTATCACTTCCTGTGCTGTTTGCCGAGAAGTGCTCCGACTGAAAACGTTCTTATGCCTATAAGATTGCGAATTACTGTCATTCGTCAACTAGGCCTCTAAGCTGTCAGCAGAATATTTGATTTTCTGGCTATTGTGAGTGAGTTAGGACTACTCAACATTAATTGGAAAAGGGAGGAAATAGACCGTTATAAATCTCCTGTACATAGGCCGCGCAATGATAATTGTTACTTTTTTGTGTAGTATTCTATCTACAGTACCATGACCTTAATGTCAACGATTCTGTTCCATCACTTGTCCAGAAGTCGATTGATTGCTCTGGGCGTAACGTGATGATCTACTAGTATCTACTCACACAGCTCAGCTCTCAGACTGCTACTGAACATGGATTTCCATACGTGAATGTTGTTTTTAAATGTCACCGAAGGAAACGACCTTTTATCCAAGTACATGCACGAAGTGATGCTTAATGAAAACGTCTATTATAGGCGTTATACGCATTGGCTTAACCAATTATGCCATGATTACGTGTTTGAATTCCATTATTTCATTACCATCTTTTCATCTGTCATTTTGGAATACAACTGGGGTCGAGATTTGGGAAACAGACCACTACTTCGGTATATCGTATCCAAGCTTCACTGTAGCACTCAGAAGCCTTTACGTCGTTACGAGACGTTCATACTGTTTGTTAACTGCATGTATAGCTCTGGACGCTCTAATTCTAGACTGGCAGAACTGTTCGGTAAAACCTTCGATCCACGCCCTTTTTTTTTATTGGCTTTCGAGCCATTCAGCCACCTCAATAGGAGAGTCAGTTATGACGGTACAGAAGTAAGGATCACATAACACCCAGTCCGTGAGCGAAGAAAATCTCCGAGCCGGCTGGGGATCGAACCCGGGTCCTTTCGCTTTGCCATCCGCCACGCTGACCGCGCAGCTACCGAGACGAACGAACCCTTCCTCTACCGTCCTTCAGGCGGCAGTAGCGAAGGCAGTGTTGGATGCCTCACCTCCCTGCACCCCTCTCCACTACGACTAAAGAAAATACGACGCCGTACCTGACATAATCGTCTGTTGTTACAGATGCTGACGCTGCTGCTGGGTCTGACCGCGCTTGCTGCCGTCTGGGCCGAGCCGTCGGGACCCCTCCAGTAAGTGACGTCTCTAAACAGAGCACTACAAGACCAAAAGCATCTCTGAATAACAAATGCCCAAAATGGCTGTTCTGCTAGATCAAGTTAAGCATGGTCACTCAGAGATAGCTAAGGTAGGGGATAACACCAAGAAAGTAATCGCACAGGGAGGCCGTGTGTAAGAATTTGTGATGTTCCCGTGGAGCTCTTAGGAGGAATTACGTTCTTCAGACATTTTTCTTCGAATGCGTTACGTTACGAGTCGGAATAGATATGAATTTTCTCCTTTCCAACTATGTGAGGTCTGCCAGTGAATCGAATACAATTTTCCATCCCTAATCTGTAGAAATTGAAGAAGAATTACATGATCTGCTGAATAGGATGGACAGTGAAACGAGTACAGAATATGGATTGAGAGTAAATCAAAGAAAGACAAAAGTAATGAGAAGTAGCAGAAATGAGAAGAGCGAGAAACTTGAACATCAGGGTTGATGGTCACGAAGTAGATGAAGTCAAGGAATTCTGTTATCTAGGTAGCAAAATAACCAATGACGGACGGAGCAAGGACGACATCAAAAGGAGACTAGCACTGGCAAAAATGGCATTCCTGTACAAGAGAAGTCTACTAGTATCACACATTGGCCTCAATTTAAGGAAGAAATTTCTGAAAATGTACGTCTTGAGTACAGCATTGTATGGTAATAAAACTTGGACTGTGGGAAAACTGAAGCAGAACAGAAGCATTTGAGAAGTGGTGCTATACACGAATGTTGAAAATTAGGTGGACTGAGAAGGTAAGGAATGAGGAGGTCCTGCGCAAAATTGAAGAGAAAAGAAATCTGTGGAAAACACTGACGGGATATGATGATGGGACATCTGTTAAGGCATCAGGGACTAACTTCCATGGTACTAGAGGGAGCTGTAGGGGGAAAAACTGTAGAGGGCAAAAACTGTAGAGGGAGACAGAAATTGGAATACATCCAGCAGGAAACTGGGGATGTAGGTTGCAAGTGCTAGAGTGAGATGAAGAGGTAGGCACAGGAGAGAAATTCATGGCGTTCCGCATCAAACCAGTTAGAAAACTGATGAATCAAAGAAAAAAGAATCTATAGAATACAAGACTAGTTATGATTAATTCTTGTTTCTAAATTGTAGAAGTTAAAAGAGGTTAGAATAGTCTAATCGAAAGACAGCCGAAGTCAGCTTCCGTTGTCTGCAGGAAGCGTCGCTGCTTCGTGGAGAAGTGTCAGACTCTGGCAGCGACAGCAATTTGGGCTTTCATTTTTGCACTTCTTCGGGTGCCACGACTACGTAATGGATAAGGAATGGTAACATGGAAATCAGTTACTGCAAGGTACATACAGTGTGTATCAGTAACACTTTTACAAACTTTGGGGGCTCATTCTTCTAATCAAAAGATGAAAATGGGTCCCGATCAAATATTCGAAGCTCATGTGTTTTTGAGTTGTTGATGAAAGAAGGTTACACAAATTTCTTAAGTGAAACACTCAAAATAATTGTCACAATGGTTCAAATGGCTCTGAGCACTATGGGCCTTAACATCTGAGGTCATCAGTCTCTTAGAACGTAGAACTACTTAAACGTAACTAACCCAAGGACATCTCACACATCCATGCCCGAGGCGGGATTAGAACTTGCGACCGTAGCAGTCACGCAGTTCCCAATTATCACAATGTTTTCTGTTTGCTTCCACATAAGCACTCGCCCATACAAAATAAAGATATGAGTAATGTAAACAATCTTGGTGCAGGCTGCAGCAGCAGCAATCACAGGTTATTGTGTGAACTAAATTTGTAGGTGAGCTTTCGGCATGTCTGTATGTTGTCCTAGCGTGTCGTACAGATGTTGTCTACACAAATCTTACTCAACACTCATTTCCAGGCTTGCTACGGGAAGTACCCCTGTAAAAGAATCATTCAGCTTATCCATGATGGGGCTGCCACAAGATACATTCAGATGACGTTAGCCGCATGGATTGGCAGACAGGAACCAGTTCCCCGACCTCAGTCTTTTAAATTATCTGTGAGACCAGCAACAGCAACTGGTTCTTACAGGCAACATAAATAATGCAGGGGCCATTCATCGATATACCGTGGAAGCCTGCGAAAGCAGTCGACCCCATCCAGGGGTGTTAGAAAGTTTGTGACACTCCTTGATTCGACGACTTTATGCATATGTAAACGGACGTGGAGGACATTTTGGACATTTGTTAAGTGTTTACGATTTAGAATCTCCGTATAATGTTACTCCACTAATATCATTCGTTTAATCTGAAACGCTGTTGCTTTATTTATTTCCAGCTATTTTTTGAAACTGTAACTACCGGAAGTTACATTGTTATATGTCTGTTAGTTATTGCTCATTGTTGTACTGAGTAGAACGTTGTGTAGCACAGTTTACGAATTTCGAGCGCAGAGCACTGAGTAAGTCCTCTGCGCTCGCTGGTGATTTATCGCGTCCTGTGCTCGTCCACCGCGGCGCTTTGGGCCACAGCACAAAGTAATAACACCTGATGATAGTCATGTAAGAATCAGAAACAGGTCGTGTTACTACCGAAGTGGTGTCAACCTCTTATATAATTCTCAGTTGCGGATGTTTCTCTGGCAGGATTTTTTTATCTTCTCGAACGGCGCTACTTATAATCCGTCTTGATTGCAACTTTTTTTATTCATATGACCAGTTTCGGTTCATCCAGAACCATCTTCTGGGGTAACAGGAGTAACCGAAATATCAGATCTGAAGATGGTTCTGGATGAACCGAAACCGGTAACATGAATTAAAAAATTTTGCAATCAAGACGGGATATAAGTAACATTGTACAATCACTGATTGCTGCTATCCCATCAGACATTATGTCTGTTTTTGCAAAATTCTGCGACCAAGGAGCGAATTTCCATCGTCGAGTAACTGATAGTTCCGACCGTTGTTTAAAGGATTTGGTGACTATGGGTAAAAGTAGTGCCTTTTAGCTGTATCACTACAGGATTAATACAGCAATGAATAAAAGTTAGTTTGCTTGTCGTAATAATGTGTAAACTTCTTTTTGAAGTCTCCTCGCACATGAAAACTATAGTTTTATCACACTCGGTAAGTGCCTTGGGAGTAATAGAAGCTGGGTAAAGAGTTACATAATACGTATGGTGAGGCGTTAGAAAACACAAAGCATCAATTACATTAGTAGGAATTTTGAAGATCTATTTATTGCATTAATCTGACGAACATAGGGACTAAGAGGTTGCGATGAGTAACTTACATAACTTATGAGAAATTACATGTGGGACAGAGCTGTGTTGCAGAATTATAGGAAACATACTAGCAGTTTTAATTCTACCATTACATCAACAGGCGTAAGTAAGAGTTTAAGTTCAGACTATTTACTTCAACTACCTGGAGAGATGAATGGATATTGTGTTATGAGCCAGATGTCAGTTAGGACTACTTTGTGTTAATAAGAACAGGCAGCCAGATGTGTGGTCCATTAGCAAAGTAAGGTGAAGGCGTAAGTCATTTTCACTTACGTCTAGGTAACTGAAGGTTTTAATTCCCTCCTATTTCGCAGAAAAAGAATAAAAAGATTGCCCGATGGCTTCGAGGATCGATACACATGTATGTTATATCAGTGCAGGGGAAGACCTTCTAGCAGTTCTTGGAAGCAAACAACGGGGAATAGACACATTGAAACGATATTTGTTTTAGTTTATTTATTTGTGTAGTTTACTTCCTTTTCAATAAATTTAATTTTATTTGGGTATCTTGCCAAGGGTCGAAAGATTTTGTCAAATATTTTCTAAATTCTAAATTTTTGGTTCGTAGCTCGTTAATGAGTGAGTTGGGTGGACAAGGAAATCAGAAGAAGTATACTCTAAGAAACGGTCTCAATTCAGCTCGTAAGTACGATTAATCACAGCAGCCATCACTTGAGCGGCAAACGTGTGCTTTGTGCACTGTCAGTTCTGAGTCTTTCTTCACTTGTGCTCACTGACCGCATGATTTATTCTTGTTTACGAACAGATTTCTTGGCTGCACAGTATTGACCATCGTATGAATTACAGTAATTCATTTCTCCTTGATCAGTTTTCTTTGACTTTCACCTTCGATATTACCATGCTGTCACACTCATTTACGTGTTGGGACGCTATAAAGCGCTATTTATGAACGCCTCATGTAAGACAGTGCTCCAATGTTGCAGCCAACACTTCATCGTGCGCGTGCCGTACCCGATCCACACGGTGCATCACCACAAGATCCACAAGGTGCCCGTGCACCACTACTTCCACGCGCTGCACCACCACCACGTCCACCCCCTGGCTGTCCCAGTGCCGCCGCCTGCGCTTGTTGAGCATCAGTTCGTCCACTACTGATGGCCCCCACAGGTACGTCTTCGTTATTCTCTTTTGTGTTAAAATGGAGAGTAACTGACAAGCAGTGAGGAAGTGCTTTGCAAATTCTCATCTCAGCCGCAAAACTAGTGGCTTTAGAGGAATTTTATGATGGAAAGAGACTAACGATGCATGTCCTCATTGGAGGAACACCCTAAAGTCATTTTACTGGAAGGCTCTAGAAAAAAGAAAATAGTGGAAACCTTTGTTTAAAGACATCTGTCTGCCGCGATACTGCAACATTAATTAAGCTTCCTGATCGAATGTACCTGGACACCTATAAATGGACATTAATTGGGGGTAGCCATTGTTTGCTTTTATGACGGCTTCAACTCTGCTACGGAAATTTTCCGTGTGATGTCCGGAATGTCCGTGGAAAAATGGCATCGCATTCTGACTGAAGAGCCGTAACCAACTGGTCTCCAGAGCGTCCTAACTCATCCCAAAGGTATTCTGTTGGGTTCAGATCGGGATTTAGGGCAGGTCACTCCATTTCAGGAATCTTATTGTCCACAGAACATCGTCTTTCCGCGAGTACATAAGGTCTGCGTGTTCCTGTTTTAGCTGCGGTAGTTCCTTGGCGCTTCCATTCCATAATCACATCAGCAACAGTCGATTTGGGCAGCTTTAGAACGGCTGAAATGTCCTTGATGGATACGTTATTCGGGTGACGCGCAGTGACCTAGCTCGTAGCCACTGTGCTGTCCTGGCCAACCCATTCTGCTGTTACTGCATCTCTACTGACAACACAGTGCTCCCTGCCTTCTATTACGCTGGTAGATCCGTTTAACGTGACACCTGTAGACCAACTCCGCATTCCACAGGTGCGTACGGATACTTCTGAACATATAGTGCAGCATTATACACTTAAAGAGCTTGGAAACTATGGAAACCGAACAAGAAAAAGCATGCTTGAACATAAATGCATGCCCTAGCCAGGCCTGCAGGTTGCGCTGTTGTATTTGAGCACGAACGGCGCCTGTGTAATTACCTCGGAACGTTGCGAGTACCAGTCGCGGTTAGAACAGCGTTGTGTGTAATTGTGGTTGCGTTATGTTGGAGCTAAGTGAATTCGAACTTGTGCAAACTGTTAGTGCTCGTGTGGTGGGTGTTTCCGTAACTAAGACAGTCGAAATGTTTGGTGGTTCAAGAGACACCATCGAAGATTAATATCGCATGCAGGGACAGCGGAAAAACAATAACCGCTAAGTCACAATGCGGATGAAAGTATGTGTTGGGTGACCGTGACAGACGGTCATGGAAGAGGACTGGGTCGAAAAATAAGAGGACAACAGCTGCAAAAGTCACTGCAGACTTGAATGTCACAGCACGATCCCTGTCATCATCAAAACAACATGGAAGGGAATTTCATAAGCAAGCAACTGCAGGACGAGATGGAATCAGTGATGCAAATGCCCGTAACAGGAAAAACGTGGCGCCGAAGCCATAAACCTTGAACTATGGAGCATTAGAAGAAAGTCAATTGGTCGGGCGAGTCTTGCTTGAACTGTCTCGAATATCTGGCCGAGATATGTCCCAAGAGTGAAAGTGGCGGGGGTTCGGTGACGGTTTAAGAAGCCATGTCGGGATATTCCATGGGCCACATGACTGTTGTGGAAGATCGCATTTCACTATCAGGTCCGTGCCATGGTATAATGTTTGTTCCTCAGTGATGGTGCTGTGCACCAAGACGACACGGCCCCTGTTCATACAGCTCGCATCATCCAGGTCTGCTTTTGTGAGCACTAGGATGAATTGTCGTATCTCCCCTGATCACCACAGCATCAGAGCTCGATGTTATTGAGTCTTTGTGGTCTACTTTGTAGAGAAGCGCGCGTGATAGGTATCAATCTCTGTCAGCATCACCTGAACTTGCTTCCATTTTGCTGGAATAATGGTGCAAGATACTCTTAAAAACCATAAACGACCTGTATTTATCCATCCAGAAACGATTGGAAGCTGTTTTTAATGCCAACTTATACCGAATTAGGCATGGTAACGAGTTGTGTTCTCGTTGCTTCCATATTTTTGTCCACCCTCTGTACATATTAACAAATCAAGGCGTGGCCATTTTTAATCAAAATGAAATAATGCCGAAAGCTAACTATAAACGATAACTTTTATCTAGCAAGAATCTGTGTTTATGCTCACTTACAAAATTTCAGAAACTGTGTTGATTTAAGCTTAGGGGCTTCAGTAGCGATTATACATTGATAATTGTTAGTGAACCTATATATACACCCACAAATTGTCGTTTGAAGGAATAGGAGTTAAACAAAGTGATTAAAAAAGAAAAACTTAAAGATTAGAGCATATTGATGAGTCGGTTCAAAAAATTGTTCAAATGGCTCTAAGCACTATGGGACTTAACGTCTGAGGTCATGAGTCCCCTAGACTTAGAACTACTTGAACCTAACTAACCTAAGGACATCACACACTTCCATGCCCGAGGCAGGACTCGAACCTGCGACCGTAGCAGCAGCGCGGTTCCAGACTGAAGCGCCTAGAACCGCTCGGTCACAGCGGCGGCTGTTGAGTGGGTAATGTACTCAGTAGAGAAGAAAATTACCTGAGTTGAAAGTGCACAGTGTAAGTGATCAGTGTTGCTGATGCTGTATAAAAGAACTGAGTTATTGGATGAAGTGATTTAAGGAAAGGACGGAGAAATCAAAAACTGATGTATAGCAGATGATTTAAAATCCGCTTTCTCTGAAACGAAGTGCAGTGCCTTAACATTGAATCTTCTCTGATGTAGATTTCTTCCTCGAGACCCGAAACCAGAGAAGGTAGTGATGTTGGGCGCTGGCGTCTGGAACGAAGTCGACATTTTTACATGCCAAAGACGTTCTACTGAGTTCAGGTCAGGAGTCTGGGCTGCACAGTCCATTCCACGATTGTTATTGCCCACAAACCATTAGCTGACAGATCCTGCGTTCAGACAGGATATTTTTCCACGCTGATACAAACAATTGTCGTCTCCGAATTGTACCTCTGCCATACTAATTACGCAGTGCTGAAAAATGAGTTCATAGCCTCCCATGTATAGTGTTTCCTTAAGCGCAGTAGGGGACCAAACCATAACCACGAAAAATACACCCGTACCATAACACCTCTCTACTTCTTCATTGTGGACACTACACATGATGTCAGATAACTTTCTCCAGGCATTTGCCCAAATCGCAACCCTTCCATTCGATTACCACAGGATACAGCATTAATTTATCACACGAAATCACTCGTTTTCATTCATCAACTGTCCAGTGACGTAAGTCTTTACATCATCTGAAGTGTAACTCATCACTGATATAGACTACAGACGCTGCTCTACCATCGTACCCATTTGACTTCATACGGACAGTCATTGCGCTGGTTGGACTGCTGGCAGCACTTTGGTACTCACGAGTAGTTACTTTCGCCGACCTTATGAGATTTTGTACAACCACACTACGCAATGCTCGACCATCCCTGTCCGTAAGTACATGAGATCTGCCTGATCTTGGTTTAGCTGTGCTGGTTCCTTCGCGTTTTCACTCCACAGTACCAACAGGCGCTCTGGGCAGATTTTGGAGCGCGGGTAACAACCAAAGGCCAATCCACATTCGAAGTCACTGAGCTCTCCGACCTATTCCGCTGTCACCTTTCCTGTACGGACATTACAGTACTAAACGCCTCCATTTATACTGTCGGGTCCACCGCTAGAAATATCTAGTTGCCAATTCCGCATTACACTGTGGTAAAAATGCACCCGGATTTACCACCTCCACCCAATGCGGAAATGAGATCTGTTCCTCCGTTAGACCAACACTAAAATGGGGGATGTTTCTACAACGTCTCCTGCGATTACTACGGACATCCAGAATCCACCACGTCAATCATCATCAGTTACGAACCTATCGACAGCACGGATCCCCCATCAGGCATACCGAATAGCTACCATCAACACCAATAACACTGGCTCCAACGTTAAAATTCAACTGCTCCGCGACACGCTAAGAGCAACGGACATCGACATCGCCCTGCTAAAAGAACTGAGGACACCAACTTGCTACAGGTGTTATGGATACGACACGCACGCCGCCCTGGTGGCTATGGAACACACAGGCGCAGCCATCCTCCTCCGAGATGGGATGTAAATGTAAATGTCGTGTGACTAGGGCCTCCCGTCGGGTAGACCGTTCGCCGGGTGCAAATCTTTCGAATTGGCGCCACTTCGGCGACTTGCGAGTCGATGGAGATGAAATGATGATGACTACGACAACACAACACCCAGTCCCTGAGCGGGGAAAACTTCCGGGTGACTCGGGTGTCCTGAAACTTCTGATCAGATACTATAGCACTATCTCCACATGCATAGAGGTTCGGTAAAGCAGTAGAAACACCAAACCTATTGACGAAGATGAAGATACGAGCGAAGTTCAGTAAGCAATGCTACAAATTTATTTCTGGAATCGGGTTGGCTTCATTCAGGTTTCCAACATGCCATAATAATTCCCACTCTTTTGGCTACAAATGTCTATTTTTCAACATTATCTCCGTCTAACGCGACGACCTTACACAATGTAACTGGGAAGGCGTGTATGCCCGCGTGGTACCACTCTACTGGTCGACGTCGGAGCCAACAACGTCTTGCTGCACCAATAACCTTCCCATCATCCACCTACTACTTTCCGATGAGAGCTCCCTTCACTGGGTCAAACAGATGGAAGTCGGAAGGTGCAAGATCTCGGCTGCAGGATGGATGAGGAAGAACGGTCCCATGGAGTTTTATGAGCTCCTCTCGGTTTCGCAGAGTTTTGTGAGGCCTTGCATAGTTATAGATAAAGGGAAGTTGGTTTACATTTTTCCGGCGACTAACACGCTGAAACCGTTTCCTTAGTTTCCTGAGGGTAGCACAATACACTTCAGAATTGGTGGGCTGGCCGCTGTGGCCGAGCGGTTCTAGGCGCTTCCGTCCGGAACCGCGCTGCTGCTACGGTCGCAGGTTCGAATCCTGCCTCGGGCATGGATGTGTGTGATGTCCTTAGGTTAGTTAGGTTTAAGTAGTTCTAAGTTCTAGGGGACTGATGACCTCAGATGTTAAGTCCCAGAGTGCTTATAGTCATTTGAACCATTTTTGAAGAATTGGTGGTTGCACCATGAGGGAGACATCAAACAGAACAACTCTTTCAGAGTCCCAGAATACCATCCGCATGACTTTACCGGTGAGGGCGCGGCTTTGAACGTTTTCTTCGGAGGAATGGTTGCGTGGAGCCACTCCATGTTTGCCATTTTGTTCCGCGTTCTAAGTAATGAACCCATGTTTCATCGTCCGTGACGATGTTTGAGAAAAAATTGACACAGTCTGCCTCGTAACATTCAAGCCATTCAGTGCAGATGATCCTTCGTTGCTCTTTATGGTCTTCTGTTAAGCGGCGAGGAACCCTGCGTGCACACACCTCTGAGTATGCCAACTGGTGGACGAGCGTGTCAGCACTATCGGCAGAGACGTACGGTTCTGCAGAGAGGTGTTTGATTGCGATTCGTCGATTACCGCGAATGAGAGGTTCCGCACGTCCCAACGTAGCAGGAGTCACAGCTGTGCACGGCCGGCCGGCGCACGAAATATCGGACAGGTCTGCTCGACCTTATTGTCATGACGACAGACTGTTCATCGTGCTTTTTTTCACTGCCAGTTCTCCGTAGACACTCTGCAAGCGCTAGCGAATATCTGCTATGCTTTCGTTTTCCGCCAAACTAAACTCACATCCGTTACAAACGACATTTTGAAGGCTACGTATAGCACCGCCAACTGTTGGAACTTCATCAAAGTATAGGGGCTGAAGCGAGAATATTCCACAATGTCCCACAACGAATTTTTCCACCCGAAATTTGCCGAGAAAAAAAAATGTGTTCCATTACTATTGAACGCCCGTCGTACATTGAGGTATATTTCAGACCTGACGAGGCTAACCCTTGGATTGCCATAGAACATAACGGCATTGAAGAAAAGATCGTCCCGAGACTCAAAGAATGTGAATCGCTCGGTGAACCATGTTAAGGGATAAAAAGTAGCACGTCGCTAGAGTGCTGGTCATCTGGATCAGGGGGTCCAGCGCCGAGAGTTGCAGGAGAAACCTGGTGCGTCCAGAGACACACCGGCTGGCCGGCCACGCGTCGCAGAGCAGTGAGAGTTCACGGAGAGGCCGCACTTTCTCGCGCTGCCCTTGCTGCTGTCAAGGGCGACTGCACGCGGGCAAGGTGAACGAAGAAGCCACGCGGCCACCTGCCGCCCACGTGCAGGCGTCTCGCCCAAACAAAGGCGGTGCGCGCGCAGTTTCTGCGGAGAGCCTATCATCTCAATGCTTGTATTTGACTGACTCGAAATGCGGTTACGTAAGACTTCTTTATCCAATCAGCATCATTAATTAGCAGTTTCTTTGTATTGGCAGAACTGCCAATCACTGAGGCACAGTGGTTAATCACTTTGAATGTACAGCGTTTTGAGAGATCTGAGTCCATTTTACTGCACTGTTGGTAAATTCCTTTTGTCTTTTATAAGCCGGCCGGGGTGGCCGAGCGGTTCTAGGCGCTACAGTCTGGAAACGTGCGACCGCTACTGTCGCAGGTTCGAATCCTGCCTCGGGCATTGGTGTGTGTGATGTCCTTAGCTTAGTTAGCTTTAAGTAGTTCTAAGTTCTAGGGAACTCATGACCTCAGATATTAAGTCCCATAGTGCTCAGAGCCATTTGAACCATTTTTTTGTGCGGCTGGTCCCGGCGGAGGTTCGAGTCCTCCCTCGGACATGGGTGTGTGTGTTTGTCCTTAGGATAATTTGGTTAAGTAGTGTGTAAGCTTAGGGACTGATGAACTTATCAGTTAAGTCCCATAAGATTTCGCGCACATTTGAACATTTAACCGTTTTTTTGTATTTCATATTATGTTATGAGGCCAAGACGCTAGTGTGTTCCATTATATTATTTGTTACAATAGGCTTACTTCGGCGTGATTGGCATCTTCAGGCCATATCAGGGGTCCTGATCTCCACATGACATCGACGTCTCAGTCGGTGTTACACTACTGTATGAGTTTGCTCCGTCGTGGAGCTATGGCCGGTGATAGATGTTTGCTGGAGCAGATTGTTGTTATATAATGCGACATAGCACCGCAGACTCAACTGTCGGTACAGATGTCAAGTAATGTCATTACAAAATAAATTTTTATAATTAGATAACTTCATAAATAACTGCTTCAGCAAAAGTTTAAAACATGCTATAGCTCCATCAACATCAAAGAAGCAAATTTATACAGTAGTGTGACAGCAACTGAGACACTGATGTCATGATGGAGACCACCTGATATAACTTGAAGATGGCAATCGTGCCGAAATAAGGCTACTGTAATAAACAATATATTCGAACACAGCAGTGTCTTGGTCTCATAGGATAACATGTAATGTGCTTATATGCAGCTGCCTCACATGAGTACCAGGTCTTTTTGTCTTGATCGGCAAAATTATGTTTTGATGAGTCACCAAACACTACTCATTTCGGGTTAGCGCCGTCATCAGATATGCCGCAAAACAACAGTAAGGAGTGAATATAAACCGAAGTACATAGTGTTAAAGATCATGAATTGCACACACAAAGACATACAAAAATACAGCAATAAAAAGTACTGTGCAATATCGTACATAATTTCTGTTTTGACTGTCGATGAGCTGTATTTTGAAGCCGATTTGCAACCTTTACCTTTGCACAGTAAATATTTCTGAATATTGGCATACCAAGTTGTTTAACATAGGTATTTCATTTAACATGACCATCATTGATTGTAATGCTCAGACTTGTAACTTCCATTGACTCATCTTGTAATATGGTTATCGAGCCACGTTAGTCGGTCACTGATTGCACTACTCCATGTACAGTGTTTCCGCAACTGTGTCTGAAAGATAAATAATGGATTCAGTTTCATTTAGTTTATTTAATAAGCATTGTTGCTGTGTTTCGAATACAACGATGATATCTTATGTTTATTATTTTCTAACTGCTTTCAATGTTCCCTGTGGTATAAAAAGATTCTAAGCAAATGAACGGGCTAAATATTAAAAAAAACCTGCTTTCATTTTTGAAACAGTAATTTATTCAGTTTTAAAACTGCAGGTGTTACCATCAGCGGCAATACTGGGCTCTTTAAGTTTAATCGAAGTCAGCTTTGACGTTACGTTTATGGAATAATCTTGGGAACGGAGAAGACGTTAGGGTGAGAGATTGCTAATAAAACTTCTAATTCTGCCAACTACTTTCCCTGTATCGTACAAATTCCGTGAACGTAAACGCTCCTCAAATATTAACAGAACCACACATCAGAATGAAATTAGAAAAATATTCATTACTGTTTAATAATGAATTAAAACAGTCTTGACCGCAATAAAATATTTATTTGCAAATGTTACTGGTTTTGGTCCTAATGTGGTTATCTTCAGACCATTATACCATGACAACAGGCGGTGGCGGTGAACTTAACCCAAGCACTTGACGTTCCTGAACTCACATATGCACCGTTCATCGCCACCGCTTACCCTCATGGTATAAACGGTCTGAAGATGGTCACATCCTGACCGAAACTGGTAACAATTGCAAATAAATATTTTATTGCCTTCAAGACTGTTGTTAGTTCAGTACTTTAACCAGACTACTGTGCTCAGAGCCATTTGAACCATTTGAACCAGACTACTGTTTTCCTCCCGAGAAATGTTCTCAAAATTAATCATTATTGTATATTGTAAATACTCCCTCGTACATTACCAATAATCAAACATATTAATTAGAGTAAGTCTTTACTGAAAATAACGTACTGAATTTTCTTACTGTTTCAGGTGGCGAGAAACTTGGCCCCTCATCTAGTCTACTCATTCCGTTATATTTACAGTATTTTATGTATGCTATATGTATATAATTTGTAAATAAAGGAATTTATGTTACTTACTTGATGCGATTAATATGCACTCACAGAAGAGGCGCCTTCATGATGTAAAATTGAAACAAGTGATGTTTAGGTAGGAGGTCTCCCTGAACGAATTACTCAGATTAAGCAGAAGTCGATTCCAATTGATACTGTCACCTGATGTTTCAACTACAGAATATATCTCAGGACACTGGTCGAAAGACTATTACAATGAGACACTTGATCTAAATGAAAATTAATGTCTTCATAATTTTTTTCTAATTCTTGAGATGTAGGTACAAACTACAGAACCAGATGAACGATTGAAAGTGATGAAATACATTTCACACTTTGAGAGAGAGGAAGTTTACCTTAAAAGTACGCTGTATCACTATGAACTACTAAGTAGCTAATTGAGCTGGTTGTCCTCTCTTGAAGTTATCTGAGCAACTGCTTTCTTTTTAATATGTACTTTTAGTGTCGAAGACAATGTCTTGCAGAGCCCATGATTTTAGTTTAACTTGTGCATTTTGTCTTACGGGGTAAAATGTGGCATAGCTTGGTTATTTTTGCAGACAAGCAGAAAACATGCGAACTACACAAAAGCTGCTTCTCTAAAACAACTGAATCGCTGATTTCAGAAACAACACTTGTCCACTTTTTGGTTAAATTGAGTTAAGAGCTGATTTCCATGTTATGGCGCTCCCTCTGTCGAATGAATGCAGAAACAGCATTTGTCCATCATTCTTAATGGGACAAACAAGATCCCCACCTTATGAGTGAGAGGAGAAAGAACACTTGTCCAGGACTAGTGCTATTTCTGCAGCCAACGCTGGCTAGCCTGTTGTGTAATATTACCTCTGTGTTCGCACGGTTTTTCTTTGTGAAGCACAGCAATGTTGAACAGGGAAGATATGGATGTACATGATGGTGGTGAAAGTAGAAAGAGGAAAAAAGATGTAAAGAATGTTGAGTATCAGCGTGAAATCATAAAAAGGTCGCGAATTAAAGGTTTAGAGTACAGAAACTACAGTGGAAAGTTAGTTTCAAAGAAAAGCATTGATGTGGACTGCAAGTAAGTAATGTTCTAATGCGGGAGGTTATACGTCAGTAAAATAGTAAACTAACGATTTATTGCGTGACTGAAATATCTGTGTAATTTTGTAGATGTCGTAGAAACTGCTTTGGAAGAATTCCTGAAGAGGAAAGAAATGAAGTATTTTCAGTTTTCTGCATCAAAGGACGCACAAGATTCTTTTCTCCAAGGGCTGATTACTATAGGTAATATTTCCAGAAGACGAAGAAGAGAACCAGAAGGAGGCAACTGCAAACCAAGATGCAACAATTTTCAGTATTTTATTAATTCCAGCACTGGACGATCAGAGGTATTCAAGAAAGCTTTCTTAACCATCCACGGTGTCTCAAACCAAAGGGTAAGGAGGATAAGCAATCTGCTGGCTTGTGGAAACTCGCCTAGTGATCAGAGGGGTAAAAATACATCGGGAAATCAAATGGGTGGTGCAGAAATAAGTTCGATAATTGATCACATAAATTCCTATCCCCAAAAAATTACTCACTATGGCACAAGAGAAAAGCGTTCTTTAAATAGCCAACTTAATGTCAAAATCATGCATGAGCAGTTCAGATTATGACATCCCCAAGCAAGTAATATTAAGTACGAATTTTATTTAAAAATATTCAAAGAACGTTTTTCACTTACATTTGGTCGACCACAAGTTGACACATGTGGTATTTGTGAAGCGCTTCAAAATAAATTACGAAACAAAACGCTGAATGAAAAGGCTAAGAGGGTTGCCGCTGCAGAAATGATGGTTCATAAACGCAGGGCTCCAACGTTTTCTGCTCGTATTCGTGAAGTAAAAGTATTGTGTCAAAAAGATGAGGATGTTGCAGGTATTGCCATAGATTTTATGCAAAATCTGTCCCTTCCTACCATTCCAGTTCAGGAAGTTTTTTACCTTCGGCAACTCAATGTTAATGTATTCAATATCCACAACCTGAAGACAGGATATGCAGCATTCTACATTTATCACGAAGGTGTAGCAAAGAAGGGTCCCGATGAAGTCTGCACGTTTCTGCTGGACTACATACGAAACGAGTTGCCAGCAAACATAAAATACCTGCATATATTTTCAGATGGCTGCCCAGGGCAGAATAAGAATAATAACACAGTCAGGTTCCTCATGGCAGTTGCAGCATCTCAACGTTTACTCAGAATTTATCATTATCTCCCGGTCAGAGGCCATTCATTCTTACCTTGTGACAGGGACTTTGGAGAGATTAAGAGGAAAATTCGAGCTGTCGAGAGGATTTATAGCATCATGCAGTTTGTAGAACTTATTGTTGCTGCAAGTATCTTTAACAAATACCAGGTTAAAGTTGTTTCAACAGAGTTTGTACTGGCTTTCAAACAATGGTGGCCTAAGTTTTACAAACGCAATGCCTTGTCTTTGGAAACAACGAACAGCAAAGTGCTCACACGGAATGAGAAACAATCCTTCACCGTTTCAGAATCCATGGAATTTGAATACAACAGTGAGTGTAATGGGAACGACATTGCAAAACCATACATTGGAAGCCTGGTGACGCACACGTTTCGTTTACTTCTTGATTTAAAAACAGTAACTCTACCGACGGCTGCAGCATACGAAAAATGTGTACCACTAAGTGAGAAGAAAATAGCTGACAAGAAATTGGAGCCGTATATCCCTGAACATCACCTACCATTTTACAGAGCTCTCTGCAACTGGCCTTCAGTAGACAGCAGAGGACCTAACAGTGAATAAAACACATGGGTACAAGCAATATTTCACTAAGCTTGCTATTTACCTGATTGCAATCTGTAGTTAGAATGTGAGAAATGTCAGATTGATTCCCACTAGGATGGTCCATTCGTTCAATCACGTAATAATAGTAACGAATTGCGTTTCATTTGTGACAGGTGAATAATCAGTAAACTTGAGCAAAAAAATATTATTAGGACTAGGATTCCCTGCGGCTCTAGATCATCAGAGGTAGTGAGGGACTAAAAAGAAAGGGAAACTCAAGATCTTCTGGAATGACCAGAGATTTGTATGAAAGTCTTTGGTTTGTGCTCGAGCGTTATTCAAAGCCGGCTATTACGATAACAAAAAGATTGCTTTCACTACACCGCTATCCATCATCATACAACTGTGGTTAGTCGCATCAAACAAAAAGGATAGCAGAAAGTGCGCAATTCGGTATTCGTTGTTTTAAGTGGAGTAAACCGAAGTCGCGATGGTCGCCTTTTGTGCAGTAGTGTTGCAGCGTAAGCTAATCATGCTGAGCGAGGAAAGTAATTGCAACTGTGTATTTCTCTCGTTCTTTATACATATAATAGACTTCTTGTTTTTCATAGGTACGCGAGTAGATCACAAGGGTCGGAGAAACTCGTTAAAAATTTAGCATTTCAACGTCTTTAGAGAAAAATAAAATGTTTTACTCGTGTCGCGTCTTCATCATTCGTTGGCAGTTCAAAAATTGTGTGTTCATTAATATACTGCATATGTGAATTCACGAGTGCAGTCCAGTTGAGAACTACACCTCTATAATCTACAAACTTTGGCCGCGGTATTTTATGTCCTGCAGTTGTTTCCCCACAACTGCAATTTATATTTATTTGATAAAAATGTTATTCACACGTTTTATCGCTCTCTTTCCTGTGGTGAAGTAAAGAGCACTGGATTACGAACTAACAGCATCATAATTAAGGTGTTCCATAGCGCAGAAGCTCGCTTAGTGATTGTAGCTTATTTCAGTAAAATATCTTCCGTTGATCATTATATCCAGTGTTATAAGTATTCTGCTTCATATACTTCTCTCCTAGGCCGTCTGTTTTACGTGCTACTGCTTCTACATGAGTTTACTTTGGGAGTTTTACTTGGTCATATAAGTTACTAAATTTAAACTAGAATGCAGCCTTGATCATCCACTCATACAACCCGGACCTGGCTCCCGCCGATGCTCATCTCTGCTCACATGAAGCGTTGCATTTGAAGACAACATCTTTACACAGACAACTAACTGCAGACCACCGTAGAGAAGTGACGGAAAACACATATGATTGCCTTCTATGACGAAGGTATTGGAAAGTTGGTACAACACTACGACAAATATCTAACAAGGAACCCTTTTAAGTTTCAGTGCGAGGTCGCAAAAGACCGAAGATGTTTAGGACATTCACGCCACACATTGGCGACCATGCTCCCACAATATGGGCTGCTAGTGGCCACAGGGGGCGGGACTGGAGATGTCCAGTGATGAGGACAGCATGAGAATACGGGACGTTGCATTATATATGTACAATAACAGTTTCCGAAGTCGACTTTTCGTCAGAAAGGAGCCCAAGAAATTTCGCAAAGTGACAGAACAAATATTAGAGTTTCTGCAAGATAAATCAGTGTAATGTGTGCTCTCGTATGCGCCCGGCTGTGCGCATAACTCACACGAGGAGCAGAATGATGATGATACGTCCTTAACAAGTGAAAGTGATTTTTAAAGAGGAGTCGAGCCATGTAGTTCATCATACTTGTCGGACAGTGAGCCAGAACGCCCAGTTCCAGTGAAATTTAGTGAAGGACAGTCGTTGCCGAACTAGCGGGTTTTAAGCATAATTATCGTGCGGTAGCGTTCTCGCTTCCCACGCCCGGGTTCCCGGGTTCGATTCCCGGCGGGGTGATTTTCTCTGCCTCGTGATGACTGGGTGTTGCGTGATGTCCTTAGGTTAGTTAGGTTTAAGTAGTTCTATGTTCTAGGGGACTGATGACCATAGCTGTTAAGTCCCATTTGCTTAATTATGCATAAGTCTGCAGCAATATGACCGTGTAGTGCAGCAGAGAAATTACGGATATTCAAGGTAGAACAGAGGGCACTTGTTACAAAACTAACGTTTGGGTGTTTCATGGATGCTCGATACAGTACAGAGTATGTGACCTACTACGTCGCCTCTTTGCACGCGACATAGATTACGTGATTTCAAGAGAAGCAGGGAATGGCTGCATAACTTGAAATAGTTCTACAGAATTAGAAGACGTAAGGTAACGAAATTTCAGGGCCATTTGAACCATTTTAATCATAAGCATAATTACGAAATTTCATAGCCATTTGAACCATTTTAAGCATGATTACGAAATTTCAGAGCCATTTCAACCATTTTAAGCATAATTACGTACACAGAAGATCATCCGCAGCATAGTAAAAAAAAAAAGACCATATTTCTAATCAGTCTGCAGCAATATGACCGTGTAGTGCACCAGAAAAATTACGGATATTCAAGGTAGAACAGAGGGCACTTGTTACAAAACTAACGTTTGGGTGTTTCATGGATGCTCGATACAGTACAGAGTATGTGACCTACTACGTCGCCTCTTTGCACGCGACATAGATTACGTGATTTCAAGAGAAGCAGGGAATGGCTGCGTAACTTGAAATAGTTCTACAGAATTAGAAGACGTAAGGTAACGAAATTTCAAACGAAGCGTCAACTCGATAATGCACAGCTACCTGCGGAATCGGCCCGAAAATTTATAGATAAGCTAAACAAAGTTATCCCACCGTTCAGTAAGGAATTTGTTTCCATCTCTGACCAATCGCGATTTCAAGACCAGATGCACATGAAAAAAAAAAAAAAAAAAAAAAAAAAAAGGAACTGAAAATTCGAGGTACCAAGAGAGTTGGATCAAGATCAGCTAAGATCATTGACTTAATGCATTCGTATACAATTACGCGTACTTTTACTCTGTGTTGTGAATTTTCTGGAAAGTTATTTATTGTGCTGCGAGAAGTTGGAGGTGATCTGTTCCGAATCTTTCTCGTATGCGTGAATTTGGAAGAGCAGTAGGGAATATTTACGTCACAGCAAGCAATAGTGGGAAAATGGACGTAAGAGAACTATAACTATGGTATGAGCATTGATTTTGGCCAATGTCTGGTCAAAAAAACTTGCTTTTGTTTGATTCCTGGTCTGAATATAAAAGTCATGGTCCTTCAGAGAAAACTATCCCTCCCGAAAAGTGTTTGACATTGCAGTTAATACCACCTGGAACCCCTGAATAAATTCAAGCTCTGGATGTTTGTTTCTTCCGTGCCTATAAAACATATTATCGCACTATCTGCAGCTATGCCTTAAAGGGT
This sequence comes from Schistocerca americana, assembly GCF_021461395.2. Lineage (NCBI taxonomy): Eukaryota > Metazoa > Arthropoda > Insecta > Orthoptera > Acrididae > Schistocerca > Schistocerca americana. The sequence continues at coordinate 392,963,971 of NC_060122.1, read as the reverse complement.
AGCCACTTTCACGATAAGTTCCGCGAAAGACTATGTCCCATTCGGTTGCGCGCTGTCACATTCCACCAGATCTCGTCGCCCGTTACACCATCATGGTTCTACATGCACTGTTTAAGATTAGATGACTGGCTGAACGTCCGGTACGGTTTCTAACTTGTGACAATTTATCCTTCGATCTTAATGGTGCGAACGTTTGTGACCACTGTGGCACTCCATTTTTCATACCGTGTCCATGGTGTAAGTTAATTTCTTCACTGTTGACGACGTCCATTTTGTGAAGTGTAATACGTACATCCGATAGAATGCTGATCTCTACGCCTTCCAGACACTCGTATTTTGCCGCCGTCCTGATGCACGTTGAGAGCCACTAGCGGAAAATATTTTTCCTGGCATAATTGTTAACACAATACGTTCAAATGAGCTTTACTAAAGACTGACCTTATGATATCACACTCAAGCGGTTCCTTGTAGGTCAGAGCGGCGGCCATGTACAGAAGTAGCTGGAAGGTGTATCAAACTGCTGCTTATAGAACATTTGTGTTTTTCACTATGGTTTGCTTACTTTCCGAATAGCCCTCGTAGTTTCCAAACGACCTTCGTACAGTTCTTTATCTCTCTCGGCACTATGCCAAATAACATAGTTATCAATTTTAGTTGCTGTGACAAAGTTATTTTTGTGTCATTTCCGCACAAGAAGACTTAGCTGTCTTATGCTGGGGTCAGTCCTAGAGCGTAATGAAACAGTAATATCGTCCAGAATTTTCACGTATCCGGTGTAATACTAATGTAGTCTGCTTGATACCTACTTCTAATGGTTCTAGTAGTTTTATTATTTTTTCAGATACTTTATTGCGTATTTTTGTGGTCAGTTGGAAGGATTTTGCTGCTAACTCTGGCCGACACCACAGCTCATTCAATTGTAGACTGAAAACTCTTAAGTAACTGGGCTGGGGGGAAGACGCTGTAGAACTCGTGGTTCGCGGCTCAGAAATTTCAAAAACCAGTTCTCGGGCAGAAACTACGAATAATCTTCAGGCATTAACTTACCCGACTCGCAGAGACAGTTAAGATGAAATTAGACTAACAACAGCTAGCACAGATATGTAGTAACAGTCATTCTCCTCGTGTTCCTTGCGTAAAAGAAACGAGAAAAACTATTACACTTCAATGACACGTACCCTTGTCTGCACAGCATATAGTAACTCACAAGTTGTGTACGACGATGTTTCTAACAAATGTAGTCTTGAAGGTGCTATATAAAGAGCAGTCTCAGGGACACTTTCAACATGTAAGCATATTCATTTAATCATATAATACCGTATCAGCATAAATAAAAGTTATAATAGAAAACTCCAAGTAAAATGTCTTCAGAATTATGAGGACCTGTCCCATGTCGAATAATTTGTTATGGGAAAACTGTCTTATTCTAGCCAAAACCTCCAAACTCTTTTGGTTCTTATTCTTTAGGAGAACGCTTACCGCACTACTTCAAAGATATTTCCTCATAACTCGGTTGGTCTACCTCGAGCAAAATGTCGCAACCGATCACTGTAATCTTTTTCTTTTTTTAATCGTTGGTACTACACGTTGAAATGAGTCTCATTAAACAGTCAGACGAGGCAACTAAGAACGATGTACGTGAAGATTTCCCGCAAACAAGATTAATACGTGACTCTGCTTGAAAGAAATTAGCAATTTTTCCATTATTACATTACAGAAAACATTTCCTGCTCATCCTGACTGAATAATTGCATTAGCTCGTAGTTGTGTAACTGAAGAAAACTTACGGAGGATACTGTGCAAGTTGGACGTGGGGTTAAAACAGTATGCAATAGAACCAGACCATTATTTCTTGAAATCTGAAAGTCCTTAAAAGGAAAAAAGAAATACATATTTATTGGGAAGTGACTTAGTTCAAAGAAGTGAACGGAGATTAATGAGACAGTGGAGGCAAATATTCTCTTGGAAGCCTGCCGTCACTTGACGACATGTAATTAATATTTTAGAAAATAATTTACGCGATTAATTTACTTCCCATGTTATCTCCACCCAAAGTGTGATTGCGACTGCTAAATACCAGTGCTGTTCTTTCCACGTCTTCTGTAATTCGCAGGTGAAGAGAAAAACAGAACAACTACTTTGGTATTTCTACGTACTCGGCAAGCCACTGCTCCTTGCGTCGCATTGGTTACGTCTTCCCCCTAACAGTGATTATCTATCTTATTCCATTCGCATTTTGAGCGAGGATGAATAAGTCTGATCGATGGAATCAAAAAGAGAGCTCATCGATCCATATTGAGCGAGACAAAAATATTTCTTTACGTGCCTCTTTACGCCATCTAATGTACGACTTGTCTCACAAGACACCTAAAGGAAGGGTGCAGTTACGTTTATTGCGTTTGTAAGCTTAGAGAAAGCTTGTGACAATGTTGACTGGAACACTCTCTTGGAAATTCTAAAGGAAACGGGTGTAAAATACAAGGACTGAAAGGCTATTTACAACTTGCCAAGAAACCAGACGGCAGTTACAAGTGTCAAGGGGCGTGAGAGGAAAGCAGTGACAGAGAAGGTAGTGAAACAGGGTTCTATATTTCATCCCAGATATTATTCAATCTGTACATTGAGCAAGCAGTAAAGGAAACAAAACAAAAATTTTGAGTACTAACTAAAGTTGAGGGAGATGACATAGTAACACTGTCAGAGACAGCAAAGGATTTGGAAGAGCAGCTGATCAGAATGGTCAGTGTCGTGAGAGAAGGATATAATATGAACATAAAAAAAGTATAACTGACTGTAGTCGAATTAAATCAGGCGATGCTGAAGGAATCAGCTTAGGAAACGAAACCCTTCATGTAGTTGGTGATTTTTGCTATCTGGGCAACGAAATAACTGAGGATGGTCGAAGCAGAGAGGATATAAAATGTAGACCTTTCTGAAAAAAAAAGAAATTTCATAACATCGACTATAGATTTAAGTGTTAGGTTTTATGGAAGTATTTGTATGGAGTGTAGCCATATTGAAGGGAAACGTGGACGAAGAACAGTTTAGACAAGAAGAGAATAGAAGCGTTTGAAATATGGTGCTACAGAAGAATGCCGAAGATTAGATGCATAGATCAGTATTGGTGGGAACTGTGTATTTGTGTGTGTGTGTGTGGGGGGGGGGGGGGGAAATCGTAGAGGGGGCATTATTATTGGCCTTATCTTGCGTTTATCCACATTTCAGGAGAGCTGCTGTACATTGCACCAAACAAGTAGATTTAGAAGGCCATAGGTTGCGGTAGTTATTCTGAGATGAAGAGGCTCTCTCTCCTTTATCCACATATCCCTTACGCAAGTCACATCACAGAGGCGGCAGACCTGTGACATCTATATTTACCCACCAGGGTTTGACGAGATAAGCGGCCCCTATTCTCTGGGTCTCAGCTGATCTTTTGTGCGGGATGTACAGATCTATAATTATCACAGCAGCGAGTCTCTAAATTCTTTCGCTGCCTGTTGCTGAGTACACGCGATAAGGATACCAAACGTTGCAGTATCTCTCTGTAACTGATCGTACTAGCCTTGTGTACAATTTCCTTTGTAGGTACACTGGCCTTTTCCAACGAGTGTAAATCTTTCGTTCACCTTCCTTGTAATTGATTTTATGTTTTCCAATTTCACATTGCTATCGCATCTTACTATTACTCCTAAATAGCTAAAGAGTTACAAGCTCCAGAAATTACCATTGATCTTGTAACGAAGCACGTCTGATTCTTTCTCATTATTATGGGCCTTAACTTGCGTCTATTCACATTTCAAGAGTACTGCTATACACGACATCAGTTGGAATTTCTGTCCATCACTATCTACATCCTTATGGATGTACAACGATGATACTTTTCGTAGATAACTGCATTGTTAACTAATACTCTGTTAAATTGGTAATGTATGTTTAGAACGTTGCCGCTCTTATACTCATCCATGGGTCACTCCGTATGGTATATTCTTTTCTGTTGAACTTTTACCAACCGTTATGAAGTACTCGGTTATGCTACTCAAACTTTCTGCGAACCAACCACACATCTGAAAGATTCTCCATACAATCATATCTTGCTTATTAATCAACAGTCACGTACAGTGTCGAGCTCCTTTCCACAGTCAACGAACTTGGAATCTAGCTGGTCATCGACATGTACTGCACCGATGGAAATGAATAATGTTACACCATGAACACTTTTATTGAACACTATCAAACTCATATTCCAGTATTTTAGTCCATGTGCAATATGTTTATTAAAATTTCTTCGTCCATGTGAGCTTATTTTCATTATTTTCGTTAAAGAGAAAAAAAAACATTCCTATGGATGAAGATTGTTGGGTATACATGGTGACTACTGGGGTATCTCTAACGTTACTAAGGTAGATATCGTTACTCATCATGCTCATAGAACGTGCCAGTGCAGTTTATCACCTCCTTTCGAACTTTGAGAAAAATACAACCAGTGACATGAAGGACGTAGGAGCATCATACCGAAAGATAGCGTAGACAGCTGGCAGTAGTGAAATGGTTGCAGAACAAGTGGTCGCAAGGAGGACTCGGTACTAAAAGGATGACAAGGAGAGCAGGCCAGATTCTTCAAATAGACTACACCCAGAGTAGATCTTATGATTTTTCGATTGGACCTAACGAAAAGAAACTTGACAACAGCTCGGATTCCGGCAGAGGCTACAAGCAGACTGTCGTCACTAGCTATAAGGAACAGTTTAATGGACGTTGGGTGCAAACAAGAGAGACTGGCATGGTGTAGTCCCTAGCCAAATGGGACACTGAGTGGCATTTTGCGGTGTTAGATGAAAAGTCTCGCTCCTGTCTGTGGACGAAGTGCTGGAAGGTCACAAGTAGCAGGGATTTTCGAGACTCACAGTCCTCCAACTACATTCATGGTCTGTGTAGAGCTGTTGGGTGTGGCAACAGTACTGATTTTACAATTACTGAACGGAAGTTGAATGCTTGCCAGTATGTGGCAAGCAAGATAAACGCTGTTATCGTACCCTTGATGACAAAGCTTCCAAATGACATGTTTCCGTAGAATAAAGAAAAATCACACACTGAATTTCGCATCAAAAACGCCTTGAGTAATGTACGGGTCCTTGATTGGCCTGCCCAGTCCTCTGATCTGTCAGTCACAGAGTATGTCTACGATGCGATACACAGTACTTTCATACAACACCTCCAGCGAGCAATCTTCATCAACTGACACCGCATGTGTTTTAGAAATGGGCGAAAGTGTCTAAAAGTGACATTCCGATGCAGTCTGCTTCCATACCACGAAGAATAGTAGAGTTAATTTGTGAATGTTGGGATCATACTTGATGCTAATGTTACTGATGGACAACAACTGCAAAAGAAACACAATTTAAATTCTGTACTCCTTTTACTTTGACCTGAGGCTTATGAGAGAGTATAGCTTGAGGTGTTAAACCTTTGCATCACGTCTGAACCGTACGTAAACAAACGCAATCTCTTAGAAATTATTGAAGTTTCAAAGAAGCAAGTACTTTCGAAAAGCGCAATAGGATAAGAAAAAAGGAGGGGGGGGGGGGGAGTAATCAAAGTCAACAGAGGCTAGACTGAAATTCCCATCCTCACCTTAAACCTCAAGCATTTGCTAAGTAATAATATAAAGAACTACCTGTATACAGGGTGTCCTACCTAACTCTCCTATTTCATGTATTTCCGAAATGAAACAAAACTGAAAAATGCAGTTGACAATGGATGCACCTATGTCAGGCGCTTATACATTGGGCAGGAAAGCATAATCCTTAAATATCAACGAACACCGTTTTAAACACAAAATTAGTTTCTTTAATGATACATATACGTGTTTTCCTACGATAATAAAAACTAGAGGTAGAATTAGTGATGGCAGACTTGGCTGCATTGTTCTAAACCTAATACAGCCTGAAATATTAGACTTTAAAGAATAGTAACGGCGTCACGGTTTCTGCTGTAACGCGCAGGGCAAGGGTTGCCTGCACTGTCCTGCAGCCTGGTGTCAGGTGCAATGGGCAGGAACGCACACTCCACAGAAGCAAACAAAATCGGAGATGTTTCGCTGGAAAACCCTTACCAATACTGTACCGATCTCTCCCGACGTGATTTCCGTATTTTTGTAGAACTGACGAAATACATTCGTGGCCGTCGATTTTCTTCGGAAGGAGAGGAGCACACCTGGGTATAATCATGGTTCCGCAGGAACCGCAAACATTTTTCCATGAAGGAACTGGCAGTCTTGTCTCAAAGTGACATAAATATATTAACAGTTTTGCCGATTACTTTTGAAATAAACAGTTTACTTACATTTCTTCAATCCGTCCCGTTTTAAATTTGACCGACCCTTACATAAATACAACGCAATAGACAATTTGCTTTTACATGCCATTGGATACTACACCCAAAACGAAATCACAGTTTATTATGAGTCATTTCTGAATATTGCTTTACGATTGGGAGAACGTGGAGATAAGTCACGTCCGACCTCGGATGACTGAGTGAAAAGTTATTGATCTGCACTTGTTCCAAAGAAGGAGAAGGCGCAAGCAAAGACCTAATATTCCCATGTTAAACAGAACTGCAAGATTTATCACAGAGAGAAATCTAATTCTCCCTGATATGAGAAGTCACATAATTTACAAGCAACTAAATACAGTGCAAAGTCCCAAAGCCAGCAAGAATCTGACCCTAACCGAGGACGAATTTGGATGAGTGTACCTATTTCACTATTACTAGAACGAAGTATCTAACAACGAGGCATTTCGGCATGTCCTGTCAACACGGCAGTTAGAAGGAGAGCAGACTACCTTTGTGAGCGACCAAGACTCTCCCAAAAACAAATTTTGCCACCTCGCAAATCTGTCGAACGGCACCAGTCAAAGATTGCATGACATGTCAAGACAAACCCTACTGTTTCCACCCAGATGTGTACTGCTTTGGCAGACAAATGGCTTACTTCAGGTCTTTGAGGCAGACAAGTAACTACCGTGAGTGAAAGGTGTTTCACGCCAAAGTAGACGGCCTTAAAAGTTGAATCACTTAATACCCTTGTTGTGTGATAAACATCTACACAAAAGTTGGATAATATTGGACTGCTAATTCATGGTGTAGCGCTGTCCGTTTTCGTCGGTGTATTTCCAATGTATCATGTGAATAAAGCAACGGTTTTTTCACAGAGTGGTTTTTCGTTAAATTACCCCTATTTTCCGGGAGAAATTTGTAGTTTTCCGTACATTACATTTACGTACTTAAAGTAGTAAAGGAGTTTTGCTATTTGGGGAGCAAAATAACTGATGATGGTCGAAGTAGAAAGGATATAAAACGTAGACTGGCAATGGCAAGGAAAGCGTTTCTGAAGAAGAGAAATTTGTTAACACCGAGTATAGATTTAAGTGTCAGGAAGTCGATTCTGAAAGTATTTGTATGGAGTGTAGCCATGTATTGAAGTTAAACATGGACGATAAATAGTTTAGACAAGAAGAGAATAGAATCTTTTGAAATGTGGTGCTACAGAAGAATGCTGAAGATTAGATGGGTAGATCACTTAACTAATGAGGAGGTACTGAATAGAATTGGGGAGAAGAGGAGTTTGTGGCACAACTTGACAAGAAGTAGGGACCGGTTGGTAGGACATGTTCTGAGGCATCAAGGGATCACAAATTTAGCATTGGAGGGCAGCGTGGAGGGTAAAAATCGTAGCGGGAGACCAAGAGATGAATACACTAAGCAGATTCAGAAGGATGTAGGTTGCAGTAAGTACTGGGAGATGAAGAAGCTTGCACAGGATAGAGTAGCATGGATAGCTGCATCAAACCAGTCTCAGGACTAAAGACAACAACAACATCAACCTTTATAGATGCTCAGTCACCTAGTTAACCAAGGCAGCCGTTTCTTACACATTATGTTTTAAATCAGGTTTAAAAAAAAACACACATAAATTGTTCTTGTTTCTTAGGGTACTTAATACTATAAATACTAGTTACTTCATTGCTTGCCAGAGGACGTCCATTGTGGCAGTGTGTTGCTCTGGACTTGTTTCGTCTATAAGGTTGCCATTCATAATTTATCCATTAGAACTACTCTTTGAAATTACTCTCCAGCAAACATTACAGAAAAAACTAATAATAACTACTAAGAACTGCTAACAATAAATTGTGAGAGAGAGGGAATAGAAAGAAGAATAGAAATGAGAAAGAAAGAAAGATATTTAAAATTTTTGACTTTCCACAACTGGTGACTAATCAGATCAGATGATGATCCTTTAGCGATCGAACCAAGTAATCATATGTGACATTTTGCTGCTCTGTCTCGTAAATAAATTTTAAAGTCACCTAGACTTAGAACTGCTTAAACCTAACTAACCTAAGGACATCACACACATCCATGCCCAAGGCAGTATTCGAACCTGCCACCGTAGCAGTCGAGCGGTTCCGGACTGAAGCGCCTAGAGCCACTCGGCCACCACGGCCGGCTTTAGTCATCCTGAAGCGCGATGAACGGCTCGCCAACAGCGGCCGGCTCCTATATATTAACCGTCTCTATTCTGATTGGGAATTTTTGCATGTGGGTTAGTTAACTTCGCTTGTGAGCCTCCGTCTGGGCAGCCAGTGCATGTCACAGCTGGTGCTGTGGGCCGAGATCCCTGCTGAGAGACTTTTTGAAGGACAGGGGCTGACTCCTCCGTAAGCTGCCGGAAGGAGAAGAGGTAGTGGCTCTGACCACCAAACTATCACTGTCCTGATGGGCGTTGTTCTGGTGACCCAGCACAATTTTACCAGGAGCCTGTAATGAAACTGGTGTGAGTACATCCTGTTCTATGTCCCAAGTGTGATTTCCGACACAAGACGTTTTCTCGTGAATTTTGCGATACCTTTCTTTTGATTGTCAGAAATTTTGTAAATAGTTCTTATAAAAAATGGTCTAGATCATTTTAATGAATGTAAATGTCAGGGATATATGTAATCATGGAGAAATGTAATAATCTTTGACCAATGTGTTGTTTTCTTTGCATTTAACAACCTATGGACTATCAGCGGATAAAGTAAGTTAGTTTCCCGAGAAAAGTTGCGTATGGGCACATGTGGTCGAAGTCGGGTGATTGTTTCCCATAATGTCTAAATGACAATACTGAAAAGGGCCTTTTTATAATTGTGAACCTCAAAGAAAGAGTGTTATTTACATTTTGTGGAATGATTTCCAGAATATATCAACAAAGTGAAAACTGAAACGTGTTCATTGTTTTGATTAGAACTGACACAACACGATCAAGACCGTTAACTTCTGCAAATCCAAATACTTTGTCGATATTCTACAGGAAAGCTAGCAAGAAGACACCTTGACGTGAACCACGAAAACTAACTAAGTAGAATTTTACCAGCTAAATTCCAACTATTTTTATCAATCAACATTTCAGAACTTTCCACCGTGCCTGTCCAGTGTGCTGTTACGAAGGACGAAGTCTGTGTCCTGAAAGTCGACAGAGACAGAATTTAAATAATTTGAATCAGCAATTACAGGGAGGGGTAGGGGACAGAAGTCTTAGGCGGGTAGTGCATGCAGCTCAGGTACAGTAAAGACGTTAAGAATAATCAGTCGTGGCAGAGACTCACCAGAGTACATAAATGGTCATTATACAACCATATCCAATTCGGTCAAATCACGCCTATCTCTTGCACAACCGAAGGGAGCGACGGTATTCAGCTTTGTCTACTGAGTTTTCTGCCTACCGGTGAAAGTGCGTTGGTTTAATGTTGTGCCAGCTCCGGTGTCCTGAGGAATTCTTCCACCAAAAGATGGGAGTTGTTCTCAATGGATTTTCTTAAACAAATACTACGCGGAACGTTCTCAAAATTTTGTAATTAGGAAGACCATGAATCGTTGGACTAGAGTGACATACAGTGTTCTAGAAACACCGTTGGCGAGTAGGTAGCTGACAGGTGAACTATGCACGCTGGTTCTTTGGTGGGCTAACAGACAGTGTCATAACAACTTCCTCATTGGCCAGAGTTCGGCAAACCGTTTTTCATTGGAGGATTATTTCTATGGCGCTGCCTCTGCTCACAGCATGGACAGGAAAGCGAAGGAAAGAGAGACTCTGGTAGGAGACGTGAGGCAATGCACCCACCAGGGTTAAGACCAAAGGCCTCAGACCTCGGCGACGATAGAGAACGGAACCTCTGTACGGAGAGGTGGGCTGGACGTCGCCTGACGAGTGTCAATGGCAGCCAGCTCCATTGCACGCAGTTTGCATTCCTCCACAACGATTGTGGCGAGATTATGTGACGGCATTGGATGGTTAGGACGGAGCGAAGTTAGGCGTTTTGGGAACATAATGTCTTGCTGACTCCTCCCTGACCAAGCAAACACGGGTAGCTGCATGTTGTTTTCTCTTCTCCAATTGCCATGATCCTACAAGAAACGTATGTTTACTCGTGGCTATGTGTCATGTGATTATCTTGTTAGAATGATAATCATTTCTGAACCTCAAATCCATTACCGTAAACTTTGCCAAGATCTCATGTTATGTACATAAATTTCAACTCAGAAACGCGTTATGCATACTTTGCGACCAATAATGTTGTTCTTCACCTGATGTATGGCTTTCTATACGACCTAGTCAGCTTAACTACAGATCTACGCAAATTTAATATCGTGAAATCATTTGCTGACAGTTCTAAATGAAGTATCTGAGTTCATTGGGGAGTGCCGGCCGCGGTGGTCTCGCGGTTCTAGGCGCTCAGTCCGGAGCCGCGCGATTGCTACGGGTCGCAGGTTCGAATCCTGCCTCGGGCATGGATGTGTGTGATGTCCTTGGGTTAGTTAGGTTTAAGTAGTTCTAAGTTGTAGGGGACTCATGACCACAGGTGTTAAGTCCCATAGTGTTCAGAGCCATTTCATTGGGGAGCGATCTGCCACTGAGCAGCCCAGGTGATACAGATCCTTATAGCAGCCACAAGGGTCCCGTTCATACCTTTGTTGGCACTTCACATAATTGGCTTCACCTTGATCACTGAGACAAAGTTGGATATAATTGTGTGACTACCTTGCCGTGCTGCAGCAATGAAAATGACGATGGTGATGTTACTTTCTAAATCACATAACGAGTTAAGGGAGAGCTTTTGGCTAGTTATTGGTGCCGAGAGAAACAAGGAAGGACTAAACAAGAGATGTTGCTCAGCGATAGTTTTGAGGAAGATCACAATGGTAACCCGATAAAGATTTTGGAAGAGATACACATAAAAATCAGTATCTTTACGCTCCGTTTAGACGTTCTTAGATCATAAGAACATGTTATCAGAATTTACCCACCAGCTATAAATTAGGTCTCGCTGCTCGCGGTAACGAGGAGCTGCAGGAATTTCGGGAGTTGCTGCATAAACTATGGCACTCGAGTCACAAACGAGAAGGAGGGGGTGATCACAAGGATAACACTATCTTTCTGTCAGTATGGCTTAATGACGACATTGGAGGTGTGGCTGCGGTCGACTGTCTATATACCAGGGATGAGAAACTAGACGTAGAGGAAATGTCTCGGATGTCTGCAGGGGAAAAATGAAAGTGGTGTCTCCATGATGATGAGAAACAAATGGAAAACGATGAGACGAATATGAGTAATGAAGGATATAAAGAGTGAAATCCTGTGTATGTCCTACTGTGAGGTGAAACGTTGTACGTAGTATTGTACAAGAAATCTAAAGGGCAATACGCTATTATAGCTGTATTCGAGATCTTGGGAATTTTTTACGTTCATTGATACAGATAGTTCTCTGTGGATGTTGTCTAATTGTATTTCTTTTTTTCTGTGTTTGTCATGACCATGACTTTTCTACGTTTTTTGTTATTCGCTATTCCTGGGAAGATACTTGTCTACTCTGATACTCATATGTTGTAACCTTCTTTCGCATAGATGCCAGGAGGGAGAGTTTGGGTTCTGTTTACTAGTAGTAGATAAGAAGAAATACAGGTAGGATTCTTGATAGATTTACAGGGGATAGGCAAAACAATGCGAACACCTATACTTAGTGTGGAATGGTTTATTAATAAGGGGTTGGTCCCCAATTTGCTTGTAATACAGCTGCGATTCTTCTTGGAATACTGGCATATAATGATCGTGTAGTCTCCACTGGAATGTTATGTCACTCTTCAATCAGAACCCAACTCTTGCAGTGACGAGCGAGGCGGAAATCTGCTCCGGAGTCTGCATTCCAATACCGCCCACAAGGGTTCGGCAATGTTCAAGTCCGGAGACTGTGCTGGCAAGGGAAAACACTGCAGTTCAGTTGCATGCTCCTCATACCACGATTGTACTGTCATGGCTGTGTGAATGGGTGCATTAGAGACCAGCAGAATACCATGATATGGCTGTCCACACAATCACACTTCCACCTCCATGCTTAACCGTTGGAATCAAACAGTCAGGACTGCAGGTTTCTTTTGGAGTTCTCCAGATGTAAACCAGGCCCGATGTTGGAAATAACGAGAACGTTGACTCACCGGACCCTTGATGTGTTTTCACGGATCAGTCGTCCAGGTTTTATGCTCCTGACATCATGTTTTAACCTTCTTGGCTTTGGTTGTCGTCACTAATGGTTTCGGTATATCAGCTCGTCCATGAATATTCGCTTCATGGAGCTCTCGGCAGACGGTGTCGATAGATACAAGGTCTTGAAGATGGCTGTTGACTTGGCAGTCACTTTAGCCTCCTTACTATTGTGTTGTTTTGACACAATTTGTGTTAGCGTACCACCATCTCTGTCATTTAGTGTTGATTTGTCCCCAGTATTACATTTACACGATAATGTCTTTCTATGTTTTATGTAGGCTGTCATGACTTTTGAAACAGTTGATCTTAAAACATTCAGTAAGTTGGCTGTCTTGGTTACCGATGCTCCAGCTAATCGGGCCCCCACAATATGCCCCCTTTGGAACCCTGTTAGGTCTTTCATTGCACGTTGACCTCAGCCTCTGAATGCAAATACGACGTGTGCACTACTCGGAAACAACCTGCATTGGTGCCTTCTCCGTACTGAACACACACAGTCCAGCCCAACACGTGCCTTACCTGCGTTGTTGACCGTCAAACACAACCACCCCATTACTGCCACTGTTCACATTATTTTGCCTATCCCCTGTTCAATACTGAGATCTTAGTGAAGTGTGTTCTCCTGTGATATTTTGTGAAGATAATGTAAGGGTGTAGAGAGAAAAGAGACGACCGAAATAAGAAAAAATGTGTGTGATGTTGTTGTGGCAAAATGAGTGCCAATGTGTAGTTATCAGGTGGTGTTCATAATAATATTGACAGTCCAAAAATGATTGTTGTAAATCAAGAGTTAGGTGGGAAAATAGGATACACTTTTTTGATAGTGGTATTGGAAAAGCGAGGAACGTTTTCTGTATTCAACATAGAGTCGGGTCTCTAAGTATCCTTAATTTTTAATTGTCCTTATTTGGAAGGAAGAGTTGGGTGGTGAGATCGTGAGTGTTACTGTCAACGTCGAATGACCATCTGGACCACGTTGAGAGGGAAGAAAGAAGAGAAACTGATAGAGTTACTGGTGTATTTGTGACCTCATGTTGTAGATAGTTGGGAACACTTTTTATTTTTAATTTTTGTTTTGGAGCGCAGGTTGTGCGAGAATAGCATATTTTTTGTAAGCAAGTTACTCGCATTATGCAGATTAGAAGGGATGAGGAGCAGCGATAATGCGTTACGCAAAGCTAGAAATATACAACAATCTACAAATGAGCTTTAGTAGAGACGTTAAATGACGTGAGAGCAAATATGATAACAATTGTTTACTCTCTTTAAGTAATTGAAATAGAAACCAGTGGTGACTGGAATGACACAAGGAAGGAAGAGAATCACGAGAACACCACGAACACGTTCAGGAGGAAATACTATAATCGGATGGAAGTAACTGACAAGGATAAAATATGACAAAAAAGATTTCTATTGACGCTACCACACAGGCATACGCATAATAGAAACAATAAGTAAATGATTAATTATATGAAGGTTTGTTGTTCTTTGTACTATGGTCCCATGTATCGATGGAGGCGGATGTTGTGCTACGACTTCTCTAATTTTTACAACTTATTGGTCAAAAGTGTGTTGTCTGCTTCGTTCTCTTGGGTAATTAGAAGTAAGTGCCTAGCCACATGACAGTAATGACCGCCCACGGAATGAAAAAAACATGAGAAATGATGGGAGAAAATGAGTTATAACTAAAGAGGGTGAGAGACGATGAGGGGGCGAAAAAAGAAATGAACGGAACCGTAGGAGAGTTGGAGAGAAGGTCGACCAATTAGCTGAGTGTAGCAGTGTTTATATAACTAGACCTTCTGATTAATCTAACAGTGTCTCTCACGGGAGTTAAGCTTATCTTTTGATTATAACATTTTGATGGCATGACGAGAGCTTTATTTCTGTTTGGAAATAATAAAAAGAAAATGAGATATCGACGAAAGAGAAGCGGTACAATAAGTGAATTAAATATCATGGATAAATCAGTAATCAATGAAGAGTAATTTTCTGGAAGAGTTAACATAATTGTAAATGTGTGATCCAGTAGACAGAGATCTTGATGGAGTAATTTTCCTTTATGTTTTATAAATAACATTTAAACAATAACTTAGGGCAAGAAAGCAATTTTACCATTTGGGTACTCTGCAGATATGACGCGAATGATAGTAACAGACACCGGTTGGATGGCTGTGGGAAGGAAGAGTGGCACCACTGCGGAACAAGATGCCATTCCAGGTAGGTCAGCTGTGAGCGACAAGCAGACATGCTGAGGCGGTACAAGACAGGCAGACAAGACCGATCAAGGACCACCGTGAGAGCTAAGCCCCTTTCCCTTTCACTTCTGTTAAGCGGCTTACCCTATAGACCTCGAGGTAAGGCTGGTAACATGCCTCTCTGCTGGAGGGGAGAACATGACAGTACCTCAGCTGTGCTAACAGGTGTCAAGACAGTATATAGAAGGGTCATTCCTGTTGTGGCGACACTGTGTACTCAGAGATTTTACAGTGGCATTAAATTTGGTTTCCGTCTGGTTCTTCAACAATAGAGAATAGGCTTTAAAAGCATCTCGTGACAGTTGGCGAGGTAAACAGTGTAGTGTCAGAGCTCAATGCATTGCTTTTATGATGATGACGATATTGTCCAGTTTGCCATGCATTATTCGTTTTCTTTCTCTTCTTGAGAAACCCTTAAGCTATCAGCCCCGACCCAACGGGTGTGAAAAGCAATCCAGAGTTAACGAATACCTGCAGATGGCAGTGCTATGTCTGACGGTGTTATTCTGGAAACTATTCCTTCCATTGCACTCTGTGAGTAACACTAGCATCTCTCTGTGTGCGGTCTATCACACCAAGTCGAGCCGGTACAAACAAATTTTTCTTCCCTTACTGAGTAGCAACGAAACAGTGGTGATCCACATGATGTTGGCAGCTCATGCTTTTTCTTGCCTCCAAGTTAATTCTTACTTTCAGACCTAATCAAGTGGTCGCTATGTTAGGCTTGCCTGAACAACGTTTCATATGAACGAAGGAGACCTGCTCGCCTGATATGCTACGTGTAAGTGCCAGTAGCTGACGACAATGGTCAATCTTTCTCCGTCGTTGAACAGATCTACGTCGTTCTTCCATTCGTGTGGCCAGTGCATGTGTATATCTCTTGATCTCTTGTTAGTGCAATTTCGTCGTGAGACAGTTTCTCTTATGTTGGCACAACGATAGGTAAAAGTGGAAGATTCGATGTCAATGTTTATTGTATATTTTGTTCTGTTTTCAGCTGATCTCTCCACAAAGGACAAGACGTTCAAGTAATTCCGTATGTTACTTTTTCTGTTCATGTAAATTTCATTCATCCTTTTGTGTTATAGACGCTTAGGTTGCATTCTTTCAGAAACACTATCTTTCATTTATTTTGTTCGGTAAAATGTGATGTGGACTATGTGTGTGTACATCTGAATTCATGAACGATTGCCATGCAGTGATGAGACACTTTTGTAATAATAAATTGACATAAATGAAGTGTAGACCTACGTATTTCATTCTATAATTAGAAGTAAAACTTAATAACTTTTTATGTTATTGTATGTATTAAGTACAAAAATTAATATCAAGTAATATTTTTCATATGTCACCCTATTACACATTGACAGCCATGTTTTATTGCAATTATTCTTAATAATTAATTATATTATGTATACATTAATTTTTGTGTGTTTATCACTAAAGTGTTGCTAAAATAACTTGTACTTTTTGTGGTAAGAGAGAATGAACGTGGATAGACTGAGAGGACTACAAAAGTTTATGTTTGCCAGAAATAATTGATCAGAATTAGTATTAACTAAGAATGAGAGTGTTTCTCTGTTAATTATTGATGTGTGTAGTGAGTGAGTAGATCTGGGGAACCATCAGTAGACCAAATGAGTGGGTGAGTGAGTCAGAAAGATATATAAAAGAAATTTAAATACATAAGAAAATGAATTGGATTAAACCTAATGATATTTGTAAAAAAAGATTATGATTTTAGAATGAGTAGGATTTATGAACTGGATATGTTCCTTAAAAAGAATTTTACTTGTGTCAATTATAAATAACACTTTTAATAAAAGCCTCCAGCATCTACACCAGCAATGAATGAGTTTTCTGGTTTTGGTAACTACAGTGGAATGAATTTTTTGTTCAAATGTAGGGAAAGTAACATTTCTTCCCGTGTCACTGACAACCTTACCCCTTCAAGTGATATTGTGTTCCTACCTGCCATACAAAAAAAAAAAAAAAAAAAGAACAGAATTGGATTGCTGGTGTTACAACATAAGCCTTTAGTGTAACCACACCTGCACAAATTTTTGTTGAGTGTTGGGTGTGATTAGAGGCGTCATTCCATAACTGGTCTGACATATGTCATTTCAATCATCTTGTTGTGTTGCAGGTCTTCTTGTTATGTCTGTGACTGCTACAAAATGAGAAGAGGACATCCACCTCATGCAAGACATCTTTTTTTCTGTTTTGTTTCTCCCAGATATTGTTTCAGCACTTCTGTGGTATCTTCAGTAGGTTATTTTTTATTTTCTAAATGTAAAATTGTTATTACATATAAACTTTTTGCGAAACTTTTGATTCATAATATTTACAATGACTGAATAATTGTTGTGAAATATTATACATCATTTGTTCACAGTTCACACATGTCAAAGTTCTATTTATAGCTAATTGGCAATAGGGGTAGATGTATGCATTAGTTTACATATCTTACATGATACTATTGGATATTTATTTTGGTAGCTATTCTGCTACATAATCTGCAACTTCTCATCTGCAAACAGCAAAACATAATTTTTATTTTTCTGTTTATTATGCATTTACAGACGGAAATGAGTATATATCCCGTCTTTCGTGTGTAACTTACGGTTTTGATCTTGTGGTGCTTTCTCATATGTTGTTGCCGAAGAAAATAGGCCGATTCGTGACCTATAGTTGCTTGGCACTTCACTTTCTCCGACTTTCAAAACACAGGCAGAGATTTCGCCGTCATTACGCGTTGTTGTGGCTGTGTAGTATTCATTTGTTTCGTAGTGCGTTTTGATGGGTGAAGCGTGCGAGTTTAAAGTGTATTTGGTATCTGTGGTGTTTGTTTTGGTTTGTTTGAGTGTGTGCTCGCGTGTTTGTGTATGTGTGTGTGTTTGTATGTGTGTTCAGGACTGAAGTAGAGAGAGAGAGAGAGAGAGAGAGAGAGAGAGAGAGAGAGAGGGAGAGAGAGAGTGGGAGAGAGGAAGAATTTTTTTTCTCATCAGTAGTTTTCGTGTGGGTGGTATTTGTATAGATCTTCTATTGTGGCGAAGAGGGTTTTACTGCACAGTGATGTGTATTCATTGAGTACTTTCTTTCCTTGGGCTATTGATTTTTGGATGTGATAGTTTTCTTCTACAGTTAATTTTTGGTATAAGCTGCTACTGTATAATTCAGTTTCAATGTTTGTTATGTGGTGACTGTGTGCTATCAGGTCGTCTGCAAATGTTGAGTGTGGGCTATGGTTTTTCAATGGTCTGAGGTGATCTGTGTACCAGGTTCTGAAATTTCTGCATGTTTGGCCCTTTGGCCCACATATACAGATGGATAACAGTTACAAGTAAGTTGATATATACTGGACTGCCTGTATTTGTCAGTGTTGGTGGTATTTCTTCCAAGTCTGCGTTTATTGTGTTGTTGATTCTGTATGCTTTGTTGAGTGCTTGTTTCTTTAGTATATTACCCACCCTGTGTGTGACTTTGTTGCTGTAAGTCATTATGTGTTATTTGTTGCTTACTGTCTGCTGATTTGTTGTGTGTTGTGTTATGTTTGTGTGTGTGTTTCATGGTTATGTGTTGTTTGTTTTAGTATTTTGTGGTTTATTTTGTCTACTCTCTTTGTACCATATCCATTCTCCTGTGCAATTTGTTTTATGGTGTACAGTCCTTGTGTATAATTGTGTTTGTTCATAGGTCTTTTGTTCAGTCTGTGTAGTAAATATCTGAAGCTGGATTCTTTGTGAGTTATGGGGTGATTGGACTGGTTATAAATAATGGTGCTGCTGGTTGTGGGTTTTCTGTAGATTGTGAATTCATGTTTGTTGTTTCTTTTGTTTATGGTGAGATCTAAGAAATTTTTTCATGTGTTTGTGTTTCAATGGTGAACTGTATTTGTGGGTGGATGGAAGGTATGTTGTCATGAAGTTCTTTATGCAAGGCTGTGGTTCATCTATTAAGCAAATTATGTCATCTACATATCTGTACAAATATATTATTTTGTACTGTTTTGATATTGCTATTTTGTCAATGATTTGTTTTTCTATCTGATTGAGGAAAATGTCAGCTAGGAGGCCACTAACGGGATCCCATAGGTAGTCCACCTTGTTGAGAGTAAAATCTGTTGCTGAGTGGGAAGTAGTTTTGCTCTGTGGTGAGCCTAAGGATGGTTGATCTTTCTTGTATGTTTGTTGCCAGTATTTTTCCTTGTGGTTGGAGGTTTCTTTCTATGATGTTGATGGTTTCGTCTGTTGGGATGTGTGTGTAGATGGAAATCATATCAAATAAAATCAGTGTTGCTGTGTTTGGTATGTTTTCATTTCTCATTTTTTCTATTAAGGCGCTTGAGTTCTTTAGACTTCTGTTTTCAGTGTATTTGTGTACTGTCGATAGCACTACTACTTACGTCCATCACCTACCACACTTCAGCTAAGGATGTATCCGACTGATCAGAGGCAATGATTGTGTCACGACAAGACCAAAGACGGTTTAACAGTAACGTAACTTGCTCTTTTGCTGACGTGCACATCGATAACACACAAAAATGAAAATGACATGACCACCTTTCACTGTTTTACGTGGTACAAAATCTTTCTTTTCTTCCTGAATTTTTATGTTTTTTTACTGTTCAGCATATTGTAGATTATCAGTTCGCTAAATAAATATGTGGCTATACCACTTTCGACTTAACTGCTATTATCAACGGCCCTTGTGATGAACTTTGCTCATAGTTTTTTTGCTGATTATTGATCTATCACCTTCCGACGATCGCAGCGCAGGCAATGAGATTAATCTCCCGTCTGTTGATAATCCCACAGATGTTAGTTTAGGAAATACAGCAACCACCAAATTTTTATTTTTTATTTAAGGCAATACACGTTTCAGGTTTTCACTCATCTGCACTTAGCATAACACACATTTGTAACCACGAGTCGGTACATTGCTATAACATCGACAGAAAATTTGATACTGCAGGTGCCCTGAGCCAAATAAGAAATTTGTTTAGCTACGACATTTCGCAAGTTGTATATTTACGAAATATTACTAGTTATGTGCTCTTATATCCTATTCTGTGTGTTGTTAAAACAACGTGATCGCTCCCTATTGTATATAATGCAAAAACAGATTTCTCTCTAGTACACAGGGTGAAGACACCAGCGATCCTTCAAAATCGTTCGACGAAAGTTGAATGACGGAGTAAAGCGTGTTTATGCTTTTTGATTTTTCAACCCTCCCGGTTCGCGCCCTCCTATGGCGTGATCTAGGGGAAGGGGGGAGGAAGGCAGAAGGGTTGCGACACACGCGCGAATAAAACGGCAAATGGTGCCTCTGAGTTCAGCACACGCTTGATGACACTTCGCACCTACGTTGAACTCACTAGAAATGACCCTGTCCACAGACAGCCAGTGAGTGATTACTAAGTGCCGGAGTGACTGGCACCATTGCTACACCGCTGAGATGAGTGGCACTATGTCGCTGAAGTAGTACCTGCTGGCAGCATGTGAAATCTAAGGAGTGTCGTAAGGGATGCCTGTCATGCCAGCACATAGTGAAAAGTGACTCTCTGTCTCGGTAGAAGTACACTTCTACACTATTCAACAAAGGTCCACCTGTACTAGCACCGAGGATGCTGCTGAAATGGGGCGTCTCAGAGTGACCCTTTGTCGTTGTATTCACACACAGTTCAATGTCGCACCCTCTCCCGTCACCCACTGCTCTGTGATTACGCCACAGGAGGACGGGAAACAGAGGAGCTAAACAGGCGTAAGCATCAGTTGCTGCTTCGGATCACATCCAGGTTTCGTAGAATGGTCTTGAACAGTCCCTAGAAGTTCCACCTTGTATAACAGCAAAAATTGTGATCGCGCAACAGTAGAATCGCTTGGGTAGTGTCAGCAGTGCCAAAGATTGTTGAGAATGTCATTCCATTGCACATCGCATAAGGAGCTGTCGTTTTCGACCGAAAATCTGTGGGAATTGTACTGTGTCTTGTCAACAAGACTCCAGTCCTACCAAAATCTTGTCCCCGGTACGTATAGGAGGTTAGCTCCAGGATTGTTTATTACATTTACATCCTCGTGGCTGATCTTAGTTAACACAGCTGCTGTAGCAGTAGAAAAAAAAAAGTGCACGAGCGTGAGCCACTATTACGTGCACAAAACGTCAAACAGATATTGTTGTGTACATAGTTCCGCATAGTCAGCGCATACACAACTTTCCCACTAGAGCGCGCCCCACTAAGCACAACAGCGCTCGTCCGTCTCCGCACTACGAGATGGCGCTGCCTTAGAGACGGACCAAATTCTGCTTTCACCAATCCGCGTATTAATATGTAATGCAGCCAATGAGATTGCTGCTAACGTAGAACCTTTTCTCCTTGCGGATCACACTCGCGCAGTGATACCTGAATGCACGAGGTATTATAACGAGTATACGGACCTTCGATTACTCAGTCTGCATTTGTCTGCACCAGTCTGTACCAGTCTAGATTAGTCTGTACCAGTCTATAGTCAAGTTTCAGTCTGCGCCTAATAAGATTATCATATTCCTATACATAGCCATGAAGAGAAATGTACAGCATCAGAGATATGTGAGAATAAGATTAACGTACCAAGACCAAAGGAACTTCAGATTGTCAATTGTAAACAGCATCCAGAATCAAGTTAAGTAATGTCTATGCTTTTTATTATTTTAATAAATGCGTGTGAAAATTAATGAAGTTCTATTTAAATTTGGTCACCATCAATCTGCTACTCTAAGGGTGCAAGTGGCATTTCTATCGTCTGACCTAACGGCAGAACATAAACTCGTCACGATAAGACCACGAGACATATTGCTGACACTCGTCTACTTCGTTAGAGCGACATGTCAAACAATCTGATGGTGTGTGTACCGAAGGTCTTACAGTATGCACACCACAGATATGAACTCAATTAACTGTTCCTCTTAGTAAAATTAAGGCACGTTTGAAGTTGTAAACAGGTATTACGAGTCGGAACTAGTATATTCTCTGATAACAATTATGACTTAAATACACCTTGTGCCGCTGGCACCTGTTAAATGAGTGTCAACCAGGAATTCTTAATTTGTTTATAGATAATGTTGCTATGGTAATCGTCATATCAAAAAATCGTAATGGCATTGTTTTCACGCAATATTATGCAAACTATGGGCTACCAAATATGACAAATGAAATTTCCAATACGTTAAGATATTTCTTAACTTCACTGTGAGAGATAACTTCGGCTAGGACTAGTCTTTTGTCACAAATAATTTCAATCGATCGTTGTGATACTCTACAACGGAGCGTGTCAAATTACTTCAGAATTCGATACATATTAACAGAATAAATATTGATCGTAGTTGCTGCTAATTTTACTTACGGTTGTTTCTGTTTAAATAATTTCAGTTCCAAAACTTTTGTATTAGGAAGTGAATTCCTATCGATGCAGTCAGAATTATAATTTTACTATGGACCAACAATAGAGCGTCGCTACCTCTGAGATAATATTTACTCCTCTCACCTCTGATCTCTTTTATATTTTTATAACTTTGTCTTTAAACCTTTGAAATAAGAAGTTATCAATTTTTGATATCGCTCAATTGAAATTCGTATTAAAACCTTCTCCACTATTAAACTGACTTTTTTTGAAAATGGAATATAATTACGACAGATAACCATGGAGGATAAAAAAGAAGCGAGATGACGCTAAAGACTTACGATGTATTTTGTTTTGAATCCAGAGTGGGTGTTGTTTGCCGCTGTATACGTAATCAATCTGATCGTAGTCAAAGGTTTAGAGGAGCCACATTTCATTCTTAAATGGGGCCATTCAAGCAATATTTTCTTTTGTGTACATGAATTATGGGTGCGCTGTTTCCGTTTATTGTAATGGCTTTATCATTGTCATTTGACTTTAAATTTGCCTTACGTTACACTGTGTCCGTTCTTCCTCTTCTTTCCTGTGATCTTCATTGCCTTCCAAGTCGCAAACGCTCCGACATCCGAGTCGCGCTGTATCTACAGTCTCGTCCGCGCTGACTGTAGGGGCAGTATCTGATGCCCTACATTCCTCTCGCCGATGTTTATTGTTCATTGTTCACATTTCCTGCCCATTTAAAAAAAAAATGGCTAGAAAGGCCGGTCACAGAGGTCTCGTGTGCGTGAGTTTTGTGGATATGATTGTATGAATGTGTATGCGTGCTTTGCTTCCCATCTAAAGAAGGCTTTTGCTGAAAATTTATGAGAACACACTTTTCGTCGTGCCTGCGTTGTGCTCGGCGTGTGAGTAATTATCCATACATTTCAAAGTATAGTTACTCCTGCGTGAAGTATGTTGTAAATAGTCAACTGCACTTCAACAAGACCCATGATGTACATAATTACCATACCAGAAGGAAAAAAAATGACATTCATTGAGCAACATTAAGGAAATGTGTAGCACAAACAGGGGTTCACAATGCTGCAATTAAAGGTTTTGATCACTCACTCACTGATATAAAATGCCTCACGCACAGAAAACTAAAATTTGAAACTGAAAACTTTTCTCTTTGATAACTCCTCCTATTCCGCAGACGATTATCTATTACTGTAATGTGTAAATGGTGATGGGTAGGAATTACTGACTAAAATAAGTCATCAGCATGAAGGCGTATTTACAAAAAAATAGATGTCAATGTAGAATGACTCGTTCCATATAGTTGCAATTTTTCGTGCAAATGATGTCTTGCGCGCGCCAGGTTAACTACGAATCGTAACTAACAGTCCAGTTCTGTGACAGACTACAGCTCCTCTAAACATTTAGCTTTTTGGAATATATAACAAAGCTTCTACAACTCGTGTGTCAACTTTTGCTGAGCAAGATAGCCCGTAACTTATTGCTTCCGTGACCACTAACTATTAATATTCACGTCTTTATAGCGGCAACTATCACATCTACCATATACAACGTGGTACCTCAACTTTTCAAAGATTTACGACCAGAAAATTTAATACTGACTGCCCTCAACGCACCCTAATTCTCTTTTACAGAACGAAATCTATTATAGGCAGGCACAATGCAGAACTCGTATTCAGTAACCGATCACACCGACTAAATGATCAAAATCCCCAACATCATCTTAATTTCTCAAATCAAACCAGCTCATCTACGATTTTTCCAACAAATTAGCTCTCACCATCTCAGCCAGATCACCGATCATTTGTCTCTCCCAGTCGAATGTAATCTAAATAGCGACTTTACACTGTCTCAAACAGATCTGAATACCTAATCCATATTAACCATAGAAGAACCAACTTTTTGACGATAACATTACGATTCGACTGCTTTTAGCAGTTAAATATTTATTCTTCTGCAGCCTTCGCTATGTCTTGTAGAGCCTCCCAGAATTCAAGAGAGTAAGACGCAGTGCCGGAGATAGGATGGTTTGGTATTTTTTCCCATTCGACAATGATTTAGCTGTCCTACTGTGTCTAATCAGGCAAACTATAGCACGAAACTGCAAAAATTGGCTTCCCCTCAATGAAGAGCAGCTATGTGGCTAAACTCCTACCCATTCCTGCGGTCCCACCCCACCGCCACTTGTCGCTTCGTCAAGTGACAGGAATAATATGAGCAAAGCGAAGCGAATGAGGACAATATGTGATTCTAGAATTCCTCTGTTGGTTTCAGCTATAACAGCCTTAAAAAATGAGAAAAGTACGCCAGCACTGATAAAATTTGCGAAACACTAACAAAGAACTGTCTGAAGCGATCCAAACTCGAATGACGTAGTTTAGGAACAAGTCCAAGAACTTCCGTTCATAGCGTACACTAGGACGATATAGGAAGCCAATGTATACGTTGAAAGCCTACTCGAGAGTAAGGAAGGATTACCAGCGCTGTAGCAGCAAATACGTTCACTTGAGAACTGATTGCTGTAACTTTGTGCATCACAATGTGTGTCGACGTCAGGGGATTATGCACAAACTACGGTTTCTGTACGGTTTCTGTACGCTACGCGCAGCTGCTTCATGTGCCTACAACGCGATTTTTTAAACGTCTCTAAAGCAACGTCGATTCATAGCTCTACCCACAGCTACTGTTTTTCCATACAGCCGTCTGCGCTTCGCAGCTGGAAGGTCTCAAAAGTGCTGCCAGGAGCTCAGGAATGTCGTTAAGTGGACTTGACTATACGAGTGTCACAGTAGTCAAGAACAAATGCATTAAATCTTCATGCATGATGTGGCGATTTTTCGCCCTTCTCATTGTTTATGACGTAATATCTCTTCAACCGTACGTCGTACAATATTTGTGTAGAAACATTGAGCGGCGTATGTGGTACTTTCTGCGAAATATGTTGAGAGAAGAATTAGTACGAAAGGGATAATAAATGCAAGCGTCAAGCATGATGCCGCTGTTTTTAGTCATCTCAGTGATTATGACGTCATATCTCCAGAACTACATCTAGTAACATGGTATACTTTTGTAGATGCATTTAGCGGCATACTCAGACGCTGTCTGCGAAATGTATTGCGAATACAGTCAGTAACACAGAAGTAATATATTAAAACGTCATGCGTGAAGCGGCAGTTTTTCACGCATTGTTTATGAAGTCATATGTCCTGAATTTTGTAAGGTAAGCGGTTCTTACCACCATAGCCATTATTACAAGACTTGGTCCGGCGCGCAGTTTTTAACCTGCCAGGAAGATACAGTAACAGCAAAGGACATGTTAACCAAGTTCGGTTGAAATCGCGCCTGGGGTTTAGGAGGAGATGGGGAACACACACACACACACACACACACACACACACACACACGCACACACACACACACGCGCGCGCGCGCGCGCGCGCGCGCGCACACACATGCATACGTACATACATTTTTACATTACCTATGTATGCCAAGAAACGAGGTTGCAAGATGAGCATCAACAACAGTAAAACATGAGTAAGGCAATGTAGACGAATTAAATCAGAATTACACAAGGAATTTTGGTGTCTGGTCTTTAAAATAACTGATGAAGGCTATAGTGGAGAGGTTTCAAAATGCTAACTATCAACAGCAATAAAAGCGTTCCTGATAAAGAGAAGTTTGTTAACTTTGATTACATCGTTAAATGTTAGTAAGCCATTCTGAAGGTATTTGTCAGCAGTGCAGCCTTGTACGGAAGTGAAACGCGAACGGTAAGTTGTTAAGACAAAAAAACGATGGAAGCCTTTCAAATGTGGTGCTACAGAAGAATGCTGAGTATTAGATATGCCGAATCAATAATAAGGAAGTACCGAATGGAATTGAGAAAAAAAGTAATTTATGACTTGACCAAAAAAAGGGAGATCGGTTGTTAGGACACATTCTGTGACACAAGGGTCTCGTTAGTTTTGTAAAGAAAGTACGAGAACGGGGGTTACACATTGTATAGGAAGACCAACGCTATCCCATAGTAAGCACGTTCAGTTGTATATAGAAGTTACGTACAGATGAAGAGCACACGATAGGCTAGCGTGAGAGCTACATTATGTCATTCTTCGGACTAAAACTACGAGGACAAAAATCAAGATCCACCACATTCTGCAATTAAGGGCCAGGATATGTTTTTTCGTAGGTGCATGTACACTAGCAAAGCGAAGTGTTCCGGTTGATCATTCTGAGGAATTTGCTGTGATGGTTGCATGTGCCCATGCACTTCGAAAAAAAGATGCTGGTCGTGAATTGTAGGGCGAGATCGCCGTAACCGCTGCTGGCTGGACAGCTGGTGACAGCCTCTGAGTCCCACGTCTCACGTCAAAGAGCCTATCGTCAGCAATGTGAAGTTGCTCTGTGTGGCTGGTGAGCTGCCAGATGCATTCCTCTAACAGAAAGGCACCACGTCGCTTATCGAACGTGACATTCTTCCCACCGTGAGTGGACTCTGTAAAGCAGTATTAGTGCCCAAGTCACGGTTAAACCATGGTGTAGTCCTCCGTTTCTCGACACTTGTTGATACTGTGCGCCGCTGGGACGCATTACAACTCGTCCAGTAATTTGGAACGGGCTTTGACTAGTGACTGCTCTTGGTGAACATCTGCTGCTTGTTCACGTTTTCAACCAAGAGTCTGTATAGTCTAGGAAACTAGCTCCGTTCAGTAAAACGAATCCAGTGGAAGTAAAAGCGGAAGATGGGTTGGTAAATTCCCTTCCCTCGTACAGTGGTAGTCCCTCATACAGTGTTAGGAACACATGAATCTGTTGTATATAAAGATGGTATATCCGAAAGGACTGATTCCATTGGTGATCTTGCAGCTCTCGAAGAATGAAATAAAAATGAAATCCATACCATTACCTCCGTACAGGAGTTGATAAATATCAACGGAGACAGATGAAAATGTGTGCCCCGACCGGGACTCGAACACGGGATCTCCTGCTTACATGGCAGACTCTCTACCCGAGTGTCTGTTTTTTGTTTTTGTTTTTTTTGTTTTTAAGGGATAGTGCACCGGTGGGGGCTCGGGGGGCAAAGTGGCAGGGATCGAAACACGAGGCCTGGCCACAGTAAGCCCTTCACTACCACCGAGCCTGTGGAGCATAGGAAAGTGGGAGACACAGGAGTCAACAGAAGTGTAAGACATTGTTGTTGTTTATTTATTTGCATTTTGTTTTTGTTATATCCAATATCATTATGAAATTATTTTGAACACATCGGCGACAGAGAAAAAGCTGTATAAATTTTGGGTAAAGAAAAGGAAAACAAAAAGGAAAGAAAGAATAAATAAAATCCACGCAATCTACGACGCGGTCTCCCATCCGTGGATGTCAGAGGTTCAATCGATCATAGGCGGCTTAAACTCGGACACCGCCGGTGGGGGAAGGGGGGAGGGGGTAGGGGCCCTCTGCTCCAGGGACCCCCGCCCCCCCCATCTTAGTGAAGGTATATTAAAGACTCATCGAAGATAGTTAGCAAATAATGTTCGGTAACGTGGCGTGTTTTCGAGAGCTGCGTGGGCTGTTGGTAAATAGGTCCAGAAGTCGAGGCGGGATTTAGGTCCCTCACGAAAGAGATAAGCGACCGCCTACCCTTTGACCCACGTAATAGCATGACATTTGGCGGCGGGAAAATGTTTGTCCCCCGGGTATAGAAACATTCGATGTTCGATTGTCTGGTGGCACTCGGAAATAACAGGCAATGATTTGCTGCACGAAGTGCCAGACATCTTGTGAAGAGGCGCATGTCAGACGGTGCTCATCAGTGTCCAGTTGCTGGCAAAGAGGGTCTGCCAAGCCAATGTTGTGCAGTCGCTGTTTCGTGGCAAATTTCCTGTTGGCTATGTGATACCACAGTGCCCGGACGTCCATAGGGGGGAAGGGCTGGTCGACGGTAGTCCACACTAAGGGCCAGTGGATGGAGGTATGTTTGGTCTGCATCACATTCCGGAGAGCACAGCGCAGTAGCAGGCTGTAAAAATCCTTAGTCCTGGGTGGGCGCGTATCTCGGAGACTGGAATGGATGTAACTGTAGTCGACGAAAAAGGTCGAAATATGAGACAAATGAGGCATTATATGGCCGACAGACACCGGTGGTGAGGTGGAATCAGGCAGGAGGACCTAAAGAAAGCAGCATGTTAGAGATGTGCCCCGGCCAGTCCACTGTTTTCTCATGGCACCCATATACAAGGCCGCAGCTCGCATACGGACACTGATGAGCCCAAGGCCATCATCTCTTGGGGCCAGGGCAAGTGGTCGCATAACGGACTTTAAACATGGAACAGCCGTGAGATAATAGCCGAAAGCCGTCTGAAGGTGGCGCCCAATCGCTGTCAGCAGAGGGAGAACTTGGGCGATGTGGATCAGTTTTGCCAATTTTTGATGCCACAAGACGATTAAGAAACTCAACGCGTGAAGTGTGTCCTGGTGGCGCAGGAGGTTCTGGCGGACGTCGTTGCGGATAACAGGCGATGGAAATTAGATGCCGCTGTGTGTGACACCGTGGGGTTAAGGTAATGCCCAGGCACCGGAAAGTCAGCACAAGCAGCAGAGGTACCACTTCACCTTTCTGGAGGCCTCGTCAAGTATGCATTATAGAAGATTTGGCGACATTCATGGCACTGCCAGGGGCAGCCCCATAACGGGTAATCAACTCGAGGACTGCTCGAATCGCAGAGTCGGAGCGAATGAGGAGGAGGAAGTCATCAGCATATGCTCGACAGCGAAAAGTATGTTGGCGTAGGGTGAGACCAGAGAGCTTGGTTGTCAAGTCCCCAATGAGGGGCTCAAGGGCAATGGCATACAGGAGGGTAGAGAGGGGGCACCCTTGCCGTATGGAATGGCAGGTGGGAACCGGCCCTACTAAACGTCCATTGCTTTGGACATGTGAACTGGCACTGTTGTAAAGACGCGGGAGAAGGTCGAGGAACCGAGTGGAGATGCCCATTCGGGCCGCAACCCAAAACAGGAAACGATGGCGCACTTTATCGAAGGTGCTATCGAAGTCTATAGCGACGACCGCATCTGTATCACCGCCCATTGCATGTTCCAGCGTACCAGCGCAATTATCCTCGCCTTAGTTCTTTGCCGTTCCAGCTGGTTGTCTGGGGTTGGCGGCTGAGTGTCCAGATCTCTGAGAATCGCAAAACAGAAGTCAACGGTGTTACGATGCCAGCCAGTCATGTCCTTCCCGTATCTCATCAGTGTCCTCCGGATCTCTGGTTTGATGCAGTCCACCCACCATGTCAGTGACGAGCGCTAGCGGGGAAGGCGTCGTTCGCAGGCTGTCCACCTCACAGTGACATGGTGGTGACATGTTATGTAATGCAGATAAGAAGTATTTAGTTTCCATGGCGCACGACTGAGCCATACAGATTGCTGCGGAAGGAAGACCGAAAAGATATAAGAGCAATGGTCGTAAAAGGCCAGTGGCCCCGTATTGATCTAAGAGTTTGTGAGGCTTATATCCTGTCTAGACGGCTTGCCGAATGACTGCTAAGAAAGGTATGGCCAGAATGGTCGCCATGTTGAACCTCCCAGGTGTCGTGAAGCAGCAGGTCCCGCACCACTATACGTAGTTCGTGGCACGTATAGTGTGGAATCCGATCTTTGGGGTGCAGAACACAGTTAAAATCACCTCCTAGTAGGCAGTGGTCATATCACCATAAAAACAGGGGGGGGGGGGGGGGTGATTTTCTCGGAATAAAACTGGGTCCGTTCATGTGGCTGGTCGGTGCCTGAAAGAGCGTAAACATTAATGATGCGTGTCCCCATGGCAGTGAGTGCCATGGCCCGAGCTGATGGAAGGAAGATGACGTCGGTCATAGAAATCCCGTGGCGGACGTAGATGGCCACTCCGCGGTCCATAGGATCACTCGCGGTGGCGTGAACGGTATAGCCACTGATATCCGGAAAACTGGCCAAGTGAACTTCCTGCAGAAGGGCGAAATCAGTATGAGAAGCCCAGAACATCTCCTGCATAAGGCGGATTCTCGCCCTGGAACGGATGTTGTTGGTGTTGATGGTTGTCATCCGGTAGGCCTGGTGGCGGACTGCTGGACACTGGTCCACTCTGGCGTCAGCACAAGGGCGTGGGCATCGCAGTGGAACGTTATCCCGCTCTCCCGCAGGCGATTCAGTGGAGAGTATGATTAGTGGTTCGGGCCCGATGGCGCAGGGTCCTATAACGGGTCCTGCTCCTCGAACTCCTCCTCGTGCCACGCCGTGGAGGCGGGAACCGGTGTGTGGTCCATTTTGTCTGCGGAAGATGTAATGGTTCGGGGTGTAGTGTCGCCTGTGATACGTCCATGAATTAGTTCAGTGTCCGCATGGGGTGTCGGGGGGACGGGCGCAGGCACACTAGGTGATGTCTCCGCGCTCACGGCGTCATCGTCGGCAGTAGCGGATTCGGGGGCGTCCTGGTGGTCGACTTACAATGTCTCCTCTTGGCCGGAAACAGTGAGGCGCCTTTTCTTGCAACGTTTCGGAGAACGTTTGTAAGGTGTCAGGCAAATCCAACACCTTCCATGAAAACCCTGACATGATAAGCAAATCCAGTAGTATGTCACATAGCTCCGAATAAATCGTGACATTAAATTAACCAAAGTAATACGAGAAAATGAGTGAGCAAATGGAATACCACAGACTAACACAAGAGTGCCTAAATGCATGTCATACCTTCCCACCGTGAGACAGACGCAGTTACGAGGGGAGAAACGAGAAGCCGAGAGCAGAACCGTGTTAAGCTGGAAGGCCCTACGATAAGGGACGGACGGACACCCACGTCGCCAGCGAACCGCTAGGACCACACCACCCACAAGTTTTTAGCGTGAGACTTTTTCGCGTCTCTGTTACCTCAGGGCCACTTTCCCCCCCCCAGCCCATGTTAAAAGCTAGAGCCCTCCAGAAGAAAAGTATAGATCTTACGATGACACAGAAAGGGCTACACCACCCGCAAGTTTTAGCGTGAGACTTTTTCGCGTCTCTGTTACATCAGGATCACCCCCAGCCCATGTTAAAAGATAGAGCCCTCCAGAAGAACAGTATAGATCTTACGATAACTCTAAAGGGACCACACCAGCTCCAAGTTTTAGCGTGAGACTTTTTCGCGTCTCTGTTACGTTGCAAACTTTAAAAACATTGCCCCACCACGAAAAGTATAACGTTTCTCATTGGATAGACAGAATTTTTGTAGGCAGAGCTTAAGGTTAACATTGAGACCCTGATTGGTCAGATGAAAACACAGCCAAATAGTTTTTCTTTTTAAACCGACTTCAGTAAATTGTAGTAAGGAGAAGTTAGAGGGGAGTTGCTTCGGAGATGGCGAGGTGAGCGGAGCTGCGCTGTCCGCCGCCCCCTGACGAACAACGAAAAGGTAATGAACGCACGCGATGCCGCATTTTTGAGCGCATAAGGCTTCACTCAGAACTGCAGAAGTCTCATCTGTTACATCCCCTTTACGTAATACTAGTGTCGATCGTCAATTTAGTCTCATGGTGTTCACATTTGCCACTTTAAGTAAAAATCTGAAGCGCGATGATTTTTCTGTTATATAGTTATTAAGAAGCCACATCAGCCACTGTAATTTACGACAAGTTAGATAAGTAATTAAAAGATAATTGAGGGTCACTGTAGACCATTTTGATAGGTTTCTCTCTTGTGAAACTTAATTTAAAACTAGATTATAGATGTGATATGGCACAGGTCATCCTTCGATCCATCGTAGAACTTAGAAACCCATTCAGGGAATATTCGTTCACTTTTTGTTGAACGCAGTTGGTTTTTACCATCCTGTATTAAAACATTTCCTTTTTTCATTAGTGCAATTTGTAAACAATGTTTTGTGAGTAGAATAAAATTTCCAATGGTAAACTTAACTGCTTTTTCGACGTTATTTTACCAGCTAACTAAAAATAGGAAAGCCTTGAACCCCTTCCACTAAATTTAGTTAGTATTAAGATTCCTTCACAGGGAGTGCAGTGGAGCTGACGCTGAAATCATTAAGTATTTGGTTATATCGTCCCTAGTCTCACTGAACTCTTCTGAATTCTACATGTCATGTGTGGTCTGACGTCTCCTTACCAGCAACAGGTCCCAGGTTCAAACTAGTCAATTCCCTAAAAAACACGTTCAGAGCGTCGTTGCGCGAAAGTGGTAGGGAGACACGATATAGAACAAACAGACACCACGCAGAATGTTTAGAGAGTAATTGTGGTGTATGCGTACGTGGAGGAAGTGTTTGCGCAGCAATCGCCGACATGGTGTAAGCGAGGCGGAAAAATGAGGACCAGCCCGCATTCTGCGAGGCAGATGAAAAACCGCCTTAAAAACCATCGACAGGCTGGCCGCCACACCAGACCTCGACACTAATCCGCCGGGCGGATTTGTGACGTGGACCAGGCGCTCCTTCCCAATCCGGAAAGCCGTGCGTTAAACCGCACAGCTAACCGGGCGGGCTGGACAGAGGTTAATTATAGTTAATTATGGACAAGATGGCGAAATTTTGCAGAGATTGCACGCTGTTACTTTAATTTCCAAGCCACGGTTACATCGTCGAGCAAGGCTACAAGGCTCGCCATCTTTCGCAGAAAGTGACTTCTGTCTCTCCAACTCCTAGACTGGGAGGCAGGTGGACGCTTACCATCGAGTGTTATCCGAACTGACAAAGATGTTGAGAGCCTCTCTCAGGCCATGTTTCGTTGCAGCGCTAGGTTGATGTCACTTCGCGATAGGAGAACCTATGAGCTTACTTCCGTTATTTTGTAGAAGCAACGGAATGAGCAATTCGGTTTAGCGCCGCAGTTTTTGAATAATACGCTTGCCGTAATTTCGATCGGAATTTTACAAGCGATGCAATCGTTTGCGTCTCGATCGACGGGCATGGCAACTTTTTCCATGTCGACATGGTAAACTAGTCGTGCTGACCCCTGTGTTGGCTTTTGTTCAAATGAGAATCTTGTACTACTGAATACTTCCCTTTCAATTTCAGACTCTCAACTTTCTTCGTGACTTTTTTTACTACCACACCATCTCAAAGGGGCTAGACTTATTGCTTCAGGTTTCCTCGACTCATTGTGTCTCCCGGAAAATGTAATTCCATCAAATCAAATGTACATGTTTCGTTCTAAGTTCGTCATATTTTACTGTTTGGCTTTGACCTAGAGCAAAACATTTTCGTGGTAAGTTATTTAATTAATTTTGAGTGAATCGATCTCTTAATAGTGTGTAACTGGCTACTTCTCGTTCCAAGGGCTATATTTCGGCGAATAAATTTAATTTATATACCAGATCTGTCTGTCTGCTGATCTGTAGCATTTCCATGTTTCCCTAAAAAATTCTTTTTTGTTTCATTTAGGTACCGGTACCTCTGTTAGACATGAAGAAGCCCGATACCACCACAGATGAGGAACAGTAGACTGCGAGGTGATGCTAATGATCCACCTAATACAGAACACCCTGTAGGCAGTTGACACATTCCTTTTAGAATCACGCAATGTCCGGTAAAGTGCAACAGCTACAAGATTACCGTTTCTGAAAAATGGAACATCCTGAAGAATGGAGTTGATGATTCAGAATGTGTAGATATATTCCATGAATCCATCGTTTTCAACATTTATATATCAATAAGAAGCTCACATTGATAATCGAAGGGTTGTTTCGATTAAGAACTCCTTGAATTTCTAAGGCTGAATTGACATATACGTAGGAACCTCACAAAGTGTGTCACATATGTCGTCCGTCGCTAAGACCATTCAGCAACAAGAGTGGCGCATTGTCAGTAGAGAGCAACACGTTTCGGGTTTCCTGCAGAGACAGTTCTGCTGCAGTACAAATAACAGGTGCATCGCATTGTGCTACTGAAATGGCGCCGCAACTGGAAACGTATTCCAAAGTGTAATAACGCAGGACAGTGCGATTCTTGTGGACAAAACATCTAAAATGCAGCTAGAGTCACTGTGAAATTCCAGCGGTATATAGACCAAGTGCAGTGTCGCG
Source organism: Schistocerca americana (assembly GCF_021461395.2). Lineage (NCBI taxonomy): Eukaryota > Metazoa > Arthropoda > Insecta > Orthoptera > Acrididae > Schistocerca > Schistocerca americana. The sequence goes on along the minus strand of NC_060122.1, from coordinate 392,929,697 downwards.
TAAAGCCGTAGTGAGCTGGTGCCTGCTTCTGAGAAAGTCCGTGCACTCGTGCCTGATGTATATTTCAAATGAAGGATACTCACTTCAACACAGACAATCAAGCAATCTAGAACCTATTCGCAGCAGTCGCAGACTGACTATAGTGGAAATGCTTAGCAGATGCGTATCTCAATAGGCAATACACGTTCCACCTTCCGAGATCGTTTGGAGTATCGGAAACTGTGCTCACGTAGGTTTCCGTAAGGACTGTCACCTGCACAGGAAGGCACAGGCTACAAGGTGTTCCATTTAACTGATGACGGCCTCTGCAGTAGGCGCTGGGCGGCGAGCGCTCCGTTGCCCGGCGATCAGATGCCGTGTTGCCCCGTCTTCCGCTGCGGTACGACATGAATACATTTAAAATACAAGCAAATGATTTTTTGTACTCGTCTATGTCACAGAAGTAGATGCTGGAACTACCTGCCATTATTTTCCAAGCCTTTCGGACATCTACTCAAGAAATTATTAATCACACAATGGTTCAAATGGCTCGAAGCACTATGGGACTCAACATCTGAGGTCATCAGTCCCCTAGAGATACTGAAACCTAACTAACCTAAGGACAACACACGCATCCATGCCCGAGGCAAGATTCGAACCTGCGACCGTAGACGTCGCGCGGTTCCAGACTGAAGCGCCTAGAACCGCTCGGCCACACCGGCCGGCCTAATCACACGATGTAATTCTCTCTGGGATATTCAGTTAATTGATTCACCGATAATATCCTCGACTTTCTCTATCATGTGAGTATTTGGTGTGTACACTTTCTCTTTTAGTGCTCGCCATAAATAAAAATCGTACGGAGTTTAATCAGGACTTCTAGCGCACCACATATTGTTACTAATCACTCTTTCATGGATCACATCGTGAATTGTGTGCAAGGAAAAATTTGCGTATGAGCCCTTGTCGTATCCTATTGAAAAGATGCGAAGCTTCGTTCTCTCTCACTCAATTCATTCAAAAAACGGCCGCAAAATGTTTTGCGCACATCTTTCACTTGTAACTGTGTCATTAAAAAAATTGGGCCTGCTATTCTGTCACCACTAACTGCGCGCCACATCCCTATTTTCTGATCATGAATGGGCTCCTCACGAAGCACAACAGTTCTATTTGTGCTCCAGTGTCGATAGTTTTGGGAATTAACATACCCTTGTAAATGGAACCAAGCCTCATCTGAAAACAGAATGAGGTAAGGATCCATTTCACCGTCATGCACTTGTTTTAAAACCCATTCGCAAAACTTAATCGAGTGCGCGGGATCAAATGGTTCAAATGGCTCTGAGCACTATGGGACTTAACGTCTCAGGTCATCAGTCACCTAGAACTTAGAACTACTTAAACCTAACTAACCTAAGGACATCACACACATCCATGCCTGAGGCATGCGCGGGATCACCAGGTAGAAGTTCCTGTACTACTGATACATCATAGGGTCTCAGCGCAAGCAACTTAGCGTCGCTTTGTACAGATGTGCACAAAATTTGTGTTTGCTGCGAAAGACGTCTGAGAGACATTTTAGGGGAATTTTCCATGCGGTAAACAATGTCATGGAAACAACCTTCAATGCGCACTGTACGTCGTCGTTTACGGTTCTTGTCCGGAACACTTCCCATTTCACGAAATTTATTCATTAATTTGTTAACTGCATCACGACTCAGAACTCGAACACCTCGAAAATTCTGTTTAAACACTCTCCGAACAGTAGGAGCGGACTCTGTACCCACATACGTAAATAAACACTCACTGCCGCAAGGAGCAGCTGCGCGGTCGGGGCGCCTCGTCATGGTTCGTGCTGCTCCCCCGTCGGAGGTTCGAGTCCTCCCTCGGGCTTGGGTGTATGTGTGTTGTCCTTAGCGTAAGTTATTTACGTTGTATTAAGTAGTGTTTAAGCTGGGGGCCGATGACCTCAGCAGTTTGGTCTCATAGGATCTTACCACAAATCTCCACCAAAACACTCATAGTGGAATAAAATAATTCGCTCTTGCCATGGTTGTGTTTGCAAACTTCACCGTTACGCTCATAATGCCTGTTTCACCGCTCGGATGACACTGGCCGACAAGGCGCGTATGTCTCTACTGCCTTCAGGCTAAAATGACAAAAAGGAGGACATTGCACGGTTCCGCGGGACCCATTCGACCTGCAGGCGCGGCTTCCGTGGCTCGCCTGCTGTACCCCGGGTAGGCGGTCATCAGATAAATGGAACACCCTGGATACCGCATCTCTGGACTTCCCTGAAAAAGTTGTGGTAAATTCCTTTTGGACCAAACTGCTGAGGTCATCAGTCTCGCCTTATACACTACTTAGTTTAATTTAGACTAAGTTACGCTAAGGACGACACCCACAGTCATGCCCGAGCGAGGACTCGATCCTCCGACGAGGGCAGCCGCGCGAACTGTGACAAGGCGCCGCAGACTGCGCTGCTACCCAATGCGGCGAACTTCCCTGAGCGTCACCCCGTGGAAGGCAATAGTTTAGTAAGCTGCATGCGGACGATGAGACATGGTCCATCATTTCACACCTGCAACAATGAGAGCCGTTTTCTTTGGCTGTGCAGGAGCTGTATTGCAAAACACCACTAGGGTCATAGGAATAGATATATGCATTAGACCAGTGATCTATACCGAGCATCGCCTTTCGATGTGCAGGTCGCCCCGCCACAGCTCAGATGAATGACAACGAGGTATGAGCTAAGAAGCGGAACAGGTGAGTGGCTCTGCCAAATGAATCGCAGCTGTGGATCTTGTGTTAAATTAACAAGTGTAGGTGTGGGGGAGGGAACATTCATCATCTGAAATTAAAGTGAAATTTATTAAAATCATGATAATTGACAAAGTTTGATTGCATTTACAACAACATAGGACATGAAAATGCAAATCTAACTACCTAACAGACGGGAAATGAGTGCAGGACAGAATCTGAATCCACGGGAGTTAGTAATCCTTATGATAGTGGATCAGAAAGGATACTCTTTGGAAGAATGAAAGTAACTCTAATTATAAACACTCAATGTACGTAACTGAACAGAAAATGCGGAGTCATATTCATCATGACTGCGTGGATTACGAAAACTGAAGGGTACAAGCTTGCATGAATACCAAACAGCGAAGTCACAGTCAGGGTACCAGACACAACGTGTGATCAATCTGAGTCCCTACTAAAGTAAAGCAAAAAGAGCACCATTCCCACGTTAGCGCTAATGACTTACCTCATTGCTGGGTGAACTTACAGGTAACATGATCAGCTGGAACGAGCTGCAGCAGTTGATGGAGTGCAGAAGACCGACGCTCATCTCCGGAAAGCCGAATCTCCAATGTCTGGTCTCGAATGTCGAATGTGGAAGCCCTACCCATCTCCAAGTCTGAACCTCTAATTCGAATGACGCTTTGCCCTAGATGGCAGCAAAACTACATATAAGCCAGTCAGAAAGATTGTCTCACCCTCGGCCAGTGTGAGTATATATCTCTAACATTTCTCTCCGTCATGCAGAATTTTGCTGTTGTTTTAGCCAATGGTATCATTGTTGTTAGTTTAAGCGAGTAGTGGGGGACCACTGTTGCAGAAACCTGAGAGTTCCGAATAATGGCAGAACCCTTTTTCTAAAGCTTGTAAATTCTAATCTAACAAAACGCAGCCTGGTTTTCATGTAAGAATTCAGCGTTATTGTTCCGCAATAGCGCCACCAGCAAGGCGTCAGCAGACTACAGAGTTGTACCTTGCAGCTGGTGCATACATTCCCGCGTTATGAGCAGTTCTTACAACGCTGAGCAATCTGGAGGTGCACTCAGTTCACAGCAGATCGACATCCTATTGGATGTGCTTTAAGCCGCCCATTCACAGACCAACGAGTGGTCCCATCTCCTCGTCAGTGTTTTCCACATATTCCTTTCCTCTCTGTGTCTGCACAGAACCTCCTCATTCCTTAACCTCTCACTACTTACTTTTCAACATTTATCTGCAGCTCCACATTCTCCTTTGCCCCGGTTTCCCCATAGTCCATGTTTCACTACCATACAATGCTATGCTTCAAACGTACGTTCTCAGAAATTACTTCCTCAATTTAAGACCTATGTTTGATACTAGCAGACTTCTCTTGACCAGGAATGCCCTCTTTGCTAGTACTTTTCTGCATTTTATATCCTCTTTGCTCCATCCTTCATTACTTATTTTGGTGCCTAGGTGGTAGAATTCCTTAGCTTTTATCTACCTTGTTGTAGGATCCTATGGGACCCATGTTCTCCTGTAACCTTTTCTTCTACTTCTGCCCCTACAATAGCACTCTAGTCCCCCATGACTAATAGATTTCCGTCTCCCTTTACATACTGTATTACGCTTTCAGTATCCTCATATGCTTTCTCTATTTTTTCATCTTCAGCTTGCGACATCGACACATATACCTGAACTATCGTTTTCGATGTAGGTTTGCTGTCGATTCTGACAACAACAACCCTATCATTGAACTCTTCACAGTAACACACTCTCTGCCCTACCTTCCTATTCATAACGAATCCTACTCCCGTTACACCATTTTCTGCTGCTGTTGGTATTACCATATACTCTTCTGACCAGAAATCCTTGTCTTCTTTCCATTTCACCTCACCGACCCCTACTGCATATAGATCGCGGCTTTGAATTCCTCTTTTCAGATGTTCTAGCTTCGCTTCCATGTTCAAACTTATGACATTCCACGCCTGACTCGTAGAACGTTATCCTTCCGTTGGTTTTTCAGTCTTTTTCCCATTGTTAAGTCCCCCTTGGCAGTCCCCTCCCGGAGATTCGAGTCGGGGACTATTACGGAATCTTTTGCCAATGGAGACATCAACATGACAATTTTTCAATTACAATCCACATGCCATGCGGTTACACGATATGTGTCTTTAATGTAATGGTTTCCATTGCCTTCTCCATCCTCATCCTGTTGATCATTGCTGATTCTTCCGCCTTTAGGGGACTTTGCCACCCCAAGGACAAGAGAGTACCCTGAACCTCTATCCGCTCCTCTGCCCTCTTTGACAAGACCGTTGGCAGAATGATGGTGACTTCTTATACCGGAAGCCTTCATCCACCAATCACGATTATTAATCAAAATTTAAGCGGTGGCGCGTTTCGAACCCGGGACATAGAACATTTTGATTAGCAATCGGTGTCGCAACCCTTAGACTTACAAGAACCTAAAAGAACGTCTCGAAAGTGGTTCTTCCCAAATGCCCCGTGGCCAACGAGCAGATTTCGTCGTTGAGGATCTGTACGATTTGTACAACGTTTACAGATAATTGGGTACTAGATTGAAAAAGAGCGTCCTGTGTCTGTGTCACTTTGAAGCGTAGTGGAGCCTTCGATAAAAGTTGCTTGGCCACAACAATTTATTCCAAATTTTCTCAGTAGTCATCTCCTACAAATAATGCATAAGAAAATGTGAGTCTACCATGTCAGTTTTAAGGTTCACTGCTTATTTATAAGGTAATTTTTGACGAATCACTTAAAATATCAAGCAATGTCATCACTGACAAATCACGGTATGTATTGTTTACTGCTGCACTATAACCCCAAACATGATGTTCTAGAATTCGTTGGACATCTTAACACCGCATTTTACGTTGTAATTTTATTTCTTCGTTACGTTTTACTTTGAAATCAAAATGGTACAAATGGCTCTAAGCAATATGGTACTTAACATCTGAGGTCATCAGTCTCCTAGACTTAGAACTACTTAAACCTACTTAACCTAAGGACATCACACACATCCATGCCCCAGGCAGGATTCGAACCTGCGACCGTAGCAGCAGCGCGGTTCCGGACTGAAGCGCCTAGAACCGCTCGGCCACAGCAGCTCTTACTTTAAATGTGCTTAAAGTTTGATATTATTATCCAATCCCTTCATGCTTTTCGTGATAACATAAAGAGTTCGAAGTGTTACCCCGAAATAGGGAATGCAGAAGAGGTCTGGGCGCAGGCGCTTTACCTACTCCGTGAATGTTTACTTGCGCCTCGAGTCGTCACATCTGTTTGCCGCTTTCGTTAGCGCTTCCATCTGCCATTTAGGCTGCTGTGTAATTCGAAGTTGCTAGTGAAAACCAAACACACTGCTCGGCTTTCAGCTCGAGAAGTTTGCGTCAGATGTGGAGGCATTTGGTGAAACTGCGGAACGGCAGCGCGTTTAGGGTCCATTCTCACGTAACTCATTCTGTGTAGTAAGCCACCATTTTACTGTCGTGTACAGCGAAAACTTTCCTGTTTTTGTCATTTTTTTGCAGATTCCTTTCTACCTCCTAGGCACCACTGATGTTTTCTACTTACTGATCTTCATTTACCTATTACACCAGAATGTGCACGTTAGCTACACTTTTTTAATAAGATACCTAATTTTCTGAGAAATTGGAAGGTCATAGTATAACATCTTGTTGAGACGAATGCTTTTAGAGACTGAGCACTTGATTCGTAGCGTTAAGGGGATTTGATCGCAGTCCACAATATGGGTTGGGAAACCACCCGTCCCACCCTATTTGCCTTATTTCGAAAGCGCGCTGTAACTCTTGTCTTACCCCAGCTAATTTAATCTTTTAGCTCGTCAGACTCACAGTATTAGTGGGGTCACCTGCTCCGTGGTACATTACGTGATCAAAAGTATCCGGACACTCCCAAAATCATACGTTTTTCATATTAGGTGCAGTGTGCTGCCACCTACTCCCAGGTACTCCATATCAGCGACCTCAGTACTCATTAGACAGTGAGAGAGCTGAATGGGACGCTGCGCGGAACTTACGGACTTCGTGGTCAGGTGATTGGGTCTCACCAATGTCATACGTCTGTACTCGAGATTCCCTCACTCCTAAACATCCCTAGGTCCACTATTTCCGATGAGACAGTGAAGTGGAAACGTGAAGGGACACGTACAGCACAAAAGCGCACAGGACGACCTCGTCTGTTGACTGACAGAGACTGCCGACAGTTGGAGAGGGTCGTAATGTGTAATAGGCAAACGTCTATCCAGACCATCACACAGAAATTCCAAACTGAATCAGGATCCACTGCATGTACTATGACAATTAGGCGGGTGGTGAAAAAACTTGGATCTCATGGTCGAACGGCTGCTCACAAGCCACACATCACGCTGGTAAATGCCAAACGACGCCTCCCTTGGCGTAAGGAGTGTGATCACTGGACGATCGAACAGTGCAAAGACGTTGTGTGGAGTGACAAATCACAGTATACACTGCGGCGATCCGACGGCAGGGGGTGGGTATGGCGAAGCCCGGTGAACGTCGTCTGCCAGCGTATGTAGTGCCAACAGCAAAATTCGGAGGCAGTGGTGTTATGGTGTAATCGTGTTTTACGTGGAGTGTTGTTGTTTTGCGTGGTACTATCGCAGCACAGGCCTACTTTCAACTGATGAAGAGCAATTCGGGGATGGCGATTGTATCTTTAAACACGATCGAGCACCCGATCATAAAGCACGGCCTATGGCGGAGTGGTTAAACGACAATAAAATCCCTGTAATGGACTGTCCTGCACGGAGTCCTGACCTGAATCCTATAGAACACCTTTAGGATGTTTTGGAACGCCGACTTCGTGCCTGGTCTCACCGACCCTCATCGATACCTCTCCTCAGTGCAGCACTCCGTGAAGAATGGGCTGCCATTCACCAAGAAACCTTCCAGCATCTGACTGAACGTATTCCTGCGAGAGTGGAAGCTGTCATCAAGGCTAAGGATGGCCCAACACCATATTGAATTCCTGTATTACCGATGGAGGACGCCACGAACTTGTAACTGATTTTCAGGCAGGTGTCCGGATACTTTTGATCACATAGTGTACGTATTACCTGGATGGGATTCTACCGACTGACTGGTAAGAAAGGTATGGCCAGAATGGTCGCCATGTTGAACCTCCCAGGTGTCATGAAGCAGCAGGTCCCGCACCACTATACGTAGTTCGTGGCACGTAGTATAGTGTGGAATCTGATCTTTGGGGTGCAGAACACAGTTAAAATCACCTCCTAGTAGGCAGTGGTCATATCACCATAAAAACAGGGGGGGGGGGGGGTGATTTCCTCGGAATAAAACTGGGCCCGTTCATGTGGCTGGTCGGTGCCATGCATGTCCCCATGGCAGTGAGTGCCATGGCCCGAGCTGATGGAAGGAAGATGACGTCGGTCACAGAAATCCCGTGGCGGATGTAGATGGCCACTCCGCAGTCCATAAGATCACTCGCGGTGGCGTGGACGGTATAGCCACTGATATCCGGAAAACTGGCCAAGTGAACATCCTGCAGAAGGACGAAATCAGTATCAGAAGCCCAGAACATTTTCGCCCTGGAACGGATGTTGTTGGTGTTGATGGTTGTCATCCGGTAGGCCTGGTGGCGGACTGCTGGACACTGGTCCACTCTGGCGTCAGCACAAGGGCGTGGGCATCGCAGTGGAACGTTATCCCGCTCTCCCGCAGGCGATTCAGTGGAGAGTATGATTAGTGGTTCGGGCCCGATGGCGCAGGGTCCTATAACGGGTCCTGCTCCTCGAACTCCTCCTCGTGCCACGCCGTGGAGGCGGGAGCCGGTGTGTCGTCCATTTTGTCTGCAGAAGATGTAATGGTTCGTGGTGTAGTGTCGCCTATGATGCGTCCATGAATTAGTTCAGCGTCCGCGTGGGGTGTCGATGGGACGGGCGCAGGCACACTGGATGATGTCTCCGCGCTCACGGCGTCATCGTCGGCAGTAGCGGATTTGTGGGCGTCCTGGTGGTCGACTTACAATGTCTCCTCTTGGCCGGAAAAGTGAGGCGCCTGTTCTTGCAACGTTTCTTGCGCTGTCCGCCGCCCCCTGACGAACACCAACAAGGTAATGAACGCACGCGATACCGCATTTTTGAGCGCATAAGGCTTCACTCAGAACTGCAGAAGTCTCATCTGTTACATCCCCTTTACGTAATACTAGTGTCGATCGTCGATTTAGTCTCATGGTGTTCACATTTGCCACTTTAAGTAAAAATCTGAAACACGATGATTTTTCTGTTATATAGTTATTGAGAAGCCACATCAGCCACTGTAATTTACGACAAGTTAGATAAGTAATTAAAAGATAATTGAGGGTCACTGTAGACCATTTTGATAGTTTTCTCTCTTGTGAAACTTAATTTAAAACTAGATTGTAGTCCCAAACATGCTCAATAGGGGACAGATCCGGAGATCTTGCTGGCCAGGGTAGTTGACTTACACCTTCTAGAGCACGTTGGGTGGCACGGGATACATGCGGACGTGCATTGTCCTGTTGGAACAGCAATTTCCCTTGCCGGTCTAGGAATGGTAGAACGATGGGTTCGATGACGGTTTGGATGTACCGTGCACTATTCAGTGTCCCCTCGACGATCACCAGTGGTGTACGGCCAATGTAGGAGATCGCTCCCCACACCATGATGCCGGGTGTTGGCCCTGTGTGCCTCGGTCGTATGCAGTCCTGATTGTGGCGCTCACCTGCACGGTGCCAAACACGCATACGACCATCATTGGCGCCAAGGCAGAAGCGACTCTCATCGCTGAAGACGACACGTCTCCATTCGTCCCTCCATTCACGCCTGTCGCGACACCACTGGAGGCGGGCTACACGATGTTGGGGCGTGAGCGGAAGACGGCCTAACGGTGTGCGGGACCGTAGCCCAGCTTCATGGAGACGGTTGCGAATGGTCCTCGCCGATACCCCAGGAGCAACAGTGTCCCTAATTTGCTGGGAAGTGGCGGTGCGGTCCCCTATGGCACTGCGTAGGATCCTACGGTCTTGGCGTGCATCCGTGCGTCGCTGCGGTCCGGTCCCAGGTCGACGGGCACGTGCACCTTCCGCCGACCACTGGCGACAACATCGATGTACTGTGGAGACCTCACGCCCCACGTGTTGAGCAATTCGGCGGTACGTCCACCCGGCCTCCCGCATGCCCACTATACGCCCTCGCTCAAAGTCCGTCAACTGCACATACGGTTCACGTCCACGCTGACGCGGCATGCTACCAGTGTTAAAGACTGCGATGGAGCTCCATATGCCACGGCAAACTGGCTGACACTGACGGCGGCGGTGCACAAATGCTGCGCAGCTAGCGGCATTCGACGGCCAACACCGCGGTTCCTGGTGTGTCCGCTGTGCCGTGCGTGTGATCATTGCTTGTACAGCCCTCTCGCAGTGTCCGGAGCAAGTATGGTGGGTCTGACACACCGGTGTCAATGTGTTCTTTTTTCCATTTCCAGGAGTGTATTTAACCAATAGTTGGTTCCTTGAATTGTGGTTGTTGTTTGCTTTTCCTGAGTCGATACTGGCCTTGGTTGTTTGTTAACAGGATATCTTAAACTGGGTGAGCCGATGGTGTTTCCTGAGCCGGAGCGACAACGCGTTTCTTCTACACTGTGGCCGGACTCCCCTCCCCCACTCCCGTAGTCACGCAGTACCTAGATGGTTGTGTTTTGGCCGACCACCCTACCAAAAATCTTTTGAACACCAGATAGGTACCTTTCTCTTGCAATACAGCCGGGTGCCGATTTCCAGATACCTTCGGGCACAGCAATCGTCATCACTCTGTTAGTTACATTGGCGTAGGAGGTGCCAGCAGCTCAAAATTTGCAATTCCTGTGGGTATGTAACTGGGTTTGGCAGCCTAGTTCCCTTTCGGGCGTTTCGCCGTCGTTGTAGAGGTGGCATCTTGCAGTGACGCGGGTATACTGTTTGGCTAGTTATTGTTGCTTTCGTGTAATTAACCTTTCTGCGTTAATATTTCTTTTGTCAGTCTATACGCAACGAAAAGGGCGTTGAAAGGTCGGTCCTCTCGTTGCAACCTTTCTTGGCCTCCCTATTTGGTATAATCTTGTGCTCCTTGCGTATAAGTCTTCTGGTGGACCTCTTGCAACGAGGCAATTCAAACTTTTGGTGACTAAACTGAAGCTGTTATTATTGAAGGCCTGTCTGTTCCCTTTTAATTAAATTAAGAGGTATTTCACAATTTGGATTAGCTGAAACTCTTATTAATCTTATTAATCGAGGCCTGCTTGTTTTTATTGCCCTATTACAGGGAAATGATATCTTAATCAATCTGTGTTGTGATTAACTGAAATTGTGATTGCCAAAGGCCTACCTGTTTCGAAGCTATTTATGTCAGTAATTTATTAACAGGAAATGACACATGGTGGCACATGGGCACTAACCTTTCGCCTTACATCCCTTTATCCGTAATTGTAGATTTAATTTTGATTTTTAATTATAGTTTCTGGCAGGTATAGATATTACGGAAAAATTGTAAAATTTAACGAGTGGTAGAAATCATAAACAGAGTAATGAACTCAACTCTTGTAGAAAGATGTACTCGCATCCAACAACACAAGATCACGACAAACCGTGTGATTTGTTATAGTAGCCAGGTATGGAAAATTTGGAAATTTGTGGAAATTCTATGGGACTAAACTGCTGAGGTCATCGGTCCCTAATGTTACACACTACTTAATATAACTTAGGCTAAGAAGAACATACACATCCATGTCCGAGGGAGGACTCGAACTTTCGACTGGGGGACCACGCATAGACTTACGTACAAAGGACGACAGCAAAATAACTCCTAAAGGGATGACGTTAATGTGCTGATCAGAAGGATACACAAAATTGGACGGAAAGAGGAGTAAAGAGATAGGCTACTACATAAATTTGAATTACAACAAATACCGGAGTACGTACATAAGTACTAAGCAAATGTGCTACAACGTAATAACCGGATGTCCAACACAACAATCCAAAAAACCTTCTCAAATTAAAGACCAAGTAGCAGAATAACTCTGGAACGTCCTCAGAAGGGATGGAAGGAAAACTTAAATGCTAGATCATAACGTTTTCGAAGGACTAGACGTGACTGAATGATGGATTGCCAATGATGGTACTGTTCACTTTCATTATTACGGTGCTGGCTTTTTATTTTGAAATATGAACTGGGGCACTGTACAGTTTTCTGACTCTGCCGCTTCTGCTTAATTGAGATAACTGTGGAAGATTGCGTTGAAAAGCAATACCGGCTGGAATGGCTGCATCCCATACGACCTGTAACTTAGGATTTGGTGATAGCGCGAGAAACTACGGCTACTGCATCCCGTATTAGCCAGCGCTGTAGCGCCGGTACACGGTGGAAGGTAATAAACTATCACTCTTTTATAACGTTGCCTCTGTCAGAAAGGCTGCGGGGGAAGTCCTCAGAGTTAAATTGCAGTTGATCTGCATGTTTAATTTATTTGTTTCCTGACGTACGCACGGAAACAGTAATTTCCGTAATGCCAATACTGACAATTTTCATATTTTGTTTATGTCTTAATTTCCTGTCAATTATTTGTTGCGTAAGAGTACTGTAGGAGTAATTAATGCACTAAATATGAAAACTGCCAGTAACACATTCAAAAAAACGGCTCTGAGCACAATGGGACTTAACAGCTATGGTCATCAGTCCCCTAGAACTCAGAACTACTTAAAACTAACTAACCTAAGGACATCACACAACACCCAGTCATCACGAGGCAGAGAAAATTCCTGACCCCGCCGGGAATCGAACCCGGGAACCCGGGCGCGGGAAGCGAGAACGCTACCGCACGACCATGAGCTGCGGACAGTAACACATTCAGAAAAATAGTGACGACAATAATTTCAGGAATAGTCCCAGCAAGGACTACCTCGCAAGTAGGACGTCTTGGACTGACGTGTCCAGGTGAGTGTGCATTCTCTATATTTGGAATATGTGTGAGTTACTCTGCACTAAAAATGCGCAAACTGGAGTAGGACACTTGTGACTTACGACCTAGGCACCCCATCCCGTGCTGTCATGGACTCAAAATTAATAGTGATACTGTGCATCTTAACCTGTTAACATGTAACACGTACGCTGACGTCTCATTACAACAATAACTTCCCCACCACATTACCCCTCTTCTATCGTCTACTCTGATCGAAATCGTGTATAAAGGAAACATCACGAACTCGACCTCATATTATAAGCAGAAAAAAAGCACACTTGCGATGTATCACTCTCAGCATCGATCCCGCACGAAAATTTGGGCCATAATTGTGAAAGAATGCAGTTATGGCCGTCTGAAAGTACGAATTTTAAACTTGCGTGCGCACTATTTGTCACACACTTCACCTCACAGCAGACACTTAACGCCCGAGCGCAAGCATTGTACAGTGGAGTGAAAAAGAGGTTTGTGAAATACTAATTTGACATTGATAACATGGTTCGTTCATTGTGTCAAAATGAGCCATTTCCAACCTGTGACTGGTGCCAGAGATGTCTTTGCTTTGAACATTTTTATATTGCGATCCACAAATGCGTTCTAAATGAATGACATGAATTTGTCATTAAAGAAGTAGCATGCGCTATTTAATTATTATCATCGCTGCTGAGCTGCTGCGCTAGTGTGAGTCCTAATCGAGGGAAAGGGAAATTTTATCAAAATTCAGGGAAGGCGTGGTTGGGCGATGAAATCTGGGGCCACTGCCAGACTGTGGTAACAGTCGACAGTCAGCAGGCCAGGCAAGGTAAACATGGCACTTGCGGGTGCGGAGCTGTGACGGCGGTATTGCAGGCACGGTTTGTTTTGAGTGGAGAGACAGTGAGGTAGGAAACTGCAGTGTTGCTTTAAGTTATTGCGATGTGTGAGGCGGGGCACTAGGCCAGAGCCAATAGTGGAGATTTGTAAGAGGCTGTATGTGGGAATTTATCCCTGCCATAGTTTCTATCTCTCTCTGACACTACCTCAGAAGCAAGGGAGAAACCAATGTCAATAGACGAGCAATTTTAGCTTGGACAGTGTGTGCCAGGTCAGTCGAGCGTTGGGAGGGACCTGTGCTGGTATTCACTTATAGGGGCCGGTCTGGTAGCAATGTTATAAGTATTCTGCACAAACTTGTATTCTGTTTTCTGTGTACTTGTTCAGGCTACATTCCGCCTCCAGGGACACAACACTGGGGCGGGACGGAATGGCAGCCTGAAACTTGGAGATCGCATGGTCTGCCTGAAACAGGGCAGTGACAGCGGTCTGCAGTGGATCCAGGAGGACTCGGTTCCATTCAAGTCTATGGACAACGTTCGCTGCCGACCTGGCATACCGGGGTCTGGGCGAGGTGTACACTGCAGGAGGCACAGCAGCACTGCAGCAGTGCCAGAGACGGCGGTGGGTGTGGCCATCCGGCAAGCACCACTAGCGGTAAGTTGCGGCACAGCATCCAGGAGGGCGCGGGTTCGAGTCCATTCCTGTCCTGGGAGCAGCGGCGGCCTGAGGGTCATGCATGACCAGTACACCCACCTTTGTCCCATGGTCGGACAGAGCAGGCCAAACGGGGCAGAGGTCAGCGAGGACCAGGGACTGTAGCAGTCTCCGGAATCGCGGGCAGCAGCGCGGTACAAGTCGCAACGCATCGGCGGGCAGCGAGCGGGAGAGCGCGGCCGACTTCCAACAGGGCAACCTTGATGATGGCAGCAGCAGCGTCGGCATACCAGGAGTCTGCTGAGCTGGCTGGACTCGCGGGACAGCGCGGGGATGGCATGCCGACACTACACTCCACCCATTGAGTACTGTAAATTATCGGAATAAACAAATGTTACCAAATACCGCTGTATCACTATGCACTGCCCGTTGACACTCTCGAACTTGCTCGGCCTCCTGACAAAAAACGGCGCGGCGGGTCTCGGCTTCAGCTCGGCCATCTGGAATCCCGGGTTCAACCCCCTGACCCTGCAACAGAGCGTTATCTTCTTCGGATTTTAGGTCAGGCACTGTTGAAGCGAACTTCTCCAGGAGATACAATGTTCCTTAACGTGATTGGCATGATTAAATTGTACATCTTCACAATAATTCTTTCGTTATCTACTTTTATTCATTTTGATTTTGAGGCATATACGAGGTGCATTCAAGTTCTAAGGCATCCGATTTTTTTTTCTAATTAACTACTCACCCGAAATCGATGAAACTGGCGTTACTTCTCGACGTAATCGCCCTGCAGACGTACACATTTTTCACAACGCTGACACCATGATTCCATGGCAGCGGCGAAGGCTTCTTTAGGAGTCTGTTTTGACCACTGGAAAATCGCTGAGGCAATAGCAGCACGGCTGGTGAATGTGCGGCCACGGAGAGTGTCGCCGGCCGGTGTGGCCGTGCGGTTAAAGGCGCTTCAGTCTGGAACCGCGTGACCGATACGGTCGCAGGTTCGAATCCTGCCTCAGGCATGGATGTGTGTGATGTCCTTAGGTTAGTTACGTTTAAGTAGTTCTAAGTTCTAGGGCACTGATGACCACAGATGTTAATTCCCATAGTGCTCAGAGCCATTTTTTTGGAGAGTGCCTTTCATTGTTGGAAAAAGCCAAAAGTCACTAGGAGCCAGGTCAGGTGAGTAGGGAGCATGAGGAATCACTTCAAAGTTGTTATCACGAAGAAACTGTTGCGTAACGTTAGCTCGATGTGCGGGTGCGTTGTCTTGGTGAAACAGCACATGTGCAGCCCTTCCCGGACGTTTTTGTTGCAGTGCAGGAAGGAATTTGTTCTTCAAAACATTTTCGTAGGATGCACCTGTTACTGTAGTGCCCTTTGGAACGCAATGGGTAAGGATTACGCCCTCGCTGTCCCAGAACATGGACACCATCATTTTTTCAGTACTGGCGGTTACCCGAAATTTTTTTGGTGGCGGTGAGTCTGTGTGCTTCCATTGAGTCGACTGGCGCTTTGTTTGTGGATTGAAAAATGGCATCCACGTCTCATCCATTGTGACAACCGACGAAAAGATGAATGCGGCCTCATTTTAAAACAATGCGCATGTTTCTATCTCTTTCCAGTCCGGAGAAAAAAATCGGAGGCCTTAGAACTTGAATGCACCTCGTACAGGCTGCCCATAGTTAAAGTTCCAGTTTAGAAACGCTGTAGAAAGAGAACCACTCCTCAGAATAACGTCAAATGTGATCCATATTATTGACGCAAGGAAAAACATCACGGGGAAAATAAGTTAACAAAAGCTTGACCGCTGTAAGAGTCAGAATGTCCACGCCAACAGGCATGCTGCATGCAGCTATTTCTCAGTTTGGTTGGTAACACCCAACGTGAATGTATCCATCAAGGATGGCACACTGCTGATAAAGTTCTTTTACAACAATGGTGACTGCGCATCAGTAGTTCAGCAGAAGTTCCGCAAACTCAAGGATATGAAACAAGCGTTGGTAAGAATGTCTGCTAAGGGTCTGGAGCAAATAATTACAAAATTCGAAAAGACGTTCTTCTGAAGTGCAATGTGGCAGAGGGAGGAAAGCAGTTGATTCGATGTCTATAGAATAAGACGTGGGAACATCATTGCAGGAGGTATCGAGCGGTGCACTGCAAGGGAATTGACCGAATGTTAGACATGCCTGCGAGCGCAGTGCATAAAATCCTCCCTTGGCATCCATACAAAACCATCCATATTCAGGAGTTGCTTCCTGCTGACATGCCAGCAAGATAAACGTTCACTCGGCGATTTCTTGCTCGCATGGAAATGGAAAATGAATGGCCATGAAACATTCAGTGGACGGACGAAGCCCATTTACATATTCATAGACATGTAAATACTGCAGAATAGCACAATATGGGCAACGGAAAATCAGCACACACATCAGCCGCTACAACTTCGATGTGACTGTGTGGTGCGGGTTGACGCCATCGTTTCTCGTAGGATCGTATTCTTTTGAGGAGCTAAGTCCTGTCAGTACTATTACTTGCACTGTCACTGGTAAACGCTACGAGAGTCTTTTGAGCGCCAACATCATTCCAGCCCTTCACTAGGGTGTATGTGTGGTAGGATTATTTTTATGTAAGATGGCGTTCCTCTGCACATAGCACAACCAGTGAAGTGGCTACTGCAGAGGCATTTAGGAAATGCTCTTATTATCAGATGTCATTTGCCAACAGCTTGGCCGTCCAGATCTGCTGATCTTAACCCGTGTGACTCATGGTTGTAGGGCTACTTGAAAGATGTCTTCAGAGCTGCAGCTATTAACGCAGCTGAAATGAAGGCAGGCATTGTGCAACGCACTCGGGACGTGATCCCAGAGACAATCGGATATGTAGGGCAACACGCTGTTCTCGATTTAAACTTGTGGTAGAAAATGGTAGACACCATATGGAACATGTCTTGCACCAGTCTCACGACGGCTAGAAACCGATGTCATTTTGCTTTCTATGCTGTTTTTTGGTCCTAGCACAATTAACAACGTATGACGTTTTGCTTTTTATGCCTAGGACAATTAAAATACGATTTTTCCAATCCGATGAAGTACGACCTTGATGTGCTGGATGGACTTACCTACCAGGGCCACAACTGTTAGCTAACGAATTAGTGTAATAAATTAAAAACCGATTTTTCAAATCGGATGTGGTACGACCCTGTCGTGGTGTATGGGCTTATCTAACAGTCTTATATCTGGTAACTGCTGAACTAGTGTAGTCAAAAACATTGAACAGTACGGGTGGTGTAATGTGCAACTCGAACCGCAGCCTCCGTATCGTGATTCATCTGTCATTTGTAGTCGACCCCGGCACTGAGACGCTTACAGCACCAGCCACTGGTAAAATTTTCGTTAATTTTTTTGAAAAAAGTTTTCTTCCATGACGTTTCCTCGTACATCAATAATATGCTGTTCAAGTTTGACGTCGTTCTGAGCAGTGATTCCCTTTGCACAGCGGTTTGCAACGGGGACTTTAGTTAAGAGCACACTGTATATAACTGCAGGACGTCAACACGGGACTACTGTTAAAATTGAGCGTATAATGGCGTGAGGGTGACATATTGCTTACTGATATTATTACGTACTCATAGTAATTCTATATTCGGAGTAAAATAACTTGTGTTTTCGAATAAGATTGCACAACACATTGGTTAGATGCGCCCACCTTTCCCCTCGTCACTTGCGTTGTACAGCTCGCGTATAGGGGAGTTCTGGCTGTCACTCCACTCTGCAGCACTTCGTGCTCGGGCATTAGGCGGCCGCAGCAGGGCAGAGCGAGTGACAGACAAAAAGTGCACGCAAAAGTTTGAAAGCTCGGCTTTCAGAAGGTCATAACTGCTTAATGTCAGAATTATTGCGAAAATCCATTACTGGCACTGAGTCTTACAAGTGCATTTTTCTCTTCAAAATATGAGGTAAACTTAGTGATAGTTTCTTGTTACACATACAGACATATATGCTTCTTTTTAGCTCAGGTCTTTCATAAGATCAATAATTTACAATACCATATAGTACTGTTACAACCAGACACGTTGCATCTCGCGCTTCGACGTGCACTGATCTGTGAGGTTAATCGATTATATAGAACATTGTGTATCTTACACTGAATTGACAAAAGTCATGGGATAACTCCTACCATTTTGTCGTACCTCCTTTTGCCCGGCGTAGTACGGCAACTCAACGAGGCATGGACTGTACAAACCGATGGAAGTCCCCTGCAAAAATATTGGGCTATGTTGCCTCTATAGTCGTCCATAATAACGTAAATGTTGCCAGTGCGAATTTTTTGCACGAACTGATCTCTCGATCATGTTCCATAAATTGTCGGTGGGTGGCCAAATCATTGACTCGAATTGTCCAGAACGTTCTTCAAAATCAATGGTGAACAAAAGTCTTCTGGTGACATCGCACATTGTCATCCATACAAATGCCATCGTTGTTTGGGAACATGAAATCCATAAATGGCCGCAAATGATATCGAAGTAGCCGAACAGAGACGTTTCCAGTCACTGATCAGTTCAGTCTGACCAGAGGACCTAGTCCATTTCACGTAAACACGGCCTGCACCATTACGGAGCCATCACCAGCTTGAACAGTGCCTTTTTTCGACAACTTAGGTCACGGCTTCGTAGGTCTGCGCAACACTCGGACCCAACCATCAGCTCTTACCAAATGAAGTTGGGACTTATCTGACAAGGCCACGGTTTTCCAGTCGTCTCGGATCCAACTGATATGGTCACAAGCCAATGAAAGGCGCTGCAGGCTATGTCGTGCTGTTAGCTATGGAACGGGCGTCGGTCATCAGCTGCCATATCCCATTAACGCCAAGTTTCGCGGCACTGTCCTAACGGATACGGTCGTCGTACGTCCCTCATTGTTTTCTGCTGTTATTTCAAACACAATGTTGGTTATCTATTACCGCTGACAACTCTAAGCTATCGCCGCTGGTCTCGTTCGTCAAATGAAGGCCGTCGGCTATTGCGTTGTCCGTGGCGAGAAGTAATGCCTGAAATTTGGTGTTCTCGGCACACTCTTGATATCTCGGCATATTGAACTCCCTAACGATTTCGGAAACGGAATGTCCCACGTGTCTGGCTCCAATTGCTTTTCAACGTTAAAAGTCTGTCAACTCCTATCGTTCGGCTATCATCACATCGGAAACCTTTTCAGACGACCTTTGCCACATCGGTGTATAGCTTTTATAGTTGAATTTGGTGTTATTAAAACTATTAAAGAGAATTTCGGGAGGATGATTTGTACAAAGATATCGTTAGAAAAGGACCACAAGATCCGACTAGGGAAGGATGGAGAGTAAAATCGGCCGTGCACTTTCAAAGGAATCATCCCCGAATTTGCCTTAAACGATTTAGAAAATTAGGATCGCCACCCGGGAATTTGAACCGTCGTTCTCCCGAATGCGAGTCCACTGCACCATCACGCTCAGTCATTATAGATGAGAGACTCGCTATAGGGGATAATTATCCTCTGAAGTTTCAAGTGGTTCAAATGGCTCTAACCATATGGGACTTAACATCTGAGGTCATCAGTCCCCTAGAATTAGAGCTACTTAAACCTAACTAACCTAAGGACATCACACACATCCATGCCCGAGGCAGGATTCGAACCTACGACCTTAGCAGCAGCGCGGTTCCGGACTGAAGCGACTAGAACCACTCGGCCATAGCGGCCGGCCCCTGAAGGTTAAAATAAAATTTTCTAAGGGGTAAAAACAGAGTGGTTAGATCGTGTTCCAGTCGTAACGTAGGACTGCAGTACTGACTACGTAAGCTATCAGTGATTACATTTGTCTTCTAATACTATAATTAAGACGTGACACAATGTAGTGGAGATCGCAGCTAATATGAAGTTCTGTGAACGTTTCTCTTTCACATAGTCCATCCAATAAACACACATTTAGTACCTTGTACAACGTATCTACGACACTAAGATTGAGGAACATACGTCGCATACGCATAAATATCTCTTTAAATTCTCCGACTTATAAGTAGTTGTCGCAATGGATTGGAAAGTGCTTCCAAAATCCCACGTCAACAGATTAAAGAACTAATCGATACCACAATTAAACAGTAACTATGTTCATAATGAGTATAATTATTATTAGTGCCCCTCCCCCCCCCCCCCCCCATGAACCATGGACCTTGCCGTTGGTGGGGAGGTTGCGTGCCTCAGCGATACAGATAGCCGTACCGTTGGTGCAACCACAACGGAGGGGTATCTGTTGAGAGGCCAGACAAACGTGTGGTTCCTGAAGAGGGGCAGCAGCCTTTTCAGTAGTACCAGGGGCAACAGTATGGATGATTGACTGATCTGACCTTGTAACACTAACCAAAACGGCCTGTGCTGGTACTGCGAACGGCTGAAAGCAAGGGGGAACTAGAGCCGTAATTTTTCCCGAGGGCATGCAGCTTTACTGTATGGTTAAATGATGATGGCGTCCTCTTGAGTAAAATATACCGGAGGTAAAATAGTCCCCCATTCGGATCTCCGGACTGGGACTACTCAGGAGGACGTCGTTATCAGGAGAAAGAAAACTGGCGTTCTACGGATCGGAGCGTGGAATGTCATATCCCTTAATCGGGCAGATAGGTTAGAAAATTTAAAAAGGGAAATGGATTGGTTAAAGTTAGATATAGTGGGAATTAGTGAAGTTCGGTGGCAGGACTTCTGGTCAGGTGACTACAGGGTTATAAACACAAATTCAGATAGGGGTAATGCAGGACTAGGTTTAATAATGAATAGGAAAATAGGAATGCGGATAAGCTACTACAAACAGCATAGTGAACGCATTATTGTGGCCAAGATAGATACGAAGCCCACGCCTACCACAGTAGTACAAGTTTAGATGCCAACTAGCTCCGCAGATGACGAAGAGATTGAAGAAATATATGACGAGATAAAAGAAATTATTCAGATAGTGAAGGGAGACGAAAATATAATTTTCATGGGTGACTGGAACTCGATAGTAAGAAAAGGAAGAGAAGGAAACGGAGTAGGTGAATATGGAATGGGATTAAGGAATGAAAGAGGAATGCACCTGGTAGAATTTTGTACAGAGCATAACTTAATCATAGCTAACACTTGGTTCAAGAATCATAAAAGAGGGTTGTATACTTGGAGGAAGCCTGGAGGTACTGAAAGGTCTCAGATTATATAATGGCAAAACAGATTCAGGAACAAGGTTTTAAATTGTAAGACATTTCCAGGGGCAGATGTGGACTCTGACCACAATCTATTGGTTATGAACTGTAGATTAAAACTGAAGAAACTGCAAAAAGGTGGGACTTTGAGAAGATGGGACCTGGGTAAACTGAAAGAACCAGAGGTTGTAGAAAGCTTCAGGGAGAGCATTAGGGAACGATTGACAAGAATGGGGGAAAGAAATACAGTAGAAGAAGCATGGGTAGCTTTGGGAGATGAAATAGTGAAGGTAGCAGTGGGTGAAGTAGGTAAAAAGACGAGGGCTAGTAGAACTCCTTAGGTAACAGATGAAATATTGAATTTAATTGATGAAAGGTGAAAATATAAAAATGCAGTAAATGAAGCAGGAAAAAAGGAATACAAACGTCTCAAAAATGAGATCGACAGGAAGTGCAAAATGGCTAAGCAGGGATGGCTAGAGGACAAATGTAAGGAGGGCTCAAAATGGCTCTGAGCACTATGGGACTTAACTTCCAAGGTCATCAGTCCCATAGAATGTAGAACCACTTAAACCTAACTAACCCAAGGACATCACACACATCCATGCCCGAGGCAGGATTCGAACCTGCGACCGTAGTGGTCGCGCGGTTCCAGACTGAAGCGCCTAGAACCGCTCGGCCACCCAGGCCGGCCAAATGTAAGGATGTAGAGGCGCATATCACTAGAGGTAAGTTAGATACTGCCTACAGGAAAATTAAAGAGACCTTTGGAGAAAAGAGAACCACTTGCATGAATATCAAGAGCTCAGATAGAAACCCAGTTCTAAACAAAGAAGGGAAAGCAGAAAGTAAGAAGGAGTATATAGAGGCTCTATACAAGGGCGATGTTCTTGAGGATAATATTATAGAAATGGAAGAGTATGTAGATGAAGATGAAATAGGAGATATGATACTGCGTGAATAGTTTGACACGGCACTGAAAGACCTAAGTCGAAAGAAGGCAACATTCCATTAGAACTCCTGACAGCCTTGGGAGAGCCAGGCCTAACGAACTCTACCATTTAGTGAGGAAGATGTACGAGACAGGCGAAATACCCTCAGACTTCAAGAAGAATATAAAAATTCCAATCCCAAAGAAAGCAGATGTTCACAGATGCGAACATAACCGAACTATCAGTTTAATAAGCCACGGCTCAAAATACTAACACGGATTCTTTACAGACGAATGGAAAAACTGGCAGAAGCCGACCTCGGGGAAGATCAGTTTGGATTCCGTAGAAATGTTGGAACACGTGAGGCAATACTGACCCTACGACTTCACCTAGAAAATAAGGCAAACCTACGTTTCTAGCATTTGTAGACTTATAGAAAGCTTTTGACAATGTTGACTTGAATACTCTCTTTCAAATTCTAAAGGTGGCAGGGTTAAATACAGGGAGTGAAAGGCTATTTACGATTTGTACAGAAACCAGGTGGCAGTTATAAGAGTCAAGGGGCATGAAAGGAAAGCAGTGGTTGGGAAGGGAGTGAGACAGCGTTGTAGCCTCTCCCCGATGTTATTCAATCTGTATACGGAGCAAGCAGTAAAGGAAACAAAATAAAAATTCGGAGTAGGTATTAAAGTCCATGGAGATGAAATAAAAACTTTGAGGTTCGCCGATGACATTGTAATTCTGTCAGAGACAGCAAAGAACCTGGAAGAGCAGCTGAACGGAATGGACAGTGTCTTGAAAGGAGGATATAAGATGAACATCAACAAAAGCAAAACGAGGATAATAGAATGTAGTCGAATTAAATCGGGTGATGCTGCGGGAATTAGATTAGGAAGTGAGAGGCTTAAAGTAGTAAAGGAGTTTTGCTATTTGTGGAGCAAAATAACTGATGATGATCGAAGTAGAGAGGATATAAAATGTAGTTTGGCAATGGCAATGAAAGCGTTTCTGAAGAAGAGAAATTTAACAACATAGAGTATAGATTTAAGTGTAAAGAAGTCGTTTCTGAAAGTATTTGTATGGAGTGTAGCCATGTATGGAAGTGAAACGTGGACGATAAATAGTTTGGACAAGAAGAGAATAGAAGCTTTTGAAATGTGGTGCTACAGAAGAATGCTGAAGATTAGATGGGTAGATCACATAACTAATGAGGAGGTATTGAATAGAATTGGAGAGAAGAGAAATTTGTGGCACAACTTGGCTAGGTGAAGGGATCGGTTGGTCGGGCATATTCTGAGCCATCAAGGGATCACCAATTTAGTATTGGAGGGTAGCGTGGAGGGCAAAAATCGTAGAGGGAGACAAAGAGATGAATACACTAAACAGATTCAGAGGGATGTAGGTTGCAGTAGGTACTGGGAGATGAAGAAGCGTGCACAGGATAGAGCAGCATGGATAGCTGCATGAAACCAGTCTCAGGACTGATGACCACAACAACGACAACGTTATCAGTGGCAGTGGTCAAACTCACAGAACTTGCAGCCTGAAGCCTTCCAGTTTCTATTAGTTTAGAAGTATGGAGTAAGCAGTCAACTGATTTACATAAAGTATGTATAGTGTAATCTACATTAAACTGAAGATCCTTAAAGATAAGTGCAATCACTATCACAGTAATTTTGAAATAGACTTTCAAAACGCTGCAATATTTCTCAAAAATATTCACTGGTTTTTTGTTAATTTCTTTTTCTGGAATATCCCATCATGTGATAACCATAAAATATGTATGTACAACACGACTTCGTCATATGTCATGTATCGCTGACTGAAGCTTATGCTTCATCAACTAAAAACTTAATGTTAATAGGAAACCAACCAGGCAAAGGCTAGAACTGTGTAATACATAAACTCATAAACCAAAACATTATGACCACTGCCCACCGCGACTTTGGATGCCACGTGGTGGAGTTACGGGTACGTGACGCGGTAACAAAAGCACTCGTATGTAAGCGGGGCCGAGACGGTCGGGGGATCACTCTAGAGAAGATATGAGCTGCGAATGGGGAAATCCATTGAGATAAGTGACTTCGACAAAATACAGATTGTTAATAAGCAGAGCCTGTGAACGAGTATTTCGAAAACGGCGAAGCTGGTTGAATGTTAAATTGTGAGTGTCGTGAACATCTACAGAAAGAGGTACAAAGACACTGAAACTACCGGATGAATTTTTTTTTCCCCCTTAGAGACTAGGTTGATGGTCGTCTCCACAAATGGCGTTATCATGGTAAACGGCGGCTCGAAAAGTGCAGCGCGCCGCGGACACAGGCTGGTGGGAGCAATATTATGCTACGGGATACATTCTAGTGCGCTTACATGGTACCCGTGGTAGTAACCGAAAACAGCTCCGAACCATCTCCATCCCATCATGCTTGATGTCTCCCCCGACGGCAATGTCATCTTTCAGCAGTATAATTGTTCGTGTCTCGGAGCCAGAGCCGTGCTGCTGTGGTTTGAGGAGAATTACAGTGAACTCACGCTGAGGTCTCGGCGATCAAATTCGCCTGATGTAAATTCCTTGAATCCCGTCTGCAGAGCTATCGGGGCGCCATCACCACGTACGCAAATTAGTGGCCCGTTATTTTCGCGAATTACATGCCCTGTGCGTAGTCATCTAATGCCACAAACCTCCACAAACCTACCAAGAAACTGTCGGATCCGTGATACGAAGAATCAGGCATGTCTTTCGTTCCAAAGGCGGACAAGCAAATTATTAAGCAGGTGGTCATATTGCTTTGAACTGTGTTAGGATCAGAGGGTATATATGACGGTTAGCGGCAAATTTGCTGTGCCGATGCGTGTATGTACTTTACGGGCATCATATGTTAGGATAATCTCGAAACGCGCCATGACAAGAAGCAACAAAGAAATTGAGGAAAAAGGGAGCCAGTATTTCTGAGCAACTTCACAGCATTTCTGTAGGGTATGTATTGTAATTAGTATGTATTCTCCATGCATTTTAGCTTTCTTGATTTCAACTGGGGGTGCAAGGTATGAGTGAAGAAAGAGTCGCTAGGGGGAGGAGTGAGGCAGAGTGAGCATATTGACAACAAGTGTCTCCCTTTAATGTTGATAGTTAGATTCCGTCTCTGAGGATAAGTTGTAAGTGCCTCTGGTTAAGCACAGATAATTTCTTCATCAGTCTACAGTGTGGCCAGAAACAGCCTAGAAAGCCTGTAAGGGTACTGCAGCGGAGGTAGCGCTAAGAAATAGCTGGTAAGAACAATACTGGATACGTTCCGAGTTATTTAGCATTGAAGTTAGCCAGTCAGGTCGGTCGCGCGCATGCAGCTGTCAAAGACATTGCCGCCAAACGTGTTCTTCGTTTGAGGTGATTACGTAGGCTTTCCCGGCGTAATAAGTCTTGAAAGCCTCTTCGGGTTTGCTGCCGGATCCTAAAATCAACTTGACTCGATATTTCGGCGATCCAACTGTTCGCCATCTTCAGGAAAATGCTGCCTCCGCTGATGAGTCCCGCTGAGAACTGACGCCAGGCTGCAAATCGACGTCCTATATAGGCCACCGTTCAGTACACGGCGCATGCGCCGCCCAGCACGGTTTCAAGTGTTCTTCGTTTGTTTTCCTCAGAACGAACAACTACGGATTTTAATCGTCTACCTGAAATTTATCATTTCAGATAAAGGCAAATTTTCACTGATAACGAACATTGAACAAGTGGTAACTGGCGGAAGCACAGATGTCTGCGTATCACTCCATTTTAACTTTTGCGGGTTCTTGAATTTGCGCTCGCAACGACCTGGTCGGACAAATTCAATATTAAATAACTCGGTAACGGTGCTAAATATCGAATTTTTTTCGTAACAAGTGCTACTAAGCAGCACCTCCCCTGCAACATCCTTACAAGATTTTTAGCCTGTTACTGACCAGCCTGTATAATTACGTAGTTAGAAATGATCAATACCATTTGTCCCATTGGCTCCTTAGTTTGTGGTTTAATAAAACACCTATAAAATAAATAGCATTTATCTTTCATTAGTTTAAAAATAGATGTGTTCAAAGAAAATTCATTTTCATTCTAACGTTTAGTGAGTTTCTAGTTCCGATGTTGATTCGGGGAGAGTTTGAATGGAAGGTACTACCTAGTAACTGTCAGCACTCAGGGGTAACGGTCTCAGAAGGTTGGAAACTACTGTTATAGACAAAGCAGGAACTATGAGTTGACAAAGATAGTGAAAGTAACTGACCGTGCACTGTGCACTTCCGGTTTGCCCTTACATAGAGTTTTTTCTGAATTCGACGCCATCTACACTGCTCTTACCTTGTTATACGCTTGTGTACAAATTTCTGCAGTCCTGAAACTTCCTGGCTGATTAAAATTGTGAAACATTTGCCTTCCGCGCATAATTGCTCCGTCGAGCGAGCCATCCGGGCACATTTCACGACTCGCCCTCACAGGTTTGTTTCCGTAAATACTACCTGTCAATGAAAGGCAAAGGTCCCGAGTTCGTATCTTAGTCCAGCACACTGTTTTAATCTTAAAGTAAGTTTCACATCAGTGTATAAGCCGCTGCGTGGCGAAAATTCATCCCATAATCCTAATTACTTGTGTATCGTCATATACTAAATATATCACATAGACTTAACTTCAGTCAATGGTCATACGTACCAATCTCAGCAATTTTCACAAATACATTTTTCAAAGAGTAAAATAATACCATCTTGGCTTATACAGCTCTGCGACAGATTTCCTTTTGCCATTCGCTTCGAAACAGCAAACAGAAGAGTTAATGCAAAAAGTACGCTGTATGCAGACAACGTTGATTGATGGCGCTTGACTGTATACCTGATGTTGTGAGAGGTTTAATGAGGCGCAGCAATTTACAGCCACACTTATGCAAGTGACCGCAGAAATAATTGTCGTGTTTACGCAGTGAACGGAAAACATTAATCAGGCGAAGTGCGTCCTGTGTGGCTGTAAACATTTGCTTATTCGCCGACCAAGTGACACAATTATCAGAACGGATATATACAGATGTATAAAACTGTATTGTAACAATACAATCACAGATAATTTGCACTTAATGACCTAATGCTTTGTTTGACAAAATAAAGAGAAATGCATACTGAAAAACATAGAAAACGAGTCCTTTCATTACGACACTAGCTGTGTCTATGTGTGTATTTTTCCACTCCACTAGTCCATCTCCTACTTCCTCCCTCTCTCTGGCAATCTCCACCTCCCCCTCCACCTTTCTGTCGACCTGCCTACTCCCTCCACACTCTGCCCATAAGCTCCTCCTCAGCTGTCCGTCATTTCCTCTCCCGTGTTTCTGTCCGCTTACTTCCTCTTTCCTTTCTGTGATCATCTCTCTCTTTCCCCTATCTGTCTCTCCACCTCCTCCTCTCCCCTTCACTCTGCGTGTTATCACCTCACGCCAGTGAGAAGTTGTAGGTTTTTACCCCAGCAGTATCTGTTTCTAGATGGTAAGTGATACGTGTACCAAGTTTGGTAGAAATCTATTCGAGGCTAGCAGCAGCATTTTACTCTCAGCTTTGACTACGTACGAACATGTCACACATATATTTAACAAATTTCATGCATTTTTGTACATGTATTTCACCTGTACTCTAGAGAATTTCGCCCTGTAGTTTATTTCCATGCAGCTCAATGGTTATGGCACCACACCTCCTGAGTTGGTGTCATGCTATAGCATACATTTGCAGATATATGAGAAATATGTTGCGAACAGAGTTTGCTGTTAAGAAATAATAAAGTATATCGCTATGCATGTTGCGGATGCTTCTCACGCATCTCAGCGTTTACGGCGTGATATCTCCTAAACTTAGTGTCGTACAATAATATATTTTTGCAGGCACATTCAGTGGTAAAAGTGAATACTGTGTGAAATATGTGTTGCGAATGGGATTATTAGGAAAAAAGAAATAAATTAAATTGCCATGGCCTATGCGGCAGTTTTATTGCATGAACAGCGGGAATGTAGCAAACGGTTAACATTTCCCCTATCATCATTTTATGGCGCTGTGAGCGGGTAAAAGTCCCGTAAAGATTAGAAAAATGTAAAGTTTGTTACAGGTCACTCAGACCTTTTATTCTCAAATATTGGATGATATAGTCTGACTAAATCGAGGCTTACGCTTCTTTTCCAGCCCACCCTCTCCCCTTTCACAGATATGTGTTTCTTACTTCTACGGTGGTTCTATCCATGTAGTGATTGTAAGTGTACAAAGTTTGGTTGGGATCCATCCAGTGGTTTAGGGGGAGATGCGGAACATACGTACATACACAAACATACATTAACTTTTACAATATGCATGGAATCCATTTCTCTGTTTTGCCCAAAATAGTTGGCGCACTTATTCGTCTAAATTATAACTGTGTATTTCGAAACGTTATCACTGATTTTACGTGTCATATAAATGGTGCATGTAGACTATGGTTACGCGGCGATTTTGTGACAAAGAAGTAAACGAAACAGGCTCGCAATATTCTTCTCCTCTGGCATGAGTTACATGTTCGAGATAGAACCGGGAGTGTCCACCTCAAGCTATCGGCAAGGAGGTTCTTGAAATGAAAGTGACTAAGCACGTGTCATACGACAAGGCTAACAGGACATTCAAGGCAACACAGCCGACGCCATTCTAAATATCATCCATCACAACCTTGAAGAAATCAGTAGTTAAGTCAGAGAATAACACAGGCACCATCATCACCAAGCTGCACTTGCTACCTTTAATATCACTATAATGCGACTTTTCCTTTATTTCTACAGCTCCTACTAAGTGTTGTACTCTATCCACAGTAGCGATAAAATATTCGTACACCAAATTTGCGTTTTTTACTACCGAACAAGAGTTACTAAGAAGGGAACCTCCCCATCGCACCCCCATCAGATTTAGTTATAAGTTGGCACAGTGGATAGGCCTTGAAAAACTGAACATAGATCAATCGAGAAAACAGGAAGAAGTTGTGTGGAACTATGAAAAAATAAGCAAAATATACAAACTGAGTAGTCCATGTGCAAGATAGGCAACATCATGGTTAATGCGAGTTCACGAGCGCCGTGGTTCCGTGGTTAGCGTGAGCAGCTGCGGAACGAGAGGACCTTGGTTTAAGTCTTCCCTCGAGTAAAAAGTTTAATTTTGTATTTTCAGACAATTATCGAAGTTCAGGCACTCACACATAATCAACTTCGCTCTCCAAAATTCCAGGACATGTTCAGGTTTGCTTGGACATATGCAGGATTTGACGGTCTACACACGGAAAAATTTGAAAACGTTAAAAACATATGTTTTGACAGAGCACAGGGAAATCTGTGCGACTGTGAAACTGTTGCATTCATTTGTTGCAGTTTATGTGACAAACTCTTATGTTTTCATCACTTTTTTGGGAGTGATTATCACATCCACAAGAAAACCTAAATCGGGCAAGGTAGAAGAATCTTTTTACCTATTCGCCAAGTGTACAAGTTAGATGGGTCGACACCATATTCCTGTCATGTGACGCACATGCCGTCACCTGTGTCGTATAGAATGTATCAGACGTGTTTACCTGTGGAGGAATCGGTTGACCTATGACCTTACGATCAAATGTTTTCGGTTCCCATTGGAGAGGCACCTTCTTTCATCTACTAATCGCACGGTTTTGAGATGCGGTCGCAAAACACAGACACTAAACTTATTACGGTGAACAGAAACATCAATGAACGAACGGACAGAATATAACTTTGCAAAAATAAAGAAGGTAAACTTCTCACACGAGGGAAGACTTGAACCAAGGACCTCTCGTTCCGCAGCCGCTCACGCTAACCACGGGACCACGGCGCTCCTGGGCTCAGATTATCCTTGATGTTGCCCATCTTACACCTGGACTACTCAGTCTGTATATTTTGCTTATTTTTTCATAGTTCCACACAACTTCTTCCTGTTTTCTCGATTGATCTATGTTCAGTTTTTTAAGGCCTATCCAATGTGCACACTTATAACTAAATCTGAGGGAGGTGCGATGGGTAGCTTCTCTTGTAAGCACTGCATTTGATTGATATGTGGATTCTAAGTTTATGTACGCCACCTACGAGTTCCTAGAAGACAAGACTAACGAAAAAAGGAGGAAAAGAACTAAACCGACAGGCTCTATTGATGCAGAAATAATCTGAGAAGATTCCGGGCTTCTGAGGTGCAGGTAAGCGATTCATCGAAAGTATGTCTGAGTGACTCGGAAGCATTTCAAAGCATTCGAAGTTACTGTGATAGGAAGCTACGTTATCTACAGAGAGAAAGTCTGATGAAGAGAGTTACATGAAGTGTCACTACTAGATGACGTATCACTTCTTTCCTCAAACACATTTACTACAAACCTATGGTCCCTGTTTATGGCGAGTTCAAACAGTTGTCGTCATCATACCTATACCTTTATTTTATCCCATCATTCGTGCCGGTCGGAGTGGCCGAGCGGTTCTAGGCGCTACAGTCTGGAACCACGCGACCGTTACGGTCGCAGGTTCGAACCCCGCCTCGGGCATGGATGTGTGTGATGTCCTGAGGTTAGTTAGGTTTAAGTAGTTCTAAGTTCTAGGGGACTGATGACCTCAGCTGTTAAGTCCCATAGTGCTCAGAGCCATTTGAACCATCATTCGTGGTACACCATTTGACTCACATTACACCTCCAAAGACGTAGTACTTTGGTCCACCTTCAGGTCGGATCAAAATCACCAAAAGCGTAGTACCTGCACAGTACGGTCTATTTTCCCAGCTTCTACCATTATCTGAGTGTAGAACATGAAGCGTGATATCAAGGGCAGCCCTGGACGACGTGGTTTCTGCGTAAGGAGAGTTTAAACACGGAGGATATTTACAGACGATAGGAGGTAGTTTGTGGAGAGTGTGTACCGTGAAGAAAAGTGATCTTGCAACACTACGCAAGTCCCCATACGAGTGGAAAAATCACGGCCGCCAACGCTGAAATAGGGTTAGAGGTACTGCAGCAATAGGATGGTCCAAAAGACTGAAGTATCAAAGTTCATGGCTCTCCAAGGCTCATAGTGTGCATTTACGTGTAAAAGTAACACAGTAAAATTTTATCAAAAAATATTTACTTTCAGAGGTTGCTCAACGGAACACAAGTTTCATAATTCACGGAAAAAGAGATCTTTTGATGAATGTCCGAATTGTGTCATGACATCAGCTTTTGAAGAAGTGGGAAGCACTTTGCTATGTTTGTATATAATTTGAAGAAGAAACGATTTTTGCACCTCATCCTTCGTCATTATTTCATTGGACTACTGGATGTGGCTGACAGCGCGTTCTGCTGTGTCATTTACTGCTTTCATCTCAGAGCAGCGGTGACGAAGTTCTTTGAATACTGGATGATCTGGCCATTCTGTAGGAGATAACTGTGGAAAAGATGCTGATTTCCCTCCTCCTCCTGTAATTAATACGTCGAAAAAGCTAGTGGTCCGTTCTGCCACAAGATTCTACAACTTCAGGTCTTCCAACTCTTCTACCTCGTTCACTATCTTGAGTCGACGAGGAGTACCAGACATTCGTGGGCGTCGCAAGTTTTTCAGCATATTTTCCTTTGTTTCTGATTCTGCTCTACCATGGAAGAAGTTTAAGGCATCCAAGTGCTCAGAGAGAAATCAAAGATGCCTTTATTAGCTACAGTTTTGTTGTGATAATACTCCAGGAGAGAAACAAGTCTGATATAATTATAAGGACTTCTGATAGCAACGTGCGCTTCATTCCACTCTCTGATATAAAAAGACCGCCAAATAAAGCGAAGTCAGTTAAATTTTGAACATTTTGTTGTGTTACTTTAAACTGTGATTGGAAAATAAATATTTTCAATACATAAATGCCTTTCGCCATCCAGCGAGAATTATGTGTCGGATCAGGAACTCGAAATGACTCGCTAGTACGTCTTTCACCACCAAGGAACACCAATGATAATTTTAAGAATTCTTTATAATCATCTCTTGCTTGCTGAACTTGTAGAGAATTTGGCAAGTAATGCAGCATTTCATGCCGCAATTGTTTAATAATTAGATCCTTGAATAGATAGTCTGCTGCTGCAGAATAATTAGAGTGATTAATTGAAAACTAGTTTTGTTGGAAATGTTTAAACAATGTTTTTTTTAGACTTGCAGAAGTACCAAAAATAAAGGAAAATACACCTGATCATATAATGTCCACAGTATGATGACGGCAAGCAGTCCGCACCAGCTCTTTTTCTGATAGTAACTTGGTCTTTGTCCACGCTCCTTTGTGAAGCTCTGTGTTACTAGGTATAGTATCCAACACAATTGATTTGCTTTTTGAGATTAGATTCCATTCTCTAACTAAATTTATGCAGGTCTACGTCTGAACCTGAGATTCAACAGTTCCTTGTTCTATTTTTCGGACTCCTAGAAGCTTTTCTTGTATATTTCCAGTAAAAAGGACAGCAATTCCGTCAATTTTTTTCTTTCGATCACTGATGTCTGGAAGCATTTGGCCATCCCAGTGTGAAAGAAAAGGGCTATCGAAATTATTACCTTCCCCTCACTTTCTACAACTGCTTGTCTTGTTTTCCTTCTCGACTTCCTGACCAAACTACTAGAGATAGTTAAATCACAAACATTAGACCTAGCGCCTGTGCAATGGCTCCATCTGCAAATACTGCTCCACGATCTGTAAGACTGACTCTATCCAGAGCACTAACAACATTACGTGACTCGAAAATGTTTACATGTACATTCGGTGGTATGGAGAGAGAATCTGCAGCAGGTGATGAAGTTGTACTTCATGATTTCGATGGTCGATATTCTTCTTTGTCATCAGTTTCAGTAGATGATAAACATGATGATGAAGAAGTAGAAGAAAGAATTATTGCTGCTCCTTTCATGGGTTCATTCATTTCTTCTTGATATCGAACTCGCTTTATTCTCCTTCCTCTCACTCCCTCTTATTGGTTTCTTTCGCTGGTGTCTTCAGATCAGCCGCTGCCATTCTACTAGAATAGATATCTTCACTTTGCTTTTGAAGAAACTGCTTGTCTTCTTTATTTAGAATCTCTTTTATCATATTTTTCGTAACAATATCGAATAACTTGTTCAGATACTTTTTGAATATATTTTGTTTCATTATTTCAACTTTTGTCTATCTATTTCTGTTTTTCTTTAAATTCAGATATTTCTCATGTAGCTTAGATGGTTTCGTAACACACGAATCTATTCGCTGTGTCGGAATCCTTGCACGCATCCATATTCAAACTACAGTTTCACGGGTCAATTTATAACTGTCCGGGAGTGTCTTGTGTTCCTCTAAATGGTGGAATTGGACACGTCTAAGCATAATGGCTTTGCAAGGAGCCAGTTAGCAGGATATCTCAGACCAGTAGCAGTAGTGGCCATACTCCACTATTCATTCACCTGAAATTAAAAAAGGAGATGAGCGACCTCTACATATAATTTCATTAAGCTCCAATTTTACACAGCAGGTACACTAGCCTGGAGGATAAAAATAAGATATGTGGAGCAAAGATTGGAACAATTTCAGTTTTTATCGTACTATTGTGGAGAGATCTACTACTACCACAACCATAGTTCTCCTAACTTGACCCCTTCGGGGCTATGAAGAAATCTCTGAGCGGCGATCATTTCGCAGACTTCCGGGAATAGCGAGCAGCTCTCGTGCAGTGGGCGCGACAGGCTCCAAAGGCCTAAAGGAGCTAAAGACGTAACGTCATGAGAATATAGTGAATGTGGCGGTACCTGGAACCCAATTTTGGCGATGGTGGCCTTCGTTTTCGGACTCCTTTGGGGACGAGAGCCGTAGGTTGCAAGAGCACTTCTCGTGCCAGTGCACACTCTTCGCATACTGCCACCAATGCCCTATGAATATCGGAAATGTTTGCATCCTCCTTCCACAGAAACCGCGTCGCCCAGCGTTATCCTTCGTGATAAGAATCCATGTTGTCCACTTACGTAATGACCGCAGCTCGGAATTTGGGTTGTATTGTGCGGGGATTACACCTCCACAGATTGAGCTGTCACCTACTGTTAGACCTAAATACTACTACATGATAATGAGAAATCACATGGCGCGCCATGAGTGATCGTAAAAAATGGTTGTGTCAATATGGAAGGTGCCTCCTAGTAAACGTTTAAGCCGGTTCATGGATCGTGGTACACGATTTTAGTTGCTGATTGCCTGTCTGACGAGAGACAATACAATTTGATTTTCAGTATTTCGTATAATTGTTGGTCGAATTTAAAACTTTAAAATGCTGTCATAATCTATTCATTCAGGGGTATTCATTAAGAGGTATAATCTTAGCCTAAGGTTTAACACAGTGATGCAAGTATTACAGTTGCAAACTGTGTAAATGTGTTGAAGCAGTACAGCTCACAACGCACAACTTACCCAGTCTATATTCATTCAGTACTTCAGAATGTGGGCATTTAGCGCCTTCCAACAAGCTTTACACATAATTTCATACCTCTAAAAACCTTTATCTAGTTGACCCCCTGTCCCCACAAACAGACACAAAATGATGAAAGGAAAAATGTTTGTCGTTTATCGCATTTTCGCTCTTCATGCTGTAAAACTTCAGCGTCTGATACGACGTTATAATTTATTTCTTCTTTACTGCTAACTCTGTTCGCAGCACATTTCGCAGACACCATTATCGTATCCAGAATGAGATTTTCACTCTGCAGCGGAGTGTGCGCTGATATGAAACTTCCTGGCAGATTAAAACTGTGTGCCCCACCGAGACTCGAACTCGGGACCTTTGCCTTTCGCGGGCAAGTGCTCTACCAACTGAGCTACCGAAGCACGACTCACGCCCGGTACTCACAGCTTTAATTCTGCCAGTACCTCGTCTCCTACCTTCCAAACTTTACAGAAGCTCTCCTGCGAACCTTGCAGAACTAGCACTCCTGAAAGAAAGGACATTGCGGAGACATGGCTTAGCCACAGCCTGGGGGACGTTTCCAGAATGAGATTTTCACTCTGCAGCGGAGTGTGCGCTGATATGAAACTTCCTGGCAGATTAAAACTGTGTGCCCCACCGAGACTCGAACTCGGGACCTTTGCCTTTCGCGGGCAACTGCTCTACCAACTGAGCTACCGAAGCACGACTCACGCCCGGTACTCACAACTGTACTTCTGCCAGTACCTCGTCTCCTACCTTCCAAACTTTACAGAAGCTCTCCTGCGAACCTTGCAGAACTAGCACTCCTGAAAGAAAGGATATTGCGGAGACATGGCTTAGCCACAGCCTGGGGGACGTTTCCAGAATGAGATTTTCACTCTGCAAACTTCTGTAAAGTTTGGAAGGTAGGAGACGAGGTACTGGCAGAAGTAAAGCTGTGAGTACCGGGCGTGAGTCGTGCTTCGGTAGCTCAGTTGGTAGAGCACTTGCCCGCGAAAGGCAAAGGTCCCGAGTTCGAGTCTCGGTCGAGCACACAGTTTTAATCTGCCAGGAAGTTTCACCATTATCGTATTCCACTGAATTTACCTGCAAAATTATGCGAATATCAGTTCAGGAATATAACGAAATAAACGTTGAGAAGCATAAATAGATTTTCCGTAAAATGGAGCGCCATTTTCTCAGACTATATTCACCCAGTGTTTCACACTGAAAGTACTTAGCGACTCCCAACAAACTTTAAACATAATTTCAGATATTTCCAAAATGTGACTAGCACCAAACTTAGCGCAGAATTTCACAACAAATGTCAGATCTTGAAACAGAAAGATATTCGTTCATTACATGAGATGTGTGCCCACCAATGCCCATATGTTTTGACGTGCTGCAGCTATGTATGCACAGCACAAACCCACCTCTTCACCTAACATGTTTCTAGGCCACTCGAAGGTGGTACACAAGATCGTAGATTTCCTACAGACAACGAAGTACAAAAAGCGTCACATAAATGATAGCACAAATTGAAAATTTTCCGATTTTAAGTGAATACGATACATTTTTGGCCACTGTATGGAACAGACAGAACGTGTCTTTCTATTCAGAACGTGTCGCGAAAACATCAGCTGCAGTATAAAATATATAGTAAGAGTACAGTTTCACTGAGAACATCTCTGGAGTGTGTGCAATGATTAGGGAATGGATTTAATACAACGAGTTCTCAATCGTCTTTACTTCAAAGCAGTGATAGAGATAGAAATGGATGGAAAGACATTCCATCGGAGCTGGAAGAAAATTTGCTCGAACGTTAATTTAGAATAAATGTAACTGTTCGAGTCAATTTCTCTGTGATACTTGACTCGTTACAACATACGAAAACCTCAAATCTTAGGAAACAACCCGCCACCGAAAGCTTACATCTATTCCTATAACAATGAGATACAGAAAACTGGCATTTAAAAGCAGTTGGTTACGGCAATATGTGGACTTAACAAGGATAATGAGTACAGCATTGTTTCCAGGAGAAGTACAGGCTGCCTAAAAAACAACGACAACGTTTAGTATGTTGTGCGGGAAGGCAAACTGATCGGTTTTCAAGAAGGAACCCGCACCCAGAAATGTACGGCCTGGGCGCTGCAGAACGTTGCCTGAGATGGGTGTGCTTTCCACATTACATCAATAAACCCAACACGAGTAACACATCACGCTGTCTACACTACAAACAGACTTAGAGCTGCGTACCTCGTACTTCAATGCAGAGCCTACATTGGTGTTGCTGAGCTTCACGCGCATGAGCTAATATGTGCCGTTATCTTTGAAGTACTTCAGTTGCTCCGTGGACGTTACAGGTGTGCCACATACAATACCCCACAGAAAATAGTCGAGAGGTGACACATCCGGCGACTGTGCTACCCATGGAACTGGTCCACCCTTACCAATCCATTGTTTTTGATAAGCAACATTGAGGTGATTCCAGACATCGACATCAAAGCGTCAGGGAGTTTCGTTTTGTTGCAGTCACGTGTCCATCCTAGCATTTAGCGACACTATATCCAATAGGGTAGGTAAAAGGTCGCTAATAAATATGGGGTTGATCTGTCTGGTCAGTGTGGCCGAGCGGTTCTAGGCGCTTCAGTCAGGAACCGCGAGACCGCTACGGTCGCAGGTTCGAATCCTGCCTCGGGCATGGATGTGTGTGATGTCCTTGGGTTGGTTAGGTTTAAGTAGTTCTAAGTTCTAGGAGACTGATAACCTCAGCTGTTAAGTCCCATAGTGCTCTGAGCCATTTTTTGTCCTGTCAGTGTGTTTGGCCATAGATATCGTCCAATGATACTGTCACCAATTATCCTTGACCACATGATACTGACCCTTGTGTTGGTGATTTTGAGTCACCAATTTTTGCCCGCCCAAACATTCATGCTGTACAAGTTTAATATCCCGTCTCTGGTACACATGCTTTCATCCGTGAATGGCATCAAGCTCGGGAGTGATTGGAGTATGCATTGTTCTAAAGTCCACTGCTCAAAATGTACCTGTCCCGGGTAGTCCTCCTCCTGTAATGGCTGAACTTTCTGCAGTGGTATGGATGGAGCAGTGTTCGTGGACAACATACCACACAGCGCTTTTACGCGTTTGCAGACCCTGAATGCTGATGGTGGGGTCCTCTTCGAACACTTTCTAAACGTCCTCCTCCAGTTGTAGTGTTCGAGCCGAGCGTGGACGATCTGCATCACGTTTCGTCACCTACCAGAGGACAAACAGTAGACTGGAGATAGTATTCACAAGTACCAAACACCAAGTCTACAACTTTACTGTACAATGAACACACCTCAACTAGGAAATACCTACATGAAACTTTTCGGCTTCTCTGAGGCCTCTGTCGATGACCGCAAAAGTGAAAAGATGTGGAGTACATCTGGAAAAAGGTTCCGCATACTATCCTGCAGCAGCTCTTCCACTGAAATCTGCTTTGCCTTATGCAAGCACTATTTCGTGATTCCGCAGCTGTGTACTGGTGCCTGTAGCACTGCTGCCAACAGCTTCACTGCATGGCAGGCCACACAATGTCCACAGCAGGATGCGCACAAGCGCCGTGTGAAGGAATGTAGCGCTTGCGCTCGTTGTCATTAGGCTCAGGTCGTCCATCCCAGTACACATATGGCTAAAGGATTGCATACAGTCTGTATGCAGAAATGAAAACGATTCGTTCTCAGTCTTCAACGCTCTCCAGCCCCCAAAGCCGTGCGTTTCCAGATACGGGTTCCTTCTAGAAAATCGATCAATTTGCCTTCCCACTTCTTAGAATCTGTTACCGAAACAGCATACTTTTACCTTTACGTAATGTGTTGCTAGTTTCTGATAATTTTAAAAAGAATATGTGACGAAAGATGTTACATAATGACGGTAAAAGTATATTTTTATTAGTAATTAAACGTTTTGTTTCATTAATAGTTGATGATTTAAAGGAATCATAGGAATATTTGTGAATGCTGAGCTCTTCCTGAGGATCCTATAATTTGTTATTATGAAAAGGGTAGTATTACGGAGAGACTTGGTGCCCAGTTTGTGTGCGGACTCCAATTCCCTGTCTGTGTTCACTCCAAGTCGTTAGTCTGGAGCCGACGAGGCCTCAAGCCACCAATGCTGGTTCCCAAGCCTTGCTGAGTTGAAATCGCGCGTCTCCGT
The DNA here is from genome assembly GCF_021461395.2 of Schistocerca americana. Lineage (NCBI taxonomy): Eukaryota > Metazoa > Arthropoda > Insecta > Orthoptera > Acrididae > Schistocerca > Schistocerca americana. The sequence goes on along the minus strand of NC_060122.1, from coordinate 392,890,694 downwards.
TAATCAGGTCGTTACTTATACGTATTTCGAGCGCTTCTTCAGTGATGGAGTCCCAGTACGTGGAAGCCGACGAAAGGATCTTTGTTTCTCCGTATTTCATGCTACGCCTCGTGGAGGATAGTGTTCAGCCACAGCAGACTTTTCTGCCAATCGTGTGTGACGTCTATGTTCAGCTCATGTATCCTTAACAGAGCGACACGACTAGCGAACGTCTTAGGACACAGCATCGTTTGCATTCACGCTAGAGGGCGGAAGACACATTTTATTTGATGTTTCTTGAACAGCCTGTCAATGATAAAAGACACGTCACCAATGTAGGTGAGAAAAAATATCCTCGTTGAGTTCTCCGTTTATTCGTGCTGTTCTTGAGCTTTAATGCATGCAGGCTGAAATACATGACGAATCTGTTTGTCAGAGTACCCGTCTTGTAGAAACGTAGAGCGAAAATGACTAAGCTCTGTCGCTGAGCTCTCTGAATCGAAGGTAACTCTAGTCCTACGAACGACAGTTCGTAATACGCCGCAGCGTTGAGATAGGTAATAGCTACTAGTACCTCGTAGATATAGGTCAGTGTGGAGAATGAGATTTTCACTCTGCAGCGGAGTGTGCGCTGATATGAAACTTCCTGCCAGATTAAACGTGTGTGCCGGACCGAGACTCGAACTCCGGACTTTTGCCTTTCGCGGGCAATTGCTCTGCCAACTGAGCTACCCACACACGACTCACGCCCCATCCTCACAGCTTTACTTGCGCCAGTACCTTGTCTCCTACTTTCCAAACTTCACAGAAGTTCTCCTACGAGCTCAGTGTGAACTGGTTTACAAAACGCATTGTGGTCCAAGGAACCGTCTTCTTTTCTGCGGACCACAATGCCTATGAGGTTTCCATTTTTCTCTACTTCCATGATAAAGCAAATGCTCGGACTGAGGGGGTTAAAGTGTTCCAGAAATGGAGGAAGCGTTGCTGCCAAATGTGGTACTACTACAAAGGTGTAGTGCACATGCCTCCAGAAACATTTAGGTTTCCACACCGCTGACTGATGTGCTTTTTCCTCGAAGATTTACATAAAAGGATTAGCTACTGCGGGAGACAAAGGGCTACCCACAGCAACACCGCCAATTTGATCTAAATATTGTTCATTAAGTAAAAAGTAAGTCTACGTAAGCACAAGTTTTGATAGATAAAGATGTCCTCCTGCATTTTAGCTCCTGTAAGGTGATATGAATTCACCAGAAGTACTCGTGTGAACAAAGAGACCACATCGAAACCTACTAATAAATCAGATGGTTCGACACGCAAAGTTCTCTGTCGTTGTATAAAATTCTGAGTCCCAGATATGATGTTCTCATTTCCCAATCAAAGGGCTCAGAAGAGAAGGCAGATATTTTTCTAGGTAATAAGTTTGGGCTCCTATACTGCTCACGATGGGACAAAGCAGAACCCCTTCCTTACGTATCTTAGGCAGCCCATAAAGTCGTGACGGAACTGGAGCTTGTAGTCTTGAGCTCTTTTTAAGATCTTTAAGAAATCGGCTGGATATTAGGAGCGCGGATGTTCAAAAGTGGTTGAAATGGCTCTGAGCACTATGGGACTTAACTCCTGTGGGCATCAATCCCCTAGAATTAAGAACTACTTAAACCTAACTAACGTAAGGACATCACACACATCAATGCCCAAGGCAGGATTCGAACCTGCGACCTAGCGGTCACTCAGCTCCAGACTATAGAGCCTAGAACCACACGGCCACTCAGGAGCACGGATGTCTTCCATTGTACTGCACCAGGTGAACCCTTCTGGAGACGACTACACGCTCGGTCCTGCAGTAAGTCCGTCATCTTGCTGAAGCAAAATGTAGCAAGCAAAAGAACAGTAACATTCCCTTGTCACCCCCCTGCGGGTCCGGGGTAGGAACAGGCCCGAGGTATTCCTGCCTGTCGTAAGAGGCGACTAAAAGGAGTTTCAACCGTTTCGGCCTTCCATGTGATGGTCCCCCTTGGGGTTTGACCTCCATTTTTCAAAATTCTACAGAAGTACAAGCCTTTTGGGGAAGGACGCCTTACGTGGTGTACCACTGGTCCTCAGTGCACTAAGACCTTGGCACTCAGCATTGTAGCGGCGTTGTCACCATACCCACTATTCCTCACATTGGGCCTAAACGCCTGATGGGTTGTGCAAGTTACGCCCATAGTGCATCCCCATCTGCACCTACAATCATGATGGACTTTCTATGGCACCCGAAATCCAGCACGGTAGCCATCCCGTTGTGGTGGGTTCGTCATGTACCCTCTAGGTTGTAGCCCCCTGACAACACAGGGATCGTACTGCCGATACCTGAGCTGCACCCTCCCCATGTCGGCCAAGGAGTAGATGCCCGTCTCCTTGGGGCATCAGGACTCCCGGCAATGGTCATCCTGCCAGGTGGCCCTTGCTGAGGCTGGGTGGCGCCCGTGGGGAGAGCCCCTGGTCAGAGTGGGTGGTATCGGGGCGGACGTTTGGCAGATGAAACGTCAACACATATCAGGTCGCTCTGCGGCCGAGTCTTTCAAAAGGAAAGGTACTGTCTCTGGTTCTGGTTCTCCTGCCCTTTCCCCCTTGGCCACTCCCTGGGAGGAGGGACAGGCCCGCCGGCTTGGGGCGAAGAACTTCCCCCGCTATTTGGTCTGTTCTCGAACCGATGGGGGGACGTTCGCCACCTCCAAGCCCATGTTCTTTGTTCAGCACATCGAGGACATCTTCGGGGAAATCGAGGCTCTCAGTAAGATGCGTTCGGGGTCCGTGCATATAAAGACCACCTCCGCCACACAGTCGGCGGCGCTCCAGGCGTGCAACCGACTAGGGGACATCCCAGTGTCCATTGTCCCGCATCTGGCACTGAATAGGATACAGGGGGTTATTTTTCATCGAGACCTCCTGCTGGAATCTGATGAGCTCAGGGCCAACCTGGAGCGCCGAGGCGTGCATTTCGTACGGCGAGTCCAACGCGGCCCCAAAGACCGTCGCATTGACACCGGGGCCTTTATCCTCGCCTTCGAGGGGGACGTTCCCCCAGAGAAGGTAAAGGTGATGTGCTACCGGTGCGACGTGCGACCTTACGTCCTGCCTCCTATGCGCTGTTTTCGGTGTTTGCGCTTTGGGCACATGTCGTCACGGTGTGAGGCTGAGCCCCTTTGTGGCGATTGTGGACGTCCTCTTTGTGAGCAACATACATGCACCCCACCACCTCGGTGCGTTAATTGTCCTGGCATCCATTCGCCTAGATCCTTAGACTGCCCCGCGTATCAGAAGGAGAAGATGATTCAAGAACTCAAAACTTTGGATCGTCTCTCTTATTCTGAGGCCAGGAAGAAGTATGACCACCTCCGTGACATTGACCACTTCCTTTGCCTCAGTCGTGTCCACTCCTTCCACGGTATCCTCACCCCTATCCTGTTCCCCCTCCACCTCCTCCCCCATCCGGGGTCTCTGCCTTCGCCTCCCAAATCCCTCCCTTCCAAATCCTCCTCCCCCGCAGCCCCCCACACCCTCTGCCCCAGGGGCCACCCTTCCTCCTCCTCCCCCCCCCCCCGCTGCCTGAGAAGCGATCCTCTTCTCAGGCGTCCATTGGGGAAATGTTCCGGACCCCAGCTTCAGAGGTCCGGCGTTCCAAAATGGACCCCGCGCGTGAGGACCTTCTTCGGGTCCAGCCCACCATCCGTGTGCCTCCTTGGACTTCCAAGACGGCCTCCAAGAAGAAGTCTCCATCCCCCTCTCAACCCCGGCACGTTTCGTCTGACGCTCCATCCGTGAGTCGCTGCTCCCCGCCGTCCTCAGTTTCGCCGGGACGCTCTGCTGCCAGGCGCTCAGCTGGCCTCTCGTCGGCAAATGATGCTGCCCCTCCTACACATTCCAGGACAGCGGCCGCAGCTGGCGACGACTTGATGGAACAGGATCTGCCTCCCGCCAGTTGTAGCGTTGTTCCCTCGAAACCTGGCCCTCCGTGGCCGTCGAGGTGACCAGCTCTTCCCCCGTCTCGTTCCCCCTCCTTTTTGACTAGCGATGGCCTTGTTACATTGGAACATAAGGGGTATTCGATCTAATTGGGAAGAATTACAACTGCTCCTCCGCCTGGACTGTCCGCTCATCCTTGGTCTCCAGGAAACCAAGTTGCGCCCGACTGACCGTATTGCCTTTACCCACTATACCTCGGAGCGGTATGACCTCACCCCAGTGGACGGTATCCCAGCTCATGGTGGGGTCATGTTGCTCGTTCAGGACGATGTCTATTACCATCCCATCCCATTGACCACCCCACTCCAAGCAATAGCTGTCCGTATTACTCTTTCAGTTTGTACCATCTACACTCCATCGTCATCCGCAGTTAGTCGGGCTGACATGATGCACCTGATTGTTCAGCTTCCTCCGCCGTTTTTATTCTTTGGCGACTTCAATGCCCATCAACCCCTTTGGGGCTCTCCTGTATCCTGTCAAAGAGGCTCCCTCTTGGCGGATGTCTTCAACCATCTCAATCTTGTCTGTCTCAATACTGGCGCCCCGACTTTCCTCTCGGACTCTACTCATACCTACTCCCACTTGGACCTCTCGATCTGTTCTACCACTCTTGCCTGTCGGTTCGAGTGGTATGTCCTTTCTGACACCTATTCGAGCGACCACTTCCCCTGTGTAGTTCGTCTCCTGCACCACACCCCATCCCCACGTCCTTCGAGCTGGAACATACCGAAAGCTGACTGGGGACTTTACTGCTCACTGGCGACCTTTCCGGACCACGATTTTCTCAGTTGTGACAGTCAGGTCGAATACCTCACAGCTGTTATCATCAATGCTGCTGAACGTTCCATTCCTCGTACTACCTCTTCTTCACGTCGCGTTTCCGTCCCCTGCTGGAATGAGGCTTGCAGAGACGCTATCCGTGCTCGACGACGCGCTTTACGCACCTTTCGCGCCATCCTACGTTGGCGAATTGTATTGGATACAAACGATCCCGATCGCATTGCCATAGAGTCATCAAAGACAGCAAAAAAGCTTGTTGGGCCTCTTTCACAGCTAACAGTTTTACTCCCTCTTCTGTCGTTTGGGGTAGCCTGCGCCGGCTGTCGGGCATTAAGGCCCACTCCTCGGTACCTGGCCTGACCTCAGGTAATGAGGTCCTTGTTGATCCTGTTGTTGTCTCCAACGCCTTCGGCCGGTTATTCGCGGAGGTATCAAGCTCCGCTCATTACCACCCTGCCTTCCTTCCCAGGAAAGAGGCAGAAGAGGCTCGGCGACCTTCCATCCACTCGCTGAATCTGGAAACTTATAATGCCCCTTTACTATGCGGGAACTCGAACGTGCGCTTGCACTGTCCCGGTCCTCTGCTCCGGGGCCAGATGCCATTCACGTTCAGATGCTGGCACACCTTTCTCTGGCGGGCAAAAGCTTCCTTCTTCGTACCTACAATCGCGTCTGGACCGAAGGTCACGTCCCCAGGCGTTGGCGTGACGCCTTCGTTGTTCCTATACCGAAACCCGGGAAGGATAGACACCTTCCTTCTAGTTACCGACCCATTTCTCTTACAAGCTGTGTCTGTAAGGTGATGGAGCGCATGGTTAATGCTCGGTTCATCTGGATTCTTGAATCTCGACGGCTACTTACCAATGTCCAATGCGGCTTTCGTCGCCGCCGCTTCGTTGTTGACCACCTTGTGACCTTGTCGACATTCATCATGAACAACTTTTTGCGAAGGCGCCAAACGGTAGCCGTGTTCTTCGATTTGGACAAGGCTTATGATACCTGTTGGAGAGGAGGTATCCTCCGCACTATGCACAGGTGGGGCCTACGCGGTCGCCTGCCCCTTTTTATTGATTCCTTTTTAACGGATCGAAAGTTTAGGGTACGTGTGGGTTCCGTATTGTCCGACCTCTTCCTCCAGGAGAACGGAGTGCCTCAGGGCTCCGTCTTGAGCGTAGCCCTTTTTGCCATCGCGATCAATCCAATTATGGATTGCATTCCACCTAATGACTCAGGCTCTCTCTTTGTCAATGACTTCGCGACCTACTGCAGTGCCCAGAGAACATGCCTCCTGGAGCGCTGCCATCAGCGTTGTCTAGACAGCCTATACTCATGGAGTGTGGCAAATGGCTTCCGGTTCTCTGAAGAGAAGACGGTTTGTATCAACTTTTGGCGATATAAAGCGTTCCTTCCGCCATCCTTACATCTCGGTCCCGTTGTTCTCCCATTCGTGGAAACAACTAAGTTTCTAGGGCTCACATTGGACAGGAAACTTTGTTGGTCTCCGCATGTCTCTTATTTGGCGGCCCGTTGTACACGTTCCCTTAATGTCCTCAGAGTTCTTAGTGGTTCATCTTGGGGAGCGGATCGCACTGTCCTTCTTCGCTTGTATTGGTCCATAGTCCGATCGAAGCTGGATTATGGGAGCTTCGTCTACTCGTCTGCTCGGCCATCCCTCTTACGCCGTCTCAACTCCATCCACCATCGGGGGTTACGTCTTGCGACCGGAGCCTTCTACACTAGTCCTGTTGAGAGTCTTTATGCTGAAGCTGCCGAATTACCATTGACCTACCGGCGCGACGTACTGCTGTGTCGGTATGCCTGCCGGCTGTTGTCAATGCCCGACCACCCCTCTTATCAGTCCTTCTTCGCCGATTCTCTCGACCGTCAGTACGGGTTGTATGTGTCTGCCCTGCTGCCCCCCGGAGTCCGCTTCCGTCGCCTGCTTCGACAATTGGATTTTGCCCTCCCTACCACCTTCAGAGAGGGTGAGAACCCGACACCACATTGGCTCCAGGCTCCGGTTCATATTTATCTCGACCTCAGCTCACTCCCGATGGAGGGTACTCCGGCTGCAGTGTATTGCTCACAGTTTGTCGAACTTCGTGCTCGACTTGCCGGTCACACCTTTATTTACACCAATGGCTCCAAAACTGACGATGGTGTCGGCTGTGCCTTTGTCGTCGGGGCCGCCACCTTTAAATACCGGCTCCTCGACCAATGTTCCAGCTTTACGGCCGAGCTTTTTTCTCTCCATCAGGCCGTTCAGTATGCCCACCGCCACCGCCATTCATCGTATGTAATCTGCTCTGACTCACTCAGTGCTCTTCAGAGCCTTGGACCTCCCTATCCGGTCCATCCCTTGGTTCAACGGATCCAGCAGTCCCTCCATTCTTTCGCTGATAATGGTTCTCCTGTCAGCTTTCTATGGGTTCTCGGACATGTAGGAGTGCCTGGGAATGAGAGGCTGCAGTCCTCCTGCCTCGGCCAGCCTCCCATTGTGTCCCGTCATCTGACGTTCGTGGGGTTATTTGTAAGAGGCTTGTGTCGTTGTGGTGGGATGCTTGGTCATCCCTCCAAGGAAACAAGCTCTGGGCAGTAAAACCGCTCCCAACTGCTTGGACAACCTCCTCCCGATGACCAGGTTGCGGATTGGGCATTGCCGGTTTAGCCACCACTACCTGCTCTCCGGTGACCCAGCCCCGCAGTGCCCTTGTGGTCAAGCACTAACAGTGCGCCATGTTTTATTGTCGTGTCACCGTTTCAGTCAATCTCGTGTTGTCCTGACCCTGCCATCTACTTTACCGGATATTTTAGCTGATGACGCTCGAGCAGCTGCTCGTGTTCTGCGTTTTATAACTTTGACTGGCTTGTCCAAAGACATCTAACCTTTTTACTTATTTTATCTGCATCTTTGTCAGGACTTTCTGGTGTCCCCCCCTCCCCTTGAGCTTTACTAGATTCCATGTGCTCTAACAACTGTGACTGGGCGCCAATGACCTCAGTAGTTGAGCGCCTAAAACCCACCAAAAAAAAAAAAAAAAAATCCCTTGTCAGCCGGTAAAATCATTATTTCCGTGTCTTCTCTTAACGAATGGAGAGCTTCCCTGTCTTTAGTGTTGATGTTCTGCTTGGGTGCGAGCTTCCTAACTATGACCCTGCAAGTCTCTCGCCTTATTTCTTAAACAGTCTCACTGGGAAGTTTCAAGACATCTTGCTCAACGTTACTGATGAAATCCTTGATAGGCAAGATCTTTGGAGTGGGCACAGAGTTTAGTCCCTTTTTCAACACCGACACCGCAGTGTAAATTAACTGTCTATCTGCGAGACTGAACACATTATGTCTACAGGGGTTATGTTTTTACGAAGACTGGCATGTAAGGCATTGGAACTTTGAAATTTGGCGCACCATAGCCTGTTGCCGAGTCCAGTCCAAAAGGGATTACGTACAACTGTCCACCCACTCCCAGGAATCCGCTGACAGACCCGACAAGGTATTCAGATCTAGTGGAACCAAGCTCCAGCAGACTCTGTCTAATTGTCGCCTAGTATAACGAATTCTTTCTCTCACCACTGTCATGCTGGCTCGTTGTTCGACCTCCTCGGCGGCCGCAGAGGCTACCTAATGAGTAAACTTGGTGAATGTCCAATAGTTTGATGGCCCCGACAACTCAATAAAAATTCGAGAGAGGGAAACATTATGTTTCTATTGTTGCAGAGTTTATCGAACTCACGTATTCTGTTGACCATATCCTTCCCGTAGAGGTACCATGCGTGCTCTATGACACTTTCCCGATGTAATAACTGCTTCACTGGTTCACAGGCGTAGCGTCAGTTAATGTTGTGGAACCTGCCCAGTATTACAACGTTACAGGTGCTCGTCATCTTCAGGTGCTTACTGACGTGTTGCTTCAGTGGCTTGCCAATGTATCCGCTGGTTCGTTAGATTGCCGTGATGCTCAAGAAACATCAAATAAAATGTATCTTCCACCCTCCAGTGTGAGTGCAAATGACGCTGGGCTCTGTTAGACAACCTAGGGCTAAGGGGACCACGGATACACCAAATGTCAGTGTGGGAAATTACACTCAAGCTCATAAATTAAGGATAATTACAGATTGTGGTGCCACACAACGTGGCATTACAGAAAACTGGCGCTAATAGCATAGGCACATAAGGAACACACATGACAGAGACCTGCAAGTCCCCGGTATAGGTGATAAGTTAATAAAACCGTCCCGAAACACGTGGGATACATGCGCAGGAAACTGTGGCGTTTTGTGGCACGACTTCAATATGGGATATGATCACCATGCAGACGTACACAGGTCGCACAACGGGTTAGCATACTCTGGATCAGGTGGTCGAGCAGCTGCTGGGTTATAGCCTCCCATTCTTGCACCAGTGCCTGTTGGAGCTCCTGAAGTGTCCTAGGAGTTTGAAGACGTGGAGCGATATGTCGACCGAGAGCATCCCAGACGTGCTCGATGGGGCTTAGATCTGCAGAACAGGCAGGCCACTCCATTCTCCTAATATCTTCTGTTTCAAAGTGCTCCACCACGAAGGCAGCTCGGTAGGGCCTTGCGTTATCATCCATCAGGAGGAAAGTTGGACACACTGCACCCCTGAAAAGGCGGACACACTGGTGCAAAATGAGAACCCGATACACCTGACCTGCTACAGTTCCTCTGTCAAAGACATGCAGGGGTGTACGTGCACCGGTCATAATCCCACCCCACACCATCAAACCACGACCTCCATACAGGTCCCTTTCAAGGACACTAAGGGGTTGGTATCTGGTTCCTGGTTCACGTCAGATGAAAACCCGGCGAGAATCACTGTTGAGACTATACATGGACTAGTCCGTGAACGTAATCTGGGACCACTGTTCCAATGAACAGTACTGTGTTCTTGACACCTGGCTTTAGGGGCTCTCTTGTGACCAGGGGTCAGTGGAATGCACCTTGCAGGTCTCCAGGCGAATAAACCATGGCCGGCCGGCGTGGCCGAGCGGTTCTAGGCGCTTCAGCTTGGATCCGCGCTACCGAAACAGTCGCAGGTTCGAATCATGCCTCGGTCAAGGATGTGTGTGATGTCCTTAGGTTAGTTAGGTTTACGTAGTTCTAAGTTCTAGGTGATTGATGACCTCAGCAATGAGGTCCCATAGTGCTCAAGAGCCATTTGAGCCAATAAACCATGTCTGTTCAGTCGTCTGTAGACTATGTGTCTGGAGACAACCGTTCCAGTGGCTCCGGTACGATCCCGAGCAAGGCTACCTGCAGTACTCCGTGGCCGTCTGCGGGCACTGATGGTGAGATATCGGTCTTCTTATGGTGTTTCCTGTCTGCTGTAATCGTTGCCATAGTCTTGAGATCACACTTTGTGGCACACAGAGGGCCCGTGCTACGACCTGCTGTGTTTGATCAGCCTCCAGTTGCCCTAATATTCTATCCCTAATAACGTCATCCATATGTGTTCTTTGAGCTATTTTCAACACATAGTCACCCTTAGCACGTCTGAAAACGTCTGCACACTTACTCGCTGCACCGTACTCTGACATGCACCAACACACCTCTGCGTATGTGGACTGCTGCCAGCGCCACCGCGCGACGACCGCAGGTCAGATGCACCGCATGGTCATACGCCGAGGTGATTTAAACCCGCAAACCGCCCACCAGTCCGTTGTTCATGTATCAGAAGTTCCTTAAGTTATGGGCATGAGTGTATATATTGGCCAGACGTGTCGCATTGTTAAGGACAGATGGATACTCTGGACACAGACGTCACACCAGATTGGGTCAGCGAAAAAAGTCTGCTGAAGCTGAACGACGTCTTGACATGGGATTGGCACGAACTGTGGAGAGACTAAGATCCTTTCATCTGATCTTACCTGCTTGGACTCCGTCACTAAAGAAACAGACTAAATACTTACAAGTAGCTACCTGATTAACAGAGGCATGGGATTTCAACACAGCAAGGCATGGGAACAATCACTAGAGGTACAAGGCATCGCCGGCCCCAGAGGAACAGACGGGGAATCGGTGTCCGCACACTTCAACTGGGCGCCAAACACTATGTCCCCGAGCTCGCTGGGCCACGACTTGCGCCTGCGTTTTCCCGCATCGCGTATGCGAAGGCTGTGGACCTTTCCTCCGGCAGGGGCACTGGATGTCACCGTCCTTTATGATTCGTCGTGCTTTACGATGACGTATTTGTCCCAGTCTTTGGCGCTTGAGCTTTTCTAGTGAGCGAGCGTATATACTGACGGTCCACTGCATCGATACATCAGTAAGCAACTGAAGATGACGGGATCTGTTTCGTTGACATACTGTGCAGCTGTCGCATATATAAAAGAAATGGAACGTCTGATAGCTAACAGAACAGCAGCCAGAACGAATAAGCTTTTTGGAGACTAGTCGTAGTACAAAGGAGATGCCACGGGAATGACGTTGGTTTGGGTGTTGGACGGAAATGTTAAATAGACTCACGGCGTACCACGTGAGGTCACGTGGAGAGCCACGAGGAGTAATAATAATAATAATGTCGCGCGACGAGGGCCTCCCGTCGGGTAGATCGCCCGCCTGGTGCAAGTCTTTCGATTTGACGCCACCTTGGCGGCTTGCGCGTCGATGGGGATGAAATGATGATGATTAGGACAACACAACACCCAGTCCCTGAGCGTAGAAAATCCCCGACCCGCCAGGAATCGAACCCAGGCCCTTAAGATTGACAATCTGTCGCGCTGACCACCTTTTTGTGTAATCTCATTTTGTTCGCATTTGGTCGTTGAATCTGCTCGGGGCAGACGTCGTAAGACATCCGTTTAATTCGTTGTTGATCGATTAACTCAGTTTTTTTTATTACAGAGGGCAGCTAACCCTCCGACCGAACACGCTGAGCTACCGGCCACTCAGCTACCGGCGGCGGACGCCACGAGGAGTAGCAGAGCATTGGCGGCGACTGTACATGGTCATATGAGGCCCCGCTGGGCGGTGTCCAGAAGCGCCAACGTGGAAGGAGCGACGCAGCCTGACGCACAAATAAAAGGCGGGGGCGACGCAGCCCACGGGACAGTTGAATACAGACAGCGGTCCAAGAGGGACGTCTGTATGTGTCAGGTCTGGGTCCTGGACTCGTAGTCTGATCTCTGGCTCTGCTCGCACTCATACGTGGCCACGGGATTTTGCAGTCAGGCGTGGTGTACTTCTATTCAAGTCATTATCCAATTCTTGTTCAGTAGAGCAATTAAAGACTGTAGGTATTCAAGTCTTGTCTTTGTTCGATTATTTCCCGAGCGAGTTCCATAACTCAAACTTCCACGTTAGCTGACTGGGCCCACCTTCTTTGGTTTCAAAAGTCATTGAGCGTCTAGACCGCTCGCTGGACGCGACAAAGTTTCCACAATATTGTCCGACGCAACACCACTGAACTAATGAAGTTCTTACAACGTCGGAAAAGTCTCAAACTGCACAACTTCATTTTTCTGTGCAAAATTCGTAAAGTAAAGTTTAACAAAGGAGACATAACATTTTTTTAGTTTTGTTCTGGTTGTAAAAGCAAAAATTACTCTTACTTAAATATAAATTCATGAACTGTTCCAAGTTTAATGAACTGGCTTCCTTTCAAAATTCGTCCTTTTGGAACTAGCAACCATTATTAGGAGGCAGAATTTTTCTTTCTCAGGAGAAAAGTTCTCCTGGCTCAGTGGTAAGAACTGAGACTGTGGTTTGATGGGAAACATTAATTATCCAAACGATAATTAAAAGTAAGATCTTCTTTCCGTAATGAAAGCTTTCCTCTGAACGCTCGAGAAGTAGCACGATAACCTCTTTAATACTCAGACAAATACAAATGCGTTTAATATTTTTAAGACTACAGTTCACTTTAAAACAGTGTTCAAAGTGTTAATTTTACTGTTTTGAAATACGAGTCCGAGGTTCGACGCTATGAAGGACAGCCAAGATTGTAGCAAGATCACGCAGTTTAGCAGAAGCGGCAAGCAACTCGTAACACGAGATGATAATTGTACATTATATTTACAAATACAGAAGAGATTTTAGAACCGTTATAGTACGGCCAACAGAATAATATGTTGTTGAAGTCTGCCACATGGCTTCGTTGGTCTGCACAAACTGAAGCAGCTCGAGCGTACTGTACAAAGACAGCTTGTACGAGAAAGTTTCTGACACATGTCTGAAACTGACAGCCTATCTATGATAAGGACCACATTCATCAACATAAAATCAAAACATTGGAACACTATGAAACACTATTATTAACGTATATGAAACACATACACTGATGCGTATATGAGTATTAGCGTGTTGCTCTATCTTTGGAACCTACTACAGCAGGGAATCTGCCAGTCATGGATTCCAGAGGCATGTGGCATCAGATTTATATGCGTAGGTCACGCAATATCCATGAATTATGGGCCGGTGGCATTTTGGCTAGGAGCAGGTGACTGATAGTTTGCCAAATGTGTTTTGTTGTGCTCAGATCAGAACCATGAATTATGGGCCGGTGGCATTTTGGCTAGGAGCAGGTGACTGATAGTTTGCCAAATGTGTTTTGTTGTGCTCAGATCAGAAGATTTTGGCGTCCAAGACTTTAACGTGATTTTAGTAATGTGCTCCTTAAATCACTACTCTTGTGACACAGACAGTTAACCAGCTGGAAAACGTCATCGCTACTGGGGAAGAGATCAAGCGTCAAGGGTTCCAGGTGACCTGAAATAATGTTCACGCAGTCCACAGCTGTCATGATGCCTTCCATTATTACTGTAGGTCCAATGGAAGCCCATGTGAGTGACCCCCAATTCACAATACGTGATTCGTTCGAACAAGCGATGTGTCATCATTGATCCAGGGTTCAGCGCTGATAATGTTGTGCCCACTGCAACTGCAATTCAAAATGTGATTGGCGCAACATTTGAAGAAGTTGGGCCCGGCTGCTGTGTAGCCCAATGTTCAACAATGTACGCCGGGCGATGTTCACCGAAACACTTGTGCTTGCAGTAGTACTGTATTCTGCCGGCAGATGTGTCACAGCTCGCCAACTATCCAGCTTTAGAGAGCTCGTATTCTTCCGACCTCCACGTTCTGTGATGTATCGACGACGCCCACCACATTGTGGCCTATTTGTGGTTTCACTGTCCCTCAACCACTTTCCATTGATGCTCACGACAGCAGCATGCGAACAGCCGACCGGCCACGTCGTTTCCGAGATGCTCGTTGCCAAACACCGGGATATAACACTCTGCACTTCGTCAAAATCGGCTGTCAGTGTAGATCACTACCTGGCGTTCTGGCAGTGAAGTCAGCAATCGTCCTTTGCTTCAGTAAGTTGTAGCTCCTGTTTGAATCGTAGCGTAAATAGCGGGGCTGTCGAATCTTTTGTGGGTACTTCTCCCTCTCTATCGTCTAGAACGTCGAAAGAGGCGTGGTTGTGCGTGCCAGTAGGTAGATCCCGTGAAAGTTTAACTGGTTTCGCGATGTTTTTTGCCTCTAGTAGAGTTAAGCTATCACTCCATGTGCCAGCTTTTGGGGACCATGAGGCCTTGGCGACTTTCTTCTTGGCCTCATCCTTCTCTATTCATGTAGAGTTTTTGCGCCCTTCATCATCAGATGGGGCGCTACTCTTTTTTTTTTGCATGAGATCGCTCCACAATCCATCATCCGCTGGGGAGCAGTGGGAAGTGGTGATGCTGCTGTGGAGGTTTCAATTGAAGACTGTCTTAATAACGTCTCTTAGGTTAACTGTATACTAAAGATGATTGGACGTACCAGGAGAATAATAAACTGCGGATGCAACAGAACATCGCATTCATAGGGTGTCTACTGAGCAGTTAGCTCCATCTTCTCGTGACAATCAGTCGCGATCACTGGAAAACAAAATTGCGAGACTTTCCTCCTACGGCTCATCATCATACAATGTCAGGTTTGCTGCCGAAGGGGTGATCTAATGGCAGGCACCGGCTCCTCCACCTTCGACGCTCTGTAGCGTTATTGAATAAAGTTTACGCTCATGATTTCTTACTCAAGACACGCTCTACAACCCCTCAAAGTTTGTCACAGCACTTTTGGCTGGTCCTGAGCACTATGGGACTCAACTGCTGTGGTCATAAGTCCCCTAGAACTTAGAACTACTTAAACCTAACTAACCTAAGGACAGCACACAACACCCAGCCATCACGAGGCAGAGAAAATCCCTGACCCCGCCGGGAATCGAACCCGGGAACCCGGGCGTGGGAAGCGAGAACGCTACCGCACGACCACGAGATGCGGGCGCAGCAGCACTTTTGGGGCAGTGTGTATACTTACCTTAAATTGCGTTTTCCCAGTAGCAGATATTTTTCGCCGTAATGCTCCCCTCGTAGCGTGTCGTCCCACCGACGGCGACAAAATAGTGTGTTTTCCGACAGAACGCAATGCGTAACACGTCAATATCTTACTTCAGACGTGCAGGTCAAACGGTTCTGGACGTGTATAATGCGTTGTACGCTGCGTTCTAGAGAATCAACTGCTGAAAGTCAGGTAAATTTCTTGTGCAAAATGCCTACAAAGGATGCAAAGCAGTACTTGTGCGTTTCAGCGCCAAGGCAGTAAACTTTTAATTGATGTCAGATATAAGAGTAGAGTATTGGCGAGTCTGCGCTTTGGAGTAAATTTGTAACAAGTAGCCCTATTTGTCATCGTCCACTGTTACCTCAGCAAATTCAGGAATTTGCTTTTCTTTTCTCCCACGCGAGCCAACAGCACTGTGCACTATAGAAGCACTATGGTTAAACTAACAACACCGTGTTTGGGCACTCTTCTCAGACAGCATGTGTGAACAGAATTGTTAAAGCGGTCGCGGTTTCGTTTCCTGGGAAAACACAAATGTTCATCGTACTAAAGTTTGCGTCCTTACCAACGCGAAACGCCCTGTCATGTTCGTGTAGCGCAAAATTACAGCACCTAGGAAAACCCAGCCACACCGCATCGAATAACCGCAAAGCCACCATGCAGTATGCAGGCTCGTGTTGGGCAGAGGTCATAATGTTTTGTCTCATCTGTGTATTTTATCTTGGGTCACACATACTACCAGGGACATCGATTGCTGCATAATACATTGACAGTCCACGTAAGACATCATACAAGCTTGAAACCGAAGCCAGTCACATGTCCAACGGTGGAAACGTAGTGTGTGTGTGTGTATGTGTGTGAGTGTGTGTGTGTATTTGTTAGCACCATTTAAGTTCTAAGTAAGGGATAAAGAGGATAAATGGAATAAAATATCATACAGTTCCTTCCACATCCCAGACAAACTCTTTCTGGGGATCCGCGGAATACGTTTCATCTAATATAACGTAGTAGCCTGCTTTGTCACAGAAAAGAGCTGGTCTTCGGAGACTTTCCGAGAATTTATGCCTCGTTCTCATCATATTTTTGCAATAAAAAGCCACTACGTTAACGGTCTTCAAATTCTAATGAGTGTAGTGGTGGGATATGTAGTGACTGCGAAACAGAGTAAGGCTTGGAGGCGGGGAGGACTTGTGTTGTTGTACGTGGAAACTGCAAATTCTTTAAGAATGTAAAGCAAAACTGCTGAAGTGACTTCATAGGATTTTGACACTGACAGAAAAAAATACTGAGATGCAGGCTTTCCACATGAATGTGACTGATGAAATCCTATCGGGTTATCAGCTGAGTCATGGCGTCGTCTCGTTTGCAACGTCGCACCTGAAGATGACGAGTAGCAAACTTACCGAAATATTGCGGCAACATGATATCATAGCTTGACTGGTAACTCGACAAGATTTGATCAAAGAAAAATAATGCTACAGCATATTATGAGTGAAAGGGTGGTAGCTAATGATGAATCCCAAAGCACACGGTCCAACACGAGCTCCTTAAATTCATCTATCGAGAACTCATGTTACCTCATGAACAACGCAGTTGGTCGTTGTTATATATCCCTGTGACGAATTTCTTCCTGCGAGCTTGACGACTGTTACGAAAATTTTCTCTGTACACTCTTTCGTTTTTTGGGCCCTCTATTTTGCAGTGATTTAAAAAAGAAGAAATAGTACCCGGAAGGGCAGGAAGAAATAAAATGAAACTTCACTAAGTGATAGGATATGTAGTGTTATTTTCAGTTATTACAATATCGAGTCAAATTTGTGAGGCACTTCGAAGTATGAGCCCACTTATCAGTATGACGTTGCTTCCTCTCTGGTCTGGACACATGCACTGACTAGTTGGGCAAGGTATCATAAAGCTGATGTATTCTCTCCTGAGACAAGCTGGCCCACAACTGTTGTAACGGATCCGCGAAATCCTGGATACCTGCTTTGGGATGTAGTTGACGTCCGAGCTGTCAGATTGTAGCCGGCCGCGGTGGCCGAGCGGTTCTAGGCGCTTCAGTCTGGAACCGCGCTACTCTACGGTCGCAGGTTCGAATCCTGCCTCAGGAATGGATGTGTGTGATGTCCTTAGTTTAATAGGTTTAAATAGTTCTAAGTTCTAGGGGACTGATGACCTCAGATGTTAAGTCCCATAGTGCTCAGAGCCATTTGAACCATTTTTGTCAGATCCTACCAGGGTCTTACTGGCCATGGGAGTACCTCAACGTCATGCAGCCAGTTCATAGACATGTGTCATGTATGGAGGAGCATTGTCCTGTTGAGAATCGCCCTGCGATATTGCCCCTTAAGATCAGGCATGTGAAGATGCAGAAGGTTCGTGACCTACCGTTGTGCTATCAGCGCCCTCTCAGTCTCACATAACCTAAAGGCATACCTGATGACCACCCACACCAGAACGCAGGGAGTAACACCACTGTTCTTCTTCAAAGTACTGGAAATGTGCTGTCACCGCCAGACACCACACTTGCTAGGTGGTAGCTTAAATCGGCCGCGGTCCATTTAGTACATGTCGGACCCGCGTGTCGCCACTGTGTGATCGCAGACCGAGCGCCACCACAAGGCAGGTCTCGAGATACGGAATAGCACTCGCCCCAGTTGTACGACGACATTGCTAGCGACTACACTGACGAAGCCTTTCTCTCATTTGCCGAGAGACAGTTAGAATAGCCTTCAGCTAAGTCCATGGCTACGACCTAGCAAGGCGCCATTAGCCTTACATAGTCGGATAGTTATCGTATGAAATGTCTCATCAAGAACGTTGTAAACCAATGACGGATTAAAAGTTAAGTATTCCCAAAGCAACGTACTTTTCTTTATAGCAATTCATTGAGCGTCCTGTTTCAGACTTCAAGATATTCTACGTGAGCTTATAGAGTGCCTATCGGCCCCCTCAAAATAACACTGTGTCGGCACTTCTGTCGACACATCAGGAAAAATGAAACCTCTTCCCAGATGGCTGCCATTCTCGCTGGCAATGGTCAACTGGTGCACTGCAGAGCTACGATTCATTTCTGAACATAGAGCGACGCCATTCATCAGCAGTCTGTGCTTTCTTGTCACGGCACCGCTCCAGACGCAGCTGTTTTGTGTTGTGGTGTTGTAAGATGAATTTGTAATTCACGGCCCGTCTTGTTAATCCACTGTCCAACCAGCCGTGTCAGAACTGGCTGTCACGCTAGGGCTTGACTAGGGAATGCACTCAGCGGCGTTTGTGGCGCAGCTAGTGCCACTCTGAGCTTCTATGGGAGACAGACGGGAGATAGTTATCTGCTCCGCTGTCAGTATGGACACAGTTTCCAGCAGTGGGCGCCGTGACTGTGAGGCAACAGCTGGGCAGCCTATGGCGTTACTGGTGGTTAACAAGGGGTGTGAGCGAGCCAGAGAGGCAGCCAATGTGGCTGAGATGGGGGGGATGTGAACCCTGGAGCGGGAGATGCTATCATAACATAGGCTTCTGCGGGTACCCATGTTACTTGTGGCTGATATATCGTGGCAAGGTGATGGTGCAGTAATGGGTCATTGGTCTCTCTGAGTCACTGTATGTGTCAGAAGCTGTCACAGTGGACACCATCACAGCAGAAGGGTTAACAAGTGGACTAGTGGCACCCTGGGCAGCCAAGAACGGGAAGCCTTCTGCTGCAAAGCTGTAGCACCAAGGATGCGAAACCAGGACTTCACAAATGGGCAGTGTGGGTTGCAGCCGCTGTGTGGACGCAAGCAACCAATGGGGCAGTCGATGTCTCCTCCTGGACAAGATGGCCTCAATTCCAGAGGAGATGCAGATGAGGGCGGTCATCTTATAAGAGCAGCACTAGCAGGGTTCTTTAGTGGCCAACAGTGGTATTTTGGCCTGATGACTGCTGCTTCATGGTGTACCATCAAGCGTACAAGCTGCGCATGTAGTGTAATGAATTACCACTGATATTCCACAGAGGAGGTCTGTGTTTACAGTGCGGTGTTCAGAGGTCATTCTGCGTTGGCACCCTGGATCTGCAGTTATTTTCTCTAGGTGGAAGCCAAACTGGCTTTGTTACTTCTATACTGCGAGCATGATTGATTCTGTGTGTGCCGAGCAGAAAGTTATTTTCTTATCATTACACTGTGAGCGTGACGATTGAGTATGTGCAATGGTTCAGGAAACTGTAATTGTGAACTTGTCTTAGGTAGCATTGTAGTGAGTTGATAGTAGTGTAGCTTTGATGAGTAACTGGTGATAGGAGTGCTCATAGATCTAGATTCAGCTCAGTGCTAATGTTGGTAATCGAAAAGTGAGCTAGAAAGTTGTCTTCTGGTCTATTACTTGTTTTAAATGGTAAGTTGTGGAAGCTATTTTTATTTGCCATTTTGGTGTTTGTAAACTACTGTTGTTGATGGCCTAATTTTTCTCACTGAGACAAGGCCTAATTTAAAATTTGTTATATTGCGTTGAAGGACTGTTGTTTCCCGTTTATATCAAATCTTGCCTTCAAGAACTGTGATTAGACTGCAGGTAAGTCAGTTGTATCACACATTGTCATTTGTCAAGAAGAATATTATATGTTCAGTAAATTGTTTGTAAAATTGAGCCCACGCCTGCACAGCCCCCACCCAAAAATCCTGTCCACCCAGATCCTACGTCACAGTGTTAACAGCAACCCTCACATGGGATGGTAATTCCTTAGAGCGATTACTGCTAGTCTCCGACTAAAGGAACAAGCTGATACAGAGTTTGCAGGAAGTCCAATACTTGTTCCCGAATGGCAGGTGGGGTTACCAAATAGTTCAGATGGCTCTAAGCACTATGGGACAATATCTGAGGTCATCACTACTTAAACCTAACTATCCTTCGGACGTCACACACATCCATGCCCGAGGCAGGATTCGAACCTGCGACCGTAGCAGCAGTGCGGTTCCGGACTGTAGCGCCTAGAACAGCTCGCCCACAGCGGCCGGAAGGTGGTGTTACGACATGCCTGGTGCACAACACCGCGATCCTCCCCTCTGGTCAAACGTGGTCGACCAGTCCAACACCGGACCACTGTCAAATGCGGATACCCCACAAATCTGTATACTACTCGATGAGACCGGCCGGCCGAACGGAGATCCACAATGCTTCCTCACTTGCGTACGTGGCTTCTCCGTGTGTGACACGGTGATGACTCAACATCTCATTCTGTACGTGCCCTACCCTTTATGCTAGCCCAATCTCCCAGTGAACTTTATTTCATGTGTATCTGGTTATATGAGTGACTGCGATCTACAGAAACTGTAACTTAACTGAAAAGATTTCACTTTAAGATGAACATCAACAAAAGCAAAACGAGGATAATGGAATGTAGTCGAATTAAGTCTGGTGATGCTGAGGGAATTAGATTAGGAAATGAGACACTTAAAGTAGTAAAGGAGTTTTGCTATTTGGGGAGCAAAGTAACTGATTATGGTCGAAGTAGAGAAGATATAAAATGCAGACTGAGAATGGCAAGGAAAGCGTTTCTGAAGATGAGAAATTTGTTAACATCGAGTATAGATTTAAGCGTCAGGTAGTCATTTCTGGAAGTATTTGTATGGAGTGTAGACATGTATGGAAGTGAAACGTGGACGATAGATAGTTTAGACAAGAAGAGAATAGAAGCTTTGGAAATGTGGTGCTACAGAAGAATGATGAAGGTTAGATGGGTAGATCACATAACTAATGAGGTGGAATTGAATAGAATTGGAGAGAAGAGAAATTTGTGGCACAACTTGGCTAGGTGAAGGGATCGGTTGGTGGGGCATATTCTGAGGCATCAAGGGATCACCAATTTAGTATTGGAGGGCAGCGTGGAGGGTAAAAATCGTAGAGGAAGACCAAGAGATGAATACACTAAGCAGATTCAGAAGGGTGCAGGCTGCAGTACGTACTGGGAAATGAAGAAGCTTGCACAGGATTGAGTAGCTTGGAGAGCTGCATCAAACCAGTCTCAGGACTGAAGACCACAACAACAACAACATTACACTATACGGTATATCGCGTCTAGCGATGTTTTAACACTGATTTCGCTAGTTTACTTTGACGCTATCTGGACAATGAACGGCGGTTCTTCCTTCGAGTGAAATGACATTTGAGAGACGTTATTCAGGGGACTTCTTTTTGAGCTTCAATACGTGACGTACTAGAAAATAAGTGTATTAACAAGATTGATATGAGTGCTGTATTGTACTGCTGGCCGCTATTGTACAAGAAATTGTAAATTAATAAACTACATTCATTGTGGGCGCGTCTAGGATAACGACTAGTAAAGAAACTATTGGAGATGATGTTAAATAACAAAATATTCATATGTTTCTAATATTCAAGGAACATCTAACGAATTATTCTTATACTTCCTTGACCCATATTTCAAGCATAACGAATGTTGCCAACGTATATTACAGGGTTGTGTGAAGGATAACGGGTTAGTCTCATTCAGCTCCACGCTCTTTGCAACTCTGAGCGATTTTCTAATTAACGTAATTGCGTGTTACGGGACAACATGTTTAAAACCCGTTCACCCTCTTCGTACTGGCAGAGTTGTGCGAATTTCCTGTTCCTGTATCAAGACGCAGCAATTGAATCCATAAATAAACGTTTCGCTAGCAAAAACCCCGGAGCAGTTATTTAAAACTTTGTGCAGTGTACATATGCAGTGCTGGTGAATGCAGAAATCTCAAGGTAACAATATTCGGCTGAATGTAGCATTTACGAAATGAAATTTAGTCAGCCTTACTGAAACGGAAGTGATAGAATTTCTTGCCACTCACTTACGAAAAGACAACAAAATTATTCAAGAATTAATAAATGAACATTTCTTGTTTGATTAAGAGCGTTATGGTAAGAAGAGAATGACATTCTTCCCCAGTTTTAGTCAGATGCAATAAAATTATTTTCTGAGGTCGTAGTATTTTCCAAAATACAATTTCCACTACATTCGATCTTCTTCCGATAATTTCAAATTATTCATACTTACAATACAATCTTGTGCTTATGTTATTGCAATTGCTTCATAGCATGTACAGATGAAGTACCTTCCAGGCCTGGTAACGGCAGTAATGTACTCTGGTCGGCTTTCTGTCTGTCACAGGAAATTGCAACTCGTATCATTTACATAGCCGCAGATGGTGTGTACGTGGACGAACGTCCGACCATGTGTTCTGGGTATTTTTCTTCCTTTGGCTGGCACCGTATTAAATGCGTATCTGCAACTCCCTGTAACGAGTAAAAATGTGACAACCAGCCTTGAATTGGAAACTGTAGGATTTAAAAGAGGTAAAGAAATATGTGACGTTGCATCTCTGATTCAGAATAAGAAAAACGGAAATTAGTTACTCTTTCTACAAATCATAAAGAAATCAGTCTCCAAGTGTCTGTCTGCGACTTTTAAAATACTCTAACAATTCCCAACAACTGTTCTGCAAACCTTCAGTACGCAACTGTCAACTTAGCTCGTACTGCCGCTACAACTCCGTGATCAGCAACATGCTACAATGATTTCAAAAGCAGTGCTGCGATCCATGCAGAGTGCAACCCCTGGTCATAATAATTGCAACAGCTACTGCCATTTTTTTTTTTTTAATAGAGAAACTGAATGATCAGGAGGGGTTTGGTCAACTAGCCTTGAACGGTGTCAAAAAATGAAAGAAACCAATAAAGACTTTAATTTACCATATTCGCAAACTAGATTATCTAAACAATGACAAACTTTACACAGACTTTAATTATTCCACAATGTCTATACTCAATAAACACATCTCTGGGCACGACAAATATACGAACATTACTCTCATGTATGCATACACAAGTATAACAAAATCTCTCCGTTTGGCAAGCAAGCAACAACTGCGTGCAACAAAATGGCAAATTACGAAAAATCCTCAGTTAATAACAAAGTCTCCTCCGGCGCTGCTAGCCCGATCACGGCAGGCTGCGATATCTCATGTTGCGCGGCGTCTCTCTACCGCAGGCTTCGCCCGACCGCTTCCGACTCTCAACAACTGTTCGCTCGCTACTACTAGCGATAATAATATCTCGGATTCACAGTTCGTGTATGCACACCACGGCAGAATCATTGTTCAACTTTGCAAAGAAGTATTAACGTCCACCATGAACCCCACCCTCTCTTTTAAGAATTCTGTGGGGTGATTCTTGCCTAACATGCTGGTAAGGAGCAAACGCAAAATTATTATGTAACAAAATTGAGAAAAACAGCATCAGATGATTTACAAAAATGGTAGAATACATTAACATAAGCATAAGATTACACGAGTTATGCACATGATAGGAAATTCATAACCTGCACAATGCCGTCAAGAAAAAATAATATGCAAGTATCATCTTCTGCATCTAAGTACTCATCTTCACCTGACATTGATAGCACTTCATTTGACAGGATAACAGAATGCTATTTATAGCCATTTATAGCTCTCAAAGAGTGTAAAAAGAAGTCCTTCAGTTGTGTTGATGCAATTATGACACTGAATTGCAAATAGTGCAAAGAGAGAGAAAATAAATATATAAGTATCATTCTGCAGGTAAGCACTCATATGTGCATGACATTGGTGGTAGTTAATTTGACAAAATAACAAAATGTTATTTTAAGTTCTTGAAGAGAGTAAAACTCATCTGGAAACAGAAAACCACGTAGGTTAGAAGCTTCAGGGACAAATCAGACTGTGTCCATTGACAAACACACCGAAATGTCAATATTTTCATTTGACGACACACAAGTTTGGGGAGTCAGCAGACTCAGAGACTAGTTATTCGTACATACATTATGTCCACTGACAACCAAACCAAAATGTTTTAGTGTGTGTCTCCTTCTCGTGTTCACATAATGATACTGTGCAAGGTCAGTAGTAATGGTATAAGGCACAAGTACACCATGTTGAATATCAAAGAATTCACGAAGGTCATAAAAGCATTGGCGTTGTATCCCTTTGAGAAAAAAAGGTTCCTTAAATTGACACAGAAGATCAAAAGTCTCGTATATGACACAATTACAGAAACGAATCACAGTGAATAATTGAACAATAGTAAGTTATATACACTTGGATATAAAAGTTAACATGTCAATAAATACATATGCTCAGTGCTCAGTAAATGACTCAAATTATGAATGAAGACAGATAACTACTCTCGCAAGTTGCTTGTAGCACAGTTGTACATATGAAGTTTAGACCAATCACATAGTGGTAAACTTATTCTACGGAAATTCTTTTTCTGATGGTACAGTACACAGCGTACCATAAAGTACATGTTTTGATCTAGAACACGCAAAATATGTGACATATAACATCAATAAATGACATACAGATTTGTTAGAGGGTATTAATGGTGACATATACTTTAAAAATGCTACAATTAATCGTAGATCCCACAGTTGATATATGCAGAGTAATTGCATGTGATTTAAATTATCATACAATAGAAAATTAGCAATGCCGAAGATACATTCATATACACAGTAGAATTACTGGTAAACAATCAAAATATGAAGTTCATTTAATCCAGTTTCTCTGGTAGGTATTTAAGAAAATACATATGTGAGTTTACATGCAGTTCCTTCTTACACAGTGTAAGTGACTTAGGCTGCAGTAACGTAAGTTAGTAAAGAATGTCGTTTCTTATGACTACATACTCGGTTTAGTTCTCGTAACTTATTACACATTCAATCATTGAGACGTGCAAAGTATATCGAAAACATAGATTAGAGGCCAAAGGTGGGGGAGTTTTCATTGCAGTTGGCAAAAATGTTGTCTCTGTTGAGGTCGAAGTTGAGCGTGACACTGAAGTCGTCTGGTCGTGTATAACATGTGCAGGTGAAACTATGTTAATTGTTGGATGTTTTTACCGGCCACCGGATTCCACTGTGGCAGTTCTAGAGCCATTCAAAGAAAGTCCATGGTCAATAGCGCATAAATACTCAGAGCACAACTAGTTGGAGGCGACTTTAACCTGCCGAGTATAGACTGGGATGTCTATGGATTTATGATTAATTGCGGGGGAGGAGGGGGGGGGGGGGACAGGCAGTGACGTTTTCCGAAAATTGTCATGAGCAGCTAGCTCGGCAGCCCACATGCAATTGAAATATCTTAGGCCTTCTAGCTACAAACAGGCTGGGCCTTATTGACAATGTCAGTATAGAAACGGGAATTAGTGATCATGATGTCATTATAGCAACTATGATTACAAAAGTTAATAAATCCAAGAATGCTAAGAGAGTGTTTCTGCTAGATAGATCAGACAATCAGTTATTAACATCTTACTTCGACAGTGAATTGGCAGCACTTAGTTCCAGTATGATGGATGTAGAGGAATTATGGGCAAAGTTTAAACAGATTGTAAATCGTGGTTTGGAGAGGTACGTGTCTAGTAAGAAGATAAATGATGGAAAAGGCCCACCATGGTTTAATAACGTAATTCGTAAGATGCTGAGAAAGCAGAGGCTGTTGCACTCTAGGATCAAAAGGTAACGCCCAAACGACGACAAGCGAAGGTTAGTAGAGATTCGTGCGTCTGTGAAAATAGCTGTGCACGAAGCATACGACAACTACCACCGTCACACCTTAACTAAAGATCTGCCAGACAACCAGAGAAAATTCTGGTCGTATGTAAAATCACTAAGCGAGTCTAAGGCTCCTATTGAGTCCCTTGTTGACCAGTCTGCTGTGACAGTTGAAGACAGCAAAACGAAAGCCGAAGTTTTAAAATCCACGTTCAAGAAATCGTTCACGCAGGAGAATCATACGAGTACCAAAATACCGTCACTAGACCATCGGACAGACTCCAATATGGACGACATACAAATAAGCATACCTGGCGTAGAGAAGCGACTTAAAGATTTGAAAACAAATAAATCACCAGGTCCGGCTGGAATCCCAGTTCGATTTTACAAAGAGTACTCTGCGGTGTTGACCTCTTACCTAGCTGCATTTATCGTGAATCGTTCAACACAAAGCCCCAAGCGGCAGGATAAAGCGCAGGTGACTCCAGTATACAAGAAAGATAAAAGAACGGACCCGCAAAATTACAGACCAATATTTCTAACTTCTGTTTGCTGCAGAATCATTGAACACATTCTCAGTTCGAATATAATAAACCTTCTAGAGGCTAACAAGCTTATGTGCACGAATGATCGTGGTTTTAGAAAGCATCGCTCGTGCGAAACTCAGCTTGCCCTTTTCTCATATGATATACTGAGAATTACGGATGAAGGGCAACAGGCAGATTCCACATTTGTAGATTTCCGGAAAGCATTTGACAAGGTGCCTCATTGCAGGCTGTTAACGAAGGTACGAGAATATGGAAAACGTTCACAGATACGTGAGGGACTCGAAGACTTCTTAAATAATTGTGTTCGACGGCGAATGTTCATCAGAGACAAGGGTATCGTCAGGAGTGCCCCAGGGAAGTGTGATTGGACCGCTGTTATTTTCTATATACACAAATGATTTGGCATACAAGGCGCGCAGCAGTCTGCGGTTGTTTGCTGATGATGCCGTGGTGTACGATAAGGTGTCGAAGTTGAGTGACTGGAGGAAGATGCGACTTAGACAAAATTTTCAGCTGGTGTCATTAATGCAGCTAGCCCTAAATGTGGAAGAAAGTAAGTTAATGCGGATGAGTAGGAAGAACAAACCCGTGATGTTCGGATACAGTATTACTAGTGTCCAGCTTGACACAGTGAGGTCGTTTAAATATCTGGGCTTGACGTTGCAAGGCGATATGAGGTGGGTCAAGCATTTGAAAACTGTAGTAGGAAAGGCAAATTGTCGGCGTCGGTTCATTGGGAGAATAGGAAAGAGGGAAGACCGCATACAGGACGTTGGTGCGACCTATTCTTGAGCACTGTCCGAGTATTTGGGACCCGTACAAGGTGGGCTTGAAGGAAGATCGAAGCACTTCAGAAGAGGGCTGCCAGATTTGTTACTGGTAGGCTCGAACAAATTGTAACTGTTAGAGAGATGCGTTAGGAACTAAAACAGGAATCCCTGGAGGGAAGCCGTGTTCTTTTAAGGAAACACCATTGAGAAAATTCAGAGAACCGGCATTTGAAGTTGACTGCCGAACGAACATACATCGCACGTAAGGACCAAGAAGATAAGATACGAGAAATTAGGGCTCATACGGAGGCGTACAGACAGTCGTTTTTCCCTCGCTCTATTTTCGAGTCGAGCAGGAGGAAAAATCACAAGCAGTGGTACAGGGTACCCTCCACCATGCACCTTATCTATGGAGATATGTAGATGTAATGGGCCTGTGATTGTCATAAGTACTTCCGCATTATTACAACCTAATTATTTCATTTTTTAAAATAATAATAATGTTTACACGAACATCATCGAATAGAAAATAGTAAGTAGCTTAACTAGAAAAATATCGTCAGATGTTAAACGTCAACTAGTCTGTGTGTGGAGTCAGAATTGTACGAAGATTGCACTGAATGGAGTTATAATCTCATGCAGACAGAATCGTGTAATCATACATAGTTAATCACAACAGTAAAATGAATAAAACACACAAAAAACATATAAAGCAACCAATAATGAACTAACCTACTCTAAGATGCAACACAAAAAAGATTAAACCTCGAACTGTTCAGTAACAGCTGAAAGAAATAGTTTATTAAACGAAAATAAAGCAAATAATTTCTCTTAAGTTTCATTACTACTTAATGACAAGAGAAAAATATCCTCTTACAATCATTAACTTAACATGACGGAATCGGCACAGAGTCAGTGTTGCAGAATAACCGTGAGACAAAATTTGAAATAAAACTGTTTAAATAGAAAGACACTAAAATATTGAAGTAAGTTATTTTACGCAATTAGTTACAACTGGCATAAAAATGTAGCTGATCAACTTGCATCAAGGCATAAAATACTAAAAGCTGAAAAGAAAAAACGTCAAAATGCGTAACACATTAATATACATGTCACGGATCAATGTTTTTAACACGACTGGGTACTTACGGAATATCTTAATTCTCCGTAACAGACCACTGCAACGTCCGTATCGTTAGAATGTAACTCGCTCGCTACGTACGTTATACTCCGATCTGAAAATATTGTTAAGTTCAATAAAAAAACACAGAGTACTGTGTTCTTTTTATTAGTCCTGAAATAGAGAGAAATTCAATGATCCTGTTACACGTAAAACATAAACTACAGTACTTGCAAACAGTAACAAGAAGAAAAACAAAATTTTTCACTGAGACATTTTCATTTTACAACTTCGCAGAGCTAGCACTTCACACATACCTAACATAATTCAGTAGTAGAGAAAAGATCTTCGTTAGACAAGCCATGCTCGTTACTCGACATGTACATCCATATATGCACTCTCATCTCCAAATAGGTGAAAATGCAATGTGTCATCTTGAAGCACTGGTGTTTCATACAGTTAAGATTTTCGCGTTTTCTGGAGTTTTCAAAGTATATACCAGGTATGATTGATATTTCAAACTGTAATCCATGTTCTTTTCATAATCGATAGCTCTTAACGTCATAATACATCTCGTCAGTAGCAACAAAATTTCAGAAGTACTGTCCTCTAAAAAATCCTTTCATGACAAATTAAATCTCTATGAAAACATCGCTGTGGCTCTACTTTCGAATACAGTGTGCACAAACAGAACCTCCACGTTTCTAGTACAGCTGTGGGTTGCTTCATTCAAAGAGTGTACATTTCTTCCCTTGTCTTATTCCATAAACTGGCACAAAAAATGCTTCCTCACAAAACCGTATGTAATGCCTTGTCTGTCTTCCACAGAGCAACATATTCCATGAAACTGTAGCGCAATATCCTATGAACCATAATCCACTTCACATAATATACCACAATTGCTCCATAATATTAGTTGCACCATAATAAAACATGACATCATAAGCTCACGTGGCAATCCTAAAGCAAAAGTCATCAGATTCCGTATCTGTATCGCACAGTATTTCCCAGATTCATCATCTGTGAGTGTACAACTCCGAAAATATCACTCTGCAAAATATTTCCTAAACAGCAGAACAAGCGTCAGATACGTTCATCATTAAACTACTGTCCATCAAAAATACTTTTCGCTATTCAGAACCACTCATACACAGTCTCTCAGTCAAAAGAAAGTCAGCAGTTATACCTCTACAACTTATGACCTTATTCACAAAATATTTAACTACAGAAAAATCCATTTCATGCACTTTCCTCAAAAATAGCTCAGTATTCTGTGTGATGAAGGAAAGGCAAAATGTACATCACAAAACACAAGAAACTTCGTTATGTGTGCAAACTATCTTCCTGAAGAAAGAAAATGTTTACATCAGAACCTCACAGCTGTGTCGACTCTGCTTTAACAAGATCTCAAAAAGAAAAGTTCCAAACTAATGAAATAAGATAACAGTAATACATTTCAAACGAACATTTCACCAGCAAATTCAGAATAATACCAGCTGAATACAATTGTTCACAGATGGTTTACCAATCCATATTGTCACTGTGCAAATATAGATGCAAAAAAATTGTCTATTTCCACTATAGTGTCACATTGTCACACTATGTTTCGCAAATTCAAACTGCTTTTCCTCAAGCAAATCAAATCACGGATCATCGTTATTCACTAAAATTCCATGTCAAGTAGATTGACAGTAAGAAATACATTAAGAGATGCACAGATTAGTTGAAAAGTATGAAACAGTGCTGAAAACTAAAGTAAGAAAATGCACTGCAACAGCTGGGGCACCAATGCTCGCCACTACACATGCTTACCTAAGTACAGTAAACCGCCTATGGTACTTTTCTTTGTACACTATGATGTTCAGTACATGATGAAGACGTTACGATTTATGTGTGCGTATGATTTCAAGTTCGACAGTATTTGCATGTGCGATTCACCGTATGTGGAAAGGACCATCATACACCATGAAAAACTTGCTACTTGGAGACTTTCCTTTATGAGATAAACGATGCGATCTGATTAGCACTTGCTGACCTGCCCCTGAATTCTTGATGTTCACTCGTGGATTCTGTAGCTTCTTCCTCTTCTCTGCGGTTTTCTTGATATTTTACAATGCTAAATTAATTATTTCACGGTGTCTTATACGTCGTTGTTTGGGGAAGGTTGCTAATTGTTTTATACGATCTGGTGGTGGTTTAGTCTTTAACATAAGGAGTGGATGCTATGATGGAGAATCATTTGGAAGTTCGTTAATGATATTTTGAAAATCAGATAGGAGTAAATCCCAATTTCTGTGTTGATGATAACAATACAATCTGCAAAACATACCTAATTCTTTCATACTACGTTGTGAAGGAGTACAAGATGGCGTAAAACGAGATATAAATATTGGTTTAATTTTTTTACGTCTCCTAATTTTTAGCCATGTATTCGAGCGAAATTGTGGGCCATTATCAGAAATTACTTTGTCAAAAGCCCTAGTTCTTTCAGAAAATTCTTTACGAATGCTATATTAACAGATTTTGCATTAGCTTTTCGTACAGTCGTGAATGAGACAAATTTAGAGGTAAGCTCAATAGCTACAAGAACCAATGAATGACGATATTAAGATCTCCTAACTGAACCGAAAATGATTAGTTTCACAGGAACGGTCGGAAATAGTGGTTTTCTGTGCGTAGCGGAAGGTGGTTTTGTCTTTTGGCACAGTTTTCATATTGCCAAAGAGGGACGAATTTACTTTTCCATATTGTTGAAGTAGCACACATCCCGTAATTTCTGAAATATTTCTTAGCACCAAAGTGTATGCAACTGAGATGTGTGTGCCAAACGAGTTTGTTGACGATTTCCTCTGGGATACACAACACCCAAATAGGATCACCAGATCATATTCGGTGTGGATGACGTAATCTCAGTCCCACACTCTTTTCTTACGTGTTAGTTGACATAGTCTCACTTGTAAGTGTAGATAAGCCCACCAAGCTGGTGAAACATCGATGAAAATTTAAGACCTAAGAATCCTCTAAATTGTCATTTGTTTATAGATACAGTTTTTTTAATTGATTTCAGTTTTTCAGGTTCGGGTGATATGCCTTTCGTACAGACAATGTGGCCAAGAAATTTAATTTGAATTTTACCAAATTCTGATTTTTCTAAATTGACTGTCGTGCTATGCTCAAGAAATGTCTTTAATAGTTCGCTCGGTGCCTGACTGTATTCTGTTCACGAATTTTCAGCAACCGAAATAAGGTCGACATAGATGGTGATCTATGTTTCAAGTGCTTTGGTAAAATAGTACTCAGACCACGAATAAATGCAGCAGATGAAACATTGAGACCAAATGGTAATTTTCGAAATTGGTAGCAGTTTCCAAACCAGAGAAAGGCCGTATATTCTACATTCGGGATGTAATTCGACTTTCCATAAGGTAAATCGTAAACCAAGAGAAGGCATTACCTTTACACCATGAAATTTCTGTAATAGTTCGTCTAGTGTTTGTGGTCGATCTGTTTCTGGTTGTATCATAGTGCTGATCAGTCTGGAATCGAGAACAAGGCTATCAGAATCGTTTTTCTTATTAACAACGTGTAACGGGCTGTTGTATGAACTCACAGCATGCTCAATTATTCCCTGGTCCAGCATCGATTGTATTTACTGCTTAATCTTTTCTCTGTATGTTAACGGAATAACGTAATGGACCACTAAAACTTTATTACGATCCTTAACCTTGAATTCATAAAGAAAATTTCGTATGGTTCCTGTCTTGTGAGAAAAAACTTCAGAATGTGAATGTAAAATTTCTAATAATTCGTGTGTGTTGCATCAGAATCTATTTCATCTCTGAGTACTTTCTTTTTAATTAACTGTTCTGTGGCAATATATTGTTCAGCTTCATAATGAAATGTTGTTATGTCATTCATGCAATCATCAGACAAATTTAGTGAGTGTTGTAGCTCGAGCGGAAAGAGAAAACGCAAACAGTTCATATCTTCATCTTCCTCCGTCAAGCAACCTTGAAATTTCAGCGTTACAGGCATCTGATACACATTACTTCATCATCGCGAAAACTTAACAGCGCTTTACATTCACACATAAATTCTACTACCGAAATTTCTCCTGTTGACAAAAGAGGAACTATCAGAAAATTGGCAGAAAACTTGTGTCCCTGACACATAACAGTTTAGTTCTTAACAGAGGCAAAGATGGACAAACAGATGTATGAGCACATTTGCTAAACACTATCTCATTAATCACATTAACTGGACAACATAAATCAAACACAGCAGGGAGCGAAACATTTCCGATGGAAATATTTAGAATAGGATGTACAGGTGTATTTTCACAGTCGTCATTTTCTTGTAAAAAAGTGCCCCTAATGTCATCAAAATATACAAAATTAATATGGTTCGTGTGCAGATTGTCGGCAACTGCAAATGGTTCGTTTGCAGGCGTGGCTACTAGTCATTGTTGTGTCGGCTCGTTTTGCCTGGAGTTGATTTCTACAGTTGCACCATGGCCGGAATCAAAATTTGTGCTGTCGCCAATTTCGATTTACTCTGTCTTTACCGTTCCGTCTGAAATTTTCTTCATTGCGATCTCTATTCCTGTACTGATAATTCCGGCAGTCACGAGAATCATTTCTGGAACGTCTGTAATCTGCACTGTAGGGCCTATGTCTCACATCATGCCTATTTTTGTCGCATCTCTCGTCATACTGTTCACGCGAATTCCATCTACGTTTTCGGTGGCGCTGCTGATGGTAATCTTCTCAGTACTGATTATTGTTGTCTCTTTGTGTTTTATCATTATTGTCAAATTCAAGTTGTTGCAAAAGAGCTTGAAAAGCTTCGAAGTCATCCTTACAACGTCTATATGGAATAATCAGAGTTGATTTCTACAGTTGCACCATGGCCGGAATCAAAATTTGTGCTGTCGCCAATTTCGATTTACTCTGTCTTTACCGTTCCGTCTGAAATTTTCTTCATTGCGATCTCTATTCCTGTACTGATAATTCCGGCAGTCACGAGAATCATTTCTGGAACGTCTGTAATCTGCACTGTAGGGCCTATGTCTCACATCATGCCTATTTTTGTCGCATCTCTCGTCATACTGTTCACGCGAATTCCATCTACGTTTTCGGTGGCGCTGCTGATGGTAATCTTCTCAGTACTGATTATTGTTGTCTCTTTGTGTTTTATCATTATTGTCAAATTCAAGTTGTTGCAAAAGAGCTTGAAAAGCTTCGAAGTCATCCTTACAACGTCTATATGGAATAATCAGAGTTGATTTCTACAGTTGCACCATGGCCGGAATCAAAATTTGTGCTGTCGCCAATTTCGATTTACTCTGTCTTTACCGTTCCGTCTGAAATTTTCTTCATTGCGATCTCTATTCCTGTACTGATAATTCCGGCAGTCACGAGAATCATTTCTGGAACGTCTGTAATCTGCACTGTAGGGCCTATGTCTCACATCATGCCTATTTTTGTCGCATCTCTCGTCATACTGTTCACGCGAATTCCATCTACGTTTTCGGTGGCGCTGCTGATGGTAATCTTCTCAGTACTGATTATTGTTGTCTCTTTGTGTTTTATCATTATTGTCAAATTCAAGTTGTTGCAAAAGAGCTTGAAAAGCTTCGAAGTCATCCTTACAACGTCTATATGGAATAATCTGATAGGTAATTGAGTCAGACAAATGCGGATTAACTCCGACACACTGCGCGGATTAGTCAAATATCTGTTCATGCACATCCTGTTGTCAAAGTTTCGCACAGGAGTCGAAAAATTGTTCATAATTTTACATGACGACAATGTTATGTTTCACGCGATCTTGAGCTGTTTCAGACCCGTAAGCGGAGAATGCGTGACAAAAATCACCATACGTGTGACATTCACGTGCAATCGATCTCATTCTTGTCACAGGTTCCCCTTCGAGATAACTGCAGATGAATTCTAGTTTGTGGCCAATTGGCCATGTTGGTGTTAAAGAATAGTCAAACCGTTCTAATCACTCCATAGGGTGAATTTCATTGCTAGCATTGCGAAAAATCTTAAATTTAAAAATGTATGTAATCAAAACCATCGTTTCCTAGTCTGATGAGTTTTCTCTCATGCCGTAACTCGCATTCCAGTCATTATGTCCTGCAAGCACATCACCTTCACGAGAGCTCATTGTGATTTCCAACCTACTGGTATAGTTAGCATGACCCATCTTTTCTTCGATATCGTAAATATGTCCCTGTATCCTTCTTACATCAAGTTAATTTTGCTGGTTAGTCGTTATCTGGCCTTCTTTAAAATGTTGAAGAGACTGAAATCCTTCGCTATCAGCGAACGGAACCGGCTGAGTATCTTCTGACCTTTTGTCTGAATCATGGTTCGTTCGCGTCACTCTCTCGGATAATTCTTCGACACGTTTTGCAATGTCTTTATAACTTCAATGTTGGTCTGCAACTGTAATGACTCAAACTTTTGTGCTAATTCCTCTACTTGCCATTCTTGTTGATACGTCTGTTCAAAATGGTTCAAATGGCTCTGAGCACTATGGGACTTAACATCGATGGTCATCAGTCCCCTAGAACTTAGAACTACTTAAACCTAACTAACCTAAGGACAGCACACAACACCCAGCCATCACGAGGCAGAGAAAATCCCTGACCCCGCCGGGAATCGAACCGGGGAACCCGGGCGTGGGAAGCGAGAAAGCTACCGCACGACCACGAGATGCGGGCTGATACGTCTGTTGTCTCAACTCAACAATATCAACAGACTGTACATGAGCAAGTCTGAACTCAAGGTCATTAATATTGAGTTCCTCATGTACGTAAGTTTTCAACAGTTCTGAGATTTCCTCGAATCTGCGATTTGAATTATCGTTAATCTCATCCCACAACAATTTTAAGTTCTCTTCCTAGTTGCTACTAGATTCTTTGATCTCACCACGAGGTCCGTCGTTAATTTTTTAAATCTGATTATTAAATTCTCTAATTTTATTACTGGATTTTCAAAACTATTCATTATTGGATTTTCTCAACTCATAAAGTTGACCTAGTATTAATTGTGTAACCTTTTTATTGAAAGAGTTCAAGAAAAAATTATTTTGCTCTGTAGAAGTAGAGGCAATACCTTAATCTCTTATAACAAAATCGGATCGCGTTACGGTATTTTGATCGCCCGAATTGTGTGTAGTTCCCTGCCGTTCGTCACACATGGTCTGGCAAATAATTGCCTGCACTCTGGCTATTCACAGTATTGTTCGAAAGTTCCCTGACTTCATTATGCCTTGAAGAATTTTTTTCACGACGTCTTAACTTTTCCGAAATTTCACTTGAAGCTACCTCTACAGTCTTGTCCATTCCCGCCGATGCTCTAGTTTTCATTGTCGTCGTATCAATTAACAAAATAATACAAAAAAGCTATCTACACAAAACTTAACTTCACTGGTGAAAAATAAATTCTACACTAGAAAAACTGCTGAAATAAAAAGTTTTCAATTAATGCGAAGCAGCTCGTAAGCAACAAAAATGCTGTGCAACAACTACTGACCAAGTACTACTGCACAAAATTTTGCAAATTCAGCAGCAAGACGTAGCATCTGTAACCGCGAAATCGTCCAAAAGAAAGAAATCCTGCCAGACACGTGAAACTGGTTCGAATTTATTTTTTAACGTATATTTGTAATTATGTTTGTCCTGCTGAGCAATGTACGGATCTCTGGCAATAGAAGCATTCTCATTGAGAACAAAGAAAAACTGAAATTAATTACTATCCCTACAAATCATTACGAAATCAGATCTCAAGTATATGACTGCGAGTTTTAAACTGTTCTATAACAACTCCTAACGACTGTTCTGCAATGCTCCTGTACGCAACGGACTACTTAGTACCTCGTCTTGCCGCTGCAGCTGCATGGCCAGCAACATGATAGAAATGTTTCAAAAGCAATGCAGCAATCCATGCAGAGTGCAATGCCTGGTAATAATAACTGCAACAACGTCTGCCATTTTTTTAATAGAGAAATTGAATGATCAGGAGGCTTTTGGTCAACTAACCTTAAACGGTGTAAAAAAAGAAACCAATAAAGACTTTAATTTACTATATTCGTGAAATAGATCATTTAAACACTTACAAATTTTACAAATACTTTAATTATTCCACAATGTCCATACTCAATAAACATGTCTCTGGCCACAAAAAAGATGCGAATACTACTCTCAACGGAGGCATACACATATCTGACAAAATCCCTGAATTGTGCAAGAAAACAGGAACTACGTGCAACATAAAGGCAAATTACGAAAAATCCTCAGTTGATACCAAAGTCTCCTCGGGCTCTATTAGCAGGCTGCATCCGACTATATCGGCTCCTGTCAGCAACTGTTCGCTCGCAAGTGCTCGCGATACTAAAATCTGAGACTCAGAGTTTACGTATGCAGACCACAGCAAAATCACTGGCCATCTTTGCAAAGAAGTGTTAACGTCAACTTCCGACTGCATCAGTATTAAACTCTCCCACGTACTGTTTTGCGCGGAAAGAGTACCAAAGTCTATGTGGCTAACATAGGAAGTCACCTGACACGCACCGCTCATGAACTGCTCATTCGAGACCTCGAATCGGCTGAAATATTCGTTTCCGCCCATTAATTTCTGCTATAAATATCCGTGGGAAGGATGCAGGTAACGAAAGGGTTTCACGTCCCGTCGTCGAAGAGGTCATTATAGACTTAATACACTCGGGGCTAGTAGTAATCCTTGGGTGACAGATGATATATTGAATTTAATTCATGAAAGGAGAAAATATAAAAATGCAGTAAATAAAGCAGGCACAAAGGAATACAAACGTCTCATAAATGCGATCGACAGGAAGTGCAAAATGGCTAAGCAGGGATGGCTAGAGGACAAATTTAAAGACGTAGAGGCATATCTCATTAGGGGTAAGTAGATACTGGCTACAGGAAAATTAAAGAGACCTATGGAGAAAAAAGAACCACTTGTATCAATATCAAGAGCTCAGATAGAAACCCAATTCTAAGCAAAGAAGGGAAAGTAGAAAGCTGGAAGGTGTATATAGAGGGTCTATACTAGGGGGATGTTCTTGAGGACAATATTATAGAAATGGAAGAGAATTTAGATGAAGCTGAAATAGGAGATATGATACTGCGTGAAGAGTTTGACAGAGCACTGAAAGACCTGAGCCGAAACAAGGCCCCGGGATTAGACAACGTTCCAATAGAGCTACTGATAGCCTTGGGAGAGCCATACCTGACAAAACTCTACCATCTAGTGAGCAAGATGTATGAGACAGGTTAAATACCCTCAGATTTCAAGAAGAATATAATAATTCCAATCCCAAAGAAAGCAGGTGTTGACAGATGTGAAAATTACCGAACTATCAGTTTAATAAGTCACAGCTGCAAAATACTAACGCGAATTCTTTACAGACGAATGGAAAAACTGGTAGAAGCGGACCTCGGGGAGGATCAGTTTGGATTCCGTAGAAATGTTGGAACACGTGAGGCAATACTAACCTTACGACTTATCTTAGAAGAAAGATTAAGAAAAGGCAAACCTACGTTCCTAGCATTTGTAGACTTAGAGAAAGCTTTTGACAATGTTAACTGGAATACTCTCTTTCAAATTCTGAAGGTGGCAGGGGTAAAATACAGGGAGCGAAAGGCTATTTACAATTTGTACAGAAACCAGATGGCAGTTATAAGAGTCGAGGGGCATGAAAGGGAAGCAGTGGTTGGGAAAGGAGTGAGACAGGGTTGTAGCCTCTCCCCGATGTTATTCAATCTGTATATTGAGCAAGCAGTAAAGGAAACAAAAGAAAAATTCGGAGTAGGTATTAAAACCCATGGAGAAGAAGTAAAAACTTTGAGGTTCGCCGATGACATTGTAATTCTGTCAGAGACAGCAAAGGACTTGGAAGAGCAGTTGAACGGAATGGACAGTGTCTTGAAAGGAGGATATAAGATGACCGTCAACAAAAGAAAAACGAGGATAATTTAATGTAGTCAAATTAAATCGGGTGATGTTCCCGGAATTAGATTAGGAAATGAGACACTTAAAGTAGTAAAGGAGTTTTGCTATTTGGGGAGCAAAGTAACTGATGATGGTCGAAGTAGAGAGGATATAAAATGTAGACTGGCAATGGCAAGGAAAGCGTTTTTGATGAAGAGAAATTTGTTAACATCGAGTATAGATTTAAGTGTCAGGAAGTCGTTTCTGAAAGTATTTGTATGGAGTGTAGCCATGTATGGAAGTGAAACATGGACGATAAATAGTTTGGACAAGAAGAGAATAGAAGCTTTCGAAATGTGGTGCTACAGAAGAATGCTGAAGATTAGATGGGTAGGTCACATAATTAATGAGGAGTTATTGAATAGAATTAGGGAGAAGAGAAATTTGTGGCACACCTTGACTACAAGAAGGGATCGGTTGGTAGGAAATGTTCTGAGCCATCAAGAGATCACCAATGTAGTACTGGAGGGCATCGTGGAGGGTAAAAATCGTAGAGGGAGACCAAGAGATGAATACACTAAGCA
The DNA here is from genome assembly GCF_021461395.2 of Schistocerca americana. Classification (NCBI taxonomy): domain Eukaryota; kingdom Metazoa; phylum Arthropoda; class Insecta; order Orthoptera; family Acrididae; genus Schistocerca; species Schistocerca americana. The sequence continues at coordinate 392,852,041 of NC_060122.1, read as the reverse complement.
GATTCAGAAGGATGCAGGTTGCAGTAGGTACTGGGAGATGAAGAAGCTTACACAGGATAGAGTAGCATGGAGAGCTGCATCAAACCAGTCTCTAGACTGAAGACCACAGCAACAAGAACAACACTCGGGGAATGGCGAAACATGGAGAAGAAAAACAATGTGGTCCTTATCAAAGGGAACATCCTCGTATTTGCCTTAAGCGATTTGGGGAAATCGCGTGTCTATGGAAAGCCGCGGCCTTTCAAGATTATGGAACAGACATGAGTCGGCGAGAAGCTACCCGACCTTACCTTGGAGAATTACAGCGATGACGATGTGTAGGACGTAAACACTTCGCATCCTGTATGTTCATCGCTGTCTTGCTTACATTAGGTGTATCCAAGTAACGTTCCGGTGAATTCCTTGTACTAGGAAGTGCTAATCAAGATAGTGCATCTCAGACAGCAATCAGGAGAGACCGCACCTGTCTTGCAGATTGATCTTTAGTTTTCCCGTCACCAGAGACTTTCGCCGCGGCGCATCTTGTAGCGAGTGGTCGGTGTTTACTCGGGGTGACGGCGGGTTGCGCAAGGAGAAAGCCCCTTGACCGCCGTGCCAGCGCGGTTACGCGCGAGCACGCCCCTCAACCTGAATCATTCATGACTCGGCGGAATCGCACACTCGAAATAGCCATCACCGGCAAATCGCCGACCAGCCCACTCATGCAGTACGCGTCCATAACTCAGGTGCGAAGCCGTCGTGAGCAGTATGGTAAACTAGCAAAGCTTCGCAACAAGGCTGTGCCGGAAGAGTAGGTACCGATCGTGAGAATGTTACGAGAGGCTTCGTGATACAAGTGGTGCACCGTGAAAGGAATTGTTATCAGGAAATTTCAAGATGATGTTTACAGTTTGTTCTGGTACCTGCAACTCAAAACATCTGAGTCATTACACTGCTGGGCTTTAAACTTGAACACTAGAAACGATAGCGAATAAATTTTAGGTATTATGTGTGTACTGTACTAGTGAATCCGGCAATGTTTCGCTGTTGCTGAATATGTACGGAAATTGGATATGCTCTCTAAAGTCCGCCGCACGGGGTAGCCTCGCGGTCTACGGTGTCCTGTCACGGATCGCGCGCCTCCCCCGTCGGAGGTTCGAGTCCTCCCTCGGGCATGGCTGTGTGTGTTGTCCTTGGCGTAAGTTAGTTTAAATCACACTCACGCTCATAAATTAAGGATAATTGCAGAATGTGCCACACAACGTGGCACTAGACAAAACTGGCGCTAATAGAATAGGCACATAGGGAGCACACACGACACAGATCCGTATGTCCCCGGTATTGGTGATAAGTTGAGAATACCGTCCCGAAACACAAGTGCTACAAAACGCCACTGTTTCCTACGCATGTACACCGACATCAATATGGAATATGATCACCGTGCACACGTACACAGGCCGCACAACGGGTTGGCATACTCTGGATCAGGTGGTCGAGCAGCTGCCGGGGTATAGCCTCCCGTTTTTGGACCAGTGCCTGCCGGAGTTCCTGAACTGTCCTAGGGGTTTGAAGACGTGCAGCGATACGTCGACCGAGAGCATTCCAGACGTGCTCGATGGGTTTTAGGTCAGGAGAACAGACAGGCCACTCCATTCGCCTGATATCTTCTGTTTCAAGGTACTCCTCCACGATGGCAGCTCGGTGGGGCCGTGCGTTATCATCCATCAGGAGGAAGGTGGGACCCACTGCACCCTGAAAAGGCGGACATACTGATGCAAAATTACGCCCCTATACACCTGACCTGTTACAGTTCCTCTGTCAAAGACATGCAGGGATGCAATTGCACCAATCATAATCCCACCCATCAAACCACGACCTCCATACAGGTCCCTTACAAGGACATTAAGGGGTTGGTATCTGGTTCCTGGTTCACTCCAGATGAAAATCCGGCGAGAATCACTGTACGGACTATACCTGGACTCGTCCGTGTACATAACCTGGGACCACTGTTCCTATGAAAATGTACTGTGTCCTTGACACCAGGCTTAACGGGTTCTCCTGTTACCAGGGGTCAGTGGAATGCACCTTGCGGGTCTCCGGGCGAATAAATCATGTCTGTTAAGTCGTCTGTAGACTGTGTGTCTGGAGACAACTGTTGCAGTGGCTGTGGTAAGGTCCCGAGCAAGGATATCTGCCCTACCCTGTGGCCGTATACGGGCACTGATGGTGATTCATCGGTCTTCTTGTGGTGTTGTACACTGTGGACGTCCCGCACTGTAGCGCCTTGATATGTTTCCTGTCTGTTCGAATCGTTGCCATAATCTTGAAATCACACTTTGTGGCACACGGAAGGCCCGTGCTACGACCTGCTGTGTTTGACCAGCCTCCAGTCGTCCTAGTATTCTACCCCTCATAACGTCATCAGTATGTATTCTTTGAGCCATTTTCAGCACACAGTCATCATTAGCATGTCTGAAAACGTCTGCACACTTACTCGCTGCACCGTACTCTGACATGCACCAACACACCTCTGCACATGTGGTCTGCTGCCAGCGCCACCGAGCGACGACCGCAAGTCAAATGCAGCGCATGGTCATACCCCGAGGTGATTTAAACCAGCAAACCGCCCTTCAGAGCATTGTTTCATCAGCATTATCCTTAATTTATGAACATGACTGTAGATTAAGAAGTGTGTAAGCATAGGGACTGATGATCTCAGCAGTTTGGTCCCATAAGATCTTACCACAAATTTCCAATTTACTAACGTCCCGCCCCGCCCCCACGCTGTCCATCTTCTCCCTACCCCATCTCTGCCCATAACCTCTTTCCCCTCACCCTGTCCATCTCCTACTTCCCTCTACGTCCATTACCCCCCTCCCCCCCCCCTCCGTCTCAGACCATCTATTCTCTCCCTTTCTCCGACCTTGACCTTTCACATTGTTAATGCCAACGAAACCTTGATGGGAACTGATGTCGCTTAAAATAAATGGGTAATTCGGTTTTGATCATCGGTATATGGATTGTGAAAGACTCCTCCTGCTGCTGGACCTGCAAGGATATTAGCTTCAGTGACAATATTTTGTTTACTTTTAATCTAATATTTCCGACAACTAAGGTTCCCTAGTAGTATTTGACTCGTAAGCCGATACACCACAAATACAACGTCCCTGTTTTCTGTTCAAAGCGACTGCGACGAAGAAAACAAGGCAGCACATAGTTGTGTACATAAATTTTGTTTGAAATTTGAGTATAAGGAAATAAGAACTCGTATACATGGGATGAACAAGTTAGATGCCCTACCATTGTAGCTGATTGCGAGAAAGGAAATGAAACCACGCTTCTTCACAACACAGCATAGCACAGCGTTCTCTGTTTCGCAGTCTTTTGTGACAGAAAAACTGTATAGCACTGTTTAAAAAATACATATAGCGGCCGGCCGGAGTGGCCGTGCGGTTCTAGGCGCTACAGTCTGGAACCGCGAGACCGCTACGGTCGCAGGTTCGAATCCTGCCTCGGGCATGGATGTGTGTGATGTCCTTAGGTTAGTTAGGTTTAAGTAGTTCTAAGTTCTAGGGGACTGATGACCTCAGAAGTTGAGTCCCATAGTGCTCAGAGCCATTTGAACCATTTGAACATATAGCGTATGCGCACCTGAATATTAAGTAGAGTATCGTGTATAAAGAAGTAAGTCGTTCGACAACTTTTCGAGATTCTCAATAACGACTTTTCTATATATGTACTAGGTACGTCTGAGTGTTTATTAGAACATTCCGTAAAAATTTTAAATAAATCTGTCAAGAATTGTTCTAGACGTTTGCTAACAACATTTCCCCTTTATACTTCAAATTATATGTGAATATGTATACTCCATATTTATCAATAAATATGATTTCATCCCCATCGATGTGGAAGTCGCCGAAGTGGCGTCAAATCGAGAATTGCACCCGGCAAACGGTCTACCCGACGGGAAGCCCTAGTCACATGACATTTACATTTATTTAGTAAATATGTAGTCTATACCTGCATTTATTAGAGGATCTTGTAATGGTCTGTAGTAAATTGTTCAAGAACTTATCAAGACTTTTGCTAACAACCATACACATATGTTCAAATGTGTGAGAATTCTTAAGGGACCAAACTGCTGAGTTCATCGGTCCATAGACTTACACACTATTTAAACTAACTTAAACTAACTTATGCTAGGAACAACACACACCGGTGTCCGAGGGACAACTCGAACCTCCAGCAGGAGGGGCCGCGCAATCCGTGACATGGCGCCTCAAACCGAGCGGCCAACCTTAAACAATGACTTGTCTTCGTACAGTAGTATAGATTGTAGCAAGAACACGTGATTAGGTGCGAAATTTGGACACTGATCTGCCACATCTGACAGCAACAATAGCGTTAACATGGCGGGTCATCGAGTCGAAGAATCTAGGATGACCGGTGCGGATACGTAATCCCATGCTGCTCAGAACTCTATGCCAGAGGTCATCAGTCGCAGTGATGGCTTCCGGGAGTCTCAACAATCCATTACCGGATGATTGTAGTGGGTGAGATATCTTTAGCACGTGATGGCCAGTGCTCTGTACCTTCCAAGGCCAGGGCAGTATAGGCAATATCGATTGTGAACTGTCTTGTGGAAACAAGCGTCACGGGGACCTTGAGGACAGCGCAGAGGCGTAGGCCTTAACACGCCAAAAGTGTAAAGATTGTAGTCCGATGGTACATCGTATCACCACTCCAGGGGCCCGTTTGATGAACGGAATCTGGCGGTGTACGTTCTCCGCGGAGCTCTCACAAACGGTTGCTTCTTAGATTTTCCTCTACACTGAATGGGGATTTGTCTGGAAAGACACTCCTGTGTCCAGTGTCCTCGAGTGGTGTTCCGCTGTCGGTTCCTCGATGTTTTCTCTCGTCACGGGAAGCCGCAGCAGTGATCGCCCTGCTGATACTCCGTGGTACGACAGACGTTGCCACACCGTCCGTGGGGGTACTTGTCTTGCCACAACCCATTTCAAATGGTTCAAATGGCTCTGAGCACTATGGGACTCAGGTCATCAGTCCCCTAGAACTTAGAACTACTTAAACCTAACTAACCTAAAGACATCACACACATCCATGCCCGAGGCAGGATTCGAACCTGCGACCGTAGCGGTCGCGCGGTTCTAGACTGAAGCGCCTAGAACCACTCGGCCACCAGCAGCCGGCCAACCCTTTTCCTGGCCCAGTGTCCGGCACTTATAGTTTCGGAGTAACCAACTATCAAGACTGTTAGACGGTGTCTCCTAGTGCTCAGTTCGCAGGCAATCGTAATTTGGATGTATTCCGCGAGTATACAGTCAGATATTCAGTAAGTTTATGGTCCATGTTATTTGTGTGTTTCTAAGATTGGAGTTGTGTTGTGTACATAGTTCCGCGTAGTCAGCGTGTACACAACTTTCCCAATAGAGCGCGCCCCGCTAAGCACAACAGTGCAGGTGCAGCGCTCGTCCGTCTCCACACTACGAGATGGCGCTGTCTTAGAGACGGACCAAATTCTGCTTCCGCCGATCCGCGTATTGATATGTAACGCAGCCAATGAGATTGCTGCTAACGTAGAACCTTTTCTCCTCGTGGATCACACTCGCGCAGTGATACCTGAACGCTCGAGGTATTATAACGAGTGTACAGACCTCCTATTAGGCAGTCTGCATTAGTCTGTATTAGTCTGCATTTGTCTGTACCAGTCTATAGTCAAGTTTCAGTCCGCGCCTAATAAGATTATCATATTCCTGTACATAGCCATGAAGATAAATGAATAGACACTTACTCAAGTATCAGAGATATGTGAGAATAAGATTAACATACCAAGACCAATGGAACTTCAGATTGTCAATTGTAAACAGCATCCAGAATCAAGTTAAGTAATTTCTATGCTTTTTATTATTTTAATAAATGTGTGTGAACATTAATCAAGTTCTGTTTAAAGTTGGTCACCGTCAATCTGCTACTCTAAGCGAGCAAGTGGCATTTCTATCGTCTGACCTAGCAGCAGAAGATAAACACGCCACGATAAGACCACGAGACATATTGCTGACACTCGCCTACTTCGTTAGAGCGACAAGTCAAATAATCTGATGGTGTGTGTACCGAAGGTCTTACCGTACGCACACCACAAGCTGTGTATTTAAACGGATTGTTTTCTGTATGTTTCATGTCTTGGGAGAGAGCAGTGACACGACGATGGCAGGATCTTCGTCACAAGCCGCTAAGCGAAGAGCTGACCGCTGTTGTCCACCAGGCAAAGGCCATTGCGCAGAAGAAGAGCATGTCGGCGTGTTATTATCCTTTGATTTAAATGAAATAAATGTTTTCACTGTATTTAACAAACGAAAAATGGCTGATCAATGTTGTAAAGGGAAATGTAACCGTGTAGTTCAGTTCTTGTTCATGTCTTGACCACACACGATCAACATCGAGATTATTGTGAAGACTACGTTCAGATATAAAGTATCGTTGAAAGTGAGAAGTGATTTATTTGTCAATGAACCTGAAGTGAACAATGTTTAGTTAGTAGCATCTTTGGAAAGAACGCACACCAAGTTTCAGCCATATTGATTTATTTATTTGTGTTTGGCATTCGTGTGAATCAAGGAAGTCGAGTGATGGTCAAAAAATGGACGAAAAAGAATTTCGTGTGGTGATTAAACATTACTTCATGAAAAGCAAAACGCCCCAGGAGACTAAAGAGAAGAACCTTCGATTAGAACAGTTTGTAAGTGATTTCAAAATTTTCGGAGTGGCCATATGGGCACAAGAGATGCTGAACGTTCTGGACGCCCTGTGGAGGTTACGACACCCAGAAATCATTGATAAAATCCGTGATATGGTGATGGATGACAGAAGAGTTAAGGTATGTGAGATTGCTAGTGCTGTGGGCATCTCGAATGAACGGGTACATAATATTTTGCATAAACATTGGGACATGAGAAAGCTATTCGCAAGATGAGTTCCGCGATTGCTCCTGCTTGATCAAAAGCGGAATCGTGTGAAGTGTTGTAAGAATTGTTTGCCGCTGTTCAGGAAGAATCCACAGGACTTTAAGCGTCGTTTCGTCACTGTGGATGAAATATGGATACATTACTATACTCCTGAGACCAAACAACAATCTAAACAATGGGTTACCAAGGGAAAATCTGCATCAAAAAAGGCGAAGACCATTTCTTCGGCCGGAAAGGTTATGGTGACTGTCTTTGGGATTCGCAAGGGATAATCGTCACCGACTATCTCGAAAAGGGTAAACCTATTACAGGTGCATATTATTCATCGTTACTGGATCGTTTGAAAACCGACTACAGGAAAAACGCCTTCGACTGGCCCCAAAAAAGTCCTTTGCCATCACGACAATGCACCAGCACACACCTCAGCAGTTGTGGTCGCAAAATTAATGGAAATAGGATTCCAACTCGTTTCACATCCCCAGAATTCTCCAGGCTTGCCTCACTCAGACTACTATTTGTTCCCCAATTGGAAGAAATGGCTGGCGGGAAAAAGATTTTATTCAAACGGGGAGGTGATTGCAGCAACTAATAGCTATTTTGCAGACTTGGACAATTCCTATTAATCGGAAGGAATCAAAAAATTAAAACAGTGTTGGACGAAGTGTATAAGTCTAAAAGGAGATTATGTTGAAAAATATAAAAGGTTTATCCTAAACACGTAAGTAGTTTTTATTTTTGCATGGACTTTTCAAACACCCCTCGTATATGTGAGGAAGGTATTTGGTTTTAGATCTGATATTAGAAGAAGATCGATTTTTCTTCGTGATTGCGTTTTACTGAAATTACTACAGCTATTGAAGTTCGAAGTGAACTGATATTTAAAAGTAGAGATAATACGCAAAGTGTTAATATTTGAGAAATTACGGAACTTTTACGAAGTTGATAATACGCAAATGACAGAATTTTTGCCCCTCTCTACTTCCGAGCCTGTAGGAAGTTAACCAATCCACTGAAGTAATTCACATTCTTTGTGGTGCCCTCACTGGAAAGGAAGTCTGAAATGGCCAATCTGATTTATTATACGTACCTGATTGAAAGAGTTCGTCAAATGGATGTTAGGTATGATGTCTACTGATGTTTTTCGTGTGTTCATCCTACTGATCGAATGTTTGAGGGACTTCGGCCGTTCACTTATGTATTGAAATGGAACACCACAGCCGTCCCTTTTCAATGATATTTGTTACATATCTACCAGTTTCCGTTACTCAATAAACCGTCTTCAGGTCTGTATGGGTAAACGATAATAGTAGTATCATCATCCTAATACCTATGCAAATACAAAGACTGATTAGAAACAGTATAAGAAGTGTGTTTTCATTTGCCTGGGACCGCAGTCGTGTGTGTGAGTTGCTTTGCGTGTGTGAGTGTGTGCATGTTTGTGATTATTGTTGACAAAGGCCATTGGCCGAAAGCTTTAGGTGTGAAAATCCTTTTGTTGTGTCTATCTGCGACTCCGCTTCTTCGCTACATCGTGAGTAGCATCTACATCTACATCTACATACATACTCCGCAAGCCACCCGACGGTGCGTGGCGGAGGGTACCTTGAGTACCTCTATCGGTTCTCCCTTCTATTCCAGTCTCGTATTGTTCGTGGAAAGAAGGATTGTCGGTATGCCTCAGTGTGGGGTCTAATCTCTCTGATTTTATCCTCATGGTCTCTTCGCGAGGTATACGTAGGAGGGAGCAATATACTGCTTGACTCCTCGGTGAAGTTATGTTCTCGAAACTTCAAGAAATGCCAGTACCGAGCTACTGAGCGTATCTCTTGGAGAGTCTTCCAATGGAGTTTATCTATCATCTCCGTAACGCTTTCGCGATTACTAAATGATCCTGTAACGAAGCGCGCTGCTCTCCGTTGGATCTTGTCTATCTCTTCTATCAACCCTATCTGGTACAGATCCCACACTGCTGAGCAGTATTCAAGCAGTGGGCGAACAAGCGTACTGCAACCGACTTCCTTTCTTTTCGGATTGCATTTCCTTGGGATTCTTCCAGTGAATCTCAGTCTGGCATCTGCTTTACCAACGATCAACTTTATATGATCATTCCATTTTAAATCACTCCTAATGTGTACTCCCAGTTAATCTATGGAATTCACTGCTTCCTGTTGCTGACCTGCTATATTGTAGCTAAATGATAAGGGATCTATCTTTCTATGTATTCGCAGCACATTACACTTGTCTACATTGAGATTCAATTGCCATTCCCTGAACAATGCGTCAATTCGCTGGAGATCCTCCTGCATTTCAGTACAATTTTCCATTGTTACAACCTCTCGATACACCACAGCATCATCCGCAAAAAGCCTCAATGAACTTCCGATGTCATTCACCAGGTCATTTATGTATATTGTGAATAGCAAAGGTCCTACGACACTCCCCTGCGGCACACCTGAAATCACTCTTACTTCGGAAGACTTCTCTCCACTGAGAATGACATGCAGCGTTCTGTTATCTAGGAACTCTTCAATCCAATCACACAATTGGTCTGATAGTCCATATACTCTTATTTTGTTCATTAAACGATTATGGGGAACTGTATCGAACGCCTTGCGGAAGTCAAGAAACACGGTATCTACCTGGGAACCAGTGCCTATAGCCCTCTGAGTCTCGTGGACGAATAGCGCGAGCTGGGTTTCACACGATCGTCTTTTTCGAAACCCGTGCTGATTCCTGCAGAGTAGATTTCTAGTCTCCAGAAAAGTCATTACACTCGAACATAATACATGTTCCAAAATTCTACAACTGATCGACGTTAGAAATATAGGTCTATAGTTCTGCTCATCAGTTCGACGTCCCTTCTAGAAAACGGGGATGACCTGTGCCATTTTCCAATGCTTTGGAACGTTACGCTCTTCTAGAGACCTACGGTACACCGCTGCAAGAAGGGGGGCAAGTTCCTTCGCGTACTCTGTGTAAAATCGAACTGGTATCCCATCAGGTCCAGCGGCCTTTCCTCTTTTGAGCGATTTTAATTGTTTCTCTGTCCCTCTGTCGTTTATTTCGCGATCTACCATTTTGTCATCAGTGCGACAGTCTAGAGAAGGAACTACAGTGCAGTCTTCCTCTGTGAAACAGCTTTGGAAAAAGACATTTAGTATTTCGGCCTTTAGTCTGTCATCCTCTGCTTCAATACCATTTTAGTCACAGAGTGTCTGGACATTTTGTTTTGATCCACCTACCGCTTTGACATAAGACCAAAATCTCTCAGGATTTTCTGCTAAGTCAGTACATAGAACATTACTTTCAAATTCATTGAACGCCTCTCGCATAGCCCTCCTCACACTACATTTCGCTTCGCGTAATTTTTGTTTGTCTGCAAGGCTATGGCTATGTTTATGTGTGCTATGAAGTTCCCTTTGCTTCCGCAGCAGTTTTCTAACTCGGTTGTTGTACCACGGTGGCTCTTTTCCATCTCTTACGATCTTGCTTGCCACATACTCATCTAGCGCATATTGTGCGATGGTTTTGAACTATGTCCACTGATCCTCAACACTATCTGTACTTGAGAAAAAACTTTTGTGTTGAGCCGTCAGGTACTCTGAAATCTGCTTTTTGTCACTTTCGCTAAACAGAAAAATCTTCCTACCTTTTTTAATATTTCTATTTACGGCTGAAATCATCGATGCAGTAACCGCTTTATGATCGCTTATTCCCTGTTCTGCGTTAACTGTTTGTCACCAGAAGGTCTAATATGTTATCGCCACGAGTCGGTTCTCTGTTTAACTGTTCAAGGTAGTTTTCAGATAAAGCACTTAAAAAATTTCACTGGATTCCTTGTCCCTGCCACCCGTTATGAACATTTGAGTCTCCCAGTCTATATCCGGCAAATTAAAATCTCCACCCAGAACTATAACATGGTGGGGAAATCTACTCGAAATATTTTCCAAATTATCCTTCAGGTGCTCAGCCACAACAGCTGCTGAGCCAGGGGGCTTATAGAGACATCCAATTACTATGTCTGAGCCTGCTTTAACCGTGACCTTCACCCAAAATATTTCACATTTCGGATCTCCGTCAATTTCCTTCGATACTATTGCACTTCTTATCGCTATATTCACGCTTTCCTTCTCATAATATTGTTACATTCCATCCTGGACTTTTGATTGTTTGATTATTATATGAATGTATGGCTTCTGCCCTTTCTGTCGTGTCATATAATAGATTCGCCATGATATGCACTGCGTTCGATCTCCAGCGTGAATCTAAAATTAGCGAACATGGAGCACATGGACGCAGACTGCAGTTGGGCGTGTGAGCCGGCCGGAGAGCCTGCCGAGGTAGTCCGCACATTTCTGATAAACACTGTGTCTGGATGGCGTAGTGTTAACGCAACTGCCTAACAAGAAGGAGATCCCGTGTACGAGTCCAGGTCTATCTGATTCCACACAAAGTCCCGATGTAGCTGATATCATCAGTTCCTTCCCTTTTCATTCTTTTTTCTTTCTCCCCCATTCCATTTATATACTTTGTAATCAGTTTTAATGTCGATGTTAACTGAGGAGGTTCAGTGTATGTAAAAACAAATCAGATGTCAGTGTACTTGTTTCTTTCCATTTTCTCCTTGTTACTTTTGCAATTGCGCTGTCACAGATAAATTCGTGTACGTTTCACTCCAACACGACCATTATTTTGTGTTGTGTGAAAAGATTCACGACAAATGCAGCAGCGCCTCCAGCACACGGTACAGATCAACTTTCACCGAATCTGCCTTTTCTGTGTTCAGAGGTCAAGGTTTTTGCATTTAAGTAAGGTTCATTGTTGTCGGACTATGCAAACTGCATAAAATACCTCCATTGAACCAAAGATCATCCATAAGGCGAATTCCACTACATTCAGAGCTTCGTAGTCCTTGTACTCCCCTTAGTTGCATTCATTCACCTAGCAGTGCTGAATTATTGTTTCTTTCTCAGATAAATGAATCTGTTTTCGATTTCGGTTGGGAAGACTAACACTTGTCGACACTTAGTTTATAGTCAGAAGCGGTTTTTTACTAGGGCCTACTGAATAGACGGTAAAACTTTATTGAAAAACCAGCAGTAAAACAAGCACGTCTTTCTCATCGTATTGTTGAAATATTGACGACGATGTAGGCCCCTGTCAGCGGAGGGACATTAGTCGTGCCACTCCTCACGTCATGAGAGGCGCTTCTTGCTGCCAGAGATTTTATGAACCAGGTCACTTTTGGCCCACTTTTCAATAATAGCTCACTTCTCATCAGGAAGTAGTCAGTAGAGAGAAGTATAATGTATGAAGACCTACTCCTCACTTTTCTGTTAAAAAAGAAAAGTCGAAAGAGTAGGAAAATGAGAAAACATCCTATATGCATTTCTCGACTGAACAGAGGATTCAATTACACGTTGTTTGACGGTTTAAGCGTAGAATACAGAGAATGTTTAAGTTATTTTCTAATGTCCAAATTGTCGTTTTACGAGTGGCTTGGCTATATTAATAGATATAAGTGGAATCGACACGAAAGAAAACAAGTGTTTTTCAGCAGAAGAAGCCGACCGCTGTGGCCGAGCGGTTCTAGGCTCTTCAGTCCGGAACCGCGCTGCTGCTACGGTCGCAGGTTCGAATCCTACCTCGGGCATGGATGTGTGTGATGTCCTTCGGTTAGTTAGGCTGAAGTTGTTCTAAGTCTAGAGGACTGATGACCTCAGATGTTAAGTCCCATAGTGCTTAGTGCAATTTGAACCGTCAGCAGAAGAGAAACTGGTCCTCACCATAAGGTAAGTAATGCTGTAGTCGTTACTTTATTTCTCATAATATACCTTCAGCAGTTTTCTATAACTTTGAAAAAAACTTTTTGTGATTATAAATAACATAAAACTTATGGTAAATAAGGCAGGGGGAAATATACAACTAAGTGAGCCTTTGAACATTGGGAGAAAATCAAGAAACAGTATACATTTATAAGCTAACAATCCCACTGAAAATGAACGTACATACGTTTTTGTGATAAGTTCGTATACGACAGATACTGTGTCAGTGGGTGCACCTGCAAGGGGTGGGGGGGGGGGTTCCCTGATGAGAAGCGGAAAGAGAAAATTATGTGAGGTAATGAAATGTAATTTCAGTTTTCTTTCAGGAGGTACTTTGCGAATTTCTGTCTGAAAGGACAGAACGAAGTGACTGTCTTCGTCATTAACTTCCTACTTGGAACGTGCAACCCGAAACTCTCGGGTCCAACTTCTGTGTGATTGTCTTTGCGGTCATGGCTCCTGTCGTCTTCTTCAGTACTATTTGTTGTTTTTTTGGAAAGAGTTTCCAAGAGGCAGAGTTGGTTAAAATATGCCTATTGCTTTTGGTTAAAAGCTTCTTTATATTTTTCTCCTTTTGAAGCTCCCAAGCAAGAAAAAACAGATATCCGTTATTTCTGTGGGACTGTCGCTGAAAAAAATAATTGCACGGCATGGAGAGAGTTGGAACACAGAATGTTGTAAGGCACCGTAACAAACACGATGTTCACTGTATTGTACAAACAAGTTACTGAAGGACTGCGGGACTGACAGCACATGCTCGAGTGACGCATCTTACAAATTCGAAGGCCCATCGGCAGGAAAGTGGGGCCTCTCGTGTCCCTCGGCTGAAATTCAACGATTAGACGATAGTGTGGCATTGCTTGATTGTCTCCATCTGGGGAAGTTCGGCCGCCCGAGTTGCAAGTCTTTTCAGTCGACGTCACATCCGGCGACTTGCGTGTCAATGATGATGAAATGATGATGAGGACAACACAACACCCAGACCCCAAACAAGAGGGAAAAAAAGGAAAGAAATTAGGAGAACTTGCTGCACCACGCCCCACTTTGGCGCGCCATCAGAACAACGTCCATTCTATCGTTGACCATTGGATGGGGAACGTGGAATCGTCCAGTCTTGGCTGGCACGTTTCGTTGAGATTCCAGCTCCCAGGCGGATTAGCTAAAATATTATGTAAATAGTTCGCGAAAGTGGCCCGATAGTGTCGATGTTGGCGAAGGGTGTGGTGGTGTGGCGGCGTGTCTAAAAGTCCGCCGGATCGACGATGTCGTCCAGGAAATGGTAGTTGATAGCCATGCCACTGATCCATGTGATGGCGTGCCACTTAGAAGATGGAAAGCAGGTCGTGTCAAGATATATTATCATGTTAGGGGTGACGTGATGTGGGGGTACTTGGAGGTAGAAAGCCATAATCTTCTGTATGAGGGTCCAGACAGCTGCTGCTGGCCCACACTCAAAACGATGTAAGTTTGTATCTTCGACATTGCACTTGAGGCACAGGGGTGAATCTACTAGCGCGATGCGATGCAGTTTCTGTCTTGTAGTATATTTGCCGTTGACGAGAAGGTACCACGCCGCGGTTGTGTCAGTGGTATAGTATGGTTGGTGTATCGTTTTTCAATCTGTAGGTCATGAAACCAGGAGGTGGCATGCTTCGACGGGGTTTCGGGGCGGGTACTTCTGGAGAAGGCGGTAGATGTCGCGGCTGGTCGTCTTCCTGGTCTTGGGGAGCTCGGGGCATATGTAACTAAATTCCAAAAAGAAACGGCCGATGTGCGACATCGGAGGTGGGATGTGCGCCAAAGACGTCGGTGGGCGTCTCGAAACAGGTGTGAGTTCTGTGATCAACATTCCAGTAAAAGTAGCATTTTGGATTTTCCACAACCGGAGCATAGTATCGGTGTAAGGTGCCGTAGTCCTAGCTCTCACCAGATCGGGGCCACCATCCCTCTCTGGTAAGGTGAGAGCATCATCCTGGAATTGGAAGATGTGTCCAGAACATATGAAATATCCGAAAGCCCCTATAGTCTGGCTGCCATTGTCTCAATGATGAGCACAATTTGCGCCATGTGGGATATCCGGGCTGCCAGTGGGTATTGTCGAAGGTGACTCTCTGGCACATGTTCAGCGGGAGTAGTAGGAGAGTTTGTATTTGCCATGTGCGTTGCAGTAGTGCCAGAAAATTTACCGCCGAGGTGCGCCGAATGTCTAGATTGTACACCAATCCGAGACAGCGAAGGGTGTCCACTAGTTAAAAGGGGACTACGCTGTCTGCGGGAAGGCCGCGGCCGATCTTCATAGCGCGTGATATTGCGACGTTCATAGCGCTCCCTGCCCCTGCCCCTGCACTGTAACGTGTAATCCACTGCATAGCATCTTGTACGTCGGGCGCTGAACGTACGACGAGGGCCAAGTCGTCCGCGTAAGCTCAGCAGTGGAACACACGATCCCTGAGCGTCGCCGTAATTCGCAAATGAATGGTTCCATCGCAATGGCATAAAGCACCGTCGACAGTGGACAACCCTGCCGTACTGAGTTTTCAATCCGTGTAAGTTCTATAAGTCTGCCGTTGACGATAAACCTGGACGTTGCCCCACGTAGGAGCAGCATAATCACTTACGTGAACGTCCGTGGAATCACCATCCGGTCCATTACTGCGTTGAGGAATGCATAATGGACGCGGTCGAACGCTTCATTGAAGTCGATGGAGATGAAAGCGCCTGGCACTAGTGAGTGTGTCGCCACAGCGATGACATCTCGATATTCACTGGGGGCTGTCCGTATATTATTATCGCCGCCTAAGGATGTTTGTTCGTGGGAAACAATTTCTCATAATAGATGTTTGAGTCGCACAGCTAAAAGGCAAGTGAAAATCTTTAAGTCGGAATTGAGTAACGTGATCGGCCGGTAACTATAGTGTTCCTCCTGTAGGTTTCGGGATGAGGGGGTTGTTTTGGGGAGGGAGACCAGACAGCGAGGTCATCGGTCTCATCGGACTAGGGAAGGACGGGGAAGGAAGTCGGCCGTGCCCTTTGAAAGGAACCATCCCGGCATTTGCCTGGAGCGATTTAGGGAAATCACGGAAAACCTAAATCAGGATGGTCGGACGCGGGATTGAACCGTCGTCCTCCCGAATGCGAGTCCAGTGTCTAACCAATGCGCCACCTCGCTCGGTGATTGGTATGAGTGAGCCTTATATGAACGTTGGTGGTGGGAATGCAGAGGCGGACGAAAGTTCCCAGTACATGTCTCTCCATCACGGCAACATCAAATCTTGTAACGTTCTGTAAAATTCGAGCGGTAAACCGTCCGGGCCGGGAGACCGATTCAGTGGTCCTTTGGCCACAGCGCTAAGGACGTCGTTGTTGGTCACTTCCGCAGTCACGAGGGTTCCAGCCGCGGCGTTTAGTGTAAAATGCAACTCGTGGGCAATCTCAGCAATGGCCAGAAATGGCCGGCAGGTACTTCTTGATAGAGAAGTCTGTAGTGCGTTGTGAAGGCATAAGCAATGGGAGCTTGCGAAGTCAGCCGTCGTCCATCAGATAGTTCTAAAGTTGTCATTAATGCCTGTCGGCGAAGACGAACATTTTGAACAATATGATGCATAGAAGGTTCTTCATCGTTAATCCTACCTTGCCTGCCTGCTCGTACAATAGCTCCTTCTAGACGACACCTGATCAAAGTTAAAATCTTTGCCTTGATGCGTTGAGCTTCCTTTAGAGGATCCATGAGCTCACGCTATGGTAGAAATCTGTTGTGTGCTGATTCCACGTGGCTTTGGTTCTGCCATAGTGTGTCATGGTGCGTCTGATGGCCGATTCGGCGCACAGTAACCACCATTGCAGTGTGGTCTAGTAACGCATTATGTGTTGAACACAAGGGTGTCACGTGTCGGTGACCTGTTGTCGACATTCAGGGTCCCACAGTAGCGTGACACTGAGTTACCAAGGTCCTGCACTGCGCCGTATATACTGCCTGCGTAGGTTCATGGTACAGATGTATAGATGTCATGATCCGAAAAGGCAGACGGCCAACATTCCGCGTCAAGGAGAACGGGTTTTAGAGCATCAGAGATATTGGTATTCTATCGAGTCGGCTGGCGGAGGGGCTCATGAGATGTGTATACCCCGGGCGGTCGCCGTGTACCACTCTAAGTGTCGAGGAGACGAAGGCGGCGGACGAGGAAGTGAAGTTCCAGACTTGTGGTGAAATGAGGGTATTGCCTGTACGCTCTAGAACACAGTTGAAATCTCCACCTACGATGAGATGATAGTATCTGCCGAGGAATAAAGACGTGGTATCTTCTGCGTAGAACTGGGAGCGATCCCTCCGTTTATCAGGGGCAATGATTTTGATTCCTTCAATTGTTATGGCCACCTATCGCGCCGTTGGAAGATACGCGACATCGGAAACTGCAGTCCTTTCTCGGAGGAGGATGGCTTCGCCTGTGTTCCATAGTCGGCAGGGCGGCATACCGGTACGTGTCGTATCCATAACACTCGGACCACGTTCCTCAGTTCTTGTAGCAGGGCGATATCGATGGCCGTTGCTATTAGCGTGTCACGGAACAGTTGAATTTTAACGTTGGAGCCGATATTGTCGGTGTTGATGGTAGCTATTCGGTATGCCTGACGAGATAGGTTCGTAGCTGGTGACGATTGTCGAGGTGGATTCTGGAAGTCCATAGTAGTCGCAGGTGTCGTCGTAGAAACATCCCCCATTTTAGTGTTGGTCTAACGGAGGAACAGATCTCTTTTCCGCATCGGGTGGAGGTGGAATGTAAATCCGTGTCATCCACCCATGAAAAATGTCCGTCAGTTTCAACATTGGTGAGAGGTGGCAGCACTGGCAGAGTCGGCTCAGTTGCGTCATTGACGACGGGCGTGCTATGTTCCATGGCTTCTGGGCGCGGGGCTCGCTTGCTCACGATCTCCGTGGGACGGCTCAACGTCTTGTGGATGACGCGTCTCCGTGGCAGAGGAAAGGAGTTATCGTGTACTCCGTCAGATTTATGTTCCATCTCTTCCTCCTGCGGAGGGGGCTCAGTGGTCGATTCTGATGTCTTGCGGCGTTTTTTCGTCGTTTGGGCTACTTTTCCTTCCGGCAATGTGTTTCGGTGTCTGTGGAAGGAAGTGATTCGCGTCATTCCCGTACAAAAGCCGTGGGTGCTATGATGCGGTTTTCTATCTCATCTCGCTGGTATCCTTGTGATCTTCTAGCGTGGTTGTGTCTGGCTGTACGTCATGTTCGAGGGCGGCACTGCAGATTGCAAGGTGCTGTGACGCCTCCGGATGCAGGATGCATCAGTCCAGAGAGACGCTCATGAACTGCTTCGTGGACGGCTGGATATGCAGTGTCGACGCATAGGTGACTGGAAGGGCTGTTGTGGCTCGGTCGGTGTTCATATCGTCGTGTGATGCGGCGTTGCAGGCATTCAATACGGACTTGGCCTTGTTTGCCTCAACCGGAACATGTCCGAGGTTGTTCGTCGTTAATGACCACCGCATGGCAGCCTCCGATATATATGTACGATGGGATGTGCCGTTTGAGATCTATTCGGACTTGTCTCACACAATTAAGCACGGAATACGTCGTAAACTGTGCCCATGTCTCGGTTACGAGACTCTGGACTTTTCTGTACGCCCTTAGCGCCGCGATGACTTCATCTTTATTCGCCTCGAAAGGCAGTTCGTACACACGGATCGTTCGAAGGCCAAGTCCATGTCGCGTCCGTTGAATAATCTCGTTGCAGGCAGCGTCGGAAGTCATCTTAACATAAACGATCAATGATCAATAGGTGTACGCCGTTGAGATGGTCACGGGGGATCTTCATACCTTCGCCTAGGAAACGTTCGACGGCCGGTGCTTTGGGTCGTGCGTAATCATTTGGAAAGGCGAACTTGAGAGTGTTCTTCCTTAATGAATTGGCCATTATAGCTTGTTCAACTGAGAAGCGCGGTGACGGGGAAGTAAACAAACACTCAGCGCGCAGCGGCGAGGACGGTCGAGCACGATTCGCACTGCTCCGCTGCCGAAGGCAGACTCACTCGAACCTGGGCCGGCTGCGTGACATTCACAAGCGCTGACCGTTCAGGTAAGGATGCGGACAGTCGCTCTGCTAATAAGCTCCATTCAACGCACTACCCCGTACCAGCCTCCGGCAAATCCAACTGAAAAAGAGCTGTTGGTATCTCCGGCAGCTAGTGGATCAGTGGTGGCGCTAGTTACCGTCTATTCAGCGCCTCCTGCGCATAAAAAATAATGCACCGAACTCTTTGGCAGCTATCGGTGAGACTCATCACCAGTGGCGCCATTAGTATCGCTCGGCTAATAGGGACTGGAGACTCCAACCAATATATAGTCATGGCCAGAATGCAGACTTTTTTTCTTTAACAATACTCCACCCATTTGTTTTGTAACTTCACCAGTTCTTACCAGCAATAAAGATGAGAACCAAATAAACAACTACATTGTATTTAGTCATTCTCGTGCGCTTTCTCTCGGGCTCGACGTTACGTCGTAATTAACATACACAGTATTAGCAATGTCAAAATATTGACATAGCTCCATTTTCGGTCTGTTTTTCATCAACTGGCTTGAACAGATCCTTCATTTAGAGCGAAATAGCGATTTGTTTAAGCCCGCATTACTCTGTCACTAAATTTGAAATCTATGTTTATACACTATTGGCCATTAAAATTGCTACACCACGAAGATGACTTGCTACAGTCACGAAATTTAACCTACAGGAAGAAGATGCTGCGATATGCAAATGATTAACTTCTCTGAGCATTCACACAAGGCTGGCGCCGGTGGTGACACCTACTACGTGCTGACATGAGGACCGTTTCCAACCGACATCTCATACACAAACAGCAGTTGACTGGCGTTGCCTGGTGAAACGTTGTTGTGATGCCTCGTGTAAGGAGGAGAAATGAGTACCATCACGTTTCCGACTTTGATAAAGGTCGGATTGTAGCCTATCGAGATTGCGGTTTATCGTATCGCGACATTGCTGCTCGCGTTGGTCGAGATCCAATGACTGTTAGCAGAATATGGACTCGGTGGGTTCAGGAGGGTAATACGGAATGCCGTGCTGGATCCCAACGGGCTTGTATCACTAGCAGTCGAGATGACAGGCATCTTATCAGCACGGCTGTAACGGATCGTGCAGCCGCGTCTCGATCCCTGAGTCAACAGATGGAGACGTTTGCAAGACAACAACCATCTGCACGAACAGTTCGACGACGTTTGCAGCACCATGAACTGTCAGCTCGGAGACCGTGGCTGCGGTTACCCTTGACGCTGCAACACAGACTGGAGCGCCTGCGATGGTGTAGTCAACGACGAACCTAGATGCACTAACAGCAAAACGTCATTTTTTTGGATGAATCCAGGTTCTGTTTACATCATCATGATGGTCGAATCCGTGTTTGCCGACATCGCGGTGAACGCACGTTGGAAGCGTGTACTCGTCGTAGCCATACTGGCGTATCACCCGGCGTGATGGCAATGGGGTGCCATTGGTTACACGTCTCGGTCACCTCTTGTCCGCATTGACGGCACTTTGAACAGTGGACGTTACATTTCAGATGTGTTACGACCCGTGTCTCTACCCTTCATTTGATCCCTGCGAAACCCTACATTTCAGCAGGACAATGCACAACCGCATGTTGCAGGTCCTGTACGGGCCTTTCTGGATACAGAAAATGTTCGATTGCTGCCATGGCCAGCACATTCTCCAGATCTCTCACCAATTGAAAACGTCTGGTCAATGGTGGCCGAGCAACTGGTTCGCCACAATAAGCCAGTCACTACTCTTGATGAACTGTGGTATCGTGTTGAAGCTGCATGGGCAACTGTACCTGTACACGTCATCCAAGCTCTGTTGGACTCAATGCCCAGGCGTATCAAGGTCGTTATTACGGCCAGAGGTGGTTGTTCTGGGTACTGATGGTTCAAAATGGCTCTGAGCACTATGGGACTTAACATCTGAGGTCATCAGTCCCCTAGAACTTAGAACTACTTAAACCTAACTAACCTAAGGACACCACACACATCCATGCCCGAGGCAGGATTCGAACCTGCGACCGTAGATCTGGGTACTGATTTCTCAGGATCTATGAAAATGTAATCACATGTCAGTTTTAGTATAATATATTTGTCCACTGAATACCAGTTTATCGGCCGGCCGAAGTGGCCGTGCGGTTAAAGGCGCTGCAGTCTGGAACCGCAAGACCGCTACGGTCGCAGGTTCGAATCCTGCCTCGGGCATGGATGTTTGTGATGTCCTTAGGTTAGTTAGGTTTAACTAGTTCTAAGTTCTAGGGGACTAATGACCTCAGCAGTTGAGTCCCACAGTGCTCAGAGCCATTTGAACCATTTGAACCCGTTTATCATCTGCATTTCTTCTTGGGGTAGCAATTGTAATGGCTAGTAGTGTAGTATCTGTATTAAAAAACAAAACACGTGAAACGCGTTTTAGAGAAAAGTCGGTTTACCGATTTCGACATACCCATTGACGACTTCGAAAATGGTAGGGAGCTAAACTGATTAAAATGGTTTGACAGTGGCAGTGCCCAAAGACAAGTGGGTAAAATAGCAGGATCGGCAGTAACCGTTTACTTTAGCCAGTCAAAAAAAAAAAAAAAAGGTCAAAAAATCAAGATGCCGTGGTAACTGTAGAAGGAAGGTGTATTTGTTCATCCGAGAAACGAAATCATTTCGTTTTAACCGACTTTTCATACGTGTCACAAGAAGGAAAATCACACGATATGTTATTGGGACCACAGTGGTATTTCCGCCGTATAAGTGATCACCGTAGTGGATATGGTTTTCCTGACGCGCATGACGTGTAGTTGATCCGAGAGTAGAGACTACTCTGCAGGATACACTGTTTGTCCCTGTAGCCACAGGTGAAGTGGCATGACGCCGTGACCCGGCGCTGCTTGCAGAACGCATGGCCTGATGTAACAGACCGGATCCGTTTCCGTGAGACGGCGAAATCGCCGCCAGTGAAACCTAGCAGCAGCGGCCCACAAGCTGAAGAGCTGCTCGGTGGCACGCATTGCGTGATGCGTTCGGCCCGTGCCGGCTCTCACCGAGCGCCTCCCTCGCCAACCGAGTGTCAAGTCTCCACCGGTACCTTAATTGAGTCGCTCATGACGAAGACGCAAGTGACTGCGTCTAAATTTTGTTCTACAGGAAGAATAACAAACAACGAAATTTTACTTATTGTACGTGTATACAGCGGTCTAGAAGGAGATTTGTGGGTTATTTGGGGGGTTCGGGGCCCTATATTTACTTACTATTTTGTACATGGGGTAGCCACAGCTATAAGAGTACATCGATAATTTGCAAGAATCTCTAAAGCCGTAATGAACTTCCGGCCGGAGTGGCCGTGCGTTTCTAGGCGCTACAGTCTGGAACCGAGCGACCGCTACGTTCTAAGTTCTAGGGGACTGATGACTTCAGAAGTTAAGTCCAATAGTGCTCAGAGCCGTTTGAACCATTTTTTTGAAAACGAAAATACAGACCCATTATAGGCAATAGTGAAATTGGCCTTAATCACCAGTAGGTGAACGTCAAACTGAACACAAGGGTTGATATGATCAGCAAGAAATGTGAGAATGGCGACTGTTTGTTGTGCCACTGCCACGAACTGGTAACTGGTGGTGTTGTCCTAGAAGCTCAGATTGACGAACATTCGTCCCGAGTTTGATATGAATCGTGTGATTCCCAAGGCTTTTCTTGCAGAGAAGCTTTAATAATAAGTATGAAATAAGCAAAAGCATGCTATAGTACGTGTCTGCTCCTGCAGACGTTGAAACACTACGGGAAACATCCGCAGCATAGTCGCATGGTGCGTGCGTTGGACTGGGTTTTGAGGAATTGACTACAGCCTATAATACATCAGCATTTTCGATTTGTTACTAACTGAACTGTGGGGTATCTTAGCTTCCAGATTGTTTGAGGGCTAATCATTGCATCACCTTAGGATGCATCTTTATCGGTGTGAAATCGGTAGTGTTCCTAATAAGGAATTACATAACAGCTAAATCGGCTTGAAGAGTCTTTTTATGTGCTCTAAGAAATTTAAGTTTTCATATACACTTACATGCTTTTATCTATACGGTAAAGTGGTATGGAAGCATAAGGATACCAATGTTTATTGTTTAATCATGTTTGGAAGTATTTCGTTGAATCGACATAGATGTGATTGCTATCCGAGATACATTTGATGATCGGAAGTGTGTCCGCCCCCCGGTAGCTGAGTGGTCAGCACGACAGTTTGTCAATCCTAAGAGCCCGGGTTCGATTCCCGGCTGGATCGGAGATTTTCTCCACTCAGGGACTGGATGTTGTGTTGTCCTAATCATCATCATTTCATCCCCATCGACGCGCAAGTCGCCGAGGTGGCGTCAAATCGAAAGACCTGCACCAGGCGAACGGTCTACCCGACAGGAGGCCCTAGTCACACGACATTTATTTATCGATAGTGTACTCTGGAGTCGACATCAATAAAGTTCCGTCTGAGGAAGTGTGTAATCTATCACATAACAGAATCTGATTTAGATTACTCAGTGAATGACTGGCCTCGAAGATGCCAAATTAATTATAAAACCTATTTCTTATTCTACCATAAATAAAACAAGGGAATAGTAACAGTCAATGTAATATCCTTTTACACATGCCTCATACACTGATCTAAACCTGCAGCTAGCCGCAGGATTCCTCTTATTTTCCAACTACTGATATGGAATTCGTTTTCCTTAATTACATCACATTATTCTCCTTGAAAGAACGTAATCTTATAAGAGTCTTGTGTGTTTTTTGGTCTTCATTTCGAAGGCTCGTTTGATGTAGCTCTGCATGCTACTCTATCCTGTGTAACCCTCTTCATCTCCGAATAACTACTACAATCTACATCTTTTTGAACCTGCTTACTGTATTCATATCTTGGTCTCCCTCTCCTATTTTTACCCCTTTCTCTCCCCTACGCTTCCTTCCAGTGCTAAATTCGTTATTCCTTGGCATCTCAGAATGTGTCCTACCATTCGATTCCTTCTTCTTGTCAGGTTGTGCCACAATTTTTTTTTCTTTCCAATTCTTTTCACTACCTCCTCATTAACTACGTGATATAACCAACTAATCTTCAGCATTCATCTGGAGCGTCACATTTCAAAAGCTTTCATTCTCTTCCAGTCTAAACTCCTTATGATCCATGTTTCACTTCAAAACATAGCTACCCTCCCCACAAATACTTTCAGAAAAAAACTTCCTAACATTTAAAATCCATGCTCGATGTTAACAAATTTATCTTCCCCAGAAACGCATAACTTGTCATTGGGAGTCAACTTTTGATATTCTATCTACTTCGGCTATCATCAGATATTTTGCTGCCCAAATAGCAGAACTAATCTACTACTGGAAGTGTCTCGTTTCCTAATCTAATCCTTGCAGCATCACCTGACTTAATTCGGATATATTCCATTATCCTTGTTGGTTTTTGTTGTTATAGTATTACATACAAGAAGGCGTTTTTGTGGGACATGCAGTGTTCTGTCTGCTCTATCTAGTTATTTTGTGATATTAATGCACTTCACTTTGTGTGAAATAATCAAGAAACCAAGAAGGACTTTCAGATAAATAATTTTACAAGTACTGTAAATGTTCCTACAACGCCAACCATTACTTTCTCAATACCCATTCGGATAACAGTAAATAGCAGAAGCAGATAGGTTGAATACATCTGTCTTGTACACATTGTTAAGTAATGTCACTTAGCAAATAATTCTGGAACCAAAACGGAGCTAAAGCTTAGTTGACATTACTGGCACTTGGCTTGAACCACTTTGCTGAAGAGTGTGTCTCTCCGAGAAGTGCTGTCCCAACACGCTTCGACAAGCACACTAGCATCGGCAGCAAACCATCGGCAGAGCCACCTGTACCAGCTTCGTCGTCATTCTACTGTTGTCCTCGTGACCCTGCCAGCGACTTTCTCCTCTAGTTTCCAAAACCTGCTCTTTCAGAGTTAAAGGTCGCTCCCACATTTGTTACGTCTCCGGCATACCGTAACTTCCTGCACGTCTTCCGTGAATGCTTAACAGAATACTGACATTAGCTTTCCTTCGGACAATGCAATGCAATGCGGTTTCCTTGACGTCCCGACATAAAATGTAATCGCTGTTGCATTCAGACGCTTTCCTTCCGATTATTTCTGATCCGTCAACTTGGGGCAGTAATGTGAAACGAGAAAAGTGTAGTTAAATTGTTATGTTGATCTGCTCACACTTAAATCCCTCAAATCTGTATCCAGAAAAGCACTTAAACAGGTGCCAGGATGGTTCTCTTGGTAAATATTTCAATACGGTCGTGAGATCTTCCCATCTTTGACTCAAAGGAGTTAATATGCCATTGCAGTCAAGGCAGTAAGTTCGGAACGAAAATCATGCTGGGAATTAATGAACTGGAGTCAATAAATGTAGGGATGTATTCCTCACACGAAAAAAACATACGAAACCTTTTGTGAACCAAATCTGAAAATTGTAATTAGTGAGTTACATGGATTTATTACTACTGCTACATGTGATACATTTAGTAACATACATTTAAAAAATTTCTAGAAGTGACCTGTTGCTTCGATGCATTTTCTGGAACTGCTTTCCGTGCTTTGACATACAATGATGAAAGTTACTGAAGTGCGTCGTATTTATTCAAATCCATTTTGGATTCGCTCTTTCAAAACAATGAAAGTAGGTATAGGAGTTGAATATACAAAGAATTTTGCTAGTCCCCATAGAATCAATTGGTCAAATCTGACGATAGTGAAGCCACGTAATGGATACTCCTTAACCAATCAATCGTTTTGCAAATGGCTAGCGAGCCACTGGCAAACTTAGAGCAAAGTGAGGTGGAGCACTACTGTGCATAAACCACATCCATTGGACGAACGAAATGTAGAGGTATCTTTTAGAGTAAACGAAGGACCTCACTTCTGAGAAGCCGCAGGTACATTTTCCGGTAAGATATTGTGAGATGAAATAGGGAGCAATAGATTACCATTAATTCAAACTACATACTGATGTTGAACAAAAGACAAACCAGAAACAAATGCCAAGACCATCGGCAAAGGAAAACGTAAGCGAAAATGCACGCTCGAGGTGCGCTGGTTAATCAATGGTCACTACAGGGAATTCAGTTCACAACTCTCTTGCGAAAGATTTGAATGTTCGCATTAACATTTTCTAATATTTTGGTGTCAGGAACACGCCAGTTTATGAACGCACTACTTACAGATACTAATGTACCATGTACAGATCCCTTGCGAGGGAACATTTTTTGTGTTACGTAGGTGCCTGACAAGAAAAAATTTCAAAATTAAAATCCTAAGTCGGTGAAAGCGAAGTCCAACGTTTCCCCTGAATCGACGTCCAGCCTAAATCATTGTCCATAGAAATATGAAATTCGGTGGGAGTATGCAGGGTGAAGCAACTACGAGAAACCACCCGAAATACATCCAGAACAAAAAAATATATAGTGGTGCAGTCTCCGTGAAGTTATAGTGGACAATATGGCGAATTTCCTGACGTTCGTAAGTAATTTTTTGTCATTTATAGACGCCGAACTATGACGCCAGCTTTGTTTCATTTTGTAATGGAACTACATATACTTCTTTTTGTGCTATCTGAAAGAAACTTCTAACAGACCTTCAACGACGTAGCATATATGGGGCTTGATCAAATAGTATCAAGATAACAGTGCCACAAACTACTGCCCCGTCGTCAGGAGAAGAGGTCGCACATTCATACCAAAAGTAAGTAACACGTATGGTTGTTGTGTTTACCTGTGCGCTTGAATCCTATCAGTCTCTGTTTTGCTGTTGTAGCAATCAGATAACTTCCTCTTGAAGCTATTGAGGCATTTGTAAAGCATACGAAAGTCGAAAAATTGAATATCGTTTATGACGAATGTCACCAAACTATTAGAGCAGTGGCGTGGTTGTATGTTGAGGAGCATCCAGATCAAGTCAGCACTCACGACGTGTCTCTGCAGACATTATAAAAAAAAATTTCCTAGATAATGTAGGTGTGGAAAATAGGACACGCCACGATAAAAGAAGAGCACCTGATGAATGAAATGATACTTAACATTTTAGCAACAGTAACACAGAATGCACATGTCACTAAGAGGCGTCTCGGAAGTACTATCAACC
The DNA here is from genome assembly GCF_021461395.2 of Schistocerca americana. Lineage (NCBI taxonomy): Eukaryota > Metazoa > Arthropoda > Insecta > Orthoptera > Acrididae > Schistocerca > Schistocerca americana. Next base: position 392,825,041 of record NC_060122.1, on the reverse strand, counting down.
AAAAGAATCTGCTGCGACTACTACATTCCATCGCACCTTCACATTTCCCTGAATCTACAGCTTCATGGCAATGACTTTCTAAATTGGTCACAGTTCTCCGAGTGTTATCCACTAAAAGCCCGAAGTGACGTGGAGTATAACGTAAAATTTTGTGTACGGAATAAGCATCGTTTAGAAACCATGGACAAATAAATCTCCGCAGTATGCACTGATCGTCAGTTGAAAATCAACACTCACTCAAATACTCGATAACACCAACGCTCTTCGTCTATCAATATTTGGTGCGTGTTTTTCAAGACCTGCATCATTAGTCACTGTGGAATGGATGGAAATCTAAATAGACACAAGTATCTCGAGTTCTTAGATATGCTTTTGCCGCAGCTGTTGTAAGACATCCTAGTGGATATATGGCATTAGTGTGGTACCAACATACGGATGTCCCTCCCTTTCCACACATGTAACGATAGATCCTCTTAGCAGAATAGACTAAATTCAGTTCTGTACAACAAATAGAATCGTCAGGAGTCAATAAATAGGATGGAATGCTTCAAATTTTTGGGTGTATACATTGACGAAAACTGGAACTTTTTTTTTTTTGGTCATCGGTCTACTGACTGGTTTGATGCGGCCCGCCACGAATTCCTTTCCTGTGCTAACCTCTTCATCTCAGAGTAGCACTTGCAACCTACGTCCTCAATTATTTGCTTGACGTATTCCAATCTCTGTCTTCCTCTACAGTTTCTGCCCTCTACAGCTCCCTCTAGTACCACAGAAGTCATTCCCTCATGTCTTAGCAGATGTCGTATCATCCTGTCCCTTCTCCTTATCAGTGTTTTCCACATATTCCTTTCCTCTCCGATTCTGGGTAGAACCTCCTCATTCCTTACCTTATCAGTCCACCTAATTTTCAACATTCGTCTATAGCACCACATCTCAAATGCTTCGATTCTCTTCTGTTCCGGTTTTCCCAAAGTCCATGTTTCACTACCATACAATGCTGTACTCCAGACGTACATCTTCAGAAATTTCTTCCTCAAATTAAGGCCGGTTTTTGATATTAGTAGACTTCTCTTGGCCAGAAATGCCTTTTTTGCTATAGCGAGTCTGCTTTTGATGTCCTCCTTGCTCCGTCCGTCATTGGTTATTTTACTACCTAGGTAGCAGAATTCCTTAACTTCATTGACTTCGAGAACATCAATCCTGATGTTAAGTTTCTCGCTGTTCTCATTTCTACTACTTCTCGTTACCTTCATCTTTCTCCGATTTACTCTCAAACCATACTGTGTACTCATTAGACTGTTCATTCCGTTCAGCAGATCATTTAATTCTTCTTCACTTTCACTCAGGATAGCAAAGTCATCAGCGAATCGTATCATTGATATCCTTTCACTTCGTATTTTAATTCCACTCCTGAACTTTTCTTTTATTTCCAACATTGCTTCCTCGATGTACAGATTGAAGAGTAGGGGCGAAAGGCTGCAGCCTTGTCTTACACCCTTCTTAATACGAGCACTTCGTTCTTGGTCGTCCACTCTTATTATTCCCTCTTGGTTGTTGTACATATTGTATATGACCCGTCTCTCCCTATAGCTTACCCCTACTTTTTTCAGAATCTCGAATAGCTTGCGCCATTTTATATTGTCGAACGCATTTTCCAGGTCAACAAATCCTATGAAAGTGTCTTGATTTTTCTTTAGCCTTGCTTCCATTATTAGCCGTAACGTCAGAATTGCCTCTCTCGTCCGTTTACTTTTCCTAAAGCCAAACTGATAGTCCCCCAGCGCAATCTCAATTTTCTTTTCCATTCTTCTGTATATTATTCTTGTAAGCAACTTCGATGCATGAGCTGTTAAGCTGATAGTGCGATAATTCTCGCACTTGCCAGCTCTTGCCGTCTTCGGAATAGTATGGATGATGCTTTTCCAAAAGTCAGATGGTATTTCGCCAGACTCATATATTCTACACACCAACATGAATAGTCGTTTTGTTGCCACTTCCCCCAATGATTTTAGAAATTCTTATGGAATGTTATCTATCCCTTGTGCCTTATTTGACCATAAGTCCTCCAAAGCTCTTTTAAATTCCGATTCTAATACTGGATCCCCTATCTCTTCTAAATCGACTCCTGTTTCTTCTTCTATCACATCAGACAAATCTTCACCCTCATAGAGGCTTTCAATGTATTCTTTCCACCTATCTGCTCTCTCCTCTGCATTTAACAGTGGAATTCCCGTTGCACTCTTAATGTTACCACTGTTGCTTTTAATGTCACCAAAGGTTGTTTTGACTTTCCTGTATGCTAAGTCTGTTCTTCCGACAATCATATCTTTTTCGATGTCTTCACATTTTTCCTGCAGCCATTTCGTCTTAGCTTCCCTGCACTTCCAATTTATTTCATTCCTCAGCGACTTGTATTTCTGTATTCCTGATTTTCCCGGAACATGTTTGTACTTCCTTCTTTCATCAATCAACTGAAGTATTTCGCAGCTACCTTCTTTGTACCTATGTTTTCCTTCCCAACTTCTGTGATGGCCCTTTTTAGAGATGTCGATTTCTCTTCAACTGTACTGCCTACTGCGCTATTCCTTATTGCTGTATCTATAGCGTTAGAGAACTTCAAACGTATCTCGTCACTCCTTAGTACTTCCGTATCCCACTTCTTTGCGTATTGATTCTTCCTGACTAAAGTCTTGAACTTCAGCCTACTCTTCATCACTACTATATTGTGATCTGAGTCTATATCTGCTCCTGGGTACGCCTTACAATCCAGTATCTGATTTCGGAATCTCTGTCTGACCATGATGTAATCTAATTGAAATCTTCCCGTATCTCCCGGCCTTTTCCAAATATACCTCCTCGTCTTGTGATTCTTGAACAGGGTATTCGCTATTACTAGCTGAAACTTGTTACAGAACTCAATTACTCTTTCTCCTCTTTCATTCCTTGTACCAAGCCCATATTCTCCTGTAACCTTTTATTCTACTCCTTCCCCTACAACAGCATTCCAGTCGCCCATGACTAAAAGGTTTTCGTCCCCCTTTACATACTGCATTACCCTTTGAATATCCTCATACACTTTCTCTATCTGTTCATCTTCAGCTTGCGAATTAGAAGAAACATATTAGTGAGCTGCTGCAACAATTAAATTTATCTACTCTATCTGTTCATCTTCAGCTTGCGAACTAGAAGAAACATATTAGTGAGCTGCTGCAACAATTAAATTTATCTACTGTTGTTGGTCGTATAATTGCTAGTCTTGGAAACAAACGAATCAGGCTCCTGACATATTCTGCATATTTGCACTCGATAATATTTCTGGAATAATTTTATGGTGTGAACCATCACTTAGAAAGCAATTAACTGATTACACCAAAGTAAGAATATCATGTGGTGCTCAGCTGCAGTCATCTTGCATACACGTCTTCAAGCAGTTAGGCTTTGTAACTCAGCCTTCGTAACACGTATATTTACTTTGAAATTTATGATAAATAATCCATAGAATTTTGGGAATAGTTACGTCCATAAATACAACACTAGAAGAAAAAATTATCCTTGTACGCATTACTAACGCTGTCGGCGCCTCAGAAACGACTTCAGTATGCGACGCAAAAGCTTTTGATCACTTACCCAATAATATAACAAGTCTGACAGATAACAGGGTAAGTTTAAAATCTGACACAAAATCAGTTCTGTTGATACTCTCAAAAAAAATGCAGTGGACCACCCCTTTCAATACAGAACAACGCCTGGGGTACGTAGCACTGAATTCGTCACGTACTTACACAAAAATCTGCAAACGTGCAGCATTCCATGTCGAAAAGTACTGTACATACCGCAACCAGTGCAGTTACCTTCGGTAACGCCACAGTGTAGACCATCAACACACAGCAGTATTGCAATGCAAACAGCTCACTTGTTTCAGATCGCACAAATGAAAAGCGGAAGACTTTGACGGCATGACAACAAACGGAACGCTCTTGATTGAGAAGTAGTTCTACGTACTCGTAAACAGTACATCAGTTCTGTTGAACTTAATGAGCACGTGCATTGATTGTCTTGTTGTTCCCGACATTGCAAAGATTTCACTGGGTCACGATTATTTCCAAGACCATAATTTCTTGGTCCAAAGCTGCTGTGCTTCGACGCCTCTATCAGTTCCTTCAATTAAGGGCGCAACCTTTGGGATCACCCTGTATAAGGCCGGTCAGGATCAACTACAACGTCTTGGTATTTGATTTTCAAAGTGCTCCGCCTGCCTCAAGTATCGTACATCGTCGTTGACATCACGATGATCTGGTCTCCGATTAATGTTAAACCTTCGGACTGGTGAGTTAATGTTGTGGAGCAATTCCGCCCAGGATGGCCTTATTGTCTCTGTGTACGGACAAAGTGTCTAACTTACGAGTGAGCACTGCTCCTGGACTCTGGTGCGGATTGATGCCGTACTCTGTGACTGCGTTGTATGTTGTAGTGAGCGTGCAGAAGTATAGTCATCAAACAGAAAACTGCCGTCGAACAAAAAGAACTTCAAAATGAATCTGGCGTTTGTTAAGCTGTCAGAGCAACGACAGCTGCAGATGAGACTGCTGCAACAACAATTAGCCGTCAGAAGAAGCGGCACCATAGTATGAACTTGAGCAGCTACCTCACGCCGGAAGACAGCATCTAACGGTTCCCACCCAGTCACCACCACCTTGGCCATCCCCCACCCCCTAGAAGGAATCGAAATAGCTGTAGGACAACTAATGATTACCTTCAAAGTAATCAGTATCAGCCTTCTTACGCGGATATTGGTATCATACTGCGCAGAAAGTAGTCTAACAAACGTGTGTGTTCGTACTGACTAGGTACACGAAGTGAAAAAAATAGCTTGTACAGTTGGCAATATTAGGAACAATGAATTCTTGGTTTCAAAGCAGAGAAGGCCATTACACGAAAAATATCAGCTGGAAAATTAGGAGTCGAGATGTTATAAATTGGTTAGTGGAATGCTTATTCTATAATATATAGCAACAGTGATCAAAATTACATACCTGGATTAAGCATGGTATACGGTATCAAATGAGCCCTAATTCCGACAAATAAATTCTAATTGTATTCGCACAAGGGAGCAGAACTCCTATTACACGAACAGGTATTTGACAAAATCCTAGACAGTCCCTTTCTATCACTACAGATCGTTTTTGTCCAATGTGCAAAAATTGTAAAATTTCTTGTATCATTAATATCCTGATCGCCGGCCAGAGTGGCCGAGCGGGTCTAGGCGCTACAGTCTGGAACCGCGCGACCGCTACGGTCGCGGGTTAGAATCCTAGCTCCGGCATGGATGTGTGTGATGTCCTTAGGTTAGTTAGGTTTAAGTAGTTCTAAGTGCTTGGGGACTGATGACCTCAGCAGTTAAGTCCCATAGTGCTCAGAGCCATTTTAACCAATATCTTGATCCTGAAAATTCATCTGTTCTTATTCTATCATAGTAAATAGATTTTTTGCAATACATGAATATGTGTAGGTAACTGAGTTGTTTGTAAAAATCTCAGCATCACAAACAACAAAAAATCGTCGAATATTTTAACGAAAACGAACGATGATTTACTTTCAGCGTTTGGAAAGACTAAAATTCCATTAGTACTGTTGATAAGGAAAAAAGGAACTGGGGCACAACAACAAAGTCATCTTATTTGTTGGAAGTTGTACGCTGTCGAGACAGGACTAAAATCTCAGTACACTAACGAAGCCATTAACAGAACCACTTCACTAGAACAGAGTGGATTCAGACCATAACGATGCAGGGACCTACTGGTTCTCTGAAACATACAGTCTGTACGGCGGCAAGCCTGCAGGATTTGGCATCTGGTGTAGTATTAATACAGCCCTGAAGCTGAGTACAATGTGTGACATAGTGGATGGCACATCGAAACTCTATCAGTGTTTTCGTGGCAGGAAACATGTTGTCAGCATACTGTAGCAGAGGCATAGACGCATATACAGTGTTTTCCTAATAATTTAATCGATGACAATATTTACCGCTTATAAATCCTAGATTACAAATAGGATCCGAATATCGCGCAAAACTAAGAGAGGACGCTACTTAACATCAATAAATATTGTTAATTGTGGATCTTATCACATTATAAATCGTAACTCAAGAAACTAAATATAATATCACAATTAAGTATTTTCAAAATAAAATTATTTCCGTTAACAAAAGAGGAAATCTCTTGAAAGATAGATACTGAACTAATCACAGGTAATACTCCAAACTGCAGACACTTTTCACAAATTCTCTGTTGGTAGTGAATAACTCAGTATAACACGTTTAGTTAGTCAATACGCCACAATTTCTTAGAAGAGCACTCCAAAACAAGCTTAATAACATTCAGCTACACCTCTCTTATAGGACCTGTCCATCCAAGAGGAGGAGGTGCAGGAGGAGGATATTAGTGTTCAGCATCCCATCGACAACGAGGTCATTAGACACGGAGCACAAGCTCAGATTAGGGAAGGTTGGGGAAGAAAATCGGCATTGCCCTTTCAAAGGAACCATCCCGGCATTTGCCTGAAGCGTTTTAGGGAAATCATAGATAACCTAAACCAGGATGGTAAGACACAGGTTTGAACCGGCGTCGTCCCAAATGCTAGTCCAATGTCTTAACCACTGTGCCAGTTCGCTCAGTATTTCCTCATTCATGTCCAGTCCATGATAAAAATAGCACGTCGCTTACTCATTTCAAAACCAATAATAACTTACAACGATCATCGCGACAAACATCCTGTAAAGCGTTTCCATATTCAGAATCAGTTAGCTTCAAAATTAACTGCAGAAACTAATCAATATTTTACTGTGCCCAAATAGGAACAGCCATTGACACATGTGTCACACAAGATACTGACAATGTGCCACAGTAAACCTTCGCCCTTTACAGTGCATTCAGAGGAGTCAAAACAGTAAATGCTCAGCAATAATGACCCACTACAGCTTATGAGCAAAATATATAAAGGGAAATAACTAGACTACTGGCGAAGTACAAACGTACAACCATCTTACAGACCAGTCCTATAAATTTTTAATGACTTGAAACAGTTATATAATAAGGATCTCCTCAACAATTTTGTACTAATTCTATTAAGTCAATTCTCGCAGGATCTTAGAGTTAGACAGCGTTGTCATACACAAGCAAATACAAATGCAGTTCAGATAACTATGATAGTATCTTAATCATAAAATGTTTTTGTTTTCATATTTTGGCATAAAATATTACCATATTTTATCATTTTATTCTAATTGAACTCTATATTATACACTGCTATAGCTGAAATTCCATTCAAGTTACCCACTGCTCCTAGCCCAGTAGAAACACCACAACACAGGTAGACAAAAGTCAGGACACAAGTATATCGTATTTGTGAATATTCAGTGTATCGTTGGCACAAGTTCTTTGTAATAACATATTTTGCTAACTTGAAAATATTTTCTATCGCTGATATTTTGTGATCGAATAACTAACAAATGTGCCTATTTGTCTTTGCACCTAGCATAACTTAGTAATTGCTATTAAATTTAACTAAGGAAATTATGTACCAAAAATGCAATATTATCGTATAAAAAGCCTTTCACCAAGGAACTTGAAAATGACCTAAGCATGAATTATACGTACATTACTTTTGTAATGAGTATCAAATTTGTGACATTTCCAAAGGTATATGCTGTAATCCAACTGCTCCACAAAAAGAAAATCAAGCAATAGTAATACACTAGGAAGCCTTCTCATTGGTGACAAGATTTTCATAAACATTTGAGAAGGCAGATACAAAAGGATTTATAAACATTTAGAACAGGAAAAGTAAAAGGAATTTTTAAAATTGCTTTCAACTACACAGGCTATATTCTTTTGAAAGTTGGTGCATTAGAATCAGTAAACCAATACTTATTACCATCAAGATCACGCTGTGAGTTAGCGAAGGTTGCTAAGTGTATTAATTATGATACTTTATAACATAAAATGTTTTTCTTCAGATTTTTATATTTTTTCTACTAGAAATAGTTGTGTGAGCTACGTGTGCGTCGCATAGAACTAGACTCCCTGATTTCGAAGCAATGAGACGTGTCATTATACAGGCTTGTTTTTAGGCTATTTTATTGATTCTAATAGACATAAATGAACTATTTAAAGTGTCAGGAGATGCAAAATTTGTCCTTTTTGCAGGTGATACTAATACCGGTATGAAGAGTATTAATCCTCTTATGGAAATGACAAAATATATGTTTTCCATAAATGTTTCAAACCAACAGGATACTCATTAAATTCTGACCATAGAATTCAATGACTATAATTTCTCCAAATGATGAAAAACGTAACTACAAATTAGTACCTGAAACAGAAGAAATACTCACGATTGCCTTGTAGAACTACATTCGGTACAGACATGATTACAGCTGTAAGTGACTGAAAATTGAAGAAACTAGTTTATATTGTATTATTCAACATAGTATTACAGATCAATGTTTTGCAAAACTTAACTTACACACATAAGATTTCCAATGTACAGAAGAATATTATAGGAATCAAATGTGGTGTCTGTCCTAGAAAAACGTGTGAAGTAGTTTTTAAAAACATAATATTCTGACTATTGTTCCATAATTTGTATACTGCTTAATGCCATTTGCTATTAGTATCTTTTTCCTCCTCCAAAAGCATCATACACCGAATGATTAATTATTACATTAGAACCAAAATTAATCTCTAGCAAGATTTCTAAGTAATTCAACATTAGTAATTACGATAATGTTGCTGTGGTTTACCATGATAATAGCTTGTGTTTGTGGTTGCACGTCGTGGTATGTGTTGTAGTCGTGGTGTGTTTTGTTCTTGTGTGTTTGTCGTGTGCGGTATGTGTGCGTCATACTCGAATGTATATTGATTTCTGAACTGTACATTTTGACTGATATTTTCGTTACATTCAGACTGTGGTTGATCGGTGAATTGTCTCATGGGTGCAGTGACGGATTGTACTGCATCACTAATCAGCTGTTTGTTATTAGTGATGTATTCCGCTACGGAGTCGTGCACAATTGTTGGTAAATTTTCACGTATGCATCTATCAAAATGTTTGTCTTTGTTCTCTACCCAATCATTAAATTCTTTATTAATATTTTGAAAATGAGCTGTGGCATCAGATTGTAAGATGTCAGTCAGGTGTTGTTCAACATCGTCAAATTTATTCTGCACGTCAGTAATTCGTTTTTTAAGGTTGTCGTGTACTGAAGGATATGTTTGAATTTGTTCAGTAAGAGCTTCACACGTGTCATTAAGGTTTTTTAGTTGTGTCTGTAAAAGTGCTACGTCATTTGTAGTCTTTTCTTGTCTCGTATTAAGCTTGGAAAATTTCGTACTGAGTTCAGTCATCTGTTTGGTCAGTGTGGCGTCTATAAGTTCCACACGTTTACACAAAGTGTCATTACATGCCTTGATTGTTATGAGGTCAGATTTAATTTCGTCATTTTGTGTCTTTAAGGTTGCCATGTTTTCCGCGTTCTGTTTCATTAGCACTTGTAACATGTTGGCAATGTTTACTGTTTGCAAGGTCTCTGCCCCCGCCGCGTCATTAGACGTGACGTCATGTATTAACATGGGCTCTGACTGAGACTTTGAAATTTTTGTGGTGGACGGCCTATTGTCAAAACTTCCGTTAACACTTGCGTCAATATTTGATGAATCGTCACTACCGGTTGCTGTCGTAAAGTCATTTTCTAACACTTGTCTCTCGTCCGAGTCGGATTGCGTCTGAATAGTATGTCTTTGCTGTTCCATCTTTGCGTATTGTTTTCTAGTTATGACCATGCCACACGTGATATATATTTCAAGAAATTAATGTTTGACACTGGTTTTAAAATAAAATGCAGTTGAGCATGAATCGCTCGTAGCAACAATGGCTGTTTGTTAATTTAAAAATGTAAACTGAATATGGGATTATTGTTAATGGCTGCTCTCCATGTTACAACGTATCGTACAGAAGTCGGCCATATTGTACACTCGTGTATTGGTATTGTTGCAAAAGTTATTGTTTAAGGAAAAGTACTGAGAATGAAATTTATCACTGAAAACTGCTACGCGCGAAAGAAATACTACAGAATCTACTGAAGAGCTAATACACTGAATTATGCGTCTGGTCAAGCCTGCCAATGCAAAGATGCTGCGTCTTACCTTATTTTGCTGGAAGCTTCATTGCGTCTTCCGGCAAAATTTTAGAATTGGAAAATATCTTCAGATCTTTGTTATTTCTCATACATTCACGTCCAGGTCCAGAAAGTTAATTTTTCACATGAAACAAAGAGAACAATGTAACAAATGACAAAATAACAAGTCCGACACGCAGTCGCCAATATAAAATAAATAAAATAAAATAAAATAAAATATTAATTATGTATTATTGTATGATAGTGATTGGTTGTAATTAATATTTGCGTGACGTTTAATTATTCGGTATCAGACGCTTGACAATGGCTTTTTCGTAAATGTAATGTTATTCGTAGTTGACCGTGAAATAAGACTCAAATAATCGGACTTCGTATTTAAATCGTTTCCAAAGACTGCTGCGGTAGGTGCGGACTCAAATCTAAATCTCAATATTAGAATAATTTGCCAGCCATGTCAATACGTCGTACAGAGGTGACTGTCTACTAAACATAAAAAGTTTACACAGTTAGTTAAATCAGATATATTCAACGAATAAGCCTACAGTTAAATAATTCTACTTACTTTCATAAATATAAATTCTTTACAGATTCGAGTGCCTAATAAGATTGCAACTCGCAGTGATCTTATATAACATTAAATATGGCGGTGTGCCAGTCAATAAAATATACGTGCTTCCCGCACCACTTATCCAAGTCCTCTCTCTTAATCAAACATAAGAGTATCGTAATTATGTTTTTGTTTTATCAGCGACACAGCGCTGCAGTTCTGTGCCATAGGCTTTATTTATTTCTCACAGATTAATTATTTAATTAAGATTTCGCGTTTCCGAGGAAACTCACGCACGGCATGCAAATGTGCCTTTATAACACATCCATGCCCGAGGTAGGATTCGAACCTGCGACCGTAGCAGTCACGCGGTTCCAGACTGTAGCGCCTGGAACCGCTCCGGCCGGCGCAATTTGCGATTCTTAGAGACTTTAAGCACATAAATATGTCTTAACTTACAGCAGATGCCTATGATGTTTCTCGGTAGACAAAACCAGGAAAGAACTCGGACATAAATAACGAAGTATCTAAATTCACTAAAAGGCTCAATAATTTATACGATACACACGTTCCTTTAAACCAGTAAAAGCAAGGAGGAAACCTGCGCCATGCATTACAGACCACCACAAATACCTTACAAGTGCCAAAGAGGCAGCACACAGGACATACAAACGACACTCTGATAATCATCTCACTTACACGTAAATACGCAACTGAGTTAGTCAATCGGTGAAGGATGCAAATTTCAGCTATGCCCACTCGCTAACTGAGTACTATCACAGACCAGCAGTCCTTTGAAAAAGTCTGCAAGGACTAGTAATAGGCAAACCAAAATCTGCAGGTGAACCTCTAGTTCTTATTGAGGACCTGAAGTATTTCGCAACATCAATATCTTAACTTGACGAACGCATAAGGACGCAAACTATTGATTCGCTTAAAGTATCAGTGATCGGTACAAACGGAAATTTTTTCTGCAGCCGGTAATCCCTAATAGAGTCAGAAAATCAATTGCACGAATTCTTTCGGGAGCTACGGGTCGCGATAATGCAACAATGATCAATTTTCTTGTCGAGCCACTACTGCCTAAACCAGCATCTTCCCAACAGCGTAGAAGCAGAGACCCATAAAACCATTAGCCAAGAAGGAATCTGGTAAAAAATCTTCTGACAACAGGAGCATTTGCATAATGCCATCATTATCCTAGGCGAATGTCACTTAAAGTACCTATATTAAACTCGTGTCTAGAATATTCCGTATTATGTCGTTAGTGAACTATCTTACAGCTGTCAGTGTTTTGATTAGATGGTAAATGAGGTAATATATTGAAAATAATGTGTTCATTATGGTTTGACAATAGGCTGACAGCTCTGCTCTTACGACGTTTTCTGTTTGCAAAGATTATTCAGATGAACAGCAATATTATTTTACTAATTAAATTTTGTCACGATTATCTTTGCTTATTGCAAATGTTATTTCTGTTTTATCCTTTTTCGTGTTCTACTAGTTGAATGAAATATTTGACGTACTATTTGTGTGTAAATTCTGTAGGTATTTCTTGTGGGTATTTTCTCGTGTGTATACAGATTTCCATTACTTCAAGAATGTTCATTGCAAGACCATTTGGTATTCTGTGCCAGATATGGAATGTATTTTCGATTGTTTCAGCAGTGTGGATTTGATTTTTCAAATGCAGAAAGAAACTCGACTGATTATTCTTGCTGTTTCTAATGCGTTCTTTACGTCTGACGTTAAAATTTCTTCCTGTTTGGCCAATTTAAAAGTTATCACTGTTGCTAGGTGTGATTATATATATGACTGGTGTATCATATTCGGATGTTCTATTAATGGCAGGGCGTTATGTTATCTAAAGGTTGTTATTGGTTCGAAAGACCTCAATAATTATATTAATTTTGCTCGAGATTCTAACACGGTGGGCAGATGGTAAGGACATTGTTTTTTTTTTGTTAAGATGATATTTCTCGGATTAGGCGTAGCTCTTTATGTATTGTGTTCCGCTTTGGTGTTTTACATTTGTAGTGTGATTTTTGTGATTACGTTGGCGTCAATGTCATTTGTATAAGTTATGTAACGAAGTGTGATAAGTCCTTTTTGAAGTGTTGGCTTTTCTAATGGTAGGTTATCTAATCTATCAGTCATTGAATGTAGGAAGGATAGTTTACAGGACGCTGGATACAGGAATTGGCATTTACGATGTTGTCAGAGGTAGTATTCTTTCTATGTACGTCAAATGCTTGGTGATTATTATTTTTCCCGATCATGAGGTCTAGATAGTTAATGGTATTGTCTTTCTCGATTCCCATAGGGAAATTAATTTTAGGGTGTAGTTGGTCGAGTTTTTGGTGTACATTTTGAATATCTGCGTGGTTGCCATCTACCAATATGAGAATTTCATTTACATACCTAAAATAGTATACAGTTTGGTTAAGAGTAGACCAGTTTGACTTAAAGAATTTCTTCTACTAAACATAGTTTCAAATGTGCTAAGCTAATCTATATCATTCTAAATGACCTTTATTATTATTATTGTCATTATTATTAGTAGTAGTATTATTTTTGTTGTTGTTGTTACTGAGAATGTTTTGTAATATCTTGTTCCTAGTCAGACGTAAAAGAAGACCTTAGGCCCTAATCTGGTAGGGCTAAATAAGCAATAAATAAATAAATAAATATTGTAGAAGCACTAACACGGTGAAATCATTTCTGGTGAAAATGTGGATCGAAGGTGTAACGTTTATGTAGACATAGTATTCCACGTGACACTTCGCTCTCAAGAATGTGCCATCTCTTACCATTGTACTGCTTTAACTGTTGATGCACTCATAAATTTTAGATTCACGTATTTCAGCAAGTATCCTCCTCTATTCGTCAAGTAAAAATACCGCTGGAAAATGAGCAATTAACACACGAAGTTTGCAAAAGGAACGAACAACTGTGCTGTGCCTACTTCACTGTAGCTCTTATCAGAGGTGCTTGTCGGATATTCAAAATTTCTGAAGGGCTGTAGGTGTCTAGAAGGGAGTTAATGGCAGTTTTGAGCCTTAGATCTGGCCGTAATGCATCGTCGGATGACTCAGTTGATAGAGCGGTGCTCGCGAAAGCAAAAATTTCGAGTTGATAAGTAAGTCTTGTTCGTACATCTTTTTTCTTTATTTTTTCTAGAGACGAAATGTTACGGACCGGTAATCGTTTACAATTTCGTATGGTGTTCTGTTTTTAGCTGTTGGAAGACTAGTTTTAATTTTCCTCCTCACACAGTTTTAGTGCTAGTTGCAGAATGAGCTGCTGAGATGATACCCTAAGCATTCTTCATATGATGTGTTTCACTACTTTGGTTTCATTTTACTTCCATATATTACGTCTTAAGCTTTAAATTTCTGTCGTTTCACCCTCCGGTACGTAAAATATTAGCTTAAATATAGCCGTTATTGAAATCAACGAAATAAGCTCTCACCATTCTTTTGAGGTCACCTTGTCATTAAAAGTACAGTGCTTCTAGTGAGAACATTTTTTGCATTTGGTGTCTCCGTTTCGGTTTCTGCAGTGAACATTTTTTTCTTGAAGTAGATATGGTATAAATGTCTTATTTTCTATTCACAGTCAAGAAATATTAGAACCAAAGAGTTTTTTCTGAAGTAGGATGGCAGCAGCAAAATTATCACGGGAAGTATTTCCCTGAGAAACACTCGAGAAAGAAAAACGCGTCCGAAGTGAGGCTAAGAGAATACACCTCTGGAGACGTTGGTGACTGCAGATCAACGTCGTGAAACTTTCCGCGATGGCGTGTTATGGCTGAGAAAGTACTTTCAAGCAGGGAAAAAAAGGAACAAGAGTACACGGAACGGCGCCACGCGTTCTGACCAAGATAACGAACGCCAGTTAGCTTTTTCCTTAGAGCTAGGGCACGAAAACGTGTCGAGATAACGGAGTGCTGCTTCCTTAACAGGGCATTGCAGAAATCGCCTCTTCTTTTACGATCTTTCGTGAACCACATCGTTGTTCGCTGGTAGACACCGAGCAGAAACCTGGATCAAACAGTACCGAAGCATCAGTTTTGTCTCACGGAACGAAAAGTAGATCACTTACTAATAAACAAATAAAAAATTAAAAACAGAAATTCTCATAGTGAATCATCTGCACCAACGATCTTGGACTACTTACAAGGGAAGGATGCTATTGTCCAAATACTAAGCTATCACAACAGGATTCAAACTTACTGGCTGCTGAAAAACGTACAGAAACGTGAATCAATAATATTAACATGTAACTCGACGGAGAATTCTAGTTGACAGACTTCTGTACTGCGTTTCCAGAGGGGAGACTTCGAACGATAAATAGGACTGGGTTGTAGCATCACCGTTAATATTCGTGTTATGCAGTGTGTCCACGATGTGCTGAACATGAAGCCGCAGTTACAACTATCATTGCAGTTCCAATTCCACTACCGTTCGAATATATAAAAACGGATCTGAAACTACCAATTCTTTGGCCAAAAGCTCACTATATTTCGCTCTAATTTTTATGGTTAAGATACGAGAGCGAATACTGATAAGCCTGTACGTATGTAACGTTTCATGATCTATCAACTGACAGTAAAAGAAAATGTACGTTGTCTAATGGAAATGGAATCATATTGATACAACCTAGACATTAGCTGTAATACTAAGATTGTCTTTTTCTCTAACGTTCTTTCGCTATAGTGCGCATTGAGCCACTCTAATATCTTTGCACTATTGTTGTGGTCTGCAAAGATTGGTTTGATGTAGATTTCCATGCTAGTTTGCCCTGTGAAACCTCTTCCTCTCTGAGAAACTATTGTAACCTACATGTATTTCAACCCGCTTACACGTATTCGTCTCCCTCTTCAATTTTTACCCCCCACCCCTCCACATTTTGCACCTGTACCGCAATGACGATTCCTTGATGCCTTAACATGTGCCCTATCAACCGATCCCTTCTTCTGCTCAAGCTGTGTCATAAATTATATTTCACTGCAGTTCTATACCGTGCAACTTCATTTTATTCGATCGACATGTCTAATGTTCAGCTCTCATCTATAGGGTGATCAGAAACATTCTGAAATCCTGAAGATCTTGTAAGGGCGATGCAGGGTTCGTTTTGCTGAGAAATAATTATTAAGAAAAAAATTGATACGTTGCTTCGTTCCCAAGTTAATTACCGTTGAAGTTAGACAATCAGGTCGTTGCATGCGCAAATTCAAGTGGCCCACTAGAGACAGTGTCGCCAAATGCATTCTTCGTTTTATTTCCTGAAAACGAACAAGAAAGCGATGCAGAAATTGGGCACCTACATCTACATATATACTCCGATAGCCATCAAGCAGTGTCTGGTGGAGGGCACAATTCGTGCCAAAGTCTTATTTCCCCCTCTCTGTTCCACTCACGGATCGCGCGAGGATAAAACGACTGTCTGAACGCCTCAGTACGAGCTCAAATTCCCCTTATCTTTGAATGGTGATCATTGCGCGATTTGAAAGTTGGTGGTAATAATATATGCTCTGCATCCTCGGCGAACATCGGATTTTGGAATTTAGTGAGCAGCCCCTTCCGTTTAGCGTGTCGTCTATCTGAAAGTGTGTCCCACTTCAAACTTTCTATGAGATTCGTAACGTTCTCGTGATGACTAAATGTACCAGTCACGAATCTTGCCGCTCTTCTTTGGACTTTCTCAATCGCTTGAATCAGACCCAACTGGTAACGGTCCCATACAGACGAACAATACTACAAGCCTGGACGAAGTAAAGTATTGTAAGCACTTTCCTTTGTTGAAGGACTGCATCGCTTCAGCTTTCTACCAATAAACCGCAACCTAGAGTTCGCCTTACCCGTTACTTGTGTAATCTCATCGTTCCATTTGAGATAATTTCGAACACTCACACCCAGGTACTTGACCGGTGTTACCGTTTCCAGAGACTGGGCGTTTATATTGTACTCGTCCATTAACTGGGATTTTCGCTTTGTTATACGCAGTAGGTTACACTTCCTAATGTTGAGAGATAACTGCCAGTCATTACACCACGCATTTATTTTCTGCCAGTCCTCATTGATTTGTTCACAACTTTCGTGTGATACTACTTTCCTGTAGACTGCAGCAACATCGGCAAACAGTCAAATGCCGCTGTCAATACCATCAACCAGATCGTTTATGTAAATCGTAAAAAGCATTGGTCCTATTACGCTGCCCTGGGGCACACCTGATGTTACGCTTATTTCTGTTGAAGTCTCCCCATTCAGGATGACATATTGTTCTCTGCCTGTTAAAAAACTTTCTATCGAACCGAATATGTCATCGGATAGACCGTAAGCGCGCACTTTTTGGAGCAAGCGGCAGTGCGGAACTGAGTCGAACGCCTTTCGAAAGTCGAGGACATGGCATCAACCTGGGAGCCGGTATCTAGAGCCTGTTGTATATCAAGCACAAAGAGGGCCATCTGTGTCTCGCATGACCGCTGTTTTATAAAACCGTGCTGGTTTCTGCAGATGAGCTTCTCAGAGTCCAGAAAGGTCATTATGCCTCAACACAAAATATGTTTCATGATTCTACAACAAATGGATGTCAGTGAAATTGGCCGGTAATTATGTGCATCCGATTTTCTACCCTTGTCATAGGTTGCTATGACCTGGGCCTTCTTCCAGTCCCGTGGAACTTTCAGCTGTTCCATTGAACTCTGATAGATGATGGGTAAGAATGGTGACGGTAGTTAGGATGGAACCCGAGCCGGAGGCTGAGCAGTGTCGTCCGATATCATCTACGCTACGCCCACAACTGACGCTAATGGTATCTCGCGTGCTGCTTTAAGTTGTGCGCGCAACGACTTGACTGACCAACTTCAACGCTAATTGACTCGAAAACGGCACAACCTTTCGAATTTTTTTCTTAACAATTTCTTCTCAGCACAACCTACTTTGTAGCACTCTTACAAGCTTTTTAGACTGTTTCGAACCATCCTGTGTAGCACCACATTTCATAAGATTCCACTTTCTTCTTGTCTGAGCTGCTTATCGTTCATGTTTCACTTCCGTAAAAGGCTACAGTCGAGACAAAATCCTTCACAAAAGACTTCCTAACACTTGAATTTATATTAGATATTAATAAATTCCTCTTTTTCGGAAACTCTTTTCCTTCTGTTGCAATTCTGCACTTTATATCTTCCTAACTTTGACCAACATCAGTTATTGAACAGTTAAAATAGCAAAACTGATATACTCCTCTCAGTGCGCCATTTTCTAGACTAATTCCCTCAGTATCGTCTGATTTACCTCGGTTGCATTCCATTGCCCTTGTTTTACTTCTTTCTTTTTCAAGGCATTATCGATTCCGTTCAACTGATCATCCTGCTCTTCTTGCCGTCTCTGACAGAATTACAGTGTTACTAGCAAATTTCAAAGTTTTTATTTATTTTCTTTGAACTTACGTCAAATATACCATACTTCTCTTCGTATCATTCAAGCCTAATGAATTGCTGAACACTCGTTACATCGAAAATAATGCCGTCAGTAGTTTGCCTTTAACATAAGCTACACATAGTCATCATAGTGCATAAGTAGCTTAATTTTTTCTTGTAAATGATATTATAGTGTAATCAGACATGCTGAAGAAATGATCTACTTAATGCTCCCCGAATATCTCCTGCTGGTCTATATCAGCTCACGCAACAAAAGGGATAAATATGTCACGAAATATTTTATTCTTGCACACGATAGTTTTTAACGACTTAAGCATGGTTTCCATCGCGCTGCTCTCTCCAGAGCTGTTACATCAACGAAAATTGTAAATTGTCTTCAGTCGTAGTTGCCGACTAAAATGAGAGCAAACGATGCGTTGCAAATGCGTACAGTTTTAACAGTGTTTACACCAGCGCGTGTATAAATCTATGCAATATGAGCTTTAATAGAGAACGTAAACCATCGACGACAAAATTAAAGTAAGGATATGAAAACTACAATTTAGGTATTAATATAAAACGGCGTGGTTGAAGATGCAGTTATTTCGTACAAAACAGCTGCTGAATTCAAAATGGCATCACGGCATGTATCTAACAGCATCAACTAACGAGGAAATGGGCGAGCGCTGGAAATTCGACTTCATAAATTAAACATGCCACGAGCCGTCTGATTACAGCAATACTTCAAGTGATATAATCCATAACTGGGGTACTCTACCACTAGTGTCGTGGATAAAATATTGTTAGTAGTTATTCCATTATTTTGATAGGTAAAAGAAGTGCATTGATCGTGTAGTAAAATGCTCAGCTGATTGTGTAAAGTACCTTGCAGAAAAACGCTGGCTCGGTACCATGGAGTATTGAAGGAATACTAGCGTTTCGTCAGACAAGCTACATATAAATGACTTGGTTGATGATGCCAGTAGCTTCTATGACTGTGTGTGGTTAAAACTGTTATAAGCAGGTGATACAGGCTGCATAGAAAATTGTTATAAAACAGGTTAATATCGTGCAATAACTGTGTTAACAGCGCTTGCTCCAAAGATTTTCACACTAAACATAAGTAAATGAAACGTGCAACCAAATAATAAATAAAGTAAAAGAATTCCACAATCACTGTATCATGGCTAGAAATAACGATGGGATTGTGATGTTTACATACGGACAATAATATTTCCTAAGGTATATGAATAATTATATTTATTAATATTTTCCATTCAAATTACTACTTGTAACTAGTCTTAAATGATTTTTAAATTGCAAATGTCATGAGTATATTGACACTTCTGTCTTTATCTTCCACGTCTATCTTGCATTAAAGCGCGATCTTCTACATAAAGAACTTCTCTCACTGCAGATTACCATATTTGTCTATTCTTTATATATATATTTACAGTTGTCATCGTATTATTACGATCTTAAGAATGTGGCTAGAAAGATATTTATCTGCACAGCTGCGAAAAATAACCAAAACAAAAATAAAAATTTAACGACTCTGGGATATTATATTACAAATGAAATATGGCTGCCGGCCGAAGTGGCCGTGCGGTTAAAGGCGCTGCAGTCTGGAACCGCAAGACCGCTACGGTCGCAGGTTCGAATCCTGCCTCGGGCATGGATGTTTGTGATGTCCTTAGGTTAGTTAGGTTTAACTAGTTCTAAGTTCTAGGGGACTAATGACCTCAGCAGTTGAGTCCCATAGTGCTCAGAGCCATTTGAAATATGGCTCTTTTTTTGGGTTGTCAGGCTTCTGACTTATTTGTTGTCATCGGTGCCGAATTCTCGTCCTGCGTCAACCTCTTCACCTCAGTGCATTTAATGCCCTCAGTGATTTGTTGAATATATTCCAGTCCCTTTAATCACCTACAGTTTTTACTCTCTTCATCTCAATCTAGTACTACGGTAGTTATTTGTAATTGCCTTAACAGATGTCCTGTCATCCTGTTATGCTACAATTAAGGAAATAAAATGATAAATTGCAAAAGACTATTTTATAATACCTATTACGCGAAGGAAAGCACTGCGATTTATACAAATAATGTTCTGATATTAAACCAGGAGGCGGATTAAACGGAATGTGGAAATACACGATCAAGGAAGAGTGCTGTTTTAATTCTCAGGCATGAGGATGACATGGAAGGAAGGTTAAAATTTAACATCTGTCTTCATCGTTAGTACGTGAGACGGAGCACTAGCTGTACTGAGAAGGATGAGGCATAAAGCCATTCGTGGCTATGTTGGTGAAGACTTCTGGCATTGTACTCAAGTGATTTAGAGAAACCACGAAGTACTAAACTCAAGACAACTAAGCGGCAGTTTGAGCCTCTGTTCTCCATAGTACCAGACCAGAGCGTTAATCATCTTACTCTGTGGTTATAGGCACAAAGTTGAAGCGTCCCGCTGACCTCTACCCCGCTGAAACGTCAGACACGGCATCTGACCGCGCTTTCGTGGTCCGCACGTCAAAAAACTTTCTCCGGACCAGTCTTAAATATCAGCAGGACTGTGTCCTTCATATGCGTAACATATCGACTTTCACCGGTTACGAAACTCGTGTCGTCCGTTCTGCGCGGTGGGTCCACCGGAAACCGGAATCGGGAGGACTGGCCACTTGCCGAACGACTTTCAGTTTGTTCGCTCCCAGCGGCGTTAACCGACGTGCTGGCGGCGGAAGCTTCCTTCCGCGAGATTCTCACGCGTCTATCAGAGAGCTCACCACTACGTACAAGTGCTTTGTCAGTTGGACTGCCGCTATGCGCAAAGTGAAACAAAAGTCCGTTAATATTTGAAAATCCAGTACTTCGCGGAATAATGTAGGTATAGAGGTAAAAACTGACAGACACGCTTTAAGTGACATGGGGTTTTATTGAAACCAAGAAAATAGCACAAAATAACCAACAGATGGTGTTCATTATGACACAAAAGCAACAATTAGCATACCAACTGATTGTTAACGAATGATTGACATGCTGGTCGTCATTCATAAACAATACCTGTAGTCGAGGGACAATGTTGTGAACAGCACTGTACAGCATATCAGTAGATATGGTTCAAATCGGATGTTCTCTTTGGGCATCCCTGACGATGTCGGACGATTGCTCCTGTAGGTAGCCCCACAACCAGTAATCACCCGGATTGAGATCTCGGGTCCTGGGAGGCCAAGCATGACGGAATTGGTGGCTGAGCATGCGATCCTCACAAAACGATGTGCGCGAGATATCTTACAGGCATGTAGCACTCTCGGGCGGAGCGCCATATTGCATAAAAGTTGTACCTTCTAGCAGGTGTTTATCAACCAGGCTAGGGATGACGCAATTATGTAACGTATCGGCACATTTCGCATCCGTCACTCTGACAGCTTGGAAAGCAGGAGCCGGCATTTTCTCGAACAAAAAGTATCCGATCAATATTGATGTTGTAAATCCACACCTCAACTTGACATCCTCGTCATCCAGTGGAGTTTTCGCGACAGTTAGAAGAACTTGGGTGCCCAAAGTCTGAAGTAATGGGTGGTAACGGACCCTCAGGGTCTGACGCTCGACAACACATTAGACAACCAGTCGTCATCCTCTCCCATTTCTTAAAGTGCCCACACCGCAAATGCTCTCCACTTCACAAAATCGGTGGCTGGATTTTTTACGGATAACATTGGTGAGTGTGACATAGAGTTTTCTAAATAGTAATGCGTGAAACGCCGGTGCGACTTGAGACGTCGCGATCACTGACTTCATCATACTAAGATGAAACAACTTAAATCTCCATTTCTTCCCGAACTGCCCCAGTGGCAGTAGTACTTGTGTCTTGACGCCCACTATGGGGCCGCCCGCCTAAACAACCCGTGGCTTCGATCTTCGTGATGAATTTCTTCACAGCGACACTTATCACACGACCTTTACCCTTTCGAATGTTCTTCTAATGGCAACACTAACCGTAAGGTTGCAGTCGCGGATTCCCAATCTGATAGTAGAGTTTCACTAACTGGGCCTTTTCTGGCAAAGTCAACGTGCCGCATCTCTAGACAAACATACATTATTCATTGAATTAGTGCAATCCCAAATGTTCTACATCTACTACATCTACATTTATACTCCGCAAGCCACCCAACGGTGTGTGGCGGAGGGCACTTTACGTGCCACTGTCAGAACCTGCCTTTTCTGTTCCAGTCGCGTATGGTTCGCGGGAAGAGCGACTGTCTGAAAGCCACCGTGCGCGCTCGAATCTCTCTAATTTTACATTCGTGATCTCCTCGGGAGGTATAAGTAGGGGGAAGCAATATATTCGATCCCTCATCCAGAAACGCACCCTCTCGAAACCTGGCGAGAAAGCTACACCGCGATGCAGAGCGCCTCTCTTGCAGAGTCTGCCACTTGAGTTTGCTAAACATCTCCGTAACGCTATCACGGCTCTCGAAACCTGGCGAGCAAGCTACATCGCGATGTAGAGCGCCTCTCTTGCAGAGTCTGTCACTTGAGTTTGCTAAACATCTCCGTAACGCTATCACGGTTACTAAATAACCCTGTGACGAAACGCGCCGCTCTTCTTTGGATCTTCTCTATCTCCTCCGTCAACCCGACCTGGTACGGATCCCACACTGATGAGCAATACTCAAGTATAGGTCGAACGAGTGTTTTGTAAGCCACCTCCTTTGTTGATGGACTACATTTTCTAAGGACTCTCCCAATGAATCTCAACCTGGCGCCTTACCAACAATTACTTTTATATGATCATTCCACTTCAAATCGTTCCGCACGCATACTCCCAGATATTTTACAGAAGTAACTGCCACCAGTGTTTGTTCCGCTATCATATAATCATACAATAAAGGATCCTTCTTTCTATGTATTCGTAATACATTACATTTGTCTATGTTAAGGGTCATTTGCCACTCCCTGCACCAAGTGCCTATCCGCTGCAGATCTTCCTGCATTTCGCTACAATTTTCTAATGCAGCAACTTCTCTGTATACTACAGCATCATCCGCGAAAAGCCGCATGGAACTTCCGACACTATCTACTAGGTCATTTATGTATATTGTGAAAAGCAATGGTCCCATAACACTCCCCTGTGGCACGCCAGAGGTTACTTCTGTAGACGTCTCTCCATTGATAACAACATGCTGTGTTCTGTTTGCTAAAAACTCTTCAATCCAGCCACACATGTTAACGGACTTTTGGGTCACTCTGTAATTTTACCTGCCTGAGAAATTATATTAGTCAGCAAAAGGAGAGCACATAGCACTGAACAGTTGCTGGTATTGGCAGATAATGGATCGTCTTCATCGGAATCTTTGTGAGGCAAAGATAGGGCCATACAGCCTAAAGAAAATAATTGTAACTCTTTTTGTATTGTGGCACAAGTTGTGCCCTGACAGCGAAAGAAGATACAGGACGTCACCTTCTTTCCTCTTTTTGATGGCCTTACCAAGTGTCATTCAAAGAGTGGCATGCTAATCTGGATTTGGCATGTTTAGTTGTAGAGGGTTGCCGGTTCGTCTGAGTATGTGAGATCGTTTTCGAAATGTTTACGCATCGTGTAATTGAGCTAGGACGTCAGTACCAGCGCGGTATTCAGCGAGCTGGGGGTAGCAAACCGCCTAAAAACCACACCAGATCTTGTCGTTATGCTACTAGGTGGATTAGATCCAGAGTCGGCACGTCTCTCCGAATGCCGAAAGTGGTGTACTAACGCGTGCGCCTAACGGGTAGGGACCAAAAATATACGATGGATCACAACCAAAGCGAAAACTGACACAGTTGATAGTATTTGATCATGGAGGCAAACCGACTCAATACACTTAGGTACATTAGCGAACGTTTTGTGAGATAACTAAGAATGTTTTGTTACGAACTGCCAGGAACTTTAGTATGAAATATTGTCTTAGTTAGAAGCAATGTGTTTGGCTTCTGAACTTTTCTATTAAGTCCCCATCTAGCTCGCCTTAAATTTAACCCACGGTCCATGCTTTGGGAGGGTACATGCATGACGGGACACCAACACGTTTTGCTGCTGATGTTTAGCGCCAGTATCGTCCACGACGAAGAAGTCGAGAAGGAATTGTACCTTGACCTCAAGATCATCTAACCTCAATAATCAAGTTTTTTATGGGGATCATTTCAGAAGTGAAATGTACAGTACTGCGGATGATACGGTGAGGAACTGAATCAGAGAGACGCACTGTCTTGTCAAGATTCTTGAGCTGATACTTGGTTGTTTGAAAGACTTTCTATCTCGCTGTGGTGACAAATGTGACAAATGGAGTATTGAATCCAAATGATACGATGAAGCATGGATTGACTCCTTAACCAATCATGAGTGTACAGTAAAATATAAAATTTAACGTGTTAAGTAGTACTGTATTTCATTTTTAGGTTGAGCATGGGTTAAGTTGGGAAACAATGAGATGAGGAGTTAATATAAAAGTGTAGATTTCAGATTAGTTTGTATAAGTAACACAATATTTCATGCTGAAGTCAGCAGCCACTCGCAACTACACATTTCCAATCACCTCGCAGTTTGTGGATCCATGTTTACTGAAGCTTTTTGCTTCTACAAGGGACAGTCAAATGAAAATGGAACACCCAGCACAACGAGACCATGAAACGGTTCCTTTTAATAGTAACCTCCAAAAGCGTTAAGACATTTGTTCCTACGGGAGACGAGACGATCAATGCCTGTTTAATAGAACACGGGCGGCCTCTGACGGATCCACAACTGCATTCACTCCTGCATTTCGTTGTCCGACTGAAACTGACGTCCACGGACGTCTTTCTTCAGGTAGCCAAAGTGGCGAAAGCTATAGGGTGAAAGATTCAGGGGATGTTGTAGTGCTTCCCTAAGAAATGGTTCAAATGGCTCTGAGCACTATGGGACTTAACATCTGAGGTCATCCGTCCCCTAGAACTTAGAACTACTTAAACCTAACTAACCTAAGAACATCACACACATCCATTCCCGAGGCAGGATTCGAACCTGCGACCGCAGCAGCCGCTTGGTTCCGGATTGAAGCGCCTAGAACCTCTCGGCCACCGTGGCCGGCCAGTGCTTCCCTACCAAACAGTTTGGCAGTGTAGGGTTGGGAGCTATCGTGCAACAGGATGATTCAGTCCGACAGTATTCCGACAATGTGAGGCAAATGGCAAACACAACAGTGGAAACATCCCACACCTTCCCTGGCAAAGAATTCCAAAACAGTTCATACAAGTTCCAGTAAGATCATCATGACCTTCTCCATCAAATGCTGAGGCCTTCTGCTCGTCCAGTGCCTTTAGAGTGGAACCACATTCAATACACAGCACTATGAAGACACTCTGCAGAAACTGCAAGGCCTCATAAAATCAAAACGTCCATGAAAGATGTCGGACGGAATCATTCTGTTGCACGATAACGTCTGCCCCCACACTGCCAATCGGACGAAGGCCACACTTCAGCGATTTGTCTGGCAAACACAGCTGCATCCTCTATGCACTCCGAATCTTTCACAGTTTGGTTTTCACATCTTTGGCGACCAGAGGAAAGACATACGTGGACGCTGGTTTCAGTTAGAGGAGATCGACTCTTCTCCAAGTGGCAATGAAACCATTCTAGGGTCATATCGTGGCGGATGTTTGGTTCTCGTTTGACTGCCCCTGACATTTGTGTCAGTTTCGGTTAGTAACTGTGGTACACGCCGTATAATGTGAGATACAGTCTAGTAAATAGTTACGAAAATCTGTATGTTTTATATGGTAACTATTGTTCTGAACGTCTATATATAAAGTCAGGTGTTTCATGGCACTAATACTGTTGATTTACATTGCTGGCCATTGCAATCCCAGCACCACGAAGATGGTATGAAGTAAACGTCAAACTAACACTTGATGTGCAAAATGATTAGCGTTCAAATGCAATCGCATATAGTATGTGGTATGTAGGAGTAACGTCATCTACATTCTGTATACAAGGAAAAGTTACGCTGCGTGTTTCTAATATACAGTGTGTAACGGGTGCAGATATTTCTATTGGTGACTGAGGACGGTGTACTGAATAATATTACGTCAGTACATCATTGCTTTTAGGTTGGGTGGTACCTCGAAGCACATTTGCGTATTTTTCCCCTGGACAGGTCAGACGTTGAGGTGTGGATGTGTGGGCGTAAAATGGTTACTCTATACTAATAGAGATAATCCACTTTGTGGTGCAGTTACGATCGTGCAGAAAACAGCAGGTAGTAAATAATAAGTCGTTTTTGCGGGAAGACTGATAAACACAGAGAAAAGCAGCCAAACAAACTAATACTGTACGTGTATATATTAAAGTGTCGCATGTTAAAGTATCTTCACTTATACCCGTTGCATCCTGTATAAAAAACATCTGAACGTTAGCTGCTTGTGAGAAGTGCGTGTTTTTCCCCATGTAAAGAGGGGAAACGTCTACTAACGAGCTCCATATATCGATAGCGGCAAGGGCGTTATCTATCGAGATAGCAATTTATCGTTTGCTCATTGCTACTTGCAAAGTTCGAGTTCCCATGACTGCCATGCGAATACGGAGTCAACGGGTTTATGCAGGCCATACTCAAAGGCAAGCAGGAACCCAAGATGATTAGCGTCGGAGAGGACAGATATATTCTACATAAAAGTTTTCTCGGTATAACACCGCGTCATATTGTATGAACTACTGCTGGAGAAGATTAACGTTTCGGCCACAGTTGCAATGGCCTTCTTCTGGGTCTACTAGACCAGTAGAACCAGAAGTAGGCCGCTGCAACCGTGGCCGAAACGTTAGTTTTCTCAAGCAGTAATTTATACAATATGACGCGCTAGCACAACCAGAAAACTTTTATGTCGACTGACTCTGGCCGCGGAAGCCTACGCAGTTATGATAGATATATTGTTCACTCGGCTATGCGGACTTGTACACCAGCGCCACATGCCTTGACTTCTTTGCTACAACACAAGCATCCACACTGATGGTGCATCGACGTCTGGAGCATCACAGACTGTCAGCACAACAAAACATCATTGCTGCTACGTGTGTTGTCACAGCAGGGACAAGCGCACCGACAACGCTGGTCACACGAAAGATACCATATCACCTTTTTTTCAGATGAAACTCTGTTCTCCATATCCCACATATTCTTGCGTGGGGGCTCCAGGAAGAATGATTGTTGCCAATTGGCATCGTCATACGGGCCCAACAACTGGGAAAGGTTGCAGTTGTATCACAGTACAATAACATGTGGTTCGAATAACAAGCAATTTTGACGTGTTAAGGCCAGTGGCTGCTCTGTATGTTCGAAGTCTCCATGAAATTATCTTTCAGCAAGACAGAGACCAGATACTACACAGGCTTCGATACAGATGGTCTCCGGCTGTTGCCCTGCCCACTACATTCTCCAGATCTCTCAGCCACTGAAAATATGTGGTCACAGGTTGCTGAGATACTAGCACGTCACTACCCGCTAACAATTATGGTTCATGAATTCTGGTATAGTGATGAAGCGGCATGGAATGACGTACCCCTGTCTGTCGTCGAAATTCAGACAGACTAGGTGCCTGATCGGCTTCGAGCCAACTGTTGCTTTCAGAGCCGGCAGCTCTTTGTGCAGACAACAGTTGTTCAATAAGTAATGCAACACGTTATTCTCTCGGCCAGTTTCGGTTTTAAAAAAAGCGGAATTTTGTAGTGGACATCGTTGAATATTCCTGCTTCGGCCCCTATAGTTTCCTTAAAATCTGGTTGGTGGCGAAGCTATACGTAGCCTTCAAAATGACATCTTTAGCGGAGATGCGTTCCAAGCAGAGAGCTGTTATTCAGTTTCTTTTTGGCGGAAAACCAGAGCTTTTAGATATTCGTAGGCGCTTGCAGAATGTCTACGGAGACCTGGCCGTGAACAAAAGCACGGTGAGTCGTAGCGCGAGGCGTCTGTTGTCACTGCACTAAGATGGTTGCAAATCTGTCCGATCTCCTTAGTTCCAGAAAGAAGCACACAGTTGCGACTCCTGCACTGCTGATACGTGCGGACACTCCCATTGAGGTGATCGACGGATGACAATCAAACATCTCGCTGTTCTACTGGACATCTCGCTGTTCTACTGGACATCACTGATGGTAGTGCTGACACACTTCTGCACCGTTTAGGGTGCTCAAAGGTGTGCGCAATGGGTTCCTCGCCGCGTAACAGA